>NC_140582.1:593038544-594414377 GCF_964204655.1 Triturus cristatus
CACTGTATACTCTGCAATGTGAGACTTCGCAAAATTGAATTTGTAACCGAAGTCTGCAAACATGACTACAATGCGATCAACGCGACACAGATGCGGCCACAACTCGTCGTCTGTGAGATAGATATCGTCAACATACGAGTACGCATCTGGATCTATGCTCTCTAAAAGAGAGACTACACGTGCGGCAAAGACGCCAGGGCTGTTTTTATAGCCCATGGCTAGTCTTGTAAACTGTTTTTGTTTGCTGCCCGAAGTAAACGCTGTCCACTGACTGCTAATAGAGGACAGGTTCTGGCTGTAAAAGCCATTGGAAATGTCAAGTGTGGTTTTAAACCTTTTTCGCACGAGACTATCGACGAGAGCCGAACTGTGAGTATTTTGTACCGTGCATGTCCGGCAATGAGAATTTAAATGCCGGTAATCCAAAACCAGGCGGTACGACCCATCAGGCTTCGTCACAGTGAATAAAGGATTATTCATTGGTGATACGCATGTTTCAATAACACCTTGATATTCCAATTGTTCAAGGATCGCCGCAACGTGAGGTCTAGCTTCGCGATGTATGGGATATTGGGCTTGTGGCTGGGGCATAGACAGCAATTGAATCTCATGGCTGGGGGACAATTTATCCCAGCCCACCTGAGTACAAAACAAAGCCAGTGCTAGCACCAGAGCCCACTCCTCAGCGAACCTTTTAGCTTGGTCCTTTGGCACTGTGCGCGCAAAGGACGGGAGGATTACCTCCTCCCCTCTAGGAGCATCTAAAATGAAAGCCGGGGGCCAGTCTGCCTCCGCTAGGAGGATGTCATAAGAAGAGGTCAGATTATCCCCAAAAATCCCTTGAATTGTACGTCGTATGTCACCTTCAATTAGGAGGACTATGTTATATAGTCTGTCAGGGGGAGCCACTCTAGTGTCAGCAGTTTCTACGGTGATAACCGTATCAGTTGCTGTCGCCTCCAGATATGGACGCAGTGCTTGCCGCACTACTGTAACCTCCGCCGCGCTGTCGAGCAGCGTTAGGGCCCATGTCAGGTTCCGAAGCTGCGTTCTCACTATCTGTGGCATACCTCGCTGTCAGTGCAGCAACTTTCTTATTCTGAAACGGGGGACGTTGACGTGCAAACTCGTCTTGCTTGCTTTTACCGTCAGCCTGACGGGGTTGGTCACAACCTTGTTGTGCACCCCGATCTTTGCCACGGTCTCTGCCACCGGACTGTGAGGCCGATGTTTCCTGTGAAGAATGAGGAGAGCGTTGTTCAGTAACCTGAAATCTATCAGGCGACTTAATACTAGTACGATCGCCCAAGTGCATTTGCTAGTCTGCTGTACGGGAAATGCAGGACGAGACCCCTGTTTCTGTTGCTGCTTTCCCTGTTTCTTTGCTCTCCAACTTTGTTTAGGAAAAGCTGGACGATCGTCTTTACTAGACGAACTCACCTTAGTTTGTTGTATCAAGTCAGGAATGATTACAGTTGGTTTTACTCCCAAACTACTGCGGCCAATAGTTTTATAAGCTTCCGCAATAAGTTTAGGTAACTCTTTGGGCTTATCGAGTTCAGCGACGCGGGCTAAGGCATTTGCCACTTGGAATTGCACCGCATCTCCCTTGAGATTACCAAGGACGAGGGGGGAAACGACATCGAATACTCCAACAAGCCTCATTCCCAACTCTACAGCCGCCTCCGGTCCGTGCTGATCTTGAACACGTTTAATGACGGAGGGCAGCACGGCCATAGACGGAGTGCCGAAGCACTTCGAGTAGACTGCGGCAAAGATCTTTCCCCGGTTGTCACAATCTGACACATCAGGGATAATATCTTTCGGTAAACTAATGGTGAGAATTCTGTGTTTCTCCACCTCCGTAGAGTGTGGAAACACTGCTTCCAGCTGGTCAAATTTCTCGGCAAGCCAATAAGGAAAATCATCCTTATTCTGGGGGTGCTTGCCCATCACCGAATTAACTATGACGGGACTAATAACAACTGCCGGGTGACCAGCCGGTAGTCCCGCAACAGCAGGACCCACCTGCACATTACGTGAAACGTATTGCACTAAAGCCCTATATACTGAAATAAGGGTTGTGTGGAGCGTACGCAGCTCATCCACCGCAATAGTCAAATAGCGGGGGTGAGGCGTAAATCCGGCAAGCGCAGTCCTTGGCTCCAGGAATTGACAAAGGGCCTATTCTAGCTGGTGCAACCGTATGGGGAAGGGCGCCATTAAACCAAATGCTGTGCTACCAGGCTGAAAGGGGGATCTCTAGAGTCCGATATGGCATATAATTGGCTGGGACCCGCGTGTGAGTATACGAGTGAAATGTTTTATCATCCGCATTCACTGTTGGCAGTGTCACCCAAGAGTAGAACAACTCATAAGGATGGGTTCCATCAGCACTCACCACAAAAATAACGGCCATCCCATCGTCCGGCACCCCGTACGTCGCCAAATCACGGCGCAGAGGTGTACGGCTATGTGCAGCTATTTCAACCGCCATAAGGACATACAAAAGATCAACAACGAGTTTCATCAGTGGCACAAGGGTTCAGAAAATAGAGGAAACCTTTTTAATGATCAAGCTTGAAAGAACCTATCAGGTGAGTAACAGGTAGGTCAAAATCCGTCACTCCCGTTATCCGGAAACAAGAGTGAGGGAGTCGTGGACTAATATAAGCACTACTAAGGCGTTTCAAATCAATAGACCAAACGTTAGGTGCGCCATGTGGCAGGGATTCTGCTCATGCACAGAACTATGCGCAGGAAACCAGGACCTCAGTGAATTGTGGTGTACCAAAAACTCACCTCAGAACCCAGAACCCCTATCCGACCAGCATCAGTGTCCCATTCGTTATCCGTATTTATCTCGGCGGTCCCAATGTATAGACAACCCAGAACAAGCGACTTAGTGTATTCTCAGGAATGGTGGGAATCAGAAATACCTTTTCGTTATTATTCTCATATCAGTCCACAACAAGAGTAAACAGAGACAGTAAAGTTTAAAGAGTTTATTTATAAACCTCGTGTCCTAAGATGCAGTACTTTGGCTAACATAAGCAGACAAATGATTAAAATCAAAACCATCAGCATATTTACAATACCATAGAAAATGAAAGGAGAAATCATAATATAATGACAGTGGAATACAGCCACCTTCCTTTCGCTAGTAAACTAATATTATTAGACTAATAGAAGGTCTCTAGGCTTGAATGGGGAACCCCATACCATAAAGATCAGCTTAGTGGAATCACATCACAGGATCAGGTATACTCTGCTCCTGGGAAAGCTCTTCTTCCGAATGTGTGTATCAAGCATGCAACCTGCAATATTAAAAGCGCTCGACTCTCAGGTATTTGCAGCTGTGTGCGTGTTATGGCTAAATAGTGGGCCGATCAACCTGAACCCAAAAACATGCACCGTCTAGCGACCCAGACTGTTTCTTTACACAATGTTCAGGCCAAGGTCGCAGCTCACGGCTAGGGATGTGAACAACAGACAGTTCTCATGTGAAGAAAAGGCGAGCAAGCATTGCTCAATTAATAACATGTAACTGCAGTGTCGTGTGTAAAAGCAGCAAAAGTGGCAAGGTGGCTTTCTAACATCTAACGCGGTTATGCTAACTTAGCAATGTACGTATATAAATTGCAGCCCTCACTACAATGGCATCGAGTTTGGACATCTACTTGTACAGGATTGAATAGAGATATTATTAAGGACACAATGAAATTGGATCACGCATGTAGAATTAACTGGCTGAATTATATTAGAACATTTTTATTGGATATTAATCGTTATGGTTTTTTTAATTCTCCAGAAACCATGAGTTCTGTCTCAAGGAAAGATTTTAAACTACTTTGCATGACACATTTAGAGTCTCTAAGAGCTGCACAGGAGATGAATAAACGTACGGTGAGTCAGCATCAATTGACATTGGCAACCTATCGTATACAACCCTATCTGGTTTGGTGCATTGGAGGGTACGACAGATACGTTCTTACAAGGTTTAGGTTTGACTGTTTTCACCGTTTGGTCAGTTTTCCCTCCGTCAATGATTGGTCCAGAAATTTTGTCATTGACCATGTGATAATATCTCAAATCAATCAACTATTCACATGATTCTCTTCTGTAAAATATATTCAAATGAAAGAGCTAGATGGATTCTGCCATTTTTAAAACAAGGGAGTTGGAGGCAATGCCGGCATGCCTTTTGACATCTGCAAATATTGGAAAATGTTAACTGTGTGACGATTATGACTGGTTTCCCGAAAAGTATAATTTAAGAAGAAAGAGTATTACTAGGTAATGGCTCTTTCAATACAGATGCATAAAGTATATTAACTGTACTAAATGCTTAGGTTGACTGAGATAATAATTATTGATGGAAACATTCTTAAAGAGAAGTTGTTTAGATAATTTTGTATAATATTTCGTCAATTTTCATGAATGTTTAAATTGTGGCTTTT
This sequence comes from Triturus cristatus, assembly GCF_964204655.1. Classification (NCBI taxonomy): domain Eukaryota; kingdom Metazoa; phylum Chordata; class Amphibia; order Caudata; family Salamandridae; genus Triturus; species Triturus cristatus. The sequence continues at coordinate 593,043,005 of NC_140582.1, forward strand.
ATGAATTTAATAAGACTTGAAATCGAATAAAGTATATACTGATTCTGATTCTACACATGTATATATAAATGTTGTTCTTCTGTATAAGTCTCTCTCTTTAAGTATTTTTAAATCCTTTAAACATATATTGTGCCTCAAATTACTAAAAAACGACACCTAGATATATCGAAAAAGAAACAGTGTAGAGTGACATTATAGTTAGGCTTGTAAAAACTCTTTGACTTATACACAGAGAATTCCCAGAAATTCACTGAAAAAAATGAAAGGTTAAATTGATGTTATAGTGAGGTATAACTATAGGTGATGTTATAGCTTTGTATAAAATATATATACCAGTGTCCTAGGGTACCTCCTGCTTCCACGTATCTTAATTTATTTCACTTCCCACGATTGCTTGATGTGTTTATTGTCAGTGTCTTCTAGAAGCAGTGTGCTAAATAAAGCCGGCTTTCATCTCTTTAACTTACAATTCCAATTACTAGATTCGTCTAGCGCGTCTCTCCGTATGAGACTGTACAAAATTGAATACTTCAATTGCCTGTCTGGATGTGACAAAGTGCAAGCAGAAAACAAAGAAAAGCAAATGAGAATAGTTTGGATAAGTAAAAAGGCAACGATAAAAAATGTGTTTGAAAGCAACTCGCTGACAAGAATGGTATTGGCTTGTGACTACTCTTTTTATAAATGAACATCAAGTTATGCCTCAAACATCCGGTGTCAGTGGGTCAGACATTTTTGGTAATTAACTTTTTTACTTTGACTTATTGTGCACACTAAAATGGAGGTAGGTCTTTTGCATGTACTAGAAGCCTGCTTGCATTTTCAAGGGACAGCATAGGGTTTGTTATTCTTTTTTCCTGCCTCAGAAACACCTTAAAAAGAAGTAATGCATTACAGTTGTTGATTATATTTGATTACTAGTGCAAAGATACAATACTGATATTGCTTGAAATTTTAATCACAATAATACTATTAAGACATGTTTGTTACCACAAGCACTTGTCAATTTATTGTCTGTGTATGAAGAAAAAACGACCCTATATTTTTAATCACTCAGTATTATTTAAGCAACAATTCAGTGTTTTTGGATCACCAACAAGCTACAGCTACAAAATATTGAAGGGCATCTTCACAAAGGTTTTTGGAGTACATAAAGTAGTACCCCTTTAGGACACATTTATACATACTTTTACATGCATTTGTGAACTTGCCACATAGCATCTAAATTGGAATAAAACTGGAACATTGAAGGAATATTCAAATATAATTAATACAAAGAAAAATCACAGTATAGTGTGTGCAATTTTACAAATAGAAAGTTGAACATCTCAGGGCTGATTTACAAAGGCAGGTAAGAGAACACAAAATAATATTCCTTTAGTACTACTTCCCATAGTCCCATGCTTTTGTGAATCAGCCCCTCCATTCTCTGTTGCACCCTTTTTCAGTACTTGCATAATAGGGTGCAACGCAAACAAGTTTACCCTGTACATATTGGATAATGAGTTGTGCACTAGGACAAAATAAGGAAAAAATTAATTTGCTGTGTTTTTGCTGTATTCGCATAACATGGAAAGTGAAAAATGTTTAGGGTTCATTCACAAAAAAGTAGATAATTAAGTTAAAAGGTTTCCTCTCCCACTTGCATGTAATGTTAGACTTTTTTCATTTCATTTTTATAAAACTTTATTTCGGTCATAAGACCATAAAAGTGCAGTGCAATGCAGTTCATACAAAACGTTTTAAAAAGCCAAACAGAATACATTAGTAGCCTGGTAAAAGTTATCAATTGGGCCATGTAGGAAAGTAGGAACTGCTTCCTATGGTTACCCCCACTTTTTGCTTGATGTGATGATGTTTTTGACTTGTCTGACTGGGATCTTGCAAATCAGGACCCCAGCCTATCTGCTTTCTCCCTAAACTGTTGTGCTATGTACTTAGGTACACCCCAGACAGGCTACTGGGGTACCCTTGGCAGTCCTTAGTATATGGTACCTTTGTACCCAGGGCATAAATAGCACAAAGGTCTACCATGGGCTGCAGCATGTGTTATGCCACCCATGAGAGACCCTTCAAAATGGAACTACAGGCCTCCCATTGCAGCCTGTGTAAGCTGTTGCATGCACCACTTACTAAAGATATAGATTTACTATATCTAAGGGTCACTGTAATTAAAACTTGTAAGTCACCCCTATAGTAGGCCTTCACAATCCTGAAGGCAGGGTGCTTGTTTCTCAGTGAGAGGGTGCCCCTGCATGGGCAGGACACCCCTGCAGTCTACGGAGACCATTCTCCCAGGTTGTCAGTGAAGCAGCCATATACTATATAGAGGGGCATCGCGTGACCGCAGGAGGAACCCTACAGTGCTGAAATATAGGTTTCTGTTTGTGGTTTCTGTAGTTAGTCTGTTGCACTGTCAAGTTGATAGAGAGCCCTACGACACTGACAATTCTGATGAGTCTGTGAACACTGCCCCAGATTCACAGTTATTTTCATTGTTCCTTTTAGGTTAGTTTGAGGTACACTTTGAGACACTTGACATTACCCACTGTACAAACTGTATGCATGCTCCTACTCTTTATGTTACCTAGTTAAGACACATATGCATAGCACTTCAGAAAGATCGGATGCCGCAAATTAGTGCCTATCCCTACTTCCCTTGACAAAAATAAAGGGTTCTATGACATATTATATCCTGATTTTGGAGGTAGGGGAAATTCAGTCTTACTATCCTCATGGGACCCACTTCTATCTTGTGTAGGCATTCAGAGACGACTCCCCTACCACCTCCCAAACTGTATTGTGCTCTCTGTCCACTCAATGCAATACTTTTATGGCATCCTACCATCTATGTTGTTTTTGCATTAGTCACCCCGAGTGGGAAGGGTATGCCCAGACATGGGTCCCGTGCTCTCCATGCTACTGGAATCAAGCTATCCTGGCTGAAGAGGGGTGAAAGCCCGAAACCGGTCCTAGGATGCTTGTTTCCAGTCCAGGGAGGACCTGGCTTGGCAGTTCGGGCTGGACTGTTCCCATGTGGCACAGGGTCAAGATTGATTTGCATATGGCTGGGCTCAAACTGGAACGGCATGGTGAGCAAAAAAACGATGGATTTAGGCCCAGATCTCTGAACTGGGGTGAATGTATGACATTATTCTGCATTCTGTTCATCAACTGTTGTTTTTGCATTTGTCACCCCGAGTGGCAAGGGTATGCCCAGACGTGGGTACCGTGCTCTCCATGCCACTGGAATCAAGCTATTCTGGCTGAAGAGGGGTGAAACCCCGAAACCGGTCCTAGGATGCTTGTTTCCAGTCGAGGGAGGTTCTTGCTAGGCAGTTCGGGCTGGACTGTTCCCATGAGGCACAGGGTCAAGACTGATTTGCATATGGCTGGGTTCAAACTGGAACGGCATGGTGAGCACAAAAATGATGGATTTAGGCCCAGATCTCTGTACTGGGGTGAATGTATGACATTGTTCTGCAATCTGTCCATCAACCGTTGTTTTTGCATTTGTCACCCCGATTGGGAAGGGTATGCCCAGACGTTGGTCCCGTGCTCTCCATGCCACTGGAATCAAGCTTTCCTGGCTGAAGAGGGGTGAAACTCTGAAACCGGTACGAGGATGCTTGTTTCCAGTCCAGGGAGGACCTGGCTTGGCAGTTCGGGCTGGACTGTTCCCATGAGACACAGGGTCACGATTGATTTGGATATGGCTGGGTTCAAACTGGAACAGCATGGTGAGCAAAAAAAGAATGGATTTAGGCCCAGATCTCTGTACTGGGGTGAATGTATGACATTGTTCTGCATTCTGTCCATCAACTGTTGTTTTTGAATCCTACCATCTCTGTCAATCAGTAAGACTTGCTAACTGGCAGCGGTAGCCGGATGCAGGGTGCTATGAAACTGCTCACTTTTGTATCCCTGAATGTGAATGGCCTAAACCACTATGTGATTACGAAGAAAGTGCATCTTTCTCTTGGTAACCGGAAACCCATTACAACATTTATTCAGGAGACCCACTAACCAAGGCTCAGTGTGATATTTTAAGTAGAAAATGGGTGGGTAGGGTCCTACATGCATGCCCTACCAAAGCACATGATCCAGCTCAAGCCACAACACTTGGGAAAAGGGGAGTTGTGATCCTTTGACACAAACACTTGCCACACAGGCTGTCTCACATGTGGGCAGATAAAGATGAGAGATATATCTTCATCAAATTACAAGTGAAGTACACGTTCCTTATTGGAGCAGAGGTAATAAAATCAGCTTGTTTGTTAATTGCGAGCTCCAAGACATACTGGAAGGAGTAGCTGTGCACTATACAAATAAGGGTCATTCATTCATTCATTTACTAAATTGGCCAAACTATTAGAGTCTCTTTTGTAAGATTCCAGTTATGGTTGGGGCAGACTGGAATATTATCGAATACTTGCTTTTTGATAGGTCAAGTTCTTCAGACCTGTACAGTCATAGGGACCAATGCTTTTTGCAAGGCTTAATCTGACTTTGCCTTGACAGACCCCTTGAGGCTGCTGTATCCTAAGAGAGGAGACTATACCACTACTTCTTTTATGTATGAAATGCATACCATAATTTATTTTTCCCTACTAATGCCTAATGTACTTTGAGATGTATTGGGTGCTCAGATTACTCCTGGTATTGAACCATGAAATGGTGGTGTTCAACTTGACCTGAATTGATACCTCCACCCTCAGGATCGGGGCAGGTAAACATACCCAAATTTAAAACCTGATAAATCATAACTACTAGAGAATGTTCAATGCTTTCTGCTTGAGAATGAAACATCAGTCTGATTCCCCTCTATATTATGGGGAGCAGGAAGGGCATGTATAAGAGAGATTTGATGATGGACTTTAAGTTAGCAGAAAAAAGGATGGCAGTGTGAAACGAGCTATGTAGGCTAAGATTCAATGCCTCACTTCCAAATATGGATGGACTCCCCACCTAGATGTTCTTAGGGATCCAACTAAGGCTAAATATGACCTAAATGATCTTTATACTTTGCGGGTTAAAACATCTATATTTCCCCTGCATCAGAGACATTATGAGAGAGTGGAAAAGGAAGGCTCAACATAAAAATGTAGAGTTGAGTAAAACAATGTCCGCTATCTAAAACAAAAAGGCAGAATTACTGACGCACCCCAATGACATTATGTATGTTGCATTACTTTTAAAAACTGCCCTATAGTCATAGGCTCCTGACTCCTAGGTGGTGGAAGCTACATTCATGAATTTGCTAGATATTCCGATCCTCCCTGCAGTGCAGCCCCTAAGGGTTTAGAGGCTAATATCTCAAAAGAGAAAGTGGCAAAAGTAATACATGACATGAGTTCAAGAAACCCACAGGGGAGGATGGCTATCCTGTTGAATTTTATGAGATGGCAAAATATTTGACTATCCTGCTACTGTGTAAGGTTTTTCGTGAAGTACTGGATTGTGGAAGACTCCCTTCAGACTTTAACAGAGCCCATACTGTCTTAATTCCCAAACATGACAGGGATTTGCTGAAATGCAGAAATTACAGGCTGATATCGCTCATTAATGTGGATGTAAAAATTCGGGTTAAACTCCTGCCTTGTGCTTCCATTCTCATATTGCAAACTTGATCCATCCAAATCAAGTGGGTTTGTTTGGTTCAATCATCAACCAATCTTCTATGATTTTGTTGCATATTATCTGGCAAGTCAAGCTTGTATTGGTCTCGCAAGGCCAGCTTCAGCCCACCGCCACCCATGTTCCTCCGCCGCCTCTCGGACCGAGAGAGGAGAGAAATGGAGCTTTACTGCTAAAAACAGCTTGAGATGCATGCGGTCTGCATGCGGTCTGAGAATATGAGTTAATAAGATATTTACATGCTCTCAAAGAAGTGTTATTTAAAACGGACTTACCAGACTAGACGGCACGTATGGGTTTAGACATGGAGTGACGGAGTGGGATTTGGCAGCACGCAGCGCGTCTCTTGCGAAAGACTCGAGCAGCATTAGCGGCAGCGGGCTTCTGGGTCCACAGAGACAGAGGCAGAGGAAGCACTGGATGCTGGTTGCTGGAAGAGGGAGGTTTTGGGATCAGCGTGGAAAGCTCTGAGGGCGAAGCAGTGCAGTCCATGCGCCAAAACACGCAAATAGGAGTGCAAGAGTGGAATGCATCTGGAAGTAGGAGGTGTGTGAAGACCAGTGGATTACAGGTACAGTGGTACACACAGGAGGTACTGAGGCTGATGGAAAAGGAGCCTCCATCGAAGATTTTACACTCTGTTCGAGAAACAGGAGAGGGGAGTGGAGATAGTCCCATTAAGAGCAAGGGTGTAGGGGTAAATCTTCCCCTAATTAACTCCCTAACCAAGTTACTCACTACAGAGGAAGGAGAAAGTACGGCCAAAAATGTACCTACAAACAATGAAATACGAGTGAGGAGCCGTCACCAGCTGTGGTCACTCCCGGAGGGTAAGAATAAGGGTAAAGGAGGCAAGGGAGGAGGTACTAGGGAGCAAACAGTTAAAGAGGCTGTAGTGATTTCCCCTAAAAAGAAGGTTTCAAAGTCGGGAGCGAGACCAAGGCACTGTGGCCCAAAGGAAGTGTGTGTGCCTATCAAGCCCTCACCATCCCTAAGGTAGTCATTTAAAGTCATGGAACAGGTTGAAATTTCACAGGCAAATTGGAAAAAGGCAATAAGACAGTCGCAAATACCTCCACTTCCCTTGGAGAACCGTTTCACTCCACTGGCCGGATCCATACAGGGAGAAGAGGACCGAGATGAAAATTAAAGCTTGGAAATAAACCCCAGCTCCAGTCATAGCCTTTGTCATAGCCTTTGTTCTAGCCATTCCCCAAGCTTCAGTATGGATCCATCTCAAGGTAAAAGTAAGGTGGGAAGGTGACAGTAGTTCATGTGGCAATGGAGCCAAAAATTCCACGGAAAGGATGTTTTTGAACTTGAGGCGGGTTATTTTTGCAAAATTTGAGATATCCGAGAACAATCAAAAAGGGATTAGGGACAAATGTGAGGTACTGGAGGAGAAACTGGATGACCTTGCGCAGCGTACCGGAATTTTAGAAGGAGTGGTCAAATCATTATCAGTAGCAGTGTCGGGAAATTCCAAGGATATCGAGTCATTAAAAAGACACAATAGATTGTTGCAAGATGACTTAGAAAGGTTGGAAACACAATCCCGATGTATCAATTTTAGATTCCTAAAAATTCGAGAGGGGGCAGAGAAAGGAGATGTTAAGGCCTTCATATGCGGCCTCCTGAGAGAGGAAGTTTTGAAGGATAGACCAGAAATTGAATGGGGAAAGGAGATACAGAGAGCACATAGAGACCTCTTTAAGTTGAACTCGGATAGGAAGACTCCTAGAAAGATTTTGATGAATTTTTTCACATTCACCGTGAAAGAGTTTGTGTTGGGACGGGCCTTAAAGGAGGGTTCCTTGAGCCATGATGGTTTCACTTATCAAATAAGATCAGACCTCGGTAAAAAGACAGCTCAGAGGCAGTGTGAACTGCGCACCAGAATGAACGAGTTGCGAAGCAAGGGAGCTCAGGTTCAGTTGAAATTCCCAGCAATGCTCAAAATAATGTGGTGAAACAAAATGTATAATATTAGTAATCCAGAGGAAGTGGATACCCTTCTGTTACAGATGGATGGATGAGTAGTTTGTTTATGATAAAAAAGGGTGTAAGTCCTCTGAAGATATCTAGAACTGATGGTAGGATGTTTATAGATAGATGTTACAGATCGGCTGTTTTCTTTTCTTTTTCGATGTTCTCTTCTCTGTACGGGACGGGGGATCGCAAATGGCTGATTGTATCATCCAAGGTCAAGAGAGGGGGTTTCCCGGGGGGCTGGGGAGATTGAGGGCACTGGGTGTGGGGAGCAATGGGAAAAAAACAAAAAGAAATCTGTCCTCATTAGCCTATCTCTTGATGGGTTAGAGAAAAATTCTAGGTCTAAAAAGATTATGAGTTGGAATCAAGATCTATTGTGTAAGAATTGGTATAACAGAACCATGGTATGGACAAATTAAAAGTAGTCAATTTTCTAACATGGAATGTAAATGGTTTTAGATCTAGAAGGAAGGTGTCTCAGATTATGGAAATGTTAAAGAACAGTGTAGCCCAAATCATATTACTACAAGAGACTCATCTAGAAAGAAATGAATGTAGGCAATGTTTTGATAAACGTAGATCGGTTCAGGAGGTAGTATGCTCAGACCAGACAGGGAGCACTAGGGAAGAAGCTATCATTATTAAAAGTAATAATGGAATAAGATTAGTTAAATATGAATCTGACTGTTCGGGCAGGTGGTTAGTGGCAACTCTTCTAATTCAAGGTAGGCTACTGGTCTGCGCTGTACACTATGGGCCGAATATCGATAACCCAGAGGCCCTGATCAAGATCTAATCCTGTTTATTAGAGACAACAGCCCCTAGTGTATTGGGAGGAGATTTTAATCTAGTCATGAACAAATAATTGGATAGGACGTCAAAAGTTAAGTATACTAATCCACCAAGAACGTTCTCCAAATTAAAAAGTATGATGAGGGAATTTAATTTAATTGACATTTGGCGTACCAAGATGAGGGAGATGAGAGAGTTCACTTTTTATAGTAAAAAGTATAGGCATCACTCCTGTATAGATTACTTTCTATTAGATCAAGAACTATTTGGAGAGGTAGTTGAGGTAGCTCATACTCCTACAAAACTGTCAGATCACTTCACAGTACCTATGGCTCTGAGGATACATCAAAAAGAGGGGCAGAGGAGATGGACATTAGACAGAACCATACTATAAGATGAGGATGTGGTTTGTGAATTAAGGGAAAAATCCGAGATTAACTTTCACGCTAAAAGAGGATCGGCAGAAAATCAAATAGTCTGGGATGCTTCTAAGGCACATTTAAGAGGGATTTTAAGATCTATAACGGTGGGGAAAAGAAGAGTGGCGAAGCAAGAAGATGAGTACAGAATTAAAGATGTTAAGGAAAAAGAAGGAGAACTACAAAAGGATTCAATCGAAGATACAGATAATGTGCAAGTTTTGAGTAAAGAGCTAGAGAGGCTACAAGTAGCTTTCCAGGCGCAGATAGATAGGAAAGTACTTGATAAATGGAAAGCTAGTAAGCTTCAAAATTTTTCTCAATGAGAGAAATGTAGTTCCTTATTAGCCTGGAAGGCCAAGTCAGATAGAGCCAGGAATACAATTTGGGAGCTAATCAGTAGGAGATCAGGGGAAGTATTGCATACTAATGCAGATATATATGCCGAGAAGCCTGTAGTGTTTTGAGCGATTTATAAAGCGAAGATATTCAACCAGGCCGAGAGGGCATAAAAGAGTGGCTAGGATTTACGACACTCCCACAGTTAACTGACGAACAATGGAAAACCCTGGAGGGAGAGATCACGGATGGAGAGATATGAGCCCAGTGTAAGAAAATGGTAAAGTGAAAAGGCAGCTGGCCCAGATGGTCTCCCTGCTGAGGTTTTTCGCTGTATGATAGATAGATTCCATTTCTAAAAGATCTATTTAACGTGATATACATGGATGGGGAAAGGGTTCCCAGTTCTTGGTCAGAGGCCAAAGTACCTTTGATTTTAAAAGCAAATAAAGACCCGCAGAGAATGGATTCGTACAGACCGATATTATTACTGAATACAGCTTACAAGATCTTTTCTGGAGTTATAGCATCCCTGGTAGCCAAGGTCATAAAAGAGGTTGCTCATCCTAATCAAAGAGGTTTTATACCTGGGAGGCAGCTTAAGAATTAACATTTCAGTTGATTGGGGTGGTAGACATGGCGGAGGCTCGGAATTTACCCTTAAGCATAGTAGTTGTGGATGCAGCTAAAGCTTTTGACCAGGTGCATTGGCCTTACATTTGAGAGTCCGTACTTAGTTTTGGCTCTCCGCAGAATATGGTAAGGGCGGTGGAAAATGTGTAATATGGCCCTAAGGCGAAAGTGTTAGTAAATGGGGAATTGTCAGACTGGTTCAATATCTTCATGGGGACAAGACAAGGTTGTCCCCTGTTGCCACTTCTTTTTAATCTGTATGTAGAGCCACTAGCCAACTTGATAAGAGCAGACACCACCATTCTTCCTTTTAAATCATATGATTTTGAAGTCAAATTAGCATTATATGCAGATGATTTGATGCTGTTTACAAGCAACCCGCAAGATGCAATCCCCAATCTGATGAGGAAGGCAGAGACATTTGGCCAGGTCTCTGGGTATAAAGTGAATATAGGAAAAACAAAGATACTGGAATGGAACCAGGGTCTGCCGAGTCACGGGTTAAAAGCACAAATACGGTATCTTGGGGGTTTAATTACACAGAAGATGGAGGATATTACAAAAACGAACTGGAAGAAAGTTAGCCAGGAAGTAGCGGGGCTGGTGTCAAAATGGCCAAACCTACCTTTAAATATCTATGGTCGGGTACACCTACTAAAATGATTATCCTTCCAAAAATTACTTTCCTCTTTAACACTATTCCGCTAGTCTTTAAGAAGGAAGATATAGCTAAACTTCAGGGGAAAATCTGAAGTTTTATTTGGCCGTCAAAAGGTCCAAGGATAGCCTGGAAGAAGTTGAGGAGAAGGCTAGAGGTTCGGGGTTTGGCACTTCCAGATCTATTTGCCTATTGCCATGCCTTTCATTTTAAAAAGGTGCGTATGCTGGCCAATAAGAAAGCTAAGTCATTGATTGGCTTACTCTTTGAGGCTATGTTAGTGGATATCCCGCAAAGTCGATTACATTTCCTTTTCAAATATGGAGACCCTAAGTTTTTTTTTAAAAGTGCTGCTAAAGATCCTGAAGTCCACACTGAACACGTGGATGTACGTAAGAAAAACACTGAGGGTTCCATATTTCTCATCTTGGGCACCAATTTTGGATTCCTCGGGCACCCCGGAATGTCTGTGGGATCAACTTAGTCAGCCCTTGAAATCCGGGGGTATCCGTTATTGGGCAGACTTCATGAGGGCTCAAACATAATAAGCTGGGAAGCTTTGAATAACCTGACTAAGGGATGGCTAACAAGGTTTAAATACTATCAATTGAGCTCCTGGTGAGTAACACAAGACTGGGCTGAGGGAGAGGGAACAAAATTCAATCAGGTGATGAGAACTGACCAGTGGAAAAAGGAAATTTCTTTTTGGTATTGGGCTTTCCTAGAAACAGATATAGAGATTGAAGCTGAAATTTTGAAACTGTGGGGTAAAGAGTTTGGCAAAGAAGATCTGAAGCAAATGTGGTGCCATTCATATGGTATTTTATGAACAGTAGTAAAACCAGCATCAATTAAACGAAACCATATATTTACCACCTATAGAGTTTACTGGTCTCCTGCGAAGTTGTCCAAGGTTTAAAGTAATATATACAACTGCCCAAGATGTATGCTGGTAGCAGCTGATGATATGCACTTATTTATGCTATGTCAAAAAATATCTTCTTATTGGAACTCAGTTTGTGACTTTATAGGAGAAATCATTGGGACACAGATTAAAGTAAGTCCTCGCCTAGTGTTCTTTGGGCATTCGGAGGAAGAAGCACAGCCCTCGGCGGTTAGCTGTTTTATGTAATCTTGTTAGGAAATCGGAAAGTCCTGCATGTTTTACTGAGTGCCTTAGAAATATTATATACACAAGCGAGTCTGGCATGGAATGCGATCCAAGAAGCAAGGATACAATTTGGGCTCTGTTGGTAAGGTGGCGAGAGAAGACAATGTGAGTCCTATGATTAAGCCAATTTTGCTGTCGGCTATGGTATCTCCTTTTTTGCTTTCCAGCGGTCTCAGTACGCAAAGGAGTTGGAAGTGGAAGCAGCAGTTCACTTGCGGGCCATTACTCTTCCTTCTTCTCTTAGGTCACCGGTCTGGTCCCCGCTTACAAGACCTAGAGGGATTAGAGTACACCCTAGCAACAATGGTGGCAGAATGAGGACAATAAAAAAAAGCATGCATTGGTCAAAAAGGTGCTCTTCTCCTCACATGCCAAAAAGTAGAATGGGAATACCTTCTTCTTACCATTGTCCAGATGGGATTCAGCAACAGATTTCTGACATTGGTCTGGAGAATGTATAGAGACCCCTCAGCAATAGTCAACTCCAGGGATTATACCTCTCCAGCCATTTCAATACATTGTGGAACATAACAGGGTAGCCTTTATCCCATTTAGCATTCCTTTTGCCACTTGACCATCACTCTTTCACAGATGGCCCAACAGCTGGGGTAAAAACAAGCTGCATAAGACTTTTTTCCATGCCGATGACACACTACTGACTCTGTCTCAATCCCGAACCTCCGCTGACGTCCTGATACATCTGATTAGCCATTTCTCAGGCTATTGTATTAATTGGTCCAAATATGAAGCTCTGCCACTGACTATGGTGACATCCAATTCTTCCATCAGAACACTGTCCATCCAGTGGAAAAATAGCTGTTTGAAATATCTGGATATTTATGTCAACAAGGGACTGAGAGATATGATGTAGGACAATCCCCACCCATTGATGGATAAGACTAACACAGATTGTAGATACTGGAAACACCTTCAGCTGTCCCTGTGTGGGAGGGTACAGGTGGTGAAAATGAATAAAGCTCCAAAGTTTAGTTATCTGTTTCAGAATTTGCCCTTGGGAGTAATAAGAATATCTTTGAACAGATTTATAAATACATAGAGCATTTGTATGGGATGGGTACAAGCTCCAGTTGAAGAGCTCAAAGCCGTATGCCTCCACTAACAATGCTACTGTACTTGGAAGGATACTTGATTGCTAACCAATAAGCACATTCAGTGTACACACTGAAAGTAAACAAAGAAATGCCTAGTTCAGTCTTCTTGGAAGTACACCTTTTGTGCTCCCAGATGGAATTAGCAATTTACTATACTGGTCTTCCGAAAGGTAACCAAAGGCCTAATTCCACCATCTTGTCATCCCAAAATGCCTGGCTGTGGGCTCATACATTGCTCAAGATCCCAAGTTGTCTCCATTCCCAGGCTCCTCTGTGGCATAACTCAGACATTATAACTGGAATAGGAGATGGTCCATTGGCGTGTGTAGAAGGGTTGTAAAATTAGCTCAGTGACAGATTTGCTCAGGGATGGGTTGTTTAAGTCCTGTATGGACCTTGATCGTGAATATACCTTGCCACTCACACAGCTCTGGAGGTACAATCAAGTGCGCACATCCTAAAAAGTATGTGGGGGCACCATCTGTATTTGTTAGAGAATTCACCTGTATGGACATACATGTGGAAGGAGTTTGGGGACGCTATCTCAGGAATATACTCACTCCTCATTGATCATGTTTTTTCAAACTCTGCTGCAGGAGAGTTAAGGTCCTGCTGGGAACCCTTCTTCCAAACACAGTTTTTATCATGAGGACTGGGGGTTGGTATTGTAAGAGCATCACAGGAGACGTGGGTCCCTTGCTCACTTTGCCACTGGATTCAAGCTAGCCTGGTGTATGAGGGGTGTTATCCCAAAACCGGTCCCAGGATGCTTGTTTTGGGTCCAGGGAGGACCTGGCCTGGCAGTTCAGGCTGGACTGTTCCCATGAGGCACATGATCAAGGATGATATTGCAAATGGCTGGGTCCAATCTGGGGTGGTGAAGTGAGCTAAAGAATGATGATGGATTCAACCCAGATCTGTGACTCGGGGTGAGTGTCTGAAAAGTTTCAGCACTCCGTCCATCATCTCCTTGTGTTTGCTTTGCAGGAGGCTGAGAGAAGCAAGACTGAAATATAGGATTTTAAGATCCTATACCAATGGCACTGGTCCCCTCTGAAACTCTATACCCCCCAAACGCTGTCCCTATTCTCATTGCTGGCAATACAAGATGAATGGGGGCGGCATTTTACATTTGTTATGGAAATGTGATAAGGTGAATGTTTACTGGAAACAGGAATGGGTTGCTCTTCAGGTAGATCTTGACTTGACTCTGGGCATTAATGCATGAATAGCACTTTTATACAATTACTTCTACACTGCTGGAGTGATCTACCACTTTGAGAAGGTAGTTGGCAACAGCACTAGCGGTAGCTAAGGTAGGGGTGCTATGTTTTTGGAACTCTTCTTGAAGGGGTGTGCCAACAGGAGAATGGAGGGAATGGTATAACAACACTCTTCTGGTGAGCAGGATTGTGTTTCCCCTTTCCTTGTCCTGTAAGTAATGTGCATTGTGAAGAGGAGTCAGACCATCCAAAGGAAATTCCCGGGCATGGACACATCAGACTCTATGAGGCAGAGAGACTGGGGCTGTGAATGATTAGTGCTGATACCGTAGTGGCTTACTTTTGTTCTTTATGCCTCATCTTTTCAAGAGACTTTTTCAGTGTGCTATATGCTGTAGGTAGCACTTTACCGTTATGTGTCAATACACCTGGTGTACTAAGAGTTGGACAGGCTACCCATCATTGTGATCATTGTCTTTGAGGTTGGCTATAGGGGAAGGTGGGACTGGGTCCTTTTCTTTGCTTCTTGTCTCTGTTGTAACAGATTGATTACTTTGCATACCAGTAAAAAGTTATTATTTAAAAAAATCTGTAAAGTTAGCAATATTCTCTGGTGTTCAACCAAGACCCATGAGATCTGTATGAGAATAACAAGGACACTGGCAAAAAAATATTGCATGAATTAACAATGGTGACAATTGACTGCAAACCTTAATCTCAATAGCAGCAAACAGAGAACAAGAAAAGAAACTGAAAAATGAGCAAAAATATATATTTACTTCAAATGTGCTCTCCACACACCCACTGTCCTCAGTAGAAGTAGTTTAAATATAGCAGAAAGTGGTCCATAATTAACCACCTTTCTCTCCCACACAAACAAACAAGACCAGACAGAAAAACACAGTTTTCACAAAATGGCAAACAAGCACATAACTTCAAAAGAAAAGAGGTGGCATGGAGAATTTAGAGAAAATGATTGCCATACACACACACACACACACACTGGTATCACAAAATTGGGGGTCAGGGTGTGGATTGGATTGGTAAGGAAGAAAAGGCATGGAGGACACAGAAAAAACAGCTTGCTGACCTGCATCCTTCCCATTCCCCCCAACAAACCCATGCAGCATTTCAGGGTACGTATTGCACACATACATACTTAAAATATGGCTGCACCAGCCCACAGGCCCATAGAATACCAGCACAGCAACCACAGAATGTACAAACCTAAATAGAAATTGTGAATGCTAAAATATCTATATGCCCACAAGGACTCCTTAAAAGACCTCGGGATAACACAGAAACATGGAACTGGTCAACTAATTAAAATGAAAAATACCCTAACACTAATATATCTAGCTGATACCCCAATTGTAGAAAATGCGTATTACTCAATCATCTCACACAAAAAAACACAACACATACACGTGATTGACAAAATTATAAGCAAGAACGTGGCACGAGAGAAGAATGCCGAAAGCAAAGAAAATAGTTCTCTATGTGGGCCTGGAGGTCTCACCAACCACACAACATAGCGAGACGAGAAAACAAGAGATTATTACAGCAGGCCCCAGAGCGTGAAATACCACAGAACAATAACAATAAATCTTGTGGAATAAACAAGAAAAAGGCACAAATGGATGACAGGTCACCACCAGCCCGGATGCCTATGCCCCTTACACTGCTTTCCCTTCCCTAGTCCAGGCCTTCCAATGATAAATAAATCCAAAAAATGATGGTGCCTGCCTCAAACATACGCCCATCAAAATTAAATACCACACTAATAACTATTCTTAACTTGCTTGATTTTGAAAGGGAGGATCAAGCAAAAGAGATTGCAAAGGCTAAGCGATCCTTTCATTCCAGAATTAAAAATCAAACTGAACAAGAAAGCAACAAAGAAAAGGGAGGAATCTGTGGAAGAAGAAGAGCAAATGTCAAACTTGGGCGATGAGTCAAAAAGTAATGCGCCGCCTCGAGACAAGGCAAAAAACCATGGTGATGCCATATTTACAATCTGGAAGACAGAGGCGCAATGTGGCATCCTGCGTCAGAAAAAAATGTTGCAAGTCAACATGATGCACCCTGACGCAACTGCCAAAAAAGTTGTGGAAGGCAGAATTTCATGTTCGTGAGTACAAATACCCCGTGACAGTCTCCACTACGCCAAGTGGCAAAAAAAAAATGCTCTAGAAAATGATGCATCACCCCAAAAAAATGATTTGGGGGACCACAGATGAGTCATCAATGGAGCAGGGAGCACACTGCAGTAGTGAGGAGACCCAACCAACCAACCCCAATAACAGTTCAGATGCACATGCAGACAGCCAGGTAAAGAGGAAGTCAAACTTCAGTGATGAGGAAAATGAGATACTGGTCACTGAGGTGACCAATCATCAACACCAGCTGTTTGTGAGGTCAAAGCTGCTACTCTGGAAAAAAGAGGCGATATAGCAGACTATCTTGCAGAAAATAAATGTGGTTGGCCAAGCTAAGAGGACAGTCAATGACTGCAAAAAGCGCTGGCATCATTACAAGCGCAGAACAAAGGCCAAAATAGCATCGAAACTCCAAGCAGCATTGCAGACTGGAGGAGGAAGCCCAGCAGACCAGGAGGTCCTAGATGCCCTAGAGGAGCGGGTGGCAGGTGTCACCCCAGAGGATTTGTTGACTGGAATCCCGGGACAGGACAATGCAGCACGTGAAAACCAACAACAGTCATTGAGTAAATTACAAGTGCAAATATGTGTGTCATGGGTCATGGGGTTCATTACAGCCAGATATGTACCTGTGCCTAAGTGTGCTGGGTGCAACTTGATGTTATGTCTACATGTATCCACACCTAAAGGAAATGACACAGGCCAATTACACATTGCACAGGCCACATCAGCTCCTTCATGTCCCTGCCTAACATGTCCAAAATTCAACACCAGTCCACGTCCAATTTGGCCAACTGACTCCTTAAGTTAAATGTACAACACATGGTGACCCAATTTACAAGTATCTTAATATAACATTCTGCAGGGCATATTTACAAAAACCCCTTGCGCCGCCGGTGCATCACTTTTTGTGGCGCACCGGCAGCAGTACATGCTGCCCCATATTTACAAGGACACAAAAGGCCACCCTTGCATGAAAGGGGCGTTCCATGGGTATTGCATGGGTGTTTCCACGCAACTCCCATGGAACCTGACACATTCCACGGTTCATGAGAAATCATAAACCTGGGAATGTGTCCGAATGGTATGCCTCCCAGGAGAGGCATAGGGTGGCGCAACCAGGAGAAATAGTTTAATTTCTCCTTGTTTTTCCTCTTCCTATGCATGCTGAATTCTGCATAATCACCTTTAATGATTCTTTTTGGGCAGGAAGGAGTCTCTTGCTGCACAAAAACAGTCTCCCTGCAAACCAGGCACCATGGTGCAAAGGTTCCTGTGTTGGCGCATGGCAGCCCATTGTGCACCAACGCAGAAGAGTACAGGGATCTCTCATATTGTTGTAAATATGACACATCCCTGTGCGTTGTAAGTGGCTAAGTGTAGCGTAGCAAAATGGCTTGCGGCACTATGCTGAGTCACTTTTTTTGTAAATAAGGCCCTGCATGTGAAAGGAAGGTAGGCAGCAGCATGCTGCGTAACTGCAAAAGCAAAGTAATGAATTACCTTCACAACAATATGACATCTTCCTGACCTTTCCCCTACATCTGTGCATATTTGTATGATATACGCCAACGCAGGCACACTGGCACCATGTAAAGGTGCCTGCATTAGCACATGACAGCCCATTGTGCACCAGCATAGAGGTAAAGCTCATGAATGCATAACATCACAGAGATATGGCGCAGTCCTTCCCTTTTCTGTAGGGCAGTAGAGCAGAAAGGCATGTAGCGATGCCCCATAACAAAAACTTACAAATGAGGCCCATACAAAATATGCCTAGTCTTGCACCTAGGTTAGCACCACATAAATGATTTCTTGGCTGGCCCATAGCACTCACATTTGGAAGTACCCACGTGAAGTAGTAGTTCAAACTGTAGGCCAAATTACTCTGCAAACAGCAGTAACACATCTCTATCTCTCTGTAGAGGATGCACATAACCATCTGCCCAGGTGGATTGTCCACTGGAATTTTGCTACATGGACGAGAGCCTGTCCACCAAATCCTTAGCTCAAACAGTCACCGTGTCTGCATGCTGTGAGGGACACCATTTAGTGGATTCGCAAGATGATCTCCAACCAGGCGCACCCACTGCATCTGGCAGCAACCCCCCCCTGGACTCTGAGGATTCCCAACTTTCTCTCCAACAGAGTGCTGTTGGACTCCAGCAAGAGCTTGTGCAAGAGGTGCATGTGGAGATGGACACCATGGTAGGTAGCCTAAATGCCATCCATAGATTCCTCAACTCAGATGATGATAACCTGCAGGATGCACAAGGCAACTATCCTCCATGCCTTGGCCTTGTTCAGTCCCTGGCCACCATCGCTGGAGTCATGAAGCAGAAGCATGAACAAGTGCCCTGCCAAAGTGGCACCAGCAAGGTGGGAAATATCTTGTTGAAATTGTTGACAATGCAGCAGAAGCAGGATACCTACCTCGCCAGAATGGCTGCCTACCACCGGTACGTAGTAGCTGTCCTGACAAAACAACAGAACATCGCAAATGCACTGATGCCTCTCCTGTTGTTACTGGGAAATGCTCCTGTAGCCACGGCTTCAACATCCTCTGTTTCAGCTGTTGGTGTAACTCATCCGACCCAGTCACCTACTACAGCCCCCACAGAGCAGCCAACAGACACATCTGAGGAAGAGGATTTGTCTGAGACACAATTACGGCATAAGACTGCCCACTAACATGTCGCTGTGTCACATGTGATGTAATACATTTGAAATTTGACCACAAATGTGCATGTGTGAAATCCGGAGAAACTGTTCTCCTCTTGCTTTGTCCACATGTAACACGCCACCTTTGCTGTCCTCTTTTGTTTGCAGAAAATCACATTGTGCCAGTTTCATTCACAACCTCATTTGAACACTACTTGATCAAATAGGTCATCACATGTCTCCCCCCCTGGAAACATGACTGCACATCAAAGTCCTGCTCCCAGATTAAGGAATGATTGTTTTGAGGACTGCCACTTACCCTTTGCTTACTGTGAGATGTGTAAATAAATCTTGACACCTGTGCCAGTGTGTGGAATGACCACATGTGTCTTGAAAGTACTACAATGCGTATGAGGCAACACCATTTACAACAGCAAATATCTTACCATGTTCATTTAGCAACATAACCACAGTGAGAGTAAGCAGTCATATCCAAACCCACAATGCATGCTAAGTAGTTCAGTTGAACACCAGGTTCAAATACTGCTTGGCAACATGTTTTCTTTGCAGCTATTGTGATGACCAGTGGCATACATTGAGCATTTGTTGTACAATATCATGTTCACCATGCCCCAAAAAAAGATTACTTAAGATATAAGGTGCCAATGTGGAGTGTGTATGTGCTTGCCTTCTATGTATGAATCAACAATGAATGATACAAATGTAATAGCCACTAACATTGATCTCCCTAAATCTATTGGCACCACATGCCCATGCACTTAGAATTGGAAGGTGCCAAACTATATGATCAGTTAAGACAACTCCCACCAGTGTATGTGCTAAATTCTTGTGTCACAAGTGTGGAAATTACATGTCAAATGTCAGACAAGTGACGATGGACGATAACAAATGTGCTATACACACACATATACACAATAACAATGATATTGCATGGGCACAATCATCCAAAATCATACATGTGAAATGTAAGCTGCTCAACAATGAACAAGAGTATATATATATGGCACAACTATTCTTTTTATTAACAATAAAAATATTTAGATGATCTTACTGAGAAATCTATCAAATGCATTTATTCTACACAAAATAACCTGCACCTAAAATATCAATCAAGAAACTAACCTATCCTATTTTCGAAATAACTACCTAACTAACCTTAATATATTCTATGCTACACAAGTTTAATGTCTGACCACTAAAACATCTGCCCCCACCCCCCTTAACACTTTAATGCACAAAGGACCTACATATACTTAAAAAATACATTAACAAACTAAACTAAACATGTTAAAACTATGACTATCGAAACCTACCAATCCTAACCTACACTATACTTACAACTTACTATCACTAAACCTAAAATAGAATGTAATAAAACCGTTTGTAACAACTGTCAACTACAGCTGAGCCAGGATGTGGTCCACTGACTGCTACAACATGGCCACCTTTTTCAACATTGTGGCAATCTGCAGCTCCAGTCTGGCCAACTTCAGTTAAAAAAATTCTACATCTTGGGTGGCCACCCCCTGACCTCCATATGGTCCTGCACTGGACGAGGTAGCTTGTCCTGGCCCCGGTGTTCCTGCTGATGAGGAGCCTGCCTGCTGATCCTGCCCTCTGTCATTGCCCATTCCCTTGGAGGCCCTGGTGTACTGTTTATTAGATGTGACTTTTGCAGGGACATAAGAAATCCAGATCTTTGCTACCTTCCCTATGTCATATCTCCTGGACATTTTGTGGAAACCCTTGGCAATGCGGCAGATGTGGCTGTATCTTGTTTTTCGGATCCTAAATGCCCATTTCTCCTCAGCAGTCATGTTGTCTGTTGGAGAAGAATGACATGTGTGTCAGACTTTGTGTTCATACTCAACACTCTCTGCAGTCCAATGCATGAGAACATTGTAGTTGCTGACTGCTAAATTAGTGCCAAACCTCTGATTACCGTGGGAGAAATACACTTTAAAAGTACACTTCCAGTTTGTCCATCTAGGAACCATCGAAGTACTCAATGGGGAAGAACATGCAGCATGTAAGAATGCACCAGCAAGGGGAAACAACCTATGTGTTAAGGATATAGACACACATTTCCCTACATGGGACAAAATATCCTTGTGCATAGTGTAAATCACTCACCATTCAATACATTCTATTTATTCACCTGTTAGGGCAATTGCATCATATCCATGCACTCCCATCTTCTGTGCAAATTGTTTTGTGGACAACACAATAGGTCTCAGGCTGATGAACCATTCAATCACTTGCTCTACAGAATCACCTTCTACCCACAGGCAGGACTCAGAAGGCTGTGCAGCCAACCCTGATGTAGGGTGAAGTCAGCAATGCACATGTTGCAAATGTACCCAAAAATGAACACCAATTAAAACATGGCATGGCACAGTGGTGTCAGGCATTCACAGATTTCTGCGGTATACTAGTCCTACTAGGCTTATTTGTTGCTATCAAGAATGAATGATTGGTGCGATGGCACATCAGCTTAACATATGATATTTCCAGGATGTACCAGACCATACTTTTCACCATGTGATCTTGCTTACTTATGAATATGAAGAATTTGTTTCACAAAATATGACCTGGATGCTCAAATACAGTGCAATGACAGCTCATGGTAAGTGATGAACTTTCAGATGAACAAAAATAATGATGTTAAAGCAAATGCTCTACATCTTACTACATGGTCGGGGTTGACATACTAACCAAGCAGCCATTACCTTGATAGACAGTCCACACACAGGAAGCAAGACAGCTACAGGTGAATCTCCAAATGCTTTTGGCAAAGGAAAGTAGGTTTTGGGTTGGTACTCACACAGCATTCAGCCCTAGCCAAAGCTACATTCATGAATTGTCCTCACACACTGATCATGCTAAGTATTATTCATTTACACCAAAAAGTAGTCCGACATGAGCCCCTTATACATGGTGACTCTTTCATGGGCCATAGAAGCCGATTAAATGTAAACTTGTTCACGTTACGGTGGAACAAGATTTTGCCATATGGCAATTTTGCCAAGCTTGCACAATGTTGTAAGGGTGTCTGTGTCTGCATTGCAGTCAACTTTGTGCTAGTGTTGGCAGGTATCCCTTCCAGATCAGCCAAATTGTATGCTATTTTTGCTGCACAATACATGACATAGTTTAAGAGCATTATACAATTTGAAATTAGTGTAGCTTAATTTGAAGTTCAGGATTACTCCAGGTACATTTTGAGACCTGAGCCACAACTTGAAAATATAGGGCTGCATAAATCCTGAAATATGTCTTGAAGTAGAATTTCCACACCAACAAACATTGCACAGACCAACAACACCAAATGGGGCATGAACAGGGACATAACCTACAAGGTGGCATGTTGCCATGTAGGCTGATTTTTCCGTCAACTTGTAAACCATGTGAAGGAGTCAATACCAGCAGTATGTTTGATAGAGTGATGTTATGGGGATATTGACTCATTGTGAATTTGGACATCATTGGTGATTGATAGCATGCACTGTGAATTGATACCTTTTACTCATATGGGCACTTTGATGTGACACCTAGCAGGATAGTATGTCATGGCACATGTATGGTACTATTTACTGGCACATACTGCTGTTCGTTATGGCACATGTGATTGTTAACCTGCCATGCAAATTGTCATTGGAATCCTTCAGGATCAAACAAATTGAGACTTGATACTCACTGGTAGCATTTGAGTCCTGGAACAAGTCCACCTCCCCTCGTGTGTATGGCTGGGGTCCACATAGGACACATAAACAGACATACATTGACCTGTGAATGCTGGCCTTGTATACAGTGAACGCAATGAGCACAGTACATAGAAATTACACAAGTACACAAGCATGGAATTGACATACAATTTGTTAGACAAGCCCTGTTTTGACGCGAGTCATGGAAATGTACATGTCGGCATGCAATCATGCCGGTACATAGTGGCAATATCAGCCAAGTGAAGCACTGCATTCAGCACAGGTAGGAGATGTAGGACAGCAACCTACATGGGCGACAGTTGTACAGATGCCTGGGCTTTGTGGAGAGTGCTTTTTTCAGTTGCACATGTGGCATAAGGTGGCAACAATGCTTTATCACATACTTACATGTGATCACATGTAAGAGACACATCACACTGTTCACAGGTTCATTGTTGTCTGACACAACCCACTTTACAACACACAAAGGGCCTATTTTATGAGGACTTTAGCACTCCCCAAAGCACTCTTCTTTATGATGTTCTGTTGGGCACGAGAATGCTCAATATTTACAAGGCAGCCCTGAGGAACTTTTTTATTGGTTTAATGCTGCGTTGTAAATATTGATCCCTTTAACACATTATTGTCAATTCAAGGGGCGTGCAATGGATGTTGCTGGTGCAGTTTACACTGACATCCCTGGCATTTTGACAGTGCCCCCAATTTACGTGCAATCTTTTATCTGATGCAGTGCAAAAAACATACTCCTCCCTGCAGGATGCATTAGGCAGGCACAACAATGAGAAATATATTTATTTCACAATGTTTTACATTATCTGTGTGCTGCCTTCTGCAGCACACATAGTATTAGCAATAACCCTCATGTGATTCAATTTCTATAAGGTTTCCCTTGCTGCAACAAGGCAAACATCCATGCAACACAGGCACACTAGCACCATGGTGCAAGCATTGCCTGTGTTGGTTCATGATAGACAATTGTACGCCAGCACAGGGATGTATAGATGTATATGTGATGTCTGACTGCACTCTGAAAGTTATACTGCACATTTCTTACAAATGTCTTGCAGCACCACACTGTGTTTGTTTCACATACATATTGGTAGTGTTTCTCTACACCACTCATACACCTTCACTCTGTCACAATCCTTACGCATGGTTAAAGCAGGTGTAAATGAAATAACTACAGTTCCATCAAGGTGTTTAAAGCTCTGCGCTGTTGAAAGATTTGAATTGCAGTTTTTCTCTCAAAATGCACAATTTTTCACATATGAGGCTCATAGTGACTCACTGACTGTATAAGTCACTAGTCCACACAATGCATATGTATGTGTGAGTATAGCTATGCGTGTGTAGGTAGGCATTAACTTACCAGTAGGGCCACCGACTTCCAGTCCCAGATGGTCCAGTGGCCCGCCTCTTTTTACTCCTGAGGCGGAAGCCGGGAGCGCTATTTGTTTGTCCTTTTATAACATTTGAGAGTCACTTATTTGTGTGCATTTGCAATTTTAACTCACCTCACTTCTGCTGACTTCTGGGGCAGAAGTCCACATCCTGACATCCCGTGCAGCGGATTTAACGCTGTCGCGGACTTCGCTAATACAAACACTTGCTGCCGCCATTACCGGCGTGCACCGAGGCCACGCCCTTTCTAACGCCTTCCCTCTTCCTATAAATCATGTGCATCGGCCGGAAGCACAGCGGGCGCGCCGTGTGCGCGCCGAAGGCGCGCTTAAGGCAAGCTCGTCTGCGCTCGTCCGCGCCGAGACCGGGCCCAGGGCCATACCCCCTACATCTCAGCCTCAAAAGACCAGACAATACAGCGCCGAAACTCTCCACAGTATTAGGCCCCTAGGATTGGACTGTGGCCTGCATTATCATGCAGTAGAACTTCCAGATACTTGTCCAAAATGTAAACTAACTCTTAAACCTAAGCAGACCCAAGAAACGACACACGAGTACTGTATGTTTATGTTAAACTGCAGATCCCTGCCTAAACACAGGGCGGAAATTGCCCTTTTGTTAGAAGAACACATGCCAGACGTAGTGTTCCTCACGGAAACGTGGCTTGCGACAGACTCCGACCCTGTCCTCGTAACAGCCCTCCCTCCAGGCTTCCAAATTACTCGGCAGGACCGACCTGAGGGGAGAGGAGGAGGCCTAGCAATTATACACAAAGAACAGTTTCACTGTCGAGTTATCCCGGAAGCAATCCCAGATTGTGAGAGCTTAGCCTTCACTCTGGAACTCTCTCCTAACAACTGCTTCTCGGTAACAGTAATATATCGCCCCCCAGGCCCCCCTAAGCAGTTCCACAATCACCTCTCTTCGATTGTGGCTGAACGCGTTAGCACTGCCTCTAACTTTACTTTGTTAGGTGATCTCAACCTTCATTTCGACACTGCTCTGGATCATACAGCCATGACACTTGCAGATGACCTAGCCGCTTTACAATTAATCCAACATGTGAAGACCCCGACTCACGTTAAGGGCCACTTTCTGGACCCTGTGTTCAGCAACTGTGCAGACCTTGTGGTAGGACCTCCTATCCCCCTCCCGTTGACAGATCATTTACTGGTGCCTTTTACCTGGACCACTTTTAAGCCACCCCCCGTAAGACCCACGATAAGACACGCCAGATCTTGGGCGCGGCTGCCAGTTGATGAATGGACAAGTAAGCTCGCCAGTGATCAACCCTTTTACAATGAGGACCCTTGTCTGGCCAATCAGGCTTATGAAGACTGGATCACACAATCCCTCGAAGCCACTCTCCCCCTGAGCAAAATAACGCTGAAACGTTCCCACAAAACTGCCCCCTGGTACTCAGAGGCTCTCAGGGAAAAGAAACGCCAATGCAGGAAAATAGAAAGACAATGGCGTCTAGACTACTCTTTGGAGGTAAAAAGTCGATATCGAGAGGCAATTAATGCCTACAAAGCCAAAATCAAAGCTGCCCAATCTGCATACTTCTCTGATAGAATTATACTAGCCAAATCCAAACCCAAAGAAATTTTTCAAATACTGAAAAAACTTACAAAACTTCCATCTTCTAGCCTGCACGAGGTAAAAACAATAGCCCACTGTAATGACTTGGCAGAATTTTTCCACCAAAAAGTCAATAAAATCTACTCATCCTTCCCCTCTATAGCCACTGCCCCCTTAGCTCAGGCCAAAACAAATCTAGTAGACACTCCATCAGAGCCTCCACCTATACTGGATCACTTCCCCCTTTTAGATCTGGAAACCTTGGAATCCATGGCTCGTAAGGTAAAATCTGGATCCCCAGGCGATCCGGCACCTCCAGAGGTCATGATGTCAGCATCCCAGGTCACCTTACCAACCATTATGGACCTCCTGAACGCATAAATTACCTCTGGCACTGTCCCCCCCGCTTGGAAGCGGGCCATGGTCCGAGCCCTTCTAAAAAAAAACAATCTGGATCCCTCGGATTTTAGCAACTACCGGCCTATTTCCCTGCTCCCCTGGATGAGTAAAATCCTGGAGAGATACATTAACCTCCAACTGGTAAATTTCCTGGAAAACAACCAGCTGTTAGATACCACCCAGACGGGTTTTAGACCCAAACATGGAACTGAGTCCACCCTCCTAGTAGTCACCGAGGAATCCAGAAAAATCCTAGATCAGGGAGGATCAGTGGCAGTGATCCTCCTTGACCTTAGCGCGGCATTCGATACGGTCAGCCATGACACCCTGCTGAGCCGTCTTTCGAGTGTCGGAATAATGGATAAAGCCTGGCTTTGGTTCAAGTCCTTCTTGAGGGATAGATCTTTTCAAGTATTTGATGGAGAGACAGTGTCCATGAGTAGACCATTGAGGTGTGGAGTCCCACAAGGCTTCTCCTTAAGCCCTGCGCTTTTCAACATCTATATGAGACCACTGGCTGAGGTTGTTCGTCCATTTGGGGTTAAGATTATTTCTTATGCGGACGACACCCAGCTGGTGGTCTCATTGGCGCAGGAGGCCGACATGCCACGGTCAGGTGGGCTAAGAAAGTGCTTAGAGGAGGTAAAGGGCTGGATGTCTTCATCATCCCTTAAGCTCAATGGGGATAAAACGGAGCTGATGCTCCTGGGCCCCTCAAACCCCATCTTTTTCAACTCCTTGTGGCCCCCCTGTCTAGGCACTCCTCCAGCACCCAAGGACAATATTAAGAGCCTCGGGGTGTGGCTGGACAAGACCCTTTCTTTTAACATCCAGGCTACAAAACTTTCGGCTACCTGCTTTGGCCTTCTTAGGATGCTAAAGAAAATCCTTCCTCTTCTACCTATGGAGGCAAAGCAAGTGGCCATCCAGGGTTTGATACAGTCCCACTTAGACAGTGGACAACAATGTCCTCTACCTTGGTGCTCCGGAGTACACCTTGCGTAGACTTCAGACAGTGCAGAACTGTGCGGCCCGCACACTGTTACAGCTCCCACACAGACTATCAGCCAAAGCTGGACTGATTAGCCTGCATTGGCTACCAGTGTGTCAGAGAATCCTCTTCAAAGCCATGTGTATTGCCCACCAGGCTTTCTGGGACACAGGTCCTATGATCACCCGTGACCTAGTAAAACAGTATCAACCCAGCAGAAGCCTCCGATCTAGCCAAGCCTTCATGGCTATAGCTCCGAGAATAAAAAAGGCAAGGTCTGGCCGCAGGACGGTCACCCATAATGCCGCCAAGTCCTGGAATTCACTCCCTCTTCATCTTAGATCTAACCCCAACCTTTCTTTATTCCGAAAACAGCTAAAAACATTTCTGTTTAACCTCCCTCAGTAAATTTAGCTAGCTACTCTGTCACGCCTTCTCTGTTGGTTCCTAGCACTTGGACGCCCCCGGGCAGCAATCGCGCTTTTATAAATTTACTTTTCATTTCATTTCATTCATTTCTCTGCTCATGACATCCTGCCAGCGGTGCTTCAACTGGTGGACTGTTCTGCCCACGTCGTAGATCCTGCCCATCTGCTGCTGGACCCTTTCCCACCTTTGCTGGCATTCCTGTGGTGGGTAACCCTTGCTCACACTCCCACCAGTGCCAATCCTCCTTGGAAAGTTTTGTAAAATCAGCCAAAGAAGGCCACCAAACTCGTGGGGGACAGGTTTTTGGACTTGCCTGACATCAATATGAATGTGAATTTCAGAACAAAAAAAATACAACAGAAATTTATGAACCAAACTTAATCCTAACCTACAACTATTGACCCCCAAAAAAGCACACACACCCAACAAGACGGCAATTTGTACGAGACAATATCTTAGACAAGACAATGAACAGAAAAATTAGACACTAATTTAACAAAACAAAGATAAAAATCTGGACAATTTGACTCAATACTCTCAGCTCCACACAATAGACTCCACCAACAAGCACACTTCTAGAAATAGTAAGAGAGAGAGAAAGTAACTGTTTACTTGCTGATTTGCAGCATGGCTGAGTCATTGCATCATTTCCTGTATAGATTAAATACGTTTTTAAATTTTGCATCATATTTTGGGTCAATGCATTGTTATTCTTGATGCAACATCCAGTACGGGATCATTTTTTCTGCAGGCATGACATTTGTCGATAATGTGTCGTTTAACTATATGATGCATTCAGCTTAGTGTAGTATCAGTCATTTGTACAGGGGATGCGAGAATGTAATATTTTAAGCGTCATTTCTCTGGGTGATGAGACACGTTTTGTATACAAAAAATCCCTCAACCAAGTATATCATTAAAATATGAGGTGATACGTGAAGTTTTGCAAGTGATGAGTCACATAAAGCTTAGGTTATGTTAACTTATGACAAAATGCATGAGATTTACTGTGAACTAGTCATTTCTGGGACAGACATTGATATACATGCTTGGGATATGTCACCATTATTTCTTATGCATCAATATTGTAGATTAGGTGTGCTTACCAATGACACTTTGCATGGGTGATGTATAAA
The DNA here is from genome assembly GCF_964204655.1 of Triturus cristatus. Lineage (NCBI taxonomy): Eukaryota > Metazoa > Chordata > Amphibia > Caudata > Salamandridae > Triturus > Triturus cristatus. The sequence continues at coordinate 593,071,484 of NC_140582.1, forward strand.
GGACTGATGTGAAACATCCCATTATAGCATATTTTGCACTGCTGCTTATGCTTTGACATTGCCTACTGGTGCCCTGTTCCACTACATGTATTATTATTATATATATATACACCACTTTCTTTTGGTTTATGCCGAGAACTTCTTGAGAAAGGTGGACCTGCAGCAAGAGGCAAATTGAACAATATTACATGTGATGCGCAGACCCCAAGCTTGGCACATACGTTGCCAGCCCTGGGAAGCAACACATTCCTGTGATGGACACGGTGCCTGCGTAGAAGCAGCACCATTATTTCGCAGTGCAGACAGCAGTACAACAGCACTTCGGTGAGGGAATGTGAATTTCCTTGCAGGTGGGTGCAGTGACTGACTGCACCCACATGAAAGGGGAGGGGAAGGTTGCAAGCCTATTACCACCTCCACAGGGCTGCCATCATGGTGCGCTATGACAATGCCACATATGTTGTTTTGCATACTGTCATTGTTTTGCCCGAATACTTATTTCCCTCTGTTCCCTCTGATCCGGATTTACTATCCTCGTGCTCAGGACTGAACAATATGTCTTAGTCGGCTCTTTGCTTGTTTGCTTATGCTGTCTACTGATGGTTTCTGTTACTGTGCTGTTGTTGTGTACTACTATTTATTGAGTCTCACCTCACATGTTTATGGTGTTGCTGATTCTCCGAATTTGCTTACGACCATGTAAAGCGCTCTGACACCTTTGGGTCTAGCTAGTGCTATATAAAACTTACAAATAAATATCCACGTCTGTTTTGTGGCACAGGCACAAAGGCAAATGTGTGTACCCATTTTCATGTGGCCATGAACACCTGCCGATATCTGTGCCACATCTGGAGATGTTACTTGTGGTATGAGTGCACCTGGCCTATCGGGATCGAAGGAGTGTGCACTCAAGCGGGGTGTCCAAATGGGGTGATCAGCCACATCTGTAGGCCATATCCTTGATCAGCTGTAAGTGAAAAGCAAGAGAACTGTATTAATTGTTGTGCTTGCTTGACAATACATGTATACTGATATTTTCAGTAAAGTTACTGATTATGTGATTAGATGGAGTGTTTGACGTACAGTTGCACATAGCTTGTGTCATGTGTCACTTAACTTGCTGTGTGTCATGTCAAAGGCATGACTGGGGATGGTGTATTACTTGCCTTGAGTTGCTGAATGCAATGTATAATGGCTTGTATTCTGTAATGGATAACTGGGTACCTATCATGTATGAGGCACACTTTCCCTGTTTTCACATGGCACACCTTGGCGCCAGTGCACTGGATGCAAACATGGAAAGTCGGACCTATTACATAGATTGTGCTGAACCCATGGCTGCCACTTACTCATGCTGCCATGAGGCCAGCACATTCAATTGGTATGCATAGCAGCTTGCAATCAGCAGCTCCATGTTTCACTGTCCATACGGAAATCAACATACAATTTGAGAGGGTATTTTTATGTTCCCTTGAAGGTGGGTGCAGTGATTGGCTGCATTCGCATGCAAGGTGATGTCTGTGGGAGCCATAGGACACACTTTCAAGCCTCCTGGTGGCTGCTCTTGGTGGGGACACTGACAGTGTCCCACCTCCAAGGTGGTGCACTGCATGTGCGCATAATGAGAGCTTCTTGGCCTCTGCTCCTGGGATACAGTGCAGGCATGGACCCAAGGCTACTTGTTTATTTGCATGGGCTCACACCTCAATGCAAGTGTGGAGTCTCTCTTTCAAGAGAGTTTCTTAGCCATCTTGTAATAAATTTGGAAACATGTTCCTGAGGGAACCATCTAGAGCTATTGGGGTGGGAGATGTTGAGAGGGCAAAACATTTCCTCTCCTAGTGGATTGAGGATAACGTTTTTAGAGGAGGAAGGTGAGTCGACATCGCCAGGGTTATTAAACTTGAGGTCTTCATCGTCCAAATCCAGTACGAATTTGTCGTAAGGAGTCTTGAAACTTTCTTCCTCCTCAGAGTCAGTGTCTGCATCATTCTGAGCACTAGTAAAATTTGTGCCGCGAGGGACACCAATCATATTTGTGCCGCTAGTGACACCCTTCATATTTGTGCCGCTAGGGACACCCATCATATTTGTGCCGCGAGGGACACCAGTAGCATTTGAGGCGCGAGGGCCTCCCATCAAGAATGAGGTGCTAGGAACTCCCAAATCAATTGAGGTGCTGTGACCTCCCATAGTGCGATCAGAAGGATGTTCAGAGTGTTTTGACTTTTTGGTCCTTTTACCATGAAAAGTGACATCGTCGGTGAGATCGTGATCAAAGGAAAGAGATCTCTTAGAGGACATCACCTCTTTATGGGTAGATAGCATACAAGATCTCATTTCTTTCTGCAAAAAGTTTTTAAAGGATTCGTTGGCATGATTGGGGGAGCTCGCAGCAGCGTTGTCTGAGTCAATTTCGGACATGTTAGTATTGATTAAAGATAAGTTATGCTTGCAATCTCCCTTGATGTGTTGGTAAAATAAAGATTGAAAGTTTGCCTTTGTAAATGTGGTTGAAAGTAATCTGCCTTATGTTATTGGGCAGGGGTGCCAGGAGTTAATTTATCTTTGATTTCAGCCTCAGAGAATAGGGAAATAAAGTTCCCCTTATTTTTCTCCCCCTTCTTTTTTTTTTTTATAGGCTTGGGATTGTAAAGCGAGTGACTAATGATCTCCGGCAGCAGCTGATGAGAGCGATGTAACTGAATCGCTCGCTCGAGCTCAGCTGCTGCCAGAGAGTGTGGTTAGAGGAAAGGCCATCAGTAGGTGGGGAACGCGACAGCACCGTTGCTAAGGTGCGCTCCTCAAGGATGCAGACGCGCTCGAGAGGACGGAGAGAGCGCGTCGGTATTTTCCCAAATGAAGAATTCGTCAGAAACCGCCAAAAATGAAGTATACCACCTCCCAAAAAAACATGGAAACAAAAGGGATGAATCCAAGGGGACGGCGCGAAGCCGACGCCGAATGGGGAGAAGGAGACAAAACGGCGCTTTCCGTCTTGCCAAGGGGAGAGCCCGCCAAGAGGTACTTCGGTGAGGAAGGTGCAGGGAAGGGCGGGCGAGGTTCGATGACCACAATAGGAAGTCGAGGGAGGGGGTGAGGGGGCGAAGGGATGGGAGAGAAAACCCAGGTTCACCCCACAAAAGCAAAGCTCAAAGGCATGAAACTAGAAACACTGAAGACTACATTAAAAAAATCCAAACATATTCCTTCTAACTTACAAAAGTATGGTACATGTTAAGTTAAGTAGAAACAAGAAGAGAGGTGACTTATCTGCTTGCGAGCCACATTTAAAATAGGCAGTCTGTTTGCTCCTCCTGCCTTTTATATCACCTGCTCACTGCATTCTAGAACTGTTTTCTTTGTGATGTAGTGCGGCTGCTTGTGATCTGCAATAAAAGATTAATGCATAATGACAGCCTCCATGTCTTTAATGAAATCCAGATTCTCTAGTCATGTTAATAGGCGAATCACAATTTAGTAACATTGGTTGAGAGATATAAGTTCATGATGCATGTAGAAAAAGCTTGGACAAAGCCACATAAGGCATTTAGAGTGCAGGCAAAAAACACGGCATTGTCAGTGTACGATTGTGTGGTATAAGAACATCTTGTGTTACAGTGCATAGAAAATCATTACGTTTATTCATATATAAAATAAATAACAACAGGGCTAAAACACAACCTTGCCTCACTTCTCAGTGCAAACTAAAGGGATCGGATAGTTCGCCATTGGACCAAATCTGACCCTAGCCATCAGATTTTGATGTAGGGATGCCAAAAATGAACAATTGCAGTATCTATCCCCAGCTCCAATAAAACAACCCAAAGTTTAGTATGATTACCCGAGTCAAATCTGAGGACAGTTTAATGAAAGCCAGGTACAAGGGATTCCTTTTAGATATGGTATATTTGCCGATTATCAAATGGAGATTTAAACCCTGTTCCATCATAACTGATCTTTCTGTAAACCCATATTGACAGGGGGTAGAAGTATTGTTATCATAGCACCAATCTCTCTTTATTAAAAATTATCCTTCCCATTATTTTAATAGTGTAGTTGATGAAAGATATGGGACTATATCATTTTGGGTCTGTACGTTAGCCTTTTTTTAAAACTGGGACAATAATGGAACTTGACCCTGAGGAGGAAAGCACCTTTAAGTCTAAGTTAAAAAATTATTAAGCAGAGGTGTCCACAAGTCTACACTGCATTTAACAATATCAATAGGCACCCAATCCAGCCCAGAAGCTTTTGAAGAGGAGCTGTCAACAGAGAGCAATAGCCACCTCATCTACAATATATGTTGTTAAATTGAGTTACTTACTGGTCATCGATGATGCGTCTGTTCATTAGGGAGAGCGTTATCTTTTCTGTTTGATTGTCATTGACCGTTCTGCAGAGTTGACACAAATTTTTGAGAGAGGCTGCGATGGTCACACTATCCTAGTTATCCTTTTGAATTTCATACTTTCATTTTTGAAAGGTCTCTTTATAGCGTGCCCAAGCCTGAGCAGTTACAATCAAATTTCTAGGAGTAGCATTCTGAGCTTTCCACAGATTCCTATTCGCATAAGAATAGGATCTATCAAACCAACGAGTAGTGTGGGAAGTAGATCTGCAAACCGGCTTAAGCAAAGAGTTGTGTACTAACTTACAAAAACCTTTTAACAGATTGCATACATTCTCCCCCACAGAATTCTTAAATAAACATGCCAAAAGAAATATGCAGACTAGATTTGATTGAGTGATCCAGAAATGTAATTGGTTCAGGCAGATGTCAAACTAGCATGAACCCATTATGTTGGTGCAATGGTTGCATCACAGCTTGCACAGGACCTCTGATAATGGTAGCTGTCAAGGGATTATGATCACTAAAACTGGAGCGCAGTATGTCACACATAACCATATATTATGTTGGCGTTCAGGTTATAAACACAGAGAGAAGAATAAAGGCAATGGGGGGGACCCTGTGTCACTCGGAACCTGGGTAATAGTGCTATTAACTACAAGTGTGTCCGTTGGGTAGAACCAGCCAATTTCTTTTATAACCAACCTACTTTTTAAAAGAAAAGAGATGCTAACTGAATTAGACTGTAATGCACACAAAAAAGAATACACGATCAATGAACAGACCTCTTTATCTGTTAGGTCAGCATTGACTCTCTTTTTTTATTTTCTATGTTAAATTATTCCATATTTCAAAAAAGGCTGATGGACAAACAAAAACAAATATAATAAATAGTGACTGATGTGAAATAAACCACAGTAATATCAAACACATAAACAACACAAACACAAATATACAGGATCTCTGTCCTCTTTTGAATTTCAACAATAGCCAGCAAAGTCAATAAATATATGGTTACAGAGATTCAGGACATGAGAGAACACTACAGCAACGTTTCGACCCGTGGTGAGTTCTTTTTCTTTTAATTTAGTCATGCCACCAGTTAAGACACATGTTAACATATGCATACACTTCTAAATACACATTTTCTCTTTCTTGCTGACACTAGGTTTTATCTTGTCCTGAGGAAGACCCTACTTGATGACTCTAAAATCACACTGACATCAGGGTCGAAGCATCGACGTAGTGTCATCTCATGTCCCAAATGACTGTAACCATATATTTATTGACTTTGCTGGTTATTTTTGAAATTCAAAAGAGGACAGAGATCCTGTATATTTGTGTTTGTGTTGTTTATGAGTTTGATATTACTGTGGTTTATTTAACAATTTGCCACACCAGTCACTATTTATTATATTTGTGTATGTTTTTGTTTGTCTGTCAGCCTTTTTTAAAATATTGAATAATTTAACATATAAAATAATAAAAGAGAGTCAATGCTGACCTAACAGATAAAGAGGTCTGTTCATTGATTGTGTATTTTCTTTGTTGTGCATTACAGACTAATTTAGTTAGCATCTATTTTCTTTTCAAAAGTAGTTCAGTTGTAAATGAAATTGTCTGGTTCTACCCAACGTAGCCACTTGTAGTTTATAGCAGGTTAAAACACAAGCAATTATTGACGCAAATCCCTCTTCCATGAATTGTCAGAATCCTGGTCTCAGTTCCATAGACAAATTCATGAATATATGCAAGATCATAAGCTAAAAGGTAATGAACCAAAAGATAGTGACATAATTCAGCACCTCTACTATGGGAAGAGCCAAATAAAGAACACTTGTAATAGTCAGATGGATAGAATCTAGCGTCAGAGGTTTGAAAATTAAGTTTAGCTTTGAAATCAACAGAGATCATACTATTGCATTCAAACTGTGAAGAATTGGGTTTGGTCGTAAGTTTATCAATAATACTGAATAAAGATAAAATATTTCTGTTAGAGGAACTGGATAAATAAATCATTATTGTGTAAAATGTATAATAAACAACTTAAAGCAGTGAGAACCAACCAACTCTAATACTTGACTCCCAGAGCAAATAAAATCCACAGGGACTATTTTTGCTTTTACCCCTAGTTTGATCCATATCGATAAAGCTCCTTTACGATGCCCAGATGAGGAGGGAAATATGGAGACGGAATTACAGGATTAACCATTAGAGTCAAGCAGAATTATGGCTCGTTTCTTACATGATGACAAAGTCAAACTGTTCAATCAAAGACACCTGGGGGCTTATTTAGAAGCCCTTGCACCAGCGGTACGTCACTTTTCCTGTATTAAAAGTGATGCACTGGTGGCTCAAAGGACATGTAAATAAGCTCTCCAGTCTTTTAGAGTTAGCTTGCTTTGAAACCCTGCAATATTCCATGACAGAAATCTAAAAACAGAAAAGTATTCCATGGATTTGATTTTTCTAATAATCCTTTGTGCTACTGAGTCCATCCTTATACTCTGTTGGGATAATTTATTTTTAGAAGAAATGTATAAAACATCAACTTTAGTCCTAAGACAAGAATCCCCCCAAATGAAGCCTTCACACGGCTAGACTTCTGTTAGTCACAACTATGCATAGGCTTGTCGTCAAGTTTTGTTGGGGTTCGGTCACATCCGGACATATCCTCTAAGGCCACAAAAAGGTTTGTAAAAGGCAACCCAGCAAAACCCCCGCATAAAATTTGCCAGATTTGGTCTGGGGATAGAGACCAAAGCTGGATCAGTAATATAAGCTAACACAACAGCAGGTGGTTTATAAAAATACACCAATGGGAGGGAATATATTTGAGAGTGTCCAGAAATAGAGAAATTAGGTTGGGCTAAATGAATATGCACAATTCTTTGGTCTCTAAAATTGACAACAATACAATCTCCAGATAATACTTTGGGGAATGATCCAATTCAATCCAACCTCCTAGCCATAAGTATTTGATTAGATAACATTTAATTTAATCCAATGTGCTTGCCAAACCAGTATAACACCTTATGAAACAGTTGATTGATTGTCTCTTCATGTACCAGTTTGAGTCTAGGGACATTAGCCAGGATTAAAATGTAAGGGCAAGCTGTCAGGGGAAATTCAATATAACCTCCCTCTGAGTATGTTGGTTGTCTATAGGCTCCTCCTGAGGAAGAGCAAGGCAAGGTTGACTGAGAGGGAGAGGTAATTAAAGAGTTTGAGGGAGCACGCAACAATCGGCAAGAGGAAACCGTGGAGATACATTTAAACATTAACCTTCTCTTGGGAGCCAGTAGGTACGCTTATAGATACACTACTATTGACACTGTTGGTAACAAAAATTTAGGGATGCAGCAGATGGATTACTAGTAGCCTTATGTAAACGATCCAGCAGGGACTCACATCTAATACCTAGTTCATCTAAGTGAGTCAGATCATTTCCATTGGCCTCAGTGTCCCGCCTGGTGCCAGCAGCGTTATAACCCCCTACTTCCCTCGTCTTCACAGTACCTCCATTTTTCTTTTTGACTGGAGGTTCTTTGGGTGAAAGAGTGTCAATATGCTATGCACAGCTACCACCCAGTTTCTCCAGCTGAGTGGGAGACCATGTGTCACCAGTCTTAGCGAAGACACAAGATCCCAACCTTTTATCATGTTGAGTGCACGCAGACAAGCCAACTTCTGCAGTCAATAATCGTCTTTCGGTTAAAGCAAATTCTTTTGAAATCACCCCTGCTGCTTGCTCCAGAAAGGAGTTAATGGTGGTAACAGAGGCTATGGGGGCAGAACTACTCACAATGTTGTTCTTATCATTTAGAGGAAGTTTTGAGCCGGTAAGGTAGCAAAGAAAGAAGGGGGTGACCCAGCCCAGTCACTTCTATGTGAAGAGGAGCTCTCTCTTGGCCTGGGCATGAGTTGCTTTGAACAGCAGTAAAATGCTATATACCATGACACTCATAAGGCTCCTCCTCCTTCACAACAAGACTCCTGTGACTTGAAGTCCCTTACAACAGCAGCAACAATGGTCGCATGAAGAGACTTTATTGACCCACTATGTTACATTTCTAAGTGTAAATATCTCTATACCAATATAAAGACAGAACAAAGGCTCGAAATTGAAAATGACACATGATTCTCCTTATCAACATGCTCCAACAGTAAGCACAAACACAACTCAGAAATGAAAGAGCGTGACAGATATTTTTATTTTCTTCTCTTTCACAATTGATGATTTTGTTTTCTTTTCTCTCTCGTAGTCTCTCTCTCTTGTTTTTGCAGGCTACAGATAAACAGATCATAGGTAGTATTTTATAAGTGAAATACATTTAACTTCTAGAGACTCCAGAGAGGTGATGTAGTACAGAAGCCACACCAATTGCTGAACAATGTACCCTGATACAGGCCTGCGTATCCTGCTAACAATCAGGATGACAATGTAGGGCAGTATTATGGCCTTGTAGGCTGCCATAGTGGGCTATACCAGTCCAAAAAGGCGAGTTCAAGTGTTATACTCAAGCCCCAGTTCCAGCTCTCCCGGGCTGCTGCATTGCGTTAGCTCCTATCTTCTCCTTGTTTTGGTCCTTGTTTTTTAGTACCTTCTTCCTGCTTTTCCCTCATTTTTACTGCTCTCTCCTCACTTTTACACCTGTTTCTTGAGTGCCTTCTCCTTGCCTTTCTCTCATTTTCAGTGCTTTCGACTCACTTCTTCTCCTGTTTTTTGTGTGCCTTCTCCTTGCTTTCCCCTCATTTTCACTGCTTGCCCCTTGCTTTTCCCCCGTATCTTTGAGTGCCTTCTACTTGCTTTTTCCTTGTTTTTACTGTTTCAGCCTTGCTGTTGCCCACTTTTCTTGAGGGCTTTCTCCTTGTTTTTCTCTCGCTTTCACTGCTTTCTCCTCACTTTCCTACATTTTTGTAAGTGCCTTTTCCTTACTTCCCACATATTCACTGCTTTCCGCTTGCTTTTTCCACCATTTTTTGAGTGCCTTCTCCTTTCTTTTTCCTTCTTTTTCACTGCTTTCTCTTGCTTTTTCCCTGTTGCTTGAGAGCCTTCTCCTTGCTTTTCCCTCATTTTTGACGGTTTTCTCCTTGTTTTTCCACCCATTTTTTGATTGCCTTCTTCTTGCTTTTCCCTCATTTTCACTGCTTTCGTCTTGATTTTTCCTGCTTCCGACTGAATGAACAGATCACAATGAAGCAGTTACCAACTCGTGAACCTTGAGACCCTTCCTGGTGATTTGCAGCGCTTTATAAATCCTTGATTGATTGATGGTAAGATATCACTGTAAAACTCACTGTGTGTTTTTGCCCAGAGCCTATGCTAAGATGCAGGGGTGATAGGGCAAGAGTGATTGTAAATAAGGGCATTGCAATGTTGACAGCAGCAGAACCATACCAATGTGTATTGCCTGCTGCTGTTCCATTGTCTTCAACTGAGCTGTTGACATTCCAGGTAGAGGGCGAGAAGGTAATCTGGGTCGATGAAAAACACCTTCATGAATGTGAAATTCCTAAAAGAATGTTGTACGTTAAACATTCTAGGAATGTTAAAGAAGTACTTCAAAAATACCTCATCTAAAAGAAGTTGCCAATTGTAAAGTGTCAAATAATGTCTTGCAACATGTTACTAAATAACAGCACAGACACTATTTAAAAGGGGCTTACTTCTAACAAGAAGAGGTGTATCAACAACTTGGTTTTAAAATGACTGCACTTAAAATTAGAGCGTTAACAAAATGATACTAAACATACAGAGCTCTATGTTCAAAGACCTTTTACGGTTTCAAATCCTGCGATTCACATAACCAGAGGGCTGTTTATCACATGAAAATAGGACTAACCTAGCAGTCCAAAACCAACAGAAGTGATGATAGTTTCCACACTTTCCAATCCCAGAGCAAGTCCCACACAATTTTTCAAGATACTTGTAGTAGGCCTGGGGAAAGGGGGATTTGATAACAGAGAGAAACAGGGACACTGGATATCATCACAAACCTGCTGGCACAGTTGGCATTAGTCTATTCTGCAGGAGTGCTGCTGTCTAAAAGAAGATCTTTATAGTTACTATAATTTAAACTTCTGAGTTTTCTATTTAGATATTGTCCATAATTCATGATATGCCTGCTAATCCTCTCTGTTGTAAATTGAAACTTGATTTCTCTTCTGAGCTGAAATAGAATTAAGGTTGATATCCCAAATGTGAATCACACTTGGGATTATAATAGGTTGTTTGCTAAAAAAAAGAGCTAATTTCAGTATTAGAAAATCTCTTTGTACCTTGTTTACTTACAAAGTGATGTGTTGATAACTGCAATTTAAAAAGCATTTACTTGTATTCCAGTTTTACTTTCTACCCTTAGTACTGCAAAATTCACTAGCATTGATATCAGCATGCCATTTGGCAATGCTTCAGTGCCAAAATAATTCAGCTGGAATATACAACAGAAAGAGTTACTGAACCATACGGTATCTGCTTGTACAATAACTAGTGCAATAGAGTTCTGGTTAAAAAAGATTGTTATTTTAATGTATGACTCCTTTTGAAAACACCTAATCTCTGAAAAGTAACAAGGATCAACAATCCTGTTTTAGTTTTGTTACATATTATTATGTTGGTTCCATGATGTAATATTGTGGAAAACAATGTCGATTTACAAAAATCCCATCAGAATAATGTGGTTTACAAAAATATTGCCACCCATACTTATTTTACAAAAACACAAATATCGATAACAAAAATATAACAGAATAAAGTATCGATTTTAAACACTATTGAAAACACAAATATTGAAAAATAAAAATATCATAGCCTTTAATTATCTATCTACAATAACAAATGCAAAGGGGTGGGCAGAACTCACAGAATTTGACTCAGTGGAATATCGCATCGTTACATAAAAGCACTGCTAGATTCTGTGGAAGAAATAGGCAAGTTGCACTGCTCACATTGTGAGTTAGCCCTCGTTCCACGCTGAAAAATCAGCACAAACAGTACCATGCAGTGCTCTAGAGGATGCAGCTAGTCGAGTTGATTTTGCTGCCACTCAAGTAGATTTTTTTACTCAAGTGGCACCCTTCTGAACGGTCACGCCTGCCTGCTCTACAAACATCCTACCAGCATCCAGGAATCATGCTAGGAGACGCCAAATCTCACTAACGCTCGCCACCTTGCCATTGTGGATCCGTGAGCAAGAACAAAAATAGGGGAATTTGGCTGTAACAAGAGTAATGAGGAATCGCCAAAGTTCTACAATTTCTAATATCTAAACTACAATGTTGACTACAATAATATTGCTAAATATAAGCAAGAAATTACAAACTAAAATTAAACTCCTATGTAACTAATAGAGCAATATAAATGAAGTGACAATAAATACATAAATCATCGAAAACTATTGTTACTATATTAATACATTACAGTAACATTAGCACAAATTCAAAACATAATTTAGCTCAAATATATCATAATTTTAAAGGACTTCACAACAATAAATTAAACTCCCTAATTGAACACCTGGACAGAAGCATGTTAAATGTAAGTTAAACAAATTTGGAAACATCAGATAACCCTTATGGACAAAAAATTAAAACCACTACAAACAAACAAAACCTAAATGTTCAAAATATTACTAAAACAAACTTTTCCCTCCAATAGAAATCATGACACCTGGCCCATATCTCAACAGCTTCAACAAAAAAACTGAAAAATATTCTGCTATTACAATCTTCATCACATTAGTAAGTATAACATGTAAAATGATTGAAATTGTGTTTTCTTTCCCTTAGCAAAGTAAAGTTATAATTATATAACAGAATATTTAACTATGTAATTAAACTACTTTCACACAGAATGGCAGATATAGCAATATATCTAACATCACAAAGGGGCAAACATTTGCTCTGCACTTGGGATACACTTGCAGTCAATAAAGCACAGGCTGTATAAACTACTGTTCTTATGTTTGTGTAGGAGGGATACAACCAAAACAATTTTCTCATTAACGGGAGAGAACACAACTATTCCCCAAATGTAGCTGAAAAAGAATTAAGACGTGTACTTCAAGGTTAAGAGAGACAAGCACTAGTTCTCAAGAGCCCATTGCTAAAATACTAAATGAAATACTACCTAAAGTGCATGATCCAAGATCAGATACCAGCAATACCCACTTTAAAACTTCTGATAGCACGTATTCAGAAAGTTACTAGTGAACCCCCTGCTGCCTCTAGAAGATGCCAAGACATTGAAGTTCCTGAAGAATTTATCATTTCACATAATGATGAACTCTTCACTACACAATACACAAAAAATACATTTGTTACTGCTAAGTATCTTATCTTATTATGAGAAATGGATGATGGATGGAACACTCAAAATGTGCCCTTGATTATTCACAAGATATACACTTTAAATGGTGGATATCAAAATACTAACATACCCTTCATTTATGCAATTTCTCCTAATTAACAGAGTTTTACTTACTGGGAAATGTCAAATCACATCAAAATAAAAACTAACAACTACTCTCCACATAAATTAATACACTTTGAACCGAGAATGATACAAACAATACTTAAGTTATAATAATAATAATAATTACAATCTTTATTTGGCAAAGCATACAGACATAAAAGATAACATACATTAAAATAGCAAAGTCATAAAAAGGGATAATTCATTTTATCATGACTGCTAAAATAACAACACAATATGCACTCCTCTTAGAAGGCCATTAAATTATACATAAATCTCAGAGCTAACTGGTTTTTCTAAGAGCCTTTTTAAACATATTGCGATTCGCAAAAACACCCCTCTATCTTAATTATTCCTTGATTTCCTGGATCTCACCATTGCTCCTAAAAAGTGCGTAACCACGAATATTGTGCATTCAATTCTGCAAAAGTTGCATGTGCAAAAGCGTAATTCGAGCCTGCCTAATACCCATGTGTTTTTTAACATGGTTTAATATACAGTTGCCGGGGATGCATTAAATATTTACATAAAAAGACACATTTTTCAATATCCTGTGGAGACCTATTGTCGCTGCCAGTTTGCGCTATGAATCCAATAGGGGAGGCCATTAGGTGATGGAACATATTAAATCTAAAATGGGTAAATAAAAAATTATCATAAGCACTGGTTAAAATAGTAAGATAATGTTCTATTCCCTGTAGAGATTTCACTAAGGCATGTGCTTTAACTGTTGGTTTTAACAATTACTTTTCTTCTTGTTCCACACTAACCGTTTTAAAAAAAGATTAGTGATTAGTTTTTTATTCCTTTTCTTTGCTGATCTAAAATGTGTGAACATATCTGATATTCCTAGGCTACGGAGTGTTTCTTTAATATATCTTAGCCACAACATTGCTGTGCGTGCTCCAATGAGAGGCAATCCAAGATTATCTCTTGATTAAAGGAGACTTCCTCCTTTGACCAAATATTCAACCAACAGTGCAGAGGTTTAACTGCAACTAAATCCAACACATGCCTCACCACGAGGTCTTCGTGGACTGAATAGGCGGGGGTACCTTGAGGGACCTTTAATAGCCATCTAAGGTATTTGTTGTGCATCGTCTGTAGATCCCCACAACCTTACAGCCCCAAATTTCACTCCCATACACAGCCTTGGAAATGCAAATTGATTGATATCTTTTGAAAATCACCCCAGGAGAACATGTGCCTAATCTATGTGCAAAGTTCGCTATAGCACCCATTGATTTCTTCATGTGCTTCACCTTCTCTTCTTTCAGGGTATTCCAGTTTAATTTGGCATCAAATAAAAGCTGGAAATTTGGCTATACTTTAAGAGCCTGCCTTGTAAGATGTATTACTCTTCCCTCGATATTCCACTTCCATCACAAACGACTTTGAGTAATTGGAAGACAAGTCCAGTCCCTTGTTATAGAAGAGGAATCCATCCCTTAAAATTTGCAATGCTCTACATGTACAGATACATGCTATGAGCACGGCTTCATGTGCATAAAGCAGAACTGGTACTGGTCTAGTACCTATTCTTGGGGTATCGGCATGCAGATATATCATGGCAGATTCCAGCCCAATAATATACAACATGAATAAAAAAGGGTCTAAAATATATCCTTGCCGCACCCCTCTTGAGCATTTAAAACTATAGATGAGATCTCCATCACTGCCGCTGAGGTATGGGCTTATAAAGACATCAGGGCATTTATTATTGAGCGCTCTACTCTCAAATCATCTACCAGGGCCAATAGTTTACTATGGTTCCCCTGACAAACGCTGCAGTGAGATCCATAAAACCTAAATACATGGATCCCAATTTAGCTATTGTATATTTAGCTATCACTAGGGAGAGTTTCAGGCACTGATCCACTGTAAATTTGCCTGCTCGGAAGCTATATTGGACCTCCAAGATAACTTGATTTTTATCTGCCCATTCCATTAAGCTATATCCACACACAGCCTCACAAGGCTGATATAACCACTTTAACTAAAACATTTGCAGGCATCTCCAAAAATCAGCACCAAGTGTAGAATATGCAACAAACTGCCAGTTTGTCTTTGAAATAAAACATTTAATTGCACAGGCATCTGTCTCTATAACAGAGGTAGCTAACCACTACGACATGCTTATTGAAGCCCCATTTTGATAACAAAATGAACAAAGATTAAGACTCTAATGGAATGCTTTGAAGACACTTGGGGGCATATGTACAAGGAAATGGTAGAGTGCACTGCTGCAGCAAGTTGTTCAGTGCAGCACACATAGAAGTAGCAAGTCACCTTTATTTAATCATTGGATTTTTGCACAAAGGGAGAGCTTCATGCACAAAAATAATAATTAATGGTGTTTTGCTCTTTCTAAGTATGCTGCAGAATGCAGCACACATACAAAAAGCTAAATGGAAATAAATACAAAATATTTCTCCTAATAACGCCAATCTAACACCTGCTTTTGCAGATCCTTGTAAATCTGGTGCAGCGTCATAAAGAAAATTGGTGTTGCAAGTGGAATGCCCACAGCAACACCCATTGCATACCCCTTTCACACAGATATCTGCGTGAAAGGATACCATATTTACAAAGAGGTGTTAAGCCACAGAAAGTGGCTTAAACACACTTTGCAAATATGGAGTAGGGCATTGCGCTACCGGAACATCAAAAGTGATGTTCTGATGGCACAATCCCCTTGTACGTATGGCTCTTAGTTTGACAGACTGTACTGCTCTGGAAAGAGGAGCCAACCCAATTTCCAAATGCCATGGTGAAATGTCTATGACAGCAACATGATTCAACAAACCAAAACTAACAAGGCAGAAACCAGGATGGCATAATGCCTTTAAAGTCACACTAGGGAGAACCAACAGTCTACAAATTCATAGAAGCCCTCCAAAAATAACAGAGCTACAAGCAACTAAGGATAGCGCAATCAGTAAACCAAGTGAAGCCTAAACTAAGTAAACAAACCAGTAACATTTATGAAATGTTGCAATGTAAAGTATAGTATAGTAAAATTGTCATTCATAACAAAGGAGTAGACTGCTTAGATGTAATAGCAAAATCCCTATTATAAATTAGTTACCTACTTAAGTACTAACAAGTAAATCTCAACAAATCAAGGCACCACCATAAGAGAACCATTTTAAAATAAATATTAAACAATTTATTTTTGTAAATCAGTCAAAAGTATAGTAATAAAATAGAAAAGTAGACTAATAGTCAGCAAACACATATCACAACATGTAAACAATTAAATCACTGTTAGACCTGTCAGCCTTAGGATGGTCCTACCCCAAACTTTCCGCCTTCTTAACTCAAATTTGTGTGGAAATCCGTTTTTATTGGCCTTAGGACTCTGTGCACTTTACCACTATTAACCAGTGCTAATGGGATTGTTCTCATACCCCTAAACATGGTTTAATTGGCATAATTAATTTACTTGTAAATTAAATGCCACCAGTGCAGCACCTATTATGCCACCCACTTAAGTAGCATTTAAAACATGTCCCAGTCCGGCCATTGGAGTCCGAATGCAGTTATAAACTGATGATTTGGCATTTTATCCCTAGGCTGAGTCTTATGCTGCCCTTTTATTATGTATGTCACCCCTAGGTAGCCCAGAGGTACTTTACGTGTTACATGTCCTGGTGGTAAAAAAGTCCTAAATTAATTTTTCACTACTGTTAGGCCTTCCTCTTCCATACCATAACTTTGTTATGTTATGTTATCTGGTGTTTTATTGAGCGCTCAGCTACTCAAGCAGAGTGTCCCGGCGCTGTGTACTGCTGGGTGTATTCCTTATTACAACTATTAGCTGAAATTTCGAATTGGAATCTGGTCACTATCTCATGCTTGGTGCCTATGAAATTGTAATTATAAACACTATTTGAAGTAAAGTCAGATTTTTCATTACAATTTTGAAGATGCCACTTTTAGAAAGTTGGCAATGTCCTCCCCTTTTGTACCTGCATCCTGTCTTGGGTTACCTGACAATGCGTAGCTGCCAAATTTTGTGATGTCCTCCTAGACAGTCACATAATAGAGGATTAGGTGTGGCTTACTGGGCAATTTACTGGCAGGATAAGGGGCGGAGCTGAGCACATCCCCACTTACAGCTGAATAACCTGTGCTCTTCCTTCACACCAAGGGCCTAACAACCTTGCCTAAGTAGTTTCCAACTATGCTCAGTTTGGCAGTGTTCAGGCTCTGCAAAATGTAAAAAATGTAGACAGTATTATATGTGGGCCACTACACACTGGCGGTGATTAACAGGCCTGATTGAAAGCACAAGAAAGATCTGTAATGCCTTTTACAAAGGGAAGGGCAACAAAGTTCTATTGCATGAAAGAACAAAATAGTTAGGGTATAAGTGCAAACCCAGCAGAGCAGTTAAACAGAACTTATAAAAAAATAATGTATTTCACTATCATTGGATGATTTGGAGAGGCACAAGAAACTGAAAATGATCCCAGATTGCACGTTTAAATGAAAACTTACCAATTGTCTAAAATAATGAGCTAGAAATAAAGTGGGGTAGCACAGGAAAGTTACGGGCAACCTGCATAAATATCTAATCATGTACTATTTTGTAAAGCCCCACCCCATATTGGTTTATATGATGCACCCATGCTTGGAATAATTGGAGTATTTTCTTTTCATGGTCTTTGGTGTCCCTTATGGTTTTATGTAGGCCTCTCCATATAATCATAATGGTCAAAGTGGAGAACCCAAAGTGTCAGTGTTAGAAATGGAGGTCTCTAGTTGGCAATGGTTTGCACCTTTGTCCAAGTAGGGACCCTTTTTCCTAGTCAGGGTGAGGGAGCTACACTCCTAAAATAATACCTGCTCACCTCCTTGGTAGCTTTGCACGAACAGTCAGGCTTATCTCAGAGGCAGTTTGTAAAGCATTTGCACATAAGCTACAGTAATACAGTGAAATCACTACAAAAGGACACCACGCAAGTTTAGAAAAATATCCAATATTTTGATATATCCAAAACAAGACCAAAATGATAAGAATCCAACATACAGTACCTAAAAAAATATACTTTGCAAGAAATATCCCAAAAACACAGCTCTTCCGAGTCGGTAGCTCTGTCCAGTGCTACATCGATGCTGAAAACAAAGGAGTCTAACACTTCCAGCCGACCACGTCGGAACAGGCCAGCTAAAGTGTTGAGAGACAGGTGAACAGTACCTTTCTCTTTGCGGCCGACACCTTAGTGCGAGTCGGTCGAGGCAACTGTCACGCGGTTGCATTACAAAATGGAAGCGGTGCAGGGTGAGGTGCCCTCATGATGTGGTGCAGGCAGCGACTTGGTAATGATCGCCCAGACGGCGTAAGTGAGACCAAGGCTTACAGTGCAGGGCGTGGAGGTGATGGTAGGTTACGGTGCATGTGACAGAGTCGATTAGCGGGAGCTGGCGACGGTTGGCCCAGACTGATGTGGGGGACGAGGTGGTGTGTCGTGAATCTTATGAGGAGTGCCCCCAGCCACGCTATGGTCACGGGTGTTGAAGTCAGCAGGCTGCGACGGCACCGGTAATACCAGGGCAGCGAAGTGAAGTGAGGCGGTGCAGAGTGCGGTGCCCACAGGTAAAGGTGCAAGCATTGGCTCGGTGGCTGCGGCGTCAGTCGTCGTCGTCATCAGTGAGGGTTGTTGTACTAGATGCGGCAGTGCCTTAGGCACATGGAGCCAGTGCTGGAGTATGTTGCTTTTCCCTTCTCTGTGGCAACTGAAACAGCGATTCCAGAAGTGGTACTCAGAGGTTGGTTAAGTCTTTGCAGTCCCTGAAACTTCAGAACAGGAGGCAAGCTCAATTTTAAGCCCTTGGAGATACTCAGCCCAAGTGAAGAAAGTTCAGTCCATTCCTTTCACTACCTAAGACAGAAGCAGCAACTGCAGGCCAACCCAACAGAGCAACACTACTGCAAAGGGGCAGTATTCCTCCTGGTAGCTCTTCCAGCTCTTCTTCTTGGCAGGTTCCTTGATTCCAGCAAGTTCCAAAGATCTGGGGTCTGGGCCCCAATATTTATACTCAACATGTCTTTGTTCTCTCAGGCAGAGATTGTTTAGTTTAAAACAGTTTGGTCCTCTCTGGCCCATCTTCCCAGCAGGAGGTGGAGACAGCATTGTCTAAAGCACACCAGACCCATTCAGATGCAAGGAAATCTCTTCCCCCTACTCTAAATGCAGCCCAGGTTTCTTCAGCCCAGCCCTGACTCATCCAGGCAAGGCAGGACACACCTCAACTCCCCCAGTGACTGTCTGAAGAGAATGCACATCCCAAGCCCCTGTCACTCCAAAGTCAGACAGTTAATCCACAAACCCAGCAGAGGCACACAGGATGGCTAAGCAAGAAAATACCAACTTTCAAAAAATTTGTATTTTCAAACACAGATCATAAAAATCATCTTTACTAAAAGATACATTTTTACATCCTGAGTTCCAGACATACTAAACTTCATTTCCCTATCTTCTCCCATTGGGAACTTATACTTATAAGATGGTATAAGTAAAACTCCCATTCTTTCCTATGGGACAGAGAGCCTTGCAGTGGTGAAAAATGAAATGCACTGTAACTCACTACCAGGACAGGCCACACACACCAGTACATGTACCACCTTTAATATACACCGCACCCTGCCCACAGGGGTACATTGGGCCTACCTTAGGGGTGACTTACAAAAAAAGGGAAGATTAGGGCCTGGCAAGTGGGTGCACTTACCAAGTCGACATGGCAGTTTATAAACTGTGCACAGACTCTGCAGTGGCAGGTCTGAGATACCTTTTCAGGGCTACTCATGTGGCTGGCACAATCAGTGCTGCAGGCACACTAGTAGCATTTGATTTACAGGCCCTGGCACACTCAGTGCACTTTACTAGGGGTTTACCAGTAAATCAAATAGGCCAATTATGGAAACACAAATCCATAGCAACAATTTACAACAGGAGCATTTACACTTTAACACTGAACAGAAGTGAGAAACTGCGCAGAGATACTAAACCAGCAAAAAAAAGAGTCAAAACCGGGACGTCAGAAAGCAAAACGACGGGGTAAACATGCCAATAGATGCCAGGTCCAACAGTCAAGGAAACGCATAGCAGATCATATGTTAGAATTAGCCAGGATAAGGGGCATTTAGAGCAATGGGATACTGCTTAAATTATTTGCAAAATTTGCTAATTCTATTGGCTTTGGGGTCATGTTATGATGTTACTTGAGACCCTCTATAAACATAGATGAGACAAGATTTCAGAAATTTGTAGCATTGAAACATTTGTTCAAAATACATGTACGCTGTTTACATTTCAGAGTTCTCTTAAATGTTCTCCACCATAGCATGCATCATTTTTAATTCACATCCTTTTGCTGCATGCCTGAAATCTCATAGAAAATGTTAGTTTGACTAAACAATTTCTTTCAGGAAAACCAAGTGTTATATTTGTCAAACTGATTCGTTTTTATCCATGGAATTAGAAATACTAGTTTTGGGGCTCACCGTGGTTCACTTACTGTGGTAAACAAGTAACAGTTTAGATGTATTGAAAAGTAACCATCTTATAAGGCATGTTTGCTGAAGCAAAATTTCTAAAACAACATTAATTTAGTATGGATTCATATTGCAAAGCCTTGGCAGACCTCTTGTACGTCGAGCCTTCTTATTTTATGCTTAAAGTTTGTGCATGCACTCAATCATGCAAGCAGCGCATTGGTATAGGAAATGCATTGGTTGGATCCTTCAGCCTGTGATATATTTTATTTATTTGAACGTTTAGCTTTTAATATTAATTTGCTTTATTGGTTGAAAATTTTAAAAACTGCTTTTTCATTGTATTTTGTGCATTAGTATCTAAATGCTGTCCACGCCATAAATGAAATATGAATTAGTCAGCTAGATATGAACACATAGCCTGTGGTGCGGTAGGGTTTTTAGGGCGGTCATTCAAATAGTATGTTCATCTGTTTATGATCACACGCAGTTATTAAAATGTAAAGTGCTGCTGGATCGTTTTTAATTGTTATGGCAACTTGATAAAAATTTCAAAAATAACATTAATTAACGCGATTAAAGTGATCAAGGAACTATTTTTAAGGCACTCTTGACAAACTGACTAATTTCTTTTGCATTTAATTGCGAAAATATAACAACACTGTAGTATTATTTATCTGGAAAAAGGGAAAACTGTCTAAGCTTTTCTGACACAGTTCTTTTCAATGGGCATCCCAGTGCTATAAACATATGTAGAGAGTGGTAAATGATCTCTGCTCTTTATTTGTGGAATGTTCCTCATCAGCTCAGGATAATGGCATTTATTAGTGGTTCAAAACCATCAGCGGCTAACTCTGAGCATGGGTAATGGCACATTATAATCAGTCTGTGTATAGTCAATGATTGAGTTTCAATAGAGGTTTATTAACTACAGCAGTCATTACTTGTAATCCTGGTTAAACTGATTCTCTTCAGTGAAACAGATTGCGTTTTAATTCAACTTGTGTTTATTTGGATTAGCAATGAAGTGTGGGTCAATGTTCCCAGTCTACTCAGCCCTCCCACCGCATGAGTGTTCACCGGTGCTCTAGACTTGTTTTTTTTTATAGCTGTTTTTTATAATGAGCTCCATTCTATAGAGCGTGATGGTTTGTAGAGTTACACAACAAAGAGGAAGAAGGGTTTGCAAGGCCTTCATCTAAGGTGGCAGTGCACCGCACCAGTCAATAGTTTAAAAGACTCCATGCCTGATATTGCAGTAACCCTTCCCCAAGGCTATAGTAAAAGAAATAAAAAGGGAGGGGGAGTAGTTAGAATTTGCAAAGATGGGCTTAAATGAAAATTTGATTCTATATCACTTCCTGATGCAAAGGTTTGTTTTTCGCTATGGAATTATCCCCAACTTTCATATTCTCGTGCCTTTTACTATATCGCCCCCCAGGCTCGGTCACTCAGTTCACACAAATTCACAGTGATAGGGGATCTTAATCTTCACCTAGAAAAGGCTGATTGTGAAGTGTCCAAAAACATTATAATGGAATTAGAGGCGGTCCAACTGATACAATTGGTTAAAGCCCCCACTCATATGCAACCCTTTATGGACCCTATAATCTCCAATGTATCTAAAATCACTGTAGGAGCCTCACTGCAGATTTTATGGTCAGGCCACAAACTTGTGGTGTGGAAAAGGTAAAGTGAGGCCAATATATATAATGTTGTGTAAGTAGATATCATGAAATTAGTGCAATGTTAAAGTGTCGATTCGAGCCTGCAGGCAGATGAAATACTAAGTAACTCAACAAAAATATTACCCTTTGATTATTGGATTTTCTGCAACACAGAAATAATTATGTTCTCTCTACTTTCTTGTAACTTGATACCTATCATTTACCTAATATGCTGCCATGCTCTATTGTTTTGTTGATGAGAAAAATCAACTGACCAAATATATGTATGGAGATCTGACACCTTTTTTAAATTGTTCACTGTGTTTGCTTGCCAGAAAAATTGCAAATCTAAGTCACTGGTGGTGATCAGTGCTTTTTTGGTGTTTAATTATAACTCATTTTAGATTAGACAACTCTTTTCCATATTTTCACTAGATATTTGTAGCCCTGATGAGGTCGTGATTGCGACGAAACACGTGTTGGCTAAACATCGGAATCACAATAAACAACTTGTTAAGAAAAAGATTGAGGAAACCACGTTTGAAAATGACATCATTATAACTGGTATATATACGTTTTTATATGTGCCAGATGAACACACATTGTCTCATTGAGAACTCCTAATAGGGGTCCTTACTTATGAATGTTGGGTGAACATTCATCAATCGTGTGCACTGTACTTATTATTCTTGTGTAGTAATACTTTGGTGGTAATCCAGAGTGAGCTCTGCGGTACCCTCTCTTTCACCCCCTTATTTGCCATCTGCTATCAATCACAGTCCAAGGCAGAAATGGCTTATTTATACTTGCTGGTCTCTCTGCAGTGTTCAATACACACAACCACTGAGATATTGATCCTGAGTCTTAAAGATGCCAATTAGATCAGTATTCTCTTTAACAGATTGTGAGAAGTTGGCCTGGCATATGCTGGTCACTAGTTATAGTGGCCACCTTGCACCAGTCCAATTCGACTTTTATGGTAGATAGGTTTAAGACAACCTATTAAAGAAAGCTTTCCTAGTGGTAGCTGTGGAGAGCAGACTTCAGGCTAAGTCTCAGAGGAATGTAAAGCAGCTTGTTTTACCTTATAATCTCTTGAATTACCAAATGAAAGGACAGCACACAGGTATATATATCAAATATATATGTATTTATTTCTAGACACACTCTACTAATCTCTTTATGAGATTAGAAGCCAGGAACACATTCAAATATCAACGTTTCACAATAAGTTAAGCACAAATATGGCTGGGGCCATAGGGTGTACCAGACCATATACTAAAAAAATGGGTTGGGAAAGTCGACTTGCAAAATGACAAGGCCTAGGGCCTGTAGAATCGCTGGGACTTCACTGCTGCAGTGAAAGCAGGTAAGTAACAGACCCACAGGAGACGCATGCAATGTGTGAACACAGCCGCGGGTTCCCTATTGATTACAATAGAGCGAGTCACGGTTTGATTTTTAAAGTTTTAGGGTACTTCGAGGAAGACTACAAGCAAGCCACTTACAAGGTAAGTAATTTGAGGGCCAACACACACTAGGGCACTGGAGTGCACGAGTTACCTCACCCAGGGAAGCCAGGTGCATAGGTGTCTTTTGGTGTCGGGTTGCGTCGCTGTTTTCTATGGAGACCAAAGAAGACTTGCTGCTTGCGTCGACTGAAGAAGTGTCCAGTGGAATCCAAGGGTGGATTCGAGATGCAGATGACCTGAAAATTGAAGGGACAGTGTTCAAAGTCACTTGCCAGTGACCGGTGGCCAGAAAGATAGCTGACCACAGATGTCTGGTGATTTCAGGTCGTCAATCTCTTGAATTACAATCCAGTCCTGGTGGAGAGACTAAAGCTGATAGGTGTTAAAGGTAGAGCGCTGCAATGGCTTCAATCCTACCTGGAAGGTAGACAGCAGGTAGTCACCTTGACCTCTTTCTCCTCCAGCAGGTCTCCAGTTGCGTACGGGGTGCCGCAGGGATCTGCAATTAGTCCCATCCTTTTCAACATCTACCTACGGCCCCTGTTTCCTTTAATTAAATCTTTTGGAGTCAGCTTGGTGAACTACGCTGACGACACGCAGCTGGCCTTTTCTTTAGAAGGGGATGATGCACTACCTATGGACCGATTCCAGCAATGCATGAAGCAGACCACAGACTGGCTTAGAAGGAACTCGCTCCAGTTCAATAATGGCAAAACTGAGGTGGTCTTCTGTTCTCCAACTAGGATCCCAAAACATATCCCTCTTGAATTTAGACTCTCTCCAGAGGAAGGTCCTTTGACACCGGTCAGTAAGGTACGTAATCTTGGAGTGATCCTTGATGACAACCTCCAGATGGTATCCCAGGCCAGTAAGACCGCGTCGGTCTGCTTCACCCTGCTGCAACTACTCCGAAGTATCTTACCTTTACTTCCTAGGGAGTCACGAGCCACGGTCGTGCGCAGCACGGTATTAGGCAGGCTCGATTACTGCAACTCCCTCTGTCTGGGGGCTCCGCAGTATATCTTCCAGGGATTGCAGAGGATACAGTCAGCAGCAGCTAAACTGGTGCTTGATCGGCGTCGCAGCTCTTCGGCCACTGGATCACTGAGGGACCTACACTGGCTCCCTGTCAGGGAGAGGGTCTCCTTCAAGTCTCTGTGTCTGACATTCAGAGCAGTGCATGGGCTGGGCCCAGCTCCTTTGCAGGATAAGTTTGTTCGCCATCTACCAATTAGGCAGCTTCGTTCCTCTACAGCAGGCCTACTGGTAGTCCCGAGATTTAAACGCTCTAGGGTAGGCAGAAGGGCTTTCAGCATAGTAGCTGCCAGCATGTGGAACAAGCTTCCACTGAATCTGAGACAGTGTAATTCTCTATTTGAATTTTGCAAGGGACTTAAAACTTGGTTCTATCCCAAAGTTTAACCAGGTTGCACTCTCCTTGTCCCTCTCTCTGTCCTTCTTGGTATGGTTCCTCAGTTTAAAGCGCCAAGATGCCCGTAGGGTGATAGCAGCGCTATATAAGTCTCCCATCAATCAATCAATCAATCAATGGTATTTTGACTCTTCGCTCACGAGGTCCAGGAGAGATCGACGATGACCAGCAGCTGGATTCGGAGTGTCCCACAACGTCTGCAGCTGACTGTGGAACTGGCAACCAGATTGGAGCCAACAAGCCTTGGCAACTGCAAGTCTCGTGGAAATCAAAGAAGGTCAGTGTTGCAGAACAGCAAGGTCTGAGGGACTCACCCAGCGAGGGGAGTGAGGGCAGGCCTGGGGCAATCAGGGGAGCCCTTTTAGTTGATAAGAAAGTCTTCGGAGGACCCACAAGCCAACGGGCAAGGGATCGCGAAGACACCTCTTGAGGAAATGCTTCACAGGAGCCCACGGTCACTCAAGATGGGGTAAGCCTCTGATTTTCACTGCAAAACCTGCTGGAGGCTTGGGCCACAAATAGTCCAATGCACAAGTTCATAGAAAGTCGTAAAGGGGTTGCACTTGACAATAGTGCACGGTACCCAGGTATTGCTGTTCTTCGTCAATCGTGGGGTCCACTCATGTTAGCTCTGCTGGGGACTCACAATGGCTTTCGAGAAGTCAGGAAATCTACGTTTGGGGCTGCAGGGACTTCGAACTCCAGCTGGAGCGGAAAAGTTTGCAACCGTTGATTAAGGTTTTTGGTGCCTGCCAAGCAGGGGGGTCACTCCTTGACTCCAAGGGAGATTCTTCTGTCTTCCAAAGGTAGTGGAACGTTGAAGGGCCAGGATTCTTCTTTGTAGAGTGTCGTCCAGGGTTATTTGTTTTGCAATGGCAAAGTTTGCTATCTTATACTGAAGATAGGGGATGGACTAGCTCTATGACCACTCCTCTGGGAGGGTCAGGGTAGGGGGTGGTTACACCCACTTCCCTTTGTCCAGTTTCGCGCCAGAGCAGGGACAGGTAGCCCCTGAACCGGTTTGAGCTGGCATATGCACAGAGGAGCCTACTGCTCCCCCAGTGCCGGACTTCAAAGCAATCTAGAAGTGCTCCCACCCAGCTCCAATACACTAAATCCTGTCTGGAAGGTGGTGACACCTCCCTGTGACAGGATGCCTATTGTTGGGCCTCCTCCACTTCGAGTTTCAGTCAGCAGCAGGAGGGCAGCCCAGTGTATGTGCTGGTGGCATCCATTTTGTGATGCCAGGGCTCTTTCAGATTTCTGTCGTTTTACTACAGTGGGTACATGTCGTCCCCTCGAGAAGGGTGGGATCATATTCCCACTTCAAGGACTGATGTGGGGGTATGATTCCAAGATGTTTGACACCAAACACGACATGTTTTGATGCAGTCATTCCAAAGTTAGCATTATAATGCACTTAAGAGTATATGGTTTAACCGCATCCACAAACAGCCATAGAGAATAGACTCTGGTAGCTGCAGAGAGGCCCTGCTCATGCAGGGGCACCCCCTCACATTGTAAACCACGCACCCTGCCCTCAGGATTGATAGGGCCTGCCATAGAGGTGGCTGATAGGTTTATATGTGTGTGTATGGTGAGATATAGTAACCTATACCTCAGTGAGGAGTGCTAACACTACCTCACCCAGGCTGCAGTAGCAGGACTGTGGTGTCAGATTGAGTCTGCTTCCCAGGGGTGGCATAATACATGCTTCAGCCCCTGGTAGGCCTGTGAAGTGCATATGCCCTAGGTACCTAAGGTACCATATACTAGGGGCTCATAAGGTACCACAGTATCCAATCACAAGTGCATCTAATATGCACACCAAGTCGTTTAGAGAGAACAGAGGGACTGGGGCCCTGATTAGCAGGGACCCAGCCAGACTATAGCCAGAAACCAGTGTATACATCAGAAAAAAAGTGGGGGCAACATAAGTGCAGATCCTACTCTCCTACACAACCCCCCCCCAAACGCAGGGACATTAAACTAACCTTGACCAGTTGAGTCTTCATGTTCTAAGTGGAAATACCTTGAGAGTCCATCTGCATTGGCATGTTGGGTCCCAGGTCTATGTTCCACTGTATAGTCCATCCCCTGTAGGGAAATGGACCACCTGAGCAGTTTAGGATTTTCACCTTTCATCTGTTTGAGCCATAGGAGGGGCTTGTGGTCAGTCTGAACTATGAAGTGAGTGCCAAACAAGTATGGCCTCAGCTTCTTCAGGGCCCACACCACAGCAAAGGCCTCCCTCTCCATAGCTGACCAACGTTTCTCTCTAGGGGTCAGCCTTCTGCTTTTGAAAGCTACTGGCTGGTCTTGACCTTCATCATTAAGTTGAGACAGTACAGCTTCCACACCCAGCTCTGAAGCATCTGTTTGAACAATGAACTTCTTTTTGTAATCTGGACTCTGCAAGATGGGGGCAGTGCGCATTGCCTGCTTGAGGTCATCAAATGCCTTTTGACAGCTAGCTGTCCACTGAACCTTTTTTTGGCATTTTCTTAGAGGTCAGATCATTTAAGGGGGTCACTATAGATCCATATCCCTTAACAAACCTCCTATAGTACCCAGTCAGGCCTGAAAAGGCTCTAACCTGTGTCTGGGTGGTTGGAGCTACCCATTCCATTATGGTCTGGATTTTGCTCTGCAATGGTTGAACCTGGCCTCCACCTACAAGGTTGCCCAGGTACAAAACCTGACTCTGGCCTATCTGGCACTTAGTGGCCTTGATAGTGAGGCCTGCTTTTTCCAGGGCCTCCAAAATATTTCTGAGGTGGACCAGGTGATCCTGCCAGGTGGAACTAAAGACAGCAATATCATCTAGATAAGCTGGGCAATAAGTTTCCATACCAGTCAGAACTTTATTCACCAGCCTCTGAAAAGTGGCAGGTGCATTTTTCAAACCAAAGGGCATTACCACAAAGTGATAGTGCCCACCAGGGGTTGAAAATGCTGTTTTGGCCTTGGCATCATCAGCTAACTTGATTTGCCAGTAGCCAGCTGTTAGGTCAAATGTACTAAGATACTTGGCTGTGGCCAAAGTGTCTATAAGTTAATCTGCCCTTGGAATTGGATAGGCATCAGTCATGGTGACTGCATTGAGGCCTCTGTAGTCAACACAAAACCTCATTTCTTTCTTACCACCCTGGGTCTGAGGTTTAGGTACAAGGACTACTGGACTAGCCCAAGGGCTATCTGAATGCTCAATAACATCTAGTTCCAACATTTTCTGGACTTCAGTCCTGATACAGTCCCTGACATGGCCAGGTTGCCTGTAGAATTTACTCTTGACAGGCAGACTGTCTCCAGTGTCCACCTCATGGGTGCACCAGGAAGTCTGACTTGGGGTCAGGCTAAACATATGTCTGAACTGTTGCAGAACGTGTCTGCATTCAGTTTGCTGATGCTCAGTGAGGCTGCTTGCCAAAGCAACACCATCAACTGACCCATCATCAGGGTTCTGTGAGAGCAGGTCAGGGAGAGGGTCACTCTCCTCCTCCTGGTCCTCATCAGTTGCAATGAGCAAGCCCATGTCAGCCCTGTCCACATATGGCTTTAATCTGTTGACATGGAGCACCCTAAGGGGGCTTCTGGGCGTTCCAAGATCCACCAAGTAGGTGGCCTCTCCCTTTTTCTCAACAATTGTATGGGGTCCACTCCATTTGTCCTGGAGAGCTGCTGGGGCCACAGGCTCCAACACCCACATTTTCTGTCCTGGCTGATAAACAGTCAGGACAGCCTTTTGGTTATGCCAAGCTTTTTGTAATTCTTGGATAGCCTTAAGGTTTTTATTTACCTTCTTCATGTACTCTGCCATCCGGGAGCGGAGACCAAGTACATAGTCCATCACATCCTGTTTGGGAGGTTTGAGAGGTAACTCCCAGCCCTCCTTCACCAAACATAATGGGCCTCTGACAGGGTGCCCAAACAGAAGTTCAAAAGGGCAGTAGCCAACCCCCTTCTGTGGGACCTCCCTGTATGCAAAAAGAAGGCAGGGAAGTAAAAGGTCCCATTTTCGCCTAAGCTTTTCTGGGAGGCCTTTAATCATTCCCTTTAGGGTTTTGTTGAACCTTTCAACTAACCCATTGCATTGTGGGTGATAGGGAGTAGTGAATTTGTAGTTGACACCACACTCCTTCCACATTGCTTTTAGATACCCTGACATGAAGTTTGTATCTCTGTCAGATATAACCTCCTTAGGGAAACCCACTCTGGAGAAGACTCCCATGAGGGCTCTTGTCACTACAGGGGCTGTAATGGTCCTGAGGGGAATTGCATCTGGGCACCTGGTGGCATGATCCACTACCACCAGGATAAACCTGTGCCCAGATGCTGTTGGAGGGTCAAGGGGAACAACAATGTCAATCCCTACCCTTTCAAAGGGAACCCCCACCACAGGTAGTGGTATCAGGGGGGCCTTTGTTGTGCCACCTGACTTGCCACTGGCTTGGCAAGTGACACAGGAGTGACACAACTCCTTGGTGTCCTCTGACATGTGTGGCCAATGAAAATGAGGGACAAGCCTGTCCCAGGTTTTGTTTTGGCCCAAGTGTCCTGCCAATGGGATATCATGTGCTAGGGTCAAGAGGAACCGTCTAAACTTCTGAGGTATTACCAACCTCGTGGTGGCTCCAGGGGTAGGATCTCTAGCCTCAGAATATAGGAGCCCCTCATCCCAATAAACCTTATCGGACCCACTAGCACTCCCAGCAGCCTCAGTAGCAGCTTGCTGTCTGAGGGGTTCAAGTGAGGGGCAGTACTGTTGCTCCTTACTCAGATCTTCACTGGAAGGTCCCCCTGCCCCCCCAAGAACTCAACCTGACCAGGCTCAAGTTCCTCTGGGGCAGTTCCTTCTTCAGGCTCTGCTTCTCCTCCCTCTGGAGGGGAATCTGAGATCTGAGACAGAGGGGAATGCACAGCCTGAACCCTACTGCTCCTCCTCTTGGGTAGCATCTGGTCCATAGTTTTGGGATCCAGAGCTGGTTCAGCTTTATGCATTTTGGCCTGTGACCTGGTCACAGCAAATACCTCTGCAGGTATGCCCAACATCTCAGCATGAGTCCATAATTCCACTTCAGACCAGGCTGAAGTCTCCAGATCATTGCCCAACAAACATTCAACAGGGAGGTCTGCACTGACTACTACCTTTTTGTAGGCCAGTTACCCCTCCCCAGGAGAAATTCACAACTGCCAGAGTATGGTTGGCCCTGACATTGCTTGCATTGGTAACATGGTACATTTCACCCAGGATGATCTGTGCAGGGTCCACTAGATCCTCTGCCACCATGGTGACACTAGCACCTGTGACCCTGAATGCCAAAGCCTGTTTGCCATTTATGATAGGCTGCTGTTTGTACTTGCCCAGATTACTGGGGCTCACTAGGAAGGACATATCTAGGTCTCCTTCACAAACTTGCAATGCCTGTGTTGGTACTCTGACTAGGCCAGAGTCCACATCAGAACCCAGGGTCAACCCTACTACACCCTTATTCTGGTTACCACCTCCACCAATGACTGCATTAGGGGGAACAGACGCCTTAGGGGCTGGAGTGGTCGTGGTTTGGTCTTTGGACTTGGTACAATCAGAAGTCCAGTGCCCTTTCTGTTTACAGAATTTGCACCAGGGCTTATTTTGGCCTTTTCCCTTTGTAGACTGTGAATCCCCACCAGATGCAGATTTGTGGGGCCCTTGTGAAGACTTCTGGTCTTTTGCCTTATTCCCGCCTTTAGGATCTTGCTTCTTGGTGTCACCCCCTTGGTTCTGGGTTTTGTGCCTCACCCTGGTTCTGACCCATTTGTCTGCCTTCTTTCCAAATTCTTGGGGAGAGGTCAGATCAGAGTCCACCAGCTACTGATGCAACAACTGGTTTTAGCAATTATTAAGGATCTGTTCTCTCATGATAAGATTATACAATCCCTTAAAATCAGTAACTCTACTACCAACCAGCCAACCATCTAGAGCCTTGGTTGCACAATCAACAAAGTCAGTCCAATCCTGAGTCTGTGCTTTCTGGGTATCTCTGAACTTCAACCTGTACTGTTCAGTGGTTAAGCCGAACCCATCTATTAATACACTCTTCAGGGCTTCATAGTCATTAGCATCCTCTTCTCTAACAGTGAGGAGCTTGTCTCTACCTTTATCAGAAAAGGAGAGCCACAAGATTGCTGCCCACTGTTTCTGGGGGACCTGTTAAACTTTACAGGCCCTCTCCATAGCAGTTATCCATTTGTGGATATCATCCCCACTCTGGTAGGGAGGAACAACCTTGGGCAGGTTCCTATGGTCTGGAATGTAACCCCTGCCTCTAGGGACACTGTTGCTGCCACCAGGGGTATCTAACCCCTCTTTTCTAGAAGCTCTCTGTAGCTCAAATGCTTCTCTATCTAAAGCCAATTGCTTGGTTCTGAGGGCAAACCTAGCTTCCTCATACTGGAGCATCTTGTACCTTCTTTCAGAGGAGGTCTCTCTATGTAAGTATGCGTTCCTCTGATGGACAGAATCCTCGTCAGAGTGATATGAGTGGTTAGATTCCCTTGAAGGGGACCTAGGCCTCTCTCCCACTCTGTCAACTCTCTTAGGGAGAATTCCTCTGTCCTGTGCAGACCTTTCTGGGTAAAGCCCTTCAATCACAGACTCCAGGTCATCTTGATTTTCATCATCAGACCCAGAGACTATGGCTGACCCACCCCCTGATCCAGATCCACCAGCTTCTAGAGACAGTCTAAGATCATCTGCTACAAGTAGATTTATCAGGTGTTGTGTGGAGGGACTCTGTCCTAATCCCAGGTGTCTTGCAACACACATGGCCTTCAAGTCAAAGAAGTTCATGTCCTTATACTGGGGTTGGGTGGATCCACTGGGTCCATCCCTTGAGGACATTCTAGTGTTATGCAGTGTTGCACTACCTACACTAGTTTGTGGCCTACTGATCCTAGCTTGAGCTGTAGCAAGGGTGTGCTATCCCTTTACAAACAACTCTAAGTTCAGTAGAACTTATTGATACTAAGCTTGACTTTTATATGTACCTTGAGTACCTTTAGTGTTTTTCAGTGAGTAATTAAAATAGAGCTTTTCTGGCAAAACAATGGCAAGCTGGAATCCCACACGCTGCCCAC
The DNA here is from genome assembly GCF_964204655.1 of Triturus cristatus. Taxonomy (NCBI): domain Eukaryota; kingdom Metazoa; phylum Chordata; class Amphibia; order Caudata; family Salamandridae; genus Triturus; species Triturus cristatus. The sequence continues at coordinate 593,103,502 of NC_140582.1, forward strand.
CAATGTGAGAAGTTGGCCTGGCATATGCTGGTCACTAGTTATAGTGAAAAAATCAAGTGGGGAATGGATCACTTGTCCTGAGTAACCAGGTTTTTTTTTAATTTTCGTATGCTATACTGATAAAAAACCCTCATTCACGTACAGAGGTAGAGGTGGCGGTATATCTTGGTTCTCCGCCTTTCTCTTTAAAAACGTGACAGCATCATCAACGGGTTAGTTTTTACGCTACCTCCACCGGGAGGTGTATCACTGGTTGGTGCAGTAGTGATCAGTGATGGTTGGGTTATGTACAGTGAGGAAAAAAGGGAATAGTTAAAATTAACCCTGGGCGTAGTTTGCGAAGTAGCACTTCGCGAAGCTACGCAAAGTGCAGTTCGCACTACGCGAGCTACGCGTAGCACTTCGCGAACTGCGTAGTACCTTGTTCGCACTGTGCCAGATGTCGTTTTCAATGATTGCACAGTGCGGACAAGCAACCGCCACTGTGCAATCATTGAAAATGGCATCTTGCACAGTGCGAGCTGTAGTTTTCTGCTGCTCGAGTAGATTTTTACTCGAGCGGCAGCTTTCTCAACGCGAACTGGTAGTTTCTCATCGCGAGCGGTCGCGAGCATACGCGACCACTCGCAATGAGAAACCTGACCTCCTCGCGTTGGGAATCTCGCCGGGAGGTTTATTTTCCATGCTCGCGATCGCCAACTTGATGTTGCTGATCGCGAACAAGGAAAAAGTCTCGCCGGGATGTCATTTTGCTTGCTCGCGGTCGCCAACTTGATGTTGAGGACCGCGAGCAAGCAAAAAATGACCGCAGCACTACGCAACACTACGCTACGCGTGTTCGCACTGTGCTACGTGCAGTTCACGTAGTGCGAAGTAGCGCGAACTTCGCAAACTACGCGAGCGTAGCGTAGTGTTTTGCCCAGGCTTAGTTAAAATGCTCGTACAGCCAGATAACGTTTTTTAATAAATCTGTATTCGAGATAGTCTAAAAATAGTTCCGTGCATAGGGGGATTTATTATGAATCTCCCGCACCTAATATGTCCATAAAAAGGTCGACATGTTTCAGCCCTTGCGATTGCCCCGAGGGGTCAAGTGGGCTTTCTTCAGGACCTAGAGTGAAAAGATGTAGGAAAGGGGTATAGTGAGAGGCCTATTGTGCCTCTGTGAACTTAGACCATGTGTTGTCAGGGTCTTCTTGAATCTAGGTATATTCACCTGATTCTGCTTTAGTCAGATAGTAACTGTAAAAAAGGGAGGAAACAAGACAAACAAACATAAAGGAGAATATCAGGTCTGTATTCTCACAAATAGTCATGCTGTATTTGTGCTAAGACAGTGCACGAAACTATAAAATTGCAACTCTTTATAACAAGGCAAATTCCTATGGTAGACCTATTAGTGAGGATCTCTAATCTTTGCTTGCTGTGGGTTCGAGTATAGTTGGAATATCACTCAATGTTTTGTTTCTTTGTTATCATGTGGATTGATAACATAAATGTGGTACAGTGTCAGGAATTGGTTAATTATCAGCGTTCTGGGTGAAAAATCTACATGTTTCATAGTTGACGTTACATTAAATGATGTTAGCTGTGTTACGCTCTTGTAAACAAAAGTGATAGGAATTCTAGCAGGTCTCTTATTCGCTAGGTAGTACTTAACAATGTGTGAGTGTTGAAAAGTTTTCAAAGCGTGATAGTGCTGGAGCAGAGTTTTCTGTTGAAAATTTATCGAGTTTTAAGCTCCAGTTTTGTCTATATGTTTTGACTAAAATTATTGATTTATAATTACTAATTATTAGTTTTGTCCTGACTAACCAACATTACTAATGAGAGAAAATACATGTGGGATGCATATGTGTTGCTTAATAATAACGTGCAGGTTTTAATTAGATGAATGTTGCAAAGTGCTATTTGTTTAAAGCACAAAACGCTTTTGAAATAATGTGTACTAATGCTTTATTGTGTTGCAAAAGGCTAGATAATTACATACACATAAGGGTATTAGTGGGGATTAACACTGTTTTATCATTATGCTGTGGTAACGTTGTTTTGTGTCTCTTTCAATTAAGATGGTCTGTTTTGGCCTAAAACAAGATGGCTGCCATTTACAGCCTGCGCTCGAGTGAATGAATTTTGATGAGAGGCCTTGCTGAACATGGTCGAGAGTCACCTGACCACAGCCTTTGCCTGGTTAGAAAATCTTCCGTGAGGACAGCAGCTCTGGGAACGATTCCAGCTGGCCTTGGACAAGGATAAAGCACAATGAACATTTTCCAGTCTGTGGTGGCTCTGCTAAGATATCAAGGAAGAACATTTACGAAAGTAACATTTGCAAACTCGAGTTTCCTTCTTCCGTCTTTTTATTTTTGTGATTTTTCCTGAGCGGAGGTTTTCTAAATGTAACCGAGAGACTTCCTTTCCTGTTCGCTCTGCTCAGTGGCTCAACGGATATCTAATTTTTGTTTGTAACTTTTATTCGTAACATACCCTATAAATATGTTAGACTAGAGAGGGTCCATGTTCGTTCGTTCATTCATTCTTTCCTGGCGGTCATCGCATTTGGACGTTGCCCATGCTGAGGACGGCAGCTCGAGAGACTTTACCGAGAGACCTGTCCTGACCCTTTTAGCTAGAATAGGTAACTATGAGAATGACGATTTTGCTAATGATTGATTTTTCATTTGAATTAATTTAGATAAACAAGCATTGTTTGAATTCTAGTGTCGGGTGTTTATTCTTTGTCAATTATTGAGTTTCAGATGTATTTCTCATGTTTAAAATCATGACTCAAGGCAATATCATTCAGGTCGCATTGACCTCATTGTAGATGCAGATTGGTTCTCCTATATTCAGTGTGGATAGAGTAATAGTGTGAATTTAGTGTGATGGGCCCTAGCGTATGATGTATGTTTGTGCGTGTGACTGTAGATTTACTCTGTCCGTGGAAGCAGGGAGATTTTATATGCGCCGATCTGCAGCAGTTTCCTGGTAGCAGTATGATGGTTTGATTATTGTCTTGATCAAGATTAGATTGCTTGTACATTGGCTTTTGATTCATTGATTTATTGATTGATGTTGGTATATGTACTAATATTATATGTTGAAATCGTCGTGTTGAGTTTTATATAGTGCTTCTGGAACTTGGAAGCTGGTGGCAGTTCCGTAGTAGGGCAGAGGGAAGTGTGTGCTGCTCTTGGGAAAGACGGGATTGTTGGAATTACCTGTACGTATGCAGGAAAAATGTGTGACATTTAAAGTTGCGCGTCTGGGTTCGGAATCAGTGACATCGTCGTGTGTTACTATTAGAGATATTTCGGTATAAAAGAAGTGCGTATGGTAGCGAAGGTTATCTGTGAAACTCTGGTCTTAAGTCCCAGGGATCCGTAAGGTTCACCGTTAAAGCTTATCACGGGAGAAGTAATAGGTATTCTCTGAGCTTGTCTGAAGGACTGGGCAGAGGTAAGCGCTGCTTGGTTAACGTGTGTTATAATTCTGTAGTGGGACAGACTGTTTGCTGTTCTCGGGAAAGGCAGGATTCTGTGTGCATGTGCTACATTTTCTGGTGTGAAAGTGCGTGAATGTATGAGCATTTAATTGATTGTAAGACTCTTTGGAGCAGTCCTAGAGGAAACAGTTGATGGATGCAAGTTAGAAGGGCAGAGTAGAGGGATGTGCTACTGTGTCAACGAGAGTAAAAATTCCGTAGTGGAGCAGAGGTAAGCGCTGTTCTGGAGAGAAGCGGGATTCTTGTGAGAAAGATTTTCTTTACTATTCTGTGGTTAGCGAAACAGACAATGGAGATGTTTATATGTTGTAACTAATAGATTTTGTAAAATCTGAGACGAAGTCTACTGAGGAGGCTTTGTAAAGGAGGGGTAGACGAGTGACAGGAGACAGGAGCAGGAGCGACTGCAGCGACTGCTGACGTCATACAGACCGCGCTCTGATTGGGTAGTGAATCAGAACAGTGCTCGCGCTGTGATTCGTGCGTTGGTGTGAGCCGCGCAGGGATTGGAAGGAGTACAGTGTGACGTAGACGCTCCAGGATTGGTGCGTTGGTGTGAGTCGCGCTGTTATTGGACAAAAGATCCGCAACTGTACGGAAGAGACTAGAGAATACTGGTAAACATTAAAAATGTATCACCAACCGGAGGAAAAGAAGAAAAAATCCTTGTTCGGTAAAATAAAAAAGTGGTTCGACAAGGATAAGAGCATAATAACGAGAGAGGGTGAATTGCTACCTCCGACGAAAACTCCTGCATCCTTCATGGTTGCGAAATATGGGTATCATACCTGTATATGGTTGGAGAATTGGGCTAAGTATACTAAGGAAGATGGTGTCTTAGCATTCCCGGAACATGGTTCATTTAATCTGGCCGTGTTAAGAAATTTACGGGAGAAAATGATGTGTCTAGAGCCTAGACCAAGGCCGACACAGTTTGAGGCATTGGTGGAATGGGAAGATGAGGTGCATGAGCGAGAAAAGCAGAGGAGTGGAGGCAACTATAGGTATATGTTCGGGAGGAAATATGATCGTGAAACTCATCATGATCGAATGAGGAGATGGCGAGATGCTAGTATGTCAGAGGGATTATATCCTATGAGAACAGTTGACGAGAAGGAAGAGAGGAAGGGTACAGAGAGGGTGCCTAATGCAGAAGCAAGAAGGTATGGAGTTAATGATTATGAGGATGAGGTCTTGGATGACATGATTTACAAGAGACCACCGCCGTATAGACCAGAACCAGAAGAGAGTACGCCAGCTGCTACTCCTGTAAGAGATACTTTGCGGATTATTAAAACTGAGGTTGTGACACCTGATTTGAAAAGTGGTAGCTCTTTCATGGAAAGGGAGAGAGAGAGAGAGCGAGAGACAGAGAATCGAGTCAGTGACGAGAAAACGAGAGAGTTAGCCAGAACCACATCTGAGCTGACTGAGAAAATACGAGAGCTGACGAAAAATCTTGAAGCAGTAACGGTACCTGTAACGATTGGTCCGGTAGTGCCTATTTTTGATAAACAAAGAATGGGTGAAAATGGTTTGACAGTTCCTTATGTTGGAAATGGTCTGGTTGGTACTTGCTCTTTGGAGGAATCAGGAACGAGAACAGGAGGAAATAATTTGAGACAGTCGAGACATGACATATGTAGTGGGGGATTAGATGTACAGCCGAATTCAGGAATGAATACTGGTTGTTTGGGAGGAACGATTTTGGAACCACAGAGGATGACAGAACAAGTGGGTGCAGTGAAAAAGTCTACTGAAATAACAGCTGAGGATTTGAATGATAGGTTGAAGGTTCCTCAAATGAAAGATAAAGATTCACAAGCAATTGATGTAGCCAGGTTGCGCATGGAATTAGAGGAGCTTATTGCAGGGACAATTCCTACAGATATACTCAAAAACCATCATGATGGAGAGTTGTTATTTATGTGCAAAAGCATCACCTGGAGGGCTAAAAGTACACATGACAGGTTAAGGGCAATAGCGAGTGAACAAGGAGTTGACATGGATAAAGTGAAGGTTTTGCAGAGGTCTTACAGGATGGATTTTACAGACAAGGATATTGAGAATCTGAATGGTGCTGGTAGAACAGGGCAAATTAAGGAAATGATTGCCTTATTGCGAAAATGGGGTGATGTAGAAACGTGGAAGGATAGATGGTACAAGAAAAGGGAAGATTCAGTGGACAGGACTTATTCAGCTTTTCCCATGAGAGAAAAAGAGAAAACAGTGGATGTTTATCCTATGAGAGAGATTCCTGGAGGTGGATATGTACATGTCCCATGGACTAGACAGGATATTTTGTCATTTATGAATGATTTCCCTCGACTGAGAGAAAAGCCCGTCGAGTGGTATAGACAGGTAGATAGGTTTGTGAAATTGTCAAAAGTGCTGTGGATTGACCTGAATAGCCTGTTTGATATAATTGTTCCAGCAGACTTGTGGGCTGAGTGTAAAATAGTTGTAGATTGGCCTGCAAAGGAGTATCCAAGAGATCCGAAAACAGGAGCACCAGATCCAGAGGTTATGAAGAAGTATGATCAGGTTATTGTGTTCTTGAAAAATAAAGTACCTCCAAAAGAGACAGACTGGGTTAAGATAGATCGAACACATCAGGAAGCAAAAGAATCCGTTCATGCTTTTTACGAAAGGCTGATACTGGCTTTTAAACAGTTTAGTGGAGATGAACACCTGGGTGACAAGGATTTGAGTCATTTTGTATACAGATTTGTATATGGCCTGAGACCTGAAATAAGTGAAAGGATACGTGAGCATACAGTTGATTGGCAGAGTAAAAAGATTGATGAAATCTTGAGACATGCAAAGTACTTCAGTGATGAGATTGAAGCAAAACAGAGAAAGCTGAAAGAGAAGGCAATGTGGGCACAAGTGAAAGTTGCAGAAAGACAAGAAGCACAGATGGTGGAACAGGCAAATAATCCAGGAATTAGACCCAGATATGCGGGAAAAGGAAAGGGGAATTTAGAGGAGGCCAAAAAGAAGTTCCCTTGTCACAACTGTGGACAATTGGGGCATTGGAGATCCGAGTGTACCAATCCACCATTAGTGAGTAATGAGAATAAATCATTGAATCAACAGGTGCAGAACGAGGGGTGTAATCAACAGCAGCAACAACAGAAGGTTGTCAGACAGCAGAGCCAAGAACCAAAACCGCCCTTGCCGCAGAATAGAGGGTCCCAAAAGTATAACCAGGACTCAGGATTCTACAATGATGAGCAGGTAAACAAACCGAGACGTTCTAATCTGGTACAACAGTACTGGTTAAAGAATGAGGGGAGTGAGTCTGAAGGGGACTATTGACGGTGCCGAAGAGAGGAGGAAGAGTGCATACTTGGTGCAACTCTAGAAATAGACCAGGCAGGACCATTTGTGGATGGGAAAATAAATGGGGAGAGTGTTACTTTTTTGGTAGACACAGGAGCGACAAGATCAACTGTCAGGTCAGTAGATATTAGAAATCTTCCTCTCTCGGACGAAGCAATCCAAGTGGTTGGTGTAGCCAATACACAGATTAAGACTCGTCTTACCGAACCAGTAAGGGTAAGAATAGGGAAATTTTCCGACATGCACAGATTTGTTGTCTGTGACACTAGTCCAGTAAACTTGCTAGGTAGGGATCTATTGTGCAAGATGAATTGTACCATTTTCTGTACTCCGGATGGAATAGCTTTGGAGACACCGGATGAGGATGTTTTGAACCGGATGACTCTAGATAATAGAGAAAGTGAGATTGTTGGTACCTATGCTGTGTTTAATCCAGATGATTTGCCTCAGGAGTTGAGAGACACAGTGAAAACAGCAGTTTGGGATTTTACTGGAGAAGATGTGGGATTGATGAATAATGTAGATCCAGTGAAGATTTCAGTGAAAGAGGGGATTGTTTATCCTAATATTCCTCAGTATAGATTGACACCAGAAATAATTGAGGGAATAACCCCTATAATTGACAAGATGATTCAACAGGGTGTTCTGAGAGAAATACTGAGTAGCCCGTGTAATTCACCGATAATGGGGCTAAAGAAACCTAATGGAAAATTCAGGATTGTACAAGATTTGAGAAAAGTTAACAAAATTGTGGTGGCATGTTGTCCCATTGTGCCAAATCCTTCAGTGATTTTGTATCAGATTCCTCATGATGCTGAGTGGTACACAGTGATTGATTTGTGTCATGCTTTCTTTTCAATTCCATTGCATCATGACAGCCAGCCGATTTTTGCATTCCGGTTTGGCCAGCGTATTTTAGCATGGTGTCGTATCCCACAGGGGTATACAGAGAGTCCTTCGATATTCAATCAGTTATTGAAGAAATCATTGGAGAGTTTGATCATGCCTGAAAGCTCCGTACTAGTGCAGTATATCGATGACCTACTTGTGGCATCGAAGACACGTGAAGCTTGTGAAGTAGATACCATAGCTTTACTGAATCATCTGGCAGATGGAGGGTTAAAGGTATCTCCAGCCAAATTGCAATTTTGCAAGAAAGAGGTGCATTATCTTGGACACAATATTGAAAAGGGTCTGAGAAAGATGACCGATGACAGGATCAAAATTATCAGAGGAATGAGAGCCCCGATGACCCAGAGAGAGGTGAGGATGTTTCTGGGGATGGTGGGTTATTGTCGTCAGTGGATAAGTAATTTCTCCCTGATAGCAAAGCCATTGATTAAGTTGACAAAAAGTGAGGTGAAAGACCCATTGGAACTGGATGGTGAACAAATGGCAGCATTTGAAGAGCTGAAGAGCAGAATGTGTGAAGCCCCTGCTTTGGGAATGCCAGACTATGAGAAAGAGTTTGAGTTGTACTGCAGTGAGAGAAATGGGTGTGCACTTTCAGTGTTGATTCAGAAGCATGGACAACTGAGAAGGCCGATTGCGTACTTCTCATCAACACTTGACCCCGTAGCTGTGGGTTTGCCAGGTTGCCTGAAAGCAGTAGCTGCTACATGCAGAAGCTTGGAAAAAAGTGAGGGTATAATAATGGGATATCCTGTAAGGGTATTCGTACCTCATGATGTGGCAATTCTTTTGACAAGAAGCAGAACTCAGTATATGTCACATAGTCGATTGACTAAATATGAGAAAATCATTTTGGGAGCATCAAATGTGACTCTTGAGAGATGTGTGAATGTGAATCCAGCGACACTTCTACCGGATGCTGAAAATGTGAATGTTGGAGATGATGTTGATCATGATTGTTTGGATGTGCTTGATTACTGCACAAAACCAAGACCAGACATAAGAGATTTGCCATTGCCAGAGAGTGATCATGTGTTGTTTGTGGATGGATCATGTTTGAGGACTGATGATGGTGTACTAAGTGCAGCATATGCAGTGTGTAAGGTTTCAGAAGTTATGGAAGCTTCACCTTTGAAAGGAGTGAGATCTGCTCAAGTGGCTGAATTGGTGGCATTGACGAAAGCTTGCAAAATTGGGAAGAATCTGAGAGTGACTGTGATGACTGATAGTCAGTACGGATTTGGAGTTGTTCATGAATTTGGCCAGCTTTGGCTACAGAGAGGTTTCTTGACGTCGGGTGGGACTCCAATAAAAAATGCTGAAGTGATTGGAAAATTGCTTGAGGCGATACAGCTGCCTAAAGAACTAGCAGTTGTGAAATGTGCTGCTCATGGACAAGGAGATGATTTTGTTGCTCTTGGTAATAGATTTGCCAATGATATTGCACAGTATTGTGCGAAAACAAATCAATCGATCAATAGGGCACGAGAAAAGAAAATGTCTTTTTGTTCTGTGATGTTTACTAATGTCCTAGAAACGTGGGACAAAGTGAAACAGTTGCAGGATGAGGCAGGAGATGAGGAAATGAGAGATTGGATCAAGGCAGGTTGTGCCCCAAGAGAGACAGATCATATTTGGATCTATAGAGATGGTAGACCAGTCATGCCAAACTCCATGCTGTCGACAATGGCAAGAATGTATCATGGCCAGGGACATTTGGGAAGGGATGCGATGATAAGGTCTTTTAAGCAAACCTGGTACAATGCAAAGTTCAGGTTGATTGCAGAAAGCATCTGTCAAAGATGTTTGATTTGTCAACAGTTCAATACTGGGAAAAAGACAGTGGTGAGTCTAGGAACAATAGGCAGAGAAGGAGGTCCTTTTACCAGAATGCAAATTGATTTCATTGAGATGCCCCAAGTGAACAAATTGAGGTATGTTTTAGTGTTAGTTTGTTTGTTCTCAAGATGGGTGGAGGCCTATCCGACTAGCAGAAATGATGGAATAACAGTTGCAAAGTTACTGTTAAGAGAGTTGATTCCTAGGTACGGGTTCCAGGTGACAATTGAGTCTGATAGAGGGGGACACTTCTACAATGAGCTCATGGGTTTGATTTGTGAAGCACTAAGCATACAGCAGAAGCTACATTGTGCATACAGACCAGAGGCTTCTGGCGTCGTTGAACAGATGAATGGCACAATAAAAAACCGAATTGGTAAGATGTGTTTAGCCACTGGAATGAAATGGCCTGATGTCTTGCCTCTAGTGCTGATGACTATTAGGTCTACTCCAGATAGAACCACAGGTTTGAGTCCGCACGAAATCTTAATGGGACTTGCGATGAGACATGCATTTGTGCCTGTCAACAAGTTGATGACAATAACTGATGACATGATTTTGGATTATTGTAAAGGCCTGGCTGACGCAGTTCATTCTGTGTTTCACCAGGTTGGAGGAGATGCTACCACACTTGAGAAGAAGCAAGCCCATGATCTGAGTCCAGGGGACTGGGTGAGGATTAAGGTGCACAGAAGAAGGAATTGCTTGGTTCCAAGGTGGGGAAGGCCAAGACAAGTCATTCTGACTACGACAACTGCAGTGAAGTGTGCCGGTGTGAAAAATTGGGTGCATGCGAGTCATACTCTGAGAGTTCCTAATCCAAAAGAAGGGACTGGTAAGGAGTATTTTGAAGAGTCAGATTCGAGTGATGATGCAGAGACTGAACCAGTGAGAAGAAGGAAGAATCCTGAAAGAGGTGAAGGAGAAAGAGAGTCAGGTGATTCTTTCTTTCCAAGAGAGGCCTCAGGGGAAACATTGAGAGTCTCAGAGGAGAGATCAGATTCTGTAAGAGTGCCTGAAGTTCCAACAAGCAGTGGAGAAAACAGAAGAGAAAAGAGCAATTTCACAGAGACTACTCCTGAATCAGATGAGGAAGTTGAAATTCCACTTGAGATTATACCTGAAGAAGCAGGGTCAGAAGAAGATAGAGAGGGACAGATTGCGGAAGACCCCCGAGGAGGTGTAGGGAACATTCCTGATAAGTTAGGTGAAGGGACAAGTAGACAGCAAGAAGATTGCGTGTCGGAGACCCGAGGAGGGACAGAATTAGGGAAATCTCAATCAGTGGTGGAAAAGACTGTGGAGCGAAAGAAAATTGTTGAGGAACAAGAGGCAAATGAGACAGAATCAGATGAGAGTGAAAATGAGAAATCAGAGGGTCGAGTTCTGAGAAAGAGAACTTGGATCGGAGAAAGGAATAATAAAGAAGTAAGACCGAAGAGAGTTGTAAGAGGAGATCTTTGGCCTAACAACAAGATAAAGAGACTAAGGTACAGACTGACACGAGTAAATTCATCGAAAGCTGAACAGGTGAACGAGGTGTCGAGTCAGAATCAAGCAAAGGGTGAAAAACAAAAGGTTATAAAAGAACCAGAGGAGATCAAGAGAATCAGAAAACCTAACCAGAAGTATAGGTCACCGGAATGGACGTATGTGGCACTGTCTGAAGGTGAAGAGGCAGAAAGTCAAGGAAATCCAGAGGGGACCGTACATAAAGTGGTTGAGGAGAAAACTGTTGGAATCCTGAAGGTTATCTTGACTGACATTGGAGAAGAGTCGGATGCACAGGATGTTGTTGATGATCTTATACAATTCGATGTTGCTGAAGAAGAAGTGAAAAGTGATGAAAATCCAAATTGAGTGAACTAAAAGAGTCACTTGAAGGAAAGTGAAAAGAAAAATCTGAAATTAGCTGTTTGAAATAATCTAGTGCTCTAGTGTTTCAGTAGTGGAGTAGAAGAGGCTAAGTCAAAAGACACTGCCAAAGTAGTAAAATGGCTAACACAGAGAATAATCAAAGTAGATGTGCCTTCTTGAAAAGATGGTGTAGAATATGCTGCTGCTGTACTGGATTATTAATGCTATTATGGGGTGTACTAGCTTTATTAGTTACTTTTAGAGTTACAATAGGTACTTTTGGAATACATACTGAAAATGTGACCAATGTAGAGAAGAGTGCACAAAAAGTAGTTCCAACTAGAATTAGTAACATTTACATACATAAAGATAGGTCAATTAATGATTTTTCTAGTAATGTTTTTTCAAAGCTGTTGTACGAATACGTAAAGACAATGGAAGTTAGGGATTGCTACGTATGTATGCAATTACCTGCATCCGTTTCTGAGGGTGTTACTTATCACTATTTACCAGCTACGTATGGAATTTCCTGTATTGTGTTGAGTAGTGTTTTTTATTTGTTAGGGAAAATAGATTATGAGATGTCTAACAAAGATAACATTTTTGGGCAATTGCCTATGAACAAAAAGCTGAATCCGGCTAAAGAAGCTAACATTTTTGGTGAGATTTTTATTGAGAAAGAAGAATTAACATTAGATTAAATTTTTAAGAATAATTTAACTTGCAGTTTGAAAGAAGAGGAGAAAGCTTTCCTAAACATGGTAGAGGAAAGGAGAATGAGCATGCATGAAAAGACAGGGAAATATAAAGTGAGTGAGACAATTTGGGACATTGAGATGGGAAAAGAGTTGAAGAATGGGGCTAGTCCAACTTTAGCTTTAGATGCACCACAGAAGGGTAAACTATGCATTACCAGAAAGAAATCCCAATATGATACATATTTTGTTGGGACTAGTGAGTGTTATGATACATACTTCATTGCAACAGGATGGGGTTTTAAAGGTGGAGAGGATCCAGTTTTCCCAGGAGTGTATTATGTTTGTGGGAACAAGGCTTATTACAAGTTGCCTGACCATTGGTATGGCACATGTTATGTGGGCCTGGTCTTTCCAAAGATTTTTCATATAGGTAGAATAGAAGATGTAGAACACATTAATTTACTAACACGTTTTAAGAGAGAAACATGGTCAGAAATAGTTGGTGATATATTTGGAGCTTTAATTCCAGCAGTGGGAATTACTTTGAATGCATATGGTATTCGGAAACTGTCAACAGTGGTGGATCGCTTATCGACAAGTACCGCTGGAGGGTTTCTTTTGGTAAATACGGAGATGATTGCCGTACGTGCCATGTCTATGCAAAATCGACTTGCCCTTGATATTCTATTGGCCAAGGAGGGTGGAGTCTGCGGAATGCTGAAAGTTCAACATTGTTGCACTTACATTCCTGACGAAAGCAAAGACCTAAAGGTCTATATCAAAAATATTACTGATTTGCATGAAGAATTAGTACCACTGGAAGCTGAAAGTATTTGGACTAAAATAGCTAATAAGATAGTTGCTGTTAAGAGTTTTATTGCAAAGATAGGTAGTACCATTATTGGTAAAGTTTTATTTCCATTAACTTGTGTAATTGTTGCTTTATTGTTACTAAGATTGGGGTGTTTGTGTTGTAAAAACAGGGGAGGGAAAAAGAGAATACTTAGAGAAAAGGCTGAAAAGGAACAAAAGAGGTCAAGGAGAGATCCACAAGAAATAGAATTAGAAGAGATGAGGGAGAGTGTTTACTTGGAGACAAAGAGGGATGATGTGAGGGAGTCTGGTGTTTAATGTTGTGTCATAAAAGACATTTTCAATTTCTCCTAAAAATTGGGACTTACATTTTTTTTTTGGGTTGGTTTTGTGGTTTTTGTGGTGATAAGATATCACCAAAGGGGGGATTGCTGGAGCAGAGTTTTCTGTTGAAAATTTATCGAGTTTTAAGCTCCAGTTTTGTCTATATGTTTTGACTAAAATTATTGATTTATAATTACTAATTATTAGTTTTGTCCTGACTAAATAACATTACTAATGAGAGAAAATACATGTGGGATGCATATGTGTTGCTTAATAATAACGTGCGGGTTTTAATTAGATGAATGTTGCAAAGTGCTATTTGTTTAAAGCACAAAACGCTTTTGAAATAATGTGTACTAATGCTTTATTGTGTTGCAAAAGGCTAGATAATTACATACACATAAGGGTATTAGTGGGGATTAACACTGTTTTATCATTATGCTGTGGTAACGTTGTTTTGTGTCTCTTTTAATTAAGATGGTCTGTTTTGGCCTAAAACAAGATGGCTGCCCTTTACAGCCTGCGCTCGAGTGAATGAATTTTGATGAGAGGCCTTGCTGAACATGGTCGAGAGTCACCTGACCACAGCCTTTGCCTGGTTAGAAAATCTTCCGTGAGGACAGCAGCTCTGGGTACGATTCCAGCTGGCCTTGGACAAGGATAAAGCACAATGAACATTTTCCAGTCTGTGGTGGCTCTGCTAAGATATCAAGGAAGAACATTTACGAAAGTAACATTTGCAAACTCGAGTTTCCTTCTTCCGTCTTTTTATTTTTGTGATTTTTCCTGAGCGGAGGTTTTCTAAATGTAACCGAGAGACTTCCTTTCCTGTTCGCTCTGCTCAGTGGCTCAACGGATATCTAATTTTTGTTTGTAACTTTTATTCGTAACATACCCTATAAATATGTTAGACTAGAGAGGGTCCATGTTCGTTCGTTCATTCATTCTTTCCTGGCGGTCATCGCATTTGGACGTTGCCCATGCTGAGGACGGCAGCTCGAGAGACTTTACCGAGAGACCTGTCCTGACCCTTTTAGCTAGAATAGGTAACTATGAGAATGACGATTTTGCTAATGATTGATTTTTCATTTGAATTAATTTAGATAAACAAGCATTGTTTGAATTCTAGTGTCGGGTGTTTATTCTTTGTCAATTATTGAGTTTCAGATGTATTTCTCATGTTTAAAATCATGACTCAAGGCAATATCATTCAGGTCGCATTGACCTCATTGTAGATGCAGATTGGTTCTCCTATATTCAGTGTGGATAGAGTAATAGTGTGAATTTAGTGTGATGGGCCCTAGCGTATGATGTATGTTTGTGCGTGTGACTGTAGATTTACTCTGTCCGTGGAAGCAGGGAGATTTTATATGCGCCGATCTGCAGCAATAGCGTAAGAGATGTTAGTACTTAGGGTAAAAATATTTGCTAGCGTTCTGAGCGAATGATTAGGGCGTCTCAATATTGGTGTTAAATATAATTTACTTGGTGATGCTACCCGTGATTGGATACGAAATATGTACAGTTCCTATGGTTGGGCGCTTCCCTTAGATTCACGTTCAGGCCAACTCCTTCGATCTTTCTCATGTCAATTTTTATTGTTTCTTTACAACTAGATGTTTGTGTGTGGTAGATTAAAATTTGTAGTGTAAAGAGTCCTGACCAAATGGCAGCGTGCGGTAATCGCATTATTAGTTGGTAAGAATTTATGAAAGAAGGTCAAAAATATTCATTACAATGCTGCTGTTACTTGGAATGTTGTAGGAACTAAGTTCGCAGTGAAACAAAATGTTTATGGGTGCATTTCCCTTAGTAAAAAACACTCCTCTCAGTTAATCGATGTGGCCAGCCCCCTCACTCGCGCCGTTCTTGATTTACCTATTGTCCTCGTTACTGGATGGCAACGGGTTTTCAGTGAGTAAGTCACCTGTCTGATGACACAAAATAATACTCATTTAACACATATTTTGATAATACGTTACGGTTTTGTAGATCGTAGCTCTCTTCGTTGCTTGCTTCTACCTATCAGGTTGGTGCAGCACGACTTGTGCTGACTCTACCTCTGCCGGCCCGGTTGTGTTCGCCTTCACTGTGGTGTCATTTTTAAAGAGCTAGAAGAAAGACTATGGGTGGTTTTTACCACTGATATTGTTCAAGAAGAGGTGTTCAATTATTTTTCTTTCAAATTTTTTTTTGCTGTGTATGTTGTAAAAAATAAAAACAAATAAATATCAATATCAATAAATGATCGTGCTTCTTTCATCAGACTCTGGGTGTTTTTAGCCCTCGATTTCTTGACTCATTATTTGAAAGGGTGTTTATAAAAGGTGGAACGATCAAGTTTGGGTGAGGTATTTGTTATGCAGGTGAGAGAGGTCTTTATCAATGTGTAGTTTTCCATTAGAAATTCACAGATGTTTTGTGTCAGATGTTCATCAGGTACGTGAATTAGTGGTTAAGACTCAACCGCGGGATATTATCATTGAGTCCATGATCATTTGAATGGAGGCGATGGACCCATCTCTGTTCCTTTTCAAACAGCACTTTTTCTGCATTATGATTCTTTGTCTTGAGTGTTTCCAAGATCAACCATTTTAAGTCGTTCACTGTGTGTTTAGTTTCTATGAAGTGGTTACTCATTTTTGTCGTGTTTCTTTTGCATTTGACATTACTCTTGTGTTCGCTTATCCTTAGCTTCACTTTGCGACACGTCATCCCTATGTAGCGTAGGGAAGAAGGACAGGTGATCATATAGATTGTGTGTGTTGTGTTGCAATTCGTATGCGATCTAATCGTCCATTTGAAATCTGGAAGCAGTTGTATTGTTTTGGTTGCTGTAGTGAAATTGCAGACAGAGCAGGAGCCACATGGATAATGTCCCAACACGGGGGGATTGTCCCACAGTCGTGGAATCATTTCTCCTTGTGTGTTTGGAGGTGGTCTGGTGTGTACAAGAATATCTTTGAGATTTCTAGTTCTTTTGTTTGCGAATCTCGGTTTTGGCCAGCTCAGGGAACCTGTAGTGAGGATCCTCCAGTTTTTGTTTATTATTTTCTTTCCATTGTTAGAGGCCGTGTTATAGGTGGTCACACAGGTAACAAGGTCTTTTTCAGGTGCTCTTGGTGTTGTGTCCAGTAGGCTTTCTCTTTTTTGGTGCTTGGCTCTCTTTTGACATTTGCTAATGGTTTTCTCAGGGTAATCACGGTTCCTCAGTTTCTTGCACAAGTCTTCTGCTTGGCTCTTGTAGTCTTTGGTTTTACTACAGTTCCGTCTAAGACGTCGAAATTGGCTATAGGGAAGGTTCTCTCTCAGTGGTCGTGGGTGAAAGCTTTTGTAAGAAAGCAGACTGTTTTTTGACGTCGGTTTAAAAAAGGTTTTAGTTTGTAGTTTATCATTTTCAGCATAGATTGTTATGTCTAGAAAATACAGTGTTTTCTTGTATGCTGTGTATGTGAATTTGAGCCATTCATCCCTTGTGTTGACCCATCTGTGGAATTCTTTGAAGCTTTCTATGTCACCTTCCCAGATCAGGATGATATCGTCAATATAGCGTTTCCAGAGCAAAATCTTTTGTTGGTATGGATTTGAGATGTTCTGTATGTGGGTCTGCTCAAAATCGCTGACATACAGCCCTGCCACACTGGGAACAAAGGTGCTGCCCATAGAAGTCCCGTGGCATTGCTGGTACATGATGTTGTTGTACTCGAAGTAATTTTCGGTTAAGGCTAGCTTGCAACACTCTAGGACGAAATGTCTTGGCGTTCTGAAATCCCATTGTTTGGTAAAAAGTAGGGTCTCCAGGGTGTCCAAGGTCTTTTGTTGAGGGAGGCTCATATAAAGGCTTTCTACATCATGCCCGACGAGTAGCATATTGTCCTCTGAATATCTTTGATCTTTTCGAAGATTCAGGAGGTCTCTGGTGTCTTTCAGATATGTTGATGTGTTTTGGACCATTGGTTTTAGGTATTGGTCTGCGAATTGTGAAAGTGGTTCCAGAACGGAGCCTATTCCTGAGACGATAGGTCGTCCTGGGGGCGGTCTCCGTTCTTTATGGATCTTCGGTAAAGAGTAAAAGTATGCTACTCTTGGTGTCTTAGTCTGAAGGAATTCTGCTTCGTTTTTTGAGATCCAGTCGTTCAATTCTGCTTCATCAACCATTAGATCTATTTTTCTCTGTAGCCTTTTTGTTGGATCCGTCGTGATCTTTCTGTAGAATTACTCATCTGCAAGTAGTTCCGTACATTGTAGGTCATAGCCCTCTTTGCTTAGCAGGACAATTCCTCTGCCCTTATCAGCAGGTTTGATTACTATGTCTCCGTTTTGACGTAGTTCATCCAATGCTTTTTGTTATGCTTCTGATATGTTCACAAAAGTTTTTTTTGTGTGGTTTCGAAGGTCATCCACTTCTTTCTGAACAGCTTGTTTGAAGGTTAGTATTTCAATGGGAACAAATTTTAGATTTGCTGCGTAATGTTGTGTCTCCGTCTCTGAGTTAATCCTCTTGGTTATTGAAGAAGGCTTTTAGCTTCAGCTTTTGGCAGAATTTCGCTAGCTCACATTGTAGCTTGAATGTGTCCAGAGAGGGTGTGGGAACATAACCAAGGCCTTTATTCAGGATATCTTCTTGTTCTTTTGTTAGAGTCTCGTCCGTTAGGTTGATGATGAGGTCATGTTTGTCCCTTGCTTCGTTCCTGTCATGCTCCTGGTGTGGACCTGTCGTTCTTGGTCTGTCCAGGTTACCGTTTTCTGTCTGGTCCTCTGGTTGGTCTGGCCTCTTCCTAAAAAAGGCGTTTGTTGTGCATAGTTCTGACCCATCTGTGGTATCATTGGTGGTCCCATTGGTGGCGTGCCTGGAAAGTAGGGGTTCATCCAACCGTGGAAGTTCGGGTTGAATGGTTGGAAGGGAATCCCTTGTGGTTGGTTGCCGCAGTATGGTGAATGCCACGTGTTCGGTCTTCGGCGGTTTGAACGTCTATTTTGTCCTCTGTTTCTCCTTGCTGTGTATGTATCTTCACCACTCCAATCTGAACCTTCTGTGGAGGAACCAGTACTTGAGTTATTATCGGACATATTATCTGGGGCTTTATAGTCCTCTGAACTATATGGGTGCATACGTTCCATTGAGAACTTCTTCAGAACTTCTTCAGATCTTTTTCAGATCTTTTCCTAGTTTTTGTATTTTGTTTTGTGTGATATAGTCTCTTGTTTCCTTCATCTCGCGGTTAATTTCCTCGAGTCTCTTTCTGTACACAGTTGTATGTACCATGTTCTTTAGTTTTGCTTCCCCCATTTGGATCTTGATGTTGAGTTCTTCCGTTAGTCTGGTGGCAGTTTTAATTATTAGTACTAGATAATCCCTTGTGCACTTCCACAAGATTGCCGACCAGTCCTTTCGGAATACTATATCATGGAGGAAAATGCGTGGGGCGTTGGTGACCCAAAGTCCTTTCGGTGCTGCATTTGCGCGGAGATATTCCGTCATTATGATCCCATGGACGGCTGTTCTTACTTGTTCCTTTTTTATTTTTGAGAGTTCATCCCAATCATTCTTTTGGGCCAAGGTCTGTGTCAGGTCTTTGTCTTGTAGTATTGATGGTAGAGAGAGAATTGCATTTATTTCTTCTGTCGAGTAGCCAAGGCCTAAGTTCTCGGCCACATTGTTCTCCTGATTTAGGTGTATCCGTTGTTAGTTATAGTGGTCACCTTGCACCAGTCGAATTCGACTCTTATGGTAGATAGGTTTAAGACAACCTTTTAAAGAAAGCTATCCTAGTGGTAGCTGTGGAGAGCAGCCTTCAGGCTAAATCTCAGAGGAATGTAAAGCAGCTTGTTTTACCTTATAATCTCTTGAATTACCAAATGAAAGGACAGCACACAGGTATATATATCAAATATATATGTATTTATTTCTAGACACACTCTACTAATCTCGTTATGAGATTAGAAGCAAGGAACACATTCAAATATCAACGTTTCACAATAAGTTAAGCACAAATATGGCTGGGGCCCTGGGGGTGTATCAGACCATATACTAAAAAAATGGGTTGGGAAAGTCGACTTGCAAAATGACAAGGCCTAGGGCCTGTAGAATCGCTGGGGCTTCACTGCTGCAGTGAAAGCAGGTAAGTAACAGACCCACGGGAGACGCATGCAGTGTGTGAACACAGCCGCGGGTTCCCTATTGATTACAATAGAGCGAATCACGGTTTGATTTTTAAAGTTTTAGGGTACTTCGAGGAAGTCTACAAGCAAGCCTCTTACAAGGTAAGTAATTCGAGGGCCAACACACACTAGGGCACTGGAGTGCACGAGTTACCTCACCCAGGGAAGCCGGGTGCATAGGTGTCTTTTGGTGTCGGGTCGCGTCGCTGTTTTTTATGGAGACCAAAGAAGACTTACTGCTTGCATCGACTGAAGAAGTGTCCGGTGGAATCCAAGCGTGGATTCGAGATGCAGATGACCTGAAAATTGAAGGGACAGTGTTCAAAGTCACTTGCCAGTGACCGGTGGCCAGATAGATGGCTGACCACAGATGTCGGGTGATTTTAGGTCATCAAGGGTGTTTTGACTCTTCGCTCACGAGGTCCAGGAGAGATCGATGATGACCAGCAGCTGGATTCGGAGTGTCCCAAAAGGTCTGCAGCTGACTGTGATACTGGCAACCAGATTGGAGCCAACATGCCTTGGCAACTGCAAGTCTCGTGGAAATCAAAGAAGGACAGTGTTGCAAAACAGCAAGGTTTGAGGGACTCACCCAGCAAGGGTAAGTGAGGGCAGGCCTGGGGCAATCAGGGGAGCCCTTTTAGTTGATAAGAAAGTCTTCGGGGGACTCACAAGCCAATGGGCAAGGGATCGCGAAGACACCTCTTGAGTAAATGATTCACAGGAGCCCACGGTCACTCAAGATGGGGTAGGCCTCTGATTTTCGCTGCAAAACCTGCTGGAGGCTTGGGCCACAAATAGTCCAATGCACAAGTTCATAGAAAGTCGTGAAGGGGTTGCACTTGACAATAGTGCATGGTACCCAGGTATTGCTGTTCTTCGTCAATCGTGGGGTCCACTCATGTTAGCTCTGCTGGGGACTCACAATGGCTTTCGAAAAGTCAGGAAATCTACTTTTGGGGCTGCAGGGACTTCTAACTCCAGCGGGAGCGGGAAAGTTTGCAACCGTTGATTAAGGTTTTTGGTGCCTGCCAAGCAGGGGGTCACTCCTTGACTCCAAGGGAGATTCTTCTGTCTTCCAAAGGTATTGGACGATGAAGGGCCAGAATTCTTCTTTGTAGAGCATCGTCCAGGGTTATCTGTTTTGCAATGGCAAAGTTTGCTATCTTATACTGAAGATAGTGGAGGGACTAGCTCAATGACCACTTCTCTGGGGGGGTTAGGGTAGGGGGTGGTTACACCCACTTCCCTTTGTCCAGTTTTGCACCAGAGCAGGGACAGGTAGCCCCTGAACCGGTTTGAGCTGGCATATGCACAGAGGAGCCTACTGCTCCCCCAGTGCAGGACTTCAAAGCACTCTAGAAGTGCACCCACCCAGCTCCAATAGACTAAATCCAGACAGGAAGGTGGTGACACCTCCCTGTGACAGGATGCCTATTGCTGGGCCTCCTCCACTGCAAGTTTCAGTCAGCAGCGGGAGGACAGCCCAGTGTCTGTGCTGGTGGCATCCATTTTGTGATGCCAGGGCTCTTTCAGATTTCTGTTGTTTTACTACAGTGGGTACATGTCGTCCCCTCGAGAAGGGTGGGATCATATTCCCACATCAAGGACTGATGTGGGGGTATGATTCCAAGATGTTTGACACCAAACACGAAATGTTTTGATGCAGTCATTCCAAAGTTAGCATTATAATGCACTTAAGAGTATATGGTTTAACCGCATCCACAAACAGCCATAAAGAATAGACTCTGGTAGCTGCAGAGGGGCCCTGCTCATGCAGGGGCACCCCCTCACATTGTAAACCACGCACCCTGCCCTCAGGATTGATAGGGCCTGCCACAGGGGTGGCTGATAGGTTTATATGTGTGTGTATGGTGAGATATAGAAACCTATACCTCAGTGAGGAGTGCTAACACTACCTCACCAAGGCTGCAGTTGCAGGCCTGTGGTGTCAGATTGAGTCTGCTTCCCAGGGGTGGCATAATACATGCTTCAGCCCCTGGTAGGCCTGTGAAGTGCCTATGCCCTAGGTACCTAAGGTACCATATACTAGGGGCTCATAAGGAACCACAGTATCCAATCACTCGTGCATCTAATATGCACACCAAGTCGTTTAGAGAGAACAGAGGGACTGGGGTCCTGATTAGCAGGGACCCAGCCAGACTATAGCCAGAAACCAGTGTATACATCAGAAAAAAAGTGGGGGCAACATAAGTGCAGATCCTACTCTCCTACACAGATGGTTTTCCTCCTTTCTTGAAGGGACAAGATAGTATGCATAAATTGGAAACGTCACTTCACCAGCACCTATATTTCACATGATTGCCTAATAGATTTCCATTGTCTCCTTTTCTTTTCTAATACAGGCCATTACCAATTATTTGGTACATAGCATGACAAAGAATTGTAATAAATATATCCCATTGTAGTGGTTTACATATATTATTAATATACAGGATTCCCCGGAACTTAAGCATCAGAAAGTGTAGTTCTGCAGTAGAAGTTTCAAAACAGCATCTGTCATTTGTCCTAAAAATGGGAGAGCAGAGCTTGGTTGCTTCAAAGGATCTCACATGGCTTTCAGTGGAGACAAGGGTGACATTTACATATTTATGCATAGCGCTTGAATGCAAGACTGCTGGTGTTCCACAATAGCTTATTGAAAAGATTAAAGGCCATATTTGGAGTTTGACAGAGACGGACTCTGTCCCAAACATGGAAGATTTCCTGTTTGCTGTATAACAAGTTCCATATTGTACACTTCTAATATGTTGGACAGGATATCCACCATATTTGTCATGGAGTACCGTGTCCGTCAAAGTCTAAACAAGGTTCTAACTCATAGCACAGAATTACAAAATCTTGTGTTGGCTTAACCTCATTTTTTTTTGCAGTTCCATTTCAAAATCCTTGTTGGTTTTTGCAAAGCCACACAAATGTTGATTTGCGTGGCTTTGTAAGAAATAGTAACACAATGTAGTGCTTGTGGTGAATGGGGATTACCATGCATCTACCCATGGACCTAAACCCATTTCTTCCAACAGATCTAGAAATGAATTTGTGGCAAAATAGTGTGCTTGCCTAAAGCTGATTCAATGTGAATAAAATCTTCATAACAAAAATTAATTTGCTTGCTGCTCTGGGTTTTGCCACCTGTTTTTAAATATGCCCCTAAACGTATTAGTATTTATTGTATCCTCTTCTGAGGGAAACTACCTGTCCCTAACTACTTGTGGCTTATGTCAGGGTAGGGAGTGATGGATGACTGGGACATCTTGATATTTGATGGTGGAATTGCCCACTAGACGAGAGAAGCAGCCTAAAAAAAAGTTTGAATTAAAACCCCGGTCTAAGCACCTTCCAGTCTGACAATGTGAACTTTGACAGCGTCCAGAGATACTTTAAGTGTGGTAAGCACTCAATAAATTCTAATAATAATGATATTAAAGTCCCTAGATTTTCCTGGCAATTAAGTGGTCATGTAGGTCTTCCAAATGTACTACGTTTGCAAGTAATGACATCTCTAACTGCACTAAGTAAAGGTAAAGACAACGAATTTCAAAACCTCTCTGTGTGCTCGACTTATACTGAATTCACAGAGTCCAAATAACAGTGATCATTTTCTTTTTTACTAGTCATACAATTTAAACCTGACAGCTATTATACTATTAAATGACACTGCTTGAACTGTGTGCAATTTCTACTTAAAAGCAATAATCCCATTTTTTGACCTACTGTTGTCAAAAATAAAGCTGTGGAAAATTAAAGGTTGTGCTACATTGTGCACAACCACATCGAAACTGAGGTAGGCAATTGTCACTAAGCATGTACAACATCATAACATCACCCACAGACTGAACCTAAAATGTTAATAACAGTTTTAGGATTTTCATGAATGGTATGATTAGATTCAGAGAGAATGGAGTTAAAGCTCTTAATGTGTCCTCCATGGTGCCTGTTTTTTGTCCCACACTCATGTGTCATTGTGGCGGCTCCTTACAAAGCCATTGCCATTTCTCCCATCTGTAATTGTTGTCATGCCTGGGAAATATCAGTTGCAGACTTAGCCAAATCGTCACCATGGATAGATGTTGATTTTTAAGGACAAGAGCTGGTTGATTTCTTATTAGATATTAGAAGCACCTGTTAGCTGAAGAACACTTTTAATCTAACTGGAGTAAAATATTTCACTTCAAGTTAACTTTTTGCCTTTTACATTAGCAAAACATTTAAGCAACCTAGGGCATACAAGTTACCACTTCTTAAATACCGAACTTTACCGATTCGGTATTTAAGAATTGGTAACTCGTATGTAGGTAATCATTCGGTAAATATTACCGAATCGGAGAAATTCGGTAATTACCGAATCGGTATTTACCGATTCGGTAATGAGGCATACCTTCCCATTGATTGAATCAATGGGAAGGTATGCCTCATTACCGAATCGGTAAATACCGATTCGGTAATGGGGGAGCACATTCAAGGGTGGCAGGGTGTCACATTGACACCCTGATGCACCCCTGATTCCTGCATGTGTGCATATGTGGCGCACATACATGCCCTAAGGGCATGTATGTCTGCCACATGGCACTGTTAGTCCAGCAAAATATTGCTTTTTGCAATGAATTCGGTATTTAGCACCAACATATATTTGGTGCTAAATACTGAATTATTTTCCCTACACATCACTCATTTGAGTGTCACCTACATCTCATTTCAGGATTCGGTATTTACCGAATCGGTAAAATTACCGATTCGGTAATTTTACCGATTCGGTAAATTACCGAATCCTGAAATGTTCCCCCTACATAGCAAAAGCCTAAATACCGGTCGGTAACGGTATATTTACCGAAAATCGGCCGTTACCGACCGGTATTAGGCTACCTACATATGGCCCCTAAAGTGGAATTGATTTCCAATCTCGGAAATTTACCTCTTAGAAGGTTTTAGAGCACGAGTTCACAACGCCCTTCTACTAGGCCTGTGCCAAAATTCCGTTCCGTTCGCGGAAATTGCGATAATTTTGCATTTTCGCGTTCCGCGGAAAGCACGAAAATGTCAAAATTTCCGCATTCCGCAGCTTAGCGATAATTTGTTTCTTGCTCACGCTGTAAAATAATACATTCTCGCGTGCGCGTGATCGCCTTACCTGAATCCCCGCGTTCGCCGACAAGTTTTCCCGATACAGTTGTGTTCTCCACAAGATGTTGGATTGTTGGTAGCCATTTGCGCTGTCTCGCAACAGTTCGCCCCCGCAGTAACGTCATGCGTTGCGCGATCACGTCTTTCTTCTCGCGATCATGCACCGCGAGACAAGTGAAAACAAGATGGCTGCGCCCGCGAGCAACTGCATGGGTAAGTTGGCGAGCCGCGACCATGCAGAAAATACTGCAAACGGGCGTGAAAAAAACTTCTGCATCTTCGCGATATTTCTGCGTGTTTGCAGAGATTTTTAACAACTAATATAAAAGGACTTTATGTAATGATCGCCTTTGGTCACTCTCAGGATTTTGACGTGTCAAACCAAGAATGTGACTGTCCTTGCAGTCTCATATATATCAGTAAGTGGCGCCGTGGTTTCATACACTGGGAGAAGGGCCCTCTTTGATTCAATGTCTATATTGATGCTGTTAGTTGTCTGGGAGAAGAAGGCGGCTAAATCATCACACGAAGCAGAGCCGTCAACAAGGTCAGGGCAGTTTAGTGCCTTGACCGATTGTTGTTGAATGAGTTCATAAAGTTTCCTAGGGGAGTTTTTAGCTTGATTAGGTTGGGATCTGAAAAAGTTTGCTTTTGCAGACTTGGGGGTAAATGAACAAGGGCCGGCGATAGTTATCACTCAGCGCGCTTAGCGCGAGGATAATTATCGCCGGCTACCGCTGAAGTTTATTTCTGAGATAGCGTGCTATCAGCAACGCTTATCGCAAAAGCGATAAAATTCCAGACGCAATCTGCCAAAACAGGTAGCTAGTTCTTCAGTGTTTATATTTCAGAGTTTCCTTTTCCATTGCTTTGTTTTCGTGGGCTGGACTCCTTTACTGACACCTTTCTGTTGATGAAGAAGAGGATGCAGTAGTGGTCAGACCAATCGCATGGGGCAATGGAGTCCAGTGTGATGGTGTTGGCTATGATGAGGTCCAGAGTTTCACCGTTGTAAGTTGAGCTATCACAGAATTGTGTCAGTTCTTGATCCAAAAGGAAGGATTTGAGACAATTCACTACATGATCATTTGGATTAGACCAGTGTAGGTTAAAGTCTCCCAGAAAGATTTGGGACACTAGAGGGTCATCATTGGAAGAGATGATTTCAATTAAGTGTTCAATGAAGGAAAGATTGGTTCCCGGGGGTGGTAGAATGTATGTAATTTGCAGACCGGGCAGGTTTTGAATGATATGGTGATGCATAGATATTCGCAGGAGATTGGAGTGGGTGTTTCTCATTGTGAGACCGAGAGTGTGTTTCTGTGTATACAGGATACTCCTCCACCCTGTTGCAAGTATCTGTCCATACAAATTATGTCATAACTAGGTGGGACTAGAAGGTCAGTGTTAGGGGAGTAAGAGCAATTTAGCCAGGTTTCGGTGAGAATAATGATATCCAGTTTGTTAGTCAGGATGAGATCATAGATATCGGTGACATGTTTACTGGCTGATCTGCAGTTAAGAAGTACGCATTTCATTTGGTCCATCAAATTGGGAGTAGGAGTCTGGAGGATGTTAACCCGCTTGAGTTTTTTGCTATTTATAGCTCTGGGATTGTAGACAGGTTCTCTGTCAGGGTTAGTGCGGATAGTTTGGATTTCACCCATTAGGGACTTGTCTGAGACTAAATGGAGGGAATAAGATACAAGTAGATCTAGGCTCTCAATGGTCAAGAGATAATCCTTAAATCTTCAGGGGCAAGAGGAGGCATTTGGGAGGGGTGCAGTGTTCAATGTGTTGGAAAAAGTGTGTGTGACAGAGTGACAGGGGCAATAAGGACACTAGGTTGGGACCCTAGCGTGCTAAGTGTTCTGAGTAAGGGGAGATGTTCAATAGTAAATGCCTTCAGTTCTCGGAGTTCTTTTGTGAGAAGGTGCAGGTAACATAAGATCTCATCAAGACGAGCGGCCTAGTCTGATTTTTGGTATTTGGATAAGGGTTGTGTGGGTAGCTCCTGCGGGGGTTGGGTCCTCGAGTGATCACTGCGGGGACCAAGGTGGCATTGCGGAGGTTAGCGGGGGTGCATGAAGCAGTGCAGTCTTGGTGAAGCTCTGTTAAAGAGGGGGAGGAGCCGGTGCTAGATGGCGGGTGATAGGGGTTGTGTGTAGCAGATGGGATGAGAGCGAGGAAAGGAAGAGTGGGTTAGGTGTGATAAGATCCAATGAAGGTAGTCGCCGGGACATAGACTGGGTTGAAGGTGTGTTAGGGTAGATCGAGCACAGAGGTTCACCAGAGAGGAAGGGGTGGGGAGGCGTGAGAGGAATCTTCAACAAGGGATCCATTTTGCCTCCGTGTGAAGCCCGGGGAGGTGTGAGAAGCAGTAGGTCCAGTTGCTGTTTGATTCATACTTGATGTGGACTGTGTAGGTCTTGATGATACTAAGTCAGGGGGGCTGGAAGGAAACAAGGTCACATCGGGAGTGAGTTATGATCAGATTTGGTCACCCCAAGCCTGAGGAGGGAAGTTAGAGTGATACTGTTTGTAAGATTACGTTTTAAGGGGCAAGGAGAAGAATTGGAATTAACAACTGTCTTGAGGGTATGGAAGATATTATCCATCTTGGCTAAGTTGTCATCCAAAGCTTGAATTAGGGTAATTCCATTATTGAAAGGGAAACGATGGTGTTCGCATTGTGGAGTGACGAGGGTGCGGCTGTTAGTTTGAGTCCGTACTGTGTGTTCCTGGTACCTGTTATACAAAGCATGGAGTAGAAGACGGTCCTCTATCATGCTCGTTTTCTGGTGTAGAAGATGAGGTCATTGGTTAATTTCCCCTTATTTGCACAGAAGTAAAAGTCAGAGATAAGAGTTTCAGGTCGGGTTTTTTAGCAAACTATGTTTATGCTTCTTGGTTCGCATTTTTTGAGAGGTTGGGAGTGTAGTTGATCGTGAAGACATGGCGACCGGCTGGGACAAGCCCTGTATCCATTCTGTGATGGGCCAAGGTGAAGCCTTATGAGTGGTGGAGCAGATTTAGGAGCACTCAAGCGCATTGACTGTAGAAGGCTGAGAGGAGGAGATACTTAAGTCTGACATATGGAAAATAATTGAAGTTCAAGGCTGTGAGAAGGACAGAGAATTCCTTTTGTATATTTACATAGAAATAGGACTGGTCAGTGAACAAAGTCGCGTGTAGATAATAGGCAGACTGACAACTGAAATTGCGCCTGGATGAGAATCATTAACTGGAGGTCTGTGGAAGCCGAGCTCCCCTCGTGTATGGCTACAAGGTAGTGTCAATTGGATGGTGGAAGTGCTGAGGATGCAAAGGTGCACACTTTTTCAATAACATAAGATGAGCTAATACCAGATAGGACTAACATGATGCGTATTAAATTGCAAGAGCCCAACTACACAAGAGGAAAGGGAAAAAACTATTAAAAGAAAAAAGAAAAAGGGCTTTAAATCTAGACAGTCCACATTGGCAGAGTTTGATGTAGGGTAATGGTAGTCCTACTTTAGTTTACCTTTTCTTATTTTCTTTGTTCTTTTTGTTTCCCATTCAGTAGCCTGACCATATGAGAAGGAGACATCTCCTGTGATTGCCTTAGGATAATGGAGAGGGTGTGTGTTACAAAATGGAGGATTAGTTATCGAAGGCACCCACTGAGGAAACCAGGGTACCCTTGCCATAGTCTAGCATGACATGATTCTTTCCCAAGACCTGGTACAACACCCTTCCTAGATTCCGATGCTGGTGGCAGCCAATAATCCGGGAGGTGCAACGAGAGCCAGACTGTCAAGCTTCAGGGGCAGATCATTAGCAGGAGTCATGTGTCCTGTCACCGGCAACATGTGGGGAAATAGTCATCGGGGCAGCCCCTCCTGTTGGGCACTGGTTGAGGTGCATAGACGAGGAGGGAATCAGGGACACTCACCAGATCCTCGGGTTAGCGATGATACAGCCACTGTTGAGCCGGACCACACCTACAATCTGTGGTGACCGGATGGCATGATGTTCCAGCCGAGCGTAGTGCCACCGCCACTCCGATGATCGATGGCCAGTGGCGAGCTGAACCAGACCCACAATAAGAAGTGACCTACTGGCATCCTCTTCCAGTAGAGAGTGGCAACACCGTCAACTTTAATGAAAGATGTTCGGTGGCGTGCCTGATCTAAATCCACAATCTGCTGTGCTAGACCGGGATCCTCTCCCCGCAAAGCACAACACCGTCATCACTCTGGTGCTCGGTAAAATACATTATTTAAGAAGCAGACTAGGAGGGGCTTTAAAGTCCAGTGGGAAGGGATAGAAGTGTGAATTGTTAGGGTTACCTAAAAGACACTTTATTGTAAAATAACCAACAGTTTTAAGAACTGCAAAACAAAGAAGAGAGACTGTGTGTATTTGTTCGACTGTGTGTGCATGTAAAAATCCTATGTGAAAAAGGATAGTCACCTCACCATACCCGACTGAAAGCACCTGTACCCAACTATCTACCAGAGAATGCATTTATTAAGGGGGTGTAAGACCCCAAACACCCCTCCTGAAGCTACACCCCTGAATATACACAAAACTGTAAAGTGTTTACTTGCCAGACAGTGCCTTTTTTATTTTTTATTATAACTCATTTTAGACAACTCGTTTCTGTATTTTCTCTTCAAACCCTGTAGCCCTGATGAAGTCGTGATTGTGATGAAACACGTGTTAGCTACACATCGGAATCACAATAAACAATTTGTTAAGAACAAGATTGAGGAAACCTCGTTTGAAGATTACATCGCTATAACTGTTGTATGTCAGTTTTTACTTTTGCCAGATGAATTCATAATGTCTTATTGAGAACTCCTAATAGGGGCCCTTACTTATGAATGCTGGATGAACATTCATCAATCGTGTGCACCGTATTATCTTTGTGTGATAATTCTTGGTGGTAATCCAGAGTGAGCGCTGCGGAACCCTCTTTTTCACCCCCTTCTTTGTCACCTGTTATCAAGCATAGTCCATGACAGAAATGGCTTATTTATACTTGCTGGTCCCTATGAGGTTTTCAAAACACCCAACCACTGAGACAATGATCCTGAGTCTTAAAAATGCCAATTAGATCAGTATTCTCATTAACTGATGGGTTTCCTCCTTTCTTGAAGAGAGCAGCTAGTATGCATACATTGGAACCTTCTGTTCAACAGCACCCATAATTACATGTGGTTGCCTAATAAATTTCCATTGTCTCCTTGTCTTTCCTCAATGCAGGCCATTCCCAATTAATTGGTACATACCATGGCACTGCATCTTACAAGCCAAATAATTGTATTTAATATATCCCATTGTAGTGGTTTTAAATACATTTTTAACATACAGGATTCCCCAGAACTTAAACATCAGAAAGAGTAGTTCTGCAGTAGAAGTTCCAAAACAGCATCTGTCTTCTGTCCTAAAAACAGAAGAGCAGATCTTGGTTGCTACAAAGGATCTCACTGGAGATAAGGGTTACATTTACATATTTATGCATAGCGCATTTATGCATAGCGCATGAATGCAAGACTGCTGGTGTTCCACAATAGCTTGTTGAAAAGATTAAAGGCCATATTTAGAGTTTGACAGACACGGACTCTGTCTCAAACATGGAAGACCTTCCTGTTTGCTGTATAACAAGTTCTGTTGACTATTGAACACGTGTAATATGGTGGACAGGACATCCACCATGTTTGTAATGGGGTACCCTGTCTGTCAAAGTCTAAACAAGGCTCTAACACATAGCACAGAGTTACAAAATCTTGTGTTGGGTTTACGTCATTTTTTTGATGCAGGTCCAATGCAAAATCTTTGTTGGTGTTTGCAAAGCCACATAAATGTTGATTTGCGGGTCTTTGTTAGAAATAGTATCACAATGCAGCGCTTACATAGCAGCCGCGGTCCGTGCAGGTAACAGCGGTGGGGCCGTGTAAAGGTGGATTTCGAGGGACGATGCTGATGCAAAATTAATTATTTATTTAATTTGCCCTTGGCATTGCCCCTCAAAATCCCCCCTTACTCTGCCCCACTGCCCCACCACTATTACCTGCACGGTCTACGGCTGATGCATCTACCCATGGACCTAAACCCATTTTTTCTAACAGATCTTGAACTGAATTTGTGGCAAAACAGTGTTCCTACCTAAGGCTGGTGCAATGAGAATACATACCTTCATCACAAAAATAAATGTTCTTGCTGCTCTTGCTGTCCCTAACTACCTGTGGCTTATGACAGGGTAGGGGGTGATGGATGACTAGGACATCTTGATATTTGATGGTGCAATTACCCAGTAGACGAGAGAAACAGCCTAAAAAAAAAGCTTGAATTGAAATCTTGGTCTAAGTACCTTCCAGTCTGACAATATGTACTTTGGCAGCGTTTGGAGATAATTTAATTGTGGTAAGCACTCAATAGATCCTAATAATAATAATAATATTGAAGTCTCTAGATTTCCCTGGCAATTAAGTGGTAATGTAGGTCTTCCAAATGTACTACTTTTGCAAGTAATGACATCTCTAACTGCATTAAGTAAAGGTAAAGACAACAAATTTCAAAACCTCTCTAAGTGCTAGATTTATACTGAATTCACAGAGTCCAAATAATAGTGATCATTTTCTTTTGTGCTAGTCATACAATTGCAAACCTGGCAGCTATTATAGTATGCAATTACACTGCTTAAACTGTGTGCAATTTCTACTTAAAAGTAATAATCTAATTTTTTGACCTACTGTTGGCAAAAATAAAGCTGTGGGTCATTAAAGGTTGTGCTACATTGTGCACAATCACATCCAAATTGAGGTAGGCAATTGTCACTAAGCATGTACCACATCATAACATTCCCCAGACTAAACCTAAAATGTTAATAACATTTTTAAGCTTTTCATGAATAGTAATGTGTCTGTTTTTTGTCCCACACTAATGTGTCATTGTGGCGGCTCCTTACAAAGCCAGTACCATTCTCTCCGCACTCCGCAATGGAGCTGAGTTTTTTTTTGTTGCCGCATTTGAAATATGGTTTATCGAGTGCCGGAGCAACTTGCCAGACTCTTGCGAGCACCATGAGATTTGCTAGCCATCCACAAGCTCTTGCGATATTTTGGGGCCACTAACATGGTATAGGCCATGCCAGAGACTTTTGGTGGATGTTTTGTGGAGTATACAATCATGAATGAACACGAACTACCACAGCTGCAACCTGCGGAAGATTCTGTCCTCGAGAAGCATCTACTTCTTCCCAAAATGACAATTTGTAGTACAAAACCTCTTCAAATGGATCATTTGCATTGGTGTTTTGTGTGGGGACTAATTTTATTTAGTTTGTTACTTCTTTTCCAACAAGAAGGAAGTGCCACAGAGTCTCCCAATTCCTGTTTCTGTGCAGCAGGCTCCTCCCTGTGCTTTGTCCTTCTCCTGGTTACTTTTACTTTGGATTTGGAGCTGAAAGGATCACTCCTTATGTCTGCTACATAAAAACTATTACATTTAAGTAAAAAATACTGTTGTATAAGGGTTTTATTTGTTTGATAGAGGGCATGCACCAGGATTTAGTTTGCATTTTATTAGATTTTTTAAAATTATTGTGGTGGAGGTGGACTGCAGCTTCAGTAGGGGTTGAGTTATTTTTTGCATGTAATCTTTCCTATTTTGTAAAGGAAAATGCAGTTTAGTGTATTTTCTCAATTTTTTTAAGTAAATTCGCAACATTTCTTCAATTCACTCTGTGGCCTAGTGCTGCCAATAAGCCTTCCAGCCAGTAGGCCCAGTACTAGTCAGAGGTGCATGAAACAACAATTTCTGTGGGGTCTGTTGAATTGAAAAATCATTTAGCTCATGGATGGCATTGGATTAAAATACAAATGTGTTTTTTGCTGTGTTTCATGTTTCTTTTCCTGCAAACAGTGTATAGAATGGGGTAATGCCTTTAGAGGATTTGAGTTGTTGTAAAAAGTTTTAGCCCAGGTAATTTTCATTTTTGTTATTGCTGAATTAATGCTGTATTACCTGTGTTACCATGCCTCCTTTGTCTGGCAAGTGTGTGAGTATATTTGCCATAGGTCATCATTTGCCTTAGTTCCCCATGCCATGTGGCCAGGGGCCATATTGTATAGTCAGTGTCCATAGGCCTGTATGTGTTCTTTGTTTTTCAGGCCTCCTGATTGTTGTCCATCTAGCTGGAGGCTATCTTGTGTAGCCAGTTAGTGTGCTTTTGCCATTAGCCTGCATGTCTTCTTTGATGTGGTCATTTCTTCTTGCTAGTTGTTGTGACCATGTACTTGGCAGGCATTTTGTGTAGGCAGCCAGTGTCCTTTTACCATAGGCCTGCATGTATTATTGATGTGGCCATGCCTTCTTGCTTGCTGTTTGACCTTGTTGGTGGCCATTTTGTGTAGGCAGCCAGTGTGCGTTTGCCCAAGGGCTGCATGTTTTCTTTATTCCCAATGCCTTCTTGCTTGTTTGTTGTTGCTCACCATGTGGCTGGTGGCAATTTTGTGTAGGCAGCCAGAGTGCTTTTGTCATCGGCCTACATGTCTTCCCTTGGGTCCCAATGCCTTCTTGCTCGGTGTTGTTGTTGTTGACCATGCGGCACTGGCTGGCAGCCATTTTGTGCATCCAGCCAGTGTGCCTATTTGCCATAGGCTTGCATGAATGGTTGAGATAGCAGTTTAATACATTTAATGCTTGAGGATAATTTTACGTATTTATAAACAAAATGAAATTTTTAATTTTATTTTTTAATTTAACATTTTTGTTATTTTACTTTTTTAATTTAATGTTTTTTTAATGTTACTTTAATATTTAAATTTAAAAATCGCAGTGGCACAAGACTCAGGATGAGACACCAAGACAAAAGCATACGGTGATTGTCTTGCTGAGACACACATGAAGCCTACCACTGTCTGCTCTCAAGAAGTTACCTGCATCAGTAGCACCAGAAAAGAGAAAAATACAGGCTACTATTCGTGGCATGTTTAGGAAGGAGAAGCAGTATGAACGCAACCACCCAAAGACACGTCTGTACAAAGAGAAGCTGGATAAAATGTTAGCGCTGGACCTCTTGCCTTCTTCTTTTGAGGAAAGGATGGTTTTTCTAGAATTTGTAGCAGTTTCTGCCTGAAATTGAAGATTTCCAGCTGGTACTATTTTGCCAGAATTGCTGTTCCAGCAATACATCACGATGTGCTGGAATTGCTTGGACAAACTTTTCAGCAGAGTGCTGTTCAAAATATCCACCTTATGACAGATATGTGGACCATGTGCCAAGAAGCCACTGGTTACATGTGCATCACTACACACTAAATCTCTTTTGTGGGGTCCAGAGAAATGCTATCTGCAAGTGTTGATACTGCTGACATTTTTATTGGCTCACAGGAGGATGCAACAGTAGCCATATTCACTATGGAGAAATCCCATACTGCTGTAAACATCTTGGAAGACTTTAACAACAAGCTCTTTTAATGACTGTGACCAAGAAGGCTTGACAATGGATTTGTTGCTACAGACAATGGCAGTGATATAGTAAAGGCCATTGCAGATGGTGGCTATTTCATGGACCTGTGTTTGGGGCACTGCATCAAAATCATTGTACAGAACTTTCTCAAAAAAGAAGACAGAGTCAACAACTTACTGTCCACCTGCAGAAGAATCTGCACTTATTTCAGCTAATCATTTAAAGCCTAGAAGCAACTAAGGGTCATTTAGTTTGATAATAGCCTTCCAGTTAAAGTACTCATACAGGAGGTGGCAACAAATTGGAACTCACCTTATTAGATGCTGCAACATCTGTTTGAGCAGTACAGGCTGATCAATGAATATGCATCATTGAGATGGGCCAATGGGGCCTATTAAAATGCCTGACAGAGATGCTGTTTTCTTTTGAGGTATTCAGCAAGGAGGACAGTACCATGAGCCAAGCTATCCCATTGTTGCTTATGCTACAGGAACAGCGTAAGGAGTTGTCTGAAATGTACGCAGGTGTGGACGAAAAGGAAGATGTGCATTAGTTGGTGCAGTGCTTAATTATGTGCCCATCTGTTAATAGAAGGGTACAAAGAGATATTGTTTCATTGAAACGTTACATGTGTGCCAGGATTTTTGATGCACAGTACAAACAATTATTGGCCAATTTCATTGCTATTTCAGATGCGGATGTTTCAAACCACAAGATTTAGATTGCCGAGTAAGCCAGTGACCTAGAAAAAGAACGGTTGGGAATTAGGGGCCCACTCCTCCAGAGCACAAGTTCTGTGGTGCGGCCTTCAACTCCAGAGCCTGATGGAAGTGCTGTTTGCTCCCAGCAGCAAAAACCAACAACAAGAACACCAGCAACAAAAGGAAGAGGAGCATCAGCCCCAAAATCTGCATATGATTGCTTACTATAGGTAGGGCTTAAGACCAGCACAAAGGTTCAGACAAAAGAAGTCAAGCAAGGTGGAGCACCAATGACTATTGAGAGGGTGGTCCAGGCCTATCTGAATTACCCAACAGAGGTCTATCTTGATCAAAACCCATTAATGTTTTGGCATGGAAAGAGGTGCCAATGGCCAGTGCTCAGCAGGTTAGCAATAATGTAACTGGCTTGCCTGGTTCCCAGTGTGTCCACTGAGTGTGTGTTCAGTGCAGCTGATGCAGATGTCACAGTGAGAAGGACCAGTCTCTCACCCCAAAACATGGAGAGATTAACAATGATCAAAATGAATCAGGACTTTATACCACAGAATTACACTATACCTGAAGTACGGCAGGAGGAGGATGAGGTTGATTGGTCAGACTCAGGTCATGGTAGTACCTTGTTAGCTGACCTACTTCTCAACCAACCCTTGAGTTTAAAGGCAAACTCTGCTTTCCTGATTACTAGGCCTGGACCACCAACCATAAAACGTTCTCTCTCTATCACCAAACTCCTTTGATGACAAAAAAAGATATAGCTAGGGGACATTTTTTTTATTTTGTTTGATTGTGTTTGACCCACAATTTTAGACACATAATATTGCCAGATTGGAGTTTTACCAATGTGCAGTGATGAAGCCCCTCCTCCATTCCCCTCAAGGACATTGGAGAGACAATTTTGTGCCTGCCTCCATCCGGTGCCTATCTATCCTTTCTTCATTCCCCTAGCCAGGCTGCCCCACATTATTTGATGTACAAGACTGACCAATGTGTGTTTTGGGAAACAATGGATCAGCAAAGTACCACCGTCACTGTGCCTGAATTAAAACAGGTAAATGGCATGCATGCATCAAAGGTTGATATATATTAATAGTGATTGTTGTTTGTGAGTGTGTTAAGAAGATTCATGTGGTGGCAGGCAGTGAGACTGGGTGCTTATTGTTTAACTATAGCTATTAAGCTTGATTGTGTTTGTGATGATTGATTTACAATGTTGGTGACCTAACGACAAGTGATAACTTTTTTCCTTTACACTTGGACTCTGATAAGTGATTGATATTTTAGATATATAAGAACATAATTTCTCAGGATCATCATTCAGGCATTGGGTTGCATAAACGCTTAACCTTGTTCCCCTTTCAGGATTTGAGTGTTTACTACTATAGTTTTAATTTAAATACTAGCTCATCATTGCTCTGAATAATTTAGTATTGCATGTTATATTTTCAATTTCAGGTATTCTTTATTGCGTAGTATTCTAGTCTCAATTGTTTGTAAAGCTATGATACCTACATAGTATATATAACCAATTACTCAGTTTTTATTTAAATGTAGTTGCCTGTGATGGATAATCCTTCCGATTAATACTACAGTTGGAGTTCACCTAGATGAGAATGGAACCTCGCTTCACTTTTACTGTTAGTGCACTAGCCACTACCACCACCATGGTGCTTTGTGAAACCTTGCAGCCCCCACTTCATCTATTCTGGTAAAAAAAACTATAGAGCGTTGTTAGGCAATATAGGCAATGGAATGTTGGGAACCCCCATCCCACCTCCCCTCCTTAGTCAATATTGTAGTCTGCAGAGACTAGGAGAGTAGTAGTAGGACAAGGGTACAGCATAACTAATTTTTATACACTATCAGATGATTTTAGAAACAGACTGCTGCTGAGCCAAAAGGCAGCAGTGCAAAGTAAAACACCTGAAAAAAGATTTGAAGGCTAAATATTAATATTTATATCTATTACAATATTTATTAAATCCACCCCTTCAATCCAAAATTGGCCAAGCCCTCTCTCTAAACAATTCTCCCCATCCCGACCAATGTCCAGAATGTAAAAAAAAAGTTAAACTGAAGTCCAACTGTCCTAGTCGCAACTCCCATCCCACCCACAACAAGTCCAAACCACCAAAACAAAGTTTAAAAAAGGTGCAGAGGAGGGCACCGACAGCTGGCTAGGAGATTTCGAGGTGCCCCACCATCTTAATTTGCCTGGCTTACATCAGGTTCAGCCTGAGCATGATGTAACAGCAGTTGCGGTCAGAAATTGAGGGGGCAGCAGTGATGGATTGCCAGCAGGCAGCGGCCAACGGACTGTGGCACTGGTTTTGAGAGGCTGGAGGCGTTGGTGGCTGGCTGGGGCCCTGGGTAGCAGCCTCCTCCTCCTGGGCCACCAGCCATCGGTATATATCCCATATCGTCTCCAGATTCTGCTGCTGCATCCGGGCTGCTACATCATGCTGAGTTGGATGAACACTGACAGCAGGAGTAGCTAGAACGATAAAAGATAAACTGTAAACAATGCTCTGGTCAAAACACTCTATTTAAAATAATGTACTGGGGCAAAGTAGTAGTATATTGCTGGTCTGCTAGGGCCATTAGATTTGATGTGATTAGGCAGATGAATATTGATACATGTCACATAGAAATCATGCAGACATCTTGTCTGCCGTAAGTAGACCTGGGAAAAGCAATGCACCTCAATGCAGGCAAAGGTTCAGAGAATGGGATATAGATTTATTTGACAAATTTGTCACAGACTATTGCATCTGCGAAAATCAAGGAAGTTACTTAGTCCCACATTACTCCCTGGCCTCACCCTCCACCACACTTTATAATACATTTTTCAAACAAATACATTGCTTGGCAGTAAGGAAAGCAAACTTAAATTACTCTACTCTAGGGTAAATTTGAGGGATTAGGCTGGGTAAGTAGAACATTTACTGGTCATTATCATGTGCCTACACTTTGACCTCTGAGTCATTGTGGTTGACAATGTTGAAAGGAAAGAATTTGAACAGGTATAAATCCATTATGGAAGACACAATTAAATATTATGTATCACTTGGCTAGAAAAACGTCCTCATTTTTCAAATTTTTGGGGAGCCTTGGGGGGACAGAATTTAGGAAAGAATAAAGGAGTGAAGTACTGATACGAAGTGAATGAGTTCTGGTTACTGGGGAGGAGGGAAACACACCTTCTTAGTTCTTTTTGCATTGCCATTTATTGAAAACGTTGTAACTGTCACAATAACTCAAGCAGACGCACATTGCACCACCAACACTGCTGTGACAAATTGAAATTTTCATCGGTTTGGTCATCATGGGTGGCACTTGCAAAATGCCATGGGTAGGGAGGGAGAAAATTATTGAAGATGGGTGAGATACAAATATCTGCCTTGCTTAAAAAAATATTGTGTCAATGGAGTAGATAGAAATACCACCCCAACCCTTTGAATCAAAGCTTTGATCCCTTGTTTCTTCATCCAAGCAATTATCCATTCATCATTTCATTGTTCTAGTATTCCTCACCCTCGGCTTGGATTCACACCATTGAAGCTTCACATACATTCTCTCAGCCAGTCTTTCACAATTGAAAACCATGCACGCACATATATCCATCCATCCAAATATTGCTCTCAATGCACCTTTCACCAGCATCCATTTGCTCACCCACACATCTTTTACCCATTCACCCATCCTGCTTTAACCCACATAAGCATTCCTTTCACCCACCCAGGCAGGCATCCATTTATCCACACCCTTTCACCCTCCCAGGCAGGCATCCTTTGACAGTGTATATCCTTTCATCCTTCCTTCACCCACCCACGAATCATAACACCCACCTTTTTGCATCCTTTCACCCCATGTATCCACCCATATATCCTTTCACTCATATTAAATTTGATCCATCGTTTCTCCTTCCATCCATTTTTCCTTTTTCTATCAACGCATTGTTGTTAAACTACATTTATTATCAACCTTTCCCTGCTGAGTTCCAGGTAAAAGAGGCCATTAACTGCTCACCTCCCACTGTATCTGCTAAAGTGGAGTGTTCACAAGTCAACACCCTTTCAGAGACTATATATTACTAATTGGCAATCAGCAAGCAATGCGACTTACTAGCTTCTATCCTTGCTGCCACTGGGACTCCCCTTCATCAGCTGCTGCAACATCAGCTCTACTGGCTATGTCCCCACTGCAAGCTTTAGAACTGGTGTTCTGTGCAGCAAGAAAAAACATTTTGAATTTAGATGCCAGATACACCTCCCCCATTATTTATTTTGTCAAAATACAACCACAATACATCACTACAGTTTACAGTATCTATTCTTATTCCAAAACATCACAGTGCTATTTTGTTGGTTGGCAATGTTTCAAAAGCCAGGTAGTCAAGCTAACCAAAAACATTTTGTAATGGAGAGGCAGTAGTTACTATGAGAAATCCTAGTCAATGAAGCACAATGAAGGGGTGTAATGATTGATCAAGGAAGGACATATGGCCTTGGTTGGCAAATGCAATTGGGCTGTCCTCATACTTCGAGCCATGCTGCACTGTCATCAACAGCAGGTATACTATAACATTAATACATACACAACATTTGGGGGTCGACCACGACCTTGACCACTCTCTCATTTTACTGTTTGAGCATGATCAAGAAACATAAAGTCTTCTCAACAAACAT
This sequence comes from Triturus cristatus, assembly GCF_964204655.1. Lineage (NCBI taxonomy): Eukaryota > Metazoa > Chordata > Amphibia > Caudata > Salamandridae > Triturus > Triturus cristatus. The sequence continues at coordinate 593,142,969 of NC_140582.1, forward strand.
GCATGCAATACCTTACTTGAGCATGCAATCTTCACATTACAGTAGTAATACCTGACCTACAATGGGTCCCCAGAGTCTTACAATACCACCAATCTTCAAGATATATAAGACAGGAGGGAATGCCAACTGACAAAGCAGAAGAAAGGAAGCTACAGAACATGCAGACTAGTACACACAGTTTGATATCAAGTACGGTAACTTAAACTATAGCAAATAACAGTAAATAGAATAAGGCAGGGATAAGAAGGATTTAGGTATCAAACAAATAGAACAAAGTGGAGTTGGGAATACATTAGGAGACAGGCACAGCAAAAAGGGAAAATAATTCTAAATGTGGAGTGGAAAGAGTTAAGTAAATAATAATATTAACAACAAGAGAACTTACGCGGCCCAACAGAGCCCCCTGCAAAGGCACTTGTGGAGGCAGTGGCACCTCCAGCTCCCTTGCCCACCTCGCTGGCTCCTCCAGGCCTATCCCTCTTCTTGCCACTGGATGCTAATATAAAAAATACATAAAATAAGATTAGGGGTACAGTTAATAATATTCTGCACAGAACAATTTTGACAGGAATAGGCAAACACAGAAACATGAAACTTTTCTCAATCAGATTTCCCATAGTACTATTATCGTGGACCTATTTCTGAAACCTAATCCTATTCCAAATTTCTTAGACTTCATTTTGGAACTACTAATAAATTGCAATGAATGATCTTTGCTTCTCACCTCATTCTCAATCTCTCCTTCATTTACCCCCTTTGACGGTTCAACTCAGTCTGCATTTTTTTTCAGTGCATGCATACTACACATCACAGGAACATTCCTTGGGGTTGGAACTGTACAAGCTACAAAAAAATAAAGGCACAGAGAAGCAAGAGAACTGGGTAACTCACTAATAGTAATAACTACCACTATCTTAGTGACAGGACAGAGGAGTCTCTGCAAGAATTCTTAAATAAACAGCACCAGTGAGTAGGATTATGTAGCTCTGCTGAGCACCTGTCTACTCTATGATCGCATAATATTTGTAACATAAACTTAGCTTAACCTGAGTGTGAGCAGCATGCTTGCTATTTGGGAAATAAATATTAGCATAGATAGAACACGACAAATAAATTATTATTACTCATTGAGCACCTCAATCTCCATCCCCAGCAGGTCGAGCAGGTCCTGGTCCCTATCCAGGATGTCAGCCCACTGGTGCGCAAGCTGTTGTTGAGTACACCAGATGTGGGAGCAGCAGCTCACAGCCCAGTGCACCCTCTCCAAGTGATGCCTACGCTCCCATGGGGCATATTCAGTACCAAGCTTGCCACCTTCAGCCAGGGTGGAGGGGAGGTGGTGCTACATATAAAAAACTTGCACAGCCACCTCCACCTCTGAGAAGATGATGCGGGGCTGAGCCCCTTCACTGTGCAGTGGATGGCAAGGTAGGCGGCTGCGGCTGGTAGTGCTGGTATGAGGGGGCCTGATGCTTCCGCTCCCCTGTTCTGCCATGACGCTGGGTGTGGGAAAGAGAAGAAAGTAGAAACAGGAAGGAAAAAGAAGGAAAAAAGGGAACCAATTAAGAAGGTAAAGTTAAAAATTAAAGAGTGCAAAAGTCATGCAAAACATTTGAAAAAACATAAAATACTACAGCAGAAAGACACATGGTAAGGTAATAAATATAAAGGAGGGTTAAATAAGTTTCAGAAGGGTAGGATTACATAGATTAAGAGGAATTAAAAAAATAGACCACAGCACCATAAACAGAGCAAAAACAAGTTGGCCACAGCCATGCCAACAGGGTGGTACTGTTTGTGTGTGATTTCTGGCACGAGAACACACAGGCGTGTTGAATAACGTTATCTGCAAAGCTTTTTACTACTTTGCAGAGCTCTAATTTGCATGACTACGCGAACTCAGTCAGGGCCTAAATGGAGTACACAAAACTGAGTATGCTGGAATTCTGCACATTAATTAGGACAGGATATGCAGTCAGAATGAGAACACAGGAATACAGGAATACAGGACAAGGAATCTGCATATGCAAGACAGGTCTTTATGAGTGCAGTCAGAAATAGAGTCAAGACAAACAGGGAAACAAAGAGACATCTGCACTAACTAGGAAAGGACAGAACAGGAATATGCAGCCAGGACAGGAATACAGGACAAGGAATCTGCATATACAAAACAGGTCTGAATGTGTGGAGTAAGAACTAGGGTCAAGGCAAACAGACAAACAAAGAGGCGGGATACCAAGAGACAGGCTTCAGAGACAAATAACAAATCAGAACTGGAACATCATATCAGATAACAATGAAAATAAATTAAAAGGCAAGTCTGTAATATAGCTGAAGGATCACTCACATAGCAAGGAGACATAGCAGAGTCAATTGTGAACTGCTGCACTCGCTGAAATAGCGGGACGCCAAAGGGAGGAACACAGGTGCAGGGAGAGAATCAGGTGCAGGGATTAAACTAGGTGCAAGGAATAAGGAACCACCAATGAAGGGAAGACAGAACTGGAACTTGAAAGGGGAAGGGAAAGCTAGGAATGGATACCGGATTTGAGCAAAGAGAGAAGAAAGTCCAGAAGGCAGATATAAAGAGGCCAGTGGGGTCCAGGAATCAAGATAGAAAAAACAACACCACTTCAAGGGTGTGAGCAGGGTGGGGTTTGGAGACAGAAAGGACTACAGGAACCATTATGCATGACAATGGCAGTAGGGAAGCCTAGACTAGAATACAAAGTGTATCTGACAATGAATGCTGTAAAAGGAGATAACATCATATTCTTGGATAAAGGTGGGCTCTCCATAGGGCCTCTGTGAGCATCACCTAGTGACCAGATGGTAAAAGCCTAACAAAAGCACCTGCTCCACATTACAGTATGCCCTACAGAAAGGCTGCAAAAAAGTATGACAAATCTAAAAAGAACATACATGTATGATTTAATAAGATAAGTTGTTGCATAATTTTATAAGTAGATAACACATGTATAAACATAAAAAATAATAATTCTTTATTCAATTACGCTATGTTTAGACATAATAACAGCAAGAGAAAGATATATCACATAACAGAAAGGAAAGCAATTATTACGATACATGGATGACTCTTCAACTAAGAAAGTCCATCAATATCAAACTGTGAAATGTACTAAACATTACACTAATGGGAAAAACTACCCGGTAAACTATTTATTTAATACGACTGCTCAACAATCATTCAAAAAAGTCCATATGCATCCCAGAAAGCCATTTGTTGATTTGTGTTACAAAATATTACACACAGTACATTGAAATGTAATAAACATTTTCTATTTCTTATCAGAAATGTACAGACAATGAAAAACACATTATTACAATGTCATTGCCACTAGCTTTACCACATAAGAGAAGCAAGTTGATACAGTATAATAAATTCATACCTACATCACAACTGTCACCTTCTTCAGAATAGCCACATGGAAGGACGCCTTGTCATCATACCAAATCTCATGCCACCTCAAAAAACCTGACAGCATTTTGCAGTGCGGCATGGGACTCCATATGATTCACTTTCTATTTATATGCAATACATTGAAGTATCCTAAATATAATTTCAATATATCTGACTATGCAAAACCTTTACCCTGGAGGTCCTGGAATTAGGAATCGATCTGGACCTCTACAAGTGCAGTTATAGCCATCCATTCCCTTTGTGGACCCGCGTGCCTATACTTCGGATGAGTCTCTAGGCTTAGTAGACCACCCTATTTTGGTTGAGAAAGGACAAGGAGTCTTTACATGTGGCTATCCTGAAGAAGGCAGCAGTTGTTCACCAAAACACATGCAGATTTCCATGTGAAAGCCACACAATTAATTGGATATATATCATTGCAATTGGTGGATGTAAGATGTAGAAAGAAACAACATTATACATAGTGCTCCAAATTTGGGCAGTAAGCTTAAATGTGTGATTCAGATTGCACACATTATTTAAACATTAATAACCATAGCATGTTGTGTGCCAACCCTATGAGAACACCTTTAAACATATTCTACAGTATCCCAACCTTGGTACAGGGTCTGTATGTTGCACAAGGGAAGCTGCTGCAGAAAAAAAGAAAAGCTATCATTTAAAAATCTTCCCTCACTATTCTATAATTAAATGATTTTTTTTCACCCACTCATAAAAATAAAGTTATTTGGCACTGGCTGAGAGCGTCTTGCCAATACACAGTCACATTTATACCGTCTTCTCACCTAATCCTTTCCAAATGAATGTTCTGCATGTTTATCTATGTGGCCATTGTAGTATATCCATTTCGAAAGCCCCTAAATTGTTCCGGTGCACAAGATGGGGGGATGTTGTTTTTACCCAGTTAGTGGACGTGTATCATGAGAGACACAGAAGAGAGGAGATCTAGACAGTGAAGTGAGGACAAAGTAATTAGATTACGTCCTTTTGTTTTGAGGGTTTTCTGACTAGCCTACATGTGCAGTTTGCTACTTGGTGGACTTGGTGGATGGTGAAGTTGAAAGGGGGCTGCAGTCTTTGTTGTTCAGGGTAAGAAGCCTCTTTTAAGTAAAAGTTTACTAGTCATTGTCTTTGTGGCTATTCATAGCCAGGTGCAGAAGGTTCACACCTCTTTGTGCCTCAGTTGTGGGTGCTCCAGTCTGGAGATCTCCTGTTGTGAGGATCATCACCTCACACAAAGGTTTCTACAGAAGAGGGCAGAGAGGTAATTGAACATATATGACACCCCAAACTAGTTCTCCTGCCTGCATATTTCGGAATAATCAACACTTCCAAGTTTTCAGAGAGGGTTTAGGGAAAAAATTCAGCAGAGTTTGTTCAGCACTCAGACGGCTACAAGACTAAATCCTGCTATTGATTTATCTCATCAGATATGCACAGCAACCTTTTAGCATCGACCACAGCTCCAGGAGCTGTGCAGGTATTTAAATGGCACCCTTCAGGCACTAGTGTCAATCAAGAATTTGAAAGGAGATTTAATTCTATATTTGAATGGGAGAAAACACATATCAGGAAATGCACACAATGTTGTAGTATACCCCAGACCTGGGTGAGCCACCACTCCAAACTGATTGCCCTCGGGCATTTGTCAAAAGCCAAACATGGGCTCAAGCCAAAAGGAATTATACTTGTAAAAACTAATTTAATATTAGTAAACAGACCAAAAGTAGTTCAAATTATAGAAAACTAGTGAAATCGTGAGGCGGAGTGGGTATATGCCACTTACAGATAATAGTTGGATTTGGTCTGTCAATGGCTGCTGGACAGGTCTGTGTTTTGAATCTACTATTTTTTTAATTCACCAAAAATACATGTCACATTGATATGTGCAGGGAAATATTAGCCTCACGGGGGCATTCCAGCATAATAGTGGGAAAAATACTCTGGCCTCCTATTTATACTGGTATTAGCCCTTTACAACTACCCAGACTGACACCCAGTCTGGGACCATAAATTGTCACGAGGGACTGCCAGCAGCAGTTCATGGCATACTACAAGAATTTACACCCCACACTCCTGCAAATTCCCTCCCAAAAATGATCACAGTGCTACAACTACATAACACACCAAAGATTTAACAGCCAAATAAATATTAACCTCTTTGTGCCACCCTCTGTGTTCCGAAGGTTATTGTGGCCGCAGACAGTATGCAACAGGCCACTTTGGGCTCTAAGCTGGACCCGACCATCAGAGCCCAGCTGCACAGAAATAGCAAGTTGGTGAAGTGCTCATTGTGCAATGCTCAGAGGATACTCCAGAGCAGCTTCTCGGGCACAAGGAGTGCCATTGATTGGTAATAGGGTAACATCCAGGCCTGGGCGGTAAATTCCGTTCCGTTCGCGGAATTTGCGGAATTTGGGTAATTTCGCGTTCCGCGGAGAACGCGAAATTGCCCAAAAATCTGCGTTCCGCGACTTCGCGAAATTTTTTGCTTGTTCGCGTTCTCAATATGCGTGTTCGCGAGATATTTCACCCCGAGCACGCAATCAGCGGTCGCGAACAGGAAAAAAGTATCGCGAAGAAAGCAATTCCGCGTGTTCGCGGAATTTCTGCGTGTTCGCTGAGATTTTTTACCGTTTCGCGGAGATTTGCGTAACGCGATTACGCAAATTCCGCCCACCCCTAGTAACATCTTTCACAGCATCTAGGATTGACTGATATGGGGTCAAAATTACTATGTGAAAGGCATCAGATAGTGCTGGCTTTGATAACCCATGAACACTGAATTCTGGGTGCATGATCCTGGATGCATCATAGAACATGTAATAACATAATATGAAATATAGAATAACCACAGCAGTGCCATCTGGAAACCTAGAGTGATGCTCAGAAGGGGTTTAATATTAGCATTGTATTACACAGAACAACCATTTGAGCCCCTCCGATGGTGGTAGGAGATTAAAAAAATTAATGTAAAAGCTTGGGTTTTACAGTCAGGTCTGGAGGTGAAACCAATGAACCCATCAATGGACTGTCTGGAGATACAGCTATGGCGCAGGTGAGTCTGGAAAGGTAGCTCTGGCCTAACTAGCCACTACCAGAGATGCAGCAGAAGAGGGCCAGATTTCAGACTCGATCTTTGAGGGAGCACTATCCCTTTTTGACAGGGCAGTACTGGTGGTTTTGGGAAGGGGTGCCTCCTTTAAACAAGTCAGTCACTTCTTCCTTAAACATGTTTGCTGGATTTGATTTATTTCTCAGATCCGAGTGCAGAGCACCCATGTAGCCCAGCCTCTATGGGTTTGTGTGAGCCTTCGAGGAGTGTCCAGTGAAATTCTGAGGCTGTGGCCTGCCCAGTATTTGCAGACAGTGCTGCCCAGCACTTTAGAATTTAGCACAGGGTGCAGGGGCAAACAAAGTACGCGCAGGTATGAAATTACATTACAGATAATCATCAAAAAGCACATAACATAACAAAATATAACATGACATTTCGATATATTACTAAATCACAGTACAAAAACCTAAACCAACAGACTAGTAAAAAAATACTAAAATGACTACAACAAAAATTATGAAAAATCTGCAAAGAACACTATAGCTCATCTCCAGGACATCCCCACTATATCCCCCCTATCCTCAAAACCCTAAAAAACGACTTACCTGTTCCAACGAAAAGCAGCACTTTTCCCCGACCTGTATACCAGAAAATCGATTTAAAATGAGACAAATAGAAGGTAGTAGCTCCCCATTGTAATTAATGGAAAGAAAAGTTCAAAATATTTGCAAAATTGGAAAAAAAATCTTAAACTTCTAAACACCTTAAAAAATGTGGTTGAAATATGTGACAAAAATAGTAAAGTATAAATCTGAAAATAGAATCACAAATATAAATTTATTAAAATATATATATTTACATATGTATATATATATTTATATTCACTGAAAAAACATAGGTTTCAGGCACGCTTTCCTAAACCTTATCGTGTGTATCTGAGAGCGCGAGTGACTATACTTGGATTGTGTCTTACATTGGATTATCGGCAGCTCCACCGACTCTGGCGCCACCTCTCATGGGACTCCGGCTTCCAGCAGGAGCTTTGCGTGCATGGATATATATATATATATATATATATACATATATATATATATATATATTATCTACTGGCGGTCGCCAGTAGATAGTTATAGTTAGGACCGTGTTTCCATAGGAAATCTCAAAATTCTATGTTGAATAACTTTGGTGCCGGTTGACGAATCTTCGCGAAATTTTCAAAACTAATGGGGCGCTCCGCTCAGCTCCTACCCTAAAAGTCTCGGGGGGATTTGTCAAGCGGGGGCCGAGAAAAAAGGGGGGTCCCAAAACGCGTTTTCCCCATGCATTTTCCCATAGGACCTTTAGTCGAAGGTACAGCCCGAACGGCTGAACAGAATTACTTGAAATTTGGCAGAGAGGTAGTCCTCAGGTCAGGGATGTGCCTTTTGCATATATGGAGTCAATCTGTTCAGTAGTTCCTGAGAAAATTGCAGTTAAAAGCACCTACATATCTATAGCCGCGCACCATGCGCGCACCGTGCGCGCACCCTAACGTGCGCGAGCGTAATTCTGATTGGTTGTTACATGTCAGTCAACATTCGAATCGGTCGAAATCAGGAAGTGTTGGCCGCCATTTTGTTGGTTTTCAGTGCGAGAGTGGAAAAGGAAGGTGGCGAACGTGAAAAGGGGGCAGGGTAGAGAGTTCCTGACCCCCTAGCCTTGGTCAGAGGGTCCCTGAAGGACCCCGAAGGCAGAAAAAAACATTTAAATTTGTTTTTAAAAAAAATTGCGGGGGTGCGCGCATGGTGAAAAACAATAAAAAAAATTAAAAAATTTTATACGTAGTTTATTGAAAAATAAATATATAAAAAAAATTATAATACATACATAACTTAGCATTTAAAAAACCGTACAAATTCACTGAAAAAACCATAGGTTTCACACACGTTATAGTTAGGAATTAGCATTTCAAAACCTTGCAAATTCACTTAAAAAGCCATAGGTTTCACACATGTTATAGTTAGGTGGATATTTCACTCATAAAAAACCAATGAAATTCCCCCGTTATAGTTAGTTGAGATAACTATAACTCGCGCGACCGCCACTCTATCACAAGGATGATGTCATCCGTGATGTCATGAGTGATGTCACTGACCATGTCATGAGTGATGTAATATGTGACGTCATGAGCAGAGAATTGCGGGCGCACGAGTTATAGTTATCTCAACTAACTATAACGGGGGAATTTCATTGTTTTTTTACGAGTGAAATATCCACCGAACTATAACATGTGTGAAACCTATGGTTTTTTAAGTGAATATATATATATATATATATATATATATATATATATATATATATATATCACCTACTGGCAGTCGCCAGTAGGTAGTTGTAGTTAGGACCTATTTTCCATAGGAAATCCGCAACATTCTATTTGGAATAACGTTGGTGCCGATTGACGAATCCTCGCGAAATTTTCCAAACTTTTGGCCAGCTCTGGTCCGCTCCTATCCTGAAAAGTTCACTGTGATACGTCAAGCGGGGGCCGAGAAAAAAGGGGGGTCCCAAAACGTGTTTTCCCCATGCATTTTCCCATAGGATCTGTTGACGCAGCTACAGCCCGAACTGCTGAACGGAATTACACCAAATTTGGCAAAGAGGTAGTCCTCAGTTCAGACTCATGCCATTTGCTTAAATGGTGTAAATCCGTTCAGTAGTTCCTGAGAAAATCAAAAGTAAAATCACATATATATCTGGGCAGAGTCTAACCACACATCTCATTGTGAGATCTGATTGGCTGTCAGCACTTCATCCAAGAAGTGTTGGCAGCCATCTTGGGACCAATATACATGATAGGACCTCATTAAAAAGCATTGCAGTTAATAGAAGGTTTTAAGACTTTAGTTACATTATAAATCATTTGTTGATGGTACCATACTCATTTTAGGAATTGTGGAGTGTTCTAAGGTGATTTTACCATGTGAAAAAGCCTTCTGCTGTGAGATCATGAATCATGTTTGAGAGAAAACTATTTTCTCATGCTTTTCCCCACAGAGGTTTGGAAGGTGATCTATAAGCTAAACTGTGAGCATGTTTTCTGTAAATTCACATTATCTTTCTCAGTCATGTGAGAATGAAGTCTGACATTCTCAGTAAAACATGTACATCCAACAAGGGCAGAGACTGTCAGTTGATTCCTTTGTGTTCTACTGCAGCTTCCCAGAGTGTTCCAAAGAACAACTAGAGCGCTAACAGTCCTACTTATGACAAACGTATGGCACACCTGAAGCCATCTTGATTGGAATAAAGTGGTAACTCTTAAAACATTTAAATTAAAAAGGAACAAAATGAGGGGGTTCATTTTGCGATAGAGATTATGATTAGTGCTGCAGAAAGAAAAATTAGGGCACATTTTGAGTGACTTCTCAAATCCTCTTCTATATCATAAAAAATTTCTGACATGCAGACTGAAACATGCACTTTGAATATCAGCAGCAGACTTCCCTGGTGAGCAGTAGCTTTACTACATTGATCTAATTAGCAACTAGAGTGCTAACATTCAGAATTTATGGCAAATGTGTGACACATCTGAATGCCTTCTTGATGGAACCAAAGTAAAAAACTGAAATTATTTCCTACTGAGGAGACTGCAGTAAATGAGGAAATTAGGAAACTTCATAACAAATAAATCTCTCAAGATGGCCAACAGAGACAAAAGAGCCCAAATATCACCCAGATGTAGCCCAAGTATAGCCCAATGACAAAATGTCCCAGAGTGTTCTAACTAACAACTAGAGCACTAACAGTCTTACTTATGACAAAAGTATGGCACACCTGAAACCATCTTGATTGGAATAAAGTGGTAACACTTAAAACATTTAACTTACAAAGGAACAAAATGAGGGGGTTCATTTTGCCGTAGAAATTATGATTAGTGCTGTAGAAAGAAAAATTAGGGCACATTTTGACTTCTCAAATCCTCTTCTATTTCATAAAAATATTCTGACATGCAGACTGAAACATGCACTTTGAATACCAGCAGCAGACTTCCCTGGTGAGCAGTAGCTTTACTACAGTGATCTAATGAGCAACTAGAGTGCTAACATTCAGAATGTATGGCAAATGTGTGACACATCTGAATGCCTTCTTGATGGAACCAAAGTAAAAAACTGAAAGTATTTCCTACTGAGGAGACTGCAGTAAATGAAGACATTAGGACACTTCATAACAAATAAATCTCCCAAGATGGCCACCAGAGACAAAAGAGCACAAATGTAGCCCAAATATCACCCAGATGTAGCCCACATGTACCCAATGACTGAAGTGTGCAAAACACTTATTTTTTGTGTATTTGCAGTTTTATATAGTGCAGACTTGTCCGGTATTGGAGTGCTTTACATGAGCATTGGTTACGTCACACAAGAGCAAATTCATTTTGGTTGTAGACATGGGGAGATTAAGTGATTTGACCAGAATCACAGAATGTTGAGCTGAAGCAGAAACTCCAACCTGGTTCCCCAGTTGCAAAGTCTGCAGCTCTGGAAGTAATACCACATCCTCTCCGCTAAGTGCAACATTTAATCAAGTGGTCAACTGGATAAAAAAACATAAAGATTACAAATAATTTAAACGTTCTTTGTCGCTATTTGAAAACTCAGAAAATATGTCCTCATTTTAGTTTTTTAGAGCACTAACCATAATTTTGATGCAAATAAGACCCTCTCATATATGTAATTTCTAAAGGAAATGCTCTAGGTATTACAGTTTTGATTACATCAAGATGACGTCAGGCGTTCCACACTTTTGTAATAAATATAGAATGTTAGCAATCTAGTTGTTCATTGGGATACTGTTGAGAGTCAGATGCCAGGGGCACAGACTCTGAAAATGGAAGGCAGGTAGGAGACTGCAGAGGCAACAATTTGACCACACTGGGCAGGCAGGAAGGGCAGTGGCAGCACAACAGACTATGGAGGGCAGTGGAAAGGGGGGTAGGGGCAACAAACCAACAATACAGGACTGGCAAGAGAGGCTGTGGCAATATAATAGACCATTGTGGGCAGAAGGAAGAGGCAGTGGTAGTACAACCATACATGCCAACAGACCCGTTTCAGCCAGAAAACGTCCAATGTTTTTAGGCTCAAATGGGCTTTATTTGATCTGTCTCCTGTCTGCAATCTCCTCTTTTTCAATGTAACTCAAAGGGGAAAATCAATACCCCAGTTGTTTTTCAAAATCTCCCTCTTACCAAGTTCAAAATGTTCGCAAGTATGGTACATTGGATCATGGTAGGTAGGAGGAATTGGGGTAGGGACATGGACTCGGATAACAGAGGGCAGGAGGAACATGGAGAGGTGCACCAAACTGACCCTACAGGGCAGGCATCAGGGTTTGCAGCAGCACAATACACCACACAGGGCATGCGGGACGGGAGTGCAGCACAACAATCAATAGAAAGCAATAGGGAGGGGACAGGACCATGCACATGGACACCAAAGAACAGAGGGGAAAGAGGCAATGGTAGCTTGCTGACCATAATGGACAGACAGGAGAGAAAGCTGCAGCATAACAGACCATAAAGGGCAGGAGGGACGGATCAGGGGCATTACAATGGAACAGACAAGCCAGGAGGGAGGGAATAGGGGTCTGCACATGGAAACTGAGGGCTGGGGGCAAGGGGGCAGGGCAGGAGCAGTAAGATGACCATGGAGATCAGGCAGGATGGGCACTAGAAACAAGACACACCATGGAGAGCAACAGTGAGACTATGACGGCATACACACAGACCGTGGAGGGAAGGTGGGAGGGGGTCATGGGCAGCTACCTGACCACACAGGGAAGGTGGGAGGGGTCATGGCAGCACAGAAGACCATGCATGGCAAGCGGGAGGGTTAGTGGTAGCACAATGGCTATGATGGGCAAGAAGGAGGGTGCAGGGGTATGCACAAAGGACCATGGAGGATAGAAGGGAGGGTCAGGACCTGGGCACAGACAAGACAGGTCAGGGGAAGGGGCCTCACAACAGACCGCGTGGGGCAGGCAGGAGGAGCAGTTGCAGCACAACATACCAGGGAGTGCAGAAGGGTGTGGCAGTAAAATGGACCATGGAGGACAGGAGGAAGGGGATAGGGGCATGGCATGTGGACAGGCAGTGTGGAGGTGGCAGGGACAGGTTACAGTCATCTGACAATGCTAGGCAGGTGGGAGGGGAGTGGCAGCTCAACAGAACACTCAGAGTAGATAGGAGTGGCAGGTCCATGGAACATGGTGGGCAAAAAGGATGGAGCAGGGGCATGCACAAAGACATCGGAGGGCAGGGGGAAGGAGAATAGGGGCAGCAAGCTAAGCACAGAGGCTAAGCAGGAGGTCAATGATGGGCCATAGAACTGGGCAATGGAGGGCATGAGGAGTGGACTGGTACATCATGCTAAATGGAGGGCAGTGGCAGCACATCAGACCATGCATGGCAGGAGGGAGGAGGCTAGTCCATGGATTCAGACAACAGAGGATAGGGAGGAGGTGGATGGGGCAGCAGGCTAACTGTTCAGAGAAGGTGGGTATTAGGAACTTTATTGTTTTTAAAATGTGTGTCTGTGCAAACTACTTAAAATATGAACAAGTATGCAGCATAATCTCACTTTTATTCAGGAAGAAGAGGACGTTTGTGACTGTGACTCCGGGTTCACTCTGCAGAAACACCACCTGACCCTCCACCCCCATCGCAAAATGTAATGCCCGTGAAAAAGGTAGGTGGACGCAGTGTTATATAGAACATAGTCCTGAGAGCACAATTGAAAATGAAAACTAGATATAGTATATGGTATAAACTATGCACCAAAAAGTGTGATATAAGATGAACCGGGGCATGAAATATAATATGCAATACATTGTGCGCAATGACAGATTCATTGGAGAGCGCGAGATAGCACAGGCACTAGCGCGTGCTATGTGATATGCGCCTTGGAGTGTAATATGCACAGGGCAGTGTTGTGTAACCGAACTAGTCTCTAAAGTTGTAATATAAAATATGTGCTGGGGAGTGTATATATATGGATCACAGATTGTAATATGTATGGCATAGCGCTGTGCGTTATAACATAGGCATCGAGGAAGGCACGTTAGATGGGGCAATATAACCCGTGCGAAGGCAAGTGTGGCATGACATATTCACGGGGTGGTGTTACAGTGCACATGGGCTAGAGAGTGTCATAGCATACGCACTAGCTGGTGGAATACAACACAGAGGTGTGTGGCACTCGGCGGGCACTGGTGGGTGTAACACAGCATTGGGCTCAGCCAGGAGCATGCTATGACTCTCAAGTGAGGTTCGTCTCCTTTCCAGAGAGTAAGATAAAAAGTATTACTCATCCGGCGGTAGATGTGTGTTTTATTAACCGTGTGGGGGGGTTTCTTGCATAGTTTGGTCGAATTTGAGTCTAATCCCCTTTGGATGGCTTGGTGTGCGTGTGTATTAAATGTGCCCATCAATAGCTACCCATGTTTGTATAAATAAATGACAAGGGTGTCTACTTGGAGAGTGCCCGCCGGCGGGGGCGTCGGGATTAGGCACGGTAGGGCGTCAGACACGTCAGAGCTTCACTAGCGGTGTAAATACATTCCACGTGGATTCATTGTATGCATAGTCACCTTTTAACGAATATCACGCAAATCGTCATGGTGATAGGTACGTACGGTTTGTCCAGCATGTCCTAGGTGTTTCTATACATATATATTTTTTTTTAAATTATAAAAAACAAAGGCCGGCCCCTGGGGATGGAGTCCCCGGGGCCATAAGTGGCCTGAGGAGGGGGGCAACGCAGCCCCCCTCCTAAAGGATTAAAAAAAAAAAAAAGGCCATGACCCGGGGGTTGGGGTCACCCCCTGGCCAGTTGTAAGTAGGGAATTAATTCCCCTTCAATATTGAGGGTCCCTGAGGGCCAACTAGCCCAACAGGTATCTCCAGTATGCGCCAGGGAGCTGCGTTGCAGACAGGTGTTCTGAGGCCACGATCCTTTTTCACCTCTATGCAACGCAACTCTGTGGTGCTTACTGGGGGTACCTAGTGGGCTAGTTTGACCCTAGGGACCCTTAGGATTCAAGGGGACTTAATCTCTCAACTTAGAACGGCCACAGGGCGCGTTTACACAGTGGTGAAGAGAGGGGATGGGGCCTGAGGTGATGTGTGCAAACACGCCCTGTGGCACATTTTAAATTGGGGAAGTAATTCCCTTTCAATCCTGAGGGACCCTGGGGGCCAACTAGCCCACCAGGTGCTTCCAGTAAGCGCCACTGCTCTGCGTTGCAGAGAGGTGGTGCAGGCCGTGCCCCTTTTTACACCTCTCTACAATGGCGCTTACTGGACGTACCTAGTGGGCTATTTTGCCCCTAGGGACCCTCAGGATTCAAGGGGACTAATCTTCCAACTTAAAACGGCCACAGGGCGTGTTTACACAGTGGGGAAGGGAGGGGACGGGGCCTGAGGTGACTTGTGCAAACACGCCCTGTGGCGTTTTTAAAGAGGTCGTTATAATCCCCTGCCCTATTATATACTAGGGGCTTACAGAGGAGGTCATGCTAATCACAGGGGGATGCCAACGCATAGTGTTCCCTAGTGTATGTAGGTGTTTTCACTGTATTCTGAGTGTATTTTACCATAGCACTGGCTCTAGGACTGGTTAGTCAGACTCAGTTACCACCAGTATCTGTCTGAAAAAGTTGAGGGTACAGGATGATTTTGCAACAAGGCTTCTTTCTGCTCTTCTGTTTGTTCTTTCTGCACGTTATCCTTCTTCCTGCACTTTTCTTCGTCTTTGAGGACTTCTGTTGCTTCTTTCTGCATTTCTTATTTTTTCTTTCTGTGCGTTTTTACTTCTTTCTTCACATGTCCAATCTCTGTAGGCATAGTTATAAATTAGCATTTAAAAAACCTTTGAAATTCACTGAAAAAACCATAGGTTTCAGGCACGTTATAGTTGGGAATTAGCATTCAAAAAACCTTAGAAATTCACTGAAAAAAACATAGGTTTCAGGGGCGTTATAGTTTGCTGAACTTTTCACTCGTACAAAACCATTGAAATTCCCCCGTTATAGTTAGTTCAGCTAACTATAACTCGCGCGCCCGCAATGCACTGCTGATGACGTCACATATTACATCACTCATGATATGGTCAGTGACATCACTCATGACATCACTGATTACATCATCCTTGTGATAGAGTGACAGACCTCCTCTCCCCCTAATATAACCTTTGATACACACATTCAAAAATAGAAACTAAAATTTTCAAAACAATGGACATACCAATACCAGTTACAACAACCTATTCAGTAATTCTAAGATCCACATACACATCCACTCATTCACCAACAGTCCTATACAGTCACTCATACGTGTACTCACTCATCATATGTACTCATATACCTATACATCCTGTTACACAGCGCCACTCATCCATAGAGTTACTCACACACATAGTCACTCATGCTAATAAAGAATCAAACATCCATTTACTTGCATATACAGTTATACATACACCACCACACTTACTTCTACAGAAACTTACACATACTTAGTCTTTTAAACAATCACTTATAGAAACACATACTTATTCATACAGGAACTCTTCCAATCTTTCACTCTCACATATACTCACTTATATACACCAATAGTCACATATACTAGTTTAAAACATATGTAGTTACTCATAAAGACACTATTGAGACAGTCACTAACACACCCATGCACACACTCATCCACCCATACAGTCCTGCACACATGCTGTCTTCAACACATATGTAAGCGGGATAGAAGGAGGACGCGACAGAAGATTCTTAAGTGGATGGGTTTTATTTGTACTTCAAGGACAGGGATGAGGAAAGGGGGAATTGTTCAGGCAATCACGGCAGTTCTTTGTCCGGTTTTCCGGTGCGGGGTTTCTTGATCGCGGCGGGTGCAGTTCGTCTGGCCTCGTGGGATACCGCGGAAGGAGGGAACTCCGGGTCCGTGCCAAAGAAAGAGAAAAGCTTACGTTAGACTCACGTTCACTTAAGGACAGTTGTGGGGGTGAGGGAGTGAAGGAAGACACACTGGTTTAGAGGTGACCCAGTCGGCGGTTCGTGAGCGGGGTGAAGTGAGAGGAGGGGGATTTACACTATCTACAAGGCGGCGAGTGGTGGCGTTTAGAAGCGCCCTCCCTTCTCCCGCCTCCCGACCCAGCCCGAGAAGCGATCCCGTACCTGGGATAGCCACGCTCCTCCGTGGGCGTGGCTCGGCGGAGCGTGGTTGCGGAGTCCTCCTTGCTCCGGCTTCCCGTCCTCCATGGGGCTTCTGTTCCTCGCAGGCTCTTCACTTCGTTCGTCTACCTCCTGGACCTCTGGCTCACCGTCGCGCTCGCTCTCCCTACTCCCTCCGGTGTCGTCACACACCCGGGTTCTTGTCTCGTAGGTTCTTATTGGCTGCCGGCTGCTCAGGTTCGTACAGAGGGCGGGGTTGTCGGGAAGAGATTCCCAGTTAAAGAAACAGGTTTCTTCAGGAGACGGTTCCGTACCCGACGAAGTCCATGGGTCTTCCTGGGGAACATAAAGCACAGGGCTTGTCAGTTTGTGGGGTGTCCACCAGTCACCCCCTACGAGGTGGTGTTCCCCGCTCTCCCCGTGACACTCCTCCACCACCGGATTCTCCCGCTCGGGGAGAGGAGAGGTCCGGGACAGGTAGTCTGCACTGCCATTGTCTGTCCCTTTCCAATGTTTTAGGGAAAAGGAAAAGGGTTGTAGTGCAAGGAACCAACGGAGGACCCTGGGATTGTTGGAGATGTTATGACTCATCCACTGGAGTGGTGCATGGTCTGTGTACAATGTAAAGTGTCGCCCCTCCAGATAATACCTCAGCTTATCTACAGCCCACCTAATCGCGAGGCATTCCCGTTTGATCGTGGGGTACTTCACCTCTCTTGGGAAGAGTTTTCGACTGATATATAATACTGGATGCTCCATACCATCATCTAACACCTGGGACAATACTGCTCCCAGGCCGTGATCGGATGCATCCGTATGTAGGATGAAGGGCCGGGAGAAGTCTGGGGAGGACAACACGGGGCTGGAAGTTATGCTATTTTTCAGTTCCTGAAATGCGTTTCTCATTTCTATTGTGGGGACCTTGAAGATTTGGGGTATTACGTTTTTCAGAAGTGTGTTTGTCAGGGGAGAAGCCAGTTCGGAGAAGTTCGGTATGAATCTTCTATAGTAGCCGATCAGGCCCAAGAAAGCTCTCATATCTCTTTTATTAGACGGGAAAGGGGTGTCGGTAATGGCTTTCACCTTCTCCGTCTGTGGAGCGATGAGACCGTGTCCCAGTACATAACCCAAGTAGTTCACTTTGTGGAAGGCTACCCTGGATTTCTTCACGTTCACGTGTAGACCGGCTTTGTGTAGAGCCTGGAAAAGCATATGGAGATGTTGGAGCTGTGTATGCCAGTCTGGGCTGAAGACTACTATATCGTCCAGGTATGCTGACGAGAAGTCCTGAGGTTCCTTCAGTACCGCATTCATCAGGCGCTGAAAGGTTGCCGGGGCGCCGTGTAGACCGAAGGGCAATACCGTGAATTCAAAAAGGCCGTCAGGTGTGGAAAAGGCGGTCTTCTTTCGGTCTGCTTCCCTCAGCGGCACTTGCCAGTAGCCTTTGGTTAAATCCAGCGTGGTGATATATCTGGCTTCTCCAAGCTTCTCGATCAACTCATCGATACGTGGCATGGGGTATGCATCGAAGGAGGAGATGTTGTTGAGGGCACGAAAGTCCATGCAGAAACGTGTGCTTCCATCCGGCTTGGGTACCATCACTATAGGTGACGACCATTCACTTCCGGACGGCCGTATCACTCCTAGTTGTAACATGTCCCGTACTTCTTGCTGTATCGCTTCTCTTTGGGCTGCTGGTATCCGATACGGTCGTTGCTTGATGATTTTCCCTGGAGAAGTGTCTATTCGGTGTTCTGCTAGGTGCGTCCTCCCAGGGATGTTTGAAAACAGCGAAGCTTGGGACTGCAAAACTTCCCGCAATTTCCCGGCTTTTTCCTAACTTAATTCTGGGTTGACGACCAACCGGTGTAGGGTTGTCTGATCCTTCCACTGTGTGGGTACCGTGAGGCTAGTGGTCTTGGGCGGGGGTCCGATCCATTTCTTTAACATGTTGATATGGAATGCTTGGGTTCATCTTGGTGTGATTTGTAATCGGTAGGTGGTCTTTCCGATAGTGGCTACGACTCTGTAAGGACCCTTCCATTCTTTCAAGAATTTGTGGGTGGATGTAGGCAGCATCACCAACGCCCAGTCGTTTATACGTAGGGACCTCCATCTCTTTCCTCGATTGTTGTAAAACGCCTGTTTTTCTTGCTGTTGCTCAAGGTTAGAATAAGCAATCTGTGGAAGTCAGCGCACTACTCAATTACCAAAATGATATTATACGTTTCCACTATTTAATCTTGTTAAAACTAGAAATGCGTGCTAATCGGAAAAAGGTGGCCACCCTCGTACAACATGAAAGTAACAGGTGCCGAAGCAACTGTATACCGATTGCACTGCCAAAAGTACCTCTGTATGTATTCCACTGCACCTATGCTTGTTGCTAATAAACAAAATAAACCAAAAATGTAAACAATTGTTGTGTTGGTTTCAACTCATTTAATTCATGAGCCTCCAAACCCACCGAGTAAATGAAGTATTGACATCAATAATGAATAGGCGTTATAAACGAGCAATGATAATAAATTCCTTGTGAATACACATTAAACTATGCAAATACAAAATTCCAAAATGTTATACATCATGACAGTAGATGATTGAAAATAGCCCAATGCATTTCGGGATTTACAGCAATCCCTTCTTCAGGGGCCTGTGTATAAAAGAGAAAATAAATACATTTTGCAGCATGTAATAAAATGAACAAAGATTTTCATTTCTATTGGTAAAACTATTTTGTGATAACATCGTCTAACTTTCCAGAGAGGTCTGAGTCATGCCTGTACTTGTCCTCCACGTGCACCAAAAGTGAGATTAGAGTAAAGAAATAAACATGTGCGTAGATGTGTTGGCTAGAGAAGCCGAATATGAAAAAACATGATAGATTCCTAAAATTGACCACTACACACAGTGGTGTGTAGTGGTCAATTTTAGGAATCTATCATGTTTTTTCATATTCGGCTTCTCTAGCCAACACATCTACGCACATGTTTATTTCTTTACTCTAATCTCACTTTTGGTGCACGTGGAGGACAAGTACAGGCATGACTCAGACCTCTCTGGAAAGTTAGACGATGTTATCACAAAATAGTTTTACCAATAGAAATGAAAATCTTTGTTCATTTTATTACATGCTGCAAAATGTATTTATTTTCTCTTTTATACACAGGCCCCTGAAGAAGGGATTGCTGTAAATCCCGAAATGCATTGGGCTATTTTCAATCATCTACTGTCATGATGTATAACATTTTGGAATTTTGTATTTGCATAGTTTAATGTGTATTCACAAGGAATTTATTATCATTGCTCGTTTATAACGCCTATTCATTATTGATGTCAATACTTCATTTACTCGGTGGGTTTGGAGGCTCATGAATTAAATGAGTTGAAACCAACACAACAATTGTTTACATTTTTGGTTTATTTTGTTTATTAGCAACAAGCATAGGTGCAGTGGAATACATACAGAGGTACTTTTGGCAGTGCAATCGGTATACAGTTGCTTCGGCACCTGTTACTTTCAAGGTTAGAATAAGCCATGTCACGGAGTTTCCCTAGTTTGGATTGTAATCCCTGGGTATACTCCAACATCTCACGGGAACTTAGTATGTCTTCTTTCTCCCATGCCTCCTTCGTCATTTCCATGAGACTTCTAAGTTGCCGTCCATATAAAAGCTCAAAGGATGAGCAGCCTAGGCTGCTCTGCACCTGACTCCTTATAACATATAAGGCCAACGGTAATATCTGGTCCCACTCCTTTCCCTCCACGTGTAGCATTTTCTTGAGTGTTGCTTTTAAGGTTCCGTTATAGCGTTCCACCAAACCGTCGGTTTGCGGGTGGTACACCGACGTTTTGATCTGCCGGACGTCGAGGATTCGGCACACTTCCTTCATCAGGCGAGAGACAAACGGTGTGCCCTGGTCCGTCAGTATTTCTTTCGGGAAACCGACTCTTGAAAACAGCTCCACAAACCGGTCTGCTATGTTGCGGGTGGTGGGGGCCCCTAAGGGAAACGCCTCGGGAAATCTGGTAGCGTAGTCTACCACCACCAGTACATACATATGACCCTTTTTGGTACAGGGCAGAGGTCCTATAAGGTCCATCCCTACTCTTTCGAAAGGAGACCCTATCACGGGGAGGGGCTGTAGTGGAACTGCTGGGGGCCTATGTGTGTTCCTTGTCTGGCATACCGTACAGGTCTGACAGTGTGCTTTGGTGTCCTTATAAATGCCAGGCCAGTAGAAATGTCTGAGTATGTTCTGAGTGGTCTTCTCCGACCCCGTATGTCCAGCCGTAAGGTGGGAATGGGCAAAGAACAGGATTTGTTCTCTAAAGGATCGGGGAACTATGAGCTGGTGGGGATCTGAGGGAGCTCCTTGTCTGTATAGCAGGTCGTTTTTAATGAGAAATCGGGGATACACAACAGGGTCCACCTCTGTTGAGCTATGGGCTTATTCCCAGGCATTGAAGAGGCTGGCATCGTTGGCCTGGGCGAATCGGAAACTACGGTCCAATAGCCACGGTTCGGGGGTTATCAGGGCTGTGGCCGTCTTGTTCTCTTTCTTATTCGGGTAGTCATTCCCTCCCTCTGTCGTAAACAGTACCCTGCGGAACATGTCTTGGAACTCGGGATTATCAGTCCCTATGATAAGGTCTTCGGGGAGGCTATCTAGGACTCCTACTCTTAACGTGCTGCTGGCCCCCGAGGTGTGTATAACGGGGATGTCGGCCACGGGATATGGCTTGACATATCCGTGGACACAGCGAATGTGTACGTGGGCGTCAGGTACCAGTTGGCCGGGAGCCACCCACAACCCCTGAATGACAGACTGTCTACATCCTGAATCTAGCAGTGCGTGTAAGGATGTGCCGTTTACCTGCACACTTACATGAAACGCAGACCCCATCTCCGTGGTGTATAGGATGGTCTTTGGTATATACCCCACTTCCATGGGTTCCTCCATTGGACGTTTCTTGGGGCAGGCTCGGGCGATGTGGCCCCACTCCCCACAGTCAAAACACTGTGGACCCTTCAGGACGGGAACCTCATATCTCGGGGAACGGACTTTTGGCTGTTCGGGGTTTTTAGGTCTTTTGTCAGTCCGGAAGGGGGTGTTGCGCAATTTCTCTATGTCCCCGATATAACCCTTTGGTTGTGCTCTGGAGAAGGTGGTGGCCATCTCTACGGCCTGCTCCGCTGTCAGGTGTGTGTGTTGTCTCAGCCACCTCTGTGTGTGGTATGGTAAGGCCTCCAAATACTACTCAAGATATATTTTCTCCATTATTTCCTCCTTTGAGCTGGTACCAGGGCTAAGCCATTTGTCTGCTGCCATTTTTAATCTGAAATATAGGGTTTTAGGATTTTTCCCGGGCTCTCCTTTTTCTTTTCTGAAGCGTACCCGATAGGCCTCCGCGTCAAGTCCCAAGTGATCCAAAATGAGAGTCTTAATGGAGCCATACGGGGCATCTCCGGTGGGATTCGCCACCTGATATGCCACTTGGGCCTCTCCCGTCAACAGGGGGGCCAGAAAGAAAGGCCACTTCTCCAGAGGCCAGCTGCAGGCTCTGGCGACCCTTTCGAAGTTCGTGAGGAAAGCGTCAGGGTCTTCGCCCGACACATACTTTTGTAATGAGATTCCGGCGGGGGTGGGGTGACTGGGGTTGCGTCCGTCTCTCTCTGTGCTTGCAAGGGGGTCGGTGACCGCTTTTTGTAGCCCTTCCAATTGTGCGGCTATCGTGTCCTTGAAGACTTCCCGATCGGCGCTCGCAGAAGCCATCTGGCGTTCTACGGCCCACTCCAACTTCTCCTGTCCCTTGATCATATGTTGAATCAGCGCATCCATCTTCGAGGTACAGATGGGGTCCTTTATGCCCGCATTCTCCACCACTGTAAGCGGGATAGAAGGAGGACGCGACAGAAGATTCTTAAGTGGATGGGTTTTATTTGTACTTCAAGGACAGGGATGAGGAAAGGGGGGAATTGTTGAGGCAATCACGGCAATTCTTTGTCCGGGTCTCCGGTGCGGGGTTTCTTGATCGCGGCGGGTGCAGTTCGTCTGGCTTCGTGGGATACCGCGGAAGGAGGGAACTCCGGGTCCGTGCCAAAGAAAGAGAAAAGCTTACGTTAGACTCACGTTCACTTAAGGACAGTTGTGGGGGTGAGGGAGTGAAGGAAGACACACTAGTGCAGAGGTGACCCAGTCGGCGGTTCGTGAGCGGGGTGAAGTGAGAGGAGGGGGATTTACACTATCGACAAGGCGGCGAGTGGTGGCGTTTAGAAGCGCCCTCCCTTCTCCCGCCTCCCGACCCAGCCCGAGAAGAGATCCCGTACCTGGGATAGCCATGCTCCTCCGTGGGCGTGGCTCGGCGGAGCGTGGTTGCGGAGTCCTCCTTGCTCCGGCTTTCCGTCCTCCGTGGGGCTTCTGTTCCTCGCAGGCTCTTCACTTCGTTTGTCTACCTCCTGGACCTCTGGCTCACCGTCGCGCTCGCTCTCCCTACTCCCTCCGGTGTCGTCACACACCCGGGTTCTTGTCTCGTAGGTTCTTATTGGCTGCCGGCTGCTCAGGTTCGTACAGAGGGCGAGGTTGTCGGGAAGAGATTCCCAGTTAAAGAAACAGGTTTCTTCAGGAGACGGTTCCGTACCCGACGAAGTCCATGGGTCTTCCTGGGGAACATAAAGCACAGGGCTTGTCAGTTTGTGGGGTGTCCACCAGTCACCCCCTACGAGATGGTGTTTCCCGCTCTCCCCGTGATACTATACAAACAGTGAGTCACTCATTCATGCACCTATGCACTACGTAATACCCCCCACTGAACCATACAGACACTCAGACACTCATACTGATACTCAAAAAAACAACTAATAACCTATATAGACACTCATGTAGCTACTCACCAACCCATGCAGCCACTTATACACAAAGTGAGAGACTGATACAGATATTTACATATTTAAACATTACTCACTAAGCCATGTATTCACTAAGATACACTTAATCAGTCAGTTATACAATCAATTTTTCAAAAACAAATCATCCATTTAGACACTTAGATACCCATTTATTCTTCCATCGACCTTGAGATATACATACATAAAACATATGTAGTTTTCAGAAAAACGCACATTCACTGGATGATGTCATCAGTGATGTCATTTGAGATGTCATCACTGATGTCATGAGTGATGTCACTGACCATGTCATGAGTGATGTAATATGTGACGTCATCAGCAGTGCATTGCGGGCGCGCGAGTTATAGTTAGCTGAACTAACTATAACGCGGGAATTTCAATGGTTTTGTACGAGTTAAAAGTCCAGCTAACTATAACGCCCCTGAAACCTATGGTTTTTTCAGTGAATTTCTAAGGTTTTTTTAATGCTAATTCCTAACTATAACGTGCCTGAAACCTATGTTTTTTTCAGTGAATATATATATATATATATATATATGGAACTCCACACTTTTCTCTTCAGAAAGTATACACGGACACCAAGGAGATTTGCAGTTTAAAGCTGGTTTAATAAACCAGCTTTAAACTGCAAATCTCCTTGGTGTCCGTGTATACTTTCTGAAGTGAAAAGTGTGGAGTTCCATAATTTGGGGCCGCCGGTTACCCCTACACGGACCGTCCTGTTAGACAGCCTTCATCATTATCGGGATTGTTTGTGATATATATATATATATGTATTCCAAAATTCCAACAAGTAATAGACGCACTCTCGGGGGTCAAGTTGCTACACCAAGTTTAATTCTTGTTTAACCGCTATATATACATATATTGAAAACCTATACAAATAACATGTTAAGTATATATATATATATTAAACAATTGAAAAAAAGGCCTGAAGAATGCAAAAAATACAATACTATTTAAATAGGATTTGCATTGTATATTTAATAATTAAAAATTATTTGTATTAATCAATATATACATGTTTTATACTTTAAATAAAAATGTTTAAAAAAAAGTATACATCAAATGAACTTTGAATAAATAAATAAAATACAAATGTGTTACATGCCTTTAGTCTATGAACCATACAGACACTCAGACACTCATACTGATACTCAAAAAAACAACTAATGACCTATATAGACACTCATGTAGCTACTCACCAACCCATGCAGCCACTTATACACAAAGTGAGAGACTGATACAGATATTTACATATTTAAACATTACTCACTAAGCCATGTATTCACTAAGATACACTTAATCAGTCAGTTATACAAGCTTTAAACTGCAAATCTCCTTGGTGTCCGTGTATACTTTCTGAAGAGAAAAGTGTGGAGTTCCATAATTTGGGGCCGCCGGTTACCCCTACACGGACCGTCCTGTTAGACAGCCTTCATCATTATCGGGATTGTTTGTGATATATATATATATATATATATGTATTCCAAAATTCCAACAAGTAATAGACGCACTCTCGGGGGTCAAGTTGCTACACCAAGTTTAATTCTTGTTTAACCGCTATATATACATATATTGAAAACCTATACAAATAACATGTTAAGTATATATATATATTAAACAATTGAAAAAAAGGCCTGAAGAATACAAACAATACAATACTATTTAAATAGGATTTGCATTGTATATTTAATAATTAAAAATTATTTGTATTAATCAATATATACATGTTTTATACTTTAAATAAAAATGTTTAAAAAAAAGTATACATCAAATGAACTTTGAATAAATAAATAAAATACAAATGTGTTACATGCCTTTAGTCTATGAAAATATGTAAATAGTGCTATTTATTACACATATCCTACTAACTACTCTTTTATTTATGTTTATAGTCATCAAGAATACTAATTAAATAACATAAACTACTCCTACTACATAGAAATACACTTAACATTTTGGATTTTAACACTAAGATTGTTAAATTAAATATCCCCACTACAACATAAACCATTTTGGATAAAGTGTTGGACACTAAAGAGGCGCCATTTTACTGTCCCCACTCCTATCTACACTTTTTATGGAAGTGTTTGAACACTTACTATTCGAAGTCAAATCCAAACCAATCCAATTTGGGGAAACCGTTGAACACTAAAGGGGCAACATTTACTTTTCCGACTCCAATCTGAACCCTTTTGGAGCTGATGTTGTATACTAAAGACGTGTCATTTACTATTCCAACTCCAAACTAAACCATTTTGGGGAAGTGTTGGACACTAAAGTGGTCACATCTACTATTCTCACTCCATTTTAAACCAATTTGAGGAAGGTGTTGGAAACAAAAGCGGCAACATATACTATTCCCACTCCAATCTAATCAAATCAAATCAGGGGCATTTATTAAGCACACAAATCACCCGTGAGTCTCATGGCGCTAGCGGACAACTCAAATAGAATCAGCTAAGAAAAGAAAGTCGGTTAGTTATCAAACAGCCATGTTTTTAATTCCCTACGAAAACAATTGTGGTCAGTGGTGGCGCGTAGGTATAAAGGCAGTTTGTTCCAAAGAGTGGGTGCAAGAGAAGAAAAGGATCTTCCTCCGTTTCTGATAGTACGGGTTCTGACGGGAGTAAGGAGAAACCTATTGCTGGATCTCAAGGTCCTACAAGGCTGGTACCAACTGAGCTTGTTTGCCCAATAGTTCGGGCCTCTGCAGTACATGTTCATGTGAGTTAAGCAGAGGATCTTAAAAAGAGTTCACTTCCTGACAGGAAGCCAATGAAGAAGTCTCAGGTTGGGAGCAGAAGGTGACCCAGACGGGAGGTTCAGGACTAGCCTGGCTGCGGTGTTCTGCAGGACCTGCAGTCTAGATAAAAGGTCTTCATTTATTGAAGACAATAAGGCATTTCCGTAGTCCATATGGCTGATAATCAGTCCCTGAACTAGTGGTTACCTGTCTTCCATCGGAATCCATTTGAAGACCTTGCGCAAATTGCGCATAATGCCAAAAAAGGAACCTATTATGCAATTCACCTGATTTTTCATTGATAATTGATTATCAATTTGGATTCCCAAGTTTCAGACTGACTGCCTGGGCGTTTGATAAGGGCCGAGATTGAGGGGCCACCAGTAGCTGGACCAGTGTTCATGAGCCCTGCCAAAGAGTACTATCTCAGTTTTACACCCTTTTAATTGTAGATGATTTACGTTCATCCACCTGATATGGGTCATGCAATCTTTAAAACGTGACTTAGTGTCTGTTGGATCTGGGCCAAGGGTGATCAGGATCTGAGTGTCGTCGGCGTATCACATTACGTCAAAGACATAAGATATAATCACCCTGGCCAGTGGAGTCACGTAAAGATTAAAGAGTGTTGGGCTCAAAATGGAGCCCTGCGGCACTCCCATCCTAACTGGCCTACTGCAAGAAACAGTGTTGCCAACCTGTACAGCAGTAACCCGATCTGTTAAATAGCTCCAGAGCCATTTTAGGGCCTTCCCTCTAACACCAATATCCCAGAGCCGTTGTTATAAAATGCTCTGGGAGATGGTGCAAAAACAACAATTGATGGACAGAATGCAGAACATATCATACATTCACCCCAGTACAGAGATCTGGGCCTAAATCAATCATGTTTTTGCTCACCATGCTGTTCCAGTTTGAACCCAGCCATATGCAAATCAGTCTTGACCTTGTGCCACATGGGAACAGTCCAGCCCGAACTGCCAAGCCAGATCCTCCCTGGACTGGAAACAAGCATCCTGGGACTGGTTTCAGGGTTTCACCCCTCTTCAGCCAGGACAGCTGGATTCCACTGGCATGGAGAGCATGGGACCCACGTCTGGGCATACCCTTCCCACTCTGGGTGACAAATGCAAAAACAACAGTTGATGGACAGAATGCAGAACAATGTCATACATTCACCCCAGTACTTAGATCTGGGCCTAAATCCATCCTTTTTTTTGTCTCACCAGGCCGTTCCAGTTTGAACCAAGCCATATGCAAATCAGTCTTGACCCTGTGCCTAAATCCCTTGTTTTTTTGCTCACCATGCCGTTTTAGTTTGAACCCAGTCATATGCAAATCAGTGTTGACCCTGTGCCTCATGGGAACAGTCCAGCCCGAACTGCCAAGCCAGGTCCTCCCTGGACTGGAAACAAGTTGTATCATAACTATTCTTTTAAGTCTTTGAATTATTATGTCAACCCACTCCAGACAATAGTTATACTTTGTTATAGTATTCCCATGTTAGCCTATGGAGCCTATGTGCTGCAATGGGGGAAATATAAATAAGCTGTTTTCACTCACCAGGCCATATAAAACACCTTTTAAAATATCCATTCTTATTTTTACATGTCACCCTACCCTGGGGGCACCTGGGTTAGACCTTAGTGGTGACTTAGAGGTAAAAATAAGGTAGCTTAAGACTTTGGAAGTAACTGTATTTCCAAATATGAATTTCAAAGACTGCCAGGTGACTCCCACGATGAATCCACTGTGATTGGGCTATACCAACCGTCACACCAGACGGCAATGCTGCACGAAGCCAATCAATTGACAGAATGGGGTATTGAGATCAGGCATTTACCTCAAGACAGATACCCTCACGTTTTAGTCAATAAATCTATAAATACTTACTCCATCCTAAAAGGTGTTGATGATAACCGTCCTGGTAACAATCTTACCAGCACTCTCTCCCAATATGAACCTTTCAGGATCACCTACTCTACTAATCAGAGAAGAGTCTTTACTAGCAAACAGGACACTAACAACCAACTTGGACATCAGGCCGAACGTGGCCATCATTCGGCACGACAGCACCTTTAAATTCCTTAGAGGCAACACAGACCACACATTGTACGAGCAAAATAATTACTTAACAATCATTTCTTAGAATGTGGCTGGCCTTCAGAAACTGATTAAAAACGATTTGGCCATAGATTACCTTCAAAGCAGTGATTTAATCTGTCTCCAGGAGTCATGGGCAACATCTACTACAGCTCTTTCCGGGTACTTCAAAATCCATGTCCCGGCCTCAAGACGCAATATTTTTGGGCGGCCAATGGGCGGCCTTTCTGTTTTCATCAAGCATTCCCGAAGGTTGGAAGTAATCACAGTTGCACCTCCCTCACCTGGAATCCAAGCATTATTTATTAATGGAATAAACAATCACTATAAACCGCTTTGACTGCTATTATTCAACTGCTATGTTAACCCAGTTTTGCATCAGAGAAACCAAGCACTCGATGACCAGGCAGCCATCATTGGAGATCTTCTCATCAAATATTCCCATCATAATCCACTTATAGTCGGGGACTTTAATAACAGATCGCTTGACAAGACAGGAAATGAAAATAAACAACCTAATTTGATGCCTGTTCTATATCATCCGCTTATAATCTCGGGAAAGCAAAGGATCAGACATGGGCCCCGCTTTCAACATATAAGAATATCTCTACAATCGATTATCTATTCATCGGTAGCACACCAGCTTTGCATTTGAATGACTTTGACATTGACAATTGAGCAGAGAGGGATCACAGGCTCCTTAGAGCATCTTTCAGTCTTTCCACTGCTGCATCTTGTAAATGTGAAGAATGTGATAAAGTCCCGCGCAGGATAAAATGGACCACTAACCTCGGTACAAAATTGTCCGCATGGACAACTAAAAATGAACATCTAAAAACTGCTTTTGGTTCGCAAGCCCTCTTAGACTACTGGCCCTTTTTACAGATGGACCATCATCGGGCGCTGGGGGGAACATTGGATGCTCAACAAAACCAGGGGCCAAATGATCTAAACCAGCACCCAAATAAGGAAACGCCGGAAAGCAAATGGAAGCGTCAAAATCCCCCAAGTGCAAGCCAAAGAGGGGATAAAGCTTTGCCGGGCACCATAATTGGATCTCTTCGAGCTGCCTATAAGAAACATGCATGGGAGCAACGTACCAAACGAATAGAGGATGCCTGGCTTAAAATTTTCTCACTTCTTAAGGAAAAAAATCCAGCTCCATTTTGGAAATATATTAACCAAGTCAGTAATAGTGGTCAGTCTAAGGAGAATGGGGTACCCGGGAATGTTTGGGTGAATCTCATCAATCAGCTCTACCCTCCATTCGCCTCAAGCACCAAATCACGAAAACATCCTGGGTCCAGGCATCTCTGAAGCTGAAGTGATCAAGATCCTTAGCCGCATGAGGAATGATGACGCGCCAGGGCTAAATGGAATACCTGCTACAGTTCTCAAAACAAATCGATCCTTCTGAGCAGAGCTTCTTACACCTCTTTTTAAACAAGCCTTCCTTACAACCACAATTCCATCTACCTGGCAGGGCTCAATATTACATCCACTTTACAAAAAGGATAACCGTTCAAATCCGGCCAATTACAGGGTAATAGCTTTATTGGATATCGAAGCTAAGGCCTATGCTCGTGTCCAGCTGGCAGAACTCAAAAACTGGGTCATAGAAAACAGCATCCTCCCCCGTTCTCAGTCAGGCTTCAGATCAGGCTGCGCCACGACAGATAATATAATCGCAATGTCCTAACTGTTGTGGAGAGCCACCTTGGCCAATCAGCTACCTTTATTCTGCTGTTTTGTGGACTTCAATGCAGCATTCAATAGAGCCAATCGAGGGACGCTATGGAGCAAACTAAATTCCTGGGTGATACCATCTGCACTCCTCTCTGCACTGATACCATCTGCACTCCTCTCTGCACTGATATCACTGCATCAGAAAACCTGGGTGAGGATTAAAACAAGTGCCATAACAGTATCTGCAAAAATTGCAACAGAAAAGGGTCTAAAGCAAGGCTGCGTATTAGCCCCACTACTTTTTAATCTTTATACCGCTGACTTGCCTAAAGAACTGGGAGGTGCAACTTTGGTCGCCCAAAAATTGGGTGGCATACGACTACAGATTATGCAATACGCTGACGACATTATTATTATGGACCATACAAAAACAGGTCTACAAAGAGCGCTCACTGCCCTTAACTCATATAATATAAAAAACAATCTTTTCGATGAATGAGTCAAAAACTAAAGTCATGGGGGCAGATTTACAAGCCCCTTGTGCCTCTTTGCGCTGCCATTGCGTCACTTTTTTTGACTCAACGGCGGCGCAAACAATGCGCCCTATTTACAACGTGACGCATCTAGGGAGATGCGTCACGTTGTAAAGCCCTGCGTCACATTATACCTGCGTCAGGTATAATGGTATGCAGGGGGGCGTTCCTACGCAGGAAAGCCTCGTAAAAGTGACGCATTGAAATCTACAAGATTTCACTGAGTCACTTTTAGGACGCCGCTGCGTCAAAACCTTACGCCTGCTTCAAGCAGGCGTATGGAGTGACGCAGTGTAGTGGGAATAGGCCACAAAATGCATTGCTGGAGTTGCGTCCTCCTTGCGACACGACTCCAGCAATGCGTGACTTTTGCCCCAACAGATGCATCAGAATTTCTGACGCATCTGTCAATCCTTCCGCCATGGTGCGCCATATTGTAAATACGGCGCATCCATGGTGGTGCAAGCATTTTTTAGGGTGGCGCAAGGAAAGTGACGCATCTCTATAGATGCGTCACTTTCTTGTAAATCTGCCCCATGATTTTTGGGAAACATCAAAAAAAGAAAAACCCGTCTTGGCGAGCAGGTGGTCTACATATAGGGACCTGCACTAGCTATAATTATCTAGGAGTTTGGTTTAACGAAAGGGCAAGTCAAGTAGCCCATCTCAAACATCTTTGGTCCAAGGGAGCAGGTGTTATACATAGTCTGAGGCGCTTGAATCGGCATTTGCACAGTCCAACAGCCGAGTGAATCTTAAGGGTCTTACGCGCCAAACTGCTTCTGGCAGTGTCTTATGGTCACCTGGCTTTCCCTGGCAAAATAGATTCGTTTTTAGTGAATTATCAAATAAAGGCCTATAAGAAAATATTTTAGGCTCCCCAACATGAGGAGGGTGAGGCTGAGACTTGAGCTGGGCTTGGCAAGTGCAGATCTTCATTGTCTGGGAGACCTAATTAAATTCTATATCTACACTTTGCGTGCACCAGCTCAATACATGAAAGTGTTCACGGACGAACTCTCTCCTTGGTACAGACAGTTGTACTTGGTCACTTCCACATTGAAGATTGAAATCATAAACTTCTCTAATTCAATTATTCCCCGGTCAACGTGGAAAAAAACGATAAAAAGCCAAATTACTCTAGTATCATTCGAGAGAGATATAGCTCGGCTTCCCAAAAAAACACTTCTTACAGCTCTGGATGCATCGTATATCAAGGGGAAGCCTCAACCATATTTTAATTACTCTCTTCAATCACAGACTTGTGATAAAATTATTTATATCAGGCTGTTAGCCCTTCCTTTTCATGACTTTAACCCGCTGTGGGCTCAGAGGTATGGTCAGCTAACTTGTAGGCTCTGCAATTATCCACATGAGTCCTGGTTACATCTGCAGTGTTGTTGCCCTCATCTTGCCAATGATAGCCGACGCCTATTGGTCCCATTCTATAGGGGAAAAGTTCCTGTGACACTGCAGGGAAGCATCTGATTTCTGCTTCAGTAATAATTCAGCCCAAGTCATAGCAACGGCTGGGAAGTTTGTTAACATTATTTTAACTGCACTGCATAATGCCCAGCACTAAGAAATTGACAAGTACTATTGTACAAATGAACGATGAAGAAAGTTAACCATTAGTAATAAGCGTTGTGACACTTTTGCTATTGTTTTTTTCTTTTTTTTTTATACTATACACTTCTCTTTCAGACTAAACGGCTAATTGTGATATATAGTTGTCAACCTGAAATGCTGCTTTTGGAATTGACATTTATTTCGTATTGCCAGATTTTATAAAAAAATGTAATCCTTAAATTTTATTAAGTATCAATATGATGTTTGTATGTTACGGTTATAATTAACTGTATAATAAAAGAGCCTTATAATGTTATTTAAAAGTAGCCTGCAAAGCAGGGCTGCCTTTAATATTACAACAGGCAACACATCAGTGTCCATTTAAGTGCAAAAAATCTACTGGGCCTCTAAACCTACATGCCCTACCATATACTAGGGACTTACAGGTAAGTTGTCAGTACCAATTGCAATTATACCTAATTATCATGTACTTTTAATCAGACCACAGTCCCTGGGCCTAGTTAGTGGAGCCCAGGGCACAATCAAAGTAAGAAAACTAGCATCTAGTAGTCTAAATGGAGGCAAAAAGTGGAGGGACACTACAAAAAAGGAGAACACTAAAAAAAGTCCTAGTTTCTCATATGCTATATAATTTTTCTACCCCTTCGCTGCTAGGCCTTTTCTCTCCCTGTGCAAAGCCTTTTTTTGGCTATTTGGGGTAGTTCGCGCTTAGCCCCTGTAACTTTTTGACCACATGAGATATCCACGCCAAATTTGCGTCCTTTTCTTCCAACATCATGGGGATTCTAAAGGTACCCAGGGTTTGTGGATTCCCCTGGAGGAGTACCAGAAATGAGCTAAAATACAGCAAAATTTTGTTTTTTTTAGAAAAATGGGAAAAAATGTGCTGCGAATGAAAGCGTCTGGGTTTTTCCCTGCAAAAAGGGTTTGTGGGGCTGAAATCACCATTTTCCCATCTTTTAGGGAATTACAGACTTTTGTCAGAAAACCAAACATTTTTACACAGTTTTGGCATTTTTCTGGGACATAGCCTATTTTTGCTCTTTTTTGTGCTTTCAACCTCCTTCCAGTTAATGGTAGAAATGGGTATGAAAGCAATAATGGATTCTGGACAGCTATACATTTTTGAAACGTACACAAAATTCTAAATTTAGCAAGGGGGCATTTGTGTAGATCCTTCAAGATTTCTTCATAGAAACTAACAGTTAAATATAGGAAAAATTGAAAATTAGTTGAAGAAAAAAGCCATTTGTGTCACCGTTTTCACCTGTAACTTCTTCTAATCATGACAGCTCTTTGAAAGCAATATACTGTTACATCCGCGGGACCTTACTGGTTGTGGGGATATATAGGACTTATAGGTTCACCAAGATCGCGACGAACCCAAAGCCAAATACTGAGAAGCGACTTGCAATGGTTTTTTATTATGTTTCGGGTATATAGCAATTACTCTGGGAAAATGTATACATGGAAAAATTGGTATGAAAGACACCTTTGTATTTCTGAAATGGGAACAAAATATAGAGTTTAGAAACAGTAGATATTTGAACATTTTCCAAATTGGGAACACTCAAACTAGCATGAGAATTATCGTTCATTTTTCGAAATGGCTTCTTTTTTACACATTGTCTTTCATTTGGAAGGCAGAAATGCATTGAAACTCAATAGGTAATATCAGTTACTTTACAAATCTGAATTACCTCACGTCTCCCGATACAAATGGTACCTCACTTGTGTGGGGAGGCATAGTGCCCCAGACAGGAAACGGCTCAAAACAAAACGTGAACACACCACATTTTCACAATGAAAAATGGCCCTTTTTTTGCAAAGTGGCTAGCTGTAGTTTTTTAACCCTAGCTCTGCCGTCACCTAGGGAAACCTAGCAAACCTATACATTTTTGAATACTAGACACCAACGGAAACACAGGATGGGGTGACTTGACTGGCTCTCACCAGGTTCTGTTACCCGGGTCCCTTGCAAACCTAAAAAAAGTCCCCAAAAACACATTTTCCTCACATTTCTGTTGTGGAAAGTTCTGGAATCTGCGTGGATCCACAATTTTCCACACATGCCGTGTCCCCCAAAGTCTTCCAAGAAAAATGGTACCTCACTTGTGTGGGTAGGCCCAATGCCCGTGACAGGAAACGGCGCGAAACGCAACATGGATACACCAAAATTTCACAGTGAAAAATTACCCTTTTTTGACAAAGTGCCTAGCTGTAGTTTTTGAACCGTAGCTCTGCCTGCACTTAGGGGAAACTAGCAAACGTATAATTTTTGAAAACTAGACACCCAGGGGAATCCAGGATGGGGTGACTTGACTGCCTCCCACTAGGTTCTGTTACACCAGAATCCCTTGCAAACCTAACAATTGACAAAAAATCCACATTTTCCTCACATTTCAGTGGTGGAAGGATCTGGACTCTGCGTGGATCCATAAATTTCCACCCACCCCACGCTCCCCAAAGTCTTCCGAGAAAAATGGTACCTCACTTGCGTGGGTAGGCCTAGTGCCCGGGACATGAAACGGCGCAAAAGGCAACGTGGACAAATCTCAATTTCACAATGAAAAATGACCCTTTTTTGGCAAAGTGCTTAGCTGTAGTTTTTAAACCCTAGCTCTGCTGGCATCTAGGGAAACCTAGCAAACCTATACTTTTATTAAACTAGACACCCAGGGGAATCCAGGATGGCATGACTCGACTGCCTCTCCCCAGGTTCTGTTACCCAGAATCCCATGCAAACCAAACAAATTGTCCCAAAAAACTAATTTTCCTCATATTTCTGGGGTGGAAAGTTCTAGAATCTGTGTGGATCCACAAATTTCCACACACCTCGCGTTCCCCAAAGTCTTCCGAGAACAATGGTACCTCACTTGTGTGGGTAGGCCTAGTGCCATCAACAGAAAACGGAGCAAAACACAACGTGGACACACCTCAATTTCACAATGAAAAATGACCCTTTTTTGGCAAAGTGCCTAGCTGTAGTTTTTGAACCCTAGCTCTGCCGGCACCTAGGGAAACCTAGCAAACCTATACATTTTTTAAAACTAGACACCCAGGTGAATCCAGGATGGCGTGACTCGACTGCCTCTCGCCAGGTTCTGTTACCCAGAGTCCCTTGCAAACCAAACAAATTGTCAACAAAACCACAATTTCCTCACATTTCTGGGGTGGAAAGTTCTGGAATCTGCATGGATCCACAAATTTCCACCCACCTCGCGTTCCCCAAAGTCTTCCGAGGGAAATGGTACCTTACTTGTGTGGTTAGGCCTAGTGCCCGCGACATTAAACGGTGCAAAACGCAACGTGGACACACCACAATTTCACAGTGAAAAAGGACTCTTTTTGGGCAAACGGCCTAGCTGTAGTTTTTGAATCCTAGCTCGGCCGGCACCTAGGGAAACCTAGCAAACCTATACACTTTTAAAAACTAGACACCCTGGGGAATCTAGGATGGGGCGACTCGAATGCCTCTTACCAGGTTCTGTTACCCAGAATCCCTTGCAAACCTAAACAATTGTCCAAAAAAACAAATTTTCCTCATATTTCTAGGGTGGAAAGTTCTGGAATCTGTGTGGATCCACAAATTTCCACACACCTCGCGTTTCCCAAAGTCTTCCGACAAAAATTGTACCTCACTTGTGTGGGTAGGCCTAGTGCCATCAACAGAAAACAACACAAAACGCAACGTGGACACACCTCAATTTCAGAATGAAAAATGACCCTTTTTTGGCAAAGTGCCTAGCTGTAGTTTTTGAACCCTAGCTCTGCCGGCACCTAGGGAAACCTAGCAAACCTATACATTTTTGAAAAGTAGACACCCAGGGGAATCAAGGATGGCATGACTCGACTGCCTCTCGCCAGGTTCTGCTACCCAGAATTCCTTGCAAACCAAAAAAATGTCTAAAAAAACACATTTTCCTCACATTTCTGTGGTGGAAAGTTCTTGATTCTGCGTGGATCCACAAATTTCCACTCACCCCGCATTCCCCAAAGTCTTCTGGGAAAAGTGGTACCTCACTTGCGGGGGTAGGCCTAGTGCCCGCGACATGAAACGGCACAAAACGCAACATGGACACACCATAATTTCACAGTAAAAAATGACCCTTTTTTGAAAAAGTGCCTAGCTGTAGTTTTTTAACCCTAGCTCTGCCGGGGCCTAGGGAAACCTAGCAAGCCTATACATTTTTTAAAACTAGACACCCAGATGAATCCAGGATGGCGTGACTCGACTGCCTCTCACCAGGTTCTATTACCCAGAGTCCCTTGCAAACCAAACAAATTGTCATAAAAAACACAATTTCCTCACATTTTTGGGGTGGAAAGTTCTGGAATCTTCATGGATCCACAAATTTCCACCCACCTCGCATTCCACAAAGTCTTCCGAGGAAAATGGTACTTCACTTGTGTGGTTAGGCCTAGAGCCTGTGACATTA
Source organism: Triturus cristatus (assembly GCF_964204655.1). Taxonomy (NCBI): domain Eukaryota; kingdom Metazoa; phylum Chordata; class Amphibia; order Caudata; family Salamandridae; genus Triturus; species Triturus cristatus. The sequence goes on from NC_140582.1 coordinate 593,179,695, forward strand.
AACGGCGCAAAACGCAACGTGGACACACCACAATTTCACAGTGAAAAATTACCCTTTTTTGGCAAACTGCCTAGCTGTAGTTTTGAACCGTAGCTCTGCCGGCACCTAGGGAAATGTTGTAATCTTCTCCTAGGCATGTTATGTTAAGGAACCTCCCAGCGTGGAGTGTGGAGCGCTGTGTTCAGTGCAGTCCACGTTCGACCTAGGAGTGGTATATTCTGAGCTAGGCAGTTGATAACTGGCTGGCCTAGGGTGAGCATCGCTTTCCATGCAGGATAACTTAACTCAATAAAGAATTGCTGTTTCTCCTACCTGAGTCCATCTGGTGTTTGGAGAGGATTGTTCTTAACATTGGCGACGAGTTGGCCAGCGTTCCTGCAGTGGTAGCGGCTCAAGACCCACGCGGTGTGAACTGTGATGTAGATTGCCGTCTGTAGGATTTCGACGCTGCAATTGGAGCTTCAATTTCTCTTCTTCAGGAGGTGGGCCGTGTGTAGATGGCGAGAATTTCTTGTTGGCTGTGATATGCTGAACTGTTTGTTTTGAACGCGAACCCGACGCTCGAGCCATTGCCTACTCACGAGCTCAACAGCGCGCGAGATTCCACCCGACGAACATCTTGTGCTCAACCAACTTTAGAAAGAAAGAAGGTTGGTACGCTGTTCACGTTCATCGGACAAGCCCTACTTCCTTCAGATAGCACGTCACCACGATGTCGGCGGCCATCTTATTAAAGTATTTTCACAACTTTGCATCAGCTGTTATTACGGCTGTCTCCTTTTGACCTTTACACGGACTTGGCACCCGATCGTTCAACGCGCAGGCAAAGATCACATTGCAAGGTACACATTGCCTTAATAATCTTCTGACAGCTTAAAATTTAGCGCTTTCTTTATTTTTTTATAACAGTGCGGTGTGCATGTGCTCGGAGCCCTTCTATCTTGTGACTGATCAAGTATTTACATTGATTTCACACAGTCACAGTGGCAATGGAATCACAGAGCTCAATCCTTTCACCTCCCGTCTTTTTAGCATCGTCAGGACCTTTATCTATTGAATGGGAAGATTGGCTACCCATGTTTGAAAATTACATTGATGCTCTTGATGGTTCCAAGTTTAGTGCAGCAAGGAAAAGAGCACTTTTGTTAAATAATTTGGGCAAAGAGGGTCAACGTATTTTTAAATACCTTCCACCTGCTACTTTACCCAATGGGAACGCTATTGAAGATGTGTATGTGGAAGCTAAGAAGCGTCTTGAAACAAGGTTTGCCAAAGAAGTCAATATAGTCATGAATCGTTATCACTTCTACACGCATAGACAAGAAGAGAATCAATCAGTTGATGACTTTGTATCCAAACTTCGTGAACTTTCCCTAAAGTGCAAATTTGGTGCAATGACTGATGAACTTGTTCGTGATCAGTAAACCTAGCAAACCTATAAATGTCTGAAAACAAGACACCCAGGGGAATCCAGAATGGGGTGACTCGAATGCCTCTTACTAGGTTCTGTTACCCAGAATCCCTTGCAAACCTAAACAATTGTCCAAAAAACAAATTTTCCTCACATTTCTGTGGTGGAAAGATCTGGAATCTGCGTGGATCAACAAATTTCCACTCACCCCGCGTTCTCTAAAGTGTTCCGAGAAAAATGGTACCTCACTTGTGTGGGTAGGCCTAGTGCCCGGGACAGGAAACGGCACAAAACAAACGGTGGACACAACACAATTTCACAGTGAAAAATGACCTTTTTTGGAAAAGTGCCTAGCTGTAGTTTTTTAACCCTAGCTCTGCCGGCACCTAGGGAAACCTAGCAAACCTATACATTTTTTAAAAGTAGACACCCAGGGGAATCAAGGATGGCGTGACTCGACTGCCTCTCGCCAGGTTCTGCTACCCAGAACTCCTTGCAAACCTAAAGAATTGTCTAAAAAAACACATTTTCCTCACATTTCTGTGGTGGAAAGTTCTGGAATCTGCGTGGATCCACAAATTTCCACTCACCCCGCATTCCCCAAAGTCTTCTGGGAAAAATGGTACCTCACTTGCGGGGGTAGGCCTAGTGCCCGCGACATGAAACGGCACAAAACGCAACATGGACACACCATAATTTCACAGTGAAAAATGACCCTTTTTTGAAAAAGTGCCTAGCTGTAGTTTTTTAACCCTAGCTCTGCCGGGGCCTAGGGAAACCTATCAAGCCTATACATTTTTGAAAACTAGACACCCAGATGAATCCAGGATGGTGTGACTCGACTGCCTCTCACCAGGTTCTATTACCCAGAGTCCCTTGCAAACCAAACAAATTGTCAAAAAAAACACAATTTCCTCACATTTTTGGGGTGGAAAGTTCTGGAATCTGCATGGATCCACAAATTTCCACCCACCTCACATTCCACAAAGTCTACCGTGGGAAATGGTACCTCACTTGTGTGGTTAGGCCTAGAGCCTGTGACATTAAACGGCGCAAAACGCAACGTGGACACACCACAATTTCACAGTGAAAAATTACCCTTTTTTGGCAAACTGCCTAGCTGTAGTTTTGAACCGTAGCTCTGCCGGCACCTAGGGAAACCTAGCAAACCTATAAATGTCTGAAAACAAGATACCCAGGGGAATCCAGAATGGGGTGACTCGAATGCCTCTTACTAGGTTCTGTTACCCAGAATCCCTTGCAAACCTAAACAATTGTCCAAAAAACAAATTTTCCTCACATTTCTGTGGTGGAAAGTTCTGGAATCTGCGTGGAGCAACAAATTTTCACTCACCCCGCGTTCTCTAAAGTGTTCCGAGAAAAATGGTACCTCACTTGTGTGGGTAGGCCTAGTGCCCGGGACAGGAAACGGCACAGAACACAATGTGGACACAACACAATTTCACAGTGAAAAATGACCCTTTTGTGGAAAAGTGCCTAGCTGTAGTTTTTTAACCCTAGCTCTGCCGCACCTAGGGAAACCTAGCAAACCTATACATTTTTTAAAACTAGACACCGAGGGGAATACAGGATGGGGTGATTTGACTGCCTCACGTCAGGTTCTGTTACCCAGAATCCCTTGCAAACCAAAGAAATTGTCAAAAAAACACATTTTCCTCAAATTTCTGTGGTGGAAAGTTTTGGAATCTGCGTGGATCCACAAATTTCCACCCACCCCGCGTTCCCCATTGTCTCCCGAGAAAAATGGTGCAAAACGCAACATGGACACACCATTATTTCACAGTGAAAAATTACCCTTTTTTGGCAAAGGGCCTAGCTGCAGTTTTTGAACCCTAGCTCTGCCGGCACCTAGGGAAACATACCAAACCACACATTTCTGAAAACTAGACACCTGGGGGATTCCAGGGAGGTATGGCTTGCATCGATTCCCCAACGCTTTCTTACCCAGAATCCCCTGCAAACCTCAAATTTAGCTTAAAAAAATCACTTTTTTCGCACATTTTTGTGTGGGAAAGATGTGACGTCACTGGGCTGACACAAATGTCCTACCACCCAGCGTCCCCCCGAGTCCCCCAATAAAAATGGTGCCTCACTCTTGTGCGTGGCCCAAATACCCGCGACAGGCAAGGGCCCAAAAACGTAGTGAGGCGACATCAAAATTGCCTATCGCAAAACAACCTGGTTTTGCAAGGGGGGTCACCTGGGTTTTTGGCCCCTGCTCGGCGGCCATCTAGGGCAACCTACCAAACCCACACATTTCTGAAAACTAGACACACTGGGGATTCCAGGTAGGTATGGCTTGCATGGGTCCCCCAATGATTACTTACCCAAAATCCACTGCAAACCTCAATTTTAGCTAAACAAAGTTTGGGCCCTTGCCTGTCGCGGGTACCTGGGCCATCCACACGAGTGAGGCACCATTTTTATCGAGTGACCCGGGGAAACACTGGGTGGTAGGAAATTTGTGTCAGCCAGGTAATGCCACAACTTTCCCACACAAACATGTGTGAAAAAAGTGAGTTGTTCAGCTAAAATTGAGGTTTACAGGGGATTCTGGGTAAGGAAACGGTGGGGGATCCACGCAAGCCATACCTCCCTGGAATCCCACGGGTGTCTAGTTTTCAGAAATGTGTGGGCTTGGTAGGTTTTCCTATGTGGCCGCCGAGCACGGGGCCAATAATCCAGGTGACCCCCCTTGCAAATCCAGGTTGTTTTGAGATAGGCAATTTTGCTGTCTCCTCACTACGTTTTGGGCCCTTGCCTGTCGCGGGTACTTGGGCCTCCCACACAAGTGAGGCACCATTTTTATCGGGAGACCCAGGGGAACACTGGATGGTAGGAAATTTGTGTCAGCCTGGTGATGCCACAACTTTCCCACACAAAAATGTGTGAAAAAAGTGACTTTTTTCAGCTAAAATTGAGGGGGCATATTTATAATAACTGACGCATCCCTGCATATCAGCAGGGATGCGCCAGTTATTTTCCGCCCCAGCTCCGCCATCATGGATGCGCCGCATTTATAATGCGGCGCACCATGGGGCAAAAACGGCACAGATGCGTCACGCATCTGTGCCGTAAAAGTGGCGCATTGCTGGAGTTGCGTCGCAAGCGCGACGCAGCTCCAGCAAGGCTCGGGGGTGCCCTATGTGCACAATGCTGCGTCAATCCTTACGCCTGCTTCAAGCAGGCGCAGGGTTTTGACGCAGCATGGGCTCAAAAGTGACTTTTAGGAGGCGTTCCTGCGCCGGAACGCCCCCACCTGCCCTGGAACGCCTACATGTGGCGCAGGGCTTTACAACGTGACGCATCTCCCAGATGCGTCACGTTATAAATACCCCGCACCATGGCACAGGATTTGCGCCGCTGCTGCGTCACAAAAGTGACGCAACGGCGGCGTAAATAAGGCGCAAGGGCTTCATAAATCTGCCCCGAGGTTTGCAGGGGATTCTGGGTAAGGAAACGTTGGGGATCCATGCAAGCCATACCTCCCTGGAATCTCCTGGGTGTCTAGTATTCAGAAATATGTGGGTTTGGTAGGTTTCCCTAGATGGCCGCCGAGCACGGGGCCAAGAACCCAGCTGACCCCCTTTGCAAAACCAGGTTGTTTTGTGATAGGCAATTTTGATGTTGTTTTGGGCCCTTGCCTGTCACGGGTAATTGGGCCTCCCACACGAGTGAGGAACCATTTTTATTGGGAGACCCTGGGGAACGATGGGTGGTAGGACATTTGTGTTACCCCGATGATGCCACAACTTTCCCACACAAAATGTGTGAAAAAGTGATTTTTTTCAGCTAAAATTGAGGTTTGCAGGGGATTCTGGGTAAGGAAACGTTGGGAGATCGATGCAAGCCATATCTCCGTGGAATCCCCCGGGTGTCCAGTTTTCAGAAATGTGTGGGTTTGGTAGGTTTCCCTAGATGTCCGCCGAGCACTGGATTTGGCACGAGGGTGAGTGATGGTTCAGTATATACAGTTGTATTAACCAGAGATTTCACAAAAATGAAATGCACTGTTAATAATTGAAAGGACGAGAAACTGAACCATTGACTCACAGCTCGTGAGCTGTAAAGCCACAACAAGGCACCAACCTCTTCACAGGCCATTCATACACCTTTCATATGTGTGACACATACAAAACCATTCACACTGCCAGCAGTGGGCCCAGCACATTACAACACTCACACCAGCAGACAGCGCCATTCAAGGGCCCACCACTTTCACACGCCCACATTCCTGACACAGCAACCACACCAGCTTACAGATTGCATAGAGTGGCGTTTGGCTAGCAGTGTGTGTAGTGACCAGCAGCAAGTCACTACTCACACTCCACCAGCCAAGCGCCTGTCCACGCACACCGCCAGCCAAGCACCAGTCCACGCACACCACCAGCCAAGCGCCAGTCCTCGCACACCACCAGCCAAGCCCCAGTCCTCACACACCACCAGCAAACCGCCAGTCCATGCACACCACCAGCCAACCGCCAGTCCACGCACACCATCATAAAAATGAGTTAAAGAAAGAAAACACAAACCAATTGCAACTAATTACAAAACTATAACTAGAAAAACAGCGGCAGTAACTAAAGACATCATTCTATTGCCAAGCGTGAATCTGAACAGCTATATAAAACCATACAGACCAGGCAGTACATTATTAGACTCATGGTTGCTCCCAAAAACTCTTTTTAGTGTGATACAATCTGAAACATGAGGGAACACACAGTCCAGGATTAGAAGGACAATTGGCACAGTGCATACGACTCTCCTTCCGCACACCTCTTCGCAAGCAGACTCTACATCTCTTACAGGGATTGTTTTTTTTGGGCGTGGGAGGAATTAAATCAGCAAAGTGGCGATTTTTCAATCTAGCCACATCCTCCACCACTCCAACTCCAGGAACACTTGCCTGTTCCACAACAACAAGGCTGCCTATCACAGACTGCTGAAACTGAACAAAAGTCAACTTTGTCTCAGGAGAACACTCCTTGTACACAACAAAAGCATTGAAAGTTGCTAGATTGAAGAGATGGATGGCCAAATTATTATACCAAATGTAAGCCCTACGAATAGCAGTGTAAGGTTCCAACCTCTGATCTACTCTATCAACACCACCCCTGTGCTTATTGTAGTCTAAAATGCACACAGGTTTGCGTACTTCAGCAAACTGACCCCAAACATACACAGGTAAAGTACTCTCATCATGGATGGTAGTCAGCATGTACACATCCCTCCTGTCCACAAATTTCACAGCTAGTAGTTCATTACTATGCAAGGAACTGCACTGTCCCCTCTGAAGTTTTTGGGAAACAAGCTCTTTTGGATAACTTTACCGTTAGAGCGGATTGTGCCACAAGCAAAAGTGTCCACTTTGAACAATTCCTTAAACAATTGCACAGCAGTGTAGAAGTTATCAAGGTACAAATGGTGGCCTCTGTTAAACAGTCCTCTAGCAAGATCCCACACAATTTTCTCTGAAACTCCAAAAGTGGACAGACAACCAGGGGGGTCAATAGTGGAATGCCTACCAGTGTACACACGGAAATTAAAAACATATCTTGTCCTACTCTCAGACAACATATACAGCTTAATTCCATAATGTGCCCTCTTGCTAGGGATGTACTGCCTAAAAACCAAATGGCCCATGAACAGAACCAAAGATTCATTAATAGATATTTCTTTATTTGGAGTATAGATCTCTGAAAATCGATCTACAAAGTGATCAAGAACAGGCCGAATCTTAAAAAGACGGTCAGTCAGGGTGATCTTGTGGCAACGCCAAAGTATTATCAACAAAATGCAGCATCCGAAGCAAAAGTATATACCGATCATGGGTCATAATCGCAGGAAATATGGCTGTTGCCGTCATGGGACTGGTAGACCAATATGAAGCCATGGACGGCTTCCTTATCAAGCCCATCAAAAAGGTCAAACCCAAAAACTTCTTCATCTCATCCAGATTTGTGGGAGTCCTCCGGGTAGCTCTAGAGTGGGGCTTAACTGTGGCACTGTTGTCCCTCAAAAACTGTTCAGCATACAAATTAGTCTGCTCAACAATCTCAGCCAAAAATACATCATCCATAAACTGAAAAAACTGTATAGGCAAAAACATTCACAATCCACTCTACACCCTACATCCACGCTAAAGGCAGGCAACACCGGCTGTACCATGTTTGGATCAACCCAGTGTCCAGCACTTCCAGTAGGAAGCGTTGCAGCCTCAGGCTGCAATACCAATGTCTCTTGCTGCACCATTGGCACATCAGTGTCCCACTCTAAAACAGGCACTTCATCCCACTGAGAGTAGCTTTATCCGCACTGAGAGTATCTTCATCTTCCGATGATTCCCTGTGGAGAGAAAACTCACTGCCTGAATCTTCCCCTCCCTCCTCTCTCTCAGACGCACTGTCAGTCTCATAATCCTGCTCATAGGAAGATTCAAGAAGCATTCAAACCACCTGATGAGCAGTCATACCACGGCTAGCCATAATCCTTACTAATAAAGGTAACTTGTCAAACAAGTCAACAACAACAAACACTTTGTAAAATAAGTAATAAAAAAAATGCGTCTTTATCAGAAAGACCTATACACTCCAAAACGATACCACTCACTTGCCAGAGGCAGCTAGACTCACCACCACCTACTCTGCACAGACACAGTAAGGATAAACAATATTCCACTAAAAAAGAAAAAGAAAAGAAAATGACACATAAGACAATGCAAAACACATCACAAAAAATGTCATACTCAAAACACTAACCAAATATGCTGCTATTATGACACCACTTACAAATTCATTCATGCATGACAATAATACTCATTTTGTGTAAATCCAACAAAAATGTTTTTTTTACCAGAAAAATGCAACTACGCAAAACTGCAGAACAACCACTGCCGAAACCGCAAACAGGAATCAAAAGCTTTACACTAGAATAAACCATTACAATCTCATATGCAAATAATGCACTAATCCCCATACTATCCACCAGCCAAGCAAAGTTGGTAGGTGGGCCTAAAAGCATAAGGCCGATCTGCCCCCACAGGGAGCAGAAACAGCCAAACAATTCCCACCCCACATAAAGGGGGAGTTACCACTGCCCAAGGGGTCACTCCCCAACACCAACATTTAAAAAGCCCTGGCTGCTGCCCGCCTAGAGTACAGATGGGCCGGAAAACATATGGCCGATCTGCCCCCACGGGGCAGAAACAACCACAATAAATACCCCATAAAGGGGAGTGACCCTTGCCCAAGGGGCCGCTCCCAACAACACAAAAACAATCCCTGGTGGCCTAGTGGGCATACAAAAAAATTAATTATTTATTTGGGTCGATCTACCCTTCTAAGGGGTCAGAAACTTCCATAATAAATGCTACCCAAAGGGTAGCGGCCCTTGCCGAAGGGGCCGCTCCCCAAAAACATATTGCTCATCCAAGGGGAGCGACTCTTGCCCTAGGGGCTGCTCCCCAGCAACAATAAAACAATGCCTGGTGTCTTATGGCTTCTGCCCCCCTTTGGGGCAGATGGGCCTAGACTTACAAGGCCGATCTGCCCCAAAGGGGGGGCAGAAACGGCAAAAATAAATGGACCCCAAAGGGGAGCGACTCTTGCCTAAGGGGCCGCTCCCCAAAAACATAATTTAATTTAAATAAAAATTCCTGTTGGCCTAGTGGGAACAGGGGGCAGACCCACCTAAACAAATTGTTCCCTCAAGGGGAGTGACCCTTGTCCAAGAGGCCGCTCCCCAAAACACAAAGGTCCCAGTGGGGGCACACACACCTTTGCTATATAATAAATACAAACAATCTGATCCCCCCAGGGGGGTAGACCCAACTGTACATATTTTTCCCCCAAGGGGAGCGACCCTTCCCAAGGGGCCGCTCCCCAACACAATATGGGCCATACATTTTTTTTTAAAACAAGCATTCCTGCTGCACGATCGCGCCCCAGGCGCGATCGTGCATCAGGAATGCTTTTTAAAAGACATCGGAGGAAAGGAAAACCCTTTCCTTTCCTCCGATGCCCTTTAAAATATACCCCCCACCCTCCACAAGGCAAAACTCACCTCTTTCTTTCCCGACGCGATGGAAGCAAATGGCTTCCAGAGCATCGGGAAACGAAGGGAATCCTACAATGATGTCAGCACGCCTTGCGCGCTGACGTCATTGATGATGTGGAGGGGCGGGGGGAGGCAGGGGAAGGGCTTGTCCTGTCTTCCCCGGTGTAGGCACAAAGATCGGTGTCCCACTGGGGGAGCGCCAGCTCTTCCCCCGTGGGTGGGTGTCACGACGGCTGGGAGCCATCATGAGCACACGCCCACTGTGTGTCATGACGGCTCCCAGCCGACATGAGCACCGAAGGGGCTAGGTGCGAACAAGAAAACAGCTGTGATGTGCATCCTCTCCGTGGCTCAAAATGCAAAGTTTGGCCAATTTAACTGAACAATTTTAAGAAAGTTGCCTTCTTCATCTAACCTATGTGATGCAACATATCTTCCAAGTCTCTACAATGCACTGATAAACTGAAATGCACACTATTTGACAGACTACAGTGCCTGGAAATTAAACTTTACAATCTTTGGGATCCTTTAGCAATAGTTCTAGTTGCCTCTCATCTATTTCACCAGCTTCATCTTCCTTGGCGACTGAAATTTCCACATTGATGACCCCAACAACAACAACACTGAACACCATCAGTGTGAGCAGCCTTGGATTGACCCAGATCATCCACGACCCTACACACTGCAAAAATCTCACTGGACCCCATTTTCTCCTCCAGCAACCATGTAAAGTACAGCTACGTCACAGAACTTACATGAACCGATCGCTTCATCATACACTTCAGCATCTCCAGCCCCTACATGGCCACCCCCCAAGATGACCAGCGCCACCCACTGGAGGTGGAACAAAATCTGGACAGACACCCTCAAAACCTGTGAAGAACTTCAATCACCAATTGTGCCGACAGCATCATCCCCCAACATTTAGAGAAACCCCGTAAAAGGCCAGCTGGTACACCCAAACAAGACAGCAAACAGCTGGAGAGAAGATGGTGTGCCAGCAAGAACATCTCCAATAGGGCAGCCTTCAAGACCTCCCTCAACCCTTACCACCACCTGCTGAGGGCAACAAAGAAGACAGCCCCACCTGCACACATTGAAACCAGCAAAAACAACACCAAGGAACTTTTGAACACTGTTAAGGAATTCTCTAACCCAGTTACCAGTAAAAACAACATCACACCCTCACAGTTTGCAACAACTTTGCAAACTTCTGTTATGACAATATTACATCCGTGTACAGAAACTTTGAATGCCAAACCCACACCTATTGACTTCTTTGACAGATTTGCTACCACCACAACTGACATGAACCACATCTGACAACATGGAACCTCCTCTCCACTTAGGACACCACATTCCCCATGTAATCCATCCGTTTCAGAGCTCCCTCAGACCCATGCCTGCACCACATTTTCAACCTCAGAAACCAGAGGATCAGCCAGGAACTGAACATTTCTCTCACCAGCGCATAATTTCCCAATGCCTGGAAACATGCTGAAGTCAGACCACTACTCAAAATACCCTTCGCTGACCCCAGCAAACTCATAAAACACTGGCCAAACTCTGCTCTCATTCCCAGCAAAGGTATTAAAAAAGGTCATCAATAAGTAGCTCATGACACACCTGGAGCCTAAACAGCTACTCGATGCCTCCCAATCTGGCTTCCATAGCCATCACCCCACAGAAAGCGCCCTGATTGCAGCCACCAATGACATCCAAACCCTCTTGACCATGGAGAAACTGCAGCTCTGATCCTTCTTAACATCGCGCAGTCTTCGACACCGTATCCCACCACACGCTGATCGAAAGACTCCACTACATCTGCATCCAAGGGGAAGTGCTCAGATGCTCATGGAAGAGCCCAGAAGATCCACCTCACACCTTTTATCTCTGAACCCAAGGAGATCACCTATGGTGTCCCCAAGTGCTCATCCTCCAGCCCCATGCTTTTCAACGCATGACCCTGCCAGCCAACACTGTCTGATCTCACAGTATCAAAACAATTTTCTACGCAGACGACACCCAATTTATCTTCTTACTCACTGACGACCCCACCACCACCAGAACCAACTTCCACAGATCCATGACATGCATCACTGAATGGAATAGAATAACTGCCTGCAGCTGAACACAGACAAGCGGAAGTACTGATCTTTGTAAACACATAAAATGACTCCTGGTGACCATCAGACCTAGGAAAACCTCAAAATTATCATTGACAACAAGTTGACGATTAAATCGCTGATCAACGCCATCTCCTCCACCTTCTTCCTCACTCTGTGCATGCTATGTATTAGGTTCAAGTGGTGACCCCTACACACGAGACGCACCATGACACAGGCTCTCATCACCAGCTGACTGGACTGAGGCAAGGGGTGGGCGGAATTTGTGTAGTCGCGCTACGCAAATCTCTGCGAAATGGTAAAAAATCTCCGCGAGCACCCAGAGTTCCGAGAATTGCTTGTTCTGCCCATTCGCGATGCTTTTTTCTTCTTTGCGAACGCTGTTTGCGTGCTCGGGGTGAAATATCTTGCGAACACGCATTTTGAAAGCGCAAACAAGCAAAAAATTCTGCAAAGCCTCGGATCACGAAATTTTTGGCAACCCTGCGTTCTCCGCAGAATGCGAAATTACCCAAATTCCACAAATTCTGCGAGCGGAACGGAATTTACCGCCCAGGCCTAGCAATGCTCTCTACGTAGAAATCACCGTACTCCTCCTAGAGAGACTTCAGACCATACCGAACAATGCAGCCAAACTCATTGTTGACCGTTCCCGATTAACCCACATCACAGCCTACCTCAGGCAACTCCACTGGCTTCCCATACAGAAGAGATGCAATTTCAAGCTGCTAACCAACCACACAAGTTTCTCCATAACCAAGGACAGGCTTACTTTAACTACTGCCTCAACTTACACCAACCACTGAGAAGACTACACTCTGTTCCCTCTCACTTTCCCATACTCCCCATATCTGCAAAGATCTGGAACAGCCTCCCCACACAACTTGGGACCATCACCTCACTTCTGGATTTCCAATTGGTCCTTAAGACCTAGCTGTTCTAATAAGCCCCTGGGACCTGCAAGTGCTTATATATCCTTTTGGGTGATTTGTTGCACTTTATAACTCCTGATTGATTAATTGAAATGTATTGCAGTTGCTGACAAGACCCTATTGCTATTGGTACAGATGCTTACCCTAATATTTGTACCCCAGGGCTTCCTTGTGCTATTCATCATTTTCTAATGACATCCATCTATTAAAAATCAAAAGGTATCACCCTCAAGGCTGTACCAGACCTTCTCGAAATGCCATGTAATGTTTGAGTTCTTCTTCAAAGTGGAAATCATTCTTTACAATCCTCAAAGTCAGTTTCAAAAACTAGTGTTGTCAGGTTACTGGAAACTGGCAGCTTAGAAGGTTTCCTGGCAGCCTACTATGTCTCAGGCATTTAGTCAGACAACCTGGGAGTCATCTTATATTATTAGGCTCACGGTACCAAAAATCACAAAAATCTGCTTTGTTCAAGCTAGAGTGTGGAATTAGGTGTTGAACCCAGTTCACCACGTCTTCAACTTTGTATATTTTTTAGTTCTCTAGCTTTACAAGGGAAGCCTTAGAGAACAATCAATGTGTGCAGACTAGTGTTTTCTCCAAATCACAATTGTAGTGATGGCAAAACTATGAGTGAACACCGTCTGATTTGCAGGAAACAGTGAGGAATAATGTTGGATGATTTTCTTCATCACTTAAATGCAAATTGTTAAGGGATGTTAATATTTTTTTACCATTTTTGAGTCTTGTTTACATTTTAATTCAATAGGGCCCTTTTCAGTAAAGCATTTTGAGTACAAGAAATGGTACTTCCACAGCACTACTTCCAGTACACGTATAGGCTATTCACGTATCTCTAACCAGAGATTTCTGCTTTTTCTACCTCCTCTGTGTGGGGTCTCTGCCATAAATGTGGAAATCTCAGCAAATTAAGGTATAGGTTTGTTATAGTAAATTTGGCAGGAACAAGGGGAAGTGGCTGGAAAATGGGTAATTTGAGAAGGCATTTAGGTTGGATGTATAAATAATAAAACAAGGACTGCGGCTAGTAAATAGGAACGTTCATTAAGTTCAATCACTGAAGAGGAGACATCTTCTATCTGCAAGAGAGTGCAATTGCCCAGAAAGTCAGTAATATTGAAACAAAAAGATTCCATGTGAAAGCTGTTGAATCAGCTCCGAGGGTGGTAGAGTGGAAAAACACCAATCAGGAGGAGTCAGATGTTATCGTATTTATATTTGTATAGAGAACGACTCACCTTGGAGTGTATCCTGGCACTGGGGCAGGAGCTGTATAGACCCAACCAGGGTGGGATAATTGAAGACCCAGGTCTGTGGAAGTTGCTCTGATGTACATGGCCTAGTACTTCCAGACTTTGACAGTGAGTAATGAGAATCCACAACTGCCATATCTGGTTCTGCATATGTGGGGTGAGTGTGTGAATGTCAATGTGGCTGAGCAGAGGTATATGGTAGGTTTGTGAATGTTTATGCGGTTGTGAGGTACATGGGGCCAATGTTGAGAATGGTTTGATATGTCTGCTTGAGGAGTTTGAAGAGTGCAAGTTTGTGGATTGGGAGCCAGTGGAGCTGTTTAAGGAGTGGGATTATGTTAGTGGGGAGTATACCATTGTAGGTGAGCATGGCCATTGAATTTAATATTATTTGGACACTTCTGGTGAGTTGAGCATTTATTCTGGCATTGAGTGCATTGCAGTAGTTCAGTTTGCTGGAGATGAGGACTTGAGTGACTGCTCTGCCAGTGTTGATGAGAAGCCATTTGAAGATTTTCTTGAGCATTCTTGAATGTGTGGAAGCAGGAGAAAGAGACAGCATTCACTTGGCAAGTCATGGTGAGTTGGTTAATGATTACTATTCCTAGGTTTTTTGTATGATTTACTGTGAGGGGTGTAGGTCTAAGTTCAGTAGGCTAACAGGTGGAATACCAAAGTGAGGTGGCCTTGCGGAAGATCTCTACTTCCATATTTTCTGTGCTGATCTTGAGGCAGTTTATTTTCATTCATCTGGCTATTTTGTTCATGCAGGTGGATAAATTGGTCCAGGTGTTTGGTGTCTTGTTGGAGAAGGAGAGTATGAGCACGGTGATGATGGTGCTCCTCCTAGCCCAGAAGAAGATACACCCTGAAGCAGGTCCACTATTATCTGGGCCTGGAACCATCCCCTTCATCACTCCAGTGGACCCCACACCAACAGAGCCTCCAGCTGCACTCCCTGCTAGCCCTCATTCTCTTACACCTTCCTTCCAGAAACAACAGCTCCCAAGTGAAACATTTACCCAGATAACATTAAGCCTTCAAGAATTGTCGCCTCACCCCAAGATTATATATCCATGTTTGCTTTCAAAGATTTCATGAGGGAATGAAGTGTTGCTTATTTGGTGATCTTACATGATATGAAGGCAATTGCAGGGGAGATATGCATCCTCCATGAGACAATAGTTGACTGGCCTCAGCCAGTGTGCTCTCTCCTAGCCTTCTTGATAGCAGGCATAATGTTTCCTCTGCCTTACCATCCCTCTTCACATTCTCTTATCATGTCTTCTGGATTGGCTGCCAAAGTTTACATCTCTACCCCAGTATATCCAGATCCTCTAGGAAGTTGTACGGTCCTACCAATATAAAACAACAATCTGTGCAAGAGGAGCAATTGCATGTTGTGATGAAATCTGAAACCAGAGGATGGCCAGGAACTTTATCCCCTAACCCAGACCTGAAATTCCGATGCTCCATTTGGGTTTAGGGAATTACTTTATTTTTCAGTTTGATTGGACTGGATTTCATCTATTGACTATTATTTAGGACTTTAAAATAATGATTTGGACATTTTATGTTGGGACTTTGTGAACGTACAAAATGTTTTACTTTTATCAATATCTATAGATATTTCCTGTAGTTCATAACCTTTTTCGTTTCTGTTGCCCACTCTCCTCCACGTTACCTTTACCTCACCCATTATATGTTGTCATTTTTCTGATACCTTAGGACTGCATCTTTAAAATAATGGTTAAAATAAAAAATAATAATATAAATATTTCTATTGAATATGATGCAGATAATATGATGGTAGTTGTTTGTGCAGGTGTGCATGTTGATGCATGAAAGCATGTTGTATTATAGGAAAATGTCAAACAATACAAAGTTGTAAGCAAAATACTGACAAATGTGACATAGATTGGAATATGCTCATATTCACACAGATGAATTTTAAAAGTGATGTTTATTGTTAAAGATAATCAAAAATTAGATACAGCAGTCAGAGATGTGATGGGTAGGTCTACAAGATGTATATATTTTTGTGAGTTAGATGCAGCAAATGTTTATGAGACCCACTCATAGTCTGTTGCTGGTTGTTCTTTGTACAAGTGCCTTGTCCACGTCTCTGACTTGTTGGACGGAACTCTTTTTTGGGCTTGTGAATTTGGAGGTAGTGGGCTTGTGGAGATGCACGTTGCTTATTAGTATTTGGGAGAGTGTATGGCCTTTCGAGTCTATGTAGTCTCATTTAACTGTGACCTACATGCTAGTCATGCACACAGACACAGGCTCCTATGATAAATCTTCAATCATCTGCATATCCAAGGCATGTTGACATGCATCCTTTTCCCTTGAGAAACAAAGATGTTTCCGCTGTAAGTTTGCCATGTCTTCAGTGGATGTTTTCATCTCATCCAAAACATTGCTTACTCTCTCCAGTAACCCCAGTACAACTTCCTCGTATGATTAGATTTTTGATAGTGTCTCCCTCATTTGTTATTTCTCAGTTGCTGTAAAATAATTCTCCGAAGGGATGTGTAAAAATCATGCCCCCCCCCCTTTCCTGGCCACCTTACAATGCAAACAAGCTGGCTATTATGGTATGTTTTGACACCAGGGAGGTTTTGGGAAGGGGATTAATGAATGGTAGAGTGGGGTACTTACAAGGGCTTTCTTCCCCTTCAATTGATGAAGAGGAGAGTTGCACCTACTTTGCAAGAGAGAGCACTTGAGTCAACTTGAGTGTGCATTGAGATGTGGAGTGGGAAGGAGTTTGCTTGGCCACTACAAGCATCTGTAGGGGACTGCTACCCAGTCTTTTGGGGCTCTTTTGATAATTTATTTTGTGTGTTTTCAGGTGAGGTTTAAACAATTTTCTCCTCATCCTTCTGCTCCTCTACCTCCTTCTCTTTGGCCTCTTGAGCTCTACGTGCTGCAGACATGGTAGCTTGTAGAAAGATTCGGTTTTCTCCCAGAATTGTAAGCCGCTCTACACTTGTGGGTACTACACTGTCATTAGGCACATCATCCCAATTTCATTTGAAATCATAAACGTTCACAATACGGATTGTGTAGAATCATAGAGGTTTTTGGGATGGGTAAATACGATGACAATGAATACCATGATGTGTGCAGGCCTGAGAAAGGCAATACCCATAAATACAATGTCAATGTATGCCATAACCTGTGCCTGCATAACAATGTCAATACCCTTAAATGCAATGTCAATGTCTGACATAATCTATGGCTGCAAAACAGTGTTGAAACTGGCATTAATGATGTCAATGTGTGCCATAATCCATGCACAATTGACAAAGTTGTTACCAGTAGAAACAATGTCCATGCACACCATGATATAGACATGCATAACTATGTCAATATCAGTAAAGACAATATCGATGTACGCTATGGCAACTGTACGCACAATGTTAATAGTGACTATGAAATGATATCAGTGACTGCCATATTATTTTCAGGAGTTCCAATGAACTCATATGATTGCTGTTGGATTTACCCAGAGTACCTCCCCACCAACCCCAAGTAAGAGGTGTTAGATTAAGCCCGCTAATGCTTTTGCAATGTCGTATCTTAGTTAGCATTCGCTATGCCATTTTCTTTGCAGGCGCCATTTTAGGCTGTTCGAAACTGATCTCATTTTGTTTCTGAAAGGTTAGATTTTGTTTAGGTAATGAATAGACTGTTCATGTTAGCGCATGCCTTTCTCATTAGATAGAGGCCCTCTCCCACTTGTCTGGTGGTGGGCCCAGGGTGAAACGACCTTGGATTGTATTAGGTTGTGTAAGATATGCGCACTGAAACCTTTTTTCTGTATTTCACTGTCCAGCTCCATCTGCCTGGAAAATTCCACTGTGAGTCTGGCTTGCCCAGCTATGAAATGTCCATAATGCATCTCTTTGTTTGCTGTTCTTCAGTTCCCTCTGTAGCACTCTCATGGACCGTACAGATGGGGCTCCACTGTGAGTGTACATAAATAAACAGTTATTGGTTCATAACCGACTCTTCATTTTGTACGAAAGGCTGAGAGGTGGTCATCAGTGACCCGGATGGCCGTGAGCGCGTCACTTCCTTCAGAGATACGTGGTCAGGCAGGTCTTGCGACCCACACCATGCCTATCAATGACAGGTCACAGGTGGGGTCTCTCTTAACCGAAAGACAAATGCACACCCAGGAAAAACCCTGTTCAATCCCACAGATAGATAGTTCAACCACATACCAGGTCCAATTAAATTGGCACCAATAACACGTTTGGTCAAAGGCTTACATTCCAAAAAGTACCAGAAATCTAAATAGCAAATGTAGATACGAACACCCAGCCAATCAGGACAGGACATGTGCACCACACGTAGTGATCTAGCGATCCCCACTCCAGACATCTGGACATATACACTCTTGCACATACTAGCTCGCCCGAGGTTGAGAGTCATCTGTGTCCTCCTAGAAGCTCAAGTTGAGGGGAAGAAAGTACTTGTAAGTACCCCACTCTCCCATTCATTAATCCCCTTCCCAAAACCTTCCTGGCTGCGTTTAATGAAACCCACTTGTTCTTGTTTTGCCAAACGCCTCTTGTGTTTTCATTTCTTTAAGGTAAATAATTATCTTTGCAGCATTTTGGTGAGCCAGCCCAGAGAGATTGGTTTATCAAGCCCAATTGCTGCTGAAGGACAAGGACCCCTGCCCGAACTGATTAGTAGTTCTGCTGAATGCAGGAGGTGAAGGTCTGTCTGGAAGCAGCAGTCACAAGGGTAACAGACTACATCTGATCCTTAGTCCCAGCATGTGGTGTATGGCAAACTAGGGCAATCACGTAGATCATTTTTCCCTAGTCAGCATTCTAGAGAAAGGTGATGGTAGTTATGTTTTTCATATCTTGAACAGTTGGGCTTGACACAACAGTACATCCCTGAACCTTGTCGTGTTATACAGGGTTACTCTTTTAGCTTGAACAGTTGGGCTTGACCCAACAGTGCACCCACAAACCTTGGTATGCTATATAGGGTCAACACCTCAATCCTATTTTTAGTCAAATTGGTTTTCTTAGAGACTACTGGAGTTTCTTAACACTGGGATGATCTAAAAGTGAAAAGGGGGATTTTTGCGTTTGGAGCGCTGGGTGTCAGGCAGTTAGTACACACTACCCTTGGGTGTTACTTAGGGTGTAATTTGTAATTTAAGGGAGAATTTAGACTTTGGTGAAATAAGGTGTAGCTTGTGTCTGGCCACAGAGGGACGATCGTTGTCAGGTGATTTCTTTTTCCATACAACGTGCTGCTATCTTTGCCCGCCGAGCTGATGGTGACAGACTATCAGGCTCAGTTAGCTCTGCATAGTACATGGGGCATCCCCGCTCCTCAGGCTGTAGACACAAGGATTTTGGGACAAATAATAACTTTTTATGTCAACCTCTTTCTCTCTAAGGGACCTATCATGATGTCGAGACACCGTCTCGATGTGACAACTGGCGGACCATAGGTTGGCGGTTCCTCACCACTATTATGATTCTGCTATTACATGGTGCGGTTGCAAACTCCCACTTCTCTATTGGAGCTTGTGCTGTGGTCAGAAACCAGCCACAGAACAAGCTCCCAAAGAGAAATGGGAGTTTCTGTGACTCCCTGCATCATATGGCAGGCACCTCACAGTGTCTGCCACATGGTGCAGGGATTTACAGGGAGGCTCCAGAGGTGCCCCCAAGGCCCCCAACCAGAGGCAGCTGAGAAAGGGGAACCCCAAAGTCCCTTACCGGCAGGCTTTCCATGTCAGAAACTGACATAATCCCAATGGCGTGAACACCATCCTAAAGGGATTAAAAGCGGCCTCCGACTGGCCAACGGGCTCCTCGAGCCTGTCCTAGTGGCCGAGCTTAGTGAGGTTGGGTCCAAAATGGCCTCGTAGAGTGCAGCTATTTTCACAGAATGGGCCAAATGGCTAACCGTTGTGATCTAAAAATGTACCACCATCAGAATGGGATACTACCAGAACAGCCCCTAAGGAGCATCTAACCGCAAAACCAAGCTCAAAACAACACATATGCATCACACAATCAGCTTCAAGGAAATCAGGCTGCAGCGGGCAGCCACTCCCCAGGGTGGTTGACAGAGAACAAGACAATCGCTCTAACAGGCAGGGAGTACAGTCCAGCAGGGACCATCCCACAGCCAAGGCAAGATAGGGTGACTGTCTGCGGTGGCAGAGCCCTAGCACAATGACAGGGTAAAAACAAGCCATAAGTCCAAAACATCCCCTGAACACCTATCCCCTTTATACCACTTCCAGTCACATTTCTTTACATGCCTTTACAGTCAGCCTTCAGGTCGGCTATGCTATGTCTACTGGGAGTCCATGCTAGAGTTTGCCATCCAGGACCCCCACTGCTATTGATCCCCGGGAGGGGTTGGCTGACCATGCCCCAGGGGAATGGACAGTCTGAAGAGGGAACAGAGAGGGCCCTCAGCTGGTGCATAAAAACAGGCACCCAGGTCCACTCACCTTAGTCCAACCTTGGAAGGGCTATGTAAGTGTCATCCACCTCAGGGTTTACTGCTAAACGGAGGTCCTCTTTTAATAAAAAAACAAGGCGAATTCCCTGGCATTGGTGTCAGCAGCCATGTTTCTCAACACGCAGAGGGCAGCAATGGCCACAATGGCACTACTATCCTCAAAACTAACAAAAAAATCCAGTTCACATGACACCAGTCCATCAGGAATCCAATCAAATTCATTAGTGTCATCTCCATCAGGTTGAGTCCCAATGAAACCCCTGACACTTGCCAAAAAAACACTGCAAACAAACACATTTCCAGCCATTTTCCTGCAGGATCCCAAGGGGTCCACACACGATCTTCCAACCACCTACTGTATCCTTTGTTAAAATTTGGTAAGCCCAAAAACACTGGTACTCACCCACCGAGACTAGTACAGAAAAGCCCAAAGATTCTCAATCTTTCCATAAGAAGCTCTTATCTATTAGGTCTGTGAGCAAGCTGAAAGTGCACCAACACTGCCCCGCCACCCCCATTCCTTTGATCAAAGCTTTCAAAAGGACTTTCTTTCACAATGTCAATCATTTAAGTAACACAGAATACAAATGTACTGTTGCAACAACCATTTGAGTGACATTTTTTGCACTGCACCAAGACAAGATGCATCTAGGTGCCCAGACAACAGACACCTCACCCAAAGATGACCTACAGTCTGCAAATGTTTTTTAAGTTACATATTTTTGTATTTCTGTACAGGCTCTTTTTAGCCGGAGTGCTCTCAAGCCCGTCCAGAGCTAGACAAATGCCTAATCTCGTAAACTCTACTTCCACATTCTTGCAATGCATGCGCAGCGACCTCTCTCACCTTAACTCACCTACACTTATCTAAATACTATTATTTCTCACTCACTACACAACGCACTCCTACACAACACCTCGTACCAACACATGAAAACCCCAGGCATTTAAACTATGAACAGGTCACGTTATGTATGTTCACTCAAACCCATGCTATAGGTGCAGACAGGCTTTACGTATCCCAGGAAATAGCCTTGAAAGAGCAAAATGCATCATCCATCTGTACCTATGTAAGGTCAGGGCTAAGATCTAACCCAATAGAGTAGAACCCCGCAGAACAATAGTAAACATCTCCTGGTAGGAGACCAACTCCACAGCACTGTATCTCTTCACTGAACCTAGCAACATCCAATCCGAGGTAGACAGGATGGGCAGAAGGGGCACTCTAGGGGAGGGCACGGTTTGGCCCTGAGACTTTGTAGAAAAGAGGTACCTGAAGGGAGCTAGCCTATCGCACCAGTGCACAAATACATCCATTCCCGTTTTCATCTGCAGTCCCAGGGTAGCCCTTAACATCTTTGGGACCACCTTCTTTAATGACACATGGACCCCGGGTATTGAATTCCAGTTTAGGTATGCTCACCACTATCACCGTGGTGGTAATGAGTCCCATAGGATAGGGGGTCCAATGCTAGCATAGACTCCCCCTGCCAGGAAATCTGGGATAGTGAGATGAATATGTACATATGTTGGCAGGGAAGGGGAACCCCTAATTGTACGGAAACTTACACTTTACTCTTTATGTTTCAGAGGCAAAGGAACCAGACTGTTGATCAATAATGAAAACTGTGGCCTAATACTACACATACCAAACCTGCAATGGGACACCTTTATGTAGATTTCTAATGGCAATGT
This sequence comes from Triturus cristatus, assembly GCF_964204655.1. Classification (NCBI taxonomy): domain Eukaryota; kingdom Metazoa; phylum Chordata; class Amphibia; order Caudata; family Salamandridae; genus Triturus; species Triturus cristatus. The sequence continues at coordinate 593,201,728 of NC_140582.1, forward strand.
GGTGGCCTTGCCTACACCCAGCTCATCCCCAGATGGTGACACCTCTGCACCCTCGTGAACATACACACCCCAACCTTGGTCATCCCTGGAGAAGATCTCTCTGATTTCTCTCAACATCCATTCCAGAAGATAACAACTCTGTTGCATCAGGATCAAAAGCAAAAATCTGCTGAATTTTTGGGATGGGTTCAATACTAGGACATTCAAGAACAATTTAGACTGTTCACAGAGACCCAAGTAAACGCCGGAGTGTCAATACCCTTCTTCACCATGCAGACAAAGGCAAACACCCACTGGTTACAAATAGACAGGTGGGAAATAATGAAGATGATCAACAAAACTGAGCTCAAGGATGAACTGAGAGCCTTATGCAATATGGGGGTGCAACATCCGAATGACTTGGTGACCGCGAATCAGGGTGCGGTGGGTGCCAAGATTGATGTTCCCAGTTGTACTTTTATTCCCGGAAATTATATGGACAAATGGAAAATTAGCTTGTGCCATCCAAGAATTGCATTGTCTGCAAGCCCACACAAAGAGGGAGGGAGCTGCCCCGGAGCAGGCCTGGTTGCATAGTATCTTTTTGTGGACCCCCCTATGGGTGTCCATACTATTCACGTCACTAATGCCAGTTTTTATTGCTGTACTTCTGTTATGTGGTTTCCTAAAAGTGGGGGTTTCCTGCTGTAAAAATGCAGTCCTCAAATTAGGTAGTATGCACATAGCTAGGGACACTACAGACACACACACATTTTCGAATAATATAACTGTCATGACATATGAGGAGGACAGGAGTAGTTGAAGAATCAGCTAGAGGGGTGAGTGTTGGAATGTGTAAATATGATGTCCTTTAATACCATAATATGTGCAGTCCCGAGAATGCCAATACCAATAAATGCAATGTCAATATATGCCATAACCTGTGCCTGAATAACAATGTCAACACCCAAAAATGCAATGTCAATGTATATGCCATAATCTATGCCAACACAACAGTGTAAATACCAACAGTAACAATGTCAATGTATGCCGTAATCCATGTACGAATGACAATGTTGTTACCAGTAGAATCAATGTCAATGAATGCCATGATCTAGGCACGCATAACTATGTCAATATCATTGGGGGCCCCTCGATGGCCGGGAGCTTGTGCGCTGTTCTCACCAGAATAATGCATTGAATTGTGAAACTCACTCTTTCGGGGACCTGAGCGGGGGGGGGGTGAGAAGGGAGGGGGGAGAGAGTTGATTGATTAGCAATATTGTGCAAATTAGGTGCGCCAGCACCATCAGCTATAGTTTGATGTAAATGCATAATGTATTGTTTAATGAAATGCCAATAAAAATTACACTTAAAAAAAACGATGTCAATATCAATAAAGACAATATTGATGGACGCACAATGTTGAGAATGTTGTTAAAAAAGGATACTAGTGACTGCCATATTATTTTTAGGTGTTCCAATGACCTCTTATCATTGCTGTCGGATTTACCTGAGGTGATCTCCCCATCAACCCTGAGTTAGAGATTTATGGTCAGGCAGGTCCTGTGACCCACACCCATGCCAATCGAATGACAGGTCACAGGTGGGGTCTCTCTTACCCCGCAGACAAATGCACACCCAGGGAAAACCCTCATCGATCCAACAGATAAATAGTTGCACCACAAACAGGTCCGAGGAAATTGGCCCGAATAAAACACATTTGGCCAAAGGCTCACATTCCCCAAAAGTACCACAAAGCAGATACCACTTGTAGATTGAAACACAACATGCACACCACATGTAATAAACCGCGCTCCCCACACTAGACATCTAGATACATAAACGCTGGCTTACAATTATCTATCCTTGTGGTCAAGAGCCATTGGTGTTCTTATCAGATGCCCAAACATGTTAATTTATGACTAGGATGCTTTTCAGGAATGCAGAAATTACTTTATTTTTCCTCACAGGATGTACATAATGTCATCCAAAACGTTGTACACCAAGAGACTTTCCTCAGACACATTTTGTCAAGACTCTCCCAGCCACTGCATTTAATTAAACCAACGTTTTCCAGTTTTGCCAAATGCCTCTTATGTTTTAATTTCTTTAAATAAATTCATATCTGAACAGTAAGGTGACATATAGAATCACATTTATGATCAATAGTTGTAAATTTCACGTTAGCAAGGAATACAATTAATACTTTTTACAAAACATTAAACTAGTAACACATTTTACTTGTTCTTCCAACAGATGCTTTCTTTGTGGACAGACCCATATGTATGTCAGCTGACCCTTTGTCCAAAAGACCGTGGTGGACATGTCTTCATAGATCCTGCAGTTGTCAAATAATATAATGAAGCTCCACATTTACATTAGTGTTTATGGCATTAAACCATGACATGGCCAGCAATGTAAAAAAGAAGCACTAAATATATACATAGACTAAAGTGAGGAAATGATCCCTTCCTCTAAATCCACATGAGTCATGGAGGTAAGATGAACCACCATTTATTGTGCACCTCAGGTAAGTCCGGCAACTGTCATTCTCATCTTGTGGGAAGATGACACACTTCTGCCTTCGTAAATGAAGAGCAAACAAATAAGAACACCTATAAAAAAAAAACGCTAAACGAGAAACATTAAAAAATACTATCAGAATTTGAAACAGAGAGAGCTTATGTACCCATATGTTATTCTAATAAATGTCCTAAAGGTAACCTAGCTTCAGGATGATTCTGGAGCTCCTTCTTCGCAGTTGTTAGATTTGGGGGTCTCTAGTTGGCAGAGGTAGGTACCTTTGACCAAATAGGGGCCCTTGTGTCAAGTCAGGGTATGGGGTTACAATCCTAAAATAACCCCTGCTCACCCCCTTGGCAGCTTGGCATGAGCAGACAGGCTTATCTCAGAGGCAGTGTGTAAAGCATTTGTGAACACATAAAGTAACTCAGTGACAACACTACAGATGGACACCACGCAAGTTGCATATTAAAAATAAGTATTATTTATATAGATTTAACACAAGACCACAAACAACAAAAATCCACAATACTTGTACTTAAAGTGGTAGAATTAGCTTAGTTCTCTTTAGATGTTAAAAATGTGACACTTTGAGTTCAATGTACCTTAGGATGCGTAACGTTATACAACAAAAGTGTTGCAGGGAAGGTGATGCGTCGGTTCCTTACACGCAAGAACAGTGATGCGTCGGGTCCCTACTGATGCCTAGGGGATGCGTCGGTTCTTCTCTGCGAGGGGAGGGGATGCATCGGCTTCTTACTGCGCTTCCGTGGCGATGCGGCACGCAATGCCGTGATGCGATGAAGATCTGGTACAAAGCGACAAAGATGGCACCTTCTTCTTGATGCGACACGATGCGTGTACGCCCGACGGCCGTGAGGCGACAACGATTTTTCTGAACCGCGACAGGCCCTGCGACATGCTTCTCGGTGATGCGGCAGCATCTGATGTGACATCGATCCTCTTCTCTGATGATGCGAGATGCTTCGGCAATGATGCGATGGCCATGCGGTGACTCAACGATTCTTCTAAGCCACGCAGGCCCTGCGATGCATCTCGGTGATGCGGCGGCATCTGATGCGACATTGATCCTCTACTCCGGCGATGCGAGGCGCTTTGGCAATGATGCGACAACTACAGCGGTGGCGACACACTTCTCTGTTGATGCAGCGGCTTCTGATGCAACGTTGATCCTCTTCTTCGGCGATGCGACTACAGCGGCTGCAGCGGCGACACACTTCTTCTTCAGAAAGCCTCGCACAGCAGCAGGCACTTCCAAAAGAACACTTGGGGAGCTGGTGGGTGAAGTCTGTTGTCCCTGAGACTTCAGCAGGAGGCAAGCTCTCTCTCAAGCCCTTGTAGATCCTTTGCAAGTTGATGAAAGTACACAAAAAGTTCCTCTCTCCTTTCTTTGGCAGTTTAGGTAACCACTGCAGGCCAATCCCCCAAGCAGCACTTCAGCTTAGGGAAAGTCACTCCTCAGTCTCTCTGGTTCTTCTCCTCAACCAAGGTTTCTTCTTGTTTCCCAAAGTGATCTAAAGTTCTGGGATCTGGGTCCCCCTTTTTATACACAGTTTATCTTTGTTCTCTGAAAGCAGAGAGACCTTTGCCAAGTCCAAACCAGTTCTGGTCAGTCCTGGAGCACTTTGTTGACAAGACTCCTTCTTTCCTTTCACAGTGCAGACCAGGGACATCAGACGCACCACAGGAGGTGGAGCCAGCATTGTGGAGGGAAGGCACAGCCCTATTCGGGTCCCAGGTGCAACTCCTCCCACCCATCTACATGCAGATCTCTCTATTCAGCTCTGTGCTGACTCACCCTGTCTCCTGGAATCCCCCAGCCCCTGTCACTCAAACTTCAGACAAGGAATACACAACCTAGCAGAGGCAGGCTTGGATGGTTTAGACAAGAAAATACCTACTTTCTAAAAGTGGTATTTTCAAACATAGAATGTTAAAACCAACTTTACTAAAAGATGTATTTTATCATTCTGGGTTCAGGCATACTAAACTCGAATTTCTACCTAGTTCCCTGAGTCAGTTAGGATTATAAGATGTAATAATCAAACTGCCCATTCTGGCCTATGGGGAACAGGTAGCCTTGCAATAGTGAAAAACGAAAAAGGCTGTAATTCACTATTAGGGCATGACACACACACTAGGGCATGTCCTGCCTTATACTTACAATGCACCCTGCCCTTGGGCCTACCATAGGGCTGTCTGATATGAAGAACAGGGAAGGTTTAGGGACTGGCAAGTGGGTGCACTTGCCCAGTCAGCATGGTAGAGCAAACAGGATACCAGTGTCAGCACAAGTCGTGACTGCACCGAAACCGCGTAATACCGCAACCTGTCCCGCCCCACGGAGTTCCAAGTTGGAACCCCCAAAGGTATTAACCTTCAAGAAGTTCTTGTAATTAAGACTAGAACTTCCATCTGTCATTGAATATTATTCAATCTTCACTTCACATTCACCTGAGGTCCTGAAGAAAGCCGCCCGACCCCTCTGGGCACACTAGGGGCTGAAACATGTCGACCAACCACTCAGACCACAACTGCAGCGGATTCATAATATGTCCTTTCTGCAACTAGCTATTTTTATCCTTCTCTTCCCTGCACCTATCGGAATAAAATTATATATAGGTAGCTAGAGGAATTTTTTAATCTAATCACACCACCTGAGCACTTCTCACCCCCCTTTTTTGTATTTTTTCCCTGATCACTACTGGATCGTCCAGTGGTTCCCTCCGGGTTGGAGGAAGCATGGGAAAAACCCTATGATGATGCTGTCACGTATCTAAATATCAAGGCGGAGAACCAAGATATACCGCCCACGAATTATCTTACGTGAATGAGGGTTTTTTACCAAATATCGGAAACAACTATCTGAACCCTGGTGCCAGCTACAAGTGATCCATTCCCTTTGATTATTACTATATTAGCTGGAAGCCGAATGGATCACAGCTTCTTCTATTTCCTTCCCTTTGATTGATATAGTACCAGACTGCACACAGGCTCTGCAATGGCATATGTGAGACACACTTTTACAGGCTGCTTCTGTGGGTTGCACAACCAGTGCTGCAAGCCCACCAGCAGCATTTGGTTTACAAGCCCTGGGCACTTCTGATGCACTGTACTAGGGTCTGAGAGGTAAAGCAAACTAGCCAATCATGGAGTCACTAATCCGTACATCAATTTACCATAGGGAGAGCATATGCACTTTAGCACTGATCAGCAGTGGTAAAGAGCCCAGAGTTATTAAACCAACAAAAACAGGTCAGACAAAATACAGGAGAAAGGCAAAAAGTTCAGGGATGACCCTGCAAAAAGGGCCAAGTCCAAAAGAAGTGTATTCTCACTCCTCGCTAAAACACCACTTTCGAGTCCATACTGCCCCTCCGCATTCACTAATAGTTAGTTATCTGCTGTAAGGCCGACACACTTTAGGTGTCTTCGTTTTTTGATTCATCATTATTTTAGTTCATGGTAAACTCTTGCTACCTCCTTTTTTAAATAGACCAAGGAAAATAGTCTAGTTTGAGTCTCCATGTTTGTTTTTTGTTTTTTTTATTTCAAGGTATTTTATTAAATTTTGCAACCATAGATAAACAGTGGTACACTATATATAGATATATATTATCCCTTATGCAAAGTACCGAGCCTCCATGTTATTAATAAAATCAAGACTTCCCTGCTTCAACTCGATGGAAATCCTGAATTTTACACGCGTACATCTAGTGTGATGGCAATATCTCTTTTTGGAAACTGGTGTCAATTGTTTGGAGAAAAGCATGACATCTATGCCAGTTTTTGATTGCTTGCAGTTTTTCCCATGACATCCCAGTCTGTTTTTTTCCATTAAAAACTATGGTCCCATTGATTCCTTTGCATTGTGCTATTGAAATAAGTGGGGCACAGGATAGTCTAATAAACCGGTGTACCTGTGTACTCAAATGGGCTTAAAAAGAGGTAATTATGATAATTTATGGCTCACGAAAAACATTTACAGAAGAAAACGAATTTTATTTAATCTGATTATGTCCCCAATTAGAAATTGCATGTGGATGCAAATATTTTATAATTAAATACATTGTTTTATTGGGTTAGATAAACATTGTGGTTGGTTTAAAATGATAGCTCTAAAATGGAAGTTTTCTTTAAATCCAGTGCAAATAGGGAGGACATGAATAATTGATAACCTCGGGCATTTTTATCAATTGTGATGTTGCCTTTGTGTCATTTAGGATGGGGATATTTGGAGTAAAGGTGAAGAGAATAAAAGGAAGGGCATAGGGGATAATATATTTTTATTTCCCAAGATAGACAGTACATTTTTCTTTTATTATGTGTTTTAATTGTTCATTGAGCAGATGCTCTGGGGAAAGGCGTTAGGCTTCTGGAGATTGCCTACTCATGCACTATTAAAGGAGAAAGGGTGCGATTTCTATGCATAAAAAGTAACTTGAAATGGAATTTTCTGCTTGGGCTACTTGTATTAATTGTTTTGGTTAATGGATTGCGTCTGGTTTTCATTAGCAGTAGTTTAAAACAAAATTGATCCCAGACATTGCAGACAGACAGTCACAACATGATGTTGAAATATTTTAATGTGTAACTTTCACAAAAGGACACGTTCTGCTTCCCGTCTGAATGACACTGGGATGAGCCCAGTCATATGTACAAGGACTTTACAGTGATCTAATAACACTGAAGATGACTTCCCGGTTTCCTAATTTCCCATATCCTTAAAATACCATTGTGGAACCAGATTAGAACAGATGCCTGTTCCCACCAGATTCATTCGTCTTTTCAACTACCAAGTGCTTTGAGCAAATTTAATTAGTTGAAAAATAATAAAAGGTCATGGTGTGACTTTTAGGTCAAACACTAATATAAAAATGCCTGCTCGATTTTCTTTCTGCTCTGGCCACGTGTTATAAAACTGCACTAAACAGATAATGTTATCTTAAAGAAAGATCATATCATAGGAAATGTCATGAATTATTTTTTGTACCAATATGTTTTCTATTGCGAATTCATTTCCAACATTGTCTGTCGATTCTTAACAGAATTCTACATTGGGAAGCATATTTTGCAGAATGGGAAATACAATTTGTACAAAATGAAGGGAGAAATGTTAGATTTCACAACGCAACATGCCACTGTGTCTCAAAGGATAAATAACCACCTTTCTAATGAGGAACAAGAGAAGTTCTGAGTATTTGTGAAAGACAATGGGGCAGATTACAAGTTTGGTGTTCCATAGGAATGCTGAACCTGTGGTGGCGGTCCAAGCCCTGCCACACTGTGGGATCACCCGCAGTATTTCGACTGCAGTATTTTGGACTGCCACAAGACCGCTGGCACTGCTGGGATCAAGGATGCAGTGAGACGGAGGCAGTGCGGGTTGAGGCAGGAATATGCAGGTGGTGCCGGTGCGGCCACTCCGAACATATTACGAGTTGCCTCACCACCACCCTTTTCACAGCAGTGAGCCCGCCATGAAAAGGGTGGTGGTGAGGCAATTAAGGGGGACCTAACAGAGTCCCCTGCAATCTCTGGGCCAAGGGGATCATGCGGTGGCACATTTAGTGCCCCCCTGTATTTGCACCCCCAGTTCCTGCACGGTGTGGCATTTTTGCCACACCATGCAGGAAGGATTCCACACCATGCAGGAATGTGCCGTCAGGGCTCTGAGAGTGGAGGTCTGAATGTCAAGCTCTTCAAAGACCCAGACAGACCGGTGCTGTCAGACCGCCGCAGGACTGCCCGTCAAACCAGGATTTGACTCCTAATCTGGCAAACGGTCGCACCACGGGTCTGGCGGTCCCACAGCGGATCCACTGTGGGACTGCCAAACTTGTAATCAGGCCCTATGTGTTTTAGCGTGCTCTGCCATAGTGTCTCCCTTAAGGCTGAGTGCATTTTCCCACTGACATGACTTCCACAACTCCAACTGGGGGTCTGTGCAAGTGAAAATTCTTAGCAGACGGCAACATTACTTAATGGTCTGTCTTTCTTGTTCCAGTCCAAGTGAATATGAAAGTGAGCATGTAGGCTTTCACAGAATCCGTAACTTTATTTGCCAGTGTTGGAAACACAGCTATTTTACTTATATTTTCAATGAAGAAAGCCCTACTTTTTCTATTTGTTCTCATCCAGCCCCTTTATTTATAGTCACCACTCCTATTCCCAAGACCGTATCTTTTTTGGGCTCCTGCCAGAGACAATTGACCCGGTGTTCCTACATTTTGAAGGTGACATTTAGTTTGTCACAGTCTTGCAGGCCAGCCCACTCTGGGGTTTCCGCTGGCTAGTGTGGGCTGGCTGTGAGGCAGGGCCCTGCTTCTAGTACCTTGTCTCTGAGCCTATTTTGCTTAATTTTACTTTGAGAAATTGCCGCCTTTTTCATGTGCTGTGACTGTGGTGGGGTGAGGGTTGCAATGATTCCCTCTCCAGGCACACATCTTTCACAGGTGCTTTTTCTTCTGGGAGTGTCATTGCAAGATGCCGGAGTCACAACGCTTCTTCGTTCTACCTCGGGCAAGGTCCATGATTCTGTGATTGCTTTGCTTTAACAGGCAGTGCTCCCATCTCAGAACAATCCTAATTCACGTCTGCTGTGCAGCCACTTGGCTGCAGTGCTTTTGCCCACATGAGCGCAGTTGCATATATTTATGTTGAACCTTTGGAAAAAGGCCAGCATAATAATTTGCTCTTATATAGAACTTGAGAGGCTATATGTATCAAGAGTTACTATATCCTGATTTAATGAATGTCAAGTTACAGGCGTCCGAAGGATGGAAGTATAAGTGGTCCTTGCTATCATTCAAACTAATTACCTACATAGGACAACAGATGTCAGCAATGACTCCCTACCATAGTTTTTGTATTTGCCCTTTAAGATCCATTCCACTCAGGTTGGCTTTTGCCAGCAGACATCCACACTATGTCATTGCACCTGAGAATAAAGCTCACTTCGGGGCTTTAATTCCCTTTGGTTAACCACGACCTAGGGGCATATGTATCAAAGGATTCATTTGCGATTCTCAAATAGCGATTTTTAGAGAATCGCTATTTGAGAATCGCAAAACGCTATGTATGTAGGATTTGTAAATAATTTTGTGAATCCTACATATTCCTTAACTGCGAATCGCAAATTGCGATTCGCAATTAAGGAATACCTCCCCATTCATTCCTCTGGGCCTAGAGGCCCATAGGAATGAATGGGAAGACATTCTCAATTTGCGATTCTCAATTAGAGAATCACAAATTGGGAATGCAATTTCAAGGGTGCCAGGGTGACAAAAGGACACCCTTGCGCACCCTTGAAATGTGCATGTGTGCACATGTGGCACACATACATGCCCTAAGGGCATGTATGTGCATCACATGGCACTTTGAAAAATGCAAAAAAGTGCATTTTTCAAAGAAATCGCAAATTACCACTAACTTGAAGTTGGTGTCAATTTACGATTTCTTAAGGAGAAATCGCGCAACTTGGGTGCTTTTTACATCGCATTTAAGGAATCACAATTTGCGATTCCTTAAATGCTTTTGCAAAATAAGGAATCGCAAATTTTGATATTCCCTATTCAGCGAGGGCCTTTTGGGATGATACATAACAAAAGGATTTTTCCCGTTCGCAAACGGCCGATTCTGAGAATCGGCGCGTTTCCGAACGGGAAATGGGCTTCATACATATGCCCCCTAGTCATTTTTCGAGCTCTAACCAAATGTGTGTAGTGCTTACTTGCAGTGTGTATATTTGGATTGCTTTTTGTGAACGGGACCTCATTTGTTACATGTCTTTTTCAAAAGAAACAATTATGCAAGAATAACGACTCCTTCAGGTGAATTTTAAAATTATTTTCTAAATTACTTCCTGATTCGCTATGCTAATGTATAGCTATTTCACTGGCTTACTACATATAAGACTTAGGCTAAGTGATGACACAAATTGTAAGAATTATGAAACTATATAGAAAAAGTCGATTTTTTTCTCCAATTACTCTTTCTTTATATTATAAAAAACTATGTTTGCTGGTGAGGAAAAAGATTCTGTTTTCTGAAGCACAAGCAAAAGCATGGGAAGAGTCAAACTCTAAAATGCAAAGAAAAACGTGAAAGAATTTTGATTAGATTGGTCAAGTCTACAGTACAAACACTGGCCAACACAATCCCCATTAGCCAATCCTCTATCGATCAGAGTGAGAAAAACCCGTCGGACTGGCTTTGACAGCCAGCAATAAACATGCCCCAGTTAAGAAAATACAACAAGCACGTCACCACGAAGCCCAGAAATGGTTTTCCACTGACTTAAAGGAATTAAAACTTCCTCTGTGTCAAGCGGAAAGAAAGTGGAGAAATAAATACTCACCTGATGACAAAAGCACCTATCTAGCAGCCCTCAGAACTTACAAAAAAACAATACTGGCCACAAAGGCCAAATATTTCTCTTCTAAAATCATCACCTCCACAAACCGATCAAAGGATATCTTCTCAATAATTAACAAATTATCCAACCCTGATAGAGTGACATTAAAAACTACACCTTCACAATCCCCATGCGACTCCATGAACAACTTCTTCATTGACAAAAATCAAAACTATTAAAGCAAGCATCCCCATATGCCCAAGGCCTACTTGTCCAATTAAATTAAACAAACACACAGGCTAGAACAGATCTCAGTGATAAGTCAAGAAGTTTTCACAAACCTATTGACCAAAGTAAAATCTGGCTCACCCAAAGACTGCTGCCCCCCTTGGATCTTAAGGGAAGCCTTTACTGCCTGCCCAGACCCAGCCATGGCCCTCCTAAACAAGTAGCTCTCCCAGGTTTACGTTCCTGACGCCTTTAAAGAGGCGTATGTTATCCCCCTGCTGAAAAAGCCAGGATCTGAACATAACATAACATAACATCATAAGAGGTTATCCATGCATACTTTTAAGACAGACTACATTAACATTGAAAAAGACTACAGTGTTTTCAGAAGTTCACAACCATAAACTCATTACACCCTAAGTGTTCCACACCTTGTGTTCCCCTGATGCTCCCATGAGAATAGTTCATTGGCTAATACTCCTAAAACAGTAGAGGTTATGAGTTGATAGATATAAGTGCATTGTGAGAAATTAGGTTGTTGGTTGAATGGGGGTTGACCCCTGTTCAAGCAATAGACAAAATCCCTATCAGGGTGAACCACACAAGACACTAAATTGACCTTTACCTAACCCTCTGGTAGCTTGTCACAAAAGCAGTCAGGCTTAACTTAGAGGCAATGTGTAAAGTATTTATGCAGCATACAAACAGTAATAAAGTAAAAACACAACATAAAAAAATCCAACACCACTAGAATACATTTTAATAAATTATTTGACATAAAAACGAAGAAACCTAATCAGTATAAACAGAGTTATTAATTTTTCAACCTTTCAGGTAAGAAAATCACCTAAAAGCACAAAGCGCCAACTTGCTGGCAATCTGGTCTTGCAAGACCGAGTGAATGTCACAAGTTCACACTGACGACGATGAAGCACGGTCCGGATACAGGGACCTGGTTAGTACTGATGAAAGAATTAACTTTTAAAGTCCCGTGCAAAGAGTTCCATTCGTGGTGGAAGGAGTCGAGAGGAGCAGGGAGAGCGTCATGGATGGTCATCGATGTAGAGCAAAGAGCAGTCTGGGAATCACAAGCAGTCATTGCTGGAGCTACGCTGAAGCTGTGGCGTGAGGAGTCTGGGTCACCGGAACTATACGTTGGTGGGTGGCAAGATCTGGGCATGAACGAACCCGTTCACGTAGAGCCCAAAACTTCAGGATTTCTTCTTTTCTTGAGGAGAGAGAGTTCAACTAATTTCACATCAAGGATCCACAAACTGAGGGGCACCTCTTGACAATCAGAAACTCACTCCAGCGGAAGCCAGAAGGCCTCAGGAAGGTCCATTTGCAGGTCCAGGAAGCAGGTCAGTTGGGCAGTTGCTGGCAGCCTCTTGAGCTTGTCTCAAGGAAGGAATTTGCAGTCTTGTTAGATGCTAAAAAACAGTTGAAATAGGTGTAAGACATCAGTGTCAACTCAATGTACTAACAGATCACAACAATAACCTCATCAAATGACCACGGATCACTCCACCGACAAGGTCTCCTATAACTTGCATGGAGACAAGGGTGCCCCATGTTTACTGTCAGTAGCTGCACAGATATCCATGGTACCTGACCCAACCTGAGGCTAAGGACATCTCAATCCACATTGGTCCTGGTGGGAACACCATCCTCAGATTGTATGTCTACAACTCAATTAAACAGTGAAAGGCTTAAAAGGCTCAAGCAAGCTCCAATCTATTTGGACATGACTAATAAGTCAGATCAATGTCTCTATGCATGTCTAACAAACCCTCCCATGTCTACACACTCCTGTCTACGTGTATTAATCATCCGGATTTCACACATGAATGAACATTGTCCTTTACACATTACCCAACACATACAAATGTGGAGGACTCTCATCCTTAACCTATGTAAACCCTTATATCATGGATCATACCCACTTGCAGATGATAGCACAACAAAAACATGCCACACATGCCATCATGTAGGCATAAATATAGATGGCGCCAGTGTTGTTTGCCATCTTACAACGCTGCACATATCCCACTTACCAAGGCCAAGTATGGCTCATTGTTTGCGTCGTATGCGCACTGTATGCCATGCCACATGTAAGAGATCCCCAGGACAAGATACACAGAATTTGGGGATCACTCCTGACACAAAGAAGACATGTGGTCTGTGTGGGGCAGCTGACCCACACAACATCAAACAAGTATAGCTGAAATGTCACATTACTTAGCCATGTGTCTTTACAACTTTGAAGACTGACATGTGACTTGACTCACCTTTGGATATGGACCGCAAGACATAAGTCTTGTCCAAACATCATGCACCTGCATCAAGACCTTTACATGCAACAACAACACCAATAATCCTTAAGACAAGAGCCACCTACAACATTGATGGGGAAACTGCCGCTTGTAACATAAGGAAACTGTTAATGCACAATGTCTGACTTTTGACAATACTCACCCCTCCTAGCTGCTGTTGGGCTCTCAACTGCCCATTAAGCTCCGGGTACGCCACTGCTAGGATGTGGCTTCCTGCAGTGGACGCCGCATCAGTGATAGACCACCAGGGGATGCACTCTCTGGGTGATGGCTTTCCAATGCCCTTGCTTCTGATGGGCATTTACCTATAAAGATACAAAAGATGAAGCAAGATATCGTAACTGCAAATAAATGGATCAATGTCAGTCTCACAAGCATTTTGGATACATCTAGCACAAGCAAGTAGCAAATCATGATACACTACATTTATTCTCCTCACATGCTCAGCACCACTTGTAGGGGTATAGACAGTTTGGTACTCATCAGCAGACTATCCTCAATCCTTGTTGTGTGCTACACTGATGAAGACAGCCCATTAACTTCATGCAGGCCAGGGGCATCCTACATGCAGTCTTCTGCCAGCTACCATGGGACACACACCCACAATTCAGACCTTCTGAAGGGCAACCTCCTTGTGCATGTTTGTACACACCCTGCAACGGCCTGGCCCATTAACTACATACATACAGTACATACAGTCTAACATCAGAATACATAGTGACACCAAACACAAAGGTCACAATGAAAGGGCTCACAAATGTCACACTGACAGATACTACTGTGGTATAGTCTGGCCATGTGGACTACAAAAAGGGAAAATATACGTGTCACAGATTTTGAGTGGTTGCTACTAGCATTACAGGACGTATCTCCTGCCACATGTGGCACTGACACAGGGATCAAATGAGAATTCGAGTAGATTGTGCAAACCAATGATATTGAGATTACTCAAAGTTCTCACATTACAGTATTCATCTCACAACTACAACAAACCCTGTTCTAGTTGTCTACCTCATATGCCAGTTGAACAACACCAATTAGGCGAGGGCCACTACACATATTCTGTCAATGTTGACAATAGTACCACTACACACCATTGGAAGCACATGACAACTGAGGTAAAACTGCATGACTGACAATTTAACAGGCCAGAAGTGTGACTCTATATATGCTGTACACAACATGACTGTTAGCACTAACTATGATATATCCCAAAAGCTTAGGTTAACGTGGAAGTTCTGGCATGTGTCACACTTTGTGCTCACAATCTGCAAATCAGTGGCCATGTGTACAACTCAATGTAAACTTGTAGAACAACTGATTGAGTTTGTGGCATGTGTCCTGGCAGAAAATGATGCTCATTTCATAAGTTCTGGCACTCTCACATGGATGACATCAACATAGAATTGTACAGAGGGTCTGATTGCTTCAAGTGACACACCTGGGATTGCAGTGAAATAATTAACTACTGTACTCAGCAACCATCTGCACAGTACATGTGTTGAGAGGTCAGACACTCTTCCCAATTTGAGTACGATTCATGGGCCTGTTACAAAAAACTTGTGGTAATGAGGGGCCTGTGCTAAGGCAGTGAAACACATTGAAAATGAGGTTAAAGGGCAAGTACACTCAGGTCTGTGGCTCCTGCCAAGTACAATATGACAGGTGGCTTTATTAAGATGTCTGAGGGCAACAATTTGCTCTGGGACACTATTTTGGAAACTAACTCTGTGCTGCGGTATTATGTCACATTAACCTCAGCTATCATGGGCAGACCGGAGTGTGTAGGAATCATTGGCAGAGTTTGCTGTCAGCAGGTTTACCATTGTGATCCCACATTAACATCATAATTTCAAGTTGTTCATAGGGTGGTGTATATGTTATGAACATTCAATACAGGACATGAAAGTTGTGTTGCTCTCTGAATGGGTTGGTGACGTACCATCACTACCAGTCAAGTTGTTGGTGCAAACTGATCTGTGGGACCATACACATGATTCAATGAACCACTGCTGCACCTTTAATGATACATGCACCAGTAATGCATAGCTACATTAACATTTCTTTGCAGGTTGAAGAAGATCTCCATGTAAAACCCATAATAGTGCAGATTACACTATGCATGAAGTTGAAAGTGCATGGCACAGGGGTAGGACATAGGGCGAACCCAAAATCAATATAGATTATTTTGCAGCCAATGTACAGAGAACCATTATCCATCACATCTCTTAAATAAGTAGTGAGGACACATCCTTACAAATGTGTGAGTAATTTCACTATGGGATTCAGAGGCACATAGTAGACCATGGACATGTTAAGGTTGAGACTACAGTATCCTACAGACATCATGTAGAAGTTACCTGCTCCTCTGGTGAGACATAGAATTGGCCATACAGGGAAAGGACATCTCCAGCCAGTGTCTCCAGCTCTTCTGATGTGAAGGCAGGGGCCCTCTCAACTGCATGGCCTGGCATGGCTGCTCCCAGAGGTAGCACACAGTAGCAGACAGTGTGGAGGTGTTAATGGCAACAGTGACAGTAGTCAAGTGAGTGATTTTTATAATCTCAGCATGCATGTATGCCAGGTACGTGGTCATGCGTGTAGACACAGCCAGCCATTGGCTTACAGCAATCACATTTCCCAACATTAGCCTATGGCAGAGACCGCTGTGAAAGTAACTGCACAATGCGCATTCATCGACTGCCAGCCGCAGAACCTTTGATATGTCCTCTTAGTGAGGTCAGGTTTCAACCATGTTAGTAGTCATGTTTACAGTGTTGCTGACAGCATTTTAATGGTTGCTGCGACTATATTTGAGATGCTGATGTGCTTCAATATCCATCATAAATTAGTTCTGAGATGCTGACTTTTGAAATTGTTCAGTACAACATTTCATCTGTGTACAATGTGCACTGCGCTATGTACACTGCATTTGCCGATTATATATCATGCACGCCGCAGTATACTGTTTATTTTTCCAACTTTGCATTGATGGTGTGCACACTCAAGTTACAGCCATATGAAGGCCTGCTTGGGGAGCACTGGTGGATGAGTCAGATTAGACAGTTATAATGGCACATGTTTAGTGCTTCATGATGCATACATGGACAAGCACATGACTTTAGCCTTACACACCACATATATTTAACTGTGCACACTGAGACCAATTTGTTTTTTTTTATTTACTTCTCACATAGATACCCTAGGAGAGGGAGGAGACGCCGGCCTCCAGTGTTCCGCCCATTTTCTTACCTACACACCATGGAGGAATGTGACATCACACAGAAGTTCAGCTTGAAGCCGCAAACAATCCTAGATATTTTTCATCAGTAGGAGCCTGACCTCCTACCTCACCTCAGCAATCCTACGTCAATTCTACCATTAGTTAAATTCATGGCAGTTTTGCATTTTTATGTCCACCTGTTGTTTTCAATTCACTGTTGCTCTTTCTGGAGGAATGTCACAACCTATGTACAGCAGGGTCCTCACTGACGTGCTAGCAGCTCTATTGCAACACGTGGCAAGCTACATCAAGTTCCCCGGATGTGAGAATTTAGCTACTATGAAGGGGGATTTCTATAGATTTCGTCCCATCCCCCATGTAATTGGATCGATTGGTGGTACAAATTTTGGCTTAGATCTACCCCACAACAGGGAGCAAGTCTACCAGAAAAGAAAGCACTTCCATTTTATTGACGTGCAAGTTGTCTGTTTAGCGGATTTGTACTTTGCAGACAAATGATCAATGTACCATAGATGTTGCTAACATGCTTCTGGGATAGACCATACAGTTACATTTGCATAATATCATGGGTCCTGGATAGCTATTGTAATGGAAATGCACTTACAGACAGCGCTGCAACACATGTCATGTCCTGGAGTAGGATACATGTGGTCTTATATGCAAGAAAACACATTGCCACAGACAAACTAACATCTCAGATATTTTGAGCATTGCACGTTAGGAAAGTAGATAGACAATAGAATAGAATAAATAAAGCAAAGTTGAAGCAAACAGTACATTGTGATTCCACCAGGTATTCCTGACAAGCCCTCATTAGGCAGAATGGTCATGACCGTCTCCACCCAGGGTAAGAGTTGCAATGGTGCACTGGGAGGGCCACCTCCAAATCTTTGTGTCTCCATCTGGTGGATGCTGTACTCGCTGTACACCTTGTGCCTGAGGTTGTTCCACCTCACCAAGCACACATAGTGTATTAGGATTGGTTCACGGGAGGGGAGGGACATCTATTTAATTCATTGAGTTTGGTTCGGGTGGGTGAAACTTACATTTTAGTGCACATTCGGAGAGGATTGTGTTTGGCGATACGGTTATAGCAGGTATGCACAAGGGAAACACTTGAACGGACACATTCGAATGGGTGAGATAACAGAGGCTTAAGGGTAGTTTGTGGAATCACGAGATAAATAATGTTAGAATGGGGTAACAGGTTTCTGTTTAAACATTTTTTTGGAGAAGGGAGATTAACAGACATGTTAATATGGTTTTGATTCACTTGGCACAGGTTTATTTTGGGTATTTAATGTAGGGGCATGAAGGAGATTTAGCATTTCTATGTTTTGGTTAAGGGAGGTGAGAACTGTTAGTTATTGATTTGCGTTACTGTTGGGGGTGGGTTAACTATACAACAGATGACTGATATATGTGTTTTTTATAAAATTTCAGATACCCCAGACGAAGTATATTTAAGAACCGAAATGCATTGGGTGCGATGTGTTCGTAATTATTTGGAGGAACTGAGATTTCCTTTTGTCCATGAATAGGCCTGGATGGGAAATTCTGGGATAAATTAAAAACGCATAGGATGATTGAAATCTCATACCTTTGACGTGATGGATTAATTTGGAAAACGATATGAGAACTAAAAGGACAAAAATTGGATTGCTATGGTTGAAGTGTATCAATGAATACCAAAGTGTATCAGGTTGTGCAACCCATTCGGAATTCGCAACCCGGCGGATCACCATTTGTTCATTTGTTATGTTCAAAGTGCTAAAGGAATGGAGCTGCACGCCGAATTTGAGAAAAAGCAAAAGGAATCGTAAAAGTTAAAAACCAGAGTGTGCTTCAGATCATTGACTTTGCAGTAAGTCGTGCGCCGCCACAGCTGTGGTGTGGATGACACAGATGTGGTTCTCAGGCGGTCGAACCACCAAACTCCTAATCAGGCCCTAAAACAAAATGCTCAAATTCATTCAATACACATTTAAAAAAAAGTTAAATATATGTTTTTGTTCCTTATTTAAACAGTACATCTAATAATAAACCCAACTACAGGACCTATCTTAACAACAAAGTCAAAAACATTCACGTAAGTATTGTAAATTTCAAAAGTAAATTTCAAGAAAGCACCACAAAGACATATTGTTTTTTAAAACTAGTACATTTAAAATAGTGTTTTCCAAATGCAGATAAACAGAAATATTTAATATTCTGTTAGCTCACCAGGTAAAAAGGCAGGTTTTGAATTTCTTTTAGGTTTTTGTGTTTTTTTATGGCTATCTATCATACTATTACATAGATATAAGGTACAAACATTTTTCACGTGTTTCTACTGTTATGCAGAATCTAAAGTTATAAGCCTAGTAAAATTGGTTCACAGTAGTAAAATTGATGTTTCAGAGATGCTGGTTAGCAAAGACATGAAAATCCATATTTTTGCTGCTTTGGACAGCACTTTACGTACTACAAAATGGCCGACATGCTGTTTCGTCTGTTGTTGTTTTTCATATAATGGTCTCAATCTTGTTATTAGACATGTGTTCAACATCTCAAAATGTATTTTCTGACTTTTATGAAAAGCAGTGATGCCTCTTTTGTGAATAGATGGCAGATGATTTCATGCATAGTCTCTTGAAGGTCACAGTCCTTGACCTTTGAACCCAAATGGTAGCTCCTGGAAGAGTGAAAAGGATGTATCTTTGTAACAGTGAAATTGTTAATGCAAAGTGAGGTATCATTGGAAAAGTAATTGTCTGATCTGAAAGGTCAACTAGTAAAAATGTTTAACAGGTTAAAAAAGTGACCTTTGACCCCTAAATACACTTTTTTAGTTTTTATTCTGTTACCCTTGGATCAATTTCACCAAGTGTGGTATTATCGGACTTGTCAAGAAAAGTAAAAATAATTTTTTGATCAAATTGTTGGAGAGGTTATAATATTTGGCCTTTGACCTCTATTTGCACTTATTCTAAGTGTTTCAAGGTGTTTATTCAATTAGTGCTAGTTTGAATTGTCATGATAAGGACTTACATTTTGGTTACATTGGTATGGGGTCATGTGGTTTGACCATTGACCTCTATTTTCACTGTTCTAAATGTTTCCTGGTCATTAATCCAATACTGTTAGATAATTTGTTACAAGTGAGTCATTATTGGAATTATCATGACAGTACATAATCCTTATTTAGTTACTGTTTTGGATGAGGTTATGCTTTTTGACCTTTGACCTCTAATTATACTTGTTTAGAGTGTTTCAAGGTCGTTATTGCACTACCCTTGGATCATTTTTTACTAGTGTTGCATTATAATTGTCTTGAAAAATACTTCCATTTTCATTGATTTAATTGATGTTGGGGGCTCATTTCTGTAGACCGTTGACCTCTAATTTCACTATTCTAAGTCTTTCAAGGTCATTGTTCCATTATGGATGGATCTTTCCTGCCCCCCTACACATCTACTTACGTCTGCTGTCATTTGTCTCCCTCCTGCAAACTCCGGAACGATGCCTGCAGCTGATTTTTCAAAAGAAGAAACTCCATTGAGAAGCATTAGGCACCCCATGCCCCCCTGTGCTGCTTGGGGTATATGTTTGGTGCTGCTTTGTCCCCCTCCCCATGCCACCCCCCAATGTTAGCCTCCTGAAACCGATATACTTACCTGCAAGTAGTGTGGCTCCAGGCACCCCAGTTTCAATTGAAACACACTGGATAACACTGAACTGTTGTGAAAATATTCTAATTGTTGACTTTTGAAAGTGAAAAGTATTTTTATTTAATAAATCTGATTGTGAAGATCTAAGTCTTAAAATAAAATACAAAGTATATGTTTCTAAATTGGTGTGGTTCTCCTTTTTGAGTCATGTGTCTCTTGTTGATCAAGGTTGAGCAATAAATGTCCAACACTCATCTGCGTTAGGCCAAAGGCTCCTTGCCCACACTACCACTAATAGAGCGTTTTGGGTTTTACATTGAGCCATGTAAACTTTTGGGGAACCCCTGGACTCGGTATTACCACATAGTGGCAATATCATATATAGAGCCAGCTTCCTACACTCTTTCACATAATTCACTTTAAAAACTCCTCTCACATTGCAGTCAGAGAAAGAAAAGTAAACACCAATGCTGCAGCAATTTTTCAGAAGACATTTCCAGATATTTGACCTCTGTCTGTGAAGCACCTTCAAATGTGAAAAGTTAAACACAGAACTTAAAGCCATCTTTATTTTTTTCTAGGACTTTCCTAGCCCACAAAAAGGACACAAAGTGTGATTGAGGATGACACATTTTCATTGCGCCATTCACCTATGCCTAAAATCAAACACCAATGTGCCCTGAGTCTTGTTCAATAATGCTCTGCTTCCTAAATGCAAGTGTAATGCTGCAGACCATGGTTAGTCGACGGCCAATTAAAAACAAGAAAGGAACAAGACAGCATGAATTAAGGAATGCCATGGGAAAATGGCAGTGTCACATGTAGCTATAGCTATTTTTAATCATGTTCAAGTGCTTGTCAGTAAGGGCAAAGCTGGATTCAAAGCGATTAACTGTCAGGAAATGGAGATAAGACCATCATTACAGTAGAGGTTAACATTGCAATCGAATTCAGTCACCCGTATTAAAAGTATTATCAGCTATTCAAAACTAGCAGTGAAAATATATGTAAATACCTATTTTGCTATAAGCAGAATTAGCAGAAGAAAATTAAGTCATGTTGGTAATATCAAATTTGTTTTAGGCTATCTTTTGCAGTTTATGAAAAATATATATGGCTGCAATGCTTTTCTAAATTACCTCAAACAGTTATTACAAAATGGCCAACTCTTTCCACTAAAAGGTGCACTGTGTCTGCTTGTCCTTCTTCTCTGTCAGCATACTCCTGCCATGAGCAGCCAAAAAGATACATTAGCCCCCTCGCTGACAGAAATTTCTCTAACAGGGATTTGGGTGTGCTGGAGAGTGGTTGTGTTTTTAGGAGCTTGTGAGAGAATTACTAATCGATAATTGTTTTGTTTTTTCAATGCTACAGATTCTTTTTTTGTGAATATATAGGGTGTGCTAGGATTCATTTTTTAATTATTAGTAAAACTTGGGCAGTGTGAAGGAGGGTTTGGATTGTTTATCTGTGTGGTTTATTTATTTACATTAACCATAGTCCTCACCAATTTTTTGGGAGTAGGACGTGTTGGTTAATAATTTTTACTTCACAGAAGTTACACAACTAAGGCTTGTGAGGGAGGGCGCTAATTTTTTCACCTGTGCTTTTTTTTAAAATTAAGGACATGAACACCAAACGATTTAAGATTGACACAGAGGAATCTTTGTTCAAATTTTTGGTTGAAGCTCCAGATATTTATTCAGAGGGTGACAGTGACATTGAGGTGGATTCTGGGGAGGGGCAGGAGTCCAGTAGTGGGAAAGAGAGTGTAGGTGCTAAGGACTTTGGTGAGAGTGGAGGAGAAGAAGAATTATCTCAAGAAGATGTGTATGAGACTGTCTGGGATGAAATTGCACCAGGCAATGATAACAACAATTATGGTATTGAGTTTACTGTGAGGAATCCAGGAGCCCGGAAAGTTCCACCACAAAATTCCCCCCCAATTGCATATTTTCAACTGTTTTTAACTATGGAATTGCTTGTACACATAGTTCGTGAAACAAACAAGTATGCAAGAGATTTGCTGGACAAAATGGCAAACTGGATCAGTGAGCATCCCCATTCACGGCTACGCGGATGGATGAATGGGGGCTTGACTGTAGGCCTCTTGAAAAAATTGATTGGTTTATCTATTAACATGGGCCTCATAAAGAAACATAATGTGAAACATTACTGGGATTTGTCACACCCTTCTCAGGCCACACCTTTCTTTGGGCAGGTCATGCCATTGTAGCAATACCTTATTGTCACAAGAATGCTTCACATAAATGACAATGCCACTGCAAAGGTGAGGGGTTGCTTTCAAGCGGTACTATGTGCCACATCAGGTGATTTGTATTGACGAATCAATGATAGGCATGAAAAATAGAGTGGCTTACATTCAATACATGCCTAATAAAAGGCATGCTAGGTTTGGCATTAAGAAATTTGAGGTATGTGACAGCAGTAACAGTTATGTCCTTCATGTAGATTTATATTGTGGGAAGGATAAAACAATAAGAACAGAAAAGGGGTTTGTGTTTAACAAGGAGATGAGTCTTCTCCGCTCATGTGATTTACTAGGTAAAGGGTATCATCTAATGACTGACAACTATTACACAAGTGTCAGTCTAGCGGAGGAGCTACTTGAGAACAAAACTCTATTAACAGGCACAGTGCGGGCAAACTCTAAAGGACTGCCTCCAGAGATTGCAAGGGCCAAATTGCAGGCAGAAATGTCTAAGTATATGAGAAAGAAAGGGGTATTGGCATGCGCCTTCAGAAAAAAGAAAAGCCAACGCAAGCCTGTTCTACTGCTGTCCACCTCTAGCCTAGCAGATGATGTGACTGTACAGACAAGGTCTGGGAAGTCAATCATCAAACCTCAACAATAAAGGAATAGGTGGGGTTGATGTAAGCGACCACAAAATATACCAATTTGCAGCAGAGAGATCGACACACAGATACTGGTCCAAGGTTTGGCGTAATCTGATTGATGTGTCGATCATGAATGCTTACGAATTGTATAAATTGAATACTGATCTATGCAATGTTCAGAGTTGCCACAGTTTTATAGTGAGTCTTGTCGAGGCACTTTGTCTATGGCAGGATGGTGTCTCTCTAGAACAAATATCCACAACACCACTACTTTCTCTTTGTAGTGAGGAGCACGGCTTTGCACTGTTGCCTGGACGAAAAGAGAGAGACTGTGCTGTGTGCTCTGACAGGAGTCAGCCTGGGGGAGAAAAAGGTCCCGCCACTGGTGTCCTGCCTGTAAACTTGGTGTTCATGAGCAATGTTATCCCCAGTTAAGTCACTGTCATCCCTCTCCTAGTGTTCAGGAGGAACTAAACTAGCTTTTTGTTGCCTTACATTTTTCTTAATAACTATCATAATATTTTACATTATCATTACTATATTACTAACTTAAATATTTCAGTGTTTGCAGTTTATTTGAAGTAGTTGTAGGTTGAGTACGTAAGTTATAAAAAAAATATCAAAAAATAAAAAGCAAACAAAATATAAAAATGTAAAAAGTAAAAAAAAATGTTTATTCTTTTTTTGTTTATTCTTTATAGTTCAAACCTGTGGGATAGTATGTGTAAATAGTTTTTGAGTACCTTTTACTTGAATGGGTCCCAAGTTACAAATGTAGTCAAACTCCGCCAAATGAGATATATTTTCTGCAGAAAGAAACAAAGCACATGGGTAAATAATCTGTTTTGGGAAATGGTATCTGTGATTATGATACTGATTCCAGCTCTTCTACAAAAAAACACATTTATTGAAAGGAAAAATAAATGTATAAATGGTTGCACAGGTGTAGAACACCGGAGTCTTAACCCTGCTCCAATCTCACCCGTCCTTTTGCCTACTAAAATTGGGAAATGGCAGGCCTGTAAGAGTTTAATTTGGTTGTAAATGTGTACATAGAGTCAGAGGCATCTCCGGCTGGAGTCTGGTGTTGCCTCATGGCATAGCCTGAACGCAACCACAGAAGGCCTGCACCTTTGAACCCCCTTACAATACTGAAAAGGTGAACACAAAATAAGTCAGAACTTGGTTCTTAGTAAGCAATGCACTTTCAGCTGCATAAAGTAGGGCATGAGAATGAGTCCTCTTTTTCACAGCATGGCCAGAGAAACAGGGTTTCACATGGGAGAAAATGTGTGGATGGGTCTACCACTTTGAGTGTGTAGGCAGCCGACAATGAAGTTTGACCCCACTTCAGACCCAATTGTACCTTTGCCTAGCAACATTTAAAAATTGGAGGCTGCAGCCCCATAGGGAGCCTGGGAAGCCCATGCTGCAGCATGGATGTCCTGGAGATAAATGATGCAGATAGAGCTGGATTTAGCTCAACCTACATTTTGACCATATGGCCTCCAGACTTTACAAAACAGAGTCCATCTCCTCTTTGTGATGCATGATGAAATTGAGGATGTGAGTTCTTCTACTAAATCATCATAGCCATTGGTATATGCTAAAATAGATTGTGGAGCTCAAAGACAGACATCACAGAGACAACCTATGCTTTCCTGAGTGCCCGTGAACCAGGAAGGTATTGACATGCTGGCCTTACTTATCCATTTCATACAAAGTCTCACAAACATCACGTTTGAGCCTCCACAAGAGTTCCAACAGGCTAACAGGATCCATTGAAGACACATGACAAGTATGGTAGGACTATGTTTAGATAGTCCCTTGTTTCCTCCGACAACAACATGTGCTTCTGATCCTCACAGAATTGAGGAAATGGAGGCACTTCATCCTCACAGAACACATAATATTCACCTTCTGAGAATTCTTGCAGGAAACTGTGCATAGACACAAAAGAATCCTAAAGCAACAGCCCTGTCTCTAGATGATGGACATCCAATATGGCTTGCAAGACCCTAAATCAATGTTAATCAGCCATTTCAACAAGACAATATATTATGACGACCTAGGCCTGCTGGAAAGATTTTTGGCCTCAGTGTTTGATACAGGCATGGACACTTCTGATAGAAAATCTTGACCAGCCCTCAACCTAGCATGACAGATTACACTCTGATCAATCAGTAGATGAGCTGAAGTAGCTGGGAAAAGTAACAAGGCAATGATCCACTGGGAACAAATAGAAAAACCAGCATAGGCCTCTTCTGTCCAGAGACAAGTCATGATTGTAGTCAAAATCTACATAATATGATGAAAGGGATGCGGCAACTTGATGATCAGGATTCATAAAACACTGACCTTGGAATGTCACTAATGAATGAGACCTATCTCCTTGTCAGTACCTTACTGGTCTCCCTGACCACCATATATGCAAGCTTTCTGCATTACAAAAGAAGTGAAATGCTGTGAAGACTACTGGCTATGCAATTAAGACAACAGGTGGCCTGCAAATTAAAGTAAAACATGAAGAACGTCTGACTGCACACCATATTGAAATCTTATACATGTGTCCGTCACTTTTATAAAGCCCAGTCTACTCCTTGGAATGCCAGAATATGTATTTAGACCTGATACTGCGGCCTGACTGGAGCCCACCGAGGTGAGATATCTCTTAGAATTTGCACCACTGCCCTACATCATATACAGAGAGGTATCGGAGAGGGGCAGGCCTAGACCGGGAGGCTGAAGGAGGGGCATGTGGCAGCACTGATGGATGGATGGTACACAACTGGGACCTGTTGTTTGTGGGAGGTGACCCTCGGGTGATGCTACCTACGTGGTAGTGATGATCTGATACCATAGGACAACACTGAGGGTCTACAGGGACGGGCCTACATGTTTGAATATAACTGAGGATTTCTGCTGGAGGTGGCTAGTCTCTTACTGCTGTGCTCAACCAGACTACCCACTATTGTGCAGTGAGGAACTTTGACTACAGAAGGGGACCGAGATCAATGGAGTGATGCCCTGATCTGCCTGCTAAACAGAAACAGAGCATTGCAGTCATGGGTGCCCACGGAGATGGGAATTTCTTACAATGGACCAACGGCTTTAACTGCTCCCTGGTGTAAAAATGAGTGAGAGGCAATCTACTATACTGTGGTGCATAGGCAAGGGTCTGATTATTTGGGTCCAGTGCCCTCCCCCTTACTCCCCATTATTGTACAAAGCTGTACCACAGAGTTGGTGGAGGTCTGCTCCCTTGCTGGCCCGACTCAGTGCCTCTTACCTAGAAGGAAATAAAACTCTCCTTGCCTAGTGGAGAACACTACTGCTGACCTTGAGCCTAATTCTATAACTACAAAAACTTGTGACAGAACTACTATGGGTTACATAAGGTCAAAATTGCCAACAGTGCAGCCCAGTTCTGAGGAGTCCCACCAGCCGTGCTGGTTACGGACATCCATGATACACCGAAGCCTTCTATGCAACTTCACTTCGACAAGGTGCTGGCTGCCATCATGGATACCAAGCTAACACTCCAGCAGGAGATCGGTGCTGTGTCGATGGGGTTGCAATTGATCTGGGCAGAACACAGCAAACTAGCAGATCAGATGGATGCGTTGAAAATTCTCTGAATGAGATACAGCTAGAACAGAAGCCATTGAATCCTAATGTAGGGGACCTCTCAGAGAGAATGTGCGACCTGGAATGACGCGCAGAAGACGCGGAGGGTCCTAACCAGCGCAATAATAAGTGGACCTACTGTGCTTTTACACCGGTTTACGTAAAGAGGACAATGTTATGTGGCCAGATAAGCATGTACAAACCCAACTCAGGGAGGCCAGGTGACTCTAACAAAACAATGGAGGATTTATGGTCCCATGACTATAAAGAATACATAGCGTGGGCGCATGACGAGGAGGGTAGACCTGGTAGTTGTTGGCATAGCTCATTAGACCTGAGTCCAGAGGGACGCCCATCAACGAAATCAGTTTGGATGACAATACCCCAGTCTGTGCCCTTGGTGAAATTAATATGGCATTCCAAGTATACTATGAATCCTTTTATGGATGACCAGACTCTTTAGAGCAGCATGGCCTGGCAGCATTTCTTGGGGGGTGGTGTGGAATGGTGGTCGACACAGGGTGCCAATGGAGACTCTTCTATGCTCTCCCATTGATGGGGACTTGGGAGCCCCTTACTTTGAGTTTTATTATTTGTCCACCCAATTACAGTGGGTGACACAGGGGCTGGCTGATTCCTGCTAGGAGAAAACAAGCCTGAGCGGTAGATTTACTCCTCAAGAAGTATTACTAGAGAAACTTCTGGCTTGAAAGGCTGACCTCCCATGGCTGGGGATTCTGTTGCCTGTGGGCCTGGAGTGTTGGAAGCGATTTATATGACAAACAGTTGGGAACCCACTATACAGCCCAGAATTAGCACTGATAGGGTTGTTTGTGCTTATACGTTTACCCTTTTTTTTTGTTTTGCTGAATGGCCACTGCAATAGTTCCTATCTTAGACACATGTGGAGCACTGCAAAATAACAAAATACCCTATACAGATTCCTGGTATCCTGTAAACTCCCTTAGAGGTATTTTTCACACAGTGTTAATAAATCACTGACATTAAGGTACCTGTATAAATACGTCAGACAGGCAGAATCAGTAACCCATGGACACATGTTGAAACCCTGTGGTACCACCAGCCAGGGATGCATGTGGGGTCATATCTCATACTGGGGATAACAGTGAAGGATATTGATTACATCCTTGAGAAGTGCTATGAATATATGATTGAAATATATGTTGTAAAATTTGTATAAAGATATGTTAAAAAAAAACATACATGGCAGAGCGAGGAGATACAAACCGAGAGGCAGGTTGCCTTGAACCAACTGTACAAAGTGGTGCTGTGGCTCTGCTGGCAGCAAAAACACCTCAGTGAGGGCATTAGCTCAAGGCAAGCTTCCATAAACCTACAAGCTGTCCCTACGCTACAAATGTGTAGTTGACGGTTGTTGAAGTTCCCGGTCCACCTAGAAGGAAAAAAAGAGAGAGAGTGTGCCTACAACCTGTCCCTGTACTAAACATTCATGGCAGAGCGAGGAGATACAAACCGAGAGGCAGGTTGCCTCGAACCAACTGTACAAAGTGGTGCTGTGTCTCTGCTGGCAGCAAAAACACCTCAGTGAGGGCATTAGCTCAAGGCAAGCTGCCATAAACCTACAAGCTGTCCCCAAGCTACACATGTGTAGTTGACGGTTGTTGAAGTTTCTGGTCCACCTAGAAGGAGAAAAAGAGAGACAGTGTGCCTACAACCTGTCCCTGTACTAAACATTCATGGCAGAACGAGGAGATACAAACCGAGAGGCAGGTTCCCTTGAACCAACTGTACAAAGTGGTGCTGTGGCTCTGCTGGCAGCAAAAAAACCTGAGAGCATTAGCTCGAGGGAAGCTCCCATAAACCTACAAGCTGTCCTTAGGCTATACATGTGTAGTTGACGGTTGTTGAAGTTCCTGGTCCACCTAGGAGGGAAAAAGAGAATGTCTATAACCTGACCCTATGCTCCTCTTATTGAAAGAGTAAGAACTAGATCCGGATTCCTAGAGCGTATACCAAGATGCTTCTCAGGAGGCCCACAGATTTGGTATACCTTCTAAGTCACCGACTTACCTGAATGATGTTTCTTTGGCAACATCCAACAGTCTTGACAGCGTGACGTGATTGTTCATCTTCAACTTCATCACAGACATCATCAAAGTGTTCTAATGAGTACGGTATCCACCATGTGAAGAAAAAACATAATTTAATAAGTACTAAGTCACACATCCCCAAATTGCACCCATCCATTTCTTTCATACTCACCCTCTTACCACACACAGTTGGATTGTAAGTAGCACTTTCAGAGGCAAAGCATCCCATCAAAAACTCTCATGCAGAATATAGTTGGTATTAGTGAAACCATGTAGTGCTAAACCAAGGGCAGTCAAATCACTACCAAAAAGACATAGGTCACCCTCTCTCACCCCCAGATCAAACGTGACTGACTTGCCACTGGTTTCTATCCACCAACTTGGCAGTCAACAGTATGCTTCTCCGTATCCTTTTCTGTTAAGTTAGACTGCCATTTCTTATGCAGAGTAGAGCAGTTCTATTTACTCTGCACTGTCCGCAAGGTCATGCAAGGCTAAGCTCATTGTTTATCCAAGCTGAGATCAAAAGATAAGCCGTTGGGTTCAAGCGAGAAAGAAAAAGATACGGAGACCTACTTGAAAGAATAAATACAAAGGAGTTTCAGAAGCTGCGCAATAAGTTCGAGCGGGAGAAAAAAAGAAGAAAAGAAAACACAAAGGCTGCACGTAGTAGGATCTGTCTATGTTTGAAAAGACATATTGTTGCTAACGAAGATGTTTGAAAAAGTAGCCATCGGGGGAGAGGCCTCCAACGTGTGGATTTAAATAGTCACTCCATGAAAGAATTACCGCGGAGACAACACAATTTGGATACCACAATCCTATAAACTTGGAATTCAGTCAACCAGAAATCGGTTGGTCGTATTTTAAATAAGAAAAGCTGTTGTTGTCCTGAGGAGAACCCCTTCAAAGAATAGGGTGTTCGAAACGCGTCGACCTTGCGTTGTTTTGCCAAACAAATGTTTCATAATTTTTTGCACTATTGATTATTGGTGAATCCTGAAGAAATCGAAAAACAAATTGGGGGATGGTGGTGCACTAAAGGATTGTTTAAAAAGCTTGTTGTTTGGTTGTGCCCCTTGGTTTAAAAAATGGATAGTGACAGTACAATACCAGGAAGGGCCTTCTTTGTGGTGCAGTGTGGTTCGGAAGTGGTGAATGTGGTATGAAAGAAGAGTGAGTAGAGAAACATTGTGGTCACTGGTGTACGGGATGAGTTCTGAGTTGTAAACGTTGTATATATATTTGTATTTGAATGTTTTGTAATTGTCTTTAAAAATTAAAAAGAGGTGTTGTCTTGAAAAAAGAAAAAAAGAAAAAAAACTTCTTTTCATAATTAAAAGAAAAGCTAAATTGATATTTCAGGCTGTCATAGATTTTTTCATGCGCCACAGTTAAGATTTCATAAAGGAGTATCAGTACTAGCAATTGTTTTGTTTTACTGAGATCAAAAGATAGTCACAGAACAAGACCCTGCCTTCTAGACTATCAACCCATCTGACCATCCCCCTTACAACTTGATACCAGGAGACCAATGTTTGCTTCAGGTTCACCAAACAAGTCATGTAGCAAGAGGCACAAAGTCAGATGTCTATGCAAGATATGAGATATACATGTTATATCATGTTATCCCGGAAGGGGTTCCTGGTGCTGAAGCAGGAAATGTTTAGGCCTGAGTGGGGGCTAGGTGACATCTTCTATAACATCATTGATAAAATTGCAGTACCATTTACAGTAGCATTACTGATGAGAAAACTGTGCATGGCAAGGGTGTGAGTTATAGTTACTTTAGGGCACAAGTTATAATTACTTTAAATAACTCTGAATATAACAACTGAATACAACTTTCATAGACCCAAGCATGCCAACAAACAATCTTGCAGGTCATCAGACACAAAGACAGAAAACGGAATTAGCACCCATCATTTGAAAAGTCACATTGAAATTGATTAGGACATGAAACATCCATAGCGACCAGTAGAAGAAGCAGGTCCAAAATTTGCTTGTAGTCGTAAATAAGTGTTCTTTATTCAAATATATTAAATGCTTAAAATCCAAAGATCATAAAAGTGAATCTTTTAGCCAACGCATTTCGTCTCCATCTTCAGGTCTCAAAGTTAAATATATGGAGATTCAATTGTATTCCACTTAGGAAAAGAAAAGTTTCAATGGCACAGATGAATGTTGTTACACAATAGTTGTCTGAAATTAATTGTCATCAAATAATAACAAGATAGGCAGGGTGGCCAGCAATAATCTAAAGCGTCCGTATTCCAAAGCGGTCTTTTACCAGACCACTATTAGTAATAGATGCAGGATTTTTGCCTCAACCCTTTGTGTGTTGTGTTAAAGTTCATCAGACACCCTTCCAGGCTATCAGACAGCCATGCACAATATCACGCACCCACAAAAGGCACCTATGCAACATGCACCTATCCACATTCACAAACACATATGCATCATGCATATTTAGTAACACAGAACCTACCTGAATTAGATGCATGATGGCAGAGCTGATCCTGCAGAAGGAACACTGTATCATCATATTTCAGCTGGGAATCATCTGTAGTGACGCACAACATTATTTTAGATAAGAACACTTTTCATAGTGTATATCACTTATGCTTACAGTCAATTACCAATGTTCATAGACACATATTGAGGAGTCAGGCCAAAAACTGAATTTTTAAGGAGAGACCAAGAGTGGAAAATTGAAAAAGATAATAGTGAGTAAAAGACTCACAGAAAACAGTAAGGCTGTTTTTGCCACTATAAAGGAGATGAGAGTTGGGGAAATTAGCTGGTTAAATAGTGAGGTGCATGACTTCCCTTGAGACTGCCTTTACCTGCCAATATGCCATCTGATACCCTAACAAAGCCAACACCTTTCACTGGTGGCCCAAAAACAACACTCTACCAGCACTCCGAGAACTCTAAAATGTCTCTAGGCTTCCTTCACACAATTCCAACCTATATTCTCATAATGCACACAAACGTTCTCAAAGTGAGGCAATACATTATCAAATTACCACTGACCTTTACAACTCCTGCTCATGCACGTTAACGACTGCAATAGATGCACTTACAACTGCCCTAACACTGTCAGACACAACACTCAAGCAAACAATCCCAAAGTACACAAGATTGCCTCATGCACCACACCCTGACACACTCTGAATGCCACCAAACACAGTCAAAGACCACACAACCTGACATACTTCACAATGAACTTAAAATCATCCTTCAGAAAACCTCACATCACCCCCAGTAATGCTAACAATAGACTGACAGGGCCCTATTCCCAAAGGTACATTTGCACAGGAAGATATAGTTATGTGTACATTTCAAAAACAGTCACCATCTACTCAGCCAATTCCTGGTGTTCAGCATCTGTGAGCTTGGTCTTTCACAGTTAGCTTGCATTCTGAATGATCACAATTTTAAATGTGTTTTAATTTCTTGTCACATCAATGACAATGAATGGAGACTACCGCACACAACAACCAGTTACACAAGAAGGAGTCATGAGCTGTTTGCATTGGCAACCTTTCATTCTCCACCCCACATGCACCTATGAGGATACAACTCACCTAGTGTCCCAAGCAGAAAACTGGCAAACTGCAAGAAGGAAAGCATGGAGCACTAGTTATAATGTACAACAGAGCCATTCACTTTATCGCTGTTTTTGACGGATTCACACTCATCTGTGGGACTGTTCCCATGATGGAGCACAGGTATAGGAAATACCTGGGCTTTATGGATGTCACAAGAATGGTTACACCTTGCTTACAGCTTTGTATGGACCAAGATGGAGGACTGGCTATGAGCTGCAGGTTACCTTCTGGAGTCAGATGGGGTGGGCTTCTTAATGAGTTACAGCTTTGTTGTACTCTTCCAACTTGTTCACCTCTACACACAGACACACGACTGCCTTTTCTTTACCCTTGACATGCTCAACATATTCGCAGCATTCAGTTCTGGCTCATCTAACCTTTCTTGTGACTAACATCTTTCAAAGCATCTTTGGAAAGGCATTTGACTTGTTCAGCCTTTATCTCGCCACCCCTTTGTTCTCCATGCTTTGATGCTCGTCACTCTAACATTCACACCCACTGCCACTTGGTCCCCTCCATGAATCCATCCTGAGCCATATAATTATCTCTCTTTGCATCACCACTCACGGCAATATGATCACTCCTTGGGAATCATATACCTTCTCTATGCTGATGACATGCCATCTTTTTCTCCTTGGCCAGATATACTCCCTCCCCCAATCAAAAACCTCCGGCTGCGACTCTAGTTGTTGCTCCATTTCTTAATGCTCAAGTCATTTGAAAATTAAACCATCCATGTCATGGCCCCATCAGTCTCTGTAATCCACTAAATTCCCATTAACTTCTTCCTGACATCTTCCCTCTCCACCAGTAAGCTGGGTGTTCCCTTCAACAGCAGTCTCCTGATGTTATCACTCTTTACCTAGCACCACAAGAACTGCACGCTTCCAACGGTTCACCACCAGGACAGCACGCAAACACCTTCCTTCCAGACATCCAAAAGCCTTATCTCTGTGCGAGTTAGGGGAATATTAGAATGCTTCAAGCACCTGCTATTAGCTCTTTCCCAATACACATCACTCCGTCATAGAATGATCGATTTTGCCATATTATGCATATTAAATAACCTACCTCATCGATCTCTAACCACTCCGATCGACTGGTTGGTTCTTTCCAGAAAACATTGGACAATGCAAGGTATTTATCATGTTTTTGGGGCCATGAATAGCAAAGCCCTCTTCAATCTGCCACTGCTCCTTACATTCCATGTTCCCAAACTCTATTTATGCCAAAGCAACATTTACTTTATGACAATCAAAGAAGCATCACGTATCCCGCCAAGGTTACGATCCCACAGACCATTAATCCAAATGCATTGGGATGCCCTCCTCACTTACACTCATGATACCACCACTCTCTGAGAACATAGGCATGATCTAGCAGTCTGCTTGCTTGAAGCAGAGAGCCCAGACTAACAATAGCCAGAAAACAAACTCACTAGCTTGAGAATTATAAATGAGTCTATACCAAAAAGATTCGAAAAACGTAAATGTTCTGCAGCTGAATCTGTTTATGTAATGCCTGTACATCATGTTACATCCACCACCAGGCTTTTAGTCACCTAAACCTTTTCACAACTCCTAGTCTTTAATGAAATAATGTAAGGCAACTCTTCTAGGAGGGATAGTTGCATCACTTTACAATAAAACAGCTTCCAAAAAGCAATTCTTCTAGATCAGGGGGATCACCACACCCTGGTGTCATGCTCTACGTACCTAAAGAGGAGGAGAGGGAGGAGCGTGTATGTTGTTCAGACCTAAATGGATTAAAAAGCCTGATGTTCTTTGGACCTTGCAGTTTCAGGTGACAGACTGTCTGAAGAGAGGAGGGTGTAGTAGGATGCTGCTGCAGCACTTTAATTCCTTATGGACATTGGTGCAAATGTACTGAAGACCTGACGAGAGCTGCTGCTGATCTGCCTCTAAGGTTTGGCCTAGAGAGGTGCCCATGAGAGGTCAGACCTGCCAGAAAGAGCATTTCTACAGGCACCCATTGCATTTGGGCCACACATGCTCCACATCCAGACACATAAGTTGCGACCTAGTACTAAGACCTTTTAGAAAATAAAAACTAGTGTGGTTTTTACGTGGCCTCTGGCCATCCTCTCTGATGTTGCACTCACCTTACCATTGAAAAATCCAGTGCTGTGATGTTTGTATGCCTTCCAACCCACAGATCACAGAGGAATCAATACATGTGGTGTAGGACATCCCTTGGTGATGCCTGGCACTGTGCCCAAGGTAACACCTCAAGAGACTTTCCACAGCACAATAAATGCCTGGTAATAAGGGAGCAGGGTGTGTGTATGACCCGACCAAAAGCCATGATCTGCTGAAACCACGTGCTGCACTGTCTGTGGGGCTTAAACCAATAGCAGGGCAGACTTCAGTAGCCAATAGCTGCAAAAAGCTTAATAGTTTATGTGACGCCGCCCCCAGCCGGTGCTCAGGTTGTCTGGAGCAGGAGAAGGACTGAGTTTAAAGAAACCTAAGGTGACTCAAAATAGTTTCAAAACAGTTGCATCACTGGAGGAGACCAAGATTTCCTGTTGAATGGTGGAACTGTTTCACGACCTGCGGTGCAATGACTAACAATGCCATTGAAGGATGGCACAATTCATTCAGCAAATCAATTGGCAAACTTCACCCTAACCTATATCCTTGTTTGGAAATTTTGAAGAAGGAACAAAGCAGCATATGTACAAGCCCTATCGCCACGGGAACATCACTTTTTTTGACGTTCCAGTGGTGATAGCGGCTTTGCCCTATTTACAGGGCAGGTTTAAGCAATTGTGACTTAATGTTGCCTTGTAAATAAGGACCCCTTTCACGCTATGCTTAGCGTGAAAAGGGAAGGGCAATGGGTCCACCGCAACACCCATTGATTCTGACACTGCCTCCTATTTACAAGGGAGGTGTAAATAGGAGGCAGCCCCTGAATTAAGACCAGGGAAAACCTGGTCTTAACCTGGCAAAGTGAGGAGAAATGTTCAATTTCTCCTCGTTTCTGCTGTTTTCATGTGTGCTACATTGTGCAGCACACATGAAAACAGCAAAATGCCAATGATAGTTTATGTACAGGAAGGTCCTCCTTCCTGCACATAAACAATAATTTATTTTAAATGCTGTTTTGCAACTTCTGTGTGTACTGCATTCAGCAGCACACATAGCAGTTACAAAACAGCATTTCAAGATTTTTTATGTGCAGGAAGGGGGACCTTCCTGTATATAAACAATCTTCCCCTGCATGCAGACACCCTTGCACTATGGCGCAAGGGTGCATGTGTTGGTGCTAAGCTGCTAAACTTAGAGCCAGCACGGGAGGAAACGCAGGGCTGCACCATATTCTTGTAAATATGGTGCAGCCCTGCGTTTCAGAAGTGGCAAAGCATGTTGTTAAGCCAAGGAGGCTAATGACGCGCTCCGCCACTTCCCTTGTACATATGGCCCATATTTTCCAAGAAACAAGACTTGAACAATCACTGTCAGGTAGGCTGATCCATGTACATTCAAAAAGAGTAAAGAAATGTCGGAGAGACTATTTGGTCAAATTCAAGGATTTCCGTTGATGGTGTCTTCAGACTACAAGGTCAGTATTGCATACATATTACATTACTAATACTAACTAATATTTCCCTAAATTACTTACTTGTTTTAATAATTCTATACAATTTAAGTGGCATTTTTCAAAACCTTGTACCAAATTATCTTAAATTTAAAATCCTATCTCTAGCTGTCTTCTTTCTTCAACTCTTGATGACTTTTTAAATAACGTGTAACCAAGAGTCAATAGTAATCCAATAATCCATGTATGTAAAAATTACCATCCAGAGGAAAAAAAATGTTTTCCTGAAAAAGCTGGATTTGGGAAATGGAAAACTATCACATGCAGCTCAATTATTAGAACTATTTTAATTGTAAGTCTCAAAAACTCACTGTAATAAAAGAAATTATTATTTACAACCTATTTTCTGTTATAGTAGCTTGTAAAAAAATCCATTCACCACAAACAAAACAATTTACCCAAAAAATATTAGTAAAGAGCATCCATATCGAAAACACTTAATACAAATATTCACCTTAAAAAACAACAGTTTCCCAATTGTAATATCCCCAAGAAATGCTAGTAGTACTATATTCTATACATCCATCTTCATCCTGAAGCCATGTAATCTTCATTCTGAGAAAAGTAAAATCTATATCAAAAACACATACGCGCCTTGCTTCAGAGCCAGCTTGCCGCCGCCAGTTGGGACTCCCAGTCCCAGAGTGCCTTGCACCCTGGAGGGAGGGACCTGCCCAGTTTCGCGCTCAAAAGCGCCGGTGAAGCGCGCGGCACGGGACACGCGTAGGCTGCGCCCGGGCCACGCCCGGGCCAAGGGCGGGCCCGTCCTTGCCCGTCATCGACAGGAAAAGGCAGGGCAGGGCTTGCCCCCTGTCATCTGTCTGATCGATCATTAGATCACATAGGACACATATGTCAAGACACTCAAGGTACTGTACTGTACTATACTGATTAAGGACAGAGCACTATACTCAAACTTCCTCTAAGGCATCTGGTTTCCGAATTAGGCCTTATTATTATTGCTTTGTTAGATTTGTTTTAACTTTCTTTGTACTACAACCAAGTCACCTCGGCCCACTAATGGGCAAAAGAAAGACCATGGAGGGTGCGAGGGGGGGCCAGCGGTTCCACTGGTGGGACAGGAAAAGAGAAAAAGGCTAGGAAACTGGCCAAGAAAGTAGCCATGAACAATAATTGTGTTATGGATAGAATCAACAATCTTATTACAGAATGTGAGGGGGTGTTGGGAGTTGATCTTCCGGTTAATACCGATTCTGTCAACTTGACATCCCCAAAAGACCCCTCGCCTCCACGTCTTACCGTTGTTCCATCAATGTTCTAGAAACTACAACGTAAGGGAACAGCTGTTTGCGGAGAGATAACACAACCAGAGTCAGTCTCCCTAACGCCCGGTTCTCAATTCCAACTGCCTGTCGTTCCTGCTCAGGATACAGTGTGCCACACAGTCCCTCCAATTACCTGTACAAATCGCTTCGCAGTCTTAGCCGGGGAGTTTGATCCCCATGAGGAAGTGCAATCCACACACCCTACAATATAGGCTCTCTATCCCCACAGTCCTTCTCCCACATGGTCAAGTCACTTAGGGAGGAGGTTGGGTCTTTGAAAGCGATAATTGAGGAGTTGGTGGCTACTGTCAAACTCCTAGTTTCTAACAGTGCATTGCATACACCAACCACCTGTGCTCCATTTAACTGGCATCACATGTCATCGCTAGGAAATCATTTAGATAGTGTTGTGCCACCAGCTTCCGTCGACCTCCCACAGTGTCTTAATAAGACCCAATCTATCCTGCCCCGAGGTTCTCTTGGACTCCCTCCCCCAAACACTTCCCAAAAACAATCCTACTCACAAGTAGTAGCAAACTGTAGCAAACTGTAGAAGATTAACCAACACCTTGTTTATTCCTTCTTTAGGTGGTCATACACCTCTTCGAAAAAAACGCAGAACCCCCTCGTTTTACTAATCAGGCCCAGACAGTTTATATGGTTAATGTCCCCAAAATAGGCACAAAAAATGAGAACACTGAATCCCTGATAAATAAGTCCATTCACTGGCTGCAACATGTTAGGGGTTGCCGCTCATTGATCAGGGAAGACATAGCTAGAGCAAGGAGGTGGACATCCATTAGCCAACTATCGGATTGTATCGAGCTTACCCTGATTAACTCTGACTTAGCGGAAAATCTCTTGGCACTGGAGTATAGAACCTGCTCTCCCGATACCTCATCGATCCAAGTAAAGCGTTTTCCCACAGCTGTCACGGCTAGGGCAAAAGATAGTGTGCAGTTATCATCTATCCCTAGTAGGTCCCTGCTTGAGGCCGTGGACTGACTAGGGTAGCCCATTCAGTTTAGACAGGAGTCACAACATACTCCATCTCCACTTTAAATGTCCGTGGCAATCTCGGAATGAATGCCACCTCTGATGGCCTCCAAATTTCTCATAAATTTAGTACCAATAGTAATAATTTGACTAATGGCTCAAGAGTCCAGGGGGTGGTAACATCTACTAATACTCTTGCCCAGCCACCGGCTTTACTGAATTGTCAAAATTGTATCTGTAATAAAACCTCACTTTCGCAGTTTAAGATTCTCTCATGGAACATTGCAGGCCTTCATAGGAAAATGTCCCTACCTGATTGGAATGATTTGATCGAGCAACATCATATTTGCATGTTCCAAGAAACATGGAGTTTAGTCCCATTGTATAAATCTGGCTACGTTTGTTTCTTTAAGCCTGCTGTTTCCAAGGGTAGGGGAAGGCCTTCTGGAGGCCTTATCGTTTGGATTAAGATTGATATGGGCTGCCAAATTACTGAACATCATGGTGATAACTTAGTTATCATGCGGCTCATAATCAAGGGACATAGATGTGGTAAAACCGTGGAGCTGTTCAATGTATATATAAGACGTACACCTGGGGGCAAACCGTCAAATATTGTACTGACCTTAGAACAGGAGTTAGCCAATTGTGCACCTAATTCATGTATTATGATTGCAGGCGATTTTAATTGCACTTTCGAGCCATTAGACTTAGAGGATTTGACGGGGTCAGATGAATTGGATACCAAGTGGGGTGTCCCAACGTTAAATCTACCCCCCATTAAAAAATGGTCTCAAATTGCAATCCAGATTAACGCGCTAACACTGGAATTTGGCTTAAGGGCTGTGAATGGAAGAACCCCCTCTGATGGTACAGGAGCAAATACATTTAATAGAATTAATTGTCCCTCACGAATTGACTATATATTAGTAGATGTGAGGTTATGGAAAAAGATACTGGATATGGAAGTGCTCCCCTCCATTGACAGCGACCACAACACACTAAGTATGATTATAGCCAATCCTTGGGTCTCCATCTCTTCCAGTAACCAGCCCTTTGATCCCCTTATGATTACAAAAGATCTAGTGCCTTCTAATTCTAGAAGGACCCTCAAATGGCCCAAAGTTCTTGCCCAAGAATCATTGATAGCTGGTATAAGCCAAGCCTTGAGCGAAAACACTCGTTTATTACTTGAGGCTATTGAGGAACCAGGGGAACTAATGAAAATACCAGATTTGTACGATGGTATGACACTTCAGATAGGAGCATACTTTATAGCAGGTAATCCTGGTAAGGCAACTAGAAGAGGTGAAAAGCGCCATACTTGGTTTAATGGGGACTGTAGACAAAAAAAAAAGGACTTGATCTTGGTAATAAAAAGTAAAAACTGTCTTTTAATTAGAGAAGCCAGAACGGCCTATAAAATCGCAATTTACCAAGCGAAACTAGACTCGGATGAGTCATACTGGCAAGATCTAAAAGATACAAGCATAGCCAGAGACCCCAAGCTTTTCTGGAACAAGGTCAGACGGGTCGGTAACGAAGACCCTGATGTGATTCTCAATCATATCACAGGCGAGGATTGGTACAATCATTTTGAGAGCCTTTATTCTGAATTAGATTCTACTGACAGTGGAGTGATACACAAACAAACAAATCTCTATTTTATCCCAAACTTCACTGACCTTTTTACACTAGAAGAAGTTGAGCAGGCCATAAAGAAAATAGTCCCAGCAAAAGCTCCAGGTCCTGATGGTCTTCCAGGAGACCTTTTTCTTGCCGACTCTCGTAATTGGGCAAACTATACCATGATTTTAATTAACTCAATTGCAAGAGGGAGTCCAGTACCAGAGTCATGGAAAGGGGCAGAGGTGGTACCAATTTTTAAAAAAGGAGCAAGGGATGATCCCACCAATTACCGCCCTATTAGCTTGATAGATGCCATGCAGAAATTAGTTGGCAGGGTGCTATTACAGCGAATCCACCAATGGGTGGAGGAAGAAAACATACTCTCCCAATACCAAACTGGATTTAGGGCTTGTACAGGGACGGTGGATCAAGCTTTTAGATTGTTTTTAATATATTGGAAGGTAGTTTTGATTGGCAAGGGCAGCCTCTATCTGGCATTTATTGATTTAATGACTGCCTTTGACCTAGTTCCCCATGACCGGCTTTGGCACCTTCTGGAAGAAATGGGGATGCCTTCGCTGCTACTAAACATCTTGATTCGCCTACACGAAGGCAATTACGCCCAAGTGAGTTGGGGGTCCCAGGGACAAAAAACAAATAGGATCCCAGTAAATAGAGGAGTCCTCCAGGGCTGTGTTCTGGCTCCCACCCTGTTCTCTTTATATATGAACGGAGTGGTGAGCTATTTGCAGGAGTTTCCATCTGATGCAGCAGCCCTGGCAGGAGAGAGGTTCCCACTTTACTTTTTGCAGACGACACACTGCTTATCTCTAAAACGCCAGCAGGGCTTCAAAAGCTCCTAGATAGATTTTATACTTTAGGCGAATCTAGGGGCTTGATTGTGAACACTTCTAAGACTAAGCTCATGGCGCTCAACCCTTATAAACCTTACAGAGATAATTTTAGTTTAGATGGAACACGTTTGGATAAAGTCCCAATGTTCGACTACTTGGGAATAAGACTAGACGACAAAATGCGATGGAGGCATCACATTGACAAGATGCTCCTAAATCATAAGCGTGTCACGGGCATATTAATTAAAGAACACCGTCTATCGTCGAACAGACCTGTGGCTCCTGCCCTTACAATCTATGCAGCTAAAGCAGTCAGCTCAGCCCTTTATGGAGCCGAATTGTGGGGCTTCGAGAATACTGAAAGCATTTGCAGGTCTGAACACAAGTTTTTAAGAGATTTAGTGATGTTACCCAAAAGCATGCCATTGAAACTGCTGTTAAAAGATAGGGTAGGCACTCTTGTAAGATTTAGCGGGATTACGACCCCTGTTATTTTGGGCCCGCTTATGTCGGACCCCTGAACTAGCCAACTACACAGCCGCATTTACAGAAATTATGGACCTAGATGTAAATAAAAGAATCAGCTGGCAAGTTAATCTTAAAAAATCCCTCGCTGCCTTAGGCTTCAAGGAGGAATGGGACACGCAGACCGCCCATAGTAAGACTGACCTTAAAAGACGTTATTGGGCCTGAATTGACGCTCAAGAACATAACAATCCAAGAGTAGGAAGGCTGACGGAAGAGTTTTATCTTCACAAGCAACGCACACTTTTAGAACCATATTTAGATTTTATAAATCACCACGCGATAGAGCGCTCTATATTCAGTTCAGGGTAAGTTCACTGCCGTTCAGAGAGGTAACAGCGAAATGGAGCACCCCACATTAGACGCCCTTAGGGTGCCCCTGTTGCAAAGCACCGACAGAGAGCATAGCCCATCTTATGTTTGCCTGCCCTGCTTATAAAAGCGCAAGGAAGAAATGGCTTAAACCTATCTGCAGAGAGTTGAGCACGCGTGAACACTGTACTGCTCTATGCATTTTAAAGGCTGACCCGCGGTCCCTCTTTGCTTGTGGTGTAGCCAAATTTCTTGGCTGTGCTTGAATTGTAAGGTTTAAATTCTTGCGCGAAGACATGCGATGAACTACGCTCACATTTTTAGTGTTATGATTTACCTGTGATATATTGCACTGCCACTTTATTCTCGAGAAATAAACCTAGAATAATTTAAAGGAGAAAAAAGGCCTTCATGTCTAGAAGGGCCACAAATGAATTTTGTAAATATTGATCTAAGACTAGATTATTCTTGCAATAATTATATTACCCAATATTGCGGCCCATTAGAATTTGATGTGCTTTAAGTCTGATTGTATTTTATATTTTTAAACTGATGTTTTATCTTTTTATGGTCTTTAAAAATTGACGGATGTAACCATGGAAATGCTTTTAAGATATTGGATATCGAAATAAAGCTACTTTGAACTTTGAACATAGGCAAAAAAGTAGAAATAGTGCTTTAATTTCAAAGATGTTTTAAAAAGTTTTACTAACTTATCTTATGACTTTTCTTAACTGACTTTGAAAAAAATCAACCATCCCGACGTGAGCATATGAACACAGCCTGCATAAGAATGGAAATAGGGTAAAAACACATTACAAACACCAGATATTACTATCTAACATCTAACTGCCTTCCTCCTGTACCTTACAATAACGTAGCTGCCTATATACTTAGTGAAATAAAGTATGGATAACGGTGAGAAAATGAATTATAAAATGTATCAAAATATGTTATATATCTCAATAAAGGTGTTTATATTTCTCTGAAATATGTTACATCATTTACTATTTTTGTAATCTTTTGTAATTTTTATACTCGTATTCATCTACAGAACTCGGGTCCTAGTCCTAGTTTTACCAATACTGCCTATAAATAAGTCCACCCAAGGGTGTGAAATGCCTTCTTGATATCTAGCGAGGCCACCCAACCCTGTGTATTCCATGACACCGAAAAATCATCAGAGATTCAGAAACATATTCCTGCCCAGTATACACCCATTTTGATCGAGATGGATCACTGTATTGACCATGGGGGTCAATCGATTCGCTAGGGCCTTACACAACCCCTTGTAATTAGGGTAAAGTAAAGAGAGGGGATGATAGGAAGCCACTTTAAGTAGGTCCTATCCTGGTTTCAGAAGTACCGTTATTAAGGCTTCCCACGTGCTGTCCTATAAGCTGCCCTGGTCCCTGGCCTTCCATACAGATGCAAAATTCGTGGGGTGAGGGAATGCTGGAATGTGGCATAGAACGCTATGGGCAACCCATCAGTACCTGGAGTTTTGCCCCTAGCTATCTGCTTAATGGCAAGTTTACCTTCTTCAAGCATCAGGGGGGCTTCCAGCTCTTGCCTCAACAGTGGCTTAAAAGGAGGCATGTCAAGGGGACATAGATATGCCGCAATCACATTTGGGTGTACCTCCAGGGGTGCTTGGTAAAGTGCCCTATGATAAGCTTCAAATTCTTGAATCATGGCCAACTTGGAGTTCACCACGGTCCACGCGGAAGTGTGGATTGCACCAATGACAGTATGGGGATGATTGGACTGCACCAGCCAGGCTAGCAAACTACTGGCCTTGTCCCCCATATCATGCTGCGTTTAGTGTACTCTTTGTAGTCAAAAGTAGGTAATCGCTGGGAGGACTCCAGGTGTCAGGCTCGAATGCCTTCTAGCCTGTGGATCCCCTCTGGGTCTGTTATGCAGTCCTGCTCAGCTGACTGTAGCCGGTCCTCTATGTCAAGCACCTCTTGTTGAAGAGCACATTTCAGACCAACCTGAGTGGACATACTGGCTCCCTGCAACACCACCTTTAATGTATCCCACTCAGTCCCTGCACTTGTGGATGTGCCCTCATTCTTCA
Source organism: Triturus cristatus (assembly GCF_964204655.1). Classification (NCBI taxonomy): domain Eukaryota; kingdom Metazoa; phylum Chordata; class Amphibia; order Caudata; family Salamandridae; genus Triturus; species Triturus cristatus. The sequence continues at coordinate 593,245,546 of NC_140582.1, forward strand.
CAAAGTATCTCAGGATTTGTTCACCTATATAGGTTTGAAATGGGGTATCCTCCAATGCCTGAAGCGGAAGGTCTATCCCAGGAAAAGGACACCTACAAACGGTATTGGTCCGACACTGTTCGAGTCAAGTACTCTGCCCTCTTACAAGTGGAAAACAGTGCCCAGGTACGAAATATCGGGTCTATTCTTGTGTGAAGTACGTGTATGGGAGCAGAATAAGAATATTCATGGTAAGTTGAAATAAGAACACCAAATCTTAGTGACCTGCATATTACAAGCCCATTGCTGTAACTGCCAGGTATTAGTGTGGGATTGCACCCCTGGTACCGGGGGAGTGGACCTATTCAGCGCCAGATCAGGGACACAAGTAAAATCTCCACACCAAAAGGATGGAGATAGCGGGAATAGAAAAAGAGCCAGTGTAAGAGAGCCGAAAAATAAGGACTGGTCAACTTCCAGAGCATACACCACCACAAGTGTAAGAGGTTCGCCATCTAGTGTACCTTCTTTAATATCATAGTGCCCTCCACATCCACCAATATGTGAACAGGAACAAAGGGGACCCTGGGGCCACCAAAAGTAAGACCCCCCAGGCATAAGCTGAGTATGTGGTGCCCAACACCCTATCCCGCCAGCGCTTGGGCAGTCTGGTGAGTTCCCTGGCAGTCAAATCAGTCTCCTGGAGACATGCAAACTGAACATTATGATTCCTGGGGTAAGAAAAGTTCTTATGGCATTTACTATAATTGCCCATACCCGTCACATTCCACATGAGAATATTAAAATCCCTGTTGGCCATATATGTGGTACATGGTGATCATCTCGTGCTGTGAAATGCCAGTCAGGGAGCAGACATGGCAGTAGGGAGATCGAGCAGAAAAACAAAAGATGATAAAAACTGAATTAACAAACACCACACCCAAGCCATATCATCAGTTAGTCACAGCCACTTAGTGCCATCAATAATCAAGCAATAACTACAAAGTCTATCCGGTGATGGGGGTGATCCAAGGCATTCACCAGCAAGTCCAACAGCTCAGGTCCCCGCAAACTTAGTAATGTAGAAAGCTAGCCTCGCAGCAGTATAGTGATGGCAGGGACTCTCACCCTTCCACCCCCACCGGTCCTCAAGCATAACGCAGACAAAATAAAGGGAAAATCTTAGAAAATACTCAAGATGACTGAAACAGGTTAACAGTCATTGGGCTGACCTGCGGGCCATTACGCCATTACGCAGTTGCTAGGGCAGTGTAGCCACCAGCAGATCATCCTGAATAAACTCCTCATTGCCATTCGAGTCGCGGTTCTCCTGGCCAGAAAGGGAGGATTGTTCCAACGTCTGCATCACATATGCTCTGCCCATTGCTTCCTGCGCCTTTGTCGGTTTGCCATGAGTATCTCTAAGGTTATTGACAGAGTGGTGCCAGGCGTGCCGAGTTTCCCAGTACCCACCTCTCACCAGTGGGGGTGAGCGTTGGTGATCCTCTCTGGTTTTCAACTAGGACCACATGTCTTGGGATGTCATGAAGAACAGCGTTTCGGTGCCAGCAATGACTCACAATTTTACTGAGAATGACACAGCATATTTGATCCCAAAGAGAAATGACACTGTTTCACATCTCAAAATGCGTCCCTTTGTCTACGTACATCAACGGTATAGTTCGGAACGATGGTAATAGTGCTGTTGTTGACACATCAGGGAACTATCACCCAAGCCAGTTGCAGTATGTTGTCTCGATCTCTAAAATTGAAGAGCCTTGTTGCCACCGGCATTGGTGGCACCCCTGGTGCAGGGGGCCGACCAGACACTCGACTGAAAAGAACATAGAAACCTCTCCTCCCAGCACCTCCGTCATCAGCCACTTTTCCAGATACAAATCCATTCTCGGGCCTCTGCGCCCTCAGGAAGGCCCACAACCCAAGAATGCAACATCAACCGTCAGTGAATCCAGTTTCGGTTCCAGGACTGGAGACTACTGACCACTGCAAAGAGGTTCAAAAACCTTTTGGTGTGGTCCTACAAGAGGAGCCCCACTGCAGTTTGCGAATTGTCGAAGATGAGCACAATTGTACACCATCTCCCCTTTCCATGTATTCACGTTATCCATTGTATGATGAAACAGGAGGGAAAATGTTGCCTTGAGGTCAGGAGGGGGGGCACCAGAGGCAGACCACGGGCACTGTACACATTGAATGTCACCAGCCAGCAGAGCAACACCGGAGAGAGTTTAGGCCCCCCCAATGCAGGACCCGTTATGGGATCCTGGTCACACGGGGGAGTCCACACTGTAACTGAGGTAGCAAGATTAGGGGTAAGGAGGGGCCACCTGTGGGTCCAGAGGCAGTGAGTGTCTGGTCCAAAACGTTATATCCCCAATACTGTGGTTACCAGAACATCAAGGGTCCATGCTCCTCGAAGCAGCTACCTGAGGCAGTCTTTACATCTCACGGGGCCAGACTAGCGAGCACTGCAAAGCAACATGAAAGAGGGCCCCCCTAGAACAAACATGACTAGGGACCACCAGGGAGGCCAAGCCCCAACCCTCCAGGGTATGCAGGGGGAGAGACTCCAACACTGTCCAATCATGGGAGGAGGGAGCCTGGGGAGAGAGGCATGCATACCAGGCAAAGCAGGCATTCTCAGGCAAAAGGTATAGTGCCCTCAATTTTAAGGCCTCACCCAGCAATGTAAGGGCTCCAACAGAAGGGGACTGGGGGAGGACCCACCACTGCACTGGAGATGTTACTTTCCCCTGGCCGGTCAATCGTAGAATGAGCGTGAACTCACTGGAGGTGCAGGACAGATGATCTCCACTCCCATGTACCACTACAGGTCATGCATGTCAACCCGCACCATTCACCAATGCCAGCCTGACCCACTGCTCACAACAGCGACCACCTGTGGGTGGCCCTTGGCCCCTTACCACCGGGCCCAGCAGCACTCAGCGCCCCCTCAGCTCTCAACTCCGGCCAGTGAGCACAGCCAGTGGGGCAGGCCACAGCATCTCTGCTTCGACTGAGTACACATGCAGCGGCAAATTATGTTGGTCCCCAGATCCCTCCGATGAGGTGGCGTCACACCAGCACCTTGTCAGCGAGCTGCCTACGCAGATATATGTGGATGAATTAAGGCAGCGGGCCAGAGCACCCGATTATATGTCTGTCCCAACCGCCACCTTGGAAATGCCCCTAATTTTAATATTAATATTATTTTTACTAAATTCCACATCTTGGAAATTAATACCTAAGTATGAATACACCTCCTCAACTATTATATTATTCATTGCATCCCGTCCCTAAAAATTGTTTTACAATTTTCCAAACAGTTTTTTTACCTAAAATAATTAACATCAAACACAATTATTAAATATAAATGCTACAGTTTTAAAATGTATACCTAAGAGCCTGATTCTGAATTCAGTGGTCCATAGGACCGCCCAACCCCTGGTGGTGGTCCAACCACCACCCCAATGCGAGATCGCCCGCAGTATTATTACTGTGGCTGTTGACCACAAAAGGACTGCTGCAATCGCAAGGGTGCCAGGATCCACTGCATTCGAGCACCGGTCAGAGACAGAAATATGCTGGTGGTGCCGCAGTTGTCTCACTATCACCCTTTTCATAGCAGTGAACCTACCATGAAAAGGGTGGTGGTCAGGCAACTAAGGGGGCACAAAATAGAGCCCCCTGCTGCCTCAGGGCCCAGGCGGTGCATATGTAGTGCCCACCTCGATTTGCACCTACACTTCCTGCACGGTGTGGCATGTATGCCACACCGTGCAGAAAGGTGCAGGTGATGCTCTGAGAGCAGCGTTCTGCATAGTAGGCTCTTATATGGGCCTACAAGACCACCGCTATCAGACCGCTGCAGTACCACCCTCCAGACCAAGAATAAACATCTGATCTTGCTGGCAGTCGCACCATGGGTTTGGCAGTCCTACAGTGGATGGCACGTTGTATGTCCACAGTAGGACCTCTGACCTCATAATCAGGCCCTAAGTATTAATAGAATCTCCCACCCAATGTCCCTATATTCCTTACATCCCAGCCCTAAATACTATATTTAAAATATTATTAAATATTTTATTAATTAAAATGATCCTTAATTCAAAACAATTGCAATTCATTTATATTAATACTAAAGTATTCAAAAATAATACCAGAGTATTATTATACGTACTCGTGCAATACCCTTATATCCCTAGCATCCCGTCCCTAAATACTAATTTAGCATTTTTATTAAATATCTTAAGATTTTTATTTTCATTTATTTAAAACAATCAAAATGCATAAATATGAATATTAAAGTAAAAATGAATACCTGAATGTTAATGCACTTTCCCACCCGATACCCCTATATCCCTTACATCCTGTACCAAAATACTAATTTTAAAATATTATTAAATATTTTAATTAATACAAGTATCATTAATGTAAAACAATTACAATTAAAGTATTGAACAATAATACCCGAGTATTAATACATTTATTTACCCAATACCCCTATCTCCCTAGTATCCCGATCCTAAATACTAATTTTGCAGTTTTTAAAAAATATTTATAACATTTTCATTTCCAAAAATGTTAAAACAATTACAATTCATAAACTGTAATGTTAAAGTATTACAGATAAATACCTTAGTATTAATCCACTTGTCCACCGAATACCCCTATATACCTAGCATCCCATTCCTAAATACAAATTTTGCATTTTCTTTGATTTACTACACTTACAATGTGTAACTACTAACACTAATGTATTAAAATTAATACCTGAGTATTAATATACTTCGTGTAAAAACAACAGTTGATGGACAGGATGCAGAACAATGTCATACATTCACCCCAGTACAGAGATCTGGGCCTAAATCCATCGTTTTTTTGCTCACCATGCCATTCCAGTTTGAATCAGTTAGATCTGTGACTGGGGGTGAGTGTTTGAAAAGTTTCAGCACTCCGTCCATCATCTCCTTGTGTTTGCTTTGTTTGCATTAAGTTGGCAGGGTGTGCCCAGACGTGGAACCCTTGCTCACTTTGCCACTGGATTCAAGCTAGCCTGGCTGAAGAGGGCTCTTAGCACGAAACTGGTCCCAGGATGCTTGTTTTCGGTCCAGGGAAGACATGGCTTGGCAGTTCGGGCTGGACTGTTCCCATGAGACACAGGGTCAAGACTGATTTGCATATAGCTGTGTCTGAACTGGGGTGCAAAGTGAGCTAAAGAAGGATGATGGATTCAACCCAGATCTCTGACTGGGAGTGAGTGTTTGAAAAGTTTCAGCACTCCATCCATCACCTCCCCATGTTTGCTTTATTAATATACTTCCCCACCCAATACCCCACTATCCCGGCCATCCTGCCATCCCATCCCTAAAATGTACGTATCATTAAAAAATAATATATATACAAAAATAATTATGATATTAATATTTACCAAATACCTATAACCTATACTTATATACTAACCCTTATACTTACATATTCGTGGTAATAACAATAGTGATAAAACACAAAAGTACTAATTACACTTAGTAGGAACAAAATACGTGGTAATGGCACTAGTTGTAAAACACATAAGCAGTAAAAACACTAAAAAAATGCATAGTACTGATATATATTCGTGCTGAATATCTAACTCCAAAAATAGTTTTAAAGTAATGTGTGGTAATTACATTAGTGTTAAAGACAAAGCAGTTGTTAAAATCTGTGTGATTAAGACAACGTTATAAAGGTACATCATGATTTAGACTGTGTTGTAAATGCTGTTTCCCCTAAATTGCATTTATAAGAAATGGACATACATCGACATGAAGAAGAATGCCTTATTTATCTAGCATTGCTGGGAGTGCAATAAAGAATGTGTAATAGAGTAGGTCAGAATCTGGGGTTACGGGGCACATTGTCTTTGAGTGACTGTTCTGTCTTAAATCTGTAACTAGTAAGTCAATTATCATTTCCTGTTTGTAATAAACCATTGTATAATCATATATAAAAAGAGCTGCCGGCAAGCAACAATTTAAGAAAGACTGAGAAAGAGTGAGGTGCAGTCCGTGTTGTGTGTTGAAGGTCTTTCTCCCTGTCACAACACTAAAAAGCTGTCTTTGCATTGTCAAGAGGAGTTCAAGTCTTCCTTTATTTTTTAAAGTTTTTGTCACCCCACAACATGGGTAAGAGGAAATATGTGGCAATGTCTAAGCCTTCCAAGGATCATTCTTTAACTGATATTATAACAAGTTTTCTTACTAATGGGTGCTCTCAATTCAGAGATTAAGGTCCTAATTATGAGTTTGGCGGTCCAACCACCGTTTGACCATGTCCAAATACCGCTATATTACGAGTTGATCATGGGCCGGTGGTGTTGAGGCTGGTAGCTTGTAGCGTTGTTCAGTACTTTTTACAAATATATTGATGCTTGTGTGTGTATTTCGACTGCAGATGTGTCAACTGCACGCATATGCATGACATAAGTGGAAAATACCATATACCCATTACCGAGGTTCAGCCCAAATGTGGGCAGTCCTGGCAATTGATATACGCTATGAAAAGGACTTACCTGTAGATCGCAGCAAACAGGGTGCTAATTCTTAGAATAAAGATTCTGCTGTAAATGGGGGGTACCTGGAGAAAGTGATCCATGGTCCGAATCTGCCTGGAAGAACAATAAAGGGGTCAGTAGGCACCCCAATTCCTTTGTCACCGCCACCTTGAAGCAGGTGGTCGAACTGCCGTGGTCCGCTCGTGGGACAGCAACTCATAATACAGACAGCAGTGCAGCTCCCCTGTACCGCCGTATGGCGACTGCCTTTCCTTGATTGTGAACCCGGCGGTCTGCTGGCAGTCTCAGTGGTCCAGCGGCGGCCTTCACAGAGATGATCTGCCCAACTCGTAGTACAGTGGTGGGACGGCCGATCTCTCCACGCTTAGAACGCCACTGCCAATACAGCTGTCAACAGGACCTCCAAACTCGTAATAAAGCCCTAAGTGTGTTGAAGAAAGACTGGGCAAAATAGTAAAGTGATATCAAAGGGCTTGAATAATGGTGCATCAATAGATTCTACCCCTGCACCCAGTAAATACTTCCTCACGCATAGAACAGGGACTCATCGATTGACACCATTAATATTTTAACTAACAGCAATGAACAGGAGGTTGATTGCCTCGAGAGCAAGAAGTTGAACCTCCTCTTTTAGAATCATTGGCTCCCGGATCTCCAGCAAGGAAAAGGAAGGGTACTAGAGCACTATCTTCTCCAAGCACCACTTCTGGTGATGATGATACGGACATGGAGGTGACCCTGACAGAGACCAGGAGATATCAGGAGAGGCAAGGGAAAAGAAAAGTTCCAGAAAGACTTAGGAGGTTAATAGGATCCGCCCACCACTCTAGCGGTGCTGGAACTGACCGCCAGAGTGCGGCAGGCCCGCTCCGCTAATTAGGATGCGACCACCACCCTGGTGGTCGCATTCCACATTTTTGACATTGCGGTGGGTGCTGCTCTAAGCAGCACCCGCCGCGATGCCAAAGTGCATTGTTGTGCATTGCCATGCACAACGTGGCAGGCATTGCGCGATGCCTGCCACCTTGTGCTTGGCAATGTAGGTGGGTACCATAGGTAACCCCCAAGTGCATCCCCCCACTCTCCCGGGGGCCTGCAATGGGCCCCCAAATCAATTCCCCGCCATCCTTTCCATGGTGGTGAAAGGCCATAAAAGCAACACATACTAATATGGATGGCGGTGCCTGCTAGGCACCACCACCATATTGTGGCCCAAGTCCACCTGTCCGGCAATCAGAACAATTGCTGACCGGCAGAAAAGCGGTGCTTCCGCCATGATACCTCCGCCGTTATAATATGGTGGGGGTAAATCAGGTTGTGATGGCGGGTTGATCTGGCGATCCGCCCTCCATCCTAATCACCCCCTTAGACTTATGGAATGGGATGAAGAGGAGGATGACGATGACATAGTCATGGTAGAAGGCTTACAAATATGAATCTGACATTGCTATTCAACCAGCTCTGTGGGATGTGGCATGGGTAGCACAACCAACAGCTTCCATATTTGCAAAGCCCCAGTTGAGACCTCCACAAACCCCTGCCTCAGTAGAAGAAGAGAGGCAATCAACGACATACCGGCTACCTCCAGTTCTTCTTCAGGCATTGGCAGAGTTCCAGTAAAAAGCACTCCTCCCCAGTTTGGGACATTTTTGCTGTTAGCAAAGAGGGGGAACACATTGCAGTATGCACCATTTGCCACATAAATGTTTGTCGCGGTAAGCCTGGTACACATTATGGTACTGGAGGCCAGACGACTCATGTGAAAAAGCACCACCCAATCAAGTGGGAGGAGCAACTTAAAAAAATTGCTGGACTTGGTCATGGTACTGGGGAGATCCAGGGAACGTCAGCCACAAGTCCAATCATGGGTGAAGGAGAGGATGATAAGGAAGAAGAGGTTTTACATCTTCACGCAAAGCAGACCTGTCCCCAGCAGTGTGCTAGCAGATTCACCCACCTCAGTGATTTCACGATGGCACAAGAAGAATTAGAGTGAGATGATGGAGAGACCGCAGCATACAGTGGCTGCCCCACCACCATGAAGCACATTGAATCTACCACTAGCATCTACTTCTCAAAGCATGCCACAAGAAATTAAGAAAATCCAGGCTACTATTACAGGAATATTTCGGCAGGAGGGGCACTAAGAGTGAAACCACCCAACCACATGTTTATACAATGGGAAGCTGGCAAAAATGTTAGTACTGGACCTCCTCCCTTTTTCTTTTGTGGAAGGAGTGGTACTCTTAGAATTTGTGGCAGCCATCTGCCTAAAATTAAAGGTACCAAGTAGGACGTATTTTGCCAGAGAGTCTGTTCCAGCGCTGCATCACGATGTGCTGCAGTTGGTTGGATAAGCTTTGCAGCAAAGTGTTGTTCACACCATCCACCTGATGACAGACATGTGGACCAGTTGTTATGTGACTAATTACATGTGCATCACTAATCTCTTTTGCAGGGGTAAAGCAAAAGATATCTTTAGGTCTTGGCCCTGAAGAAGTTTTAAAAGTGTTTGGCGGCATGCAACAGTTGCCATGTTTGCAAAGGAGAAATCACATACAGCTGTAAACATCTTGGAGGAATTTAACAGCAAGGTGTGAGAATGGCTGTGACCCAGAGTTCTTAGAATTTAATTTGTTGCCATGGACAATGGCAGTAACATAGTCAAGGCCATGTCAGATGAAGGCTATTTCAGGGTCCTGTGTTTGGCCCATTTCACCAACCTGGTGGTGTAATAATTCCTCAAAAAGTAAGACATAGTCAACAACATACTGACCACCTTCAGAAGAATCTGCACCCAATTCAGCCATTCTTTTAAAGATCGGAAGCAGCTGCAGATTATTCAGCATAATAATAGAGCACCAGTTAAAGCCCCAAAACAGGAGGTTCCAACATGATGGAACTCTGCCATTTACATGCTGCAACGTCTGTTTGAGCAGTGCAAACAGATCAATGACTATGTCATTCAAAGAAGAGAGGATGCAGTTGGAAAAGCTATGACCATGGATGCAGTCAAATGGTGCCTAGTCAAAGGCCTGACACCGATGCTACTCTCTTTTGATGTTTTCACACAGGAAGTTAGCAAGGAGGACAGTGCGCTGGGCCAAGCTATCCCGTTGTTGCATCTCCTACAAGACCAGGTAAAGAAGGCATCTGAAAGGTTCACCCCTGCAGTGTGAATAAAAACACAGAAACACCTGCCTTGGTTAAGACCTTAATCCTGTGCTTGGCTTATAATATAAGGCTGCAACATGATATAATCAAGTCCAAAGAGTACATATGTGCCACACTACTTAATCCACGGTGCAAAAATATTCTGCCCATTTTCATCCCTTTTTCTGAAGGGGATGTTTTAAAATACAAGAGGTGGATTGTAGAGCAAGCCAGAGACTTGGAAGAGAATGGCTGGAACTTGGAGTCCTAACTCGCAGTTCTGGGATGCGGTATTTGACTTCCAGAGAGGGCAGTCTTGTCTCACAGCAGCCAACAACACCATCTACGGGAACACTAGCAACAACAGCAAAAGAAGGACCGGACCCAACCCTTACATTGTATTGGTTTCAATTGGCAGGGATTAGGTCCAGTGCAGAGGCGATGGCAAAACAGGTTGAGCAAGTAGCAGCACTAATGACCATCCATAGGATGTTCCATGAGTATCTAGATGATCCAAAAGAGGTCTATATGGATCAGAGTTCATTGATGTATTGGTATGGGAAGATGAGCCAATGGCCAGAGTTCAGCAGGCTGGCAATAAAGTATCTGGCTTGTCCTGTCCCCAGTCTGCTGAACATGTTCAGTGCAGCTGTTGCAGTCGCCATAGTGAGAAGGACCAATCTCTCACCTCAAAATGCGGAGAGATTGACTATGATCAAAATGAACCAACATTTTATATCACACAATTACACCGTTCCTGAAACAGCAGCACAGGAGGAGGAAGAGGATGATTGGTCCAAAATGTAATCACATATGTTAGCTGACCAACTTAAGGGTGAACCACCTGAGTTTGAGGACAAAATCTACTTGCCAGACTAAGTATGCCAGTGCCCCCATACAACCTTTAAATTTTTCTCGCTGAACTTAGTTCTTCCTTTGCAAAAAAACAAAAAAAAGATTAGCTAGATTACATTATTATTTTTGTGTAAGAATTATGCTGCCCCAACTTTTTTATTAGTCACATTTATATTGCCGGTTTGCAGTTGGGCCATTGGGCACTGAAGAAACCTCCACAATTTCATCATGACATTTGGAACAATGCCTGCCGCCCTCAAATGCCAATTGCCTAATGCCTATTCCTTTTTGCATCACTTAGCACTAGAAGGGCTGCCCCAGAAAATTATTTATTACCTACAAGACTGCCTGCCAAGAACAAATTCCAATGTGTTGCCTGCATCAAACATGATTGAATATCTATCTTAACTACCCATGCTTGAATTGGATGAGGTAACTTCAATTATAGCAATGGTGAGTGACTGATTGTGTGAGTGATAATTTAAGGTGATTGATGATTCATGTGGTGGCAGACAATGAGGGAAGGAGTGTGTTGAACTGTAAAATGGGAAATTTCTTGAGATGATTATTGATTTGCATTGTTTGGGGCTTGAATGATGGTTGCTCATTTTTTTCCCTGTAGGTGATGATCAGCCCTTTCACATTTAGCCATACTGAAATAATTGCAGGGTGTTCTCCTTTTTTCTGGTTCTTCAGAGAACAGAATAGTCACTTTAGTTAACAAACAAAAACCTATGCAAAGTACTGCAATTCCCCATCTTCTTCAACAGCAGTGCACTGCACTCAAGTCTATCTAGCTTGGGTCATCTCAATTTGTAAAACATGATGATGACCATTATGATGACTGGTCTGGGACAACGTTACTCATAGTCAGGACTGGAGGAGTATCATGGAAGAACTCAGGGCAGGAGCTGCAGGACTACCTCAACAATAGCTAGAAGCAAGAGGTTTTCGAGTATACTATTGACTTGAGTTCAAAGGTAAACCAAGAGACTGAGGCCCAGCACTCAGCTGTGTGAAATAGAGAGAAGTGCATATTTGAAATGCTGCTGTGTGTGTGTGTGAGTGTGTGTGTGTATGTTGGACTTGTGGCAGAAGTAATACTCTTAGTCCCTCTTTTGTTTTTTTGTGCTGCCTCTGAGACTTCTTGAAACACCCCTCATGAAGCATACCTTCCTTCTGTCATTTTCCTTGACTCTAAAATACAGTTTCTCTTTTACAATCCACAGACCTTCTTCTAGTCTCCTTCACGAATGAAATGTGAAAGCTAGCTGAGCTCAATAACACTCCTGCTTACATACCGAACCAGTGCAGACAGGCCCCCAAAGAGTGGACATTCCCGAGGACAATGAAGACACACCACCCAATTTCACAATACAGTATAATTTTTCTTTTAACAATCAAATTAACTAAGAGACGTGGGTGGGTGAGTTCACTCCCTTACCTAGAGGACTGAACATTTATATATTTGATTAATTGGGCATAGGGGCAGATGGACTGTTTGCAATGCATGTATCTGTACTCTGTCATACTCATTCCTTTGTTTCCTTCTAACAACAGATTGATGGGGAATGATGTGGTGCTGCTTATTGCCCAGATGAATGTTGGCATTGTGTTGTAGTGTTTGTCTTTGTCAAACCTTTCCCCAAATCCAATTACCGATCCATTCATCAAACCCCTAACCCTCTTCCCCTGAGCTGTGTGATTGTTTGAGGTGTAGCTTAAATTACACCATCAATGGATCACACACTTGGTGGGGCAGATGTGGTGAAAGAAACACCAACTTACTGTAGAATCTTCTAAGCAGTAGCCCACACAAGCCCATTAACAACCCCGGTATTAAAAATGATTCATATTTTTTAGATATAGAATGAAGAACATCAGTCATCAACATCATCATCATTCAGGCCTTTTGTTGTCTAACCGTAAACGCCTAACCTAAGCTTGTTGACTCCAGACTTTGAGTCTATTTTTTATAACTTGACGATTTCACAAATAATACTGCTAGCTCCACATGAGCCAAAACTTACTAGTATTGCTATTTTTTCTATTTTAGAGCAATCAGGCATTCTCAATATGTCATCACGTAGTACCCAGGTGGTGGCAATTCTTTGTAAATCTTTGATAAATATATAACCCACTTACTAAGTCTTTCTACTTCCATTTATTTGCCTATGATGGATAATCAATCAATCATTCAGATCAATCCTACAGTTGGAGCTCACCTGGGTGGAACAGGAAGTGGGACCTTGCTTGTGAAGTTGTGATGCATCCTCTATTATTGCTGCATGTATATTCAGGTAAGACAACTAGTATGGATGCAATTTAACTTAGTAAGAAATAAATTAACTGCTACTGTTTTTTATCTAGTTCAGAACTTCAACACAATATAGGTCATCATGTCAGCTTTCCCCATAATGGTCAAGATAGTTAGAGAAGCATAAGCCTAGACTCTATAATTAAGTGCTAGGCTCCCTCTTAAGTTACAAGCACATAAACAGGCTGTGTAAAACTACTTGGAGGCAGCAGGGCAAAGTCAAAGTATAATGAACTAATGCAGGCATAGATTTAATTTCCCCCTTTATTTATGTACAATGAATGCAACCCACCCTCTGCACCCAAACACATGCCCACCCCTCGCCCAAACAAAACTGACCCAAACCTCAAAACTCAGAATGTCAAAGAAAGTCTCCTCAGTCCCAAATCCCTTTCCACCCTCTCCATCCAGGCCCAACAAACAACAAATCCCTACCACCAAAACAAAAATTGTAAAAAAGAGATATGGAGTACAAATTGTGTGTGGTGCTAAAATAATGGAGCCGTTCTCATTGCTAGCCAGTGCCTCAGCTAGTTTGCTACTGTTTGCAGCTGTAGTTAACAATGATCTATTTATAGCTCCAATGGCCTTGCTCTTTTCCAAATGCATTCTCTTTCTACCCTGTCTGCAAAGAGGCAGATGATTAATAAATAAGATACTACGTCGGTCACACACCTCATATATGAAATGCGGATATTAATATATTATTATGTCTGCTGTAAGTAGATGTTGAGGAAAATGAATCTAGGGGCATATGTATGAAACTATTTCGCGTTTGCAAAAGCTGCGAATCGCAAAAAAACAGCGTTTATGAACATGAAATAGAGAAACACGATGTATCACACGTTTTCGCATCGCAAAGTAAGAAAACGCAATTAATTGCAATGTCTTAATTTGTGCGGCCCGATTTCTGCGAATATCCTTGCAAATTCCCAGTCTGCGATACACAGGCTGCGATAATCGCAACTGGAGAAATCGCAATTTAAGAAGTCGCTATGGAATGCATGAAAAAATCGCAAATTTGCACTTCAAAATTACCACCAAGTGAATGCAGGTGGTAACCAGGTGCAAGCTATATAAACAGGCTCACAATGCAAGAGGGACTTCCACAATGGCAGCGCTATATGTGATAGCCAGGAGGCTGCGAATTCGGGCGGCAGCAGCACAGAGAAGGACGCGACAGGAACGGATCTTCAGAGTGCGCATCACTCTGTTCCAGCAAACTGAGCAAACTGAGGAGGAGATCCATGAGAAGTACAGGCTGGACCCAAAGACCATTTTAGACATGATAGAGGAGCTGAAACCCTACCTGGAACACCCAACATGCAGGACCCAAACCATTCCCACCCATGTGCAGGTCATGTGCTCCCTGCACCTACTGGCCTCAGGGAGATTCCAAGGGGTGATAGCAGGTGGGGTCTCACAGAGTTGCCTGTCACACTTCTTCCATGCATTCTTAGATGCAATGCTACAGCGGCTATAACATCACATACAATTCCCCAGCACGCAACATGCATTACAGCAAACCAAACTGGACTTTTACCAGATTGCACGATTCCCCCACGTAATTGGCTGCATAGATTGGACCCATGTGGCCCTTACAACCCCATCAACCTAGGAATATGTATTCAGAAACCATAAATCATACCATTCCCTGAACATAGAGGTCGTCTGCAATGCAAAACATATTTTCAATGACATTGTAACTAAATACCCAGGCAGTACTCATGACTCCTTCATCTTTAGACATTGTGGGATACACAGACGTCTGAATGCTGGTGAGTTTGGTGAGGGCTACCTGCTAGGTAAATGCATGGCACACATCCCTACATACAGTAAATCTTTTGGGGGTTGGACATTGACTCACCTCGTTTCCATCCCTGCAGGTGACAGTGCATATGCAGTACAGGACTTCATCCTGACCCCGTACCTGAATCCAGCCAATGCAAGGGAGAGGAGATACAACCGTACCACACAAATCTATGCGGTGTGTAATAGAGCAGACGTTTGGGATCCTGAAGAGCCATTCCCGCTGCCTGCATAAAAACGGAGGAGCACTCCAATACAGCCCTGAGACCTGCTGCAAGATTGTGGCTACCTCTGCAATGCTCCACAACATGACAATGAAAAAAGGCATCCCAATTGAACTGAGTGATACAGATACATCGGACGATGATGGCCCAGGTCCCCCTGGCAGACCAGCAAGTGGAGTTGGGGCAGCTGCCGGACGGCAGAGATGGGCTGAGATCACACAGAACTACTTCTAGGTGAGTAATGATGACATGAGACAACATAAATTTGTTTGCAGATCTGTGTTTATTCACACCTTTAACTGCAGGATGAAAGTAAGTCACACATTCTGAGCATCACAATAAGTGTCGCTGTCCGTAGCACATGTTAGATCCACAGTGCAGGTAGTCAGGCAAGTCGTGGGTTTTGTAGAAATGGGTTGCCTCACCCATTAGCGTGACTAATTGTTCCAGATTCACCTCCTTCTCCAACGTACGGCTGCAGACCTTGGGTCCACAGGTGCTGCACCCTGTTTACCACTGCGCCTCTTTGGATCTGGCACTGGTGGGGTGACACTGCTCCGACTGGATGTCTCCTCACTCTCCCCTGTGGCCATAAGTGCTTTGCCACCTGATTTTTCCATCTGCAGTTGTTCAACTGCAGTGGTGACCTGTGCCAGGCCTTTTGCAACATCGTGGCAGCAGTGGGACATCTCCACTTGCATGCTGAGGCTGTGATGTGTCATCTGGCTAGTGGCAGTGCACAGGCGGTTCACCGCCTTGGTGTAGCTGTGCAGTCGGAGGTTTGAGCATTGGCTAGCCCTGTGCCTGGCTGCCTGGTCCCTGTTTAAAGTTGCACAGAGTTCACGGATGGCACCTGCCAAGCTCATCATGCCCTCCCCCATGTAGCGCAGGCTTTTGTTCATACTGCATAGCTGTCGGTTAATGAACCTCATTGATTTGTGTTACAGGCGCTGAATCTGCAGCATGCTGTCCTCCAGTCCTGTGAACAATGTGGCATCTTCGTCAGTGGCACAGCTGGTACTGGCCCTTGACCTGTGTCTGACTGCTCCTGATTCCCTATGTTGGGGTGTGTGCTGCTCACGCACCTCGGTGACACACTGCTCTGGCTTTGCCTGTCCATCCTCCTCCCCTGTGGACTGGTGTTCATCCTCCAGTGTTGGCAGTGGTGGCACAATGGTGCGCCTCCTACATGGGACAGGTGGTGCCTCTGTGTCTGAGTCTGTGTCCCCATGACCTGCCTGGTCATCCAAATGTTCAGACTCCTCGCAGCCTGCGCTGTCTTCCTGTGACCTTGCTAGTGCTGTGGATGGAAAGTGGAATATATGATTTTTTGACTTTGTCTGCATTTCTCACGCAATAAAGTTTTCTGCATTTGTATTGACTAACTGCCATCTCTCACTTTTCCCCTGTACATGAATTCACATACTGCGTTAACATTGCTATGTCTCATTGCCCCACTGTTATGCATCTGACTACTTCTCCCATGGTGCATTGCTATGTGTGCTGGAAAAAGTGGACTGGAGTGACATGTGTAGTTTGTGCTTGGTGCATTCCTGAGTGTGTGAATGGGATGGTGATGCGTGGGGCTGTTTTTTTATTTACATCGCGATTAGCGATTCTCAAAATGCGATTCTCAAATAATCACATTTTGAGAATCAATAATTGGTTTTTTGATACATATGCCCCTTGATGACTTGCACTACAGGTAAAGGATCGGATTATATAGATTTTATTTGCACATTCATCACTGTGTATCCCATATGCCATACTTGATATCAAATCATGCACTAATGTCCACTTTATTCTATGGCCTCGCCAGCTACCACGTATTTCCAAAAAATGTATTTGCTGGGCAGTAACCAAGGAAAGGAAACTTGATTTTCTCTACTGCAGGGCTTAGGGTAGAGGGATTAGATGGGTAGGGTACAACTTTTTATATATATAATAGACGGGCCACTACACTGATCATCAATTCATCATCTCTGGCTTATGCAGTCACGGTTTAATTCAAAAGGGAAAAATCCTAATAAGTGTAAATTAAATGTGTTATGGGAAACCATGATATATGTACTGGAATCACTTCAGATGGGTATCACATGATTAAATGTGGCAAATGGCAAGAATGGATTTTCCAATTTGGTAGGCTGGGATGGAAGAACGTAAAAAAAAAAAAAAGAAGTGAAGTACTAAGAGTTGACTGAGTGGGCAAAGGGCCAACACATTTTGTGTGTTTGGCTTGCAATGCATTGAACATATTATAAATGCTGCATTAACTGAAGAAGATGCACATTACACAGCCAACACTGCAGTCACAAATATATTGCCCCATATACTGCAGTTCGGTCATAGTTGGCAAAAATGTCATGGGCGGGGAGCGGGTATGATGAATGATAGGTGGGATAGATCTGGCTCACTTAACAGATACAGCAAGTCAATGAAGTAGAACAAAGAATAAAAATAAATATATAATCTACACTTAGAAGAACCATACCTTTGAATGATAGTGATAACACTACATAAACCAAGTAAGCAGAGTAGGTGAGCAGCACCATGCTCCTCATGGAGAAGAAGAGCTGCCTTGCTTATTCATCCAAACAATCCAAATAGTTATTCATCCTTTCATTCAAATTCACCCACATCCACCATGATTAAGGTTCACTTTCTCCCATGCAGTCTTTCACCAACATTTCCAATACATTATCCACCCGTTAGTACATAGCAACAGTTTCTTCGAACCATCCTTTCGCCCATCCACCGCTGACCCTTTCACCCACCCACCCTTTCACTCATTTACCATTTCCTTTCTTTTAAATTATCTTCCGTTCTTTCATGTCTCCCTCAAGCCATCAAAGCTCATTATGAGAGATTTTGATGCATTGCAGATGGAAGAGGCCATAATAATAACTCAACCAACGCTGTGGCTGGTAAAGCTGGGGGGGTTCACCTCACGGTCATTTTTGATGATGACGAGCGGAGTGATGGCAATAGCTAGTGAGCATAGTAATTGCAACAAATCATGTGACATCAGTGCGTGCCCATACCTGACGCCGCTTCTCCCCCTCCAACTGATCTGTCGCCATCTCTTCCTGCAGCGGCACTGGAGCCGGAATCACTGATGTTCTGTGTGGCTAGAATATAACATTACACATAATTTAGACTCCAAATACAACAGCAATGTAGCACTACAGCAAAGTTATCATGTCAGTATATTCCAAATATCACTCTGGGCATTTGATCGGTTGGTTCACAAAGTTAGACAAGCCAGGATTGGAATATTGGTCAATGAAAGACACTTAGGGCCATATGTAGGTAAATTACATTTACCGATTCTTAAATACCGAATTTTACCGATTCGGTATTTATGAATCGGTAAATGTAATGTAGGTAAAATATTACCGAATCAGTAAGTGTCGGTATTTTAGAATCGGTATTTACCGATTCGGTAATGGCAACTGGCTTTCCCATTCATTCCTATGGGCCTGGAGGCCCATAGGAATGAATGGGAAGCCAGTTGCCATTACCGAATCGGTAAATACCGAATCGGTAATGGGGGAGGCATCATCATGGGTGGCAGGGTGTCACATTGACACCCTGTTGCACCCCTGATTCCTGCATGTGTGCACATGTGGCACACATACATGCCCTAAGGGCATGTATGTCTGCCACATTGCACACTTCTAAGGGCCAAATAATGCTTTTTCTAAGACATTCGTCATTTACCACCAACTTTTAGTTGGTGGTAAATAACGAATCCACACTACACCCACACACTCCCCCTACATCTCATTTCAGGATTCGGTATTTACCGAATCGGTAAAATTACCGATTCGGTAATTTTACCGATTCGGTAAATTACCGAATCCTGAAATGTCCCCCCTACATACCAAAAGCCTGAATACCGGTCGGTAACGTGATTTTTACCGAAAATCGGCCGTTACCGACTGGTATTGGGCTTCCTACATATGGCCCATAGTGTTTGATGGCAAATGCAATGGGTGTGGGGCCTCATGCATTTTACCAGCACTGCTTCACTGCCATTGGAAACTGTTGTTATACTGTAACTATAAATGAACAGGTCTGCAGTACACTACATTGGGGGTGGGGGTGTGGTCCATTCTGACCATGACCTCTTTCTCATGAACTGAACTGTGTTAGAGCTAGGCATAAGCAGGAAAAGGAAAGCCTTCTGAACAAACACACAAGGTTATTTTTATTTAAAATACTAGCTTACTTGGGCCTGCTATCTGAATCTTCACAAATCACGATACATAGCACTAAGATTACAATAGACTAATACCCCAAGATGCTACGCCTGTACCCTAAGAAGTCCACAACAATCTTAAAAGGACCAGCCAATCCCTCAGCATCAGCGCTAGTAGTCGAGCTGGCTGACCACCTTGTCCTAGACCCTTCAAATTGTCCCTCTTCTTGCCCTTGGGTGCTGATGACAGAAATTAAGTAGATAAATAAAAATAGATTAGTGATTCTGTTAATAATCTCCACAAAATGTTTTATGAAAAGCAAATGCAGTTGCTAAAACAGATCACCTATGGTTCTAATAGTTTAGACTCTAATCTATCGACCGTCGTTAAATCCATATTCCAAATCTCCTTAACAAAAACAACATTTGGATCTAATGTATTGCAGTGAATGATCTTTGATTCTATTGATGGAGCGGGTAGTGCAAAATTTTGTATACCTCCTCTATTTTGCATGAAAATACTAATTAAATAATCTATTAACTATAATATTATTAA
The DNA here is from genome assembly GCF_964204655.1 of Triturus cristatus. Lineage (NCBI taxonomy): Eukaryota > Metazoa > Chordata > Amphibia > Caudata > Salamandridae > Triturus > Triturus cristatus. The sequence goes on from NC_140582.1 coordinate 593,265,214, forward strand.
ACGAGTTTGCATGTTTATTAGCCAACATTATTAACATTCGAATTACACATGGGATTTGCATTTGCATGGCTGAAATAACCCGTATAACTAAAATCAGTACGCATATTAACAGTAGTATATGTGGTATTTAGAATACTGCATGATATATGTTGCTTTTGTAATGTTGCCCAAGAGGAGGACCGAAAAGGTGGATATAATGGCTTAAAATGTTGCTATATGCTAGATAAATACAAGCAAATAGAGAGATTAGTAAGGGGTAAACATTAGATTCATTATTTCTATATATTAATTACTCTTTTGTGTTTGTTTTGCTTAAGTTAACATTTGAGGCCTAAATCCAAGATGGCCGCTGACACCACACGATGATGTGGCCACAGTTCCACGAGGCACGGAGTGAGCTGCGCAGGTGCAAGAATTCTCCGAAACCTCATCAAGACCTTTATACACCATGTACCCGAACAAGGACAGAGTGGGATATCTGCCAAGCCTAGAAAACAATCAACCTTACAATAAAACCGGAACAAGCCGACTTTTGGACAATCTCATGACATCACCTCTCGAACTGAACTGAAAACTTAAATTTGACATCGAACGATCTCAACCAGCCAATCACGACTGTCCAAAAATATTATATTGTATCTTCTTGACTTCATTTTATTATAAAAGAAGTAGTAGAATAGAGAGGGTAGGAATGTACGTGTTCGCATTGCTCTTACTTTTGGGTCACGTCGCTTTACGTTGCCTTGCTTCGTTTTGCACGGTCTCCTGAAATCTTGAAGATCCGGATGCTGCCAGATCATTTGATGACTGCAAACTTTTCTTAAATCTAGGGGCAATGATAGATGCTTGCACGTCTCTGGTCCTTTGCTGATCTTAGGGACTGTAACATGCTGAGCTAAGAACTTTTGAGCTTTGGCTTGCTTTCGCACGATTTACAACAAAATTATGCAGAGCCAATGAATTAGAGGACTTCAAATAGCCAGATTAGGTAAATATGATGTTCTGCAATGTATTCAAAATTTGATATAAACTTTCTAAAACTTTGGCGAGACAAATGCGAATTCAAATCATTATGAAGTTTTAGATAAACAATTAATGTCTAACGAGAATTCATGAGTTGCGAGTTTCATTTAAGAGATAGATTCTGAAGTCTTAAAATGTGTTTTAGCTGGTTCTAAATCACCATCAACCAATCCAACTAATTTGGTCCATTAACCGAAGTGGGAGGAGTGCCTTGATGTTTTAGGATTAAGGATCTGTAGGCAAAAGGGTGTTAATGTATATTTTGTAAATGACTTTTCCTTCCCTATAGGTTATAAGGTGTTCCCCTCACATGTCCGGCGCTTGAATCACTCATCCCTCCTGTGTGTGCAGACTGGTGTGGAAGTAACTTGTGACTGTTGGTGTTATGGGCCCCACCAATGACAGCATGTGTGAATGAGTTAGTGTGACGTCGGGTCTGTGACGCAGGGAGGATACCGGTACGGGTTGTTTTCCCCTTTGCTTGGGTTTTTTGCGCTGGATAAGTTTTTCTGGTAGCAAGATGATGGTTTTTATTGTTTTGGTTTGGTGATTATTGCTTGTAAATAGCTTATTGATTATTGGTTCTGGAAAATAATTGGTTTATGTATTAACACTCTATGTTGAGTCGCGTCGAGTTTTATGTTGTTTGACGGCTTCTGCGATGTAGGAAGTAGGAAGTTTGTAACGGTTCCATAGTAGAGCAGAGGAAAGCGCTGCTCTCGGGAAAGACAGAATTGTTGTTGCCCTGTAGTTACACGGGGAAAACATGTGACGATTGGAGTTGCACGACGCATTGTTTGGGTTCGATTCGGTAACATCGTCGTGTGTTGCCATTAGGGAAATTTTCTGTATGAGAGAAATGTATGGTGGCGAAGGTCACCTGTGAAATTTTGGTCTTAGGTACCAGGAGTCCAAAAGGCAGTCTGATTACGCTTATCACTGGAAAGGAAATAGGTGTTCCCTAAGCTTGCTAGATGGATAAACTAGAGGGAAGTGCTACTTTATTAACGTGTGTCATAATTCTGTAGTAGGACAGAATGTTCACTGTTCTCGGGAAAGAGAGAATTCTGTGTGAATGAACTACATTTTCCGTATGAAAGTGCGTGAATGAAATAGCATTCAGGTTAATTGTGAAACTCTGGTTTTATTTCTCAGGAGCATTGGGTCTCCAACTAGGTGTCTTAATTCTGGAGAAACGGTTAGCTAATGCTTGATAGAAGGGTGAAGTAGAGGGATGTGCTACTTTATCAACGGAAGTAACAAATCTGTAGTAGGGCAGAGGTAAGCGCTGCTCTGGGGAAAGACGAAATTCTTGTGAAAACGGTCATTAACTATACTTTGGTTAGCGAAACAGATAATTGTGCCGTTTTTATGTTGTTACTAACAGATTTGTAAGTTAAAAGAACGTAAGGAGCTTACCGAGAACATTTTTTGTAAAGGAGGGGTCAGCAGAAGCCGGAGTAGCGAGAAAAGCTGATGTCAGAAAGACCGCGCTGGGATTGGCTAGTCAGTGAGAAACATAGATGCTGCTGATCGGTGCGTTAGTGTACGTCGCGCTAAGAGTGGAGAATTACAGGGTGACGTAGATGCTCCGGAATGGTGCGTTAGTATGAGTCGCGCTGGGATTGGAGAATTGCAGAAGTGACATAGACGCTCCGGATTGGTGCATTAGTGTGAGTCGCGCTACGATTGGTTAAAACAACAGAATAGTTGTAGGGAAAATCTAGCGATACACGGAAGACAAAATAATGTATTACGAACCACCAGAAAAAGAGAAAAAGTCCTGGTTTGGGAAAATTAAGAGTTTATTTAAAAAGGACAAACCGATTAAGACTAGAGAGGGACAGTTGCTTCCTACACCAAAATCGCCCGCATCCTTTACGGTTGCGAAATATGGATATCATACTTGTATTTGGTTGGACAATTGGGCAAAGTATACAAAAGATGATGGAGTTTTGGCATTTCCAGAACATGGTTCATTTAATTTAGCGGTTTTGAGAAATTTGAGAGAAAGAATGATGAATCTAGAACCAAGACCTAGACCAACACAGTTCGAAGCATTGACTGAATGGGAAGATGAGATGCATGACAGGGAACGAGAGAGGAGTGGCGGAAGGTATAGATATATGTTTGGTAGATCACATGGACAGGAGAATCATGATGACAGAATAAGGAGATGGTGAAGTGTAAATATGACTGATGGTTTGTTTCCTGTGAGACACGCTGAAGAAGTTAGTGGAAGGAAATGTACAGAAAAGAGACATAATATAGAAACAGGAGGGTATGGAGTGCATGAATCGGAGGATGATGTTCTTGACTACATGTTTTATAAAAATCCACTCCCGTATCAACCAGATTCTGACATGTTGACACCAAGTGCCCCAATGAGAGAGACTTTGCGAAATATAAAAGTTGAATCAGTACCCCAAGAGATAGGGAGAAATAATTCTTTCAGAGAAATAGAGAGAAAACAGGATGGTAAAATGAGTAATGAAAATTTGGCAGAATTAGCGAAAACCACTTTAGAGTTAACTGAAAAGATTAGGGAATTGACTAAAAGCGTAGAAGCCGTGACTGTTCCCGTAACTATAGGTCCTGTAATGCCTATTTTTGATAAACAGAAAGATAATGAGCATTGTCTAACGGTCCCTTATAACAGTAATAAACATATTGAGAGGCCAAGGAAAAGTTCAGACGAGAACCCATGGAGACAAACAGTAAGTAAATCAGACAGCAAATCCAGGTTTAGTGGAAAGACCGATAATGACTATAGAATCTGTATCAGAAACTCCCAGAGACCCAGAACGAAGTAATGAGTAAAAAACAGTAGGTCCTACTTCAGAAGAACTAAGTGAATGGTTAAGAAGTTTACAGAGAAAAGATAGAGAATCCCAATCTATAGATGTGGCCAAGCTAAGGCTGCTTTTGGAAGAATTAATAGTAGGGACTATCCCCACAGAAGAGCAAAAAAATTATCAGGATGAAGAATTATTATTTCTATGCAAAAGCATAACACGGAGAGCAAAGAGCCTACATGAAAGACTAGAAGAAGTGGCGAATGAAATGGGTATAGACATGGAAAGGGTAAAAGCTTTACAAAAACCCTACAGTAGATTTTTCTGAAAAAGATATTGAAAATGTAAACACCACAGGAAGAATAACTCAGATTAAAGACATAATCATTTTGTTGAGAAAATGGGGAGAAGTAGATAAATGGAAAAGTAGATGATTTAGGAAACGAGATGAGGCTTCAGACAAAACATTTGCTGCTTTTCCCGTAAGAGAAAAATAAAAGGTAGTGACAGAATGTCCTATGAGAGAAATTCCAGGAGGAGGATATGTACATGTTCCTTGGACTAGGCAATATATTTTGTCATTTACCAATGATTTCCCTCGACTACGCGAAAAGCCAGTCGAGTGGTATAGGCAAGTGGATAGGTTTGTAAAATTATCAAAAGTTGTGTGGATTGATCTAAATAGTCTATTTGATATAATAGTACCAGCAGATCTATGGACAGAGTGCAAACTGATGATAAATTGGCCTACACAAGAATATCGTAGGGATCCAAAAACGGGAGCCCCTGACCCGAAAGTAATGAAAAAATATGAACAAGTAATTGTTTTCCTGAAAAACAAAGTACCTCCCAAAGAGACTGATTCGGTAAAAATAGACCGAAACCATCAAGAAACTAAGGAGTCAGTACACGCATACTATGAGAGGTTAATCCTTGCCTTTAAACTGTTTAGTGGTGATGAAAATTTAAGTGAGAAGGACTTAAGTCATTTTGTATACAGATTTGTATATGGTCTACGTCCAGAAATCAGTGAAATGATTAAACAGCATACAGTGGATTGGCAAAATAAGAAAATAGAAGAAGTACTAAGACATGCAAAATATTTTAGTGATGAAATTGAAGCCAATCAGCGAAAGTTAAAAGAGAAGGCTATGTGGGCACAGATAAAAGTGGCAGAAAGACAGGAAGTTCAGCTGATTAAACAAGCAAATAGTGCAGGACCAAAACCTAAATTTAATGCTGGGAAAGGAAAGGGACAATTCAATATGGAAGAAGCCAAAAAGAAATTACCATGTCATAATTGCAGAAGAATAGGGCACTGGAAATCCGAGTGTATATTTCCCCCAATACTAATAATGATAATGCATCATTGAATCCGCAGGTACAGAAAGAGGTTAGTTGTCAACCGCAGCGACAGCAGCAGGTTGTTACCCAACAGAATCAGGCGCAAAAAAACGCCTTTTCCACAGAGCGTAAATTCACAGAAATACAGTAATGAGACAGGAATCTACAACGAAGAACAGGTGACTAGCGCTAGCGCTGTTTCGCAGTATTGGCTACAACGCGATGAGTGTGAGTCAGAAGAAGGTTTTTGACGGTGCCGAAGGGAGGAAGAAGAGTGCATACTTGGCGCAACTCTAGAAGCAGACCAGACAGGCCCTTTTGTGGATGGAAAGGTAAATGATGAAAATATTACTTTCCTAGTAGATACTGGTGCTACTCGATCAACTGTTAGGTCAGTTGATGTTAAGAATCTTCCTCTCTCGGACGAAACAATCCAAGTGGTTGGAGTATCCAACAGACAGATTAAAATGTATCCCACAGAACCAGTAAAAGTCAATATAGGGAAATTTTCCGAAATGCACCGCTTTGTTGTGTGCGATTCAAGTCCAGTAAATTTGTTAAGGGGAGACTTACTGTGCAAAATGAATTGCACCATATTTTGTACCCCTGATGGTATAGCATTTGAGACCCCTGATGAAGATGTACTGTATAAAATGACTATGGCTAATATGGAAACTGAGATTACTGAAACCTTTGCTGTATTCAACCCTGATGAACTACCAAAAGAATTAAAACAGACAGTAAAAGCAGAAGTCTGGGATGTCACAGGAGAAGATGTAGGATTAATGAAAAATGTGGATCCCGTAAAAATAACAGTGAAAGAAGGAATAAGCTACCCAAATGTTCCACAACATAAATTGACACCCGAGATAATTGAAGGAGTTACTCCTATAATTGAGAAAATGGTTAAACAAGGTATTTTGAGAGAAATAATGAGTAGTCCATGTAATTCACCAATTATGGGACTGAAAAAGCCTAATGGAAAGTTCAGAATAGTGCAATATTTGAGAAAGATAAACAAAATTGTTGTGTCATGTTGTCCTATTGTACCAAATCCATCTGTGATTTTGTATCAGATTCCACATGATGCAGAATGGTACACAGTGATTGATCTGTGTCATGCTTTCTTTTCCATCCCGTTGCATCATGATAGCCAGCAAATTTTTGCGTTCCGTTTTGGCGAACGTATTTTGGCCTGGTGCCAAATCCCACAGGGGTATACAGAAAGCCCCTCGATATTTAATCAGATATTGAAAAAGTCCTTAGAAGACCTAGAAATGCCCGAGAATTCAGTGCTAGTTCAATATATTGACGACCTACTTGTGGCGTCAAAGACTCGAGAAGCTTGTGTAATGGACAACATAGCATTGCTAAACCATTTGGCAGATGGAGGACTTAAAGTATCCCCATCGAAATTACAATTTTGTCAGAAAGAAGTACAATATTTAGGCCACAAAATTGAAAAAGGACTGAGGAAAATAACTACATACAGAATCAAGATAATAAAAGGAATGGGAGCCCCAATGGCGCAAAGAGAAGTGAAAATGTTTCTTGGAATGGTTGGATATTGTCGTCAGTGGATAAGTAGCTTTTCCCTGATTGCAAAACCTTTGGTACGCCTCACAAGAAGTGATGTAAAAGACCCCATTGACTTAAATAGGGAAGAACTAGCAGCTTTTAAACAATTGAGAGACAGTTTGTGTGAAGCACCATTATTAGGAATGCCTGACTATGATAAGGAATTTGAGTTGTATTGCAGTGAGAGGAATGGATGTGCACTCTCTGTACTAATCCAGAAACATGGAAAATTGAGAAGACCAATTGCATATTTTTTAGCTATGCTAGATCCTGTAGCTGTAGCGTTGCCAGGTTGTTTGAAAGCAGTAGCTGCTACTTGAAAGAGTCTGGAACAGAGTGAAGGAATTGTGATGGGATATCCTGTGCGAGTGTTTGTACCTCATGATGTGGCAATCCTTTTAACAAGGAGTCGCACTCAGTTCATGACACATAGTCGGCTGACTAAATATGAGAAGGTCATATTAGGTGCAACGAATGTGAACCTTGTGAGATCCTTGAATGTAAATCCTTCAATGTTACTGCCTGATGCTGAGAATGTAGAAGTCAGAGACGAAGTGGATCATGGTTTGTTTGAACGTACTTGATTTCTGTACCAAACCACGTCCAGATATAAAAGATGAACCATTGTCAGAAAGTGACTTTGTGATGTTTGTGGACGGGTCATGCTTGAGAACAGACGAAGGAATTCTAAGTGCAGCATATGCAGTATGCACAGTTGCAGCAGTAATGGAAGCATCTTACCTGAAGGGAGTAAAATCAGCTCAGGTTGCTGAACTTGTAGCCTTAACTAGAGCATGCAAGTTGGGAAAGAATGTAAGAGTGACTGTGATAACTGATAGTCAGTATGGCTTGGTGTTGTGCATGATTTCGGCCACATATGGCTGCAAGGAGGATTTCTGACTTCAAGTGGCACTCCTATAAAGAATGCTGAGGTGCTTGGGAAGTTGCTTGAGGCGATACAGCTGCCTCAGCAATTGGCCGTTGTGAAGTGTGCTGCACATGTCCAGACGGGAGATTATGTCGCAGTTGGTAATAAGTACGCCAACGATGTGGCTCAATATTGTGCTCGTAATCAGAACTCGATCAATAGGGCGAAAGAAAGGGAAATTAATTCTTGCTCCCTACTGTTTACTAACATTGTGAGTACCTGGGAAGAAGTGAGGCAGTTGAAGGAAGAAGCAGGAGATGAGGAAATGAGACAATGGATAAAAGCAGGATGTGCAACAACGGAAACAGATCATGTGTGGGTATATTGAGATGGAAGACCAGTCATGCCTGATTGCATGGTGTCTGCCATGGCACGGATGTATCATGGACAAGGACACATAGGGAGAGACGCGATGATTAGGTCATTTAAACAAACATGGTACAATGCAAAATTCAGACTTGTAGCTGAGAGCCTTTGTCAAAGATGCCTTATATGTCATTAGTTCAATCCTGGAAGGAAAACAGTGGTAAGTCTAGGAATGATAGGTCTAGAACAGCGGTACTCAAAGTACGGCCCGCGGGCCAATTGCGGCCCGCCAGCCCTTTCCATGCGGCCCTCGTGTAAAACAACAGACGGCAATCAACTGCAATTCCGCCTGTTGTTATTCCTCGGGGGCCGCATTCACTGGGTAAAGAAGCATCCGCAAAACCAGTGCCTCGCAAGCAGAGGCGCAACTAGAGCTAAATTTCGGCGGCGGGGGGCTTGAATCTTTAAGCTTTAGGCAGAGTGGAGCTGATTTCGGGGGAGGGGGGGGGGGGCTGAATCTTTAAGCAATAGGCAGAGTGGCGCTGCAGGGCCTCTTAGAAGGGGTGAAACAGCGAGGCCTCATTAACATGCAAATGGTCTTTTAAAGACCTGTGAAGTGCTCGGGTGCGGCTGTGTGTGCGCAGCGAGGCTGTCTCATCCTGGCTGCCACACGCGAGGGGGAGGGGGGGGGGGCTGAAGCCCTTTGAGTCCAATGGGTGTTGCGCGCCTGATGGCCTGTGTTACCCAAGCAACCTCTCGCAGATCCTCTGCCCTTAAAACTCGATGGGAGATAAGACGAGTGAACAGCAACGCAAGGACCTGCTTTTTCAGCAGTCTCTCCTCTGCGGGCCGCACACCACCGTAGGCATCTCTTATGCCTCTCACCAGGGCCCACGAGCCTCGATTTGCTCCTACCCCTCTGTGGCGAACAGGCTAGCATCGCTGGTGCTGCCCTACCTACGGCCTCACAATGCGGCCTCCCCAAACCCACCCAAGCCCGGGAAGCTGTCTCATCCCGAGCTGCCACACAGAGAGAGGGAGGGAGACAGCGAGAGGGAGGGAGACAGCGAGAGGGAGGGAGACAGAGAGAGAGAGAGAGACCGAAAGAGAGAGAGAGAGAGACCGAGAGGGAGGGAGACAGAGGGAGGGAGAGAGGGAGGGAGAGAGGGGGAGGGAGACAGAGGGACACAGAGGGAGACAGGGTGACAGAAAGAGGGAGACAGGGAGACAGAGAGGGAGACAGGGAGAGAGAGAGGAAGACGGAGACAGGGAGAGAGAGAGGGAAACAGGGAGAGAGAGAGGGAAACAGGGAGAGAGAGAGGGAGACAAAGGGAGGGAGACAGAGGGAGATGGAGGGAGACAGAGGGAGACAGAGGGAGACAAAGGGAGGGAGACAGAGGGAGGGGGAGACAGAGAGAGGGGGAGACAGAGAGAGGGGGAGACAGAGAGGGAGACAGAGAGTGAGGGAGGGAGACAGAGAGGGAGGGAGACAAAGGGACACAGACAGAGGGAGACAGAGAGAGGGAGACCGGGAGAGAGAGGGTGAGACCGGGAGAGAGAGAGTCCCTGTTTGGCAGTATGTCGTATGACCAAATGGGCTGCTCTATATGAGACAGCACGTTGCGTACGATATACTGCCAAACAAGGACTCGGGGAACTTTCATTCGCATACTACTGACTGTGTGAGCCTCTGAGGAAGAGAGTCATCGAAACGCGTCGGGCTCAGTCAGGTGTGAATAATTACAGGCAAGCGCGACGAACCATACCTAATAAAAGCTTGTGGGGAAAAGCAGCTTGTGTTCAAGTGCGGTTCTTCTGATGGACAAATCCCCAATGAACTGTATACATATGTGTGTGTGTGTATGCTGGGTCTGGTGGCTCAGTGGACGAATGCGTCCGCTGCAGGGGTCTGTGTTCAACCTCATTGTCAGTTTTTTTTAGTTGCTCTAGCCCCGCCCCCTCCACCACTGACCCCGCCCCCACAGGTGCGGCCCTCGGCCACAAACCACACTGTAAATTTGGCCCCCGAGAGAAAGTTTGTGAGTACCCCTGGTCTAGAAGGAGGGTCTTTCACCAGAATGCAGGTTGTTTTTATTGAAATGCCTCCCTGTAACAGGTTGAGGTATGTTCTAGTGATGGTTTGTTTGTTTTCTAGTTGGGTAGAAGCAAATCCCACAAGAAGAAGTGATGGAATCACAGTAGCAAAATTGCTTTTAAGGGAATTCATCCCTAGATTCGGGTTCCCAGTCACAATTGAATCAGATAGAGGAAAGCATTTTCATAATGAGATCATGACATTGATTTGTGTAGCATTGAATGTACAACAGAAACTACATTGTGCCTATCGCCCAGAGGCTTCTGGTGTGGAGGAATATATGAATGGCATCATTAAAAACCGATTGGGAAAAATGTGTTTAGCCACAGGTTTGAAATGGCCTGATGTCTTGCCTCTAGTACTCATGACTATTAGATCTATTCCAGATAGGAACACAGGTCTGAGTCCCCATGAAATTATCATGGGAAGAGCAATGCGACATGTTTTCATACCAGTCAACAAGCTGTTGCCTATAACTGATGACTTGGTGTTGGATTACTGCAAGGGGCTGGCTGACGCAGTTCATTCTGTGTTTCATAAGGTTGGATCGGATGCCACCACCCTTGATAAGAAGCAAGCTCATGATCTGAGCCCAGGAGACTGGGTGAGAATCAAAGTACACAGAAGCAGGAACTGTCTGGTCCCACGTTGGGGAAAACCACGACAAGTGATTTTGACCACAACAACAGCTGTGAAGTGTGCTGAAATAAAGAACTGGGTTCATGCTAGTCACACATTGAGAATTCCAAATCCAGTAGATAACAAGGAAGGGGATTAATTTGAAGAATCAGAGACTAGTTCTGAATCAGATGCTGAGGAAACAAGAACAAGAGAAAATCCTGAAAGGGGGAAATCAGAAACAAATTTGATTGTTGCCCCAGAAAATATTCCCTTAAGAAGAAAATTACAGATTTCTGATACCAGCTCAGACTCAGAAACTGAACAAGAGCAGGTACATTGGAGAAAAAAGAAAAGCAGTGAAGAGACATTCAAAGAAATTGTTAATAAGGAAGTTCCTGATGAGAAGCTGAGAGAAATTCCACCTGAAGCAACAAAAATAGATGAACAGGTGCCAGATACAGAAAGTGAGGGAAAGATTCTTGCGGAAGACCCCCGAGGAGTTGTAGGGAATTCTAACATCCAGTTAGAAGAAGGGATAGTTAGTCAACAGGAAGATTGTGTGCAAGAACCACGAGGAGGAACATAAGTAGGGAAAATAAAAGAAGTGGTGGAAAGAAGAACTGCTGAAAGCAAAAAGCAAGTTGAAACAGAATCAGAGGATAGTGATGAAGAAGTACCAGAAGGTCGAGTCCTGAGAAAGAGAGCATGGAGAGCTGAAAAGAATGATAAAGGAAATAAATCGAAAAGACCAGCAAGAGATGAAATCTGGCCAAACAAAACAAAGAGATTGAGATACAGACTGACACGAGTAAATTCATCAAGAGCAGAACAAGTGAATGAAGTATCTAGTCAAGAAAAATCGAAAAATGAGAAAATAACTACAGCAGAAGAAAGAAAAAGAACGAGAAAGCCTAACCAGAAGTATAAGTCGCCGGAATGGACGTATGTGGCCCTGCCTGAAATAAAAGAAGAGGCAGATAGCCAAGAAACCCCAGAGGTGACTGTACAAGAAGTGGTTGAGGAAGACAAAGAATCGGAAATCCTGAGAGTTATCTTGTCCGATATTGGAGAAGAAACGGATGTTCAGGAAGTTCTGTATCAAGATTACAAGAGAAAAGTGAAAGACGATCAAATGCCAAACTGAATAAGACAAAAGTGCTGCTAATGGAAAGATTATAAAACACGGAAAAAGACATAACTGATAGAACCAAGTAGGTTCTTAGAGCCTTGGATTAGACAAAACTAGTTGTGAAGCAGAAGAGGCTAAGTCAAAAGACACTGATCATTTTTACAAAAATGGCAAACAAGTAGAAAAGCTAAATGTACGTTTCGTAGAAGGTGGTTTAAAATGTGTTGTTGTTGTACAGGATTACAAATGCTTCTATGGAGTGTATTAGAATTAATGATATCATTTAAAGTTACGCTAGAAACAATAGAAATTGTAGGAGACATTTTTGGAGCATTGATACCAGCAGTGGGAATATCTCTGAATGCACACAAATGAAATTGTTGCCATGCGTACCATGGTAATGCAAAATCGACTTGCCCTTGATATAATATTGGCAAAAGAGAGTGGAGTCTGTGGAATGCTGAAAGTTCTACATTGTTGTACTTACATTCCGGACGAAAGCAAAGATCTGAAGATCTACATTAAAAATATAACTGAATTGCATGAGGAAATTACACCACTGGAGGTTGAAAGTGTTTGGGAAAAGATTGGAAAGAAACTTTCTTCCATTAAAGATTTCTTATTAAACTTAGGTGGTACATTTATAGGTAGAATCCTATTTCCATTAACATGTGTGATTTTTCTAGTATTAATTTTAAGACTAGGATGTTTATGTTATAAAAGAAAGAAAATACAGAAAAAGTTAAAAAGAGAACATTTGAAAAGAAGACAGGCTAAGAGACAAGAGAGGGAATTTGAAGAAGTAGAATTAGAAGAGATGAAAGATAATATGTATAAAACAGCAAGAAGAGAAGAAATTGGGGAAACTGAAATGTGAATTAAACTAAAGAATTCATTTAGCTTTTTATGGCAAATTGATACAAAATTTTAATGGTGTGGTGTAAAATCACCAAAGGGGGTGTGCAAAGTTTTGTATACCTCCTCTATTTTGCATGAAAATACTAATTAAATAATCTATTAACTATAATATTATTAAACGAGTTTGCATGTTTATTAATCAACATTACTAACATTCGAATTACACGTGGGATTTGCATTTGCATGGCTAAAATAACCCGTATAACTAAAATCAGTACGCATATTAAAAGTAGTATATGTGGTAATTAGAATACTGCATGATATATGTTGCTTTTGTAATGTTGCCCAAGAGGAGGACCGAAAAGGTGAATTTAATGGCTTTAAATGTTGCTATACGCTAGATAAATACAAGCACATAGAGGGATTAGTAAGGGGTTAACATTAGATTCATTCTTTCTTTATATTAATTACTCTTTTGTGTTTGTTTTGCTTAAGTTAGCATTTGAGGCCTAAATCCAAGATAGATGCTGACACCACACGACGATGTGGCCACAGTTCAACGAGGCACGGAGTGAGCTGCGCAGGTGCAAGAATTCTCCGAAACCTCATCACGACCTTTATACACCATGTACCCGAACAAGGACAGAGTGGGATATCTGCCAAGCCTAGAGAACAATCAACCTTACAATAAAACCGGAACAAGTCGACTTTTGGACAATCTCATGACATCACCCCTCGAACTGAAAACTTAAATTTGACATCGAACGATCTCAACCAGCCAATCACGACTGTCCAAAAATATTATATTGTATCTTCTTGACTTCATTTTATTATAAAAGAAGTAGTAGAATAGAGAGGGTAGGAATGTTCGCGTTCGCCTTGCTCTTACTTTTGGGTCACATCGCTTTACGTTGCCTTGATTTGTTTTGCGCGTTCTCCTGAAATCTTGAAGATCCGGATGCTGCCCGATCATTTGATGACTGCAAACTTTTCTTAAATCTACGGGCAATGATAGATGCTTGCACGTCTCTGGTCCTTTGCTGATCTTTGGGACTGTAACGTGCTGAGAACTTTTGAGCTTTGGCTTGCTTTCGCATGATTTACAACAATATTATGCAGAGCCAATGAATTAGAGGACTCCAAATAGCCAGATTAGGTAAATATGATGTTCTGCAATTTATTCAAAATTTGATATAAACTTTCTAAAACCATGATGAAATTTTAGATAAACAATCATTGTCTAACGAGAATTCATGAGTTGCGAGTTTCATTTAAGAGATAGATTCTGAAGTCTTAAAATGTGTTTTAGCTGGGTGTAAATCACCATCAACCAATCCAACTAATTTGGTCCATTGACCGAAGTGGGAGGAGTGCCTTGATGTTTTAGGATTAAGGATCTGTAGGCGAAAGGGTGTTAATGTAGATTTTGTAAATGACTTTTCCTTCCCAAAAGGTTATAAGGTGTTCCCCTCACATGTCCGGCGCTTGAATCACTCATCCCTCCTGTGTGTGCAGACCGGTGTGGAAGTAACGTGTGAGTGTTGGTGTTATGGGCCCCACCAATGACTGCATGTGTGAATGAGTTAGTGTGACGTCGGGTCTGTGACGCAGGAAGGATACCGGTACAGGTTGTTTTCCCCGTTGCTAGGGTTTTTTGCGCTGGTCACTATCTATTCCCATTTCTCCGCACCCTTGATGAGCCAACTCAGTCTTCCTTTTTTGCAATGCGTAGATGCATACTACACATCATCACTGTGAATTCAATTAAATAACTTGGAACTGTGTGAGCTACATAAGCAAAGTCACAGAGAGAAGGCGCTACTCAGTGATTCACTATAGTGACTGAAGACGCAGTCTGCAATGGCTTCTTAATTAATCAGCAAAAGTGAGTGCCTGATGAGTCAGATTGGGTAGCTGCACCTACCTAGCAGAAACTAGAAACTGGATCACACAATAATATACCAGCGTAAAAGTTACTAAACATAACTTACCTCTGAGTGTGAGCAGCATGCTATCCAGAATATTTTTTTAGCATTGTAGAACACAAACACAACAAATAATTAATACTCACCGAGCCCTGGAATCCTGACATCTAGCAGGTCCTGTTCTCGGTCCAGAATGTCCACCCAGAGGTGCGACAGCTGCTGGGCGGTGCGCCAAACATGGCTACCCACAGGGGGTAGCCACTACCTGGCCTGCTGCCTGCTACCAGCATAGAGGGTAGATGGCGCTGCACAAAAAAAAACTAGTGCTGCCACCTCCTCCGCTCCAGAGATTGATCGGGGCAGCATACCTGGGTGGTGGTGTCGCCCACATGGAAGTCACCCCTCTGCCATTGCACAGAGTGGGGAAATAATAACTAAAAAGGAAAAGAAACGGAAAGTAAAGAAGAAAGAAAGAAGGGGAAATAAACTACACCTTAAAGTGACAAAAGCACGTAAAAATTTACACAAAATTATAAATTACACAAACACAAAGACACAATATTATAAAAAATAAAAACATAGCAGTAGAAAAGTAATAAAGGAGGAGGATTACAAAGATTAAGTAGAGATTCAAATTTAGGCCCAGCACCATACCAGAGAGCAGAAAAACAAGATGGCCTCGCCCATGCGAACGGCGTGGACTTGTTCGCGCGCGATTTAGAATGTGAGCACACTTCAGAACTGCATAGTGCCATTCATGCGCAATTTTGGAGAGCGCAGACGCCATCTGCATTCCCAACGCGTACGGGTGTGCCAGCAAACTCTGCCCGAAAGCGGAACACAGCATAGAGCGGCAGAGTCTTTTTGCGTCCACACTGAATTCTGCCTAGTAGGACTACGTGAACTCCACCCACCCCTAGTAACCTCTTCAAAGTGTCAAGTCTCCCAAGTCACAAAGTCTGATTTTACCTGTGGTACTGACTCCTGCCTCTTATCTAATTTTCTGGCATATTGCCATCATATGAGAGAATTATTGTCCAGCTCCATAATCCATAGGTATTCAAGGTCACTACTCAATAATTAAATAGGAGAGAACCCTGTGCCATCGGGGATGGTTATACAGTATTGTATTTCAACACCTATATAACACTTTCGACATCTATGCAGGGGTGCTGTAGCAATTGCCTAGATGGGTAGCATGCTACACCATATAGGGTGCGTGGTTGGAAGGATTCCTTTTTGCTGCTCAGTGTAGAAATAAAAGCTGGGATGATAAAGAGAATGTGTACAGAGTTTGAAGAAGTAGACTGTCACCTGAAGATAAGATGGTGGCAGTGGCAATCCACAGAGAGTAAACAGACCAGAACACTGCAATCAATGTCTCACCCTTATGTGAAGCTGCTTTTGTAAACTAATTAAATATCACAACTTAGGAGTTTGAAAACAGTTAACATTGAAGCTGCTATCTCTCGTTGCCATGTGGTTACAGTCAAGAAAGTGGGCTGTGCTAAGGCCCCACCCATATTGTTGACAAGAACCCCAATAATGGTATTTGATGCACCAATAGGACAAGAAAGTGGATTTTCTGCCCCCACTGTTGCTGTGCCAAACACATTGAATTAAAAAATGTTCGCCACGTATGACGAAATCCTATCAGACACGTTGTAGGGATGAAATGATAAATATCTGTTGGAAGTTGCTTTAATGGTGGTGGTACGTATCCACCTTCCACCAGTAGCCAGGCCACCAACTTTTACTGGGTCCTAAAAAGGGTCTCTATACATTAGTCCCTTGCTCAAACCTTGGTAGGTGACACCGGGCAATAAGGATTAACTTAGGAGACAGGCATGTAAACGCATTTCAAAAACCCTAATACAGCAAATAAGTAAGACATAACACACAATAAAATCCCACATCAATTTATAAAAATAGGAAATATTTTTACCTTTAAAATGACATCACATGACCAAAATCCAATCTAGGGAACCGCAGATATGACTTTTTAAAGAACAAACACTTTTGGTGCTTAGAAACCAATCGCCCCACACTGGGACATATGGTCGCGCGTGAATGGGAAAAAGTCAAAGTTTCTGGCCGACTGTGATGGAGCCCTGCTCGGATACACTAAGCGAAAGGCCCACGTTAACATTTTACCTTCACACTTAGCAACGTTTATAGAGCTTTTTCTTCTGAGGGCCCTCGCTGCTCTTCACCAGGCCGTATTCAGTGAGGTTTGCTGGCTTGACTTTCAGGAAGCACCCAGTCAAATCCTGGAAGTCAGACCTCCGGAGCTCTTCAGCAGGAGGAGCCTGGAATCTGGGCCGGGTCAAAGTTGAGGGTGGCTGGCTTGACCCTTGAGTTCAGATCGGTCACCTTATGGAGCTTTTTCCCAAAAGTTCTCAATACTTTCTCAAACTTCTGGAGATCCTTCAAGAAGGTCTCCTTGCAGGTTACACGGGTCCAAAACATAAATCCAAGGCTATGAAATCTCCTAGATGCTCTTTGACAGGCCTTGACTACACTTTACACAATGCACTTTATCAACCCCTTACAAGTCCGCTGGACTCAATCCAGGAGAGGGTCTCTGCTATAGAAGGGTCAGTTAAGCTCTGTTAACCTGTAGCTGCGGAGAGTCCCCTGCTTACTCCTTCTTGAAGTAAGGCAAAGTCCTTAGAGATGTATAACCAGATAGTGCAGCAGGTGCAGTCTTCACCAGGCAGGCCCTTGAGTGAAGATCTAGATTCCAGCACAACAGCCTTCCTTCTTCTCGGAGTCTCAAGCAGCAGAACTGAAAGTCTATGCACCCCTCACATATTTATTCTCAGCTTCTGGGCATCAAGAGGGGGGCACCCCTGACCAATGAGATGCAGGGTGCCACCCAGTTGCATGACTACTTCCTTCAAAGTGTGGCATCATCTTGTCCCAGAAATCACTATTCTTCCAAAATCTGCGATGGTGGGAATTTCAGCAGAGCAGTATAAGCTAACTAAACCGACTCTCAGTGTGGCTCATTTCCATATCGCTTCTCCCCCTAACATATGCAAGTCCCTATCTTAAGCCTGCTATCTGGCTGGGGCACAGGGGGCCTGCCATTCCCTGCCTGTCCTTTTCTCCTTTAAAGCCTCATGCTTTATGGCCCCTCCCCTTTCCACTGGCATTCCTGTTTAGCTGCAGAGCTCTCTCTAGAAGATAGCCTCTCGCCTGGATAGCCACTTATCACCTAATCAAGGCAGCCTTGCTAAGCCTGTTAGCACTGACCAAACAAGGAAGACTGCAGGAAAACTGGATTTTGGCTCACAGAAAAAAAAGTGATGGAACTTATTTTCTGTACAAGTTATGATACATTCAACCAATACAAGAGCAATCTGTTGGATTTATCAATACTATTCTGTTAAGTCTTTGAAATATTTTTATTTCTATTTTCCTAAGAATAGTTATGCATCCATAACATATTGCCATGTTAGCTTATGAGGCTAAGTATCTACAATGGGGAAAATGAAATGTGCAATTTCTTCCTCACCAGGGTTTATAAAACATCTTGTATATTGACCTTGCTCATAATTACAGGACCCACCACCCCTGGAACACCTGGGGGAGACATGGGGGTTACCTAATATTTAGAAATGATGTACATTAATACTTCACTGTACCCACAGCACAAATGTCGACTTTGCTGGGGATTTCCTACACCGGGGAAAAATAAAATTGCCAGTTTTCCCTCACCAGGGTTTAAAAAACATCTTTTATTGGGACCCTGCTTATAGTTGCCTGACACCCCCATCCCTGGAGCTCCTAGGGCAGACCTGAGGGGGTCCCTGATATGTAACAATAATGTAGATTATCACTTTTATTGGGCCCCTGCCACCAAAGTCTAGTTTGCAATGAATTTACTTTTTAGAAGCAGTGCTGCAACTCAGGACTGCTTTTGAAATTACTGCAGGCTCTTAGCAGTGCAAGCATGCAAGTGCAAAAAAAAGATGCAGGCCTCTAAACTGCCAGACCCTATTATACTCTAGGGACTTATAGGTCGCTTTTATCCCCTTGCCCTGTTATCTACTAAGGACATATGAGGTTGGGCATGCCAATTATAAGTGTACCTCAATGCATGTGTGTGTGTTTAACACAACACTGGCCCTAGGCCTGACGAGCAGGGCTCAGGGCACAGTCAGAGTCAGCTAACATTAGTACCAGTCAGCACACAGAAATGGGGGGGAACAGGCTAAAAGGGTGACTTTCTAACAATATCCATGAAATGCCATTCTATAATACTAGAAATCAATTCATATATGCAGTAAAGGAACTGCAGAATCAACTTTAAATTAGATGAGAAAACTAGCCAAATATGTGAGTGAGCCTGGAATAGACAAGGTGCCAGTACAACAGCATTAATTGCCATTAACACTACCCAAGTTTCAGAATCAATTAATCTACAAAGGAAAAAAGGATGCAAGATCCTTAGGCCCTAAGAAAAGTGATGAAAAGCTATGTTGTTGGAGATAGAGTTTAGCATTCTGTATAGATTGTAATTACTTTCTCTAATCAGAATACTTGCTATCCGAGCTTGGGCTATTGGAAAATCCTTTATCAATAACTGATATATTTGATGGATTGACCCCTGTCGTCCAGCAACGCTATGTGCAGCCTAAATCTCAGGAGACATGTGAGACATAAACGTCTATTTCGATGAGGAGACAAAGTAAGAGAAGGTAGAAAGTAATGGGGAAGAAGGACAAAACCTCATTTACCTGGATACTGAACCTGCAGCAAAATAAAAGAATGAAAAAAAGAATGAGGAACTAATCTCCAATCCTTGTTATGCAAATAGTGATATTGAAATAAGTCCAAGGTTGCTGGATGTTAAAATACACACGACTGAGTAACTTAGATACACAAGTGGATTTACTTGTCAGGATTTTTTAATTATATTCCGCTCACCTGAACCTAGTTGAGAAAAGAGTTACATCTCGAGAATCTCAACTGAGAAAATAACGACTGAGAGAAAAAACGTAAACCGTGTATTGTCGTATGGAGGCATACAAGAGCTAGGACTGATAACTAGCGACCAAGGGGCTCAACATAAAAGGTGAGACTGGAGTACTGTTGCTCACACGTGGTGGTTTTCATCTGGCAAAGCAGAAGCGGCAGCGAGTTTCAAAGCATTGCCACAGCTGTGGAATATGCTTATCATACCTCGCTAGTGCTTGCAAAATGTGAAATAGCGAAAAGAGGCAATGAACTCACCGTAGAGACCGCTTGTGCAGGCTGGGGCCCGACTCATAGAAGGCTTAATGACAAAAGTAGAGATCCTTAAATAAATTCGCCTTGAGACTGGAAGCCAGTGCAGCATCCACCAGATCTCTGAGACCCTATCAGTTTCCGATGGGTTTATCCAGACTCAGTCCAATGTGTTGGGTTGGTATTTCCAATCCAATGCAATACCCGATTTGCATTGGATTGTAAGCCAATGTAACACAACGCAGCGCAATGCACTGCCTTGCATTACTTTGCATCAAATCGGTATTCTATGGGACTGCTTGGGCGTTCCCGTGCAGCTAGCCATGGATTTTGAGCCAAATCCATATCGATAAAAACGTGTAGATATGGGTTTGCCCCTAAATCTTGCACCACCCTCAGGCGTAATATTTGTGCAGCACATATACAAACAGGAAATTGCCTTTTAGCATAGTTTTCGTGAACAATGGAATTCCTTTCTGCACAAAAACTATGCTGACCACAACACAGAAACCCTTGTATTATGGTGTAAGGGTGTCTGTGTTGGCACACGGTAGCATACAGCGCTAGTGGAAGGAGAGTAGTACCCCACAGGAGGAAGGCAGCTGATAGGGGACAAAATCACCCTCCTATAATGTGATCACTCTATTATTTGAAGATGCGTGCCTGCGTCCAGAGTTCTGAGTTTAACCCCCGGTTCAAAACTTGGCTCATCAACTCGGCCTTTTATGCTGTTGAAGTTGATAAAAGGAGTACCACTGATTCATGTAATAGGAATACGTACCCTTTCAGTGCTTGGATAAACGTGTGATATTTACGCACTCGGCAAATAGTATGACTCACACGCCTTCTAACCACTCTCAAATGAGACATTCTTGAGAGACACTAGTACGGCTGCCACAAAATATTCTTATCTGCAGAATGTTAGTCAGAAATACAATTACATTTCAGCTAACCAAATAGTCATAACAGACTGTATTTGGTTGGAAACATTGCAGGAAGGACTTCTAATATATCTGTTATTAATCATCGGAGTAGCCAATGTTGTAATTCCTTTACAAAATTAAACTCATGGGAGAAACTTTCAGAACTCTTTTCCCCAGCAGCACTCTCTTCACTGTGTAGCGAAAGGGCAGCTTTATCTATTAAACGTTGATACAAGTGTTGAACCCATCTGCTAAGACTAATGCACATGTCAATAGGTGAACTAACCCATTTTAGCAGACTAATTTGAACATGTTATTTTTCCACTTTTGAAATCATTGTGCATAAAATAAGCCGACAATTATCAGCTAATATTAAATTTTTCAGTTTAGTGAAATTCTATTATCTGCACTTTCAAACCCCCCATAGTAGACAAGCACTGCATCGAAAAGTATGTAGAAGCCCAGCAATTGACGAACGTGTGCTATATAAAAACTGTGTAATTTAGTATAGCATTTGCAAATTACATGATCGCTCTACACCTGGAAGCATGTAATTTGACTTCGGGCTGGAGTTGACGTTTGGCACTTGTTTCTTAAGGGAGCATTTAGGCAGCTTCAGATCTCCAGATGCAGATATCAGTGCTAGGGCCACACTTCGAGCAGTCTTGTGTAAGTCTGGCCTCACCAAGCGAAAACCTCCCTATTCCTGTCCAGCCCACTCTTCCTCTGCTTGGGTAAAATCCTGAAGAGGCTTGTTATCCTCTGCCTCTATACTGATTATTGTACTGGGGGCTTTTGTATGCCCCTGCCAGTAGTTGGTCCCCTTCCATTGGCCCTTCCAAAAACACTACCTCCAAAGACTTTTTTCATCTTAACATGTGCCTCATCTTGGACAGTGAAAGTGGTAACATACTTCCCAAGACTGTGTACAAGCCATTCTCTGAAGTGCAAACGCTTAGCATCTTCACTAGGTTCCTTCTGAGCCATGTCCCCTAAAATGGGACTCATTTTCATCAGGATTGCCTTCCCCCTCTCTGTCATCAATCCTGTATTTGCATCTCCCAACTCTCTCCTCTGAGTAATTCCAAGTCGACTGGTGTCTTGTTAACATGTGCTTCCTCTGCCATAGTTAATATCCTAGCCAAAGGGGCCATTACATCCAAGACCTTATCCTGGCACAATTTTAAGAATCGTTCTAGACCTTTCCTTGGGTCACCACCTACACCAAATAAAAACTGATCAATTCCAGGTCTAAATTAGGTGTACTACACACCTTCTCGTCAATGACAAATTTAGAGCATTCTGCTCTCATCACTCTTCTTACCTCCTTATCTGGAGGTTTACGAATCCATTCTTTAATACATTTACCCACATGCTCCATGGGCCACCAGTCACAACTTCTTGCGTGCCTAATACTTAAAAGTGAAAACATCTCTCCTCCAATATGCTAAGCTATGTATTAAAATAAAACGAACACTAACTAACCTAAAAGCTATGCTTTAAACTTTTTAAAACAGTTTTTCTAATACTGTTTGTAATCATCCAATCTCTCTACGTATCCAACCCTTCGACATTTATTAGAAGTGATTTTTGTTCTTCAAATAATTTGAAACATTCCATTACATTGCACCAGTGTGCTTTATTGCTTTTCAATGATAATTTGCAAGTCCCAAAATGTCGCTTTAAACACATAAGATCACTCGCAAAATGTCATCCCATACATGGCACAAGCGCGAGACGTCAGTTAGGGAGCTCTCCGACCAGACGAACGCACTTGAGCGGACCTGTGTCACAAGTGGTATGAATGCGAGTGGGGACATGACTGAAAACCACACGGTAACAGCGCATGCCTCTACCACATGCGCACTTTCTCCGCTCAGGCCATATATCTCGCTGGAATGCCAATGAGACACTCGACAATGATTTTTGAAAGTTAAACCCACCTATAACACGGCTGCGTCTATACTTTACAATACCACTAATCTGAATAAATGGAGGACTACAAACGCCCTGCCTGCTCGTATTTCCTAAGAATTTGTTTTCTTATAACATTTTAAATCTATGTATTTAGTAAACTAAACTAAATAGAACCTTGCTCTATATATTAGAATCCAGTGTTCTTGACACAATTTACCATTTACTACCATAATTCACAAATCAAATAACTTATTAACTTAACCATATTACTCTAATAAATAAAAGGTACATCTCTCGCCAGGTTCAGCTTTTAGAAGAGGACGAATGTTCTGAAAAGGTGCTACTTTTGGACTACAGTGTTCTAAGTTCTAGATTGATGTTATTGTTTTGAGGTTCTTAAAGGTGCTGCAGGAGTGGCATTAAAAGAAGAAATGCATAATGGTAGCCTCTGGTGTTGAAATTAAATTCAGTATCCTTTATGAGAAGTAGTACTGTACTGAGAAATACTGTACATGGGATCATATATCAGTAGTACAGGCTATCATTGATCACATACAATATTAAAAATGGGAAACATTGTTTCCATTCAGACGGTCAGGTTATTGTTTGGTTGTTTTTTTAATGTTGTGGCAAGATGTTCACTTGACCCTCTAACCAGTTGTGCACGTCATCTTTGTGTACACACACATTGCAGGCTGCCTGTAAAACAATGGAGTCTAACATACTTTATTAAAAGCAATTACAAATCCTTAATGCTCCAGATGAAGTACTAAGGACCATGTGTGGCAAGGCTATACGTGTTGCTAACGTTACACTCCAGCCTCAATATATGTTAACATGTTCACTGGGATTACAATACTAGAGTGTGTGGAGCAAGTGCAGGTTTTAGGAAGCAGGCTACTTGTTTGGATGATGCAGCGTATACATCTGGATCAGTTGTCAGGTATTCCTTAATCGCTATCCATCTCTTAAACTCATGCTAACAAGTCAGATAATTAAAACTTCAATTCTCTGATGCATGTCCTGCTCGGAAGCAGAAATATTCCTACAAGGATAGATTACCTTTTGTATTCTGTTTTACAAGGAAAAAGGAAGAACAGTAGCATTAAGCCTCTAAGAATAATTATGCTTTGAAAAATAAGAATTCTTCAGTTTCCTGTGTAATAAAACACAGCCAAGTTTAAGCAGACGCCCCTGACTCCCTAGAACACCATGCATAAAAAAGGTATATACGATTTTTGTGTAGTGGTGTGGTTAGACACGCAAAATGTTTGCTGGACGGGGTGCTGAAATACAAAGTTTAAACTTCAGGGCTGATGGCAATGTAAGGTACCCAGGGAAGCTTTACATGACTTACCATATTATAGTAAGTGAGCACAACCATGCTATTAGACAGCTAATTATTAGTCATGCAAGTTTAAGACTATTAGGCTAGAGATGTGTGTTATGAAATATGGTTGTGACTTATCTAACCTTTTTCCTATTACGTAAATCAATTGCTGACTTCTTTATAGTATTGATAATCATTTTAAGGCACATGATTTGAAGATAAAAAATGTATAATATTATAAAGATACAGTGTAAAATACCAACTTTTGTGGGTGTCAACTTATTTCGAGGTTCAGATTGGGCTCAATATACCCCACTGGCAGATGAGAGATACTCTGACAGGTTTAGAAGATTCCAGACACTCCCAGCTACTTGAACATAACTCAGGAGTGAGACAATACTGCCAGTTGTCCTTTTTTCCCCGAAATGGCAATAGTTTCATTTTGGGGCTTCGGGAATCTACAGGGTGTGACACCATCTCTTTAAGACAAAATGAATGTACTGGGTGTGACCCAAATAATTTCAAAGTAACCTAACAAATGGGTCTCATCTGCTAATAGGCCTAAATATACACAGACAGCAGATTGAGTCAGAAAAAGTCACCCTCCCTCAGGTTTCACTTGAATACTTACTTGTACCATTCAGTAATCTGAGATCTACCTAGAGCCCTTTCCCTAGCAGTGCATAGCCAACTGACTTTATTCTAAAACGTAGGCACTATAGTGTGTAAGTAATTTTAACAGTGCATTACATTTGGCTAGAATCCATTTCATAGTCACACCTCATGGCAGATATACAAACCTAGAGGTTCAAATTGAAAAAGAAAATGTGGCTTCTAATTTTCCATCCTTAGTAAAAGTATGCTCAATAGCAACTACTTTTCAAGAAGACCAGTAAAAGTATGCAAGAGCACGAAAAGTCAAGAAAAATAATTGCCTAGTGTGAGAAAGTTGTTTATTATTTAGGATGGCTTGTGTCCACCACAATTAATAAAGTCACTAGATTGTAAGGTCCAGTCAAAGTTTTCAGTAATACAAACTTGAGCTCAAACCCTGATAGCCTCTGTGTAAAGCATTTAGAAATACCACAACAGTTAAAAGGTTGAGAAAACACAACACAATAAAAATCCCACTGCAATGTATGAAAAGAGGGAACAAATGAATGGGCAAACTGACACCAAAATGACAAATATCCACAGTCGTACACTTTCAAAGGCCCCAGAGCTTTAATGGAAGTGCTTAGAGAGAGACTCTCAGGGTATCAGGCAGAGGGTAACGGCAAAGTCCAGTCATGGTCTAGTGGACACTGGCCAGTTAGGATTTTTCTAGGGGGTGTCTTCTTCAGGTTGTTTATGTTCCTGGAGCTACCAAGGGGATCAGCCTTATGAGCCTTCAAGATATTTCTGTTCTTGCATTTCAAGTGGAAGGGGGTTCAAAATCCTCAGCTCCTTCTCCAAGGTCATAGATGCCAAGTACAGCAGGCTTTGTCGACCTGGTATCCTTTCACAAGTCCAGAAGTGTACTGATGGGGTGCCTTAGGGTGGCCATTTTTGCCTGGCGCTAGTTAGTGGGTGGGTATGACTCCTGGGCACTCCTTAACTGATGCAGGTAAGGTACATTACATTTCTGCATGTCTAGGGGGAGGACCTAAGCCCAGATGAGAAAGGTGGCTCATCCTTAGCTCTCCCGAGCCAGGTCCACACTGAGCTACTAGGAAGGGGCGGAACACAGGACCAAAGGGGGAGCGCAGCACTATTCCCATCAGAGGTTTCCAGGAGATGTGGAATCTCAGCTGAATGAGACCTCAGACTGTAACAAGACATCTGGCATCTCTATGTTTTAATTCCTGTGTAGGGTAATCCCTACCCTTCTGAATCTCATGTTCAATCCTCCACTTCAATTTCACAGGGCCCACAGAGTCCCCTCCAATCGATCATCCAATGATCAACCCCTATGGCATGTCTAAGTGTGCTGCATGAGGCATTACCATGTATGACAAATCCTTCAAGAAGCTAAGAGACACGGCCCATTTCGCTATGAAAATACCAAATTCCTGTTTGTAATGGAATTTTCAGCTTCTTCTAATGCAACTCCTGGCCCAATGCCCTAAATTCAAAAAGAGGGACAACAAATATGGTCTACTGGTGGACACCATGATCATCACCTTCCAAGGAAAAATGTCTCAATACCACAACCCCAGGGAGTTAGAAGTCTTTCTGGACACACTCGATGACATTAACATGGACACCGCTCAGACCAAAGACAGCTCCACCTCTCCTTCCGCAAGTCACCAGGACGTGACCCACGTGGAAACATCTACACAAGATGGGAATCATTAACCCAAAAATGGTCTCAACTCAGGAAACCATGGTCTGCCATGACGTCCCATACTAGAGACAATCTAGATCACCCCTCAAATCCTGAAGCCCGTCGCCTGGTGTGTAATGTATAACTGTGAGGCTTTGTGCTATATTTTCCTTACATTCTTTCCCTCTCTCTACCCCCCATTTGCTTTCGATTGTTGATTTTGTTTATGAACCAGGTGGTTCATTATTGAGGGGGAGGAGGCTAGAAGGGTAGGGGGATGAGAGACTGACTTGATGCTGTGGACCTTCTCACTGATCCCAATGGTTCTTATATCCCAAACCCCAACAGTAGGAGTGGACCCTGTATGCCCAACCATGGATTGACTATCCCCACTCTCATCGCACCTGTTCCCTTCAGATTTGGCATTCTATCCTGTGGCCAGAGGACCACATTACATGCTGCACAGGCCGGTGACTATTCTTTTTCAAGTATCGGTGCACTTCTTGTCTCCGCACCCACAGGATTGGTCCCTAGATCACCAGAACCCCATGAACGCCCCCAAGACTTGTCCCCTCCTAATGTGTGTTTACCACCTTCCAGTGGGTGATCCTGTACCTTGCTCTCTGTGATCCAAACCCACCAGTACACATCCGCCCCTACTTCAACACCCTCCAGTCGCCCCACTCATCTTAGCACTCCCGGCCCATCCCTTCTTGGTATAATTGGTTCCTTGACTATCTCCTCCCTATGGTTTGACCATGAACACTAGGGCAACAAACCCACACTATGGCACAACTCTCTCCACAGAGACCTGAAGTGCTATCCCTCAACATGCATGGCCTAATGCGCTTCATCAAACAGAAGAAAATTCTCACCTCTCTGGGACTCAACAAACCCAATGTTGCATTTCTCCCAAAAACCCATCACCCCTGTGGAAAGCAACAAACTCTGGAGGGACTTAGTGGGCTGCTTTATACACGCTGGCATCCGTCTTCCAGCACAGGGCCAGATGGAGACAGATTGCTCTCCCAGGAAGTATGAATTTGCCAAACTCATCCACAAACCCCTTCCATACCAACTACCTCAATCTTGGACAGACAATATATGTATTCACAAACCTCTAGATAAAGTGGACAGATGTTATAGTAGGCTCAGTGTATGACCCAATAGAGGGTGTTCTTATCCCAGCTAATTAGACAACTCACATCCTTTGGCACCTCCAGGGTTATTGTCGATGGAGACTGGAATGTGAGGTTGGATTGCATTCTAGACAGATCAGGCAGGCCCGACAAAGATATCATGAAAGTGACAGACTCATCTTGTGTTACCTGATGCAGGATCATGACCTTGTCGACCCCTGGAGACTGTTACATCCCTGGGACAGGGACTACATTTTCACCTTGTGCCCTCATGCTATCTGGACTCATATTGATTATTTCCTGTGCACCCTCTTGTATCCCAACATCTGGTAGACACAAATATAACCCCATATGGGTTCTCAGATCATACTCAGATTATTACCTCTAAGATCTAAGTATAGACCTTGGGTTACAGCCGCCCCCTCGTGGCCACTGGTGGCTCAACACCTCTTACTGCAAGGACCCGGAAGTGAAGCACTGCCTTGTAAACTACGTGGGGGCTGGAAAAGCTGTGATATGCGGCTTACTACTGAGGGATTGAGCTCTTACCAAATGAAAGCTTATAGAATCAAAGCACAGACTGAAATCTCAAATTAGGTCCTTGTCAGGAAACTCCTAATGACTAAATACCAGTGGAATACTTTTTGTACATCAGAGGCTGAGAAACGCATTATTCGATTATAAAAGAGGTGCTATTAGCGGGGACAAAAAGCATGGCGGCTGCTGGCCTCACATCTTCAACAACAAGACTCCTTCAAGCAATCCCCGCCATCCACGCTTCAGACATCTGCCTGCTAACTCACTTGACGGCTATTGCGGCTGAATTTTAGTACAACTACAAGAACCTCTACAGTGCTGGTGCTCCCCCAATACTTGATGCTACAACCTCCTTTTTTTAATACCCAGTTGGCACAACTGGAGGGAGCGATTACGGCAGAAATCGCCTCGGTGACTGATGCCATGCCCAATTGGAAGGCTGCCGGAGAAGATGTTTTCCCAAGGAAACTTATAGATCCACCAAAGCCTAAACGATTTCTATGCTCATTTTGGTCTATGAAGAAGCCTTGGAAAATGGACACCTTTTTCCTGTTTTTCTTAGGGCTAGAATTTCTGGGAAAGCCTGGGAAAGACACCCTGGACTGTTCCAGTTATCGCATGATATCCTTGACAAAGGAGGGCTTCATTCCTGGCTGCTCCTCCGTCTTCCACATGCGTATTCTCTCAAAAGTACTTTGACAAGCGAAAAGCAATCTGGACAAAAAGGTCCTAATCTCCCTGGACGCCAAAAAGGCCTTTGATCTCAGTGATTGAGGTTTTCTATTTTTGACCATGTAGAAGACGGGCATACAATAGACAGAGGGTAAGATGGGAAAAATTGGAGAGTAACCGAGATGACTTGGCAAAAATATATGCTAGGGTTAGTTTAGCTCTGCAAGATATGGTTGCTTTTATGGAGGAACAACCCCAGTCTGATTCCTTTGGAAAAATGGGTGAACTTAATAAGGCATTATTTCTTAGCCTAATAGATATTTTAAACCCCGTAGTTCCCAGTAGAAGAATTGTACGAAGAAAGCATTCCTGGTACAACCAGGCATGCAGACTAGCGAAGAGTGAATTGTTGGATGCACTAAAAGAGAACTCAAAAAAGGATGTCATCCAACTTAAGAGACGTGCTTATCGACATCGAATTCACCACGCTAAGCTTGAATGGGGCAATGAGAACTGGGCTACTCTTACAACTGCCTTAGCTGATAGGGCCTCAAGGAGGTTTTGGCAGATCGTGACTACTGGTTCAGTTGAACCCGATCCAGCAATTAACCCGAATATTGCTCCAGAAGTATGGGAAGACCATTTTAGCATGCTCTATAGGGGGGACCGTTCCTGTAGGGAGGTTTCATCAGCACGATTGTTGACGAGTGATGTTGCCGACATTCCAGTGATTAGCTTTACCTTGGGTGAGGTTTTGACCGCTATATCTAGGCTTCCTGCGGGTAAAGCTCCTGGGCTGGATAGGGTCCCTGGAGACCTCTATAAACATCAGCCCAGGGTATGGGCGCCCTATCTTTTAACAATATTCAACGCAATTGCTGAGGGTATGTCGGTCCCCTCTACTTGGCTCGGAGCGGAGGTAGTCCCTATCTTTAAGAAGGGGTCACCTCTGCTCCCGGCAAATTATAGGCCCATCAGCTTAATAGATGTTGGCCAGAAGCTTTTTGCGAGGTTGATTCTAGATCGTCTCTTGGATTGGGTGGAGGAATTTGAGATTCTCAGCCACTATCAGGCGGGTTTTAGAAAGAGTGTCTCAACCACTGATCAAATCTTCAGATTAATGATGCTTTTTTGGAAGACGGTTAAGGTTGAGGGTGGTTCCCTATACACCGTCTTTGTAGATCTTCGTGCGGCCTTTGACTCGGTCCCACGTATGAAGCTCTGGATTGTACTACGGGACCTAGGAATCCCACCACAACTCTTGGATATTATAATACGACTTCATACTAATAACTTTGCAAGGGTCAGATGTGGAAGAGATGGCAATTTATCATCTAGTTTCCCCGTTCAAAGGGGTGTTAGACAGGGCTGTGTCCTGGCGCCAACCCTGTTTTGTCTCTATGTAAATGGAGTCATCTCCCACTTGAATAAGGTCACCAACAGAGACGTACCAAGGCTCGCTGGTACAGGGATCTCAGCGATTATGTTTGCTGACGATACCCTGCTACTTGCTAAGTCACCTATGGGCATACAGCGAGTCTTGGATGGCTTTGTCTCATTCTGTCATGAACGGGGGCTGGAAATAAATACAGCCAAAACAAAGTTTATGGTCTTTAATCCTCCCAAGACCTCTCGCCCAAATCCGACTATAGATGGTGAAAGCCTGGAAAGAGTCCAGATGTTTGAGTATCTGGGACTGACCCTAAATGAAAATTTGGCCTGGACTCAACATCAGATTAAATCTCATTTAAAGTTATCGCAAAAGGCTGGGGGAATTATTAAACTCTGGAATCAATTCCAGATAAAACCTATTGGACCCCCACTTGAGATTTATAAAATCCAGGCTCGTGGGGCAGTAACCTATGGCGACGAGCTGTGGGGACACAATTGTGCTCCTGCAATTGTTGCAACGGAAAATAAGTTCCTTAGGAATTTACTGTCCCTTCCTACTAGTTCCCCCCTTCTTCCTCTCAGGCTTGACTTGGGAATTAGATCGATAAAGGAGGAACTAGGTTTAAAGCCTCTATCTTTTTGGAGGCGTTTATGGGTAACCCCAGAACTTACTATCTACAGGCAAGAATTTGCGGAATTATTAAAATATCCAATTATTCAGAAACTCCCATGGATAAATTATATAAAGAATGAGTTTCAGAGATTGGGTTGTCCTTTTTTATGGTCCAATCCGGAAGAGGCCTGTATGAATATATCTCGTAAAAACCTGGCCAGCATCTATTATGAATGTAATCTGTCTGCTCACCTATTAAGTGTCAAAGTGGGTTAAATGACAAGTTCATTCTTAGTGATGAAAGATTACTACAAGTTGGAGACAGAGTTAGATGACATCAACCCCGTTGGTCTCAGGAAACTGTTTCTCCAATGGAGATATAACTCCCTACCAATTAGAGCTCTTGCGAGTAGATGGCACCCACCAACTACCTTAAATTGTCCTGCCTGTTCAGAAAAGTTGGAGAACGATATCCATGTAATGTTTTTCTGTCCCTCTTACATGAGGCCCAGGAAAAAGTGGATTGTTCCCATATGCAAAAAATGGGGGTTTATGAAATATTTGGATGCATATCGTATTCTAAAATCTGATTTATCTCCATTGACTGTTTTTGCTGTCAGTAAATTTCTAGTTGCAATGTGGAACATTAGAAGAAGTTTAATCTCCCAATGATATTATTTTCATTGTACATGATAACAAATGATGGAGTAGTACCCTTCACAGGCAATGACGATGATTTTATTACTGTGGTTAACTTTGCTATTTAATGTATATTTATATTGTGAATTTGTCAGTGATTTCTGTTAGACTGTATTTAATTCTTTTATGACATATGTATGTCGAAATAAAGATAATATGATGATGATGAGAAGACGGGCATAGGCTACTACTTTCTCACCCTTACTAGAGGCAGGTACCATAACCCCACCACGTCCGTCGCCTGCCGGGATTCCTTTTCCTGTACTTTACCATATACTCGTCTCTCAACGCGAGCACGACTGTGAGGTGCATCGTCTCCCGTAATAAGGAATCGTGATTCAATTCACAATATTCATGGGCGCACATTGTGGCCCAAGTCTTGGAAATCATTGGATTGGACCGCATCTAAGGGGTTAGGAAGCTTCGGATCCTGTGCAGTTGGCGATTTCTGGCACTGCCCCCACTATCAGTTCTATTCCTTCACTGTGTGACTGTGAACACCGGCCCATCGTGAATTTCGACATACCTGTGATGCCTAGATGGCACCAGGATTAGGTTGCCTTGCCCCACCCCGTCCTGAAGAAGACTCACAGTGGAGGTCTAAAACTACCCCCTCCTTGCATTAGTCGAGTCGAAACGTCGACGCTCTCTGTCCACTCGAGGCCTGTACCTGTCTCCCCGTCCTACACGCTGAAGATGCATTGATGCATGATTGAATTATATGATTTATTGTAACTAATATGTTTATGTATGGACAGGTCTCTCAATACTGGTCTTCACTACCAATTGTGTGTTAAAACATTTAAATTGTTTTGCCTTAAAAACTGTGATCCTCACCTTTTCCAACCCCACACAAGCACATTCCAACCCCCTACCCTTTTTTGCAACCTATTAACTTAATGTATTAAATTAAGGTTTGAGTCTAACTTTAAAAATAAATTCATGAAAGATTAATCATGCTTCTCTGGTGCTCTAGTGTTGTTGCTTGTTCTTTCTGAGTTCAGATTGCATTAACGTAATGTTATCCACATGGGATTAAAAAACAGTGTTGGAGTCTTTACACAACACAGATCATATAGGTTTGAATTTGCTTCTTTTTGAAAGAGTCACGGACCGTTCTTTGCATTCTCCCTTTACCATATACTGTGGCATGTGACAGGGATTCCCTCTCTCCCCATTGCTATTTCTATTGGTGCTGGAGCCACTTGTGACAACCATATGCTCCTACAACAACATTAAGGGCATCCAGATGTGGATGTTATCCTCCGGGGCACTACTCACACCCTCCTGGTCACTGGTTTCCACTGTGTCTGACGTGTCACTTCCAGAACTGCAGTGACCAGCTGGGCCCCCACTGATGTTGGCCCCTTCTCCTCCACTTGCACTTGATGTATCTGAAATGACATATAGCATGGGTTTATTACAACTGCATTTCAACATATGACCATTACAGTCACCAGAAAACGATGAAGAAGCCCACGTATCACACCACCTTCATGGTTCACTTCATAGGCTTCCAAGTTAGCATGAGAACAGGCATGAATGCTATATAACCTGTGAACAGTTGGGTCCACTCATGTCAGTTCCCCAGACTGGCCCAAATGCATGGATGGAATTCTCCAAACTCCATCCTTATGTCCATACTCAGTTGATTAACTTGCATACTTTGGCACTTGCTCTATACCATTGTAAAGAGATGCAACCAAATATTCTGGATACAAATTTGAGATGTACACAATGCTCACACAAGGCCCAGAGTCCAACAGATCTACCTATCCCTCATTACACATAAGGATAGAATGAAGGTCAAGCTGAACACCAATGTACCATCAATCACTGTTGTGGCAGACATCATGTCACATGCAAATGCTCATGGCACACTGATTACGCTTTGGACTACAAATCACATCATTTGACCACTACCTGGAAAGTCAATCGAAATTTCGACACATGTTGTTTAGCTATGTATCACAAACAGATAAAGTTCCAAGAAAACAATAAGGTCCTAACATTTGGGAGATAGATACTTTAAATTCACACAGCACAACACTCCATATAGCCATCTGAACATCGCCAATTCTACTTGGTACAGGTGATGACGCCAGTCAGATATTGTATATCCACAAGCCTATACACCTTTGAAAATGTTGGGTGTCCCGTAACTTCTATGCCATGAAGATGTGAGATCACTAGAGTCACAATGAGCAGGCACATCACACCAGTCTTAAATATTGCACACTCAGATTGCCTTGTGAGGATCAGTGTAGACACGCACATAGGATCCCCACAGTTGTACATCTCACTCACTCATGCATGTCACTCGTTGGTAAATGAGTGTTTAGGAACACTATTGCAGATGAATCATAAACTGCTAAATGCACACTGGCCAACATGTAGGTACTAATGCTGACAGTACCAGTGACGTTTGCACACTCATTTCACTGTATAACCTGAACTTACCAATGGGAACTATTGCACAGTTACTGCATGTACTGTGGACTCTATGTCAAGTCATATGCAACAGGGCCACAGTCAAATGAGAGACAGTAGTGAGGGTATATCACTCCTCACACATGCATGACCAGATTTACTGAGGCCATGAGATGATTACTCACTTCACTCAGCCAGATGTCTGCTCAAAAAGAGAGGATTGGATGTGGGCATGACTCTGCTGTCTTCCAGGTCAGGAAGACAACAGACTCAGCACAGCAGCATGTACCTACTAGCACACTTACACTAACAATGAATCAACTTGTGTGTGGCACATGGGACACCACTACTC
Source organism: Triturus cristatus (assembly GCF_964204655.1). NCBI lineage: Eukaryota > Metazoa > Chordata > Amphibia > Caudata > Salamandridae > Triturus > Triturus cristatus. The sequence goes on from NC_140582.1 coordinate 593,299,360, forward strand.
TTGGTTTGGGCATGCCTGCATATAACAAACAACATTGTATTACTCAGGGCAGGACTCACCCCCTTGTTGCTGCTGTTGGGCCCTCAATGATATGAGGCTCGTCCTTTCCACATTAGAACAACTTCCCTGGCTGGACTCATGATTTTCTGGGTCCAGAGCCGCAGGTCCTCCCACCTCTTTGGGCAGTGGCCCCCAGGGTCTGCACCTTCCGGGCGATGGCTTTCCAAATGGCCTTCTTCTGATGGGCACTGACCTGTATGAATGCAATAGATGGAGAAACAGATTGTAACTGCAAGTTGGAGAATAACTGTCAACTCGAAACACATCACGTTGACATGTAGCATAATCCTTCCTCAAGAGTCAACATATTACATGTGTCCATGTCATATGCTAAGCACAATTAAAGCATGGATACACACTTTTGTGGTCATCTGATGACTATCCTCAACTCTAGTTATGACCTACACTGACTGAGACACCCCTCTAACATCATGTAGGCTTTGCCCATCCTACATGGAATGTGATGTGAGGTTCCATGACACAACACACCATTTGGGCCTTCTGAAGGGTAAACTGCCTGTGCATGACTATCCAGACACCTTACCTGCAGCCCCTTTTTATTGATGCATATGATCCTTAGTGGCAAGAAACATAGTATACACAACTTCCTAAAACTAAGGTCACAAAGTAAGGGCTGGTGTGTGTGACACTTAGAGCTACCTCTATAGGGGCTGTGTGAACATGTGGACTACTTTTTGGAGTATCATATTAAGTCAACATAGGTAATGCGGTATGTTCTACCATCACAGGACTTTCATTTTGCCACATGAGGTACTGTAACAGTGATGACAATCATCATATCATTGTATGTGTTGAGTGATAGGGAATATTGCAGCCAAGCAGATGGATCATATTTCTAAACCTCTTCAAAAGGCCTGTACCATGGAAGCAACAATATTAGGAAAGTGTCAACAGGCCTGTGTTAATAAAGGGACAATCATTGTTGACAGGCACGCATTGACTGTGTTTCAATGGAACGAAGTATCAGGGCAGGGGATCACCTCAGTCACCATGCCTCATATTATTCATATAACAGCTATCAGAGATACCAGTGGGACAGATCACTCGTTCTGGGAACATCCATGGGTCAGCAGCTCTACAGGGACATTACTCTGTGCATCAGTTATCCTGCCATAGTGACTCTGCCCCAGGCTGGGCCATTGTCTGAAGAACCAGAACCTTTTGGACCTGGCGGCGCAGGGTACGCCCTCCGTCTCCTGGGTTCACCTGCTTCGATACACAGAGACACGGGACACTCTGTCGGCGTTAGATGATTGGATTTATTTAGCTGCAGCTAGTATAGTTATCCTAGAAGTACACAAAGTAGGTTCTCAGGAGACTGCCCCTTTACTCTGTGGCGCATCAGATTAAATACTATACAGTATAGGATTATTAACAGAACACACGCCCCAAGCAAAGAAGAAAAGAGCCAATAGGGTAAGTGGAGAACAAAGCGGAACCAGTAAGAAGGGTTCGAAAACAGAAAGATCAGATGACTCGAAGAGTCCTCTCCTCTAACTGTGTTTGTCTTCCCACCCCCGAACTTAATATATTAATAGATCACAACTGACTTGCAGGTGGTGAGATACGTTTGTGTGTATTGGAGGATGGGCATGACACAGGAGAATGCTAGCAGGAGACAGTGAAGGCCAGTTGATAAGATATGATCGGGAAAGAATGGTGTGAGCCTACAGATAGTTGGAACAGGGATTAGGGAAACAGACACGGATTAGTGTACTCGGCTAGTCCAAACACCAGCCTCGCAAACAAGGCCGAGGACGTATTTTGACACCAAGCTACGGGAAAAGCAGAAAAGACTTCGTTCGTCGTGCTGCCTGAGTAGTGGCAACACAAAATGGCGGCGGGTTACAAAATGGCGTAATCGAAAATCGAAGTTCCTCAGACCCTCCTTTTGCCATAACTCAGGCAAGATAGACTCACGTTAATCTGAGTCCACATCAATAGCCATGAGATCATCAAGCTGTTGTTGCAACATCATCCTTATGTTTTCTGTCACTTGAGGTTTGGGTCTTGAAATGCACATAGTGGCACAAAGATCACAGATAGCGGGACCAGTGCATACAAAGACAACAAGAGAATATGATTGTCAAAATTACTCCAAGGAATGTCAATACTTTCCAGCCCCATTTGGACAGTAATCCCCAAAACCATTCCGTTAAGGACCAATCTCCTTCGTCCTGATGAATAGACTCGGAGATTATATGCAACTTGGAAATAGCTTGGTATACTGTCGGAGCGTCATTAGGAATGAAAATACAACAGCTTGACCCGCTCAATTTTTACACTCCACCACGATCGGCAAGAATAAAGTCTAAGGCAACTCGATTTTGTAAGGTCATAAGACGATCCGCCTGTAGTTCCGCCGTGATATTACTCAAGGCTCCTACAGTGATGTCTGTTGTAGTCTCCAAAACACGGACCAGTTGCCTTATATTTCTGCTATTGGCCATTGGACCCCAGAAAGGGAGAAAACCTTTAAGGAAATCTCCTCCTTCTTGTCCCGTGGTGTCTTTCGAATCAATAATTCCTCGACTGAGACGGGTTCGGTGATAATTGGCAGAAGCAGTGTAAGTGGGGGGAAGAAGAAAAGCTATGTAGCAGGTACCAGAGAAACCCGTTGGCAACCAGGTATAGGCTCTATTATAACAAATGAAAAAGGTGCCTTGTGACGGTACTAGAGGAGGTGAGTTCAGAGAGGAATAAATGTATGTGTAGGAACAGTTACTTTTTGATACAGTGTCAGAAGAGCGTTAGTTTATCTTTAAACAGAAGTTACCGTGATGCCGTACAGTCCAGATTGGTGAGGATTTCTCTTTTCCCATTTTATTATTAAGACTCGACATGTATTGGGTGACGTTCCAATTAGTGTATGCTTTTCTTTCATCGATAGAAATCTTGCTATTCTCCATGATTTTAGCCATAACCACCATACCCTTAATCAAAGAACTATGACTAAAATCCGGATAATTCATTTGTGAAGCAACAGACCGTCTGAATTTACTTTGATATGCATTTGAGAAAATAGCAAAGAATGCCCAAGCGGAACCTTCGTAGGAGAAAGGAAGAACTAGAAATGGTATTCCCTTCTCAGTAGTATGCGGCATAAGACCACATACCCAACAATCAGTTGTGTTAACCACTAATTGATGCTGGTGTAATAGTTGAACAAAAGAATTATTGTAATACTCGGTTCTTCTGACAAGTTCATGTGAAGGGAAAGTATGGAAAAAGTGTGGAGAGATAGTAGAAGAAGGCAAAGAAAAGGAAGGGGAGGTGTGTCTTGGCTGCAAAACATAAACTATCCAACCAATAATCGCCAAAGCAATACATAATGATATCAAAACACATAGGGTAATACTGTAACAACTGTACATTATTTTACAAGATGCTTTCTTTGTTTCATTTCTTCTCTCTTCAATACTTGGTGTAGTTTCCATTTTCACTAGTGGATGCTCACGGCAATCTTCCTCAATCACTAAAATCACGATGCTCTACCGTCCTATGACACTGAAAGATCCTGCAGACCTATTGTCACTACTCAGGTCGTGACCTAGACTCCTACCGTGACCCTGCAACCTAAACAGAACACTACACAAGGAGAAGGGGAAAAAAAGTCTTCAAATGTTCTTTTGTCGGGGCCTAAGATTGTAGTGATCCTTCCCAGGTACACTCTCATCTTGAAACAATGTTTTTGGTTCAGTCGTGTTTAAGCGACGGTGCAATGGAATCGCTTTCTGTGAGATGTCGTCGTCCTCTTTCTCAGACAATGTCCCATTCAGGTGTGCATCGCTAAAGGGTACGAATCGTGGAACTGTTTCGCCTTCGCAGTCACCAACCCCTCTGCGAACCCACTGATCGAAAGGCAAGAGAAAAGGTACTTTCTTGCAGTGCACACCGTGAATCCAATCTTTCTTTCCTTCAACTTTAATTGCTGCCCTTGTTGCTAACAGAACCATTCGGGGCTTCTGCCATCTGGGCTCCAAATTCTTCTTCCTCTGAAAATTGCGGATGCAGACCCAGTCACCTGGATGGATGGAGTGACCTGGATCTGTGGAAGCCTCCGGCAAAGCACTCCGAACCTGTCGATGAAGGACATGCAATTTAGTTGTAAGGTCATGCAAATAGTCAATTAACATTGGGTAGGGCAAATCTGAGTACTTTTTAGGACGAGGTATTCCCCAAACGTTGGCCGGACGGCCAAACACCACTTCCTAAGGGCTAAGTCCCAGACGAGAGTGTACTGCAGTTCTGGTGGATAGCAAAGCTAACGGTAAAGCATCAGGCCAATTAAGTCCCGTACTTGCTTGAATTTTCGCTAACTTTAGTTTCAGGGTCCCATTGTAGCATTCTACTAAACCTGCTGATTGGGGATGATTTGCCGCATGGAACTTTTGTTTGATTCCAAGACCTGCACAAACTTTCTGCATGACTTGGCCAAGAAATTCGCTCCCATTGTCGCTCCAGACAATGCGCGGCAATCCAAATCTGGGAAAGAATTCTTTAAGAAGGATTTTGGCTGTGGATAAAGCTGTGTTGTCTTTCAAAGGGTATGCTTCTATCCATCTCGAAAAGGCACATACTACCACCAGAACATATTTGAGGTTGTTGCATCCATATGAATATAATCGATTTGCAGCACTTAAAATGGGTATGTCGGAGGAGCAAAGTGACCTGCTGGAGTGGGGGTTCCCTTTCCTGGATTATACATCAGAAAAACAATACAATGCTTTACTACGTTGTCTGCACATTTAGGGATGTTCTCATTCTGCCAAACTGGAGCTAACAATTTACAAATACCTCTTGCACTAAGGTGAGCTGGACCATGAGCCATAGTAATCACTGGGAGTACGTAAGCATCTGGCAACAACCATCGTTAATGTTCGGACAATTCTACCCAACAACCCATCTCATCTAACATTCCCGTACTTTCTCTCCACTTGCTTATCTCTCTTTCTGTAGCCTCTTTCTGAATCGTTTTCACGCTTTCCACTGTATTCTCACACATTCCTCTTTCTCTGACCCAATTCGCAGGACCTGCCATATACATTCGACTCATTGAATCTTTCGCTGTTTTCTTTGCTGTTTCATCAGCAAATGCATTTCCTCATCCAACATCATCCGTTATCCTCTTGTGAGCACTACACTTCACTATCGCTATTTGGACAGGTAAAGCAAGTGACTCAAGGAGATCAGTCACTAACTGACCATGCTGTATCTTAGTGCCATGTGAAGTTAGGTAACCTCTCTCTTTCCAGAGACGCCCAAAATTGAACGCGACACCAAAGGCATATTGACTGTCAGTGTACACGTTCACTCTTTTCCCTTTTGATAGTACACAAGCTCTCGTTAGTGCTATCAACTCTGCTGCTTGCGCTGAGTTGTGTCTAACACGTGCAGTTTCCACAATCGTATGTAAGGTAGTTACAGCATAGGCTGAAACCGTATCCCCATTAGGCATCTTGAAACAGGAACCATCTACCCATAGAGTCCCATCTGTATTCTCTAAAGGTGTGTCTCTCAAATCAATCCTTCCTTTTGTCTCTTCCTCAGTACGGAAGAAACAGTCATGTTGATCTTCAATACTCTCCTCATTAGGAAGGGGCAACAAAGTAGCTGGATTCAGAATATTGCATCGTTTGATGTGTACGTGACTAGCCAATCGTGTCAGCTCGTAACCAGTTAAACGTGCACTCGTGAGATGCTGTGTCTTTGTTCTGTTTAGTAAGGTATCCACTGCATGTGGCACCATGACAATAGGAGTGTTATCTAACACTATACCAGCGGACTGTCGAATAGAAATCGCTGCGGCTGCTGTGGCTTTGAGACAATTAGGCAATGCTTTAGTTACGGGATCTAACGTAGCTGAAAAATAAGCACATGGTCGCTGTCTATCTCCAAATTGCTGTGTTAAGACTGATAATGCACAACCTTGTTTCTCGTGAACATATAGCGTAAAAGGCTTAGTGTAATCTGGGGCACCCAGTACAGGAGCAGAACACAGAGCAGTGCGTAAATCAGTGAAACTATTTTGGCATTCGTCAGTCCAAGGAAGGGGCGGAGGTGTATCTTTTAAAGTGAGTGCCAACAGGGGTTTGGCGATCAAAGAGAAGTTAGGGATCCACTGTCTACAATAAGAAGTGATTCCCAGAAACGCACGTACTTCCCTTTGTGTGGATGGTACTGACATTTGCGCAATTGCCTGAATTCGTTCTGGTGTCAATTGTCGTCCCTCCTTTGATAGGAGATGACCCAAATAGGTAACCTCTCGACAAACATACTGTAGTTTGGAAGGTGAAACCTTGTGGTTCAGTTTGAACAAGTGATGTAGTAGTGCAACAGTGACATCTTTGCAGATATCTTCTGAGTCAGCGGCGACTAACAAGTCGTCCATGTATTGGATAAGGGCAGCACCAGACGGCAAGTGAAAAGTATCAAGATGACATTTCAAAGCTTGACTATAAATGGAGGGACTTTCACAGTATCCTTGGGGTGTGCGCTTAAACCGAAAGCTTCGGCCTCCAAGAGAAAAACCAAAAATGTCCCTACTTTCTTCTGCAATTGGAATACTAAAGAAGGCATTCTTTAGATCAATAACAGAGAACAAAGTCGCTGTGGAAGGTATCATAGTCAACAAGGCAGTGATATCTGGAACAACAGGAAATTGTGAAATCACAATTTTGTTTACTTCTCGCAGATCAATCACAAACCGGTACACAGGAGGCTGAGAAGGATGAGTACGTTTAAGAACAGGAAGAATAGGGCTATTGCATGTGTTGCCTCTCGTTTCTTCGACCACACCCTTTCGAATGAGATCGTAAATGATTTCTAAAAGCGCCTTTTCACCTTCAGCAGAAATTCGATACTGTGGAATACGTGGTAATTCAACATTGGGCTTGAGAGTAACAACATAAGGCGGTATCTCAAGACAACCCACATCGTTCGGACCTGTGGCCCAAAGTGCTGTCGGAAGAGAAAGCAACTCAGGAGGAAACTGATCTTTAGACAGATACATTGGGGAGATCAACTTCTGACCTAGAGTGAGATGTACGCCTGAAGGAGAACAATATATGGTAGCATGCATCCTTTTCAATAGGTCTAGACCCAACAGATTTTCATCACAACCATTCGTTAACAGAAGTGAAGCTTCCAAATCATAAGGACCAACTGAAATAGGCAAGGGACAAGAAACCGGATTGCGAACAGGGGCGCAAGAAAATCCTACAGAAACATTTGTTAAGCCAGACAAAGGTGCGCCAGGGAGTTTAGAATGAATGATAGAACTTCTCATTGCTCCAGTATCTAGAAGAAACGGCTCTGATATACCCATAGTAGTGACGTTGACATAAGGGCCATTTTGATCTACTGTCCTAGTTGGCATGAAGACTCTCATTTTCGCCTTCAACATAATGGTCCTCATTATAGTATTGAGTGGATCTCACATTTTGCTGATCAAAATAGTTCATGGAATTAGGAGAAGGATGGGCACGCTGTTCTTGAGTCAATATACCTCGACCTCTACCTCTGTTTGCTGACTGGAGGCCAGCACGACCTCGTGGAGCAGATGATGCTCCATTACTCTGCAATAAAACCGGACAACTGCTTTTAAAATGACCTTCCTCCTTACAATAGGCACATTGATTAGGACCTAACAGAGGTCGCGAAGTGTATGGCTCAGGTTTCTGATTCAATCTCTGAAACTGCGGTGGCTGTTGAGTTTGAGGCTGAACGTAACGTGGCGGATAAGCTTGCTGTAAGAGAACCTTTGTTTTTAGATCTTTTGTTTTCTTTTCTTGCTTTTTTTTTTTCTTCTTTGTCTCTATTCTCGTAATATTGTGCAGTAGCCAATATCTGGGCAGAAGAAGAAACAGCCCAAGAACTTTCTGAATCCTTTAATTTGTGTGACAGCTCAGGAAGCAAATTGAATACAAATTTATCCACGAATAATCGCTGTCCACCCTCAGTAGCCATGTCCTGACCACTATGATCGATGAATGTCTCTTCGAACCGAGTAAAGAAATCAGAGACACTTTCATCTTTCTTTTGTTTACATGCTGCTAGCTTATCCCAATTCACTCTCAATGCAGGCATCATAGTTTTCATTAACGTAATGATTCTACCAGGAAGCTCCGAAATCAAAGCGTCAGGCTTTGCACCACCCACTTGGTCTCTATCTGTATTAGCTATGACATCCCAAGTAGCACCCAGTTCCTGTGCATGATCCTCTCTACGAATCTTAGCCCATATTGTCTGTGGAACTACATTACCCATTAGCATATCAATATCTGCCAGATTCATTATACAAGCATCGATTGTCTGCGATAATTCTTTGTAATAACCTGCAGGGTTCTTACGAGGATCTGGTAGAGTCTGCTTAAGGGCCAAAACTTCAGATCTTTTCCATGGTACATGTACCCATATACGCTGGAAGTGAGCAGGAATAAGAGGATTAGCACCTGCTGCTGGAACCTCTTCTTTCCATACTGGAGGAACCTCTCTCATAGGATAATTTTTCGATGTCAGTTTAACCGACGGATCAGAATCAAGAAAAATCTGAGAGAACAATAAGGTTCTATAAGAGATGAGTGTTCTTACAGCTTCCTCAACCTTGGAACCTACAATAAGTCCTCTTTCAAAATCGGTTTGGACATCTAATAAATCTTGTGAGATCGGACTCGAACTCACATCTTCCCATTCTTTGATGAGAATGTCGCACATTACATTGAAAACATACCTTTGTGTAGGTGCATTCCATTGCAAAAAGGTAGGCATAATATCAGACATACTATATTATGGACCCTTCTTAATCCATCTTCGTGCCAGAGAATCTAGCTTCTCTTGTTCCTCGGAATCTGGGAACTGACTACGTGATTGTCTTCGAGCAAAAGCCGGGGACGCATTAAGAGCTCCAAAGAAAGGAGATAAAATACTAGTGACAGAATCTGTGAGACGCTTACGCATAGATTGTGAATTGGACATCAGAACTGGAGATAGAATATTAGGAGAATTATCAAGAATATTAGGAGAGTTATCAAGAGAAGAACTAGAAATTACAGGAGGAGCAGAAGGCAAAGGAGATGATGGCTGAGAAACTGGTAATACCGGCAAGGGCGGTAGTACTGGAGGAGGCAGATGCTGAAGAGCCGGAACCGGCGGAGGTACTACCAGCAACTGAGCAGGCTGTAACGGCTGAGGCACATTAGCATTTTGCGCATAGGGCGGAGGCAACCTCAATAAATGAGACATTAGGGGATCTTCTTCTATATCTTTCTTGTTATCAGAAGGAGAAACAGGCAACACCGGATAGCATTTATCTATCGCCATACAATGTTGTCTTGCTGAGATTTCAGTCCCATTGTCAATTTCATCATTTTTGAACTGTTGGGCAGCCTGTATAATCGTCATACCCTGTGCTTTCCTATCTCGTTTTGCTTGTTTAATTTCCTTCTGTTTGGCTTCCTTACACCAAAAGCGAAGAGAGTCAAACATTGCTGGCCGGGCTTTTCTTTTGAATAAAACTGTTTCTAAATTTTCTAGCACATTAGGATCAAAACCACAGTTCTCTGGCCATTTAAGAACACCATCTTTCTTCGCGTATCGAATCCATGTCTCGTTAAAGGCAATGGGGCCGATACCATGTTTCGAGTAGAGCTCATGTGTGGGAGTTCCAACCGAAGGAATCGGACAAGAGTCCTCAAGTCGGGAGCCCCTATTACAACCAAGACAGCAAATTCTTCCAAACTTAGTCAGGCCAGGCATTTCACAATGACTCTGGACTGTTCACAAACTTCAAGGGAGTAAAACTCAGTTTTACGCAGCACAAATGCACTTACCCTCGGCTTTAGTCTTTGCAAAAACTAAATCTAAGTAACCTAAGGACATAAAACAAAGAATCAAGATTTGTGGGCGCGACCCACGAAAATACTTAACTTAACTAAGGACATCTTCTTCCACCAACAGAGGCCCGTCTATCGTCTCGCTTTACCATACATCACCAAAGGAATGGGCCAAAGCAGGGCAGCAGTCAGGGTAGGGGCCGCCAGTAGCCGTCAGGAAGGAGTAACCGCGCTGCAAAAGACCTTCGGACCACTTTCGACATACAGGGGTCGCTTAGTGTGGCTCGCGAACCCTCCGGAATTTTCTTGCGAGGTTCCTCACGACCTTCGAGCAGAACCGGTACCACTGAAGCCGCCCCTCATTGGGCGCCAATTGAAGAACCAGAACCTTTTGGACCTGGCGGTGCAGGGTACGCCCTCCGTCTCCTGGGTTCACCTGCTTCGATACACAGAGACACGGGACACTCTGTCGGCGTTAGAAGATTGGATTTATTTAGCTGCAGCTAGTACAGTTATCCTAGAAGTACACAAAGTAGGTTCTCAGGAGACTGCCCCTTTACTCTGTGGCGCATCAGATTAAATACTATACAATATAGGATTATTAACAGAACACACGCCCCAAGCAAAGAAGAAAAGAGCCAATAGGGTAAGTGGAAAACAAAGCGGAACCAGTAAGAAGGGTTCGAAAACAGAAAGATCAGATGACTCGAAGAGTCCTCTCCTCCAACTGTGTTTGTCATCCCACCCCCGAACTTAATATATTAATAGATTACAACTGACTTGCAGGTGGTGAGATACGTTTGGGTGTATTGGAGGACGGGCATGACACAGGAGAATGCTAGCAGGAGACAGTGAAGGCCAGTTGATAAGATATGATCGGGAAAGAATGGTGTGAGACTACAGATAGTTGGAACAGGGATTAGGGAAGCAGACACAGATTAGTGTACTTGGCTAGTCCAAACACCAGCCTCGCAAACAAGGCCGAGGACGTATTTTGACACCAAGCTACGGGAAAAGCAGAAAAGACTTCGTTCGCCGTGCTGCCTGAGTGGTGGCAACACAAAATGGCGGCGGGTTACAAAATGGCGGGTCAAATCGATCGTAATCGAAAATCGAAGTTCCTCAAGTCCAGACTGCCCACATATCAATGTCAGACCTGGCTCTCGGCAGGCTGAGGCTACTTATCCCACATGAACATAACATTTCCATCCAATTCAACACAGAAATTCAAACTTCTGGCTATTCCACATGTGAATATATGGTTGTTTGGAACTCTGAATTGGTTTGTGAGGTATAACTACCTCCCAGGCGGGTGTTTTGCAAAGTCTGACATGTGCTGAGTGATAAGTGGGCCATACACTTGGCGAACTTCATAAATGCTTTTAATAGTATACAGACCTGGCTCATGGTGTGAACCCATAACAATTCACATATACCATGATGTTACTTGAGAACTCATTGTAGATACTGTACTCAGATCCACATTGTAGCCTAGGGGAACAGAAAGGAAGAAGTTGATCAAAGTGAATAACTGTTTTTAAATAATTACCTGTCCCTGTGGTGGGTGATAGAGCTGAGAATACATGGAAAAGACCACATCTACCAGGGTCTCCAGCTCCTCTGGACTGAAGCGACGGGCCCCTATCCCCTGTAGTACATTCCATGGTTGCTTCCAGAGGAGAAAATCAGCAGCTGAAATGGAGGATATGTTAATAGCAGCAGTGTCAGGAGACAAGTGAGCTATTTTCCAACTGCTGCGTACATGTACGCCATGTACGTGTTCATCAGTGTTGGCGCACACAGCCATTGGCCTGCAATCGTCACTTTCCCCACAGTGCATGTCACTGCCTTCCGCGTGGCCAGCTTCCACCGGTGGCCAATGTTCAACATGTCCTATTAGCGAGGTCAGGCAGCTGCTGGGAAAACTGTACATAGGCCAAATGTGTGCTGTGCACTGTACACTGCGGTTCGTGGTATTTTCATATTACATGTTCTGTTACCCTCACTATAGTGGAAATGTAAAATTTTCTGATATGATGATATGATGTGCACAGTTCTATTACAGACCTGTGAAGTCCATCTTGGGGATGACAGGTGGATGACCAAGATTTGACAATTATATTGTAATATCTGTACTGCTTCACGTATGTTACTCTGCGCACTATGACCAAAATACATTTTTGTGTTACTCCTTACATAGGTACCCTGAGAGAGGGTGGAGATGCCAGCCGCCTGTTTACTACACATTTCCAGACCTACACACCATGGAAAAATGACACATTATCACAAAGTTTCATTTAAATAGGCAAACAATTGTGGATCAATGTCATCAGTTGGAACCTGACCTCCTAACTCACCTAAATAATCCTACATCAATACCATCACTAGTGAAACTCATGTCAGTTTTGTATTTTTTGCTCAATGGCTCATTTCAATTAATTATTGCTGTTTCTGGTGAAGTGTCACAGCCGATGTGATGCTTACAGCAATGTTTAGACTTGTGGGCAGCTACTTCCAGTTCCCCAGATCTGAGGATTTACCCACTATGAAGGTGGATCTCTCTGGATTTGGTCACGTCCCACATGTGACTGAATCCATTGATGGACGCGCATATTGGCTTAGTACCACCACACGACAGGGAGCAAGTATACCAGAACAGAAATCAATACCAGTCTATTAACTTGCAAGTTGTCTGCCTAGCAAATTTGTATATCTCGAACATCTGTGCCCGGAACAGATCCATACCTGATGTCACAACTACTACCGGAGAAGGCTTGGCTTGTGGGTAAGAGTGACCTGTCCTAACTTTGTGTGGGAAATGTCAGGTAGTATGATCTGAAAGTGTATAACTAAATGTTGCCCTTCTGTATGTCTTCCATCTAGGAGACTCAGCGTATCCCACCATTCTGACACAGTTGTTGGCACCGCTGAGGAATCCTACAATTCCAGGGGAAGTCTGATTCAATCAAGCCATTGAAGAACACGGCAGCCAGTGGAACCTGCTTTTGGGCTCCTGAATGCCGGATTCAAATGTCTGAACTGGACTGGGGAGCCCTCCTCTACTCACGCTGGAAGGTGTATAAGATCAATGTGGCCTGCTGCATACTCCACAGCATTGCAGTGGATGCAGGCCAATAAGACCCACCGGGTGGGTACCATGGAATGCCAAATGAAGATGATGATAGTGGTGAAGATGAAGGAGCTGACTTGCATCAGGATTAGGGGTGGGCGGAATTTGCGTAATCGCGTTACGCAAATCTCCGCGAAACGGTAAAAATCTCCGCGAACATGCAGAAATTCCGCGAACACGCGGAATTGCTTGTTCGCGATACTTTTTTCCTGTTCGCGATCGCTGTTTGCGTGCTCGGGGTGAAATATCTCGCGAACACGCATTTGAGAACGCGAACAAGCAAAAAATTTCGCGAAGTTGCGGAACGTAGATTTTTTTGCAATTTCGCGTTCTCCGCGGAACGCGAAATTACCCAAATTTCGCAAATTCCGCGAACGGAACGGAATTTACCGCCCAGGCCTAATCAGGATCTCATCCAAAATTGCTTTTCCTGAGTGCAAGTATGGTGTGACATGTGATGACTTTGACTAGTCTTGCAACTCTTGTTATGATGTTGTGAGGAGGATGTTAATGCTATATACTAGGAATATATGGCTCTAGAAAAATCAGGGGAAACATGATGGTAGTGTAAGTGTAGTTTGCTCAGCTGTAATATTGTTTTGGACTGTGTTCTCTAGAATTTGGCAATGTGATGTGAGCCATATGTATGTTTTCTTAGCTAATTTCTCTGTGTTGGTCTGTTTTAGGTACCTTCTCATTTCATCTTCTTTTGTACATTTCATATTTGTGACATTAGCAGGTATATGATGCTGTTCAGACATATGAAGTGGACATGGATTCTTCCTGGGAATGTGTGTCACAAAGTTTGAGTGTACAAAGCCAGTGCCAAGACAGCTTGCACACCGATAAATGGACGTTATCTGCCTTCTATTAGACTTGTTTCTTGTGGTGCTTTTGTCCTAATGTAATATGTATGCCATAATGTGATCCAACAAAATGCTGTGTTGTACCCAAATCTTGCTATCCAGCCTTCACAATGGCTAATTCCTCATTGTCTATAAACTGCATGTAGCTGTTGCTGTATCTCCTCATTGTAGTGCGCATCACTGCCATTTTTTTGTGACATTCTACCAGATGCAAGTAACACTGCATTGAAAAGACCCTGTGGTCAGTATCTGTTGTACTAACATGTGTGTGTTTATTTGTCACTTTGATGTAGAATTCCTTTTGTGAGGTGGTCAAAATGGCTCCAGCTGATGATGTAGATCTGATTTTTTGTTGTCAATTGTGCTGGATATTGTTCAATGTATCCACTCCTTCCATGTTGTGAAAGTCTGCAAGTGATTATGTGATCACTGACCCAGTATAACTGAAACCTGTCTTACTTGCTATGTGTCTGACATCATGCCAGCCTATAATTTGAACTATGGAATAAAGATGCTGTAAGCCCAGACCCATGTATGTATGTGTTGTTGTTGCATGACAGTGATCCTGATTGTAATTTTTTTTCAGACAACATATCCATGCTTCTAGAAGTCCCTAATTTTGACATTAAAAAGTTCATATGGTAATACATTCACAATGTTATATGTGAGAATTGCAACAGGAGACAATGATTTGGCATCGTGCTTTTTTATTTGAGTGAACAATCCCAAAAATCAAGTAAAAATTCAATAGTAACAACAAAAATGTGAAGTCTTCAGTTGTGGTGAATGAAACCATTGTAGTAGAGCCCATTTGTTCTGGAGTTCAAAGTCCAACATATTCCTCCCATCAGATGTGGAAACGTGGTTAGAATTAGTCAAATAAGTAAATGTGTCGCACACACAGAATTACATTAGGGGTAAGCTTTCTTACTGGTGGTGATGGGTGTCTTGCCATCCTGAGCTACTGGCTGTTTTTGTGGATGTCCCCTCGGTCGGACAGAGGGGGGATCAGGAACTGCTGAGACAGGGGCACCTGCAGGAGTATCATCCTCTGTCACTGCCTCCCTTCCTGTGGCTGCAGCAGATGTTGATGGTGCTGATATACTTGGACCACAGAAAGGGGTAGATGCAGGGGGAAAGCCCTGCAAAAGGCAGTGTTTATGTTCATCAGCACTCCAACCACGTACGCCTCCTCGGTGCGGAGGCCAGCCAACTTGGTGCGGAAGCCGGCCACCTCAGAGCTTAGGCCAGCCACCTCTGTGTGGATGCCGTCCTCTGCAGTGTGGATACCATCCACTGCAGTATGGATGTCAGCAACCTCCTGGTATAGGTCCCACTGCAGCTGCTTCATTTATCAGATTTCAGTCAAAACCTGGCCCATTGCACTTTGGGAAACATGGAAGACTCCCAGGTATTTATTCTCTAAACCGGCTCATTCCACATTCCGCTCCTTGGTATTTTAGCTATTTAGGATTTGGTAACAGTGCCAGGACACCTCAGGGTAACCGTTGCACTTTAAAAATTAATTAACATAACATAACATAACATATTGGGTGATGGCCTCCTGGATATCCATGTCCTCAACGGGCTCACTCTGGGAGCCCATATTTACTCTCCCAAAATTCCATACCCCAGCCCTGTGCCCTTGGCACAGACTGCATCCTCCCGCTGGGTCTGTGACTTGGATGGTGCTAGCTGGATTAGACACCAGAACCAGGGGGCACAGGATGGTGCTAGGTACACAGGAAGGGGGGCAATTTTGGCAGTGTTGTCATATTTGTGGTGGGAGGAGTGGTTGTGGGCACAGTGAGCCCCACTGTTGCGCTAGGACCATCATCCACATATACCTCTTCAGGAGCATTGTCATCACTGAGGGAGTCTTGCTAGGGAGGAGAGGACCTCTGTTTGGTTTCCAACCAATGTTCCGGTGCAGTGGTTGATCAACCTATTGAGAAATGGAGAGCATTGTTAATGGTGGGAGTGAGGTATCTATATCCACATTGTTTGTGTCAAAGTTATTGAGTACCTAAAATGAGGCAAAATACTTAGAGATTAGTATTGTCAGCTTATAGGATGGAGTTGAAGTTGGTTTTTAGACATTTGTAGTCATACAATCAAAGTATTAGATTTCATCAGCTCATTTGATGTGAAACTATGTGGCATTTTGGTTTTAGGGATAGACATGACAACTTCAAAACTCAACAACCAACACAGTGTAGTCATATCATGTGTTTTTGTCTATTTCAAGGCCTAGGTGTGTCGAATTCAGGCAAACACACAGATTTTTTTATATGTAGCATTGTTCATTATGTGAGAAGTGCAGAGTCGAGGGGTCATTCAGCAGTGCTAATGAGCTGGGTTTCTTTCATTGCAGGCATATATTAGGAGAACACCGTTGTATTAGTGTCACTCATTTCCTCAATAGTTTATGTTTATGGGTCCAGAACACCATCAAGTATTCAGAGATATATTTAAGCTGAGCATTCACTGGACCTTACACATTGCATGACTAGTGTAGATCAGTGATAAATGGCCGACAAGTGAGAAGGGGCAAAAGCAGTCTAGCTTCTTGGTTAGAGTTGGAGTGACAAAACCTCATGGTAGTAGTGGAAGCTTTTCAATCTCTGCCTATCAATACTTGAGAAAAGGTAAGTTGCATGACTAGATTAGATCAGTAGAAAGATGGCAGACGAGTGAGAAGGGGCAAAAGCAGTCTAGCATCTTGGTTAGAGTTGAAGTGACAAGGCCTCATGGTAGTTGTAGATAATTCAATCTCTACTTACCAACACTTGAGAAAAAGTAAGCTGCATGATTAGTGGAGATCAGTGGTAAGATGGCCGACACGTGAGGAGGGGCAAAACCAGTCTAGGGTATTGGTTGAAGTGACAAGGCCTCATGGTAGTTGTAGTCATTTCAATGTCATTTTAGAAACACTTGAAAAATGATCAGTATACCATAGCTGTTGGCAACATGAATTTGGGATGGACCATACATTTACAGTTGAATGTATCAGTATACCATAGCTGTTGGCAACATGAATTTGGGATGGACCATACATTTACAGTTTAACATATATCATGGGTCCTGGATAGAGATTTTAATAAAATACACTTGCAGCCAGCATTGCAACATGTGGCATGTCCTGGAGTTGGATTCATGTGGTCTATATGCAACAATACACATTACCACAGACTAACCAACATATCAGATACTTTGAGTATTGCATGTTAGTAAAGTAGATATAGAACAGAATAGGAAAAGCAGAGTTGAGAGCAAATAGGACATTGTGACATTGTGGCAGTTATTGAGTCACCCCATCTATTCCTGACAAGCTATCAGTATGCAGGATTTCCAAGACCTTCTCCTCCCAGTGTAAGAGTTGTAATGGTGTGCTAGGACGCCATTGCCACTCTTCTGAGTTTCCAAGTCCTGGCTGTTTTACTTGTGACCTGAAGTCGTTCCACCTCTTTCTAATGTTTGCCTGTGTGTGCAGGGTGTTACCAACAGCATTCACTCTGTTGGCTATCCTGACCCACATTTCTGTTTACCAACTGGGAGGAGTCTGCTGGACTTAGGACCTGAAAATGTGTGGCTCTACTCTAGTATTGTCATCCTCCATGACTTACAAATCTTGATCCGTGAAGCTATTTTTTTTTAAGGTATGGTGAAATATAGCAAAAATGTGAGCGAGTATGTAAATGAAGAACAAACAAGTGACAGAGGTAAAAAGGTGCAAAAACCAAAAACGTACAGGTGGTGGACAGTGCTAAATGTCAAGATGAAAAAAAGGGGTGCCTTATATAAAAGTTCAGTCTGTCTTGCTGCAGTTTGGAAGCAAAGGATGCTTGTCAGGGATTTGGTGTGTTTTATAGTGTGATTTGCAGGTGTGTCCACTTACCAAAGTGCATCAATCAATCTACAGTCAGGGGGTTTAAAGCACATTACTCACCCATGAGGGTCTCACAAGGCCCTGAGGGGGGAGAGGGGTGCAGCTCTGGTCAGTCGAAGAGCCAGGTCTTGAGGCTCTTCCTGAAAGTGTACAGAGTAGAGGAGCGTCTAATGTTGACTGTGAGCTCGTTCCAGGCTTTGGCTGCGATGTAGGAGAAGACTCTTCCCCCACTCTGGTTCTGCGGATGTGCTGGGTTTCTGCCAGGGTAAGTTCAGCGGACCGGAGGTTCCTCTTCAGTACGTGGAAGGACACTCATTCGTTAAGGTATTTGGGTCTGGTGTTGCGGAGAGATTTGTAGGCGTGGGTGAGTAGCTTGAAGGTTACTCTCTTATCAACATGGAGCCAGTGGAGATCTTGCAGGTGTTAGGTGATATGCTGATGTCCTGGGGTGCTGAGGACGAGTCTGGCCACAGAGTTCTGGATGGTCTGGAGTTTGTGTAGCAGGGAGTTGTTGATTCCAGCATAGAGGGCGTTTCTGTTGTCCAGTCTGCTTCTTATGAGTGTGTGGGTGACAGTCTTTCTGGCATGGGGGGATCCACTTGAAGGTCTTGTGGAGGATCTGGAGGGTGTTAAAGCAGGTGGAGGTGACTGCGTTGATCTGACGGCTCATGGTGAGGGAGGAGTTGAGTATGATGCTGAGGTTCCGGGCATGGTCCATGGGGGCAGGGGGTTGCCGAGGGTGGTGGTCCACCAGGAGTGTGGGCCATCAGGTGTGTAGTTTTTAAATCCATCCAATGGTCAATGTTTTTTATTTATTAATTTTTTTGGGCGCGTACTGTGGTGGTCAACGGCTGTTGGGTAACCGACATTTGTTGAGCACTGCTGTGAGAACAAGAGTAGGACTGTATAGTCGTAATACGCTTGGCCAGTGAACCTCCGACCTAACAACCTAGCTCTGCTAACTATAACTAGTGAGTTTCTGTGTTTCCTTTTAGTTCAAAATGTTATGGGCCCAATTCAAATACTTAGATATTTGGTTTAACCCTTTTGCTGCTAGGCCTTTCCCTCCCCCCCCCCCCCCCCCCCTCCCCGTGCAAAGCCTTTTTTTGGCTATTTGGGATAGTTTGAGCTTAGGCCCCTGTAACTTTTTACCATATAAGTTGCGTCCTTTTCTTCCAACATCATGGTGATTTTAAAGTTACCCAGGGTTGTTGATTCCCTTGGAGGGGACCCAGAAATTAGCCAAAATACAGCGAAGTTTTGATTACTTTGGGAAAAATTGGAAAAAAGTGCTCAAGATGAAAGCGGCTGTTTTTTCCCCTCTCAATGGTATCAACAAAGAGTTTGTGGTGCTGAAATCACAATCTTTCCAGATTTCAGGGAGAGACTGACTTTTGTCAGAAAACCAAAATTTGTTACATAGTTTTGGCATTTTACTGGGACAAAACCTATTTTTGTGCTTTCAACCTCCTTCCAGTTAATGGTAGATATGGGTATGAAAGCAATAATGGATCCTGGAAAGCAGTACATTTAAACAAAATAGTAGACAAAATTCTGATTTCAGCAAGGGGTAATTTGTGTAGATCCTTCAAGGTTTTTTAATAGAAACTAACAGTTGAAAATAGGAAAAATTGAAAATGAGTTGAAAAAAACAGCCATTTGTGCCAACTTTTTCACCTGTAACTTTTCTCAGTATGACAGATTTTTCAAAGCAATAAACTGTTACAACTGCTGGACCCTTCTGGTTGTGGGGATATATAGTACTTGTAGGTTCACCAAGAACTCGACAAACTAGGAGACAATAACTGAGCAATGTCTCGCAATGGCTTTTTATTGTGTACCGGGTATATAGCAATTCATTGCGGAAAATATATTTCCAAATTTTTTATTGATTTTATGTCGAAAGTTAAACAACAAACTTTAAACAGTGAAAAATCAGTATGAAAGACACCAATGATTTTCCAAAATGGGAACAAAATACAGAGTATAGAAACAGTAGCTATTTGCACATCTCCAAAATTGTGGGTACTCATACTAGCATGTGAATTATAGGACATTTTTCAAAGTGATTTCTTTTTATGCATTGTCATACAATTGGAAGGCAGAAAAGCATTGAAAGTCAATAGGTAATAACAGTTGCTCTACAATTCTGCCTTTCCCTAAGTCTCCCGATAAAAATGGTACCTCACTTGTTTGGGTAGGCCTAGTGCCCGCGACAGGAAACGGCCCAAAATGAAACATGGACACACCACATTTTTACAGTGAAAAATGTAGATTTTGAACCCTAGCTCTGTTGGTACCTAGGGAAACCGAGCAAACCTATACATTTTTGAAAACTAGACACCCAGCGGAATCCACAATGGGGTGATTTGTCTGGCTCTCACCAGGTTCTATTACCCAGAATCCCTTGCAAACCGCAAACTTTGTAAAAAACATTTTCCTCACATTTATGGGATGGAAGGTTCTGGAATCTGCATGGATCCACAGAATTCCACCCACCCTGCATTCCCCAAAGTCTTCCAAGAAAAATTATACCTCAATTGTGTGGGCAGGCCTAGTGCCCATGAAAGGAAACGGCCCAAAACGCAACATGGAGAATCCACATGTTTAAAGTGAAAACTGACCCTTTTTTTGCAAAGTGCCTAGCTGTAGATTTTGAACCCTAGATCTGCCAGCACGTAGGGAAACCTAGCAAACCTATACATTTTTGAAAACTAGGCACCCAGGGGAATCAAGGATGGGGTGACCTGTATGTATTTCACCAGGTTCTCTTACCCAGAATCCCTTGCAAACCTCAAACATTGTCAAAAAAACACATTTTCCTTGCATTTCTGTGATGGAAAGTTCTGGAATCTGCATGGATCCTCAAAATTTCTCCCACCCTGCATTCTCCCAAGTCTTCTGATAAAAAATAGACACACCACATTTTTACAGTGAAAACTGACCATTTCTTTGAAAAGTGCCTAGCTGGAGATTTTGAGCCCTAGCTCTGCCGGAACCTAGGAAATCCTAGCAAACCTATATATTTTTTAAAACTAGACACCCAGGTGAATCCAGGATGGGTTGACTTGTGTGGCTCTTCCCAGGTTTTCTTACCCACAATCCCTTGCAAACCTCGAACTTTGTAAATAAAATGCATTTTGCTCACATTTCTGTGATGGAAAGTTCTGGAATCTGCGTGGAACCTCAAAATGTCACCCACCCTGCATTCCCCAAAGTCTTCAGATAAAAATGATATCTCACTTGTGTGGTTAGGCCTAGTGCGTGCAACAGGAAAAGACACAAACCACAACATGGAGACACCAAGGTCTCTAGTTTTTAGAAATGTGTGGGTTTCGTAGGTTTCCCTAGATAGCTGCCTAACCCTGGACCAAAAACGCAGATGCCCCCTATGTATCCAAAACTGACTTGGTTTTGCAAGGGGGTCACATGCGTTTTTTGGTCCCGGGCTTGGCGGCCATCTAGGGAAATGTTAGACCTGGCACCTTGGCGTGGGTCTACCTTCCATTTTTCGCTGTTGCCTCATGTATTTTTGCTGGTGTCAGTTGCTCGGGGCATTGTGCCACTGCTGTTCAGTGCCACAGTGCAAGTGCTCCCTATTGTAAATATATGTATGAATTGTGATTCCATGATTGGTTGGTTTGGTTTACCTGTCAGACCCTAGTACGGTGCACCAGGAGTGCCCAGGGCTTGTAAATCCAAATGCTGCTGGTGGTCTTGCAGCACTGGTTGTGCCACCCATAGAAGCAGCCTGTAAAAGTGTGTCTAAGGCCTGCCATTGCAGAGCCTGCGTGCAGTCTGGTACTGTCATGCTGACTGGGCAAGTGCACCCACTTGCCAGTCCCTAAACCTTCCCTTTTCTTCATATCAGACACCCCTATGGTAGGCCCAAGGGCAGGGTGCATTGTAAGGATAAGGTAGGACATGCCCTGGTGGGTGTGGCATGTTCTAATAGTGAATTACAGTCATTTTCGTTTTTCACTATTGCAAGGCTATCTGTTCTCCATAGGCCAGAATGGGCAGTTTGGTTATTACATTTTATAATCCTAACTGACTCAGAGAACATGTTAGAAATTTGAATTTAGTATGCCTGAACTCAGGATGATAACATACATCTTTTAGTGACGTTGGTTTTAACATTCTGTGTTTGAAAATGCCACTTTTAGAAAGTAGGCATTTTCTTGTCTAACCATTCAAACCTGCCTCTGCTAGGCTGTGTATTCCTTTGTCTGGTTTCTTTGAGTAACAGGGCTGGGGAATTCCAGGAGACAGGGTGAGGTGTCCCAGAGGTGAATAGAGAGATCTACATCTAGATGGGTGGGAGGAGTTGCACCTGGGACCTGAATAGGGCTGTCCCTGCCTTCTACAATGCTGGCTCCATCTCCTGGGGAGCGGCTGATGTCTCTGCCCTGCACAGTGAATGAAGAGAAGGATTCCTGTCAACAAAGTGCTCCAGGGCTGAACTTGCCTTCCACAATGCTGGCTCCACCTCCTGCGGGGCGTCTAATGTTTCTGCCCTACACTGTGAAAGGAAAGGAGAAGTCTGGTAAACAGAGTGCTCAGGAACTGGTTTGGACTGGGCAAAGGCCCCTCTGCTCTCAGAGGACAAAGGATTTTGGGGTATAAGTATTGGGACCCTGATCCCAAGAATTTAGATCACTTTGGGAAACAAGAAGAAACTCTGCTGAGGGGAGGAACCAAGAGGAAACTGAGGAGAGACTATCCCTGAAACTGGGGGATTGGCCTGCAGGGGTTGCCTCCTGCCAAAGAGAGGAGAAAGGAACTTTGTGTGTACTTTTGCTCAACTTGTGAAGGATTTCCAAGGGCTTGGAATAGATCTTGCCTCCTGCTGAAGTCTCAGGAACAACAGACTTCACCCCCCAGCTCCCCAGAGTTCTTTGGAAGTGCCTGCTGCTGTTGTTGGGCCTTCTGAGGGACTGCGTGTCGCAAGGAGCTGGAAGCGCGACTCAAGAAGGAGAAACGTGCTGCCGTCTGAGCTGTTGTCGTCGCATCTCGTAAAGTGTGTCGCCGCTGCAGCATCGGATTGAGCGGAAGCGTCTCGCATCATCCAGGAAGTGTCTTGCAACGCTGAAGAAGCCTGTCACCATCGCAGTCATCGTAGCTGACACATTGCACCACATCAATAGAAGAGTCTTGCATCCACGGAGAAGCGTGCCGCCGTCGGAGCTGCTGTCATCGCATCGCGTAAAGGGGTGTCGCCGCTGCAACATTGCATTGAGCGGAAGCGTCTCACAAACGTCGGACAAGAGTTTCACTGCCAAGGCCACTGTTGTCGCATCGCGTAAAGTGTGTCGCCGCTGCAGCTGAAGCATCGAATCAAGTCTTCTTGCAACATCAGAGAAGCGTGCCGCATCTGGAAGATCTTCATGTCTTTATTTCTTTGCACCAAAAAC
Organism: Triturus cristatus; assembly: GCF_964204655.1. NCBI lineage: Eukaryota > Metazoa > Chordata > Amphibia > Caudata > Salamandridae > Triturus > Triturus cristatus. The sequence goes on from NC_140582.1 coordinate 593,322,573, forward strand.
TTCATCGCATCAACATCGTTGCAATACTTTCGTTGCCCTGCGTGTCACATCTAAAAGGTACATTGACTTAAAGTGTCGCATTAAACAACTAAAGAGAACTAAGCAAAATTCTACCATCTAAAGTAACAGTATTGTGTATTTTTGTCGTTTAATGGTCTTGTGGTAAATCTATATAAAGAATACTTATTTTTTATATAAAACCTGTGTGGTGTCCATCTGTAGTGTTGTCACTTGATTACTGTATGTGTTCACAAATGCTTTACACACTGCCTCTGAGATAAGCCTGTCTGCTCGTGCCAAGCTCCCAAGGGGGTGAGCAGGGGTTATTTTAGGAGTGTACCTCTTGATTTATAGGGTCTTATCATAGTGCCCTAGATTGCGGATTTAATATTTTTTTGATAACGAGACTAGGAACCATTTCTGCCGAACGTAAGTTTTTTTAAGCAATAATTACAGCTTTCACTCACTTGTAATTGTTAGACATATTCCATGGTTGTGATTACGACTCAATCTATTAACTGTCTTTATGTATTTATTGATACGTAGGGTCGTATCACAGTACCAATAGAGATTGGAATCTACTTCAATAAGCTTCAAAACAAAACTAGAAAAAATCAATTGTGTTGAACGTAAGTTTCTTCAATCGTTGAATTTTCTAGACACTTTGAGACATTTTTATATGGATTATGTAGTTTTAAATCTTGTTAAAATACAGGTACGCACGCATTAATAAATATTCTGGAGGACATATCTTCTGCTCCATAATCTAAAATAAGGAAGAAAGGACCAAAAGTAAAAATCAGAAGTGAGCATCCAATTGCAATAAGAGTGATGTTTCTTCTAAATTCTTTACCCGTACAAACAAGTTTCATACAGGGTTAACACTTATATATCTATTTTTACTTTTTTTAAGCTTTGAATATGGATCCAAGAGGTTTCTTGTGTATGAGACTATTGAGCCAATGACTTTCGGGCCCTCGTTAAAGCATCATTTAAGGCATTTAAGGTTATTTACACAGAGTTTTTCATTTTGGTCGATTTTAGGTTTAAGTAACTTGGATTTCATTTGGCCCCTTTTTTATCTTTCTACCTTCCCTCTGTCATCACGGGTCTTCAACTCATCTATCTCTTCCACGTTAAGTGCACTTGGGCACGATTTATCATACACTTTTATCATACACGTTGACCCTTTCTTCTTTGGTTTCAGTTTGAGACATGGTGTTATCATATCTGGGCATTTTGCTTCCTTCTTCTGAGTGTTTACACTTTTTTCAAGGAATTTTCTGGTTTTTATCTTACACCACCACTCTGTCTTGATATAATGAGGAGGGTTGTGGTTTAACAAATGCGGATAAATGTTACAATTTTTGATTCATAATTATTTTTACAGCCTTGAGAAAGTCACGGTGGTGACGAAACTGGTGTTGGCTGTTTTCGATGCTCTACACAACAAGGACTGGACTACCACGCACATCATATAAAATTGTATTTATGAAAGCACCAACTAATGATTTAGTGCCAGTCTTTGTGTGTTTTTGGTGTTATCAGAAAATACATTATCTCAACGAAAGATCAATTGATCTTCTCTTTGGTGTTTCCTGTAATGGGAGGTATCTCTTCTCATCATTGTGTTGTTTTGCTTTAGGGACTATTATACTTAATTGTATGTGAAAACATTTGGAGTGTTGGGGTTGTCATTTTGAATATATTGTACAAGTCACTCTGTGTCTTGTGTTATTAATACTCTGGGTAGTGGGGTATTTTACCCTGAGTGGCATCGATTGCATTGATGGTTGTTAAGATAACTATGTTTAATTAACTGTAATGTCCCAGTGTCTGGTGGCGTTTTTGAGGTGCGACCTTGCATCCACCACTACCTTGTGTGGCTTTTTGGAATTACTCTGCTGCTTGCACCAGAAGGATTCCCTGTGCCATGTGATCAGACATCCAGGGGCCGTCCGACCCATATGAACACAAGTGCGTCGGACAGCACCCGGCCATCCAACACACCGAAGGGGTTAAACTTGAACCAAATGTCTAAGTTTACAACTTTGAGAATTCACAATACAGGCATTTACGAGTACTATCTTTATGTCTGCAATCAGGACAGATCTAAGTTTAGACCAGACGTCTAAGTTTACCTTTGTGAACCAGGCCCTAATTATAATGTATATATAATCTCCTGGCAGTTGCCAGTAGGTAGTTTATGTTAGGACAGAGTCTCTATCAAAAAGGAGTTTCTATCAAAACGGTGATTTTCAGGTGCCTATATCTTTGGCACAGAGTTGATGAATATCCATGAAATGTTCCCTAAAAATGTGACTGTTCCATCTGGCACTGTCTGGAAAGTTGTGCAGTGATCCGTCAAGAAGAGGCTGAGAAAAATGGGGCGTCCCAAAATGTGTTTTACGAATGTTAACTACCCTAGGACTTTTACCCGCAACTACAGCCTGAACTGCTGGTCGGAATTACACCAAATTTGGAAGAAGGCTAGATGTTGGTACGCAGATTGTGCATTTTGTGCTTTGGTGTAAAAAGGTCATTTTAGAGATATTAAGCTTAAAACAAATTTGTATATCTGGGGACCCGGATCCTCTGCGAATCCACCAGTCTCTGTGCTGTAATCTGATTGGCTGCCAACACTTCTACCAGGAAGTACTGGCAGCCATCTTGGGACTCAGCTTGAGCTGGGTCCCACAAAAAACATAAAAACTAAACAAAGGGGGTCAGGGTAAGAAAACACTAACCCGCTAGAGGTGGTGGCGGGTTCCCACAGGGACCACACTGGTGGTAAATTTAGCTCCAAATTTGTGGGTGGATCCGTGGATTCATGGCACAATTGAAACAAAAATAGAGGTGCGGACTCCCACGCATCTTTTCAAGGCAGACACGGGTAGGCCAAATATGGGGCACTTGTTAATTATGTGGGAGGTGTCTGAACTGGACCCGCAAGCCCCCGAGACCGCTACATCCCCAGGGCAAAGAATGCTAAATCAATGTGCCACCTCCCCGAGACAAAATCGAATAAAAGAGGGGGGTTGCCTGCAGAAACCGCCACCCCCTAAGGCCAACTCCTGCTATGTCCCGGAGTTCCCACTAAGAGCTTTGACAGCTTCCGCCAAGTCTGAGCAAACGCTTTGAGGTCAGCAAGTGGGAACTGTGGTCCTGCTTGCTGAGAGCTGAGGAGTCTTCTGTTTTCCTACCTGCAGAGATGCAGGCAGGGAAACAGAGGACAATTGCTTTGACCATAGGTAGATGCATGCTTAACAGATCACTGAGTGTCAAAGCAATACTGGCTCCTACAGGAGGGGGGGAACCTGCAGGGACAGCGGGGGCCTTGGGGCTTCCCCATGATCTTCATATGAAGGTAACTAGGTGCCCTGGGTAGTACCAGAGTTCCCAGAATAAAGTGGATGGGATCTGGGGATGGGGTTCTAAGGGCCAAAATTGACCTGTGGAGGGGGCAACATGGCCCTTCTCCCCGATATTCATATGACCAGTCCCGGGGCATGGGGTCTCCAGGGCCAGAATAGGTCTGAGGAGTGGGCCCTCCCCTATTAAAATGTTATAAAATAAAAGGACAAGCCCTGTGGAACGGGGTCCTCAGGTCCAAAATCGATCCAGGGAGATGGGGGCCACGCACCCCCCCAGAATATACTTAAAAAAAATAAAAGGCTGGGCACCAGAGGATGGGGTCCCTGGGGAAAAAATAAGTCTGGGTAGCATGGCCATGGCCCACCTCCCCTGATATAAATGAAAAATAGGCAGACTGGGAGAAGTTGCCTGCAACCTGTCCCCTTTATCAACCACTCTGTAAAGGGGCCTCCTGGCGCATAACTAGTTTTGGGATAAAGTCACCTTGGCTCCTGAGGGTCCTTAGGGGCCACCAACCCCTCTTACTACCTCCAGTAAGTCCCACACTGTATGATTGCTGAGAGGTCTTTGGAGGCCCTGGCCCTTTTCCCACCACTCTACAAACATGCCTTCTGGTGCACTACTGGTTAGGGGATGAAGTCCCCTTGGTTACTGAGGGTCCTTCGGGGCCAACTATTCCTCCTGTTACCCCCAATAAGTCCCACACATCAGTATAGCCAAGAGGTATTTGGATGCCCTGCCCCACTCTGTAAATACACCTCTTGGCGGACTAATGGTTCGGGGATCAAGTCCCTTTGGCTGTTGAGGATCCTTGGGGCGAACAACCCCTCCTGTTATCTCCAGTAAGTCCCACACAGCGGGATTGCTAAGAGGCCTTTGGAGACCACACCCCCTTTCTCCACCACTCTGCAAACTCACCTTCTGGCACAATACTGGTTGGGGTGAAGTCCCCTTGGATGCTGAGGGTCTTTGTGGGCAAAAACCCCTCCTGTTACCTCCAGTGAGTCTCACACAGCATGATTGCTTAGACCTGTTCAGAGGCCCCCGCCCTTTTCTCCAGCACTCTGCAGATTTACCTCCTGTCACACTACAGATTGGGTATGAAGTCCTCTTGGATGCTGAGGAGCCTTGGGAGCCAAGAAGCCCTCCTGTTACCTCCAGTAAGTCCGACACAGCAGGATTCCTGACAGCTGGTCTGAGGCCCCACTCCTTTCTACACCACTCTACAAATGTGACTACTACTGTAAAAAATGGAAATTCACTTAAAATAACTAAAGGTTACAGGGACGTTTTAGTTAGGCTGATATTTCACTCATACAAAACCAGAGAAATTCAGCAGTTATACTTAGCTGAGTTAACTATAACTTATGCCCCCGCATTGCACTACTTATGACCTCACATAATACATAAATCTTGACATCGTCAGTGACATTACTCATGACATCACTGATGTCATCATCCACACTTACATACCAAGTCACTGATTCATAAAGCCACTCTCACATCAACTCACCCATTCAGCCACTAACGCAACCACTAACTCACATATACAGCCACTCATGTACCTACTCACTGACCAACACAGCCACTTGCACATCCAAATATACAGACATATAGATGCTTATACTTACACTCATACACCCATACAGCAATTCTCATACACAGTCACCATCTAAATTAATATGTACTCACTCACCCATACAGTCACTCACACATACACTCACTTACTCATAGATATACTAACACATGCACTCACTCATCTATACAGTCAGAGAGACAAGTATATACTCTCTTATACAACCTCTCTCATACTCACTTGCTCACTAATACATTCACTCACACACCCATTCTCTCACCCATACAACTACTCATACACTCACTCACTCACACATACACCCACTTATCTACCCATTCGTGCACTCATACAGTCACGTATGTATCCTATAACTCACCCATAAAGACGCTTATGTACCTACTCAGCCACCTATTCAGTCAATCATGCACTCTCTTGTTCACCATTTGCAGCCACTGACACACCCGCACCCTTACCCATACAGCCACTCATTCATCCTCTCATTCACCATTACAGCTACTTACACACCAACTCAGTCACCAAAACAGATACTCACAAAACCACTCGCTTACTCCTACACCCACTGACACACTCACCCACACAAAAACACACACATCCACTCACTCATGTATACAATCTCTCACATACCCATTCACATATCCACTCACTCACCCATACAGGTACTCCCACAGCCACTTACCTTAGTATATATGTTTAAAGCACAGAAACATTTTATAACACACTTATAATCACTGGATGATGTCATCAGTGATGTCATTTGAGATATCATCAGTGATTTCATCAGGGAAGAACATTTTTTATTTTGTCAATACCTTTGAAACCATTTGATGAATCCTCCGGCAATTTTTAAAATTAGTATGGGGCTTGCTTCGGCTTCTGACTTGAAGGTTTCCAGGTGATATATCAAGTGGGGGGTTGAGAAAGGAGGTGTCCCAAAACAAATTTTTCCCATGAAAAATCATCTAGAAATTTTAGATACAACTACAGCCGAAACTGCTGAACGGAATTACACCAAATTTGACAGAAAGGTAGCTGTTGGTTCAGAAAGCGACCTTGTGAACTGCTGTAAATCTGTTTAGAAGTTTTTTAAGAAATTAAAAGAAATCCAAATTTAGATAAGGAGGGATGCAGATCCTCTGAGGATCTGACAGTCCCCGTGCTCAAATCTGATTGGCTGCCAACACTTAAACCAGGAAGTGATGTCAGCAATCTTGGGATATGGCTTCAGTCGAGTACTACATAAAATGTTTAAAAAAAAGAAAAGGGGGCCGGATAGGAATACCCTGATGCCATAACTGTAGTGCCAGGGTTCCCCGGTCGGCCGACAATTTTATTTGTGTTACGGGAATGTGCATTTCCAGCAGATTCCTCCATGCAGCAGCATTGCCAGCTTCTGCAGGAGGCGGGAACCGGCTAGGACTATGGGGCTTTGAAGGATCCTTCACAGACCCAGAGAAAAAAGAAGAAATAAGCAAAATAAAGGTCGGAAATGAGCAGAAATAAGCAAAATAATGGTCAGAAACAAGCTGAAAGAGGCATGATAAAGTTGAAAATCTAGCAGAAAGGGGTAGAATAAAGGTCAGGAGTGAGCAGAAAGAGGCAAAAAGTGGCAGAACGAGCAGAAAGAGGAAACATAGAGGGCAGGAGCAAGCAGAGAAGAGGAAGAAAACAAGGAGAATACGCGCAGAGGAGGCACAAAACAAAAGATAGCAGAAAGTAGCGGACTCCAGGCAAGCTGGACAAGAGGACGAACACATGGGGAGCTAGCACGAGTACCTGTTCCCTTCTGTCCCTCTATATTTTTTACTGTGCATCTACTGACAGACACACTTGTACACTCATGCACCCACTCACAAACCCACTCACACACTTATGCACAAACTCACAGACCCACTCAGAGACTCAATTACCCACTGACAAACATATTAAGACAGGCATGCACCCACACACTGATCCATTCAAGCACTCATTCACCCACTGAGAGACTCACACACACACTCACAGACCCACTCTGATACACTCATACAATCATGCACCCACTCACAGACCTACTCAGAGACTCACACACCCACTCATAGAACTACTCAGACAGTCACACACTCACACACAGATCCATTCAGACACTCACACCCACTCACAGACTCACTCTGACACCCATGTTCTCATTCACACACACACACCTACACAGAGACTCATGCACTCACTCACAGACCCACTCAGACATTTACAGACCCCACTCACAGACCACACTCTGATACTCATACAACTTTTTACAGAGCCACTCAGACACTCATGCACCCTCTCATGAACCCATTCTGATACTCACACACCTACTCACCTAGCTATACAAACACTCACACACCCACTTTTAAAAGTTACAGTTAGGAAATAAACTTTAAAGAACCCTTGAAATTCACTGAAAGCAACTTTAAAAGGTTAAAGGGACATTATAGTTAAGAAATAGAATTTAAAAAAATGTAGAAAATCACTGAAAAAACAAAGGTTGCAGGGATGTTATGGTTAAGCTCGGATTTCACTCGAACAAAACCAATGAAATTCAGCAGTTTTAGTTTCATGAGCTAACTATAACTTACGCCCCCGTAATTCACTGCTTATGACCTCACCTATTACAGCACTCATGACGAGGTCAATGATATTACTGATGGCATCATTGAGGACATTTCAAATGACATCACTGATTATATAACTGATGATCTACAGACCCACTCACTCCATCAATTTATAACCTCTCCTACACACACTCTCTCACCCTTTCACTTACCCATTCACAGACCCATACAACTACTGACATTCTCACTCACTCATACAGCCACTCACATACCCACTCACTCATCCATACAGCCACTCACAGACCCATGCAGCTACTGAAACACCCACAAAAAACTAACCCCATTCCTACTCACAGACCCATATCACCTCTTATATACTCACTCACACACCCATACAGCCACTCAATACCCACTCACATACCTACACAGCTACACACACAACCATTGAATCACCCATTCAGCTACTCACGCTGCCACTCACTCAGCCATACAGCTACTAACAGAGCTACTCACTCAGCCATATAGCCACTCACACATCCATTCAGTCATCCACAACACCACTCACATACCCATTCACACATCAATACAATCACTCACACTCCACTCACTCATTTATAAAGCCACTTACTGTGTAAACCAGCCACTCACATACCCACTCACCTATCCATGCATCCATTCTAACAGCCACTCACCTACTCATACATCCACTTACACAATCAGGGCCCGATTCACAGAACTAACTTAAGACAAAATCCTAAACTTACTATCATTTTCGTATTCACAGAAGGCACTTACTCATTTTGGTATTCACAGAAGGCACTTACTCATTTCGGTATTCACAGAAGTTAGGAGTCCTAACTTTAGGACTCCTAAATGCCTTCTGTGAATACCGAAAGCCTTAAAATTAGGATTTTTCTCAGTTTAGTAGTAGTATAGTTAGGAGTCCTAACTTTAGGACTCCTAAATGCCTTCTGTGAATACCGAAAGCCTTAAAATTAGGATTTTTCTCAGTTTAGTAGTAGTAAAGTTAGGAGTCCTAACTTTAGGACTCCTAAACTGAGAAAAATCCTAATTTTAAGACTTTCGGTATTCACAGAAGGCATTTAGGAGTCCTAAAGTTAGGACACCTAACTTCTGTGAATACCGAATTGAGTAAGTGTCTTCTGTGAATACCAAAATGAGTAAGTGCCTTCTGTGAAAACGAAAATGGTAGTAAGTTTAGGATTTTGTCTTAAGTTAGTTCTGTGAATCGGGCCCTCAGTAACTCACCCATAGAGTCATTAACAAAGCCATTCACTCACCAATTCAGCCACTCACACATACATTCATCCACCTATAGAGCCACTATCACAGCCATCACAGTCACCAGAACAGCCACTCACACAAAAAAATGGCAATTTAACCTATGCAGTAGCTTAGTATATATCTTTAAATCTCAGAAGGTTTTACGAATCATTTACACTCACTGGATGATGTCATCAGTGATGTCAACTGTGATGTCTGTTGAGATGTTTTAAATGATGTCATCACTGATTTCTCTGACCATGTCCTGAGTGATATATTATGTGAGGTCATAAGCAGTGAATTTTGGGGGTGTAAGATATAGTTAGCTCAGGTAACGGCAGAATTACAATGGTTTTGTACAAGTGAAATCTGAACTTAACTATAATTTCCCTGTAACCTTTGGTTTTTTCCATAAATATCTGTGTTTTTTCAATTTCTATTTCTTAATTGTAACATACCTGTAATCTTTTTTTCCCCCAGTGCATATATATATTTATATTGCCTACAGGCGGTCGGCAGTATTTAGTTATAGTTAGGATGTTATTTCCAAATGAAGAGCGTTTCTTTTGCCGATAACTTTGGCACCATCCTTGCAAAATTTTCAAAACTAGTAGTGATGCTCACTTCAGTTGATGTCTTGAAAGTTTCAAGGTGATCCATGAAGCAGGGGCTGAGAATAAGAAGAGGGTCCCAAAATGCATTTTACCCTTACAAATTTAAGACATGACTATAGCCCGAATCACTTAACAGAATTCCAAACATTTGGCAGAAAGTTAGCTGTTGGTTCAGAAGTTGATCTGTTTGTGAATTGGTGTAAATTCATTCAGTAATTTTTGAAATATTAAAAGAAATCCAAATGTAGATATACAGGGACGCGTATCCCCTGAGGATCCAACATTCTCCATTCTCAAATCTGATTGGCTGCCAACACTTCAACCAGGAAGTGTTGGCACCCATCTTGGGACTCAGCTTCAGCCAAGTCTGATAAAACAAGTTTAAAAATAAAAAGGGGCAGGGTAGGCATACCCTGACCCCATAACTGGGGTCCTTGCATTCCCCTGAAACCCAGACAGGGGCAAAATGCACTTTAAAAAAAATGTTGGCAGTGGAAAGTTGATGAAGCTGCAAATCTCTGCAAAAAACAAGCACAGGCTTTCACTCTTGTTTAGATTAGAGCCCCCATGTGGGCCAGGTCCTGGGGCATTTATTAAAAAAACAGAGGGGTGCACAGGCCCCCCTCCTAAGGCTTGTAGAGCCCCGGGGACCACAGCCTCTACGGGGCTTTGTTTATATATAGCAGGGGGCCGCGCAACCACCCTCCATGGACTTTCTTGAGCCCTGGTGACCACCACCTCACCGGGGTTCAATATAAAAAATTAGAGGGGCCATGCAGACCCCTCTCCAAAGGCTTAATATGAATAATTAGTGAGGGGCCACATGCACCCCTAATGCCCCGGTGACAACAACTTCCCCAGGGCAGCCAGTGAAATTAATGTGGGAGAGAGTCTACACAGCCTGCCTCCTGGGCCATATACATACCCAGGGATCACCACCTCCCCGGAGCAGGCCCATCAAAAGTGAAGGAGGGGTCTGTGCATGCCCACTTCTGGAGCCATTATAAGCCCTGGGGACCTCCACCGCCCAGGGCTGGCTCCTGCTACGTCCGAGGATTCCCACCCGTGTGACAAAGCTGTTTGCTTATGCTTGGTGGCAACTGACTGTTGCTGAAAAGTGAAAGCAAACACTCCAGTTCCAGCAGGCGGGAACTGTCAAAGGGCTCCAACCCACTGGAAGTGGAGGTTTCATCTCTTTCCCTGCCTGCAGACATGGGGCAGGGAAAGAAATAAAAGTATCACTCCTGCAGACGGTGAGCTGCATTTCCAGCAGCTTCCTGTGTGCAGCACCAATGCTGGCTCCTGCAGGAGGCAGGGAGCTGACTGGGACTGTAAGGGCCTTAAGGCTCCCCGCAATCCCAGTGTTATGGTTCTGGGACTCAAGACCATTCTCACGTTATAGTGCCTCCTCCTGAAAATAGTAGAAGGGCAAATGCGGCATGATTGTGTGTGGGCTACTTCTTTTTTTTCTGTCTGCCATATGTTGAAAGGAAGCATGGTGACTCGTAATCATGATGAGCAGTCTAGTCTTTTGTCCATCCCATCAAACACCAGCACACAGCAAGTCAGGATTGAACTTCCGGGTCTATGCATATTTAAACCCTGATTAGTTAACCCGACGCTGCTTCGTCTTGCATTCCAGAACCCTGTTCCAGGAAGCGTTGTGGGTTTCAAGAGCATTAAGGTACTCTCCCTTTATGCCCAGGGCACCTGCTCCAGTTCAGAGGGGACCCGAAAACGATATCGCCCTGGATGCTTGTTGCCACGCCGCAGCCAAGGCCTTCTAACATGCCGTGGGGTGTGTAGCGGCCAGGAACCAACCCCTGCTCCTGTAAGTACTTGCGCTTGTAGTGCACTCGTAGTGCTATCTGTGATGAGCCTTCAGAGCCTCATTGTGCCACGCACTTGGAGCCCTTCGCATATTACTTCTTGGTTAGCGCTTGGAGAGCTTCAACTATTATTTTGTTATCCATTGCGCTGGAAGCACTACTGTTACTGTGTGTTTACATAATGTGCTGAAAACGTCTCAACTGTTCTCAGTTTCCTAACGTGCTGGAAACATTTCTGTTATTGTTTGTATACCAATGACCTTGAAGCGCTTCAACTATTATTTTGTTTTCCCATTGCACTGGTAGCACTTCTACTATAATTGTGTCTTCAACACACCTGGAGTACTCATTGGAGAGCCACAAAATGTGCATCACAAGGAGGAACAACTTAGTGAGGTTAACTGAGTTTTTCCTGGGAGTACCTGAAGTGCTTGATTACCTCCATGTCAAGGTTAATACCCAGATCTTATTCCTGATTGTGAGGTTGCTGATATGTACGCTTAAGTGGTGTAGAGGGTCATGTTATAACACATATGCTTTTCTTTTATTCAGAATGTTTCAGGCTGAGTAGTCCAGACACCATTACCATCTACACCTCATCTCATCCCTACATGTTCCTTCTACGCTATCCTTTCTAATGACTGGTAAATATCTGAGTTTAAGGGTTGGTAGGCGTACATGGGAACACATTATATTCCTCTGGTAACTGATTGTATTCCATATTTTACAGGACTCAGCCATTTACACCTGATGTTAAGCAACCAAACTCTCCAGGACCTCTGCCCCTGTGCACTAGCCTTCTTCCTTGTCCAGTTAATACACAATACAAGTTAGAGCAAAGGGACAGTGGAGTTGGTTCATATCATCTCTGTAAGTCATGGTGGTCTGGTACCTGGGGGAATGGATGGAAGAGAGCAGAAAGAAGCAAAATTAAAATCAGAAACAAGCAGAAAGAGGCAAGTTGAAGGTGATAAACCTGCTGAAAGAGGCAGAACAAAGGTCATCAATGAGCAGAAAGAGGCATGGTAAAGGTCAAAAATTAGCAAAAAGAGTCAACAAGCCCTCCTGATACCCCAGTAAGTGCCACAGAGCACGTTTGCTGAGAAGACTTCGGAACCCACGCTCCCTTTCTCCACCACTCTGCAAACGTACCTCCTGGTGCACTGCTGGTTGGGGGATGCAGTCCTTTTGGATGCTGAGGGTTTTGGGGTCTGACACAGAAGGATTCCTGAGAGCAGGTTGGAGGCCCCACCCCATTTCTCCACCACACAGCAAATGCAACTACCAGTTAAAAAACCAAAGAAATTCACTTAAAAAAACCCAAAGGTTACAGGGACGTTATAGTTAGGAAATAAAATTTGAAAAACCTCAGAAATACACAAAAAAAACAAAGGTTACAGGGACGTTATAGTTAGGTTCAGATTTCCTTCGTACAAACCCAGTGAAATCTGGCAGTTATAGTCACCTGAGCTAAGTATAACTTATGCCCCTGCAATGCACTGTATCTGTGATGTCATTTGAGATGTCATGAGGGATGTCATGAATGATGTCACTGACCATGTCATGAGTGATGGAATATGTGAGGTCATAAGCAGTGCATATATTGCATTTGGCCCTCTCTGCAGGTTCACCCCCAAACCTTTTGTCTTCTACCCTCCATTTTTGCAGAATTTGTTTTTGTTGGCTTTAGGACCTGTGCACTTTACCACAGTTAAGTAGTACTACATGTGAAATGGCCTGAAAATGACATGCTACTAATGGGCCTGCAGCACTTATTGTGTTTCCTACCCAAGTAGCCCTTCAGACATGTCTCAGGCCTGCAATTGCAGACTGTGTGTGCAGTTTTCCACTGCCATTTCGACCTGGCAAAAAAAAACCTTTAGCCAGGTCCAAACCTTCCATTTTATTACACATATGTCACCCCTAGGGAAGGCCCTACACAATCCAGAGAGCAGGGAGCACTGTTATTAAAAAGTTGTAAATGTCCTGGTAATGATGAACTCCTAAATGTGTACATTTAACTGGTGTTTTATGTGTATTCATAAAATGAAAACTAAGGAAGGCTTTAACTACAGTTGTACCTTTCTTTTTAGTGAATTCCATAAATTTAGGATGCTCAAGATGGGAATGTTAGAGAAAGAAAGGTTAGTTAATTTCTCCAATATTCTTCAACATTTTAAGAACAAACATTGACATAACCTCGGAGAGTCATAGGTTTCACCTTTTTTTTAAAATTTAGAGGCTGCAGTAGGCACAAACGCTTACAGATAAGCTATTTTCATCTGTTGTTTAAATATATATAATTATTATTAATACTAGTTTTTTCTTCTAAAGGTAGCATTTAGGGCGAAAAGGTTGATATCTAAAATGATCTTCACTACCATGGCCAAATTGCTATATCACTTCCTACTGTAGGCAGGTAATTCAGCAAATAGCTCTCTGGGGAGTTGTGCTAGGATATGAAGCTGATTAAGCCTTCCTTTTGTTATAAAGTACGTACCTGCTGATTCCGAAGATCTCCAACTACTATTCACAGCTTTCTAAGCTCTTCGATGGAATGTAATCAATTCTTCCCTGCTTATTAGTTTCATCACCTTCTTCTCTTTATTCCATAGGGCCGTTCTTGCATAATAGATACAATGTTCAGCACAATACAGGATGGATACTTGTGACGTGCAATAGTTTTTAGCCATTTACGCTGAGTAATTTCTTGTATTACCTTATAGTCCAGTATTTAAGACAATATTGAACAAGATTTCGCAAAGAAAACGTCCAAATCTGATTGGCAGACAATCACCCGATTTTCTGATTCGAAGCTAAAAGAGATCCGGTAGCATGGAATGAAGCAAACATAGGTTTTGCCAGGTGTTCAAGAAAACTTCTCTGGGACCCTAAAAGGAGGAATCGATTTTTTAGAACATGCATCTGTTTTCTACACATGCACCCTCAGGCAATTCTACGACTCTGTATGGCAGGAATTTAGACCCATTCTCTGACCTGCTTCTAATCTCCTATAGCTATTCATTCTGTATTAATTATGATAGGTGTGTCCATTTAAATGTATCAGATATTTTCCAGAATAAGAAAAGGCTTAACTATTGATATGATTGCCCCTTTCAGAATCATTAACAATTCCCAATTAATATATTTTTTTTAAATTGTGCACATTCCAAAACAAAGCATGTACTCTTTTGTCGGTGTCAGTCAGTTATTAATCTATTGCCTCAGTCAAGTGCAGGCCATGTTTGTTCTCCCTTTTGAAGGTAAAGGTAATTAATGCAGTTACCCTGCAAAATCTGTAGATATATTTGATTATTGTTCGTTAAAGCTCTGAGTAATTGAAATCATGTCAATTTTCAAAGTGAAATCCGTTGATTAACTGAATTAGTCAATCAATGGCTATGGCTATAAATAGAACAAAAAGTTAGCAACGTAACCATAGCAATTCTAAGGATAGTATTTGCATGGTGTCTTCTATTTCGTATTTAAAGTGTCTGCATCCATTTAATTTGATTTTATGGGCACCTGGAAGTAAAATGTACAACGGCTCGCTCTATGCAGCACTGTCAGCGCTTCTTATTTCATTTTCATACATTTTGCTCGAAAAGGGACTCACATTTTTGAAGAAATCATATGCACAAACAGCCTTTTGGGCTGTTTGTTGTACTGTAGATGCACACTTTAGTTTTCTCTGAAGAAAGATGAAAATGACAACACATTTTGGGTATCATGATGGTTAAGTCTCCACGTCATACAGATTTTGAAAGCATACTGAGAGCATCTGCACTGCCAAATACAAAAATGCTAGCCATTGCAATGGGCCTTTTTCCTAAAGTCACCTTTAGAATGCATGCTGGTGGACACATTTGGCAAAAAGTGGCTGTAAGCCTGCAATGCTGTGATAGTACTCCTGAAAGTATTGGGGTAACTCACGTTAAATCCCCTAATGGTGGCATTTTCAGAGAACAGGATTGCATGCCTGTGACTCTCACTCCCCTACCACAAAGTTGTAGTCGGGAGAGCACACTGGGAGTCAGGCACACTTGTCAATAAATTGCTGCTCTGCAGGTGCATAATGAGGAGCCTGACCCATACCCTAAAATTAATATGAATACACAATATTTGATATTTCACACTATATGTTTATTTTACACTATTCATCTAGAAGTCATACGTATTAGAATGCTTCTAATTACTATAAACAATTCAGCAATATTCACAAAGTTTACAGCAAAGGAAAAGCAACATCAATCATATTTTATCACATATCCATTTGTCTTTTGCTAGCTTTTATACTGATTTCTTTGTTACCTATGAACATATGATCATGTATTAATTTACTTTAGTGTGCAAACTGAAGTCAAATAGTCTCCACCCATATCCTTTGTCTCATTGCCTAACAAGACACACATCACTTTTCCCCCACTAAGCAGTTTAGGAATATGGTTCTTCAGGCTGCCACTAAAAGCGGAGTCACCAGTTTCAGGCTGTGCCAGACTAACTTCACTCCTCTCACCTTAATCTCTCCCTCCTCCCCAAGGAATGTCGACTGCAGTGTTGACTTGGACAATGTTATCCTTACTATCCTTCCCCCAAACCCCTAGGTTCTTCCCTGAGCAGATGATGCAGGAGTGCATGCAAGCAACAATGTTTTCTTCTGACATAAAGATAATGGCTAATCATGGAAAAGTACTGTTTATGCACCTGTGCGTATTGGTTTTCTTTCTTTAACCTGATGTATAAAAGTCACTTGCCTTGCAGTGCAGATCATAGCCAACCAAACACACTGTCTTATGTAGTATGCTGATTGCTTCTAAATCTCCTCTCCACCTTCCATGGGCTCAGACCTGACCTGTTCAGCTGTCGTAATTAGTTCCTGGCTATTGGTAACCTATTGACTCTGAAGCAGTGGTGCTGGAACAATTTTCAGATTAGCGGTGTTGCCATCACTGTTAACATCAGTGAAATAATACGGATTCTGAAAAATCCAAGCATCATACAAAGAACAAGTGTCACATAAGAGCCAAACTCATTCAGCAGGAGAGTGGTAAGGGTGCATTTTGGAACACACTGTCACCAATATTTTACTAAACCATGGTGTGATAGTACACTATCATTTACAGAATTAACATTTTTCACTGACATAATCACTACATTTTCACAGGCATATAGTTTTACTGATAAAACTGAACAGTACACAAACGATAATGACCGGAAATCGGGTTTTACAGAATATTTGTCATTTGTGCATCATTAGGTTAAGGCGCATGATTTCTTTTAATCCTCTTAAAATCTATTTTTCCATCACACTTTAGAATTACAAACAGTGCTTGATTTTTATTTTCCTAACTGTTTATCCATTGCCTAGTATTTGTACAATTCAAGTAGATATTTAAATATTTCTGTGTGTTAGAAAAATGGCATCCTACAGTCGTTCCGTTCACACTATCTAGAGTTTCATAGTTCACGTTACAAAATCCTCTCACTTTAGTCAAAGAAAAAAAGTAAACACCAACCTACATGTTGATATTTCACCTCTGTCTCTGAAGAAACACAGCAAATCTGACAACATTTAAAACCATCTTTAATGCACCTTCTCCTTTGAAACATTCTGAAGGTGTTGTAGCACTCCTAATTCCAGTGCCTGTGCTAAGAAGGGGGAATTTGCAGTTTGTCAGAGAAATTGAAGATTCTTGATTGCACCCTATCTTCAGAGAGTTCCATGAGAATGATCTGGTAAAGCCATCACCTGCAATGAGCCAGAGGTTAAGCGGGTACACTTGGAGAAAGAGCAGCCTGCATGCCTTATCAGAGCAGGGATTTGCAGTGTCTGGGTTCATAGGGCTCACAGTGGAAAGTACACAGTACATTCCCAGCGTTAAGATATATCTGTATTCTGCAAGTCTACATAAGTATTCACCAACTGACTAACAGCATGGTTGAATAAGTGTTTGTGATATTCCAAGTCTGTAATGCTTCTACACATACATAGTTGTCCCTTCAGACCTGAAGTCCGAGCTCCATATTACAAAATATTCTCCAGCAACCAGTTTATATGTCTCACCTTGTCCCTCTTTCCCATATTTTATTTGTATATACTTTTTTTGCATGGTGTCCTATGCAGTGAGGAGGAGATAGCTAAGGCTAGGCTCCTTTATCATTATACAGGATGTCTGAACAATATCTTGTGTTAAAAAACATATATGCAGAAGCTCACTGCTACTTTTCTTCATGCTTCTGTTAAGATGGAATACTCAAGGACATCTACCCTTACACCCATAGCTCAGCTGCCATGCTTATAAACATCAATTGTGTGTCTTTTGCTTCCTCGCCCTAAGTGCGCTGGGTATGCCTAGACGTGGGTCCCGGGCTCACTGTGTCACTGGATTCAAGCTATTCTGGCTGAAGAGGGGTGAAACCCCAAAACTGGTCCTAGGATGCTTGTTTCTGGTCGAGAGAGGACCTGGCTTAGCAGTTCGGGCTGGACTGTTCCCATGAGGCACAGGGTCAAGACTGATTTGCAATTGGCCAGGTCTAAACTGGTGTGGCATGGTGAGCAAAAGAATGATGGATTTAACCCAGATCTCTTGACTGGGGGTGAATGTTTTGATTTGTTCTGCATTCCGTCCATCAATTGTGTGTCTTATGCTTATAAACAGATCATGTACCGGAAAACTGAACTTACCCTTCTGTCTAGATTGCATTAATCAAGAAAACATGGATTGTAAAGCTATGTTTTAAAAGACATAGAACCTTTATGTTGACCATTCTATCAGATGCTATGTGATGTGTTTTGAGGGAGGTGTGATTCTATTCTTGTCAATTGATGTATGGCTGGCAGGAGAGGATCACACTTCTCAAGGCTCTTCTTAATAAACACTTATGCTTCATTATTGGGACTTTACCTCCTCATTAGGACACATGGCATTACAAGCACACATTTTTGGCTGCACACATGACAGTTTGCCTGCTTTCCAAGCCATATACATGCACTATACACTTCAATCATTGTTAATGTACATACAATTATCATCTTAACCCGTGTTGCTTAAAACCAAGCCTGCATTGCAAGCAACAAGAAACTACATTTAGAGCGTCATTATGAAATCACATACTTAAATTATTGTGACTCTACCTTCTCATTATGACATTTTGGTGACGATTTGCACACCACAACAGCCAGGGTGGTGATCAAGGAACCAGAGTGAGCATGCCACAGCTGCCTTATGGATGATATTGGATAGGCACAGAGCGTTGGTTAGGCAGCCGCTAACCACAAAGTACAGGGATGCGATGATCCTGGGGACACAATAGATGTGGCAGCTGATGGCATCCTCCACAATAGTTATTCCTCCTGCATTTCTGTTGTTAATGTACATGCAATTATCATCTTAGCCCGTGTTGCATAAAACCCAGCCTGCATTGCAACCCACAAGAAACACACATTTAGAATTTCATTATGAGAATCACATACTTAAGTGCAGGGCTGCTAAGGGGAACTGAATCCTAGTTTCCTGCCAATATCCCCCACCAAATTCCAATAATTAGTATTTTCCGCAGAATGGAGAGTGACAGCTTGAACTCTGTGATTGGGGTTTCTTTTCTGGGCTGGCTTTCCTGATTCCAGGAGGAAAAACCTTGACATTTTCAGCGTGCTCTAAACAGTTGGAAAGTATCTACGGGAGGTCAGATAAAAACTGGGGGAAGTGGTAGTGGGGCAGTAGTGCAAGGCAGGCTTGTGCCTGTCTAGGGGAAGCATATTCAGCTCCTTCAGGAGTCAGGCAGGGGCTAGGCTGTGATATTGCCACAACCCCTGCAGCAGTACAGACAGGCTGGTGTCTCTGGGCCCAAAATCAGTGGGTCCAGAGTTTATGGACCGAAAACTTCTGGGCCCAGAGTTACTTAAATTGTGAAATGATGAAATTTACCCATATATGTCACTCTGGATGAAATATCACAGGTTGTAATGTGGGTTGTGGAAGCCTAAAGAGACACAATATGGCATAGTGACTTGGTGGAACCAGTGTTGGATGGACTATTTTTAATTGGATGAGCCATTTGATGCCATTTTTATTAATCTCACGCCCACTGAATAGAGCTTCCTCATGACTGAACCACTTATGGTCTTCAAAAACACTAAAAGGTGCTTCGCTCTATATGTAGAGGTGGGGCATACAGGATGGCTGAGAGGAAGTCTGCTTATTTTTGGGAGAAGACACATCATTGTACTCCAGCAAAAGAACTGCTTGGGAATAAAACATTGTACATCAGCTTTGGAAATGTGATCCCATATCGGATTGTGTTTAATACTTGGTAAAAGGGTGAAACATGCCCTTATGAAAAAGATCTCAAGAGGTTGTGAGAAGTAATCTCTGTTAAAGGTAGAGGCAAATTTAGGATTTCACTTCAAAGATTTTGGATAGCTTTTAGACAGTCCTGAAGCAGGCCTTCAGTGGAAGTAAGGACAGTTTCAACTGATTCGATAGAATGAAGGAGGTATGGAAAGCCAGCATGGTGAATTTGACTGGTTTTGACAATGACAGACTTAGATTGCCTGAAACGGATGTGCAAAGTTGAAAAATCTGATGCTTAACATGAGTACATTTTTTCTTTATATTTTGCAAATGTGAGATGTGAGCTTGCAATGTTTAAAAAGAGAAAAGGCACAACTGACCCAAACAATCATTGCAATTAGTAGACTACTGCTGTCCTGCAGCAACCACCCATCCCACAAGAAAAACTCCTCTAGGCAAATATAGAGTCCCATTTCTTGAACTGTTCCATACCTGCCTATTAGTGCTCTGCTCCCTGCCATCCAAACTGTGGCAATCTGAGTCCCTCCTTCCCTACAAAGGATGGGGTTTCAGGATGCATTCAGTTTCATACCATACAATGCCCTGTGCGCATGCAGCAGCAAGTCCAGGAATTCTTAACTGTGGCTACCTTTTATAGTATAATTGTGGGTCCATTGTCGATATCTGCTAAGTTAGAAAGAGCTTCGCTGCTTTTGTACACGACACTGCATGCATGGATTTCGCAAGACTCTGTTTGTGCCCTTTTCACATGAGAACTGTCTGCGTTTCGCCTTCTCTGCCGTGCTCTGAGGTTTAGTCTGCACACGATGTACAAGGTCGATCAACAATGCCCCTTGTTAATCTGTTCTGGTCAGTTCCCTGCACCTAGATATAACATGACACACAGCTGCACTACTGAAAATGCTTTAATATTGCAAGAAAAGTATGTTGTACACACACTTGGAGAGACACCTTTCCAGAGAGAAGAGCTGTGGTTGTCATGAGAGGTAAACCTTTCATCCAGGCCTTGAGGTATGGGGTCTGCTGACATAGCCCAGAGCTCTTCCTTTTTATATTAAACTATTTCTTACCACGGGGAGGGTGGTTAGGTATTGTAGCCCTTTTCCACTGTCTTTATAAAATGATATCCCAGTTTGTATTCTATAGAATTGTGACAATGTTGACTATATTGTGTTTATGCATTTTTCTGCTAGTAACGGCACGTGTACAGTACCATAGAGCACGTTAGTTAAAATAAACATTTTAAACTATACCGCGACTCTGATTACTCTCATTGTGGACAAGTATGAATGAGTGAGCGAAAGAGTTGTATGGCTCCCCCGATTCCTGGGAGAGTCAGGAGTGTCGTGTTCTGGGTTGGTTAATCATGGGTAGCTTCGCTGTTAGTCGGAGAACGAATGAGACACTATAGCTAGTCGGTTTGGGATTTTGGGTACTAATGTGGTAGGTTGGTACACCCCTATTCACTGAGGTCCTGTTTTCCTGTGCATAGTTCTGTATATGTGCAGAATCCCTGCAACACTTTGAAAATGGCAAACTTTTTCAATATTAACATTCATCAAGGGTGAAAAAAACAGCACCCTTCTGAGTTATTACCAAATACATTTTAACCAAAAATCAAGGGTAAAATCCACTGTTCGTAGCTTAACTTTTCCCACAAATTTGTATTTATGTTTTGGAATGCCTTAAAAATCAACTCAAACAGCTATCCAGTTACAATCATCTTAGTAATTGATTCAGTATTAGTATAGTAGTAAAGTACATTCCTTTAATGAAAATATTTGATTAGATGATGAAATGATTACACGTTGCTATTGACACATACATTGCTAAGACATTTTAGACACTCATTTTATCAAGATCAAAGTTTCTCAAATGAGTTGTATGCTCAACAGTTTACCCCACAAAAATGCATAACTGAATATTCATACTTGATAACAGGCACAGTCCCAGAAAGAGCACAAAGGGTCTACTCACTGTCTGTGCATTGAACATAACAACTTACAGATACTTAGCGAAATTCTTTTAAATTTCACAAAATGATAAAATCACACATGAGCTAATATTTTGAATGTGGATTAAATCTAATAGAAAATGTTATATAACAATCCATTAAGGCTGCATAACAGTGAGGGCTCTATCTCCCAGCAAATAACATATAATTGTGAGAAAGTAGTTCATTAGTTATTAGTTGGAGTGGTTTTGTGTCCAGCAAATGTAATAAAGGGCCTCAATACGATGGTGGTTGGATGAGCATCTGACTACCATTGTTTCAAACACGAAACTGTCCAACAAGGAGTTGGCTGCCCAGACAGCCCAATTATGATGTGAGCGCCGGTGGTCGTAAAATGTGGTTTACCATTGCGTCTTGAGCAGCGGCCTAGGAAAGGGCTGCTGCACAGCCACAATGGTAAAGAGCATTTTTCAAACATCCATGCATGTGTGCGAGGTACCATGTGGACCCACATAGCGGAGGCCCACAGTAGTCAGGGGCCCCCAAAGTCACTCTCCAGAAACCTTTCTATGTTGGTCAGATGATCACCCTTGAAAGGCTGTCGGAAAGAGACTTAATAATTCCAATGGCGGTGCTTGCACAGGCACAGCTTCATTGTAGGGTTTACGATCGGACCGATGGCTCAACGGGCTCCTTGAGCCTGTCGAAAGAGTTGGTTGGGTCACCTGGCCACTGCGGTCTGACCGACTGAATCATAATGTTGCAGTCGGACCACTATGCTGGACGCCCATGGGACTGATACCGACGGCCTGTTGGTGACAGTCCCACCGGCATCATAATCAGGCTCATAGATATTATCTTGATAGGTCTAGTTGAAGATTTCAGTATTTTATACCCGAGCCCAACCTCTGGTAGCCATTAGATCAGAGCAGAGAGGCTTGACTTAGAGAAAATGTGTAAATCATTTAGAAGAACCAAAACATTTAAGAAGTCAACAATACAACACAATAAACATCTCACAACATCTTTTAAGAATAGAACAAAATCTATTGAATACAATGACATCAAAACCACAACAATACAATGAGGTTAATCTGACACATTAATTTTTTTAAGATTTAGGGGAAAATTGCACAAAGAAGTTCAAAACGCTGGTAAATGGTCAGAGTAGGCTGGGATCTAGGTGCAATTGTAGGCCAATAACAATGGAGTTTCGCTTCAGACACACCAAGTTGATTGCCCCCCCCCCCCAGTGCCTGGAAGCAGGGAAGTTCAAAAAGGATTCTAAGTCTCAGTTTGAAAAGGGACTTCATGGTTTTTTGGAAGAAAAACTTTTCTCCACACAGTACAAACCTGAAATTCAAGTGGCTCAGACAGACCTGTCATACAGAACACTTGGGTGTCTACAGGAGGGGCCCAACCCCCA
The DNA here is from genome assembly GCF_964204655.1 of Triturus cristatus. NCBI lineage: Eukaryota > Metazoa > Chordata > Amphibia > Caudata > Salamandridae > Triturus > Triturus cristatus. The sequence goes on from NC_140582.1 coordinate 593,345,534, forward strand.
CCAAGCATATTCTATTGTGCTAAGAGGAGTCATCTCAGCCATTTCAGGCTAGCCTCTTGTATGCTCCTGGGAGGAATTTCACACCTAATTCACACCATATTTAAAGCAGAGCAGTGGCTGAGAATAGCTGGGGAGTTAAATGTAAATTAGCCTCCTGAAAGCTCATGCATAGAAAGGGTATATTTGTATAAGGTACTGTTTCTTAGAAGTTAATATTAAAAATGTAACAACTATTGAATTGGATTTTTAATATCTATTAAATGGTTTCTTTATTATTTTTGTAGCTGGTCCCTTTCCATAGGTAGCAGTATTAGTATTTAATCTACATACAACAGCTAGATCTACCACAACGAAAATAACCTTTTGGGCCTTGTCACTGTAGGGGCATGTTAACAAATTTTTACATATCCTACTTTTGAATACAATGTGGGTAACATGGCCTACAGGGGGGACTTACTGATATTCAAAAGAGAGCATTTTACCTATTAAAAAGAGTTATTTTAACAGGTCACATTGCAGGTTTAAACTGCAAAGGGTATACTACAATTCTAGGCTTGAAACCATGTTTTCCTTGCCAAGTTAGTGGTTGTCACAATAAGTGCTGAAGTCAACGAGAGACATTTAACCTTCCATGTCATGTGTGCAGTTCATACACCATAAACTTTGGGGCTTATTGATGAGAGCCCTGCACCACGTTTGCACCACATAAGGTGGTACATGCATGATTCAGGGCTCTCAATCTGTTTTATGAAGCCACGCAAAGCCACCCTGAATGGCTCTGAGTGGCCTCATAAATCTTGAGTAAGGGAAAACAGTGCAAATCACTGCATCACCTTACTCTGAGCCCAGGAGGCACTCCATGAATATTGCAGTGGGTTTCCATGCAATGGGTTGACACTGCCCCAAGTTTACAAAATCATATAAACCTAGGAAAGCGCCTAATCTGTATGTCTCCCGAGGTGAGGTGTTATGAGAGGAAATAATCTTTATTTCTCCTTGCGTCTTTCTCTTTCTATGTATGATGCAGTCTGCAGCACACATAGATAGATGAAATGCCCCTTAGGATTGTTTTTGTGCAGGAAGATGACCCTCCTTGCACAAAAACAATTCTGCATGCAATGAAGGCACCCTTGCTCCATGGTGCAAGGGTGCCTACGTTGGTGATAGGCTGCCAAAACGGCACCAGTGCAGGGAGAAGGGACAGGAATTGCTTAAATACAGAGCATTCCAGCCCTTTTACTTTGGTGTATGGCAGCACAGCAATGTGCCTTGCTACATTGCCCTGCATCAAAATCCCACAAATGAACCCTCCTATATCTCAATAGGAGACTTAAATAATCCAATCAGGAATTGGCCATATCTACATGTTTTAGGGGCCAACCCACATACACTGGCACTGGACAAAAGTGCTCCTGTCTGCAGAGACTAAGGAAAAATTACAATTCAGGATAAAATGGGAGGGACCATGCAACACAATAGGAGCCTTTTCTCACAATCATCTTGAAATAATATAACAATGTCTACCTAAATGGTCATTGTTTACACAGTATATCAAGGAAAATGAATTGATAACCTCTTTAAGATAACTTATCACAAGCTTCCTGTACTTTGCTAAACAAAAACATATATATTATATCTGTGAGGAATGATGATAATGGGGGATCAACCAACGAAAGTCAAATGCTCCTTCTATACCTCTGACAGTCAAAGTCAAACTAAACTCATGTAGTTGACTTCATAGCGAAATCCCTGCAACCAGCTATACCTCCTTGTGTACTATTGGAACGGCCAAATATAGTGGGAACTCTGCCAGAAATTGCTGGAGAGAACAAACTATTTTAAGCTACAGGGTCTGCGACCACATCTGTCCTAGTTAATGCTGTGGAAGACCAGGATAAAAATGATACCATACCTTCTACAAAATATAGATATGGTGGCTCTAACATTCTGTGAGCACACAGAACATGCAGAATGAGCCACTTGTGAGACATGCAGTCACATGCATTTCCTTATTTGTCAACATTAGTTAACATATTTGAAATGTATGAGTTCATCCATTGCCGATGTTCAGATTGAGGAATAAGACATATTTCATATTTTACCCGCCAAAGACAAACCATCAATCTTGTAAGTCCTTTAAATCAATACAATGACTTGGCATGGTGATAATGCAGAGATCATTAAAAACTAATCATACAGTATGTTTTCAGAAAGGACATCCTCACCCCTTTTCTAAAGATGCCCCCATGAAATGGAAATGAGATTGAAATTGATAGATAAACATAAAGAGGAACTGGCTCTAAAGAGATTGGGACAGGGCAGCCCAGACATAAAACCAGATGAAGACAGATAATTTCTCCTCATTGGCTAATTCATTTATAAATATATTAACAGAGGCATGAAACCAGAAAACAGTAACATATATTATCATTAGTACACCCCCATGAGACTTCACTTAAATGTCAAACTTCATACACATAATATTAAAGTTATATTTTAGGAAGTTGTGGAGTCATGATCACATTCACATGGTCTCATTTGATCTCACTTTGGTATAAAATGGTCTAATATGGCACCATTTATAATAGTGATTTGAACTTAAATGTTATGAGTTGGTTTTCTGTTATATTGTCCGTGTATGTAAAATGTGATACATATTTACTTTCTGTTCCGTTAAGATGTTAAGGGTAATTATTACAGAAATAAAAAGAAATGTTTGAACACAAGAAGGTATTAAGGGCATAGAGGCAGAGATAGCTAGATGCCTGAATTACGTAAAAAAATAATTGAGAATCAGGCAAAGACAGATTCTGCTTCTAAGTTTTTAACCAAAAGTCTAACTTAGACCAAAAGTCTAACTTTACTACTACTAAAGTTAGACTTTTGGTTTAAGTTAGACATTTGGTCCAAACTTAGACCAAAAGTATAACTTTACTAATAGTAAAGTTAGACTTTAGGTCTAAACTTAGACTTTTGGTCTAAGTTTACCTTTGTGAATCAGGCGCATAGGATATGCCAGAATTGGATCCCACTCAGAGTCTGAGAAGTCTTTTTCCAGCACCACCTCCCATCTCCTCTGTGTCCTCTCCAAATGCCCCTTGGCCATCTCCAATTGCGCTTGGTATAACCATTTCACTAAGTGGTGTGCATTGCCCATGGTTAACAAGAACAGTGTGTGTCTCTGGCTCCTGTTTGCTATCTGACCACAGGCCCCAAAATTAAATTGTCAAGGCAATATATGTGTCAGGACTTCCAAGGATCTAGACCTCTCTGTCTGTTCAACATGTCTACAATCAGCAATTTCATGTTTACCAAAGGTAAAGGCTATTACCTCGAAAGAAGCTTGGAGATTAAACTACTGCACATCACTACTGTGGAGAACGCTACTTCTTGAATCATGCGCTATTGAAGGAAGACGCTACCTTGTCGAGTGTATAGTGTCTGTGGAGGCGGAAAACTCACAAGGCTTCTTCATCCATTCAGTTCAACGGAAATGAATGCTGAGACACCTCAGGCAGAGTACTAGAACCAGATACCTCTATGGAAAACTGGAAACCAACTGCAGCCCGAGCTAAGTACCCAAATAATGTTTGTGCATTTAGAAGAATAGAACTATAATTTAGTCATTCCAGTAAAGTCTGCATGAGTTAATACTTACCAACTGATTCCACTCGATGTTCACCTGTGGAGATAAGAAAATGAGAAAAAGGTCATAATAGGAATAAGGGTCAGTACACTTAATAACCAGAAATTATAAACAAACAGGGTAGGGGGAAATAAAGATTAACTCAGTGTATGTTTCTTGATTGTAACAGAAATTCATCACACAATAAGAAACGGCTATTTAACGGTACCAGAACACATGAAGACATTTGAAGAGAAGCAAGGCCTAAGGTTATCTTGGTACGTGGGTTGGATCTAGAAGGGAATTAGAGTTTATATGACACTTGTGTTAAATTACTGTTTTGGGTTACAGAGGAAACGGCCGAGCTGGGAACATTAGGCGAAAAAGAAACAGAAGGCTGAAAGCAGATAACCACAGGCAGTCTCTTTGTCTTCTTATTTATTTTATCCACTCCCCCTTCCCCCCTTGGGAGATTCTGCTTTGTATTTATAAAACATTACCTGGAGATCTCCTTGGAGGGGCATTGGGAAAAGGCATCTCTGTTCCTGCGCAAGTACTGGAAGCACCTGACAATATGTCACGAATTGGCCAGGGGGTAAATAACATAGTATCATCAAGTCTTCCAATGGGATCAAATTTGGTGGCAGTCACCAACTGTGACAAGTCCCGTGGCTGTCCAAGCAGACAGCTGCTGCCTCATAAAGGAAGACTAGGGACCCCATGAGGGAGGCCCACCAGTGGCACGGCTGGGCATATTAAAGAGTGCACGCAGTCATCCATCGGCATCTCGTCCAGCATTGTAGGGAAACTCTCAGTAACACTTCGGGACATGGAATCTCCACATCCAAGGTGTGTAGCTTAGCTAATATGGTTCAATGGTTACCAGCCAACACAACATACAATTTAAAAGCATGTTTTTTAATTACCTCCACTGAAAGCCGCGTTCTCATTCCATCACCTGTATTGCATTGGTGTAACACTAATAGTGAATAATTATAATAGTGCATTATTCACTACTAGTATAATAAAAAAAAGTCTGAAAAACATGAGGGGTGGTGCCATAAATCACATACGAGCTAGATGTCCCGGTGGTCGCAAAGGCAGTGCCCGAGTTACACCCCTGTTGATTATGAATGACACCCACGTTAGTCTGTCTGTACTTTGAATCGCCTGCCATAAATATAAATAAAACTGTTAGTAAATAAGTGAAAACTTGGTCGGGAGCTGTAATGTAGTTAACCCTTTGGAAGACCATGATGGAATGGTTCCGTCATGAGCACCAGCTAATGTGCTCATACATGCTCAGAAAATCCCTCTGCTGCAGACAGCAGAGGAAATTCCCTTTATTTACCCTGGCAAGATGGGGAAGAGCTTCCCCAACCTCCTCAGACCTATTTTTGCACTTCGTTTCCCAGTTTCAGTGCTTGTGGGGCTATCTCAGCCCCCCAAGCACAAAAAAAGATGGGAGGGGTATTGTTGGAAAGGGGAGAATTTCCCCTTTCCATTCCAATGGTACTCTTTCCTAGTGGATCCCTGCTTGTGGATCAACCCAAGCAGGGATCTACCCACTAGCACCAGGGAGGGGGTAGCAGACCCTTGGGCAAGGGCCTTTGCTCCCTCCATATTGTTTTGGCACAACAGTCTTTCTGCCTAGAAACCAGGTATTTTTTTTATTGATGTTGGGGTGGGGGCTGCCCAAAAAGGGCATGACAATGCCCCCACCCCCAGAGAAATGTCAGTCTTTCTGTCCCCCCAGGGGGCAGACAAGGGCAGTAGCCCCCAATCTGCCCCCGGGGGGGCAGAAAGCCCACTAGAAACCAGGTATTTTTTTAAATTGATGTAGGGATAGGGGCTGCACAAAATGGGCATGACAATGCCCCCACACCCAGTGAAATCCCAGTCTTTCTGCCCCCCTGGGAGGCAGATGGGGCAGTAGCCCATTAGAAACCAGGGATTTTTTTTATTGATGTAGGGGTGGGGGCTGTCCAAGATTGGCAGGGCAATGCCCCGACCCCCCCCAAAAAATGCAAGTTTTTTTGCTACTCCCAGGGGAAGATGGGGTCAATAGCTGCTGTTCTGCAGAAAGCCCACTAGGCACCAGGGATTTTTTTTTTATAATGTAGGGGTGAGGTCAGCGCAGAATGGGCATGCCAATGCCCACATCTCCCCCCCAAAAGGCCAGTCTTTCTGAACCCGGGGGGGCAGAAAGCCCAGTAGGCGCCAGCGATTACTCTAACGTTTTTTATGCATGGGAGTGGGGGTTGCCCAGAATGCCAATGCCCCCACCCACAAAAAAATAGCCATTCCCCGATTTCCCCCCAGGGCGGCAGAAAGCCCATTAGGCACAGACTTGTTTTTAGTAATGCGCCTACCTGTGGATTTTGGGCCCTAGTGCAGCCGGCGTATAGGGAAACCTAGCAATCCTCTGCATTTTTTTAAACTAGACACCAAGGGGAATCCAGGATGGGGTGACTTGTGAGCCTTTCACCAGGTGATGTTACCCAGAATCCCTTGCAAATCACAAACTTAGTTAACAATAACACATTTTCTTCACATTTCTGTGATGGAAAGTTCTGGAATCTGCGTGGATCCACAAAATTCCACCCACCCCACATTTCTCAAAGTCTTCCGAGAAAAATGGTACCTCACTTGTATGGGTAGGCCTTGTGCCCACAACAGGTAACGGCCCAAAACGCAACAAGGACACACCACATTTTCATAGTGAAAACTGACCCTTGTCTTGCAAAGTGCCTAGCTGTCGATTTTGAACCCTAGCTCTGCCGGCACCTAGGGAAACCTAGCAAACCTATACATTTTTGAAAACTAGACACCCAGGGTAATCCAGGATGCGGTGACTTGACTGTCTCTCACCAGGTTCTGTTACTATGAGTCCCTTGCAAACCTCAACATTTGTAAAAAAACACATTTTCCCCACATTTCTGTGGTGGAAAGTTCTGAAATCCACAAAATTCCACCCAGCCCGCATTCCCCAAAGTCTTCAGAGAAAAAGTGTACCTCACTTATGTGGGCGGGTCAAGTACCCACGACAGGCAAGGGCCCAAAACCTATTTAGGCGACCTTTAGAATCCCCACGATGTTGGAAGAAGAGGACGCAAATTTGGCGTTGATACCTTATGTGGTCAAAAAGTTACAATGGCCTAAGCGCGAACTACCCCAAATAGCCCAAAAAAGGCTTAGCACAGGGGGGAAAAGGCCTAGCAGTGAAGGGGTTAACCCCTTCAGTGCCCATGACGAGATGGTCTCGTCATGGGCCGCGGTTGCGCTGTGCCCATGACGAGACCATCTCGTCATGAACCCCGCCCGCTAATGAAACGCCCGGCACAGGGCGTGGAAAGGGCGGGGCACTGAAGAGGTTAAACAAATTAAATGCATAGCTAAATAGTAAATAATAACACAGTCTCTCCTTTCAATGTCATCTGCAACATATCTGTGTACGTGCACGCATAAGAAGTTGATGTGAATACATCCACATGAACACATGTATATAGAAGCAGAGAGTCTACACATTTAACAGCATTTCACAGGAACACTGCACCTGAGCATTTTTTCGTTTTCTATGCTTGGGTGTACTTGAAATCACAGACAACACTTAAATAAGACTCTCATGTAGATATGTTTTCTGTTTTATTTAAAACTCGGGATAAAAGTATTTATATTGACCTAGAATACCAATAAAAAACATTATTTTTTGAAGGCACAACATACATTTTTACTGCAAATGATATATTAAGAAAAGAAATTTCCACTAGTTATATTGTATTGTAATTTGATTTGCAGTCTAAATCTTGTGGGGCTCATTTATGAGCCCCTGCGTCACTTTTGCGCCGCCGGTGCGTCACTTTTTGTGACGCACCAGTGGCATAAAACATGCGCCATGTTGCGCCATATTTACAAAGTGACGCATCTAGGTAGATGCGTCACTTTGTAAACCCCTGCGCCACATTATACCTGCGCCAGGTATAATGTATGCAAGGGGGGCGTTTTGACGCAACAAAGGGTCGTAGAAGTGACGCAGTGAAATCTACGAGATTTCACTGCGCCACTTTAAGTGTGCAAATGCGTCAATTTCTTGCGCCTGCCTCACAGCAGGCGTAAGACTGACGCAGGCCCTTTCACATGGGGCTTGCCCCATGTGAAAGGACACATTGCTGGAGTTGCGTCACTTTTGTGACACACTCCAGCGATGCGTCACTTTTGCGCCTACAGATACGTCAGAAATACTGACGTATCTGTGACTCCTTGCGACATGATGCGTCATACTGTAAATATGACGCATCATTGGAGTCGCAGGGAGGGCGCAGTGAAAAGTGACGCATCACTGTTTTCACGCAGTGATGCGTCATTTTTCATAAATGAGGCCCTGTGTGTCTTCTATCCCAATGTAATGAAAATCTTGGCTATTGTTTCTATGTTTTAAATATGTTGCCCTTGTCAGCATCAGCCTACATAAGGGCTTAGCAGAAACATTTTTTTTTCCTTTTAAGTTTGATATTTTCTTCTTTTTAAGTTTGAAAATGTCTTTAGCTTTAAGCTAGTTGGTGCCATTTTCAGAATCGTAAAAATAGCTTTTCAAACTCCAAGCTATATGTCAAGGAATACATACCTACAAATTTCACCATCATCGTCGTTTGACAGTATTCACAATAAAACTCGGAATGTCCAGTCAATCAAACTGTATTCCAGGAAAAGGCATAATTTTCATTAAGCAGTATAATTTGGCGCAATCTCGTTCTTTTGGTGTATTGAATCTTACAAGTTGTAATGGAGTTGGATTTGTAGCTGGGCGGACCATTTGAGTAAGGGGCAGACCGTTCGGGTAATTATTTTAGTGCAAAACACATTTTTATAAACAAGAAGTGTCATAAAGATTGGAATAATACTGTCTTCTTCCTGTCCTGAAGGTTCCACTATCTGCTTTGCTCAGCCCTTGGTCATCTGTATTTGTATTTCTAGGGACAAAGTTTTGCGTATTTTTTGTTTACAATTTCTGCTGCATCCCCACCCCTGGATTCTTTACTATGTGGGAAAAATATGTAAGTTCAATGCAGTACTTTGAAAAAAAGTTTGAGGTTTGAGGAATAGGGCATGCACCACTTTTTAGTTCCTTGTTTTTTATTTGTTTGTTGCTGGATGGCCAGGAGTTTGGCGTATGGGCCGACGTGGCATTAAGGTATTTTAAGGGATAACATTTGCATATTTATGAGATTGTGGAGGCCTGGAGTTATAATGTACATTTTCTCTATTTCCTTGTTTTTTTGAGAATTCTGTACAGGATTGATTATCATTTAACAGCGTTGTTGGTCTACTGCTTGGGGCCTAGCCTGCCCTGCAATAGGATACTCGGTACATTTCTTTTTATGAATGTTTACATTCTCCATGCTGTTGTGCTTTTGGTATCTTTTTTTCATTTTTGGGGCTTGTTGCTAGTCTTGTATCCATGGAAAATGTAAGTAATATTAGTGGGTCAGAGTGGCTCACGGAGTCAAGGGCCATGTAGGGAAAAACTTTTCTTTGTTCTCAACTAAGCTATTCTCCATGAGCTTTCCCCCTTTTTGTGAGTTTGTGCATCAGTGAGATGGTTGATTACAGTGTTTTTTCTGTATCTTTTAAAAGTACTGTGGATGGTAATTGTTGCTGCCTCGGCTGTTTGTTGTTGGGACATGTTTAGGGTCTACTCCGGGGAAAGGAAGGTGCTCCTGGCAAGAGAGGACAACCATGTTCTTTGCTCTCCATATCTTCTTCTCTGCTTGCAATGAGGGTGTCAACTATGTTGTGGTGCCTGTGTGTCAGTATTTCATAGGCAGCCATTTCGTCTTTGTTCTCCATGCCTCCTTCCTTGCCAGCCATGTGGTGATTGCCATTTGTCTTTGTTTTCCATGTCTCCTTCTTTGCTCGTCCATGCTGTTATGTGAATGACCACAATTTGGTAGTCAGTGGATGGTTCAGATTATTTATCATTTAATTATATTTGCTAGAAACATTGAAATTAAGAAGCCCATGTCATTTCTGTGTATTTTTTGTTTTTTCCTATTATAGTTTTTGTGCTATATTTATGTATTTATAGTTCATTGTCATAGTCCATTGTACAGTGAGTAGTTGTTTTTGATTAATGTATTTGATTTTTGCCTGCCCACCTGCCTTACAAAGTTAATCATTTATTCAATGTTTGCCTGTCCTCCCGTCCCCTTTAGAGTGCCTAGGAGGGACACCAATTATTTATTAAATATTTAGTTTTTTTGATTTCCCCACCACCACTTCAACTGTGGGACCCCATATGCCCTGGAGGAAAAACAACTATTTATTAATCAATGTATTTATTTTTTGCTTGTCTCTCCTGCCTCCCATAGGAGCTCCATGGGGGGAAACCAACTGTTAATAATTAATGTATACAATTTTTGCCTTCTGCCCTCTGTTTCCCATGTCTAGTTAATCAAACTTAGAACAAATGAACTCTATAGGGACACTGTAACACCTAACATCGTTGTTGTGGTGTTTCCCCAAATGTTTTGCCTTTGCCCCTTCTGTTTTGCTAAATTCCTTTTTGTTGCCTTTAGGACTCTGCAGTTTACCACTGCTAACCAGTGCTACAGTGCTCACACTTTCTCCTTCAAACATTCTAAAACTGGCCTACACCTAATTGGCGCTTTTAATTTACTTCCAAGTCCCTCGTAAACAGTTCTGCATGTACCCAAAGCCTGTAAACAAAATGCTCATTAGTCATCTCTCAAGTAGTTTTTTCAGTTAGTTCTATGTTTTTTGTAATTTAAGGTAATATCTTAATACAAAACATGTGGCCGGGCCCTGTGTACTGCCCCCGCAGGACAGCTTACCCCTAATAAACACGGCTGAAGGCTATGCAGTGCATCCAACTGCCCGCCAGGTGTCCAAGCCCGCATTAGCATCCATCCATAAACCCCCACCGTCTTTTTTATTTATATTTTTGGGCCAGGGTGACTCTCCCAGGAGTACAGGTCTCCATGCTGGCTCCTGCAACTCTCATAAGCGGCCCAGGGTGACAACCGTTCAGAAATTTTGATTTTTGAAGATTAATTTCTCAAAAACAGCTGAATGGATTTATGCCAAATGGCAAAAAGCATGATTCCTAAGTAAAGTGTCCACATCATAGGACAGGGGGGAAGGGGAGCACGCTACGGGCCCCCAAAGTCCCATTTGCCAGCCTTTTCATGGCGGGGTAACCACCATGAAAAGGCCGGCGGAAAGAGACATTGTAATCCCTACGGCAATGCCTGGCAGGCACTGTCACCATAGTATGGACTACAACCACTTCCACCTCACTGGTGGGCTCAAGGAGCCCGTCGGATGCGTGACAGTCTGTCTTTCCAAAGGTCACCCCTCCGCCCGCTATCCTAATGTGGCAGGCAGTAAAAATGGTTTCGATGGCTGTGAGACCGCCACCGAAAGCCTGTTGGGGGCAGTCTCACCGCCATCATAATCAGCCCCTAAGTTTTTTGCCAAATGTGGTGTAAATCTGTTCAGCCGTTTTTTCTGTATTGTTGGAAATGCATGGTAAAAGATGTTTTGTGACACAACTTTTTGCTTAGCCCCCACTTAAAGGATCACCCCAATACTTTCTATGAAAAACCTTAGGTGGATGAACTTTTTTTTCAAAAGATTTTGTGAAAATTTGACAAGCAGCACCAAGGTTATTAGAACAATAGGAAACACTTTTCTTATGAAAATTCAAGTAGAGCTTTAACTTAACTGTGGTGTAAATATTGCCTCCTGAAAAGTAATAGATATCATTTACCTAGCTCTGCCACCTCCATGCCAAGCAGTTCAAGTATGACCTCTTCACTGTCAATGACATCAGCCCAGGGGTGCATCACCTCCCTCTGGGTGCCAGAGACACTGGTGTCGTGGCCCATGCTTTGCCACACTTTCGGCCACAGCAGCTTGTGCACTGCCAGGCTATGTTCCATGCTAGGCATACCACCTGCTGCCAGCATCAGGGGTATGTGGTGCTGCATGTAATAGAAATAGTGCCACTTTAACCTCCCTGAAAATAGGATGGGGTGTTACTAGCCCTGGGCAGTGAACTCCGCTCCGTTCGTGGTGTTCGTGAAGATTTCTGCATTCCGCGCTTCACGGAGCTCGCGGAGTGCAGAATACTCTGCCTGTGTAGTGCAGCAGAGTTTTTCCCCACTCGCCAAAGGTAAGTTGGCCAGCCCGAGCTGCTGCTCGGGTACAAATTCTACTCAAGCATGCAGGAAAATCAGTGCGAACAGTCACTTCGCGGAATTCCACATCTCCCTCACCGAAATCGACTGTAGGTGATTAAAAAAAGCACAGCAATGCTGACAGCCTCTGTCATACCTGGGAAAATAGGGTAGGCACAAAAACGGACAAAAAAGAAACAAAGAAATGAAAAAATTACAAAGGCAGTCAAAAGGACACAAAAAGTGAAAATTAAGTTGAAACAAGCATTGACTAAGATATAAAATAAGTTTGTCATTGTTCGCCAGCTTTTTGTCAATTCTTGATTTGTTCTTTCATGGTTGTTGCAAAACTTTATTGTTTGGGAAGCTGTTCATCAATCTAAAAAATGACATTGATTAAAGGGAAAAATATTTTTGGTGTCAAAAAAGCACACATTACCATAGAACTCTGTGGCACATAAGGGAACTACATTGTGCATAATTTTAAAAGGGCAGCATGCCATAACTCTAGTGAAGTCAGCCAAAGGCTGAAGTAGGCTGATGCATTACCCTTTTGATGGGGGATTGGAGACGAATGGGAATGACACGACCACATGCAAATGGATAAAGTGTGGCTGAAAACTCATCTATGTTTCCATGTCTTACACATAATTTCAGTAAAATAAAAATGTCTTGCCTAACACTGACCTAAAAAAGCCAATCATTCTGCCATTGGCTGCGAGCCTCCTGCCTTTGAGAAAGAAGGAAGGAAGGAAAGAAAGAAAGAAACAAAGAAAGAAACAAAGAAAGAAACAAAGAAAGAAACAAAGAAAGAAAGAAAAGTGCTACAAGTGCTTCACATTAAACACAAAAAGACCGATTTTTCAGCCTGGGCAAAAGTTAATAAAGAACCACTGGTTGCATTGAGTTCAGACTAAATGTGTTCTGAAGAGTTGTCTGCTTATAAGATGTATACAATTAAAGCTTTCAGTTTGTGTACTGCATGCAAAGTAAAAAGAGCATAATTTAATATAGAGCATATTCAAATCACACATTATGTTAAGCTGTGAAATGTCAGCAGTCAGATGAACAAAGGGCACTTCAAAAGGAATTTACAACAGCATTGGCATGAGACAGGATCTGATAAAGCGCTTAATGTAACCTGTGCTCACATCTGGTGGGAAGGTCCTTCTTTCACCTCAGGATCTAAACAAGAATGCAATGCTAAAGTAATCATAAAGTAAAAATGAAACCAAAAACACTTCCACTGAAGGGAGCTACCTTATTTGCGGATGTGCTCCGTGTGAAAGGGCTGAATGCAGTCACTCAAAGTGAAGCTGGTGAGTGGCTGAAGTAGGTTGACCCATTGTCCCGTGTTGTTTGCTGTAGTGAGTAGAAGACACATTTGACTGACACAACAACAGACCAATGGATGAAGAGAGGTGGCAGAAAGCGGCTTTAGGTAAGTATACTATACACATAATTTTCATAAAATCAAAAGGTCTTGGCTAATGCCAGACTTAAATATAGAAGAAGTGGACAAGAATAGAGTGGGTGGAGCTGGATGACACTCGGGAGTAGGAAAACATAAGTTATAACTGGGCAGAGGTAGACTGGAGTAATCAAAATGCCAGTGTACTTGTGCAACGCTACACGCCATTTCACACCTTTTTTTTAATATAAATTATGGCTCTGATTTCATTTTTAAACGCGCAGCATCGGAGATGCTTTATTTATAATTAGACCTAATTTCGAGTAATTTTGCATTATTTAACATGTTTTCAGAAAAGAAAAATGCCAATTTTGCACACCCCTAGTCCTTTCCAATATGGAATGACATTTGTCACGTGGCTGAAGTAAAAAAAAAATGTTTTTATTTGTTTCAGTTAAGCGACATCTCTACTTTCTAGAATATTAATAAATAATGACAGTGCAACTCTTGTGTCGGATTATTTATGGCACTTTTTCCAAACTTGAATGGAAAAAATGTTGTTCTGAAAAATGTATGAATTGTTTTGGTAATATGGCAATATTGCATTTTGAAGCCATGAATACAAATTGGGCACGAGATAAAACAAAATGAGCAACTGTAATAGGGTCTTATGAGTCTGAGAAGAGCATTTCAAGAATCCGTTTGACGAATGCTGCCGCTGCATGTGTGAGAACCTGCAAATAAGATTATAAAAAATGAGTCTGTTGATATATTTGAAATTGTGCACGTTATTGCACAAGTAGAGTCAGCTGGTTACAGATCTCCTTTTGTCCTCTGGTGTATGTGTATTTCAAGTAAAATAAGTACTGAGAATTTCAGACATTGCACAATTTATGAAACGCGCTTTCAATAGGTTTGTATATTGTCTGGTTTGGCTACTGAAGCAGTAAAACAAAGTAAAATGATCTGCAGCAATGCTACTTGATTTTAAAATTATCTCGGAAGGCCAAAACAATTTTAAATGTTTTAATATTATTAATAATATACAATAATAATAATAATATAAAACGGTGTAATGTCCTACTAAACCATAAAAACATTAAAACCAGTCAAAAGGACAGCTAAACAAAATGCTCACATTGGAATACATTCTGCAGCAAAAGAGGCATCCTTACTGCCCCACCAATCATCCATGTCCCACTGGCCTTAGGTAAGATGTGATAAGAAACAGTATCTCGGTCTCCTTCAGAGGAATAGCCCTGTTCACAGTTTCCTGTAAGATCAGTATATACGGGCCCATCTGTGCTTTACTGCACTGGTGTGCATTTACATACATATATCCACTTTATATTGATATGTGTAAAGCAGAATTAGAATTTAAATAAATAATTTTCTGTAAAGGTAACAATATGATGGGATCTAGCCATGTGTTGGATCAATCAATCAATCAATCAATCAATCAATCAATGTGGATTTGCAAAGCACAGCTAATATATCTAGGCGCTTGCAGGTCCTGGATGCTCATTCAAATAGCCAGGTCTTGATAAGAAAGCAAGGAGAAAGCAGTAAAAACGAAGGAAAAGGCAGAGCAAAATACGGCAAAAAGCAAGGAGAAAGGAAAAGGTAGTGAAAACGAAAGAAAAGCAAGGAGAAGGCACTCAAAAAACAGGGGGAAAAGCAAGGAGAAAGCAGTAAAAACGAAGGAAAAGGCAGAGCAAAATACGGCAAAAAGCAAGGAGAAAGGAAAAGGTAGTGAAAACGAAAGAAAAGCAAGGAGAAGGCACTCAAAAAACAGGGGGAAAAGCAAGGAGAAAGTAGTGAAAACAAGAAACAAGCAATTGGGTTTGCTTTCTCCCGCAATATTAGAGCTATGTTTAGTACAAATAGAAAGACTTAAAACCATCTTGTGTAAAGAAAGACATTTTAAGAGATGAATTCACAAATTTAGGGAACAGAAACTAAAACACTGCAGTATAATGTATTTAAGAATCATATACTGGGATATGAGATGAATGTAACAGGAATAGTTTTGATGAGGTTTAAATAGTTAATGTTAGAGCTTTTCTCACTAGTGTTTATAAAATACTACTATGCTCTAACGTTGAATTTGAATATGTAGACCTATTCACTAGAAGGGGTCATAGTGTGGATAGAATGCTACAACACAATTGCAATTGTATATTATGTATTATTTAATGAGGTAATTACTAATGTGTTAGACTTGGCCCTTTTTGGAGGGTTATCCCCAAACCTTTTGCTTCTTCCTCCTATGTTTTCCTGACCTGTTGTTGTTGGCTTTAGGATTCCGCTAATCAGTGCTGAAGTGCATATGCTCTCTGTGTAAATAGTTTTTATGGATTGGTGTTTCCATGATTGCCATATTTAATTTACTGGTAAGCCCCTAGTAAAGTGCACTATGTGTGCCAGGGCCTGTAAATCAAATTCTACTAGTGGGCCTGCAGCACCGATTGTGCCACCACACGAGTAGCCCTGAAAAGGTATCTCAGGCCTGCCACTGCAGTGTCTGTGCACAGTTGTAAACTGAAAAGAAGCAAACAGGTTGCACTCCGAATGTTTATCTGGAACTATAATCTTCACCTGTCTTTTTAGTATTGTTAGGGTGCTATAGAGAAACACCTCCTGACCAAGAGGTGTGGGTAGAACAGTCCAAAAGAAATATATGGCTCCCACCACTGGGGAGACAACTCAAATAAGCACTCCTTGATGCAATATACTTATCGCTAAACCAAGTAAATACATGCGGTAATCACTTTAGGAAAATCTTTAATCGTCCATTGTATTTAGGGTTAATCCATAATTGGAAGTAACATATCCTTGTAATTCAATTCTTCATTACAAAAGACATATGTAATTGAGTAATATTTCCTTCCACAGGAATTCTGTGTCAAAGCCCCAATGCATTTCGGGTACAACCCTTCTTCAGGGGAAATCCCTAAAAAGAAAAAATAAGGTGCTAAGTACACCCCGAGTAGAATGCGTATCTGTGATTAAGAAGTGTTCAAAAATGTGGCATGCTAAAGAATCCACCACCAGAAAAAACGCTGTGTTCTCCTTATAAGTGTTGTCCGTTAACTATGCGAAAAAACGGTAAAAATTGCACTTAATGAATTCAGCGAAAAGTGAACTGAATCGCGGATCTTCTACAAATTACCAATGGTTAATCAGGAGTGAATAATGATACAAACAATGATTAATTAATCAAACTGCAAAAATAAAGAGAATAACAGATATCAGGTGTGTTAAATTCTAGGTAGAATAAAAATGTGAACGTCCGACGCTTAAACAGATTTGCCTAGATGCGGTAAAACGAAAGTGAATAGTGATTAGAATGATGAAGCCGTGAAAGGAAAAGAATAACAAGTGTAAGGTGTGTTAAGTTCAGAGTAGAAAATGAAAATGTGGACATCCGGTGCTTTAGAATACCTGTGAAGAATGCTCACACGAGCATCCACTAGTCAACTCGCTCGTCTCGGAAATGCTGTTGTCAGCGTCTAGAGACCCGGTAGTGATTAGTATAGTGAACCCGGAAGTTAACGCGCGGTAAATCATGGAAAGTGATGGTGAATAAGAAAAAATATCGAGTATCTGAATGCGAAAAAAGACTCTAAATAAAAGTATTAAGAGGTTAAAATATGAAAGTATGTAAGGAAAAATTTGGTGTGCAAACAGAACTTAATTGGAACGCTCATAATATAGTGCATATTTAACATGAAAAAGAAGAAATCAAATGAGGCTGAGAATAGTTGATTAACCCAAGTAGACCCGCTGTAAAATGGTAGAAATGAACAACATCTGTAGAAGATAGTAAGGAAGAAATATGAAAGAGAAAAGAGAAAAAGGGAAAAAGAAAGAACGAAAAATAGTTTATGTAGAAAAAGTCTGAGATTGAGTCAAATAATAATAGAGATGGTGAATATTGAAATAATAATTGAACTAATAAATTGTGCAATCCACTAAGGAACAATGAACATGATTATACACGTGTTACAAGATATAAAGAGGAATCTTAAAGGTAACAATTAAATTCACATCGTTCATTAAGGCCTTTCGGTTGTATTGAGTTCAATTTGTATATCCAATAAAGTTCACGGTGTATCAACATTTTTTTGTTGTCTCTGCCTTCTTTGTAAAGAACCTGTTCCAATATCAAAAATCATAACTGACTTATATTATGGTTCGTAGTGAAAAAATGTGCTGCTACTGTTGATTTGGTGTTCGTATATTCGATTTATGTTCGATTAAACGTGTTTTAATTTTTCTTTCGGTTTTCCCTACATAGGGTAATCTACAGGGACACTTTAACAAATATACAACGTTGGTAGAATCACAAGTAGCAGATACTTGTAATTTGATAGGTGTCCCTTGAGTAGGATGAGTCAGAGTAGTACCTTTTATGATGTTATTGCAACTCCCGCAATTGTGACAGGGAATGGTACCAGTATGTACTTGGTTGACTTTGTCGGATTTCATTTGTAAAATTTGTTGTAAATTTTTAGTACGCTGGTAAGTGAAAATGGGTAATTGTTGGAATATACCTTTAAAATCGCTTTCTGATTGCAGTAACGGCCAATATTGGCAGATAATATTTTTAATGTGTTTACTGCGTGTCGAGTATTTGGAAACAAATACCATGCGTTCAGCATTCTTTTGAGACCGAACATTGTAAACTGCCATGTTTACCTGGCAGGCCCTAACTTTCCCTTCTCTTCCTCTATGGTAGGCCCAAGATAACCCCATAGGCAGGGTGCAATGTATGTAAAAGGTAGGACATGTACTGGTGTGTGTGACATGTCCTGATAGTGAAATACTGCCAATTTTTATTTTCACTATTGAAAGGCTTTCTGCCCCATTGAATATTATGGGAAATAAGTTGTAACATCTCACAAGTATAACTTCCTATTGGTACAAGAAAGAGAAATAAAGTTTAGGATCATAGGACCTCAGAATTTAATAACATATCTTTTAGCAAAGATGGTTTTTTTAAATTGAGTGTTTGAAAATGCATATTCTTGTTTAACCATTCTAGGTGCCTCTGCCTGTTTGTGGATTAACTGTCTGGTTTTGGAATGACAGGGGCTGGGGATGTGCATTCACTGTAGACAGCCACGGGGTTGAGGTGTGCGAGGGCCATCCTGGATGAATAGACCTTGGCTGAGTAGTGGGATGAGATTTCCTTGCATCTGAATAGGGCCTGTCTCTCATACACAATGCTGTCTCCACCCCCTGTGGTCATACTGCACCAATGAGGATAGAACTAGTTTGGACTGGGCTCAGAGACCCTTGCACAAAGAGAACAAATGCATTTTGGGGTATAAGTATTAGCCCTACAACCCCAAAACCTTTGCCAAGGAAAAAAGTTGAAGAGGTGTGAGTAGGAGTCCTGCCCCTTTGCGGTGTGTTGTGTGGGGTTGGCCTGCAGTTGCAGTTTCTTCCAAGGAAAGGACAAAGACTGGAACTTTGCTGTGAACCTGCTTGAAGAAGAATCTCCAAGGGCCTGTGTTTGCTGGCCTTCTGTTATGAAGTCTCAGGGACACAAAGACTTCACCCACAGCTCCCCTGAACGTGACTCCTCAGAGTTCTTCTGACCTGCAAAGTGATGCCTATTCCAGCTGTGGGCCTCTGGAGGCTGTCCCTGCTACTGGGAGCTGGAAGAAAAGAAAAACTGAAGAAATTGATGCATTGCTCTTCTTGTGGCAGTTTTTCCGGCGCAGCACCGCTGGGCAAGAAGAATCTCTACGCATCGTTGTGTTGATCTTGAACCGACGCAGCGCTTGTCGTGGCTGCAAGGACTGATGCAACAAAGGTTCATGGCTGAAGAAATGGAGGCAGCGCTGTATCAATTGCTGACGCATCCCAGATTTCCATGCATTGCACCTGTGCGGCAAGTTTTCCTGACGCATCAGCCCCTTACCAGATTCGTGTTGGTGTCAACGCATCACTTCCCCCTACAGATCAGATTCAACGTATCACTTCTCCTGTGTGCAGTAGAACTGTCGCATTGCCTCCCCATGGTCTCAGGAACTGACGCATCTCTTTGTTTCTCGACGCTTCCCATCCCTGCAGCTGTTTGGCCTTGTTAATTTTGACGCATCAACAGGTACTTGGTGAGAAATCACGCATCCATAGTTTTCAATCGACCAAGTTGTTTGAAACCATTTAAAAGTCATATTCTTATCACATGTATGTTGGATTTTTGTCATTTTGGTCCTGCTGAATTTAGATAAAAATACTTTATATTTCTAAACTGGTGTGTTGTCCATTTGTGGTGTTATCACTGCATTACTGTGTGTTTTGAGTACAAATACTTTCCACATTGCCTTTGGGATAAGCCTGTCTGCTCGTGCCAAGCTACCCAGGGGGTGAGAAGGGGTTATCTAAAGTGTGCATACCCCTTATCCGGACTTGAAGCTAAGGTCCCTATTTAGACAGAGGTACCTACCTCTGCAAATTAGAGACCCCCATTTCTAACACAATGCAACCTTTTCAAAGGTATGGTCGATTTCAAATTCCAGCACAGTTTCTTTCTAGACTACATTCTAAAAAGATTAGAGTTGTTACATTTTCATACTGTTGGAGCTTGTTGTTTGTCATTTGATATGCAGTCACTACTTGGCAACTACTTAGTGTGTGGTACTCCTTAAATGTGTTTTGCCAAGTACACAAAGTTCATGACAAACATGACAAACATTAACCTTACAGCATGGGCACTTGCAAACATTTTCAATAGGGCCAAAAAGTATGATGTGTGGCATGACTTAGGGCTGTATTAATGCCTGAAGGGTAAGGGCCAGGGATGGTATAAGGTGCGCTATGGAAAGTACATGCATGGTGTCAAAATGTTGTCTTGGAATTATTTTGAGGGTTGAATCAAATCCTTCCTCTGCCTTTGTCCCTTTAATTTCCATTATATGATAGAGGTGGGTGAGCCACAGGAGGCTTGAACCAGACTCAAGCCACATAAATGGTTCTGAATCAGCTCAAACTTCTCTTGGGTCCTCAAACCCAAAATGAGCTGAGTTTCTGTCTGCCACCCACGCGCCAAATTCATGTGCCAAGAATTAAAGACAATGCATTACCTTTTGTTGTAAAATATGAGAGGGGAAAAGATACTTATTCAGAGGCTGAATTGCACTAGGTGTAATCAGAAAACCTAGCATAAACCTTATATCCCCCACTTGACCAAATTGTATAATCCTGGGCAATTGTTTTATTTCAGTTTCTTTTTCTTCATTATCACATATGAAAGATCTTCAAAATCATGAGTTCAGGATTTGTATTGTTAAAACCCTCTTTTGTGTTTGATTTTATAAACTTTATTGCTGTTTCAAGTATAATAACAACCGTGGTCATCCAGAGGGTGCACATGAAAAATGACTTACCTCTTGACACTGACAACCCCTCCCCTGATGCCATGCCATGCCACGCCACGCTGTGTGTATTTCACGCCCACAGGTCCGCTTGTCTACAAAACCTGCATGACTGGCATCAGAAGGAGGTCACAGTAAGAGTTTAGCCAAGGCTGTGTTTCTTGAGAGGTTGCTTAGGGGCAGCCCATTGAGATCCAGTGAAAACAGAAATTAGTGTGCTGTTGAAATCATCTGGTGGATTGAGGGCAAAGCCTTGTCGTATGAGTTTCTCTAAAGGCCTCGAGGCACTATAGGACCATAACTGCTACTGCCATCTTGTTTTGCTCGCAGCAATCTCACCTCGCCTTGTTGTATCTTTGCCTCCATGCCGCCACTGCACCCGGCTTGCTCGTGGAGATGGGTGGATGTGGGTGTGCAGCAAGGTATCGGGAGGGGTTTGTGTTCTGGTTGGGCAGCATATGGTAAGGCAGCAGGGGGTGTTGTCTGCTCCTCCTCATGCGCATGTTGGTGCTCCACTTACACTTACATGTTCATGTCTCATGCTATAGATAGTTACCCTTGATCCTCAGATCGCCTATCTCTCTCTGCAGTATATTGCTTGGATGGTCTTGACTAGATTTGATTAGTCCTCAGTAATTGTACTTGTGCTGTGGGTTCTGGCTGCTCAATTAACAAATTATTGCTACAGGCATCCCTGAAACCGAGTTCTCAGCAGCCTCCTGGTACATATGTGCAGTCATACTGGAAGAATTCGGTTTCATGTAGGTGGGTGGTGGCGGCAGGTCATTAAATCCTGGGGAGACGGTAAATGTGTAATAGCTATTGCTGCTGCTACTATACTGCTAATGTGCCGCTGCATTGATCCTTGTTCTGCAGTGCTACATTGCCAAATTTCCACATGTTTTACCACACCCCTGGCACTGTGTCATTAACTTTATTTATTGACAATACTCTCACCTCCTCCTGAACCTTGTTTCCACCTAACCCGGACCTTGCCTTTGACCCTGTTTTTGTTACATACCTGCTCATTCTTTCCTTGCTGCTTGCTGCTTGAAATATCATACCCAGTATTGATGGTGCAGGCAGCTGGCCATTATTTGGGTGGTCCTATTGTGAAGTCCTGTTAAAACCCCTGGGCAAGCGCAATGCACTGGTGGGGCTGTAGGGTGTTCAGCAGTAGCCCCTCCTAACATGACAACCTCAATAGACCTAATGCTTCAGAGGGTAATGAGGGTTGTAGCTTCTGAACTTGAGCTAACTGAAAGGAGACTTTCCATGGGTCCAAGGGATCTTGCCATTCACGGCCTGGTCCCTGTGTGTCCATTCCATCAGGAAGTATTCCGGGGGGGGGGGGGGTTTGCTCTGTTTGATGATGTCCCTCCAGCTGATAACACCTAGCAGACACTCACCCCTAAAATTATACATGAAGAACCCAGGCAAGCTGCAAAAAAGAACGAGAAAATCTGCCTTTAACAAACAGCCGAAGATCAGTACTCTTGTTAATTCACCACACTCCACCCCTGTTTCTGCTGCTCCCAACTGTGCTGTGGGTGATGTGGGTCACAGCACAAAACCAAAATGAGTGGCTCCTGGCACTGTACCTCTTGTCAGACTGTGATGCCAGGAGGATGTGATTTTCTGAGATACTCACATTTCTAAGGTTGTTGAACAGCGAGTTCAGTTTGTGTTTCTTATATTTTTTAGCAGACTAGTTGAAGTTGCTGCACTATACTCAGAGGAGTGCGGGTGATAGCTCTCTATACTGAGAGGATATACACTCAGCATTCAGTTTACGGATTACTGCGATTTCAGTAAGGACCATGAACCCAATCCTTTTCCTCATGTTTTCTCTATTTTTTCTTTGTTTCTTCTTTCTTCTTCCGTGTTCTCCTCATTTGAGCACATCACTGGTCACCAAAAAATAGGGGGCGTGTTCTTTGGGTGATTGGCTTCTGCTTTTCTCTTTTCCACGCAGAATGACGACACCACACAGTCGAAATCATTTTCAACTTCATTCACTATTGTTGATTCTTGTCTGGTTACAGGACATGTACAGGTGTGTTCTTACCACTCTGGTCAAGCACGTTGTATCTACGGATTAAGTGTATTCTTTCTTTCAATATTACATACAATGAATACGTTAAAATGTTCTTTTGTTTTATCCCTTTAACACACAGGCCCCTGAAGAAGGGATCGTTGAGAATCCCGAAATGCATTGGGCAAAAAAACAACTACTACAATCGCCGTTAATTTCATTGTTTTAAGTTCTATACTGATGTTCTTTTAAGAAGAATTGACATTGATAATTTACATGTTCATCTGGAACTGCATTACTAAGTTTCGTATCAAATGAAATTTTTCTGATTTTGATGATCGATAAAGCTCAACAATTAAAGGAGCATATTTCATGTTACAAGAAATGTCACTGTTTGTTTAATTTTTGTTCAAGGAATGATTATGTTAATTATTAAGTGTACATGGTGAAACAGTGTGTAGTTTCCTTATTGCTGTGCATCCGGTATACAGGTGCATTAGCACCTGCTTTTCATTCACGTTGTTTCAGGTTGGCTACCTTTCCCGGTTTGCACGCACTATGTGTTTTTAGATAGTAGATGTAGATAAAAGAGTATTTCGAATTTATAGTTGACAAGTCTACTCATGAGTGCGCTGACTTTCACTGATTTCCATACTAGAGACCCTGTCATCCCTTCCTACAGACTTCCCTGGAGAGGAGGTCAGACATTCACTCTAAATGAAACTCTAGAAGCAATTTAGGCCCAGAAATCCGGCAAAACCCCTGGTTTGGATAGAATCCAAGCATATTTACTCTAGAGTGAACTTCAGATCTGGGGACCCTATATACATTTCTTGTCAAACACATTGATGGATGGAGCACCGATCCTGAGCGCTCGACTAGGAGCAGAAATAATCCATATTTATAAAAGGGGTGATAAATCCACACCGGGAAATTATAGACCAATAAGTCTAATGGACAATATCCAGAAAGTCTACAGCATGCAAATCTTAGCTAGGCTACAAGATTGGATTGCTCAAGCCAAGTTTTTGTCTCACTTGCAGGCAAGATTTAGATCCAACATGAGCACCATAGACCAGATTGTCTGATTCCTGTCCATTAAGTGGAAGGTAGAAGACATTGATAGGGGGCTACTATTTGTTGCCTTTGTGGATCTGTGCCCTTCATTCGATCTCTTGCCTAGTACAAACATTGGGTGACTGCACAAGATCAGGATCCTGAGTGGACTACCGCGCCTGATCCAGGCATTATACACGGAAAACTTTGCGAGGGTTAGAAGGAGCCCTGCAGGGGAATTGATGGAAGACATTTCAATCAGGAGAGGTGTCAAACCAGGGTATATTTTGGCCCCCACACTTTTTCTCTTGTACAAAAATGTCTGCATTCCCAATCTTTTAAACTGTGAAAACGTTTCTCCAGAGGTGAAAGATTATGAAATGATGTGTCTTCTTTTCATAGATGACACTTTGTTCCTATCAAAGTCATCTCATGGTTTATCAATTCTCTTGGACAGATTTAATAATTTTTGTCTGGACCACAGCCTGGAAATTAACAAAAACAAAATCATGTACATGGTCTTTGGAACCGGGAGTAAAATACCTAAGAGTAAGGTATTCCTAGGGGGGGAGGCTCTAGATAGGGCCCATGAATTTCACTATTTGTGCGCAAGACTGGAAGACTTCAAAAGATGGGTAGCACAGGTCCAGAAAGTGTCATGATTCTAAAGCAAAGAACCGGGTCTATCTTAAGATTTGCCAATAGATCACCCACTTTCTCTATCTCCCCTCCATTGGAGATATATAAGATTCAAGCCTGTTATGGTGCCATGTATGGAGTAGATCTATGGGGCAATGTAATCTTATCACCTTTGAAAAAGTTGAAAATGCCTTTATTAACTCCCTCTTGAGACTCCCAACCAGTGCACCGACCCTGCCTATTAGATTCAACCTCAACCTAAGATCGATTTCTGACATTGCTATGTTGAGAGACCTATCCAATATTGGCTCAGGTTCTGGAAAACAAGTATCTGGGTCCCTATAGGGACTGCAGCAGTTTTTTTAAAGGTTTTTTACATATTTACATGTTTGTTGTCTTAAAAATGAACATGCCATAAAAATAAACGTGTTTCTAAGGATAAGTAGTGCAAGACACCTTCTTTGCTTCTGTTCCTTTACTTAAGTTAACATGTGAATAAATGTTTACAAGTTTATCAGCTTTATGAAAGTTAGTGCCCTGTCAACTAAACAGCAAGCTAGTGCTGCTGTTCACATGGGGGCTACATATAAAAGTTAGGAAGGATGCAAGCATCCGCTGGGCAGTACTTTGAGTATCTCTGCCTGTTAGAGCTGGCATTTTGGTTTGGCCTTCCCTCAAGTTTTTGCCTTCATCTTTTCTGTTTTCTGAATTCCATTTTTTTGCAATTAGGACTCAGTGCACTTTAGCACTGGTAACCCATGCTAAAGTGCCTGTGCTCACTCCCTTAAACATGGTAAAATTACCTTACACGTGATTGGGACATTTAATTTACTTGTAAACTGACACTGTATGTACCCAGGGCCGGTTAATTAAATGATACTAGTGGGACTCTGCTGGAATCGGCATGTTCTGGTTGGCTGAGGCGAAGCCCTAGCCAGGCAGAACCTACCACACTCGTCAGGGCCAGGTGATTACATTCACTGTATAACCTGCATTCATCCTTGGATAGCTTGGCACGGAGCAGTCAGGCTTATCAGAGAGGCAATATGTAAAGCATTGGCTCCACACTCTCACACAATAAATTCTCAGATTGACACAAAAGAGACCACGCATGGTGTATGTAAATAAAGTTTGATATTTAACGTATTAATTAACACAACATGAACATTATGCATTTCTGGGCATACATCACAATAGGACATATCACTAGCACTACTAGGCCCAACCATGTTAAAATGACAACTGTAATATGCACACTTGGGAAACATCCTACTTTACCCCCCAGCACCCTTAAGCGGTGCAAAACGTTGTCAGACCTAAACCCACCCCGGAAATTATTATTATTAAATCCTTCACATTGATAGGGTGCACCCCAGATCAAAACGATATCAGAAATGTGTACACACAGATAATTGCAACACTTTTAAGCAGCACCGTGCGCCAAGGCAGCATGGCTAACAACCAATGTAAAATTTAATATTATTTTGCGAAGGAATCAACGTGTAAAGCAACACTTCTCTGTGTTGTAAGTAATAACACCCAGCCACTTCACACACTCACTCAGCACCATTTTGCAGTGCCACAGATATCATGCAGGCCCGAAATGTTGTGCAGTTCCCACTAATCCATATGATCTGCGCTTTTGTGACAACATACACTTTGGGTGAGGTGCTTAGACTGATTCCATGCACACCCGTAGGATTTGATGGCCTAGAGACCAGCTAGCTCACAGTCCCACCATAAGAGCCCCTAACTCAAACAGGAACCAAATAGCCAATAACCAATAAGCCTGTCTTAAGTCAAACTTAAGACAAAATCCTAACGTTACCACTACTAAATGCCTTCTGTGAATATCTAAAGCAGTAAGTTTAGGATTTTGTCTCAGATTAGTTCTGTGAATCAGCCCCATAGTACGGAGAGCACTCACACACACCCTCACACACACAGCCCCTAATGTGGTGCACTGATATCCGGTCAGTGAGTGGATAATACACATGCAGACCCCATGGCCCAAGCACTCCTCCCCCAGTCACCTAACACCGACCACCCTAAACAAACAGGCTGGAGATAAAGAAAACCTTCCCCAGAAGCTAGGCCAATCGTGGCTGGAATCACACCTAATCAGGGTCACAGGGAAGAAGGTGGGGGAAGGTAGCATGGCTAATTAGGCAGCAGACGACAAATGGAAGTTTTGCCACTACACAGCATGTTCCCCCATGGTATGTGGAGCAGAAGTGGGCCGAGGGCAATAGTTGTTCAATCAAGGAATTTCCACACTGTGGTCTCTGGCACAAACCCAGATGTGAGAAGCGCGGGGGATCATTCTGTCTCTAGACCTGCTACCGATTGCTCTCAGAAGCTTTTTTTAGCTCAGTCAATCACTGTCAACACCCCGGCCCAGTTCAGGCAGAATTATTTTGTAACATGAAGTCATGAGCCCGGATGTGGAGAAGGCAGTTGGTCTGCCCACTACGGCACAAAAGGAACAATCAATGAATGGGGGATGATGCAGGGGAGCCCTGTCGGACACATATTGATCAAAATAGCACCCGGTCAATTGAAGCCCCAAAAAACATGAATCTGCTCCTTTGCACCTCCCTGGAAATGAGCACAACATCTGGTGCGCGTTTTTCTGAGTCTCCCCAGACAATTCCTCTCACACACAATGAAGGATTGCAAATTCTGTCCCTCCCTGGAAATGAGGCCTAATGCCTGGTGAGAGTTGTTCTGAGTCGCACCAGACAATTTCTAGCACACAAACATACACAAGTTCAGTAGTGCTCCACAAGGTAGAACAAAGCACTACTACTGTTATGCCCGACCTTCGAGGCTCGCAACCTGTGAATCGGATACCGCATGCAATGAGCCTTCAGTTATTGTATTGCACAAGAGAAATGTAGCATGATCAACGAAGCGGGTCATGCTGGGTCCCGCAACCTGTGAATCCGCTCACCACCAACAAGACGCTTTTGCACGTTGAGGCCTCACTTGGTAGGGCCACACTCCTTAGATGCGGGCATTACTTTTTGAGACAATCCGGTCTCCGGGCACAATGCTTAGTTATACGCTCACACCGCACTACCAGTTGGGATACAGCAGATGATGTGGGCACTTAAGAGGGCATCGCCCTCCAGGTGTCACAGGTAAATAGTGTGGGTCCCTCGCAGGTCTTTAATGTCCCTGAGATCTCTACCAGAGAACAGGGGGAGCCAACAAGCCCTTGAAGAGCACACTTTAGGGTGCCACACAGCAACAGGTCACTCCAAAGAACAGGGGAACCCTACTCACAACGGAACCAGGGTAATTGTTATATATGGAAGAACAGTGGTTCCAGTGGATAATAGAAAGAATGATTTAAGCAATGAATACGCACAATGGCAATAGATTTAAAAGGACTTGGTAATGTCAGAGGACAAAATGAAATCTCTACACAGTTGAATCAATACAATATTTTATATAAAGCAGTAAATAGTATATACACTTCTTTTAAATCACAAACGTAAAGACATTTTTGTGCATAGTGTCCCCAAGTGAAAATTGGAACCAAAAAGTGACTGTACAAAACAAAATGCTTTTTAGAAAAGTGGGTTTCCATAAATAAGAAGAAGAAAAGAAAGAACGACCATATAAATACACGTTTTCAACAGTCTACATATGCAATGATACAGGCTGGATTGTGGTCTGTTCTATGTGCTTGTCGACGGCGTTTCGACCCTCCTGTGAATGCGGGGTCTCTTCAGGACTAACGATGCAGGGACATCTACAATAAATTAATGAATGTAAACTCAGACTTTCTCTTTTCTGCCATGGTTCTTACTGTTTACAGCTAACCAATGCCGCAGTATATACCTTCATTTCTTTGAAACTACCATTGTAGTCACTATTCTTGCAGTGCCAATAACTAAACATGACCTTCTTTCCTTTGGAATTACCGTTGTAGAACCCGGCTGGGTCCTCACGTGAGTTATTTGTTTTACTTTGCACGATGGCACTTCTCTCAGGCTGCGCCTTTTTCCACACCCAGGTAACCATCCTTTAGTTTAGTCTTTCAGTACAGTTTCTCGCATCTGTGCCGGTACATGGGCCTCATGCTTACCTTCATTAATTTATTGTAGATGTCCCTGCATCGTTAGTCCTGAAGAGACCCCGCATTCACAGGAGGGTCGAAACGCCGTCGACAAGCACATAGAACAGACCACAATCCAGCCTGTATCATTGCATATGTAGACTGTTGAAAACGTGTATTTATATGGTCGTTCTTTCTTTTCTTCTTCTTATTTATGGAAACCCACTTTTCTAAAAAGCATTTTGTTTTGTACAGTCACTTTTTGGTTCCAATTTTCACTTGGGGACACTATGCACAAACATTTCTTTACGTTTGTGATTTAAAAGAAGTGTATATACTATTTACTGCTTTATATAAAATATTGCATTGATTCAACTGTGTAGAGATTTCATTTTGTCCTCTGACATTACCAAGTCCTTTTAAATCTATTGCCATTGTGCGTATTCATTGCTTAAATCATTCTTTCTATTATCCACTGGAAACACAGCAATAGGTAGTCAGCCCAGGCCAGCCACTGTTCTGAAAGCTTGAACGATCCCTTCCAATGTCAGTAATCCTCTTTGTGCAGAACAGATTCCTCTGGCACTGTGCACCACGCAGTTCCAGGATCTCTGGTCCCACGTCCCCACAAGTGTATCTCTGCCCTGCTGAAGTAGGCTGCCAGTAGTTATACTGTTGTGTGCCTTTGAAGATAAAGGTGGTTAAGAGAGTTTCCCTTTGAACCACAGATGTCTCACCTACATTTCAGTCCTCTCTGCCATGGGGCCATGGAATGAAGATCTTTATCCTTAGTGGGGCTGGGAGCTGGCTCCCAGAGACCAAGGGGCATATGTATCAACCGAATTTTTAATCGCAAACGCTGCGATTCGCAAAAAACAGCGTTTGCGATAAAAAATTCGCAAAACGGGATGTATGAGGCAAATTCTCATCGCAAATTTAAGGAATCGCTAATTTAGCGATTTCTTAAATTTGCATAAGCATTTAAGAAATCGCAAATCACTATTTCTTAAATGATATGTAACACGCACAACAACATTGTAAATTATCCTTAAGAAATCGCAAATTACCACCAACTTCTAGTTGGTGGTAATTTGCGTTTTCTGTTAAAAATGCACTTTTTGGAACTTTACAAAGTGCCACGTGGCGCACATACATGCCCTTAGGGTATGTATGTGCGCCATATGCACACACATGCTCATTTCAGGGATGCATCAAGGTGTCATCATGACACCCTTGCACCTTTGAAATTATTCTCAAATTGCGATTAGCAAATTGCGAATTGCAATTTGAGAATTACTTCCCATTCATTCCTATGGGTCTCCTGGCCCATAGAAATGAATGGGAAGGTATTCCTTAATTGCGATTTCGCAATTTGCTAATCGCAATTAAGGAATTTTAAGAAATCGCAAAAGTTTTGCGAATTTTTAAATACATCCCGTTTTGCAATTCTCAAATAGCGATTCTTTAAAAATCGCTATTTGAGAATCGCAAATGGAGATGTGATACATATGCCCCCAAGTCTCAAAACCTCTTCCCCAAATCTATCCAGCCAGGCTTTCAAATGGCAGAGATCTGTTGTTCCAGTTGCATGCCCAGTGTTTATAGCTGTCTCTGGGAAATGCACAGATGTGCTCCCCCATCCCCCAGAGAGGGCTGGAGTCAAACTAAAAGACACACAAAGAGTTTTAGAGCAAAGAAATGCCCACTAAAGCTATTAATGAAAAATCCCTCTACCACAGGAGAGGGTTTGTCATTGAGAATCCAATCATTGGAAATATTATGAGGCTGCTCCACTGTGATCCACTATTGCAGCTTGAAGTAATTTCAGCTCTTCTCCTATGTTAACCTATGTGGCGAATAGACCTCATAGGTAGTGAACAAACACATGAGTATGCTTCACTACCTTCGCAAGGAACACACGTGTACCTGCCCTGCCTTTCACCTACCACGTGCTTCACCACTTAAGACTTATCACAGGGGTGCCCTAGGGGCAGAGAAAGGTCCCATCAGGATTAGGCAGTGGTTTAGAAAGTCCATTCTGAGCATAAGTGCAATTGTGCACACACAGGCCTGCAATGGCAGACTTTGACATATGTTTAAACACACCACAGATGCAAGTGCAGACACACAGGCCTGCAATGGCAGGTGGGAGACATGTTTTAAAAACATCCATCGTGCAAGTACGCACCTCCCAGGCCTGCAATGGCAGGCTTGAGACATGTTTAAAAACATCAGGTAAGCACTGCTTCCAAACATGTGTAGGAAGGGGGCATGCACTTTCACACTGCAATTACAGTGCGAAGGTGCCCAGGGCCCTAAGGCCACTAAGAGAGGATCAGCAAACCACAATGCGTTGTCTCATGGGGAGAGCCAACCTTCTGGATAAGGAAACCCCTCATAGGGGTACTTTACTACCTGGGCAAGAACAATCATGTGTGCCTACCCTGCCTTTTACCTACCACTTGCTCCACCCTTCAGGGCATCCCCATTGGTGCTCTAGTGGTAGTGGTTGGCCCACTCAGGGTTGGTTAGTAAGTTAAAAATGGCGACATGAGCATAGGCATGACTGTGCAACCACAGGCCTGCAATGGCAGGCTTGATACATACTTGAAAGACTATTCTGGTGGTTGGACAATCAGTGCTGCTTCCCACCATCAACTAATGCAGTACCTGCCCTGGGTATATGATGTACCTTTTTACAGATCTCGTCCAGGAACAACAGATAAACCAATTAAGAAAGCACCACTTCCTAGCATGTGTAGGAATGGTGCACATGCTTGCACATTGCTTTACAGTGGAAAAGCACTAGGAGTCCTAGGGTCAGAGAAAGAGAATCAGTAAGAAAACAGGAGGAGAAAAAGCTAACTGTTTTAGCGAAATCCCTTAAGGAGACCCATGTCCAACAGCCTGCAACACTCATCATGATACCCATAAAAGTAGCACTTTAAAACATGCCTCAGGACTGCCATTGCAGCCTATAGTACAGTTTCAAATTGCCTTTTCAACCTGGCAAAATAAACCTTTCGCTAGGTCTAAATCTTCTTTTTCTAATACATATATGTCACCCCTAAAGTAGGCCCTTAATGCCCCTAGGGCAAAGTGCATTTTATTTAAAAACGGGTAAATGTGGGTTTAAGTTTTAAATGCCCAGGTAGAGGCAAACTCCTAAGTTAGATTTTCACCACTTTAAGGCAGATCTCTCTCTTTGGATAACATTGTGTTAACTTATTACATTTAATAAATGATAACTTTTGATTGAGTCAACATACAAAAGGGACCCTCTATACCAGAATTTTTTTAAGAGTTACTCAGACTTCGTTTCCATTTCGCACCTGCTCATACACACGTCACCTATCATTCAAAAGGTTATTTAAATGTCCTCACGCAGCTGTACCTGCACATAAAATACATACTGAAAACATGTAGGTCAAGACATAATAGATAAGACATGATCAATAACACAAAAAGCATTGTAGACAAGAGTTGTTCTTTCTTGTGAACATATAGTCTGTCCACAGATAGCTTGTTTACTTTTATCGTAGTTTTAGTGTATTCACATTAATGTACAAAACACTAAAGAAGACTATTGACTCCACAATTAAACAGATGACATAGTGATCAAACATATAGATTGCATGTCACATGAATCATCTATATCCATATCAACAAACGTAAGTGTTGAACATAAATTGTATCAGTAAAGGGGATATATGAATGTCCTATGTATGTGCTGTTATTAGTACAGCGGGGGCCCTATGTGGTTGAGGTACAATGTTTCACCCTTAGTTTGTTGTCTAAAAGTCAAGGTGCATCAACAGTCTGCCTGACTTTGTGGTGGCTCTTGCTACACTTTTCTCTGCAGTAGCTAATCTTGCTCAGTGGGACCTCTGGGCGAAGGAATCTGGCATCATGGAGCCCACATTTTCTAGAGCCTGCGGCTTCACCTCTGGAGATTTCCGATTTCTAAAAGGTAAAAATCTTCACCCTGACTCTCCGACAAGGACAACGCCTTCTCCTTGTACACCATCTGCAGAACTCTACCTTCTCAGAAACTTTTCTTCAAAATTTCTTCTAAGTTGAAGGTAAGCCAAGG
Organism: Triturus cristatus; assembly: GCF_964204655.1. Classification (NCBI taxonomy): domain Eukaryota; kingdom Metazoa; phylum Chordata; class Amphibia; order Caudata; family Salamandridae; genus Triturus; species Triturus cristatus. The sequence goes on from NC_140582.1 coordinate 593,378,045, forward strand.
CTGGGCCTAATCCACCTCAAGGATCCGACCCACTCTCCACCATGGTCAGCCTTAACTTTTGATTTTGTCCAAGTCTTGCACGACCAGATGCCCGCGGTTGATGCGTTGATCTTTTAGGCACTATTCTGCACTAACAACTTTAAAAATTCACGACCCCGGTTTTAGTGATTGGATTTAATTTGTGTTTGTGTAATTTTTTATATTAAACTTGCCTCTGGTTTTCTAAAATGATTTGGCATTTTTCTTGTGTAGTGGTTTTCACTTTATTACTGTTTATGTCCTGCAAAAATATTTTACTCATTGAAGTTAAGCTTGACAGCTTTTGTGTCAAGCTAGCAAAAGTTTAAGCCACGTGCATTTAGTTACTTTTGAAGTTTACTGTGACAATGATTGTGTCTGTTGCCTGAGTGGGGCTTCCTCCCCCCTAAACCAATAACTAGGCCTAGGTGAGTTCGCAGAGCATTGTGAAGTGACCAAGAAACTCTGCCACGCTACGCAGAGTTCCGCAAGTGGCGGGGTGTGTTAGGTTGTGCTGTTGACTCTGATTTTTAGCACCGGGTGTTTGTCTCGTGCTTGAAAATCAGCACAAACTGCACTATGCGCAGCACAACAGGGTGCTGTTTGTTTCTACTGCTCAAGTAGATGTCCTACTCGAGTGGCAGCTTCCTAAATGCGATCCAAAGGTTAATCAACGAGAGCAGTAGCAGCCATTTGTGACCACTCACGTTGAAAAATCTCTCTGGAAGGTGGTCTGGAGTAAGAGTTTACTCGCTCGCCAACTTAATGTTAGCAAGCATGAGTGAGGAAACAATCTTCTCTGCTCCATGTAGTGGAGTTTTTTGGAACTCTGCGTGCTATGTAGAGCGCAGGGTGAGAACAACTCTACAAACTCAGTAAGCTGAGCAGAATTTCACGCCCAGGCCTAAATAAAACCTAGGTTCATACACTGCCTTACACTCCGGGCCAAATTAGGACAGCAGTCGGACAGCCAACCGACCGCCATCACAACGGGAATGAGACCGGCCAAGTCCAGGTGCAGAACAGATGAGTTTGACGTTTTTTATGTCTCTGAGACTTCACATCAGGGGGCCAGCCAGCGAGCTAGCCCTTGAAGTCACTCTGGGTTTAAGTAATGTAGGTCCAGTCCTTCTCATTTGGGCACAGGAGCAGCAGGCAACACAGCAAGGCAGGAGTCCATCAAAGCAGTAGTACAGCACAGCGGGAGCCCTTCAGCAGCACAGCAGTCCTTCTTCCTGGCAGAGTAGTCACAGTTTCAGAAGTGTACTGAAGTGGCGGTGTCAAGGTCTAATACTTATAACCAGTTGTGTCTTCGAAGTGGGAGAGACTTCAAAAGCATGATTTTCAAGTGCACAGAGGTCCTCCCTTCCTGCCTTGGCTCCAGATTCACTACTGGGGACTATGCAGCCCTTTGTGTCGGGACAGGACATAGTCTACTCAGGCATAATTGAGGCTGGGTCCAGCTCCTCCCCTCCATCCTGCCAGGATGGCCTATCAGGTCACACCTAAGCTCCCATCGTGTGAGAGAATGCACAAAGCCTAAATGTCACCCACCCTAGACATGTAATCAGAGACAGGCAGCAAGCACCAAATGGCTAAACTAAAATGCCAACTTTCTAAAAGTGGCATTTTCTATATTGCAATTGAAAATCCAACTTCACCATAAGTTTAGATTTTAAATTGTGACAACAGACATAAATAGTCTATCTCTTCACAATTGGAAATTACACTTAGGCTATAGACTAAGGTAATCCCAATGTTATCCTATGGGAGAGATAGGCCATGCAGTAGTGAAGAAGGAATTTGAAAGTTTCTCACGACCAGGACATGCAAAACATAAATGTACATGTCCTACCTTTGGAATACATTGCACCCTGCCCCCTGGGTTGTGTATGGCCTACTTTAGGGGTGACTTATATGTATAAAAAGGGAATGTTTGGGCCTGACAAGATATTTATTTTTCCCGGTCGAAATGGCAGTGTACACTGCATGCACATGCTCTGAAATGGAAGGCCTGAAACATGATTAGAGGGCTACTTAAGTGGGTGGCACAATCAGTGCTGCAGGTCCACAAGTAGTATTACATTGACAGGCCCTGGGCACATGTAGTGTTCGCTACTAGGGAGGCGGTAGGAGGGAGATGGGTCTGTAGTTGAAGAGCGTGGCTGGGACAGTGGAGGGTTTCTTGAGCAGAGGCATATCGATGGCATCTTACTAGGTATCCAGGAATGTGGCTGATGGAGGCATTGATGATTGCTGTTAGTACTTCGCTGATTGGTACGACTCCTTTGGTGAAGTCAAAGTGGGGGCAAGGGTCAGACGGACCAAGTGAATGATCTTCATGGTAGCAGCGATTTTAATGGTGGTGACGGTGGATCACAAGTGGAGTGTCTGTTCTTTGGCCTTGACGGGAAGAGGAATTGCAACAGGAACTGGCTGTTTGGAGTTGATTTTGCCACAGAAGAATTCAGAGAGTCTGTTGCAAAAGTCGTACCAGGGTGATGTTGCTGGTGGTGGAAGGAGGAGTACTGAAATCTTTGATGATGTCAAAAAAGTTATTTGCTACTGTTAGTTACAGCGTTGATGCAATCAACACCGTCTTTGGTGATGGAGGATGGGTATGCTGACACTGACGAGGGTGTGGTCTCTCCAGGTCATGATTTCTGGCTTCTCGACTGTGATGTTGCTGATTGAGAAGAAAATCGGTTTCAAAAGATGTCTTGCGGTGTGGGTGGATTCGGTAACATTCTAGGTGAGGCCAAGCTTTCTTGGATTTTCTATAAGGTCCATAGATTTTGGTTTTCCTAGTCTTCTAGGTGAAAGATAAGGTCTCTGACGAACATGAAGGTGCGGGCGTTGATGATGTGGAATGCGACGAAGTCTGTGATGTCACTGGATAAATTGGTGCGGGGTCTTGATGGTCTGTATACAAGGGTTCCACACTGTGAGAAGTTGGCTGTGATGCATAGCTTTAACATATGGTGTTCCATGTATCTGGTGGTAGTGTCCGTGTAGGTGGTGCAGCCGATATATCTTTGAATATGATGGCGATTCCACCTTTGGGTGTTTGCTGATGGTTTTACAGCCAGCGTGGATGGATGTAGGGAAGTCATGTTACAGAGGTTGGGTTAGCCATTCTGCAATGAGTAACAGTATTTCCGTAGCATGGTTGTGGACTAGGCACCATATGTCCATGGCGTGTTTGCTGAGTGACCGGATGTTGAGGAGCATGCATGTGAGTATGTGTGTTGTATGGAAGGTGTTTGTTCTGTGTATGAGCAGGTGGCTGGTATTTGTGAATGTTAAGGAGGGGGGTGGTGGGTGCCATTAGTGCAGGAGTGGTGGGTGTAGGGTATGGGAGAGTGCATGGGAACTTGCAAGAGGTGCATCTTTCTGTGTTGTGTGATGTCACAGCAGTGCGATGAGTGGTGGTCGGGGTTGAGAGCATGGAGGAGCGCTGCAGGGTAGCAGTGGATAAGGGTAGAATCAGGTTTCCTGGTGGTAAACGCAGCCCAAGGCTGGGTGGATGTAGACTGGCTTCCTTTCGGCACGCGCACTGCACACAGGTGGATGTCATACCAATTACGATGTGCATTTCTGTCAAGGCCATTGTGGTGGGGAAACCTGCAAACTCTAGTTGGCATAATAGACGAAAAACAGGTGAAAACTTACCTTTTTCGGTTTCCCACTTCCATGTCCATTTTAAACCTCATTGTCCAGGTCCTTCCTTTGCTGCAGCTACTTCACCACGATGCTCAGCAACCAAATTGTTGCCGGAATCTACGGTAAGCTTCTATGTCACTTGTCCCACTATGATTTGTGTGTTGGGCTTGTGGTACATGTGGGTGTACATTCAATAGTGTGTGTATATGTTGTTGGTGTGAAATGTTATATGCCAAAAAATGGGCATTACACATTACCTACACATATAGTATGAAACATTCACAACATACATGTGTAGTAAGATATTGATGAGCCGTGTTTACCTGTCTCCACATCACCATAGCCTCACTCTGTCAGGACTCTGCCGCCAGGACACCGCCAGCACAATTGGATCATCTAAATTGGCTCAGCGCAAACTCGCTGGCATGACGGAGTACTGTAAGCCAGCAGCGAAGAGCGCCACTGCGGCATGCAAGTGTCTATTGTTGCAACATCTAAATACATTGGGTGAGCCGTCGTGAGCTTTGTGCTGTACTTGAAACTGCCGACACAGCAGGACAACAGTAGTCCCAAGAAGATCCAAATCAGGCCCTAAGTCTCATTCATAAGTCACGATGATGGCCAGGGAGAAACCACCCTGGCTCCTTTTGCTAAATGCAGCTCAGGTCACCTCATGGACTTTACTGCGCGAGGACCATCATTATAGTGTCAGGGATATGCTAGCAGGCACTGATCAAACAAAGTAATTTTAGCAGGATACGGATACATGAAAAGTATAATGGTAAGAGGAGAGAAAACATAATTAACTGGTTTGCAGCATATTCTCTGGCTTAGCATTTAAGACCGTGAAATTTAATGTTTCTTTTTCTATTAAAACAACATCGCCATAGTAATATATCAAAACAGAAATAAAGTGAGAAAGCATACAAAGTACATTCCATGAAAACATTAGGTCATGGCTTCTCTTCGGTATATAAAAGTGAACTTGTTGCTATTGACAACAAACACTCTCCAAGGTTATAAAAAATATAAAAAAGCAATCTGGGAAGAGACAGAGAAACGAGGATGTTTATTTTAAGCTGAAATGTGCTTTAAAGAGAAAAAATAGCTTTGATAAGAAATAACTGAAGCATTTTCAGTAGATGTCCCAATTCTGTCAAGTTTGTCCAACTGAGTTCTGTTTGATACTCTTCACTGGATAAAAAGCAAACTGGAAGAAAAGAGAAACAGTCGGTTTGAGACCGTAAACCTGCACTGTGGAGAAATATGTGATGTTCCACTGAATGTTACCTGTCATTGCCGGATAATAAGGTGGAAGATGTCATGATAGAGGACACCGGAGCCATCCTTTATTGCTGGCAGCTGTGTCGGGGGATGGGCTCAAAGCAAGTGAGAGCATGTGTGGATATTCAGACTGACAAGGTGAAGGGACCGTTTAGCGTCTGCATACAAGATGAAGCCTAAACAATCTATTGCAACAGAATGAGAAACTCTCTGATTAAAGCTGAGCTGTAATGTCTCCCTGTGTTATCGTAAGGTACATAGATTAATTGCGTTTCCTTGTTGGAATAAATGGTTCTCAGATACCAATTTAAAATAATCGAATACAGAATATCTTAATACAGTATATTTTCTAAAGACACGTTTTCTAAAAACAGGACAACATCATGCGAGTAACCCTGATTTACAAATCAGAAAATAAAGGCTTATTTTTCATGTTTTACTAATTAATCAAAATAAGGAGAGGTTTTACGTATTAATCAAAATAAGGAGAGGAAGAAATGCATGGATCCTGCCGCACACTATAGTGTTTTTAGTGAGGTGTTATAGGAGAAATGAAAACGATAATATTTATCAATAATATTGTTATGTAAAAACACAAACATGTAGGGATGAATGTATGCAAGTATGTGATATTTCAACAGCGTGAACCTCGTCAAAAGGCAGCAGAGCGCTGTAAATGACCAAGTCCAGCTTTAAGTCGATGAGTATACAGAGAGGTAACTGGTTTTTGGACTTTTAATGTATTGTGGTTTAATGTTCTTTAAAGAGGTGCTGTCAGCTCTTTCCTAAATGGAAGCAGCGTTGGAACATTCCTGATGGATATGGGGATGTTTTTTCCTGTTTCTGGATGCATAGACATAAAAGGCCTTCTGGTTTGTTTTTTCTTGTTTGACTTCTTAGTATGCAGTCTGATGGTGTTCTAGATGGTGATGTACTGAGAACCACCAGAGATGATGATCTTAAATGCAAGATAAGCAGGGTGCTGGTCTTGAACTTTGTAAATGATGCAGCTGGCTATAAAGATGGTTCTGGGCAGCAAAACAAATCAATAGAGTTCCATCAAGAATGAGGTGATGTGATCATATTTTTTTCAGGCCCATGATGGAACGTACTGCAATGTTTTGGATTCTCTTAAGGTGTGTGAGTGTGAATTCTGGAAGGCCATGAATGGGGTATTTACCATAATACAGATGTGAGAGTGCAAGTGTGTTAGAATAGAAAAATTCATGTGTGCACAGTGTTCTATATAAGTTAGCATTTGTTGTGCCATTTTCTATGTGGGCGCCATTTTGAGTTATAATCGAAACTAATACTTCGTCATTTCTGAGAAGAGGCCTCTGCTGGGAGTCATTTCCTTGAGGCTGGGTTTGGCTTCACTAATGAATACACTCTCCTTATTAGCGCATACCTTTCCCACTAGATAGAGGCCTTTTCCCATTTGTCTAGTGGTGGGTACAGGCACAGCGACATTGAGTAGTAGTTTGCTTGGAAAATTCCATTGTGGGCGTGCCTTCATTGGTTGTGAAATGTGCATAATGTATCTGTATGCTTGCTGATGTCAGTACCTCTGTAGCACTCCTAGTAACTGGGCAGACCTGGCTCCACTCTGAGTGTACCTGAATAAACAGATATGTATTCTCTACTGTCTGACCGACTCTTCATTTGGTATGGAAGGCAGAGAGGTGGTCATTAGTGACCCGGGTGACCCAAATTGGGCCACTTCCTTCAGTTGGTGCCCGAACAGGGACTCCTTCGGGTGAGTGACCCATACCCTTTCCATGGAAGGGGGGAAAGTCGAGGCTAAAGTTGGGTCGGACTGACAGTTCAGGAATCCCTGTATGAGCTGCACTGATTGCTTGCAGCTGCCCCTTCCATCCTGCCAGACAGTGCCTCGCCCAGTGGTCACCCCGACTGGAGTCCTAAACAGCGAAACCCTTGGATCTGACCGTTTGGTCTGAAGAGTCGGCAGTGGGGAATTGGTTCATTTGACCTACTCATATCAGGTGAGGTTGTTTTGGTTCTTTGTGGATATGGTACCATTGTGGTTTGCATTTGAGACGGTCTGAGGACCGTTTTTGGATAAAAGCATTTGCAATTGGTTAGCAAGGCATAAATAGTGAACTTCTTTTCCTTTTGAAAATGCCTGGAATCAGTTAAGTTTTCTCTTTGTGTTGTCGCTGTTGTTCTGCAGATGCTCGATTGGAAGAAGCACAGCTGGTGTCTCCAGAAGGCAGTCCTAATTTTGATATGTATGTGAAGCTTGGTCTTGGCCCTATTATGTTTAGTACATTATGGCACAAATATACGAGGGACAAGGCTGAGTTACAGTGGCAGCTGACGGGCACTTTGGATGAACACATGATTGGGTTTTACATGAACAGTTATTTAAGAGACGAATTAGACAGCCTATGCTTGATTCTCTCAGAACATGGCAGAAAGTAGCTAGGCAGAGACGATTGAAAATGGAAGAAGATGCACGGAAAGGGAAAATGCAGACGCTGACTCAGAAAGCTGTAGCATATGATAAAGAGAGTTGAATGTGAAGATAGGAGGTTTCGATTGCATGTTGATAAATCGTATTTGGCCCAGGAGGAAAATGACACTTTTGTGGAGAAATTGTTAGACACCGGACCCCGCCCTCATATGCCCCACAGAGGATATATCCCACTGTCCCCCTGCCATCGCAGCAGCCTGATACTACTGTTTCAACCGTCCCTCTATCTACTGCCGTTGTTTCGATGGCTTTGGCTTTGGCACCTCCTCCTCTTTCTTTGTCTTCGGCATCTGAGGCAACTGTTATTGTCAACACCTACTGTCTTGTCACCTCTAGCTCCTGTTCTCTCTCCTCCGGTGCACCCGCCTGTGGCGATCATACCTGGTACTTCTGTTCTTTCTCCATCTATGGTTTTTCATTCCCCAACATCTCTGAATGTTGAGACGCTAACACGTGGATTTAAGGATAGAGACTTGACAAAGGTTAAGGAGCGTATGGGCCCATTTGTTTGATCTGAGGTGGGGGATGAGGAAAAGAAGGTAGTAGCTAATCAGGCTGCGCAGTGGAGTCGTAATCCCATTTATTTGATATTAAAGATCGCATGTATGCTAGTGATATGGAGCCTGGCCAATTTTTCAGGAACATCACAACGTTAATTGCTTTTAGGGGCAGGTTGCATTAGAAGAGTCCTATCCTGGTATCTCAGTTTCCGATGCAAGAGGTTCATCCAATATATCACCCAGAAATACCAGAGTTAACGGATCAGCGTGATACTGTTACTAGAGCGGGTGTAGCAGGTCGTTTCCAAGAACAGTGGGTTTATACTCCATGGAAAAGAAGTGAGGTTTTTTCCCTTAAAGCTCATTTGCCTGACCCTAGAAAAAATCCTACTGCTTATTATAAAGAACTGACGGAAGTTGCCTCTTTTACTGTAATGACCCTTGCTGATATTGAAATGTTCTTTGTTCTTTTTGTTCCGATTGATATTTGGAGACAGGTTCATACTCAAGATCATGTCGCAGAGTTGGGTGGCACATGGGAGCAGATTAAAGAATGGTATCAGGAAAGGAAGCCAGATGATAAGCCCCGAGCCAAGATACTTGCTTTGCCAGGCCACATTATTACATATATGCATTCTCTTATTTCGCCGAAGAAAGTAAGTTAGGACAAGTTGATGGTTTGTCGATAGAAGAAGGATGAAAGTATGTCCAATTTCTTTACTCGGTTCGAAGATACGTTCTTGGATTATAGTGGGCAGGACATGTCTATTGAGGTAGGTGTTCGATTGTTTGTTGACAGATTTGTTTCTAACTTACTTCCTGAAATTGTGACTTGTTTGCAGGCGTCTGAGTGTACCTATCCACCTCTTTCCCTTCTGGTATTTTGAATATGGCTCAATACTATGAACATCATGATCAGGAGGAGAAAGAGAAGACAGATAAGAAGTATAAGGATTTAAAGACAAAGGTGTTGTTGCAGCAAGCGTTTAGAGTAAATGGTAGGGGACGTGGTGGTCCTGCCAGACAGCTTCCACGCACTAGCAGGCAGCCAACCATGACACCTGTGGGGCCAAATCAGTATGCAAATTGTAAGGAGGAGGGCCATTGGTGTAGCAAGTGTCCAGTTCTTTTGCAGAAGTTTGCAGTCCTCGTGGATGAGGTCGTGGGACTGATAGAGCTCAGTGTGCGGCAGTCTCACAGGGTCTTTCTGATAACAACTACTTTGATGACCCTCGCGATGGACAGTATTACCATGATGATTATGATATGGATGAGGTGACTGGAATGTCTTACAGCTAGGATAGCCAGGGACAGAGTGAGGGACCAGTTCCGATACCTGTAGATCAGTGCGGTGCTTATGTCACTGCGGAACTGCAAGGTTTGATGATTGAATTTTTGGTGGACACAGGTGCGACAAAGAGTTCTGTTTCTCGACATATGGTCCCTGGGGTGGCTCTGTCTGGCCATAATAATGTTTCGGTAGGTTTTTCAGCTGTACCGGTTGTAAGCCCCATTTCACGAACCCTTGCATTGACTATTGGTCCTTTTACTGTGGATTCTCCTTTTTTGTGGACATCTAATTGTGGTGAGAATTTGATGGATTTGGACTTGTTGAAGAAATTGTATGCTACTATATATTGTTCCCTGGCAGGTGTCTATATGCAAAGGGTCCAAATGTAGTAGATACTAAACAGTGTGTGTCTAAGGATGCGCCTCTTCCTGCTGAATTTGTTGATGTACCACCCACTCCATGGGCGACATGTGATACAGACGTAGGGTTGTTACATATACCACTAGTTTCGATACAGGTCAATGACAATACTATTTTGCCACATATTCCTCAGTATAAAATACCACAGGCGGGAAAATGAGCCCTGTTGCTAATTTTTCAGGATTTGATCCAGAAATGAGTGGTTGAAGAGAAGTCTGCCAATATTTGTAATAATCCCATCCTTCCGATTCTTAAATGGGCACCCTCTGGTTCTCCTGATGATCATGAGAATGTCTATCGTTTTGTGATTGATTTGCGCAAAGTTAATAAAATAGTGGTTCCCCAATTTCCAGTGGTTCTAGATATTACCACACTTTTGACAATGATTCCTTCCACTGCTAAATTCTTTTCTGTCATTGATTTGAAAAACACGTTTTTCAGTATTACTATTCATCCAGATAGCAGTTATTTGTTTGGGTTTACACTAGCTGGCAGAAGCTTTAGATTCTGTCGAGCTCCTCAGGGCTATGCTGAGAGTCCGAGTATCTATAATCAAGCTTTAAAGAGTCAGTTGGATTCTCTTTCACTTCCCTCAGGTAATGTATTGGTGCAGTATGCCGATGACCTCCTCATTGCTTCTGATACAGAACAAGGTTGTATAGACAGTACTGATCAATTATTGCTGCATTTAGCTCATCATGGACATAAGGTTTCCCTTTCTAACTTTCAGTATTGTCAACAGGAGGTCACCTACTTAGGTCACCTACTGTCGAAGGAGGGTAGGAGGTTTACCCCTGAGCATATCAGTACCATTGTTAAAATGCCCATTCCACAAACTCTAAAAGATGTGCTTGCTTTTATAGGTATCACTTCCGACTGTCGGCAATGGATACCTAACTATACATTACTAACCAAACCCTTGCTTGCATTAACAACTAAACTAGTGCATGAGCCCTTGCCCTGGGTGCCTGAATGTCAGCAGTCTTTTGAGCAATTAAAAATAGCGCTTTGCTCAGCTCCCGTGCTTGGCACACCTAACTATAGTAAGCTAGTAAGCCGTTTGTGTTGTATGTTCATGAGATGGCTGGTTGCGTGCTTTCTGTTTTAACACAAAAATGTGCTTATTTCTCTGCTGTCCTCGATCCAGTCTTGAGAGCCCTCCCGAGTTGTAGAAGAGCGGTCACGGCCGTGGCCACTTCGATTAGATAATTGGCTGGACTTGTACTGGATACTGATCGCACAGTCATGGTACCCGATGCTGTTGACATGCTTTTGAATAAGACAAAGACACAGCACCTCACCGGTGCATGTCTTACTGGCTATGAACTGAAATAGTTTGCTAATCATATTACAATCAAAAGATGTGCCACTCTGAATACAGCCATGTTACTACCACTCCCTTCTGAGAATGATGAAATCAACAAACATGACTGCATCTTCCAGATGGAAAAAGAGATGAAAGGATGGGTAGTCCTGACTGAGGTTCCCTTATCTGACCCACAAGGGGAACAATATGTTGATGGCTCTTATTTCAAATTACCAGATGGTACCACCACTGCAGACTCTGCTATTACCACACTGCGTACAGTAGTAGAGAGATCACAGGTTCCTTATCAGTCGGCTCAAGCTGCTGAACTTACTGCTCTTATTTGAGCTAACAAATTGAGCGATGGGCTGGTTTTCAACATCCACACTGACAGTCAGTATGCCTTTGGGGTCGCACATAACTTTGGGTGACTCTGGGTTGGAAGAGGGTTCCTCACTTCCCATGGCATTAGAATACAACAAGGACACCTTACATTGACGCTTTTCTATGCTTTGACACTCTCCAAGGTACCAATTCATAGAACTAACTTAAGACAAAATCCTAAACTTACTACCATTTTAGTATTCACAGAAGGCACTTACTCATTTTGGTATTCACAGAAGGCACTTACTCATTTCTGTATTCACAGAAGTTAGGAGTCCTAACTTTAGTACTCCTAAATGCCTTCTGTGAATACTGAAAGTCTTAAAGTTAGGATTTTTCTCCGTTTAGGAGTAGTAAAGTTAGAACTCCTAACTTTAGGACTCCTAAATGCCTTCTGTTAATACCGAAAGTCTTAAAGTTAGGATTTTTCTCAGTTTAGGAGTCGTAAAGTTAGGATTCCTAACTTAAGGACTCCTAAATGCCTTCTGTGAATACCGAAAGTCTTAAAGTTAGGATTTTCTCAGTTTAGGAGTAGTAAAGTTAGGACTCCTAACTTTAGGACTCCTAAATGCTTTCTGTGAATACCGAAAGTTTTAAAGTTAGGATTTTTCTCAGTTTAGGAGTAGTAAAGTTAAGACTCCTAACTTTAGGACTACTAAATGCCTTCTGTGAATACGGAAAGTCTTAAAGTTAGGATTTTTCTCAGTTTAGGAGCTGCGAGGGAAAGGCAAGATGGTGTCTGTGGCAGAATTGTGAGTCTGGTGTGCAAACCCTGAGACACTGCGCAGGGCCAAGGAGAGATCCATCTGTGAGGAGCTCTGAGCGTGGGGAGAGCAGAGGGAGCCCCCGGGCAGAGAACCAACAGCGGAGGCCGGAGCCGAGACAAGAGCCGGCCAGTGGAACCCCGGGAGGAAATAAACTGGTGTGGGGATTGGTGGCTGGGAGTGAGGCTGCCTCAAGTGGTGACTCCGATGGGGCAGTGAGTGGAGATCCGCCACCTTTCATGGGAGAGATAACAGAGCTGGTCTCCACCTGACGGAGCCGTGGGTGAGGCGGCAGGGACCTTCCGGCCAGCAGGAGAGTGAGGAGGTGTCCACTCACCAACAGAGTCAGAAGGCCTGAGCGAGCTTGAGAATAGGACCGAGGAGCATAAGAGGAGAGCCTGGACACTGGGGCAGCAACTAAGCGGCAAACAACAGAATAATAAATACAACTGAATATTTAAAACCAAAAACAAATAGCAGTAGGATCTAAGGAGTGAGAGACTAGTAGGAGTGACAGAGATGGGCCCCAGAGTCAGAACCAGCTTTTGGCAGGCAGCAGGCGGTGAAGGGAGCAACAGGCAAAGAGAAAACAGTGAGCCCTCAAATAAGCTCCTGAATACCGCACAGAGACATAGCCCAGAGCAAACTAGAGCAACTTGGAGAGAGCTGAGGGGGCGGAGAAGAGAACCCAGGGCATCCCTCACGTCTTTTGGGCAAATGGGAGCCCTTGAGGCTGGTGTGCCTGGCTGGGGAGACCCCCGGGGAAAACGAAAATTGAGGTGCAAGAGACACGGACCACACCCAGGTTCGGGCCTCTGAGCGGAGGGAGCAGGCTGTGAAGAGACAGGAAGCCCTACCAGTCAAACCCAGACAATAAGTGGGGAGCCACCATGGGGAGGTATCTAAATGATGGGACCCGGAGCAGCAGGAACAGGCAGGGGATGACCCTGGAGGGCCCGGCCCGAAGATAAGTGGACGCAATGCCGGGAGAGACACTCTGGAGGATCCCTCAATCTACGACATACTCCAAGCTATGGAGACCTCAAGAGCGGCGGTGGAAACAAACAATGACACTCTCAGAGAGGACCTAGGACTGCTGAGAGCTGATCATAGGAAGCTGGCAGGATGGGTCACAGCAACCGAAGAAGAAGTCCAGGATATGAAACCTCAGGTGACCACAACTACACATAGACTCACGGACATGGAGAAGTGGGTACATGCACTAGAACTCAGGGCGGAAGACGCTGAAAACAGAGCACAGTACAACAACCTGCATATAGTGGGCCTGCTGGAAAAGATTGAGGGAGGCAACATGGTAGCATACTTAGAAGACTGGATCCACACCAATGTACTGGAAGAAAGGCTATCTCCATACTTTGCTCTGGAGCGAGCACACAGAGTCCCTGCAAGAGCACCCCTACCTGGATGACCCCCGCGGCCAGTGGTGGCACACCTGCTATTCTATAAAGAGAGAGATCATGTTCTGGGCCAGGCCCGACTGAAGGGGCAACTCAAAGTTGACAATAGTAATGTCACAACATTCCCAGATTTTTCCTGGAAGGTTCAAAAACAGAGAGCTTCTTATATTACCGCCAATAGAAAACTGCAACAGCTGGGCATACAATACTCCATGATGTTCCCTGCTAAACTGATAATGGTCACTACTGAGGGGACAAAGTTCTTCAATATGCCACACGAGGTGTGGGAATGGATCGACCAGCTAGCACCACAGGAACACAACAACTCAAGGCATGAGAGACTAGAGCAGGACCCGGCTCGACAAAGAGGGAGAGGGGGAAAACTGCAAGTGTACCTACAGTAGAGCATAGGGGCAATGAGAAAAGGGATTGAGCAGTAGCGGTGATAGCATCCCTCAGCGCACTTGGAAGACAGGACACCACCTTGATGTCCAGGGACGATCTCAGAGACTTGCACTTGGAACAAGGCTCCAGTACGGTGGGAGAGTCATGTCAAGGACTCCCATCGGTGACTCCCAGATCGGTAGATGAAATTATCTCAACACTGCGGGACACACAAGTATAGCAGGGAATAGGGTGGAACCTCAGAGAGATAAGAACATACTAAATGGAGCTGAGAGGGCCCGGGACCAAGACTTGATATTCGAATAATGTATGTGCTGGGTGGGGGGGACACCAGACAACAATGCAGCACACAAGAACGTCATCTGCAAGCACCACCAACTCACCCGAACCGCCAAAAGGACCTCCTTCAAGGAACGCATCAACAACAACGCACACAACAGCAAAGAGCTCTTCAACATCGTGAAGGAACTCTCCAACCCCAGCTCCAACTCTAACGACATCCCGCTGTCGCAAGACCTCTGCGACTCCCTAGCCACCTTCTTTCACCGTAAGATCGCAGACATCCACGACAGCTTCAACAACCAGACCCCCCCCGACAGCCACCAACACCTCAGACTCACCACTAGGCCTGGGCTAAAATTTCGTTCCGTTCGCGGAAATTGCGATAATTTGACATTTTCGCGTTCCGCGGAATGCGTGAAAATGTTAAAATTTCCGCATTCCGCAGCTTGGCGATAATTTGTTTCTTGCTCGCGCTGTAAAATAATACATTCTCGCGCGCACGCGATCGCCTTACCTGAATCCCTGCATTCGCCGACAAGTTTTCTTGATCCGGTCGCGTTCTCCATGAGATGTTGTATTGTTTTTAGCCATTTGCGCTGTCTTGCGACAGTTCGCGCCCGCAGTGACGTCATGCGTCGCGCGATCACGTCTTTCTTCTCGCGATCATGCACCGCGAGACAACTGATAACAAGATGGCCGCGCCTGCGAGCAACCACATGGGTAAGTTGGCGAGCCGCAACCATGCAGAAAATCTCGCTAACATGCGGGGAAAAAACTTCCGCATCTTCGCGATATTTCCGCGTGTTTGCGATAATTGTTAACATTTTCGCGATAATTTGCGAAAGTGGATTCCGCAAATTCCGCCCACCCGTACTCACCACCCCCCAGCCACATCGACCTCCTACTCTCCTGGACCCACGTCAACGACACCATCAAAATCATGAACACCATCCACTCCGGCTCACCATCCGACCCCTGCCCCACCACATCTTCAACAAAGCAAGCTCCATTATCGCACCCCATCTCCGGAAGATCGTCAGTAAGCTCGCCAAGATCAACGCCCTACTCAAGAAACCCAAGGCGGACCTCAAGGACCTCAAGAACTTCCGGCTCATCTCCCTGCTCCCGTTCCCGGCGAAAGTCATTGAGAAGATTTTCAGCAGGCAACTGACATGCTTCCTCGAGGAGAACAATGCTCTGGACTCGTCCCAATTGGGATTACGCAGCAACAATAGCACCGAAACTGCCCTCATCGCCGCCACCAACGACATCAGGACCCTGTTGGACAGTGGCAAAACCGCAGCCCTCATCCTCCTGGACCTCTCAGCCACCTTCGACACCGTCTGCCACCATACCCTACGCACACGCCTCCACAATGCAGGGAATCGCGACAAAGCCCTGGACTGGACCACCTCCTTCCTCATCGGCAGAACCCAGAGTGTCTGCCTCCCTCCATTCCAATCTGAAGCCACCAAGATCACCTGCGGCATACCCCAAGGATCATCCCTCAGCCCGACCCTTTTCAACGTCTACATGGCACAGCTCGCCAACATCGTCCAATCGCACGACCTCAACATAATCTCATACGCGGACGACACCCAGCTGATCCTCTTCCTCACCAAAGCCCCTACCACCACCAAAACCAAACTCCATGAAGAAATGAAAGCTGTCACCGAGTGGATGAAGAACACCTGCCTGAAACTGAACTCAGACAAGACAGAGGTCCTCATCCTCATCTCCACCCCCTCCACCTGGGACAACTCCTGGTGGCCGACCACACTGGGAGCCGCACCGACACCCACCAACCACGCATGCAACCTGGGGGTCATCCTAGACTCATTGCTATCAATTTCCCAGCAAGTCAACGCCGGCTCATCCTCCTGCTTCAACACCCTCCGCATGCTCCACAAAATCTACAAATTGATCCCCACCGGAACCAGAAGGACGGTCACCCAGGCCCTCGTCAGCAGCAGACTGGACTATGGCAACGCCCTCTACGCGGGAATCATGGGCAAACTCCAGCAACGACTAAAACGCATTTAGAACGCTCTGCACGCCTCATCCTCGACATCCCCCGCCACAGCCACATCACAGCCCACCTGAGAGACCTGCACTGGCTCCCTGTCAACAAGAGGATCATCTTAAAGCTACTCACCCATGCTCACAGGCACTCCACAACATCAGGCAGCATACCTCAACAAACGACTCACCTTTTACACCCCTAACCACCAGCTTTGCTCCGCGGACCTCGCACTCGCCACCGTTCCACACATCCACAGAACGACTGCCGGCGGCAGATCATTCTTCCACCTCACCACCAAGACATGGAACACTCTCCCCATCCACCTACGGCAGACCCAGGACCTGCTGACTTTCAGGAGATTTTTCAAGACCTGGCTGTTCGAGCAGTAGCTGTGGCCCCCCCCCACTTTGCCTTGAGACCCTCACGGGTGAGTAGTGCACTCTACAAATGTTTGTTTGATTGATTGGTTGCTGATCTGGATAAGGGTGAGGGTTCCTATTCAGCAGACAGGGCACAAGTTTGACCCAGTGGGCAGATACCTGATAGCCACGGGTAGATTAGATGGACAGGATATGACATTAATCAACATATACAGGCCGAACATCAATTAGGCCGCCTTTCTGGAGAGGATGACTGGCATCCTAGCACTCTACATGACCGGTTCTGTCATCATGGGGGGAGACTTTAACTGCGTTGCAGACCCAGACTTAGACCGATCCCACCCACCACTCCGGATTCCTCGGTGCAGAGGATGGCTAAGACCTTTAGAGAATGGCAGACCCACTTGGGATTGGTGGGCACCTGGAGGCATACACATACACTAGATAAGGAATACTCGCACCTCTCACATGCCCACGAACTGCACGTAAGATTGGACACCTTCCTATGCTCATCTGACATGCATGCTTTGATGCAGAAAGTGGAGTACCTGACATGTACCATATCGGACCATAATCTAACACTAATGAGGCTACAATAGGGGGTGCAACACCAACCCATCCCTACTTGGGGCTTCAAACCAGAGGCACTGGAGGACTGTTAGAATAGAAACTGTTTATGTTTATGCAGTGCTCCATGTAAGTTAGCATTCGCTGCATCATTTTCTCTCCAGGCGCCATTTCAGGCATTTCAAAGCTGATCTCATCCAATTCCGAAAAGATACTCTCCTCTGAGTTTCGTTTCTTCACTTAGGTTTTGTTTCAGTAATGAGTGCACTGTTTATATTAGCGCATACCTTTCCCACTAGATAGAGGTCCTCTCCCACTTGTCTGGTGACGGACGCAGGATGGAACGACCTTGGAATATGTTAGTTTGTGTCAAACATGAGAAGATGAAACCTTTCTTTGTATTTTACTGTTTAGCTGCACCTGCTTGGAAAATTACACTGTGGGTGTGTTGCTGCTTGACCACGAAACGTACATAATGTAACTTTATGCTTGACGATTTCAGTTCCCTCTGTAGCACTCCTAGTGACTGGGCAGATGGGGCTCCACTCTGAGTTTATGTGAATAAACAGTTTTTGGTTTGTATTCTCTACTGTCTGTCCGACTCTTCATTTAGTACGGAAGGCTGAGAGGTGGTCATTAGAGACCTGGGTGGCCCTAAACTGGTTACTTCCTTCAGGACCAGGCCTTCCTCTAGGAGATCAGGTGGCATATAACATCCTACTTTATTGAAAACGCCCACTCCACTAATTCCAGGCTGACAAAATGGGAAGCCTTTAAGACTGTGATCAGTGGGAGGTGTATGACAATATCTATTGGGTACGACTGGCACTAATTACGGACGTGGAAAGGGTGGACCGAGCTTTAAGAGATATAGAGACATGATGCTCCTAACACCTGGAGCTCCGGCAGGAACTCCTGGACACGAAGGAGGAAGTGGCAGCCCAGGAAGAATGATTGCGATTCTTCGACTATAAAACATATATGGATCGAACCCATGTGGAAAGGGATTAGGCGGGCAGGTTATTGGCTTGGTTGGCCAATCTGACCTGTAGAGGGAATAATATAATGGAGGTGGCTGACCAAGCAGGCTGAAATAAGCAATAGGTTCCTTAAATATTACAAACAGCTGTATAAGAGCTCAGTGTCCCGAGGGAAGGAGGGGACATGGGCTTTCCTGGCCTGGCCTGGCCCGGCTTCCTCTCCATGCACTGTCTGATGAGGAGGCAGATCAACTGGGTGCTGAAGTCTTGGAACAAGGGATTAGGACAGCTATTAAAGGATTGGCCAGAGGCAAGACCCCAGGAACAGATGGACTCCCTATGGAGTTCTGTGCTACCTATGTGGAGAAGCTGGCTCCCAAGCTGGTAAAGTTATATACAGGGGCCGGGGAGGAGGAAATCCTGCCAAAGACCACCCGAGAGGCAATGGTGATTCCACTGCTCAAACCAGATAAGTACCCTCTTGAATGCACGCCTACAGGCCATTTTCTATGCTCAACCTTGACTTCAAAATTCTAAGTAAACTACTGGCGACAAGATTCCTTCCATACATGACCTCTCTGGTCCACCTGGAGCAGGCGGGGTTCAGTCTGGGTAGAAACATGATTCTAAATATAAGACAACTTCTCTCCATTTTAGAGGTGGACAGAGGCGAGAAACAGGAGGGAGCGATCTTCACCATAGACATCAAAAAAGCCTTTGACAGCCTGGAATGGGACTTCCTCTGTGCTGTCTTAGCAAAGATCGGAGTAGGCCATGGGTTTATACGTTGGGTGAAACTGCGCACTCTGGCCACACAATCTCGGAACAGTGTCAGGTGGAGAGGGGCATACTCCAGGGGTGTCCCTCCCACCCTTGTTATTTGCCCTGGCCATGGATGCACTGGCCTGCTTGGCACAGACAAACGGCAGTTACAGAGGCCTACGGCTGGGAGGACAGGCACATCACATAGAGCTGTACGTCGACGACCTCCTCTCATTCCTGAAGGACCCTGTGGATGAACTGAGGGGGGCTAGAAACATGATGGCAGAGTTTGGAACCCTCTCAGGACTAAGAGTTAATTGGCAGAAGTCTCTACTCTTCCCGATGTTAGAGGAACAGCAACCACCTGAGGGATTGGGGACCTGCAGTGGGAGCCCCGATGCTTTAAATACCTGGGTGTAAAAGTCTTCCACTCGCTGCTAGATATCCAAGAAGGGAACATAGGAGGAGTACTGAGGTCCTTAAATGCCGGAGACGTTAACATCTCTATTCCTAAATTTCAAGGATGAAATTCGGCAAGAAGATTGTTTGAACCGAATAGAACCACCATTAGCAATATCACTTTACTTGAAATTTAGGTACGGTATCCTCCCGGCCAACAGTTTTGTTAACAGTTGGAAGGGTGTTGATTTCGCACCCAGTTGTCCAGTATGTCATGATGCCCTTGAATCAGAAGTCCACTTCTTGTTTTTTTGACCTATGTATAAATCAATAAGAAAGACCTGGTTAATCTCAGTTTGCCGAATTCTGGCAGCTAACCGTTTAAATGAAATTGTCAGAATTATGAAAAGTGACAGCACTGAATACCTTGTCTTTGGCCTGTCCAAGTACTTACTCCACGCGTGGACAACACATTGTAGAGTTTTAAAAATTATCAAACAAGCACAAATAGGCCAATCACCGGGGATTTTAATGGGATAGAGCTGTGAAATACAAAAGGATCAAAGCAGGGTATTTTATTGTCTTATCAATATTTTTTAATGTTCTTTTAACTAATAAACGTGTAAAGGTTTATGAAATGATTTTGCCAAGTTTTATGTAACCAATCATGTGCTACTTTCAGGGTAAATTGATACTTTGTGTAATTGCGACGATAGGAATAAACTGTTATTAATGTGTATTTTGAACGTATAATGCCTGGCTTATAGCTGTATAAAATCTGAGCAACTTGTCACTTAATCTATCAATAGAACATTCACGTTAGCATATAGAACATCATAATGAGGTTTATAGCATTCCTAACAGGAAGTAGTTATTGAGTAATTTTTTTTGTTGAGCGGACATGGGAAGGTGCTAGACAAAATGCACTTAATAGTGTACCTCTCAAGAGCATTGGATTTGGAACCTGTCACTTCTCTTCTTCTTCCTCATTATTGCTTGAAAATGTATTTAATATTGTATGTATTGTGAACGTTGTGCTTTTATGATTTTGTAATGAAATCGAAAAAAGATATCTATCCATCTATCTATCTAGCTAAAGGACTACATAGACTTCCGGGCAAACTCCCTATTTCCGTAGCAGGAAAGATTTCCCTGTTAAAAATGGTGGCCCTCCCCAGACTATTGTACTTTTTTACCACGTTGCCTGTGTGGATACCCAGAGCATGGTTTCAAGAGCTAGACTCATGCCTCTCAGCCTTTATATGAGGGACTGGAAGACGGAGGGTGGCCCTGACAACACTAAAATGACCGGCAGCAGAGGAGGGCTGGGGTCCAGGACTTTGAGACATACTACTTGGCAGGACAGCTACAGAGACTCACACAATGGATAGCAGGGAGAATGACACAGATATGAAGGTATGCCCTTTCACCCCAGAGAGAGATGTACTGATCTGTACCCTTTTGAAAACTGCAAAGCCACAGCACAAACACACAAATGAACACAAGGTGATATAGTGGTGCTGGAATAGATGCCTCCTGAGGACACTGACTAGACAGCCCTGCTCATCGGACCTGCCGCTGACAATGCTTCGGACACTGCCACACGGGGGGCAATGGGGAGGGCTGGAAGAATGGGAGCAGGCAGGGGCTACAAAAGTGGGGGACCTATGCAGGGATGGGGAACTGATACTGTTTGAGGAATATAGCATGGACTGGGACATCCCTCAGAGCCAGTTTCTGCTCAACAGGGTGATTACAGGAGATATACGACGGCATTGTGGAATGGGTACCCTTGAGCCAGCACCCCACGCCACATGTGAGTACATAGGAACAGCTGGGGGCACCATAAAGGCAGTCACCTGCCTGTATAGGACAATAGGCAATGACTCCGCTAAGCCACTGGACACTCTGAGGAACTACTGGACATCGGAACTAGGAAGGCCCCTTGAGGATAAGGACTGGGAGAACATACTGCAGAGGACACCTAGGGTCTCCAGAAAAGCCTGATTTTGGCTGATTAGTTTTCACATACTGCACCGGGCATACATCACTCCGAACCGAATTAATCACTTCTTCAATAGAGACGATGCGGATTGCCTGAGATCTAGGGAGGTTGGAACAAGCTTAATCCATATGATATGGAGCTGCCAGGCCCTGACTCTTTATCGGCATGCAGTGACAAACAAAACGGCCAGAATCACAGGCCGAGAAGTGCTGTGCGCACCTGCACATTGCCTGCTTGGTTTGTTCCCCCATACAGCCAAGACAAAGATCGCTGACAAATTTCAGGAGTTGGCCTTCATATTAGCCAAGCGTGAAATTACTAGCAGGTGAAAGGCACCGAACGGCCCTAGTATAACTAGATCAAAGCAGAAACTAGAGAAATAGACGGGCTGCGAGGGCAGAATCCTGCTCAGGAATGCAAGACAGGACCTGGGTAAGCTTAAGAGAGCCAAAGCATGGGAGGCACTGGTAGAGGAGATATTACGCATTGACCAGGGATCCGGATCCACTACTCCAACAATGTCCTCACGACAGGGGAGCCCCATAAGACATAACTAAGAAGGAGCATTAGAGCAGGAACCCGTAGAAGCAAATATTTATGATAACAGGACACATAGAATGGTACAAGACTAGGAGAAATTTCCCAAAAATGGTCAACCACACAATAGACAATACGAGGTATGACAGCTTAGCGAGGACAAGACAATCAGACGACTTGCAGTGAGGGCGCGGGAGGGGGGAGTTGGGGGAAGATGGGGGGAATTAAGACTGTACGGGTACACTTACGTAGATGGATTGTACTATGTAAGAATATATCCAAGATAACATGATAAAATATAATGTACAGTACAAGATACACAACGGAATAATATGGATGCGCACAAAAGGAAATGAAATACGTTTTAAAAAAAAAAGGTATCCTACATTTGGTAACATTTTGGTGTGTAGATCATTGACAAAGGTTTATTTTTGACCATAGTCAACAACTGTTTACTTTAGATGTCACAGGGAAGTGGGTTATATGACAGAGTTGTCACACTTACTACTGTATTGAGGAAACATGAATTTAGATATAAATTAGATTTTGGGCCTTTGCAGTTGTCACTTGTTTTAAGTCAACAGCAAAGTTAGAAGTGGGGATGAGCGAGAACAACAAGACCAAGGGTGCATGAGAAGAAGGTCCTTGTCTGTCAGCAGTCACAGGAGGAGGACACCACAACAAGGGGTAAGGTGAGGATACAAACATGGACTGTGCACCCACCCAAAGAATATCTCAAACCCAATCAAAGAGAGCTGGGAAGAGACTGTGGAGAACATTCCTAATCAAAGAGAAATGAGAATATAGAGACCTCTGATGAGAGGTACAGCTGGTTACCACAGGTCAATTGGAGTCTGATGATGCAGCACCTACTAGCCCAAAACAAGAAACATCTCTGGTCTGCCATCAGCACATGAAGCAACCTCCTATTCCACACAAGAGGACTCTACAACAAGGTGACCAACTGCAACCATTTTCACTCCTTCTCTTTTAAGTGTCCACCCTCAAGATAAATCTCCTAGGGTAACATTCACTCTAATACCTCTGAGCCCTCACCTGTAACTACACCTTGTGCCCCCAGCATGTCACCAAGGCTGCATTTCAGTAGACCAGGATGCAGGTGTAGGCCTGTCAGAAGGCTCTTTTAGGGGCCTTCAGGATGTGGCAACAGTAGTAAAGAGCCGGCAAAATGGTCCACTGCCTCCTGTCTACCTGGACTGCAGCCATTTCATCTCGCAATCTCCCAACCCATTATGACTGTGTTTCTTCCCCCACTGCCCATACACTAAAGAATTTCCTGGGCCACCTCTGGAAGAGTCTGGTCCTGCATTGCAACCCTCAATATCTGTACCAGTAGAGAATCTGCAGGTTTTCCTGATGTTTGACCCAAATTATGGCACTTTTTGCTTCAACCCAGAACAGAAGTTGTAACATGCAATGTAGGTTGGGGGATGAGTTTTGTTTATGATGAACTTTTGAATTTTGCTCTGAATAGGAACTTTAATTTGGCACGTTTAAGCATTTGTTTTGATAATTATTTTTGAAACGTTTTGAATCATTTTCCTCATTAGACTTTATAAAAAGGCTTGTCATATGTCCAGATGTTGCACGCCCACCTCCAAATTGATTCTTCCACCCAAGCCTCAGGCACCATTTTGATTTTTTCTCCCCTCCACAATCACAGGTGGCATACAGTGCCCAGATCACATGGCTTTTACACGTGTTTTTTGTTTTTTACAGAAAGGTATATAAAAAATCTTCATTGTTTAAAACTAACTTGCATGAGTTTTGAATTTGTTTTAGAACATGTGGGCAATTGTAAATGCATGTGAGTGTGTTGAACTAAAGGTGAAAGATCTAGACTGTCAAACCCAATCTATGACACTGCTCATATACACCTACCTTCATGGTCAGTCGGACATGAGATGACACAAAGCTTGAAGGTAAGTGCAATTTGTTTTTGATTTGAATGTGTTTATTATTTTGTAGTTAACAATACAACTAATTAAGCAAGATCTAATACAGGTTACAATGCAAGCTCCTTGTCAGGGGATAATAGCATCCAAGCAACTGTTACAAAATTTAACAGACCATCAATATGAGTTTATAAGAACCTCAAGAGTTCATTGTCTGCAAAATACACACTCATACGTTCAAGAGAACAGTAAAAGGAACCATTCACTACATATTAAGCAAGATATCTATAAAGGTAGATGGGGATCAAGATGAGAAGAACAATGTTTTCTTATGCAAGATAAGTAAATCAGGTGTAACCGAGAAGAATATTAATGATACAGTCTACCCACCTTGTTATGGCAAGTAATGCACTTCAGATATCATTGTATAATTGAACTTGGTCATTCAGCCTATATATCAGTTGTTCATGGGCTGCCATTGAGGGCATGGCATCCATCCAGTCTTCATGTGTGGAAGGGTAGGGCGTTTTCCATCACCGAAGTAGACAGAGTGTTGCAGTTGCCAAGACCGAATCCACCCACGTTTCCTGTGGTTATTCAAACCTGAGATATTGCTTGTGTTATGAAGAATCATTAGTGCTTGTGAGGGGTGAAATGAGAAACTGCCTGTGTCTTTGAGTGTTCACGATACATGAGACCAAATATGTCTGGTCCGGGGAAAATACCACAGGATGTGTAGAATGCCACCACCAGGCGCTCGCCAATGCCAGCACTCATTTGTGATGGATATTCACTCTTGATGAAGCTTATGCGGTGGCCAATGCAGATCGTGCAGGATTATAAAGAGTCTGAATTTGATGCACACTTCACATTGTCCTTTGTCATGTGTTTAGTGCATGTGGGACCAATCCTGGTCAGAATATATAATCTATAGCTGATCTTGCCACTGTAGTCAAAGTAATTTTTCCATCGGTGCGTAGAAGAGTTTTATGATCATGCAAACCAATGATGACTTACTTGCAGTGATCCCATTTTGCTAAGTATCCATGGTATGAAGGTGGTGAGTTGAGTCCAGGGTTGTGGTCCCAGTTTGGAATGAAGACGGTGTCCCAACTAAAGGTTTTACCACAGTTGATGGTTAGGAAAGTGGAATTCAGATATTCAGTCATTGAATGATTTGATAGTGTTACCGTTTAGGACTTGATCTAGAGTGCTCAGACCCTTGGATTACCAATCGTGCCATTTTAATCTTCAATGCCATATTAAGCTGTAGGGGTGCTTTGGAATGTTGAAAGCTGTGTTCTCCCAGTAGCTTATGAGTCAAAAGCCAAATATTGTGCATTTCAATCAGGATTGAATTGGAAGGGTCTGAAGATAAGTAGCCATTGTAGAAGGGTGTGGGTCCCTTGATTTGGGTAATTGTTGTTCTAGTATGTCCCAGACTGATGTCTCCTTATGAAAGTTCAGACAATAGGCTATCTGTGAAAGATGGAGTGCCCTTTAATATGTTTGCATGTTGGGTAGACTTAGCTCTCCTCAATCGGAAGCGTCGTATAGTTTTTTGCTGCTACTCTGGGTGGCGTTTGTTCCTACATGAACTTCTGTATTGTGGAGTTAACCTGTTTGAGGGTGACAAGGGAAATCCTGAAAGGCAGTATGCCGAAAACACAAATAAAGTGTGTGTGTGGTGGGGGGTAATACCATCTTATTTGTTTAGACTCTGCCCCAATGTGGGAGATGAAGGAATTTCCACTTGGCAATGTCTGTTTTGGTTTCTTGAGTAGAGCTAGAACATTATCTCGAACTATGGAGGAGAAGTCTCTTCTAACTTGGATTCCCGGGTATTTTGGGATCCATTTCACTGGAAAGATACCTAATACCTTCCGGATTGTCATGAATTTGGTCTTGTTCCAGTTTACTTTGTATTCTGAGAAGGATGAAAAGTCAGTTATGATGTGAATCAATGGCGGGATAATTTTTTTGGTTTATCCAGTGTCAGTAGGATGTTGTTGATTTACAGTAGTAGTTTAGAACAGTGGTTACCTCAGTTATATCTGGTGTGGGACAAACAGCTATGGTCAAATGTTCCAAAGCTAGCAGTAAGTGAAGAGGTGACAAAGGGCACCCAGGCCTCAATCTTTAATGAATGAAATTGATTCTGAGAACAGACCATTGCTAATATCTTTGTGATCGGCCTTGTAAATAGCCACTGGACCATCTTAAGAAAGTTTCCAACAATGCTGAATTGTTTCATGGTTTAGAAAAGAAATATCCAAAAACAACAAAGCCAGTGTACAATAATGTAAAACAGGGGGCACTCTAGTTAATGCAATACATTAATCAAACGAGCAAAAAGCCACAGATTCCCTGTGAACCGTTATGTTCATAGGAAGCAAGTTTGGCCACTATGGAGCAATACCCAGTGGGTATGAAAAAGCCCTCACTCACCAACCTGGTTGGTGACATGCTTCATCATTGGGCTTCCACTGGGACGACCGAATGTCATCCCAGTGTGCTGCGACGCCAGGTTACTGCGGAGCGGGGTTTGTTGAGTGGGGAAAGTGAATTTAAAATATCCAATCAAGTCAAAAAGAAACTTTAATAATTTTGCTTAGATGGAAAGGAGTAAAAAGGAGTGAGGGTCAAAAAAATAAAAGACCTGGTTCACTCCGTGGCGGTCAACATGTTTCTGCCTCATGGAGTGTTAATCGGGCATTCGTCAGGACCAGTGGGGGATGTGCGCAGCCCCGGTGGTGTGAACTCACTAAGGAGTGAACCAGGTCTTTTATTTTTTTGACCCTCACTCCTTTTTACTCCTTTCCATCTAAGCAAAATTATTAAAGTTTCTTTTTGACTTGATTGGATATTTTAAATTCACTTTCCCCACACAACAAACCCCGCTCCGCAGTAACCTGGCGTCGCAGCACACTGGGATGACATTCGGTCGTCCCAGTGGAAGCCCAATGATGAAGCATGTCACCAACCAGGTTGGTGAGTGAGGGCTTTTTCATACCCACTGGGTATTGCTCCATAGTGGCCAAACTTGCTTCCTATGAACATAACGGTTCACAGGGAATCTGTGGCTTTTTGCTCGTTTGATTAATGTATTGCATTAACTAGAGTGCCCCCTGTTTTACATTATTGTACACTGGCTTTGTTGTTTTTGGATATTCTATTGAGGGGACTAGCCGTGTTGATCCCTTCCTCTCCTGTTGATATTTGTTAGAAAAGAAATAGCCACTCTACTTGGTTGAATGCCTTCTCTATGTTAGAGAAAGCAGCAGATTTTCATCATCACCTTGCTTCATGAACCAGAGGAAGTGCATCAGAGTCCACATGTGTTCGCAGGCGGAGCATGGTAGAACAAAAGCAACCTGCTTGAGGGGGACCATAACATGAATCACCTTTCCAAGTCTCATAGCCAAAATCTTGGCAAGAATTTTCATGTTGTAACTGATAAGAGATATTAGTATATAGCTAGTACAAGAGAGAATGTTCTTCCAATGTTCGGAAACCAAGGATATGTGGGCCTTGTTGAATTTGGTTTGTAGGGATCCTCTCTTAAATTCACCCTTGTAGATACGCAATAGGAGTGGGTTTATCTGTGCTTGTGTGACTTTGTAAAATGAAAGCTTTCTCCAGGGATTTCGCCTGTCACTATAGCTTTTATTGCATTCGCTATTTCATTCTTCCTTATGTCAAGATCTAACTCATTGTGAAGGTACTGGTGTAGTTTTGGGAGTGGAATCTCATGTATGAAGGCATCTTCAATGGAGGTTGTTGCTTGATAGGTGGTGGTGTATAAAGTAGTGTAGAAATGTTCAAAATTGTGCCAGGATATCAGCGGAATGTGATGCAGACATACCGAAAGCATTGCGTATTGCTGGAATAACTTATTGTGCCTTTCTCTTCCTCAATTGCCAAGAAAGAAGGAGCCCTGCTTTTTTCCCATGTTTTTATGTTTTTTTCTGAATTCCGGCTATGGCCTTCTAATCTGCTTGTGTCAGATTGGAGTAAAAAATTTAACTCTTTCCTTGTCAGCAAGTGCAAAACAGTTGGATTGGGCTTAGCAGCATATATAACCTGGAGTGTGCGTTTATTGAGTTCCTGGCTATTTTGCTTGTCCATGGCTGCCTTACCTGCAATGATCGAGTCCCTCATGAGCATACCTCTGAGGTAGGTGTTCTCTGCTGCCCAATCTACTGATGATTCATTGGGATACAGATAAGCTTCGAGTAGGTAATTGAGCTTTTTTTCCCAGTTGGGAAAATCAATTTTGAGGTGTTTAATATCAATGTTTGGGCAGTGGGGCAGATCAATTGAAGATACAGCGTGAGACATTGGGGCTACATGGTTTGAAATGCTGTCCACACTAATCTCAAAGGAGCTGACTTTGGGAAGGATCATACAGTTGAGCAGGAAGAAATAGATTCTAGATTCAGAGCCATGCACTGGAGACATGTAAGTGTATTCTTGCCCCGTTGCATGCGGCAAGCACCAGAGGTACTAAAGTGTGTGGTCTGTCATGACATCACTGACGATGTCTGTGTCACCATAATCTAGGTGGCATCAGCTGCCAGTTTTGTTAAGCGATGGATCTAGAACTACATTCCAGTCTCCTCCAATGATTATTATGTTCCCGCCAAACTCCATAAGGAGCTTGTTCAGTATTGGAAGCCAGTAGTGCCTAGTGCTTGTTGTGGCATAGATGGAGCAGAGAATATTATTGTTGTTCATTATTTTCAGTTTTTTCAATGATGAGGCATCCTGTATCTTCCATCCAAGTCTTAAGGACTTCTGAGTCTTTGATGGAGAATGCTACCCAGTCAGCTTTTTCTAGTGGCGGGTGATGTGACCTTTGTGTGAAGAGATGCGTTCGATGAGTAGAATAAGTCTTTCTTCTGCTTTCCTGACTCAGCAGGTCCAGTTGAAGGAAGTGACCCACTTGGGGCCACCCAGGTCACCTCTGACCACCTCTCAGCCTGCTATACCAAAGGAAGAGTCTGGAGAATATACCAATAATTGTTTTATTCAGAAACACTCAGGGCCCGATTCACAGAACTAACTTAAGACAAAATCCTAAACTTACTACCATTTTGGTATTCACATCAGGCACTTACTCATTTTTTTATTCACAGAAGGCACTTACTCATTTTGGTATTCACAGAAGGCACTTGCTGATCAATGAGTAAGTACCTTCTGTGAATATCAAAAAGGGTAAGTGCCTTCTGTGAATACCAAAATGAGTAAATGGTAGTAAGTTTAAGATTTTGTCTGAAGTTAGTTCTGTGAATCGGGCCCATAGAGTGGAGCCCCGTCTGCACAGTCTCGAAGAATGGTACAGAGAGAACTGAAATAAGCAAGCATACAGATATATTACGTACAATTCATAGGTGAAAAAGACCCCACAGTGGAATATACCAAGCAGGTGCAGCTGGACAGTGAAATACAAAAAATAGGTTTTGGTTCTCGTATCTGACACAACCTAACCCAATCCAAGGTCGTTTAACTCCGCGCCCGCCCTCAGACAAGTGGGAGAGGGCCTCTATCTAGTGAGAAAGGTATTAACAGTCTTTTCATTACTAAGGCAAAACTTCAACATTTCAGAAACAAAACCTAACAGAGGCTTTTTTCTCGGAAAAGGCAAAGGACTAGTTTCAATTGTCATTCAAAATGGCATCTGAACAGAAAATGGTGCCACAAATACTAACTTATATAGGTCACTGCACAGGTCTATGTGAACAAACCCTCCTTTAGCATGAGTTAAAACATTTTCAACTATAGCAAAAAGGAACAGAATTGCAAGCAATAACAAAATATAAAATTGCGGAACAGTTATAAGCACTCCATATCATCAACAGCAAGGAGGGATGAATTCTGAAATATTTCTTCATCAATATTGATTAAATCATCAACATCTTTCTGAAGCATTATAGCGGCATTTGTGTCATGAATTGATATTTTCTGTTTGGGTGTGAAAACAGTAGTTCAATAGGAAAAACAAAAGGGTAGACACTGAATGAGTATACAGCAGAGCATTAATACCACAATAAGTTCAATCACTTTTTCAAGATTCCAGCCCCCCTGCCAATTCCCACTCTCCATTCCTTGACATTTTCAAGAATATCTAGAATGTGTTTGGTAATATTCTTTTACATATTCTTGATCCCGACCACACACTGATCGCCAGCTACTGCACATACACCACCACTCTTGGCTAGAATAAAATCTACTGCATGTCTAGTCTGTTCGGAATATATCTGCATACTTTCCAACGGAGTGGTGATGTCTCTAACAGCTGCCACTGTAGTATTAGATAGAATTTGCAGCTTGCATCTAAAGTATTCTCTGGCCTTCTCACCCCTGGCCACGGAAGTACCACCCAAATGTGAAAATAGAAGAAAGGATATACCCAAAGGTGATACCATTACTGTAATTATTGACCTCTGTATCGGTCACTCCCTCACAAAATTCTTTCGTTAGTGTCCCTTTAACCCATCTTATTTTCGGTTTGGCATATTTACAGGGCACACCCAAAGGCAATACCATTCAAAGGGCCACATCATCTGTACCATTATAGACATTGGAATAAGTCCCATTAGACAAGAAGAAAAACCCTGGGTGTGCATTAATCTGCCCCTCGTGATCCACTGCAGCGTACTTAGAGTTCATTCCGAAAGTGTTTGGATCCTCTTTATTCACTAAGGGGAAAGTATGTTTGTACAATACTATTTCCAAACAATTTATATACAATGAAGTATCTGTACTGTTCATAATGGGGCAACAAACAGGGTAGTAACTGGCCTCTCGAGGGACTGTCAACTCCTTGTAGTGCCAACCCGCTGATGTTATGTTTTTCCATATAAAAATTATCTCAGTATGTATTGTTATCACAACCCGGATAACCCACTCCCAGTGCCTTTCTATGGTATAGACATGGCCCCAGATAACCCAATTCAAACACTCTTTTCACTTCTGTACACTGAGGTGGGCGAGTATATGTGTAATTATTGAGTAACAATGGATATGCAGTCCACAGGCTGGTGACAGATTGAGTGGGGTGACAAGCAGTCCCTTTGCCAAAGAACCTCTTAAGTGTTTCCAAGAATACATTGCTCGGGCAGTTCTTTTATTTCTTCTCGGGGAAATGACCGTACCCTTACTGCTAAAGGCACGCTTTGAGCATCTTCCAAAACCCATGACACACCACACAGTATTATTATCATCAGAATCAAAAGAACAACACATATTATTTTACTTTTACTCAACCACATCATATTAGGTTGTGTAGTAACCATTGACTGCTCCTCCTCAGCAACCTTTCTGCTTAAAGGATGCATAGTGAATTCAAACGAAGGGAAGTGAAAGAAAATGTAAAGTTCCCAGTGTCCGTTAGAGCCTCACTGTCTCCTATTGTCCATCAATAAGTTGGCGTTCTTGAGCACTGACAGTGGAGCTTGCCCTGTCCTAAGCTCTTCTCTTAATCTATCCCACCTCGATAAAGGTGGTATACCTTCAAAGTATACTTTTTCTTATCCTGACTAATGTTCAAACAACAAAGGCAAGGCAAACACGGAATTTTCACTCATTTCAATTATTCGTTGGTACTGTTACTCAGTACTACCTATCTTGTACAGTCCATCCATAATCTTTTTTCTCCTTAGACTCAGTAGCTCTTAGCCGAGGGCGCAAATTGTACCTGGCACCCAATGGCACTGTATGATCAATGAACAAAGCTCCTGGATAGCTTGTATTTCTGGTGGAACAGCCTTGTTCAAAACATCGTTGTTCTCCTTATCTGTCTGTGTCCAGGTCAAATTGGCATCACTAAAGGGGAGCACTTGCTCACATTCAGTGTAGCTGACAACCTCCTTGACCCACTGGTCATATGGCAACGGTAAGGGAATCCTCCGGCAGTGGGTGGCATGTGCCCAGTTTTTCCGACCAGCAACCTTTGCAACCGTCTGTGTCACCAACAGAACTTGCTCCGGGCCTTTCCAGCGGGGCTCCAGACTTTACTTCCTCTGGAAGTCTCTGACCAGGACGTAATTGTGAGAAGTTGGTCCGGTATATGCTATCCACTAGTTATAGTGGGCATTTTGCACCAGTCCAAACAACCCTTTAGAGGTGATAGGTTAAAGACAACCTTATTTGAAAGCTATCCTAGTGGTAGCTATGGAGAGCAGCCTTCAGGCTAAGTCTTGAAGGAATGTAAAGCAGCTTGTTTTACGAGTCTATATTCTCTTGAATGACCAAATGAAAGGAGAACCACACCAGGTATATATATAAAATATATGTATTTATTGCTAAACACACCCTGCTAGTCTCTTTATGAGGCTAGAGGTCAAAGCACATATGTTAGACTTAATATATCAGAGTAAATTAGCACAATATAAGATAGGCTCTAGGGTCGGACCAAACCACATATTAAGAAAGTGGTATAAGAACCATGACTTGACTAGACACAAGGCCTAGGGCCTGTAGAATTGCTGGAACCCCAAAGAACCACCAAAGGTAGTGACACAGGGGACCCACGGGAGAAGTGCACAGTGTGAGAACACAGTCGCGAGCTCCGTTAGCTTCTATGGGGAAAGTCACAGTTGGAATTTTAAAGTTTATGGACACTTAGAGGTGGACTAGGAACACACCCTTTTTGACTTAGATGGTTCTAGGGCCAACCACCCACGGGAGCACCGGAGTACTCATGTTATCTCACCCAGGGTGCATAGGTGTCAAATGGTGTCGGGCTGCGTAGTCGTTTCCAATGGCGAGGTGCTGCAAAGTGCTGCTGCCGGGAAGAGGAGAAGTGTCCAAAGAGATCTAATCCTGGACCAAAGATGTTAAGAATCTGAAAGCAAAGGGGACAGAGTCTGGGTCACTAGCCAGTGACCAGGGGCCCGATAGACGAATGCTCACCGATATCGGGTGCTTCAGATGCAAAGAGGGGAAGTTTGACTCTTCAACCACGAGGACCAGGAGGTGTCGACGACAACCAGGAGCTGGATTCGATCTGTCCCACAAAGGATGTCGAGTACTGCAGCATCGGTGCCCGGATTGGACACAACAAGCCTTGGCAACAGCAACCCACACAGGAAGAGGAAAGATGCTTCGGTGCCGACCAGCAAGGTCCTGGGGATTCCCCAAGCAATGGAGAGTCAGGGCACGTCTGGAGAAACCAGGGAAGCCCAATTAAAGTTAAAGTTTACTTCACAGGGACCCACCAGTCGGTGGACCAGGGATCGCGAAGGTACCTCAAGCAGAAAGACAAAGGGCCGGCTCATGGAACACTCGTGGAATGTAGGCCAGCAATCTTCAGTGGAAAAGGAGCTTGGGGTCTGGGCTACAAGTAACCCAATGCACAACATCAAGGGACGTCGAGAAGCGAATGCACTTGCAAATGTGCAAGGTGTCGTGGGGTTCTAGTGCCACGGTACCCATGAGGGCTACAGGTTTCAGCTTTGCTGGGGACTCGGGTTAGCCTCTGGGAAGTCTGGAAACCCACCTCCTGTGTTGCAAATACTTTGGAGTCTGGCGGGAGCTTCGGAGATACAAGCTGGTCAGATGCGTCTTTGGTGCCTGCCTTGCAGGGGAGTAACTCCTTTACTCCAAGAGAGATTCTTCAGCCATCTAGTCGTGTAAATCATCGAAGTTCTGGGATTTCTGTATCAGAGTTTCACCAGGTGTAATCTAAAGTCCTGTAGCCAAGGGTTCCTTTCTTATACCCAAGAAAGGGTTTGGGCATACTCTGGGGACCCACCTATGGGAGGGTCAGGAAAGAGGGGTGGCTACACCCTTTTCCTTTGTCCAGTTTCGCACCAGAGCAGGGGCTGGTAGCCCTTGAAACCGGTTTGAGCTGGACTATGCACAGGGACACCAAATGTGCCCCCAGTGCAGACTTTAAAGCACTCTTTTAGTGCACCCACCTATGCCCTAATCCACTAAAGCCTGTCTGGGAGGTGATAACACCTCCCTGTGACAGGAAACATATTGTGGTACTGGGTATACCGGTGCTGTCATGCCTCTCCCTCTAGAAGGATGGGATCATAATCCCACACCAGTTACATGGTGTGGGGTATGATTCCAAGGTGTTTGACACCAAACACGACATGTTTCCGTGCAGCCATCCCAAAGTTAGCATTTAACGCGAGGTTATAACGCACTTTAGAGTATATGGTCAGGCTGCATCACAGACAACCCAGTAGAATAGATTCCGAAGGCTGTAGAGGGCCTCTGCTCATGCATGGGCACCCTCTCACATAAAACCAAGCACCCTGCCTTGCGGATTGAGAAGGCCTGCCATAGGGGTGACTGATAGGTTTATATGTGTAGTGATAGGGTGAGATATAGTGAACCTATATCTCAGTAAGGGGTGCATGCACCACCTTACTCAGGCTGAAGTAGCAGACTTATAAGGGCTCCCCAGAATCCAATCTGGAGTGTACCTAAGGTACATGGAATCAATTTAGAGAGGAAGCAGGTAGGTAGGGGTCCTGAATAGCAGGGCCCCAGCCAGACTAAAGTCGAAAAACAGTGAAACATCAGCAAAATGTGGGGGCAACCATAAGAAGCAGGTCCTACTCTCCTACAGTAATCACCAGGTTGAATGTCGTAGCCGAGCCCCTCTGGAATAGGAGGTAGGGATTCCCGTACCTGTTGGTAAGAAGAACGCAAACATTCTGTCAATTTTCCAAGATAGTCAAGCAAAACAGGATATTCAATTTCGGAGTATTTACAAGGATGTGGGACACCCCAGACATTTGCCGGGCATACAAACACAACCTCGTAAGGTGACAAGCCTGTCTAGAATGAGCTGTAGTTCTTGTTGACAAAAGGGCTAACGATAGAGCATCTGGCCATTTTAACCCTGTCTTCTCCTGGATTTTTGCCAATTTCAATTTGAGAGAACCATTGTACTTCTCAACCAAACCCGCTGACTGTGGATGATTAGCAGCATGAAATTTCTGATTAAAATTTAAACCTTCACAAATCAATGTAATCACTTTCCCATTAAAATGAGACCTGTTATCACTCCAGATAATTCGGGGCAAACCGAATAGAGGAAAGTATTCTTTAAGGAGTATATTCGCAGTTGTAATGGCTGTATTATCATTAGTGGGATAAGCCTCCACCCATTTGCTGAACGCACATATAACCACTAAAACATACTTAAGATTATTATATCTTCCTAGCTCAATGAAATCCATTTGGAGGACTTCAAATGGGAAAGTGGGTGGTGCAAAATTACCAGGTGGTGTAGGGGTACCCTTTCCTGGATTATGTTTCATCAGATCATGCAATGTTTCAACAAATGCGCAGCTGTCTTGGGGATGGTATCATTATGCCAAACAGGGGCTAACAATTTACAAATTCCTTTCGCACTAATATGGGCTGGACCATGGGCCATAGTAACCACAGGAAGTACATCTGCATCGGGCAACATTCATTTTTGTTCTCCAGATTCATCAATCCAACATCCTTCCTCATTTGACTGAGCTGTACTCTCCTGCCCTTCCGCTAATTCCTCTATCATGGCTTTGCTTTGTATCTCTTTTACGCTTTCAATTGTATTTTCAAACATAGCAACCTCAGGAACGCACCTAGCTGGACCTGCAACAAACATTCTTTTCATTTTACTTCAGGCCGTCTCCTTGGCTACCTGATCTGCAAATGCATTCCCTCTACCTACTCCGTCAGTAACCTTTCTATGAGAGCTACAGCTACACTTAATTTTTCCAATTTCTTGGGGAGTGTTAAGGCGGAAAAAAGAAACAATATAAGATGCCCATGTTGGATTTTGGTACCATGAGAGGTAAGGAATCCTCTTTCTGCCCACAGTCGCCCAAAGTTATGCGTGACCCGAAATGCATACTGGCTTTCAGTATAGATATTGACAACCAGCCCTTCACTCAATTCACAAGCTCGGATAAGGGCAGCAAGCTCAGCGGCTTGAGCTGACTGATAGAAGACCTGTGATGTCTCTACCACCATCCGCAACGTAGTAATAGCATAAGCAGCAGTGGTAGTGCCATCTGGTTATTTAAAACAGGAGCCATCAACATTTAGTTCTCCTTGGGGGTCAGATAAGGGAACACCAGTCAGGTCCACCAGTCCTTTTGTCTCTTCCTTTTTCGTCCAGAAAATGCAGTCATGTTTGCCAACTGCATCATTCTCAGAAGGTAGGGATAGTAACGTGGCTGGGTTCAGAGTAGCACATCCTTTGATCATAATATGTGTAGCAAACAATGTCAATTCATAAGCAGTAAGACGTGCACTGGTGAGGTGCTGTGTCTTTGTCTTATTCAAAAGTGTATCCACAGCATAGGGTACCATAACTGTGAGTTCTGCATTGAGTACGAGCCCAGCTGATTGCCTGATTGAAGTGGCCACAGCAACGACCGCTCTCAGACAGCTCAGAAGGGCCCTAACAACAGGATCAAGCACTGCAGAAAATAAGCACAAGACCTCTGTTTATCCCAAAATTTGTGTGTTAAGACAGAAAGTGCGCAACCAGCCACCTCATGAACATAAAGCACAAACGGTTTCCTATAATTAGGTGTACCAAGCACCGGAGTCGAGCAAAGCACAGTTTTTAGTTGCTCAACTGACTGCTGACATTCTTGCTTCCAAGGCAAAGGTTCATGCACTGCTTTTGTTGTTAATGCAAGCAAAGGTTTAATTAGTAAAGAATAATTTGGGATCCACTGGTGACAGTAAAAAGTAATACCTATAAAAGCGCGTACATCATTTGAAGTTTGCGGGATAGGCATGTTAATAATGGTACTGATGCGCTCAGGGATCAACCTCCTACCCTCCTTCGACAGTAGGTGACCTTAATAGGTCCACAGACCTCGGTCCTAGGAGCTCACTCTCCCCGGCAGCTCCGCTGTGCCTTGCATGGCGTCTGAAGCCCGCCACTCCGTTTGCAGGGTTTGAGTCTACTCTGATTCCGGTTCCCGCTGGTAGCCTAAATTGTTGTGCTTAATTTTATTTTGCTTAATTTATTTGTGTTTTGTAGTAGTCCTCATTGTCTCCCTTCTGTTTATTTCCTCCTGCTCCCGCCGCTGCTGACCCGTGACTCCCCCCCCTACCATCCGCTCCCGCCTCCAGCTGAACGTCCCTCCCCACTCCTCTTCATAATGGCGGCCGCGCCTAAGGCAAGCCCGTCTGCGCCTGTATGCGACCCGACTGCGACCAGCACCAGGACCCCCTGGTCCTTTCGGACCCGACCGTTATGATTCAACCACCCTCCACACATTCAACCCTGGAAGACACGCCAACTGCGCAAGATCCTCGCCGAACACCACCCACGGGCAGTTCTCGTGCGGACTGTGCCGCAGATCCTACACCATCGACAAAGGTCCCACAACCGCCGAAGGCACGCCCGATGCACGCACCACCGATACCCTTACATGCAGCTGTAGAGATCTGGGACCTGATCGCCACCCTCTCGCCCGACGTCGCATTCTGCACGGAAACCTGGACCAACGCCACCTCCAGCCCCGACATCGCCACTGCCATCCCCGACGGCTACAAGTCCCAGAGAAAAGACTGGCCACACTGCCCAGGAGGAGGACTCGCCATCGCACACAAGACCCCCACCGACTCTACACATCCAACACGAGTGACCCCCACTCCAACACAGAACACCTCTACTTCCAGATACATACTAGCCCCAGGACCACGCTACGCGGTACCCTCATCTGCAGACTGCCTGGACAGTGCACTCACTACGGAACCACTATAGCTGAGCTCACGGCACCTCACGCCATCAACTCCACGGACTACATGCTACTCCGGGACCTGAATTTCCACCTAGACAACAGTAATGACCCCGACTCCACCAATCTCCTCGCCAACCTCGCCAACCTAGGACTGAAGCAGCTTATCAACACGCCCACCCACAGAGCAGGCCACACCCGTGACCCCATCTTCGTGGGAGGAACCAACATCCGCTTCAGCCACAGCACCCAGCCCCTCTGGCTTCACCACCACGGCATCCATTTCACCGTTAACTCCGCCACCGCACCCAAACCCGCTCCGCGCCCACCACACTGGAACTGTAGCAAGGTCACAGAGGAGCACCTCAGCACCATCCACTGTCAAAACCCCCCCATCACCACGAACGACTCCAACTCCGCAGCCAGGGAATTTCACCGATGGGTCTCCTGCTGCGCCGACAATCTCTCACCCCTCTGCCCCCTGCCAAACAGTGCCCTCTGAAAGCCGCCTGGTTCACCACAGAACTTCAAAAAGACAGACGCTCCTGTACACGTCTAGAGAAAACCTGGCGTAACCTGAAAACCACATAATCACTGAACAACCACAAGAACACCCAGAAGACCCAGAAGGAATACCACAGGCGCATAAGAGACACCAAACGGACCTTCATGAGAGACAAAGTCCACACCAACATGACCACTGCCAAGGAACTGTTCAAAGTCATACAGCAGTTTGCTAAACCCACCTGCGAAGTCAAGGAGTCACACCTTCCCAGGAACTCTGCGACAAGCTCAGCTCCTACTTCCATCTGAACATTAAGGCCCTCTACGACAACTTCAGCGAATGAACAACGAACACCACCCCCCCACCCATCGCCGCCGATAAGCCTACCATCACGTCCTGGGATCCCTCTACCATCAAACTCATCACCACGACCATGAAGAAAACCCACTCAGGAGCCCCAATGGACCCCTGCCCACCACATACCTTCCACAGGGCCACCACCATCACCGCACACAAACTAGGACGCACCATCAACGCCTCCCTAAGATCAGGCATCTGCCCAGATGACTGGAAATGGGCAGAGGTTAAACCCCTCCTCATGAAACCCACGGCCGACCATACGGACCTGAAAAACTACTGGCCCATCTCTCTCCTCCCCTTTGTGGCCAAAGTCACCGAGAGACTCGTAAACACTCAGCAGACCCCCTTCATAGAAGAGAACTCGATCCTAGACGCCTCCCAGTCTGGATTCCGCAGCAACCACAGCACCAAGACCGCCCTCCTCGCTGCCACTGATGACATCCACATGCTACTGGATCAGGGACACACCACGGCCCTCATCGTTCTAGACCTCTCCGCAGCCTTCGACACCTTCTCACATTGAATGCTCGCAGCCAGACTTCATGACGTGGAAATACAAGGAGCCGCCCTCGAATGGATCCAATCCTTCCTCTCCGGCAGAACCCAGAGGATTTGACTCCCTCCCTTCCTCTCCAAACCAATGGAGATCAGCTGTGGAGTGCCCCAGGGATCATCACTCAGCCCCACGCTCTTCAACATCTACATGGCGCCCCTCGCCACCATCGTCAGACAGCATGGGCTCAGCATCGTATCCTAAGCGGACGACACTCAGCTCATCCTCTCGCTCATGAAAAATCCCGAAGACACCAGACTCTGATTTCAGGAAGGAATGAAGAACGTGGCAGCGTGTATGAAGGACAGCTGCCTGAAGCTAAACTCAGAGAAAACCAAGGTCCTCATTCTCGGACCCTGCACCACCGCCTGGGACAACACCTGGTGGCCCCCCGCCCTCGGGAACCCACCCACCCATTTGGACCTCGCTCGTAACCTCGGCATCATCCTTGAATCCTCCCTCTCAATGAACCGCCAGATCAACGCCATCGCCTCCACTAGCTTCAACTGCCTTCGCATCCTCTGTAAGACCTTCAAATGGATCCCCCCGACTGCAGAAAGACTGTCACCCACGCACTCATAACCAGCAGACTGGACTACGGAAACGCCCTTTATGCGGAATCAACAAAACTCTTCTACACAAACTACAAACCATCCAGAACGCCGCAGCCAGACTTGTCCTTGGTACACTGCGCCACGAGCACATGACCTTACAC
Organism: Triturus cristatus; assembly: GCF_964204655.1. Lineage (NCBI taxonomy): Eukaryota > Metazoa > Chordata > Amphibia > Caudata > Salamandridae > Triturus > Triturus cristatus. The sequence continues at coordinate 593,417,694 of NC_140582.1, forward strand.
CTACGAGGACTCCACCATCACGTCCTGGGATCCCTCTACCATCAAACCCATCACCACGACCATGAAGAAAACCCACTCAGGAGCCCCAATGGACCCCTGCCCACCACATATCTTCCACAGGGCCGCCGCCATCACCGCACACAAACTAGGACGCACCATCAACACCTCCCTAAGATCAGGCATCTGCCCAGATGACTGGAAATGGGCGGAGGTTAAACCCCTCATTAAGAAACCCACGGCCGACCATATGGACCTGAAAAACTACTGGCCCATCTCTCTCCTCCCCTTTGTGGCCAAAGTCACCGAGAGACTCGTAAACACTCAGCTGACCCCCTTCATAGAAGAGAACTCGATCCTAGATGCCTCCCAGTCTGGATTCCGCAGCAATCACAGCACCGAGACCGCCCTCCTCGCTGCCACTGATGACATCCCCATGCTACTAGATCAGGGACACACCACGGCCCTCATCGTTCTAGACCTCTCCGCAGCCTTCGACACCTTCTCACATTGAATGCTCGCAGCCAGACTTCATGACATGGAAATACAAGGAGCCGCCCTCGAATGGATCCAATCCTTCCTCTCCGGCAGAACCCAGAGGATTTGACTCCCTCCCTTCCTCTCCAAACCAATGGAGATCAGCTGTGGAGTGCCCCAGGGATCATCACTCCGCCCCACGCTCTTCAACATCTACATGGCGCCCCTCGCCACCATCGTCAGACAGCATGGGCTCAGCATCGTATCCTAAGCGGACGACACTCAGCTCATAACCAGCAGACTGGACTACGGAAACGCCCTTTACGCGGAATCAACAAAACTCTTCTACACAAACTACAAACCATCCAGAACGCCGCAGCCAGACTTGTCCTTGGTACACTGCGCCACGAGCACATGACCTTACACCTACGAGGACTCCACTGGCTCCCCATTGAAAAGAGGATCACCTTCAAACTCCTCACCCATGCCTACAAATCCCTCAACAACATCGAACCAAAATACCTAAACAAGAGATAATCCTTCTACGTTTCCAAGAGGAACCTCCGCTCCGCCGACCTTGCCCTTGCCGAGGTCCCCCGCATCCGCAGAAAGAGAACCGGCTGGAGAGCTTTCTCCTACATCGCAGCGAGAACCTGGAACGAGCTCCCGGTGAACATCAGATGCTCCCTGACTCTGCACATGTTCAGAAGAGACCTCACCCAGTGTCTTGAGACCCTCAAGGGTGAGTAGCGTGCTCTATAAACCCCTGATTGATTGCTTGACCTCCTGTTGACAATATTAAAACTTCCAAAGAGAGACCTCATGTCCATGATGTGCCACATGCAACAACGATGTCATTTTACTGTCCTTGCAACCTTGTTCTGTATCAGAAACCAGATCATCGACATACTGCACCAATACATTACCTGGGGAAAGCAATAATGAAGCCAACTGACTTTTTAATGCTTGACTATAAATACTAGGACTCTCCGTATAGCCATGAGGAGCACAACAGAATCTAAAGTTTCGGCCGGCCTGTTTAAATCCAAAGAAATACCTACTGTCCACATGTATAGGACTACTGAAGAATGCATTTTTCAGATCACTGACATAATATCGACTACATAAATAACCCCATACACAAATATCAATACAAAAATATCGATATCTAAAATATCGACATCCTATCTTTAAAGTGTAAAATACAAAAAGATTGAAAAAATAATATAGATGTTAAAATATAATTTTTTTTTAGATGTAATGTACATTTTAACAAATATAATAAATAAATGTAATTTAAAAAATGTAAACGTACATACATAAGGGGGTCGATTCCGATCCTGGATTTTTTTTTCCCGTACGACTCGTATCCGTATTTTTTTACGTACGAATCGTACAAGTCCCGTACAAATGGCGAAGTACGATTCGTACGTGAAAAATACATACGAATAGCCTCGGGAAAAGTCTACGAGACGTCCCCGGACAGTTTTACATACAAATCGTAAAACTGAAGTCCGAGCGCGCAAGTACGATCCGTACCGCGCGTCCGAAAACACAAGCGCATGGAAAAGGCTCCGTACGGAGCGAACTTTGTATGAGCCCTACCCCGAGTACACTTGTGCCCGGGGTATGAGTCGTACGGCCCCCCCAGCCTCCCACCCCTCCCGCGTACATCCACACCGTACCCCCCACCCCCGTATATACGGACCGTACCCCCCACCCCCTGCGTATGTCTGCATCATACCCCAGGCGTACCCCCCGCGTATGTCCGCACCGTACCCCCCACCCCCGTATGTACGGACCGTACCCCCCATCCCCCGCGTATGTCCGCACCGTCCCCCATGCGTACCCCCCACCCCGTATGTATGCACCATACCCCAGGCGTACCCCCCACCCGCATATGTATGCACCGTACCCCAGGCATACCCCAATCCTCGCGTATGTACGGACCAATTCCACTTCTGTCTTTGGCACATATCGGAATATACAAAAACAGTTTGAGGGAAAAGCAACATCAATTGTCTAAAGGTGTCCTTCATTAGCATTTCCAAACCTACCCCAGTCAATGTGCCTAGGTCGTTACCACCACAGTGCACAATCATGAGGTCAGGGTGTTGGAGATGCATAGAGGCTTTAACCAAAGGGAGCAATTGGTGCCATTTTAATCCTCTTTGTCCAAACCATTTAATGTCCACATTTTGTAAACCTAGGTCTAAGTCAATACGTCTCTGTTCTGCATACCTCTTGCACCAGAAAACATAGCTATGTCCTACGATCCTCACTAGCATTATGAAGGTATAGCTGGAAGATATGGATAGATGTCTGTAGCTCATGCAGTCTGTTCGTAGAATAAGAGATATGTTTAAAGATACAGAACTAGTTTTTAGTCTCATACAAAAGAATCACTGATGAGGTGATGAAAAACATTGTTTACTAAAAAGTAGGGTGTATATTAGTTTGTCGAAAAGCATCTTTGTCATTGGTTAATGAAAAGCAGTTCCAACGTGGAGTACATATGATAGGATAAAATGTGCTCAGTTCAACCACACCTGCTACTTGCATTTGGAAGGCACTGTTCGAACTTAAAACAATGGTGAACTTTTAACCTGCAGGTGCGTTCAATTTTCGAGAAAGTGTTGCAAAAAAATATTGGTAGGTTTGAAAAATTTATGAACTTTTAACCTGCAGGTATCGTAGAATGTTCTAGAAAGTGTGTTGATAGAATACGTTTAACGTCTCATCTGTATGTGTTCTTACATTTTTTAAGAAACTGTTCATATGGAAAGTTGAAAAATAACCAATAGAGAGAAGTTTTGCAATTTGAAAAAATCAAGGAAATATTCTGATTTGTTCTTTACATGCACTTATGTGTGGAGCAACAGGGAAATTGTGACATTACTGGTTCCATTCTTGATGAGAGCGGTGCATTACATGTACTATTTGACAAAGAAAGAATTACATGCGTTTGTGACATTTGGAATCTGCATACCAACTACAAACGTAACTTAAATTATGCTTAGTGTGGAAATAATGGGGAAGGGGTAAGAGTAGAAAATTCATGTGTTATTAACTTAACAGAGATGGAACAAAAGAACCGAAATGTTATGTGGACAATTTGTGGTCTCATTTTTTATACTTAGAGGGAGATTTCAATATCAGTAAAGACTGGTGTGTTACTGGGAGGCTTTGGATTTTGGTGTTGTTATCAAATGGAATTTGTTGGGGTGCGTTTCTTCAGAAGACATGTTTTTGTAAATATGTGAGAGATAAAAAATAAATGAAAATGTTCTGTGTATATTTTCAGTACGATTTTGTTCACAGTGCTAAAGTAAATGTGATTATTAGTGAAGGTAATTGTCAGAGTGTGTTTGTCTGCTGAATATACGCAGGCCTTTAAGTGGTCCGGGTCTTGTCGCTACTGCCCTCCGCCACCCATTTAAGACAGTTGCCAAATTTTTCTTTCCACTTAAAGCTGTTAATATACATATAGTAAAGGGACGATACATAAAAAGTTTGCGAATTACGCCTTTCTTTATTCTGTCCAGCTCCCACCACCATTTTGTGCCCCCAGCGTTACTGTTTATAAAAATAATCTAATACAGTTCTTCGTATTATAAACATAGCAGTTCTAAGTTTATTGCCATATTGGTAGGGTTTGTACTATATAGAGAATGTTGTAATCAGTTTTAATGGTATAAAACTGCACTGTGTTATGTTGGAAACATTACATATGTATAGGTTGTGATGTTATATTTTATACTGTGAGGTACATTTGAATATAAGTGAAGACAGGTGTTATACTGCAAACCCGTTCAGAATGTGCACAGATTACATGGAGAGTAAATGTACAAAGTAAACGCGCATGTTGTTTTCTGTATGTATGCATGGTTAGAATCATTTGATGATATTTTGAGATATAATCTAAACAGTGTTTGTGGTTTATAATTGGGTACACTGCACCGTGTTAGTAGTTAGTGACAAGATGTTGCTAAAGGGATTATTTATTGCTTGTTCTTATGAAATAAAGGTGGAGAGGAGCACTACTTTCAAGACATATTTTATAAATGTGTGAGATAAAAACGAAAAAAAAAATTCTGTACGATTTTTTCACACTAGTAAACTGTGATTATAAGTGATGAAAATTGTTAGGTTGTGTCTCTATGGTGAATATATGCAGGCCTTTAAGTGAACCGGGTCTTACTGGTGCTGAACACAGCTCCCCCTTTCAGACACCCGCTATTTTTTTCATCCCACTTAAAGCCATGAGTATACGTATATTAAAGGAATGGTACAGTAAAAGTTTAGGAATTACACTTCCGATTACTCTCCTTATCTTCCACGCCCATTTTGTGCACCCAACAGTGTTGTTTGTAAAAATTAAGTGATAGAGCTTTATCTAGTATGAAAATAGTAGTTATACTTTTATTGGCAGGTTTGTGGGATGTGTAGTGTAAAGAGAAGGTCGTCATCAGTTTCTATGGTACAAAAGTGACGTGACGTGTTTGAAAGATTACATGATTTTAGGAATAAGCTCTCACTCTGCGAGTCCTCGGGCCCGCAGTTGTACCTCTTGAAGCCAACACTGGAAATATACAGCAGCTTTCTCTATACGAGATACCCCCTCTATGCTCCCTCTTCCCATATCACTGTCCCGCATCTATCTCTTTACAACTGGACGGTCCGCACCTCTCCCTAATACTAGTAGGCCCGCAGCTGTTCGTCTGTGAGCCGGCCCGCAGCTCTCCCTTTTCGAGCCCAACGGGCCACAGCTCTCCCTCTACGAGCCAGCCAGATGCTCTTAGCTCTTCTTCTACAGACCTAGTCCACCAGCTCGCAAGTCTCCCTCTGCGAATCACTGGTTGGCTCCCTGCTCTTTGACTGCGAGCCGTGGGACCCGCAGTTGTACCTTTGCAAGCCATCACTGGAAATATACCGCAGCTGTCTCTCTACGAGATATCCCCTTCACGTTCCCTCTCTCCACATTACTGTTTCATATGTATGCATTTGCAAGCCGACGACCGGCATCTTACCTTATAGTAGTAGGCCCGTAGCTGTTCCTGTGTGAGCCGGCCCAGAGCACTTTGTTTTCGAACTGATGGGCCACAGCTATTCGTCTACGAGCCAGCTAGTCGGCTATGAGCTCTTCCTCTATGAGCCAGCCCGCCGGCCCGCAGCTCCCCCTTTGCAAACCATTGTTCGGCTTCTCTGCGAGCCATCCTGCAGTTGTATGTCTGCAAGCGAACACTGGAAATATAGAGCAGCTCTGTCTGTCTGCGAGATACTCTATTCACAATACCTTTCTCCACATCACCGCCCTGCAGCTATCCATTTGGCAGCTGAGGGCCTGCACCTCTCCCTATACCAGTTCTCCCACAGCTGTTCCTCTCCGAGCCAGTCCGCAGCTCTCACTTTGTGCCCGACAGGCCACAGCTCTCCCTGTATGAGTCAGTCAGTGTGCTTGGAGCTCTTTCTCTACGAGCCAGCCCGACGGCCCGCAGCTCTCTCTCTCTGCAAACTATTGGTGGGCTCACACCTCTTCCTCTACGAGCTAGTCCGCTGGCTTGCATTTCTCTGTCTGCGAACCACTAGTCGGCTTGCAGCTCTTCGTCTGTGAGCCGTCGGGCCCGCAGTTGTAGCTCTACAAACCAAGACTGGTAATATACCGCAGGTGTGTGTCTACGAGATACCACCTTCACGCTTCCTCTCCCCATATCACCTTCCCACACGCATGATTTTCAAGCCAACGGCCTGCATGCCCCTTTTCTTATAGCAGTCGGCCCGCAACTGTTCCTGTGTGAGCTGGCCCGCATCTCTCTTTCTGAGAGCCCACAGGCTGCAGCTGTCCCTCTATGAGCCAGCCCACCAGTTCGCAGCTGACCCTCTGTAAACCATTGTTGGGCTTGCAGCTCTTTGTCTACAAGCCATCGGGTCCACAGTTGTACCTCTGCAAGCCAACACTGGAAAGATATCATAGTTCTGTCTGCGGGATATCTCCTTCATGCTCCCTCTTCCAACATTAGCGGCCGTAGCTAGCTCTTTGCAAGGCGACGGCCTGTACTTTTCACTATAGTATTTGGCTCGCAGCTGTTCCTCTGTTAGCTGGCGCGCAGCTCTCCCTCTGTGTACCATGTTGTTTAGCAATCCTGCTGTCAGTGTCATGTAGTTCTTCAATCATCCATCCAGCACTATCTACTTACCCTATCACTCTGCCAATACGTGAGCACTCATAAATTTCCCATGCACTCTGTTTGCAGAACTGTGATCATTCTAGTTAGTACTTATGTACTTTTGGAATGGCCTAGCCACTAAGACAAATATAGCTATAATATTCTGTACATTATCTATCCACACCTCTAACCAGCTACGTACTATTGGTATACTCCTATAAATAACCAGTTAGTACCCATGCAGTCTAGGAATCATACTGTCTCTCCCATGCACTTTTCTAATCACCCTTCCAGCACTATATACTTATCATATTACTCCGGTAATATCCAAGCACTTATAAATTCACCATCCACTCTGTTTGCAGCAGTGTAATCATTCTAGTTAGTAGCTATGTACTTATGGACTTGGGTAGCTAGTTAGACAAGTACAGCTACAATATTCTGTGCACTATCTATGCACACTTTTAACTAGCTACATACTATTGGTGCACTGCTATAAATACACAGATAATACATGTGTAGGGTAGGAATCGTGCTGCCAGTGCCATGCAGTTTTCTAATCACCCATCCAGCATTATCTAGTTATCCTATCACTGCACTAAAACTTAAGTACTTATAATTTCAACATGCAGTACTTGTCTAACTAGCTACCCAAGTCCATATGTACATAGCTACTAACTAGAATTATTACACTGCTGCAAACAGAGTGGATGGTGAAACAGAAGATTAAGATATTACAAGGACTGGATCCTTGCAAAGTGAGAAAATATACAGGGTTGCAAGGTCATTCTCTGGCTTGTCTTTCTAGGAAAGTGTGTCAAAGTTGTTTTCATCATTTAGGAATGTTAGCAGTGCATCATTCCGAAATGCGGAAGTTAGTTAGAAGATTACACTACGTGAAAAGTCCTGCATTATGTTTAAATGAAATTAATACAGCTCTTTTGCATGGTTCAGTGTTGGATGTAAAACAAAGTTTGTGATGATATAGAGTTATGTTTCTTTGCTGGTCAAGAGGAGTGTAGAGAAAGTGAGAGTTTGATAAGTCTAGGTGTTGAAGAAGAGATGGAAGATAGTAGTGAGGTGAAGTTTGAAAAATAAATAACAAAGTTTAAAGTAGTGTCTGGTGAAAATCCCAACTATGGGATCCATTAGGATGGAGGGTGGATGTCCTCCGCCGGGCGGGCGGTAGCAACTGCCGGATCGGCGGCAGACATCCACCTGCCATCGAAGCCCTGAACACCGCCGGTCCGATTAGCATTGCGGTGTGATTTTCCGCCCGCCACTTTTCCGCCTGTTGCAGTCCGCCCGCTTGCCTGGCGTGCGGAGCTGGACCGCTACAACTGTGGCGGATCAGGGCCAAGCACGATTATGATGCCGGCAGTAGCCAGCTTTCCGCGGAGGTGGAACCGCCATCAAAAGGCATGCGGAGAACGTCTCCGGGGGTCCATTGCGGACCCCCAATGTATTGGGGGGGTGTGTGGGTGCACTGGGGGGATACCCATGCTACCCCCTTACATGTCCCTGTACCAGGTGGCAGGCACTATGCAGTGCCTGCAACACAGTGCAAGGACATGCTTGTTTGGACATCGTGGCGGTGTTGCTGGCAGCACCGCCTGCCACAATGTTAACCGCCGCTGTCTGCCCGCCACGGTCTGATTTCCACTGCGGAGCATAAAAATTGGACCGGCGGTCCTGGCAGGCGGTGCTTTCCTGCTACCATGGCGGTCTGAGTGATTTTCCGACCACTATGCTAATAGACCCTATGTTTGTATTTGTTGTCGACGTACTTATTACAAAATTTCAAACTAGGAATGTAGATGTGTTTTTAAAAAGTAAAAACGAAAGCAATGAAAAATGCAAAGAATTTGCTGCTTATCTGTTTGTGGAAGGTCATTATGAGTTAGGTACTGTACAATGTATTTGTGAATATTGTTACAATAAATTAGAAGAAAACAAAATGCCAGCTACAGCTGTCCATAATGACTTAGAATTAGTAGATATACCACCTGAACTTAAAGATTTAAATACATATGAGGCAATCCTTATGTATGGAGCCTAAAACAGGTAAGCTGCCTCCAACAGATCTACAAAGAGGTTTAAAAGGAAGAGTTGTGTATTTACCTTTAGATTTTATAAAAAATGTTGAAACTGTTGGTGTGGAAAGAGAGGATACTGAACCGGTAGTCATTCTTGTGAATGGTGTACCCACAAAGAGTCGGAAACTATGGCAAGAGTGAGTAGATGTGAGGAAAGTTTAAAAGGATACATTATATCTGGTGCAAGACAATATTTACTATAAAAGTGTAACAGAAGAAGAAGAAGAAATGACTTGAGAAGATGAAACAGATATTTCAAGTGGACAAATAGAAAAAGTGGAGAATTCAAGAAAAGAAGAAATTATGAACTTTATACTATACACCCTCTACATTCAGAAGAAATGATAGGAGATACTATTAAATTGTTCCAGAGGAAAAAAGCAAAAGGAACTCCCATGAGTGTGTGGTAAAAAAGTTTGGAAGCTCGTTGTTTTCCACAGCTGTTCCCTATTGGAAAAGCTTGATGATATGATGAACGACCAGTTCAGATTCCAGCTTCAGAATATCGTACTTTACGACATTACTCAGAAGAACCAAGATTTCATCAGTGTATTCCATATTTTATTTGAGATTGTTCTGTCTGCACTTTCAAATGCAATCAACCATATAATAAAAACCGGAACGCATCTTTCACATGTTTCTGCAAAGCAATTTGTGGACAAAGTTGAAGAAAGAGATGAACATTTAGAATCACAGTCAATTAATTTGATGGCATGTCAATTTGGCACTAAGGAATATTGGTATCAACGTAATTGGGAACTAAAATGTATGTTAAGAAACTTAGGAACCCCTACGTGGTTTGTTACACTTAGCTGTGCTGAGTACGCATGGAATGATTTACTGGATTTTCTACGAGAAGAAAATTCAAATATAGAAAATATTGAATTGAAGACACCTGGAGAACTGTGTTCCCTAGATCCTGTAAATGTCTGCAGATATTTTAATCATCGATTTGAAGGAAGGAATACCAAGCTAGAGGTGCTCCTCATATACATATGTTTTTATAGATCAAGGATGCACCCAAATTTGGAACTGATTTGGATGAGACTGTTTTATCTTTTATTGAAGATTATATTACCTGTGTGATTCTGAAAACAGGAGGAGAAAATATCTTTAGACAGCAAGTTTTACGATTTCAAAGTCATGGATGTAGAAAATATTGTCGACGGAAAAACCAGTCAAAGGAAATATTTTACACAAAATGTCAATTTGGTTTTCCACGTCCAGTAATTTCCTAAGGAAGAGTGAACAGTTTTATGTCTGCAGTGAGGCATACTATCACTCGAAAATCACCAAAAAATACTTATAATATAAAAAGAACAGAAGAATCGAAATACATCAATGATTACAATCCAGTGATTTTAAACATGTGGAATGCAAATACGGATATACAATATGTTGCAGATAACTCAATTGCTGTTGCTCGCTATGTCACGTCATATATTACGAAATCTGAGAAGACAGAATTGAAAGAGATGTGGGAGGAAATTTCACAGGAGAAGACACTTAGCAAAAAAAGTACAGCTTCAGCTTGAAAATACTTTCACATCGAGAAACTGGATCCTACGAATGTTCGGATCGATTGACAGCTGCAAGTTTATATTCAAAGTCAAGAGGAATCATCTGGATAAGTCTAGGCCTTGCTGCAGCATGAAATCGAGTTTTGAAATCTGTACAAGAAATGTAATACTTGGCTCTGAATGAACCAGAAAGTACAGATATTCTGAAATCAAATATGTTGGATACATACTATCTAAATAGAAGTTCATGCCTGGAAAACATATGTCTATATGAAATACTACAATATTATAGTTTTAAAAAACAATGTTACAGAAAAAATAAATGAAGGAAAATACACTGTAATTGGATCTGAAGGATGTTTGTTAAACATGACAAAGAAAATGTGATCAATCACAGGAAATTAAGTTGTGATACTCCAGATAAAAGAGAGCTTTTCTATTTAGCTCTTCTGCAACTCTTTAAACCTTGGCGGACTGAAATGGAATTACTTGGAGATTTTGACTGCTATGAAGATTATTTCAATGCATGTAAAGATAGCATTGAATGTACAATTTTTCCAAATTATCTACAAATCTTGAATGAAGAGATTAATTAAGAAAGAACTATTGCAGCTGAAATTGCTAGAGATAGTTCTCAAGATAGTCAGAGTTCTGCTCCACAAAGTCAAGATCCACTAGGAGAAGCCATACTTGAAAATGAAGCGGCAATAGCAATGAGTGAAGTGGATGGTGATGCAGCAAGCACAACAGGAGAATATTGATTTGGAATGTTTAGAGGAACGTCTGAATACTGAACAGAAAGAAATATATCACCAAGTTACACAACAGATACAACATTGATTACTGCATGAAAAGAATGATTGTCAATGTACATCATTTAGACCTATTCTTATGTACATCAGTGGACAAGCTGGAACGGGAAAAAGTTTCTTGATCAAATCTTTGTCAAGTTATCTACAAAAAACAACGGATTTACATTTGTCTTGTGTTGTAACTGCTCCAACTGGGTTACCAGCACTCAACATTAAAGGGATTACATTACATTGTCTACTTATGTTACCAGTAGAACATGAAAATAAGTTGAAATACCACAAGCTATCTGGAGAAGCTTGTTTCAAAGTTTCAAGAGTACTGAAGAAAATGAAACTTCTGGTAATTGATGAAGTAAGCATGGTCTCAACCTTAATGCTTGTGTTTGTACATTTGAGGATGCAGCAGATTTTAAAAACAAATTACGATGTTTAATTTGGAGGAAAACATGTAATTGTATTTGGTGATCTACTACAACGCACACCTGTGAAAGGCCAACCAGTTTTTAAAACCCTTCTTCATGAAGACACTAAAAAGTCTTTGGGAAGTATTGAAAATGTGAACATTTGGAGTTATTATGAATATAAGGAACTTATCAAGAACATGTGACAAGCAAATGATGAAGATTATGGAAATATTCTTCAAAATATTAGAATTGGTGTCTTAACAAAGGATGGAAAAAATGCTTTAGAAAGTCGTCTACTAAGAAACTTGTTTCCAAAAGAAAATATTGCAGCTGAAACAATCCACCAAAGAATTGCAGAAAAGAAATCTATAATTTGCCTTATGCCAACACTGAAAGAATGCTCAATATTCAATGAAGAACTGTTGAAACTGGAGAATGAACCAATAATGAAAATGGTAGCTATTGATAAAATAGAACATGAAAGAGTAACTATTCTTTTGTCAGAAAAATTGCAGTTAAAATTAGACTCTTTGGAAAAATCAATGGGCCCGATTCACAGAACTAACTTAAGACAAAATCCTAAACTTACTACCATTTTGGTATTCACAGAAGGCACTTACTCATTTTAGTATTCACAGAAGGCACTTACTCATTTCGGTATTCACAGAAGTTAGGAGTCCTAACTTTAGGACTCCTAAATGCCTTCTGTGACTACCGAAAGTCTTAAAATTAGGATTTTTCGCAGTTTAGTAGTAGTATAGTTAGGACTCCTAACTTTAGGACTCCTAAATGCCTTCTGTGAATACCGAAAGTCTTAAAATTAGGATTTTTCTCAATTTAGTAGTCCTAAGTTTAGACTTAGGACTACTAAATTGAGAAAAATCCTAATTTTAAGACTTTCGGTATTCACAGAAGGCATTTAGGAGTCCTAAAGTTAAGAGTCCTAACTATACTACTACTAAACTGAGAAAAATCCTAATTTCAAGGCTTTCGGTAGTCACAGAAGGCATTTAGGAGTCCTAAAGTTAGGAGTCCTAAACTTAGGACTACTAAATTGAGAAAAATCCTAATTTTAAGACTTTCGGTATTCACAGAAGGCATTTAGGAGTCCTAAAGTTAGGACTCCTAACTTCTGTGAATACTGAAATGAGTAAGTGCCTTCTATGAATACCAAAATGAGTAAGTGCCTTCTGTGAATACCAAAATGGTAGTAAGTTTAGGATTTTGTCTTAAGTTAGTTCTGTGAATCGGGCCCAATATCTATGACTGCTGGTTTGGAAAAGACCTTATATGTATCTCTAAACTGCCGGGTAATATTATGGCGTAATTTAGATGTTGATAAAGGATTAGTAAATGGAGCAAAGGGGAAAGTTGTTGACTTTGTTAGGTATGCAAATAGAGATGGAATTGAATTTTTTAAGATTAAATTTGATCAGATTGAAGAGGTGAAACAGATTGGATGCTGTTCTGTTCGTTTCTTGCTTGTAAAAGATTTGTATGTTCGTAGAAAATAGTTTCCTGTTTGTTTAGCATATGCAGTAACTATTCATAAATCTCAAGGTTTAAGTGTAGACAGTGCTTTGGTAAATATTGGAAGTTCTGTGTTTAAGGAGAGTATGGCATATGTTGCATTATCTCGAGTAAGAACTTTATCCGGATTGTATTTGATTGATTTTGATGAAGAAAGGATTAGTGCAGATGTAAATTGTGTAAAAGAGAACAATAGGTTAAGAAGACTCCATGCTCCTAACTTAGGCGACTATCCTATTTATTAATAACGTTTAATACGTCCAAAACAAAAATATGATAAAGATTTTACTGAGGTTGCAAAGAAAAAGAGAATTGAATAGAATGATGAGTCTGGAAAGAAAATAGAAGGGAACACGGTTGCTAACATTGTAGGATATCAGTTTGAAAATAGTTCAAGTATCAACTGCTATGCTAATGTAATCGTCATTGTTGTGATTTTTAAGAAAATCTACAGCATGCAATCATGGAGAATCGAGAAAAAAGATTTTGTTCTTTGTTACATTATGTTTTTGAGAAGTTGAAAACTGATAAAACGAATATCCATATTGTTTCTGATGTGTGGAATCTTCTGGATATATGTTCGGGATCTTCACAATTTACACAGAATGTACAGCAAGATGCTCAGGAATTTCTTATGTTTATGCTTGCAGTGTTGGAAGATGAAGGTATACAAATTGAAAATCTGTTTGGACTACGTTACAGATGGGTTCACACATGTGACAGCTGTTCATTTTCATCTACTCCTAAAATAGACACTGAACGATTCATATATTTGACAATGCCAGATTTGAAAACAGTGTCTTTCAATGATTTAGTAAGGCATGTTAATCAACATATGGAATGTACTCAATGCAAATCAGAAATTCTGTCAACATTATTTATAAAAAGATGTGGACAATATATGATTTTAATGCTGCAACGTTGTAGAACAGATGGAACAAAATTGGAAACCAAAATAAGTTTCAGTTTCAGGAAGAACTTTTTAAACAGTGGCTATTGTTTTCCACGATTGAACTACTTCAACATCTGGACACTATACGGTATATTTAAAATGCAATATAGGATGGACACTATATAATGATGCACATTTAGAGTATACATTTTGGTTGCCAAATGAATTACCTAATTCATATTTAATATTTATGATGCCAAAATTCTGAGAAGATATCAACATGAATTACTGACTATATTTTGGATATTTCTACTACAAATGATTTTAGATACATCATTCACCCTATTGGAAGCATGTGAATATGATTTTAGAAGTCTATCTTGGATAGCCTCATTGCAAATGTTTTCAGAAACATAATTCGGCCTATTGGGGAGGTGTGTATATGAATTCAAAAATCTATTTTCGATATACTTAATGGAAATATTTTCAGAAACATCATTCTGCCAGTTGGGAAGATGTTGGTAATTACGGATTCAATTATTGATTCTGTTCTTTCATATTGCATCTGGAAAATTGTGTTCGAAAGAACGTGGTCATATATTTGATCTTTGAATTATATACTATGTTATTAAGGATGTTCATTTGTGAAAATGTAAATACCAAGCTGCGTTTCTTGTAGATATTTTGAAGAGAAATATGTTTTTTTAACAATCTTATTGATTGTATTTTTTTGCCTGCTGTCATCTGATGATTAACATTTATATCACTGTTTATGGTGAAATTCAATACAATGTGAAGACAGCAAAAAAGGCAAATTGAATATTTGACGTAATTGTATACTTATGTTGTGTTGCAAAAACTATAAAATTATATGTAATAAAAGGATTTTTTTCTTCTCTTTTACAGACCTTATTACTAAAGTTTAAAATATTTTAAATTTGCATTAAAAAAAGAAGTGAATATAATTTACTATTAATTTGGTATCTGTTTTGAAAACAGGTAAGATTAATTCACCCAGGTACTACCCTTCCAGTCTATCAAATACACTGTCATTCCCCATGCCTATCTCCAGTCACCCAGCCAGTACTATATACTAATGCAATATGTCCCCTAATATCCAAGCTCTTATAAATACACTAGGCACTCTCTTTACAGCACTATAATCATCTAGTTACTAGTCACATTCTTATGGAATGGCCTAATTAGTAATATGTGTACAGCTACAATATTCTGTACACTATTCATGCAGATCTCTAACCACCTATATACTATTAATAAACTACTCTAAATACAAAGTTATTACCCATACAGTATAGGAATCCTCCTGTGAGTCCGATGCACTTCTCCAATCACCCATCCAGGCAATACGAAAGCACTTATAAATTCACCATGCACTCTGTTTGCAGCACTGTAATTATTCCAGTTACTAGTCATGTACTGAAGGAATGGACTAGTTACTTACACAAGTATCCGCTATTATTATTAATAGTAGCTTTCAGTGAGGATATAGTTAGAAATTAGCATTTAAGAAACCTTTGAAATTCACTGAAAAAAACATAGGTTTCAGGGACGTTATAGTTACAAATTAGCATTTAAAAAACTTTTGAAATCCACTGACAAAAACCATAGGTTTCATGGACGTTATAGTTACAAATTAGCATTCAAAAAACCTTTGAAATTCACTGAAAAAAGCATAGGTTTCAGGGATGTTATAGTTAGTTGGACATTTCACTCATACAAAACCTTATAAATTCTGCCGATATAGTTAGTTGAACTAACTATAACTCCTGCCCCCGCAATGCACTGCTGATGACGTCACATATTACATCATTCATGACATGGTCAGTGACATCACTGATGACATCACTAATGGCATCTCAAATGACATCACTGATGACATCATCCACATGAAAATCTGATGCACCTCCTCACACCCTAATATAACCATTGATATACCCACTTAAAAATGCAGACTACCATCTTCGAAACCATAGACACATCAATACCAGTTACTATATACACACTTATTGATTTCTATGGCTATATACACGTCCACTCATTCACCTATACAGTTGCTCATACATGCAGTCACTCATCAATAGAGCTCTATCATATGCACTCATACAGCTATACAGACACTCACACACCACCACTCACCCACATAGTTACTCACTCATGGAAATAATCAATCACAGTTCCATTTACTCACCTATACAGTTATACACACACCACTTCACTTATTCATAGAAATACTAATACATACTTACTCTCCTCTACAATCACTGACACAAGCACACTCATCCATACAGATACTTTCACATTCACTCACTCTCATATATAATCATTTATATACTCAAACACTCAAATATACTGACTTTCAGATATGTAGTTACTCACAGATGTACAACTAAGGGGCCGATTCTGGCTGCAAAACGTACCGACCGACACGGACGCGGAACACAGACCGACTGACACGAACCCACGCCGTACGACCCATACAGTACGATGCAACGCGTGTGAATTACAAACAACACGTACGGAATACAAGCCGTATGACCGAGCCGTAGGGAAAACGGTGATTCGCCCGGAAAACTGACACGATTTGCACCGACTGCCACGTACCAGGAATGAACCCGACCGACTCGTACCCGCAATGTCTGATCCGCGCAGTACGATGCAATGCGTGTAAACCCAGACTGACTCACACGGAGCCCAAGCCGCATGACCGACACGCACTGAAAACAGGGACCTCAAGCAATAGAGATCTCTGCGACTGACGCGTATGAAACACAGAAGAAAGTCAGCGTGAACGAGCCGGAGAAGCCCACACGAGTCAACATCAGCATCCGTCTCAGTCAGAAGAACGTCTCCTTCATGCCTAGAAAACCCAAAGGAAAAAATACAAAAAAGGACCAAGCAATGACAAAGCCAATAAATATTATTAAAAAAAACTTGGAACAAACACACCCACAACTGCACCTATATAAAGGACATCAATCACTACCATGATCCTTTGCAAATAGAAAACAACAGCCAGCAGAAAACACCATCACACAGCAACCACAGACACACTCACAACTCACCCATCACACAACTTTCACACCATCATCACCTCACCAAAAGCACCCACACATACAGCTGGCAAAACCAACACTAACCCACCCTCACACACACATCACCCACCACCACCACCCATCACCATGCCCCCAAAGAAGAATCCAAAGTTCACAGATAGTGAGTTAGAAGTGCTGGTAGACGAGATCATCAGAGTAGAGCCACATTTGTTTGGTACATTGGTCCAAAGGACCCCCATGTCACAGAAAACAAAGATGTGGGCGAGGATTGTGGACAAGGTGAACGCACAAGCACCAACGTTGCGCACAAAGGACGATATCCAAAACAGGTGGTATGACGTGCGCAGCAGGGTCAAGAAACGTATCGAGAAAGATCACGCCTTGAGTCAGCGCACTGGCAGTGGCCCTCCTGCCAAACCAGTATTCTTCAGGTCCTGGGAGAAGAAGGTACGGACATCCTACCACCAGAGAGCGTCCATGGTCTATCAGACATACCAGAGCCTGGTGAGTACACAACCAACATACTCAATATTGTGTGGCAAGGGGACAGTGGAACCATGCACCGTTAGCAAAGTCACAGTAACCAATAGATAATCATCCCAAGATGTGTATGCTAGTCAGACAAACACAATGCCTGCCATCTCATAGTGACTTGTAACTGTGTCATGACATGTACAAACCTACAAGCAAATAGAGCAAGGCAGTGTCACAAAGCCAAATAAACACTGTCAGACAGTTTGCCACCACAAACACACTACCTCACAGTGCAGCTGACTGACAGGAAGGAATAGTGGGTATGCAGGTGAAGTGAGTGTATCCAAAAGCATGATGGGGTTTGTGGTCACAGATAACACTCCCCCTCAAAATTGGCCCATTAAGACCTTTCTGAACCATGCCCACATCACAGGGAGTGGAAAATGAATGACAAGATGGCTGACACTGGGTCCTGCTGGGGGAACACAAGGCCCTGGTAGGGGTTTTGTGCCAATCAGAAGCAGGACACCACTGACTGACATCCTGAAAGATAACTTGCACACCCTCCAATGGAAGCACTTTTCATGGTGGGATGTCTGGCCGGGTGGGAAGGAGGACTGACAACTCTGACCATACTTACCAGCATGTGGAGACACACACACCCCTCAACACAAAATCCACACAACTCACTGGGTAGAATGCATTGACTCACATCGTAGTGAAATATCACCCAAAGATACACCGTACTGTGTGCTGCTGTGTGAAGCACAGGGGCTCTCTTTGGACTTGTAGCCAATCAAACCCCAGGACTGCACAGTCAGCCATCTTGCCATTGCTCTCACACCCCCTCACAGGGAAGCAGAGTCAAAAGGAAGGAAGTATGGGCATGCTGGGAAGGGGGTGTAGTCAAGAGCATGATGGGAGTTGCAGTCACAGACATTCCCCACCCACCCACATGGCCCAGCAAGCTCACACTGAAACTTGCTTGCCTCACAAGGAGTGGGCATGGACTGACAAGATGTCTGACACTGGGCTCTGTTGTGGGGAGCACAAGGTGATGCTGGGAACTGGGCACCAACAAACACCAGGACTGCACAGTCAGCCATCTTGCCATTGCTGCCACACCCCCTCACAGGGAAGCAGAGTCAAAAGGAAAGAAGTATGGGCCTGCTGGGAAGGGGGTTGTAGCCAGGAGCATGATGGGAGTTGCAGTCACAGACATTCCCCACCCACCCACAAGGACCAGCAAGCTCACACTGAACCATGCTCGCCTCACAGTGAGTGGGAATGGACTGACAAGATGTCTGACACTGGGCTGTGTTGTGGGGAGCACAAGGCCATGCTGGAAACTGGGCAACAACAAATACCAGGACTGCAAAGTCAGCCATCTTGACTTTGCTGTCACACCCCCTCACAGGGAAACAGAGTCAAAAGGAAGGAAGTGTGGGCATGCTGGGAAGGGGGTGTAGCCAAGATCATGATGGGAGTTGCAGTCACAGACAATCCCCACACCCATGGCCCATCAAGCTCACACTGAACCATGCTTGCCTCACAGGGAGTGGGAATGACCTGACAAGATGTCTGACACTGGGCTCAGTTGTGGGGAGCATAAGGCCATGCTGGGAACTGGGCACTAACAAACACCAGGACTGCACAGTCAGCCATCTTGCCATTGCTGTCACACCCGTCACAGGGAGGCAGAGTCAAAAGGAAGGAAGTATGGGCATGCTGGGAAGTGGGGTGTAGCCAAGAGCATGATGAGAGTTTCAGTCACAGACATTCCCCACCCACCCACATGGCCCATCAAGCTCACACTGAACCATGCTCGCCTCACAGGGAGTGAGAATGGACTGACAAGATGTCTGACACTGGGCTCTGTTGTGGGGAGCATAAGGCCATGCTAGGAACTGGGCAACAACAAACACCAGGACTGCACTGACTGACATCCTGAAAGTTAACCTGCACCAGTTTACTACGCATTGCTCTGCAGAGCAATTATTTCATTTCAGAAGGTCACTTCTACCAACAGTGCTCAGGCACAAGCATGGGAGCAATTTTCACTCCAAATCTGGCGAATATCTACATGGATCACGTTGAGCAAAAGTTCGCCATTAACGACAATAATATGTATCACTCCAACATCAAATGTTGGAAGCATTACATCGACGACATCTTCGTTATTTGGGCAGGCACTGCCACAGATTTCAATAACTTTGTCACATATTTGAACACTGTCCAGTCGCATCTTACATTCACATCAACCATACATGCGTCTTCCATAGCGTTCCTAGATCTCAACATTAATCATGAGAACGGGGCACTAAACACTTCCCTCCACAGAAAGATCACGGAAAGGAACACGTTGCTATCATATCGCAGCCACCACCCACGGGCCCTTAGAGACGGCCTGCCATTCAGTCAGTTTCTCAGAATCCGCTGCAATTGTACTCATAAAGAGGACTACATGAGAGAAGCGGAGATACTTAGAGTCAAACTAGTCAACAGAGGTTATCCCAACAGACTAGTAAAAAGATCACTAAAACGGGCCTGGTATTGTCCAAGGGAAGAACTACTGAAAACCAAAGAAAAATCAGACATGGAGAAAATAGTATGCGTCACCACGTTTGGAACGCACACAAACCAAGTGCGCAACCTAATAACAAAAAACTGGAACATTATCAGGAGTATAGACACGGCATTTCAAACACCACTTTGTGCCTATAAAAGAGGGAAAAATATAAAAGACCATCTTGTAAGATCCGCCACTGACAAAAAAGCAAACTCACCCAACACTCTTATCAATGCATGGGGCCTTCCCAAAATCAAAGGACACCATAGGTGTGGCAATTGTGTGTCCTGCGAGTTCACATTCAACACCTCCACCTTTGAACATGGCAACCTTAAACACATCTTAGAAAGCTTTTCGAATTGCAACACACAGAATGTCGTGTACTGCATTTGGTGCCCGTGTAACCTTCCTTGCATAGGCCAGACTCAACAAGCTATCAAAGCCAGGATCGGCCAGCATCAAAGCCGCATTCGCAGATCTGTCCCCAATGCCCCCTTGGTCTCTAATTATAATGAGAAAAACCACACTGCAGATGAACTTAAATGGCAAGTGATTGACATCTCCTCCCTACCAGAGTGAGGAGGTTATATCACAAACATACTGCAGCGCATCGAATGCAGATGGATAGACAGGGTCAATTCAATTGATGAAGGCCTCAATTCTGCTGAAGAATGGAGAGGCTATGTAAATACCCTACATTGAGACAAACGCACCTTCTGTGCACCGTCTGTCGGATATTCCATCTAACACCCCACTAGTAGCTTTACACCACAACGCTGTGCACACCACCTACACACTAGCTCAAACTCCCCCTACTCATCTGAGGCAAGTAGAGTACTCATCTTGGTATCTGCCATAATGATGGGCATGTTTGCTCCATGAATAAATGTCAGTGTATAGAATGTGAGCATAAATCTTCCAAACGGGGGTATATGACAAATATAAGGTTTATAGCAGATGTAAATTATGTACAATGCGAAACATGTCGATATCCTTCAATGTAATTACTATCCTGTCACATGTCGCTCTTGCCATTAACAAATGCTCTACACCTAGGGCCTTATGTAGGTGGGCTGGCATTTACCACTTCATAAATACCGAATCATACCGATTCGGTATTTATGAAGTGGTAAATGCTATGTAGGTATTTATGCGGTAAAAATTACCGATTCGTAGATATTCGGTAATTACCGAATCGGTATTTACCGATTCGGTAATGAGGCATACCTTCCCATTGATGGGAAGGTATGCCTCATTACCGATTCGGTAAATACCGATTCGGTAATGGGGGGAGCACATGCAAGGGTGGCAGGGTGTCACATTGACACCCTGTTGCACCCCTGATTCGGCCATGTGTGCACATGTGGCGCACATACATGCCCTAAGGGCATGTATGTCTGCCACATTGCACACTTCTAAGCGCTTTAAAATGCTTTTACACATCCATTCTTAATTTACCACCAACTATTAGTTGGTGGTAAATACCGACTCCAGACAACACCCACACACTCCCCCTACATCTCATTTCTGTATTCGGAATTTACCGAATCGGTAAATTTACCGATTCGGTAATTTTACCGATTCGGTAAATTACCGAATACAGAAATGATCCCCCTACATAGCAAAAGCCTAAATACCGGTCGGTAACGGTATAATTACCGAAAATCGGCCGTTACCGACCGGTATTAGGCTACCTACATGAGGCCCCTAATGGCTGGACCCAACAGGGTGTGAGTAAGCGCCGTATATACATTCACACACCTCTCTGGTGGAGCTGTGAAACCTTGCTTCACTCAATCACACGATTTTCTGTCGTATTGTAATTACAGTCTCTCATAATTCAGACCGGCATCATTATTCTCTTATGCCTTCATGTTGACTCCCTATTTCATAATTTGCAAACATTGCATCAAAACTGAACACGCCCGCAAAAGAAGTGAGTCTTTTTTCAGTTTTTATTTCATCATCCTAACGATCACCGAATCGTTCGCTCTATCAGCGCTCTACCCTGCCACCTGCCGTTCGGCAGGCAGAGAATGCGGGAATCACTGTTTTTAACTCGGTACACATCTCCTGCTCGGGGTCATCGTACCAGGAGCTCATTTGGATGCTCAGAGTGCAGCGGATCCCGATAGCAGCAGCACCACCCATGGAGACTCGTCCGCTCGCCTTTTTCCTAAGTAAGTACCTGCGCGCACTGTGCGCTAGTGCCACTTCATCTCCCCTCCCCTCGACTATATAGTATATAGAACGGACCATCACCCAGCCTGTATCATTGTATACGTAGACTGTGAAAAAATTTATTTTTATGGTCGTTTTTTATAAATTTATGG
Organism: Triturus cristatus; assembly: GCF_964204655.1. Lineage (NCBI taxonomy): Eukaryota > Metazoa > Chordata > Amphibia > Caudata > Salamandridae > Triturus > Triturus cristatus. The sequence continues at coordinate 593,440,039 of NC_140582.1, forward strand.
AAACCTTTTACAAAATATTTCCCCATGTACAGTCACTTTTTGGTTCCAACTTTCACTTGGGGGCACCATGCACAAAGTTTTGCACTTTTGACTTAAAGAAGTGTATATACTATTCGCAGTGTTTTTTATAAAATATGATATTGAATATACTGTGTAGAAATTATATTTTTGCCATCTGACATTATCAGGTCCTTTACACATTTATCGCGATTGTGCATATTCACTGCCTAAATCATTTTCTCTTATTATCCACTGGAACCACTGTTTTACTCATATATAACTAATACCCTGGTTCCCTTGTGAGTAGGGTTCCCCTGTCCCTTGTGGTGGCCCACTGCAATGGTGGCATGCTTCATGATGGGTTAACTGGCCTGGGGGAGAAGGAGGCCCTGACTTGTAAACAAATAACACCGATGCTGGCCATACACACACCTTCTATGCTAAAACACATTGCACACATGGTAACTGTCACTCACAAAGATGATGCCCAGGCAAGATATCTGACACATGGGCATGAGAAATGATGTGGCTAAAAATCACACATATGCACTGGCCAAACAAAACATGGTCGCACACACAGCCATTGCAAACATATGTTCAAACTCACTGTGCCCCCTGGCCTGGCTGGGGAGGTGTGTCTTGCAGATGACAAGTGTGGAGATCCATATATGGTACATTGCACAAAACACACAGGAAGTCACATATACATCATTGACAGGGGACATCTGACAGTGAATGGAATGGACACACCAATATAGCCAACAACATAGCATGGTCTCATTCACACTTGGTACTGTTGTGTGCTGCATTCCACTCCTACATCATGCTGCAACATATGCATCCTTCACACAACACACCACTCACTGACATAGACACTGTAGACACAAGGTCTAACCTGGACTGCATTGGAGGAGACATGCTACTCACAGCAGCCAAACTGCAACACACACACCACCGGCCCTCACTGTCATGAGCATTGAAAAGCCAGAGTGCTACCTTGCCCAATCCATGTCACCATGGAGAACATTGACAAGTCAAATCACATATGCACGTACAAAGCTCAGCACCAGACTCATTAACGATGGTGACATCATCACTTGTATGAAATGAGATAGGAACTAGGAACACTGTAAAAAAAACACTTTCTCCAAAGAGATCACAGCCATACCGGACTGTGACCATGTCGTACCAATACACCAATGTGGCACACAAAGACTAGCAAAATCTGCTACCACACATGCCCCAATCTTACAAAATATCCTCAGTGGAATTGCACGTATGTCCTTGTTAAAGCTCAAATGTGTACAGGGATGACACACCTGTGTCAGCAACGGGATGGCCCTTGAGTAGTAATGGTCATGTACAGACATATCTATACATGAGCTGGGCATGCACACACTTCGACATGCACATTGAAATGTTTCATTTTGGCTGGGCAATGTGCCACAACAATATCAATCTCTGTCCATGACAACCTTGGACAAAGCAGTGTACAGGCACGCATCCGGACGTACAGTAGAAAATGTCATGTATGTGAACCATTGATGCCTGTAGAAACATAGCTTCCATTGTGTGTCTCTTCCAAACACAGGTGGTGCTGGGGACACAGCACCAAATGAAGAGGAGTCCCTGTCACAGTCTCTGATGGACCCTCAGCTCTCTGGTGTGGATCCGTCTCTGTCCTCTTCGGATGATGGTGAACAACCTGGCACTTCCGGTGTGAGTCATCATGCAGCACCAGCAGTACCAACATCTGCACCCCCTGTACCCACGCCTCCAGCATCTGAAAACAGACAGGGCACCCCGCCAACACGGACAGACCAAGGTCACAGAACACCGACAGCACAGGGACACAGGACCCCCCAGGAAGCTACGGACAACACCACCAGCAACACCCAAGGGGTCCCAGTGTCACCTATGCGTGCCGCCGCAGGTCCTGCCCATGTGGATAGGGGTGCTGGGAGGGGTGGTAGGCAGAGGGCGCACCTTGCAGAGGGGTCTGGACTGCATGATGACCCCTAGCTGGCACGCATCATAGATGCGTACCAGGATAGCACCGGAGGATTTGGCCATGTAGTGGGGATCCTCATGGACATTCAACAGGAGCAGGCTGCCCACCATGCCCGCATGGAGGCAAAGTGTGATGCACTTACTGCGGTGCATCGGGACATACTCCTATGCCTCCAACAGATCAGCACAAACATGTCCACACCTCCCTGTGTGGCCACAACATCTGTTGCCACACCATCTGCCAGTGCCACAGGGAGGGAGGATGACTCTGGTGGAGAGTCCCCTGCACAGCAGACGCCTGTACCTGAGGATACCCCCCGAAGAAGAAGATGTGTCGTCCGAAGAAGGACAAGTGAGATGCAGATATCCCTGCACATCCCCCAGGGCCTCTAAACCTGTTCTGGACAATGTTCTTTGTGCGCAACCTGTTCACCTTGTCGTATCTGACACAACTCGCCTACATGACATGGAGGGTTCATGTTGGTCCAATGTAGCAGATGACTGTGGACTTTACTCTGGACATTTCAGCTACCAACACTTCCAACTCTACTGTGAACTTTGGATTCAAAACCCAATGTACAGCACCCACCATCCTGTGCACTATCCTCACACATGTTTCTAAATAAACTCACCAGCACACCATATTTGCCTCTGTTGTGATTCCAACTTGTCATGTGTCATGGAGATGTTGATCTTCTAAACAACACAGTGCATGCCAAATACTACAACAATGTGACCACCGTTATGTGAGTCATGGTGATGTGACACATGTGAGGGAGACACACCACTATGGCACCACAACACATACTCACCATGTCCATGTAACTCATCCCACACAATGATGTTGACCTGAAATACATTGGTATGCACAGACACAACACCTATCCACAGTCAGTGGTAACAAGCCCACAGGTGACGTAAGCAAATGTCAGTCAGATGTGGAAAGACAGACAACGCACCTAACAAAGCATATCACAGGTTCATTACACATCATCAACATGTTTATTCCACAATAGTTGCAAGGTAATTGTACGTTACAGTGGACACACGGTCACAAAGTGTTGGAGAATTGAAGTCCAGGGGTGTGTGGCACATCACAGGATGGGAATTGATATCTTCCACACTGGTGTTGGATTCTGGGTGTTGACCAAACAACAGGCAAGGTACCCTGCGAATGACATACCCAAGCCACAGTCAAAAGCACAGCAGAACAGGAGAGAAATGCAATACACATGCACAAAACATGTCAAAATAAACCTACACAGAAACAAGTTAGCAGTTCGACACTATTGTGGAGTACAGACCACCTGAAAGTACACATCACTGCACGCATCCAGTCAAGTGGCACACAGACACACTCAAACAGCAACAGAGCAGCCACAACACATTTCAGGCTAACTCCATACATTGGCATGACAACCCTGTAAACTCACATTCAGGTGAAGAAGTTGTTGATGAGCTGTGTGCGGCGTCACCCTCATCATCATCATCACTGGCATCATGGCCCAGGCCTGGATCCTCCACTGGTGGCGGAGGTGGGTCATCGTCATCCTGGATGAGAGGCAACTTCTTCCGCACTGCTATGGTGGCAGGGGGTGGCAGGAGTGATGGGCAACATAAGCCCTATGAGTGGGGTGCTAGTAGTGATGGGCAACATAAGCCCTATGAGTGGGGTGGCAGTAGTGATGGGCAACATAAGCCCTATGGCTGAGGGTGGCAGGAGTGATGGGCAACAGGTCCCCTATGGGTGGGGGTGGCAGGAGTGATGGGCAACATAAGCCCTATGGTTGGGGGTGGCAGGAGTGCTGGGCAACAGGTCCCCTATGGGTGGGGGTGGCAGGAGTGATGGGCAACATAAGCCCTATGAGTGGGGTGGCAGTAGTGATGGGCAACAAACCCCTATGGCTGAGGGTGGCAGGAGTGATGGGCAACAGGTCCCCTATGGGTGGGGGTGGCAGGAGTGATGGGCAACATAAGCCCTATGGTTGGGGGTGGCAGGAGTGCTGGGCAACAGGTCCCCTATGGGTGGGGGTGGCAGTAATGATGGGCAACATAAGCCCTATGAGTGGGGGTGGCAGTAGTGATAGGCAACATAAGCCCTATGGGTGGGGGTGGCAGGAGTGATGGGCAAGAGGTCCCCTATGGGTGGGGGTGGCAGGAGTGATGGGCAACGTAAGCCCTATGGGTGGGGGTGGCAGTAGTGCTGGGCAACAGGTCCCCTATGGTTGGGGGTGGCAGGAGTGATGGGCAACAGGTCCCCTATGAATGGGGGTGGCACCAGTGATGAGCAACATAAGCCCTATGGGTAGGGGTGGCAGTAGTGTTGGGCAACAGGTCCCCTATGGGTGGGGGTGGCAGGAGTGATGGGCAACATAGTCCCTATGGGTGGGGGTGGCAGTAGTGATGGGCAACATATGCCCTATGAGTGGAGGTGGCAGTAGTGATGGGCAACATAAGCACTATGGGTGGGGGTGGCAGGAGTGCTGTGCAACAGGTCCCCTATGGGTGGGGGTGGCAGGAGTAATGGGCAACATAAGCCCTATGAGTGGGGGTGGCAGTAGTGATGGGCAACATAAGCCCTATGAGTGGGGGTGGCAGTAGTGATGGGCAACATAAGCCCTATGGGTGGGGGTGGCAGGAGTGTTGGGCAACAGGTCCCCTATGGGTGGGGGTGGCAGGAGTGATGGGCAATAGGTCCTATATGGGTGGGGGTGGCAATAGTGCTGGGCAACAGGTTCCCTATGTGTGGGGGTGGCAGGAGTGCTGGGCAGCATAAGCCCTATGAGTGGGGGTGGTAGTGGTGCTGGCCATGCAACCCCTATGGTGGCCTGTTGCTAGTGGCCAGGATATGGATCCCCTGTGTGTGTGTGACATTTTGCGGGTTTGTGTCGTTTGTTTGTGTTGTGGGTGTCTGACTTACCATCTGCGCCGTCCGCGTCGGTTTCTGATCCGGTCATAGATGTACAGTACTGGTATGACCTGCGTGATGGGATTCATGATGTGTTTGTCTCGTACACACTGCTTGTTGCTCTGTCTCGTACCCGTTGCAAGCTGGTCCATCTCGTAGCCGTGGATTGGGTTCTGGCGCGAATCGTACCTGATATGCTTCTTTTCCGGATGCTGTGATGTGCCATATGTGGCGACCCGTCCGGCGCGTATGATTTGCGCATTGTACTTGTCCGGCTGGAAACTGCTATGGATACTGCTTCCGGGCGACTTGGATTGACGTTCAGAGGTATGGCTCGGCCTAGGATGAAGCTTGAATCACAGCCTACGTGTCGGTCGGATTTTTGTCAGTTATGCGCATCGTACTTCATCGCCCAGACAGACCGTCTCCGGGTATGAGTTGGTCGCAAGGTAAGGCTACCAACAGCTCTCGGAGAGCTGTCCGACCCAGATCGGAATTGACCCCTAAGATGTCCATTAACTCACCAACACAGCTATACACACACTCACCCACCTATACAGCCCTTCACTGGTGCACTCTTGTACCATACACCCAGTGAATACCCCACTCACACATCTATGCATAGAGTCACCCCCCCACACACCCACACAGACACTCAGGCACCCATACAGATACTCAGACAACCAAACAATAACCCATATAGACACTCATGTAGCTACTCACCAACCCATGTGGCCGCTTACACACCAACTAAGAAACTGATACAGACATTTACACAGTTTTCTCACTAACCCATGCATGCAGTAAGATACACTTAATCAGTCACCTATACAATCAGTCACACATCTACTAAATCATACATAAACACACTCATACACCCAGTCATTCTTCAGTACACCTTGGCATATATATAAAACATATTTAAACTTTATCCAAACACATAGTCACTGGATGATGTCATCAGTGATGTCCTCAGTGATGTCATTTGAGATGTCATCAGTGATGTCATCAGTGATGTCACTGACCATGTCATGAATGAAGTAATATGTGACGTCATCAGTAGTGCATTGCAGGGGCACGAGTTATAGTTAGCTCAACTAACTTAACGGCGGAATTTCTATGGTTTTGTATGAGTGAAATGTCCAACTAACTATAACGTCCCTGAAACCTATGTTTTTTTCAGTGAATATATACATATATATATGTCATGTGATCAAGGCCGTTTGGACGGCCGAAACACGTAATGGCAGGCGAGGACGAATAAATTACTCACCAAACGCTAAAGAGGTCTACGTTCGTTCTTTCTCTAAGAAATAGTGGACGAAGTGCTTGGATATATATATATTCACAGCAAAAACCATAGGTTTCAGGCACGTTATAGTTAGGAATTAGCATTTAAAAAACCTCAGAAATTCACTGAAAAAAACAGAGGTTTCAGGGGTGTTATAGTTAGCTGGACTTTTCACTTGTACAAAACCATTGAAATTCCCCCGTTATAGTTAGTTCAGCTAACTATAACTCGCGCGCCCGCAATGCACTGCTGATGACGTCACATATTACATCACTCATGACATGGTCAGTGACATCACTCATGACATCACTGATGACATCTCAAATGACATCACTGATGACATCACTGATGACATCATCCAGTGAATGTGTGTTTTTCTGAAAATTAAATATGTTTTATATATGTATATCTCAAGGTCGATGGAAGAATAAATGGGTATATAAGTGTCTAAATGGATGATTTGTTTTTGAAAAATTGATTGTGTAACTGACTGATTAAGTGTATCATAGTGAATACATGGCTTAGTGAGTAATGTTTAAATATGTAAATATCTGTATCAGTCTCTCACTTTGTGTATAAGTGGCTGCGTGGGTTGGTGAGTAGCTACATGGGTGTCTATATAGGTTATTAGTTGGTTTTTTGAGTATCAGTCTGAGTGTCTGCATGGTTCGGTGGGGGGTATTACGTAGTGCATAGGTGCATGAATGAGTGACTCACTGTTTGTATGTGTTGAACACAGCATGTGTGCAGGACTGTATGGGTGGATGAGTGTGTGTATGGGTGTGTTAGTGAGTGAATGACTGTCTCAATAGTGTCTTTATGAGTAACTACATATGTTTTAAACTAGTATATGTGACTATTGGTGTATATATGTGAGTATATGTGAGAGTGAGAGATTGAAAGAGTTCCTGTATGAATAAGTATGTGTTTCTATAAGTGATTGTTTAAAAGACTAAGTATGTGTAAGTTTCCGTAGAAGTAAGTATGGTGGTGTGTGTATAACTGTATATGCAAGTAAATGTATGTTTGATTCTTTATTAGCATGAGTGACTATGTGTGTGAGTAACTCTATGGATGAGTGGCATTGTGTAACAGGATGTATAGGTGTATGAGTACATATGATGAGTGAGTACATGTATGAGTGACTGTATAGGACTGTTGGTGAATGAGTGGATGTGTATGTGGATCTTAGAATTACTGAAGAGGTTGTTGTAACTGGTATTGGTATGTCCATTGTTTTGAATATTTTAGTCTCTATTTTTGAATGTGTGTATCAAAGGTTATATTAGGGTGAGAGGAGGTCTGCCACTCTATCACAAGGGTGATGTCATCAGTGATGTCATTTGAGATGTCATCAGTGATGTCATGAGTGATGTCACTGACCATGTCATGAGTGATGTAATATGTGACGTCATCAGCAGTGCATTGCGGGCGCGCGAGTTATAGTTAGCTGAACTAACTATAACGGGGGAATTTCAATGGTTTTGTACAAGTGAAAAGTCCAGCTAACTATAACACCCCTGAAACCTCTGTTTTTTTCAGTGAATTTCTGAGGTTTTTTAAATGCTAATTCCTAACTATAACGTGCCTGAAACCTATGGTTTTTGCTGTGAATTTCAAAGGTTTTTTAAATGCTAATTTCTAACTATGCCTACAGAGATAGGACATGTGAAGAAAGAAGAAAAAATGCACAGAAAGAAACAAAAGAAGTGCAGAAAGAAGCAACAGAAGTCCTCAAATACGAAGATAAGTGCAGGAAGAAGGATAACGTGCAGAAAGAACAAAAAGAAGAGCAGGAAGAAGCCTTGTTGCAAAATCATCCTGTACCCTCAACTTTTTCAGACGGATACTGGTGGTAACTGAGTCTGACTAACCAGTCCTAGAGCCAGTGCTATGTTAAAAGACACTTAGAATACAGTGAAAACACCTACATACACTAGGGAACATTATGCGTTGGGGTCCCCCTGTGATTAGCATGACCTCCTCTGTAAGCCCCTAGTGTATAATAGGGCATGGGGATTAAAACTACCTCTTAAAACAGGCCACAGGGCGTTTTTGCACACGTTAACTCAGGCCCCGTCCCCTCCCTTCACCACTGTGTAAACACGCCCTGTGTCCATTTTTAGTTGGGAGATTAAGTTCATTTGAATCCTGAGGGTCCCTAGGGTCCAACTAGCCCACTAGGTACCTCCAGTAAGTGCCACAGAGCTGCGTTGCAGAGAGGTGTAAAAAGTGGCATGGCCTGGACCACCTCTCTGCAATGCAGCTCAGTGGCGCTTACTGGAAGCACTTGGTGGGCTAGTTAGCCCCCAGGGGCCCTCAGTATTGAAGGGAAATTATATCCCCAATTTAAAACGTGCCATAGTGCGTGTTTGCACACGTCACCTCAGGCCCCGTCCCCTCCCTTCACCACTGTGTAAACGCGCCCTGTGGCTGTTCTAAGTTGAGAGATTAAGTCCCCTTGAATCCTAAGGGTCCCTAGGGTCAAACTAGACCACTAGGTACCTCCAGTAAGCGCCACAGAGCTGCGTTGCAGAGAGGTGTAAAAAGGGGCTTGGCCTCAGAACACCTGGCTGCAGCGCAGCTCCCTGGCGCATACTGGAGATGCCTGTTGGGGGCGCGTTTGCAGAATGCTGCACGGAGGGGGCATGGCCTCCGGCACGATGCCAGTCTTTTATTTATTTTAGTTTTTTAAGAAGGGGGGCTGTTTGGTTCCCCTTCTTATTCTAATTTATTGGCCCTGATGACCCCATCCCCCAGGGCCGGTCTCCTAATTATATTTTTTTTACCCCAATCCCCAGGGCCGGCCACTGTTTTTTATTATTTTTAAAAAATATATATTTAAACACACCTAGGACATGCTGGACAAACCGTACGTACCTATCACCATCACGATTTGCGTGATATTCATTAAAAGGCGACTATGCATGCAATGAATCCACGTGGAATGTATTTACACCACTAGTGAAGCTCTGACATGTCTGATGCCCTACCGTGCCTAATCCTGGTAGACACCCTTGTCGTTTATTTATACAAACATGGGTAGCTATTGACGGGCACATTTAATACACATGCACACCAAGCCATTCAAAGGGGATTCGACAAAAATTCGACCAAAACTATGCAAGAAACCCCCCTCACGGTTAATAAAACACACATCCACTGCCGGATGTGTAATACTTTTTATTTTACTCTCTGGAAAGGGGACGAACATCACTTGAGAGTCACAGCGTGCTCCTGACAGAGCCCAATGCTGTGTTACACCCACCATTGCCTGCCGAGTGCCACACACCTCTGTGTTGTATTCCACTAGCTAGTGCATATGCTATGACACTCTCTAGCCCATGTGCACTGTAACACCACCCCGTGAATATGTCATGCCACACTTGTCTTCGCACGGGTTATATTGCCCCATCTAACGTGCCTTTCTCGATGCCTATGTTATAACGCACAGTGCTATGCCATACATATTACAATCTGGGATCCATATCTTTGTCACAGTGCATATGCAACGTTACACTCCCCAGCACATATTTTATATTACAACTTTAGAGACTAGTTAGGTTACACAACACTGCCCTGTGCATATTACACTCCAAGGCGCATATCGCATAGCACGCGCTAGTGCCTGTGCTATCTCGCGCTCTCCAATGAATCTGTCATTGCGCACAATGTATTGCATATTATATTTCACGCCCGGTTCATCTTGTATCACACTTTTTGGTGCATAGTTTATACCATACACTATATCTAGTTTTCATTTTCAATCGTGCTCTCAGGACTATGTTCTATATAACACTGTGTTCACCTACCCTTTTCACGGGCATTACATTTTGCGATAGGGGGTGGAGGGTCAGGGGGTGTTTCTGCCAAGTGAGCCCGGAGTCACAGTCACAAACGTCCTCTTCTTCCTGAATAAAAGTGAGATTATGCTGCATACTTGTTCATATTTTAAGTAGTTCGCACAGACACAATGTTTTAAAAACAATAAAGTTCCTAATACCCGCCTTTTCTGAACAGTTAGCTTGCTGCCCCATCCCCTTCCTCCCTATCCTCTGTTGTGTGAATCCATGGACTAGCCTCCTCCCTCCTGACATGCATGGTCTGATGTGCTGCCACTGCCCTCAATTTAGTATGATGTACCAGTCCACTCCTCCTGCCCTCCATTGCCCAATTCTATGCCCCATCATTGACCTCCTGCTTAAACTCGGTGCTTAGCTTGCTGCCCCTATTCTCCTTCCCCCTGCCCTCCGATGTCTTTGTGCATGCCCCTGCTCCATCCTTTTTGCCCACCATGTCCCATGGACCTGCCACTCCTATCTACTCTGAGTGTTCTGTTGAGCTGCCACTCCCCTCCCACCTGCCTAGCATTGTCAGATGACTGTAACCTGTCCCTGCCACCTCCACCCTGCCTGTCCACATGCCATGCCCCTATCCTCTTCCTCCTGTCCTACATGGTCCATTGTACTGCCACACCCTTCTGCCCTCCCTGGTCTGTTGTGCTGCAACTGCTCCTCCTGCCTGCCCCGTGTGGTCTGTTGTGAGGTCCCTTCCCCTGAACTTTCTTGTCTGTGCACAGGTCCTGACCCTCCCTTCTATCCTCCATCGTCCTTTGTGCATGCCCCTCCACCCTCCTTCTTGCCCATCATAGCCATTGTGCTGCCACTAACCCTCCCACTTGCCATGCATGGTCTTCTGTGCTGCCATGGCCCATCCCACCTTCCCTGTGTGGTCAGTTAGCTGCCCCTGACCCCCTCCCACCTTCCCTCCATGGTCTGTGTGTATGCCATCACAGTCTCACTGTTGCTCTTCATGGTGTGTCTTGCTTCTAGTGCCCATCCTGCCTGACCTCCATGGCTATCTTGCTGCTCCTGCCCTGCCCCCTTGCCCCCAGCCCTACTCCCTCCCTCCTGGCTTGTCTGTTCCATTGTAATGCCCCTGATCCGTCCCTCCTGCCCTTTATGGTCTGTTATGCTGCAGCTTTCTCTCCTGTCTGTCCATTATGGTCAGCTAGCTACCATTGCCTCTTGCCCCTCTGTTCTCTGTTGTCCATGTGCATGGTCCTGTCCCCTCCCTCTTGCTTTCTATGGATTGTTGTGCTGCACTCCCGTCCTGCATGCCCTGTGTGGTGTATTGTGCTGCTGCAAACCCTGATGCCTGCCCTGCAGGGTCAGTTTGGTGCACCTCTCCATGTCCCTCCTGTCCTCTGTTATCCAAGTCCATGTCCCTATCCCATTTCCTTCCATGATCCAATGTACCATACTTGCGAACATTTTGAACTTGGTAAGAGGGAGATTTTGAAAAAAAACTGGGGTATTGATTTTCCCCTTTGAGTTACATTGAAAAAGAGGATATTGTAGACCGGAGACAGATCAAATAAAGCCCATTTGAGCTTAAAAACATTGGACGTTTCCTGGCTGAATCGGGTCTGTTGGCATGTATGGTTGTACTACCATTGCCTCTTCCTTCTGCCCATAATGGTCTATTACATTGCCACAGCCTTGAAGGAGGGTAGATTTTGTATCACAGGGGGCCCCTGGCCCGTTCTGTCCACACCTGAAGTATGAGACCCTTGTCCTTGCCCTGCCAGCTGCATTTGTAGGCCGTATTAAATTGACCAGCGGGTCCTGTGTTGCTATATAATTATCCTGAGACATCCTTACCACTCAGCCAGCATAAAACCCCTGTGTAGGCCCTTCTGTTCAATATGTAGGCCTCTTTGTTAAATTGACCATAGCTCTGCAATTTTAGTGTATAGCAGTCTGAAGGCAGGTCTGCGAGGCCTTCTGATCCAAACTAGTAACCCCCCCCTACCCGAGTGCTCCGTGCTCGGTATCAAAGTTCAACATCCCCCTGAAGCTGTCGACATACAGTAGGCTGCATCCTGGACTGGTACTTGCTTCCTGGGCAGGTTTCCCGCTTTTAAGGAAGTGGCAACCGCAGAGCGTCAAGTTAGGAGAACTGAGGAGATTTTATACATGAATATATTGAATTCCCGTACAATACCCATTATTTTCTGCTTGCTCTATGGAACTTACGATAAGCGATTGGCCTGAGAGACTGACCTTTTCACCCAGTCCATTGTCAGCATTAAGTGGGTAAATGACGAAATGTCTGGTAAAATCTGCAGACGAAGCTTTTGGGTAGCATACGTAGGTAGATGTAGCGTGCAAAGGAGCCCACAAAATGATATAAAAAGGGAGCACCCACAGATATCGACGGACTACCTCGCCGTCTGTATGTAGGTTAACAGGCAGTGCAGGTTTTCCCCAAGAGCTGGGAGCTCTTGTCTTCCTTTGCTTAAAATGTCTTGCTCTGCTTTGCTTGAAGTATCTTATTCTATTTTACCTATATGAAATGTCATGTTATGTTTAACCATTGTTCTCTTTACTTTTGCATTTAAAAGATTTTGTATTGTAATTGCAGGAATGCTTGCTCTAAGAGTAAACGTGAGTGTTCCTAGGTAACATTTTCCTTGGTGTAACTTGTTTCTCATGATGCATTTATAGATGTGTTTTCTCTCTCTCTCTGTCAGTACATTAATTGAGATACAGAGAATATTATGACAGCTGTATGATTATCTGGATTCTGTATTTTGTACTTTATGTCTCTATTTTGCGGTTTCTTTGAAGTTGCATCTTCTCATTAAACTGCCATTGTATTCTGCCTCCAATTCCATGTCTCATATGTCTGTTTTCTTCATTTTTGGAGCAAGCGTTCCTAGGCACCCCGGCTCAAATTAAGGTGCCCCTTTTGTCCCTGACTCACTCTCCTGCTCAGTTCTGTGGTGGCTCCCGGGGATCTGGGGACCGCCCCTAGCTTCCTTGACCCGTAATAGATCTTCCCTCCAACAGCCTCTCTTGCAAGTCCTGTATTGTTGGTTTGTTGCCCCTGCCCCCCTTTCCACTGCCCTCCATAGTCTGTTGTGCTTCCACGGCCCTTCCTGCCTGCTCAGTGTGGTTAAATTGTTGCCTTTGCACCCTCCTACCTGCCTTCAATTTTCAGAGTCCGTGCCCCTGGCCTCTGCCTCTCAACAGTATCCTAATGAACAACTAGATTGCTAACATTCTATATTTATTACAAAAGTGTGGAACGCCTGACATCATCTTGATGTAATCAAAACTGTAATACCTAGAGCATTTCCTTTAGAAATTACATATATGAGAGGGTCTTATTGGCATCAAAATTATGGTTAGTGCTCTAAAAGACTAAAATAAGGACATATTTTCTGAGTTTTCAAATAGCGACAAAGCACTTTTAAATTATTTGTTATCTTTATGTTTTTTTATCCAGTTGACCACTTGATTAAATGTTGCACTTAGGGGAGAGGATGTGGTGTTACTTCCAGAACTGCAGACTTTGCAACTGGGGAACCAGGTTGAAGTTTCTGCTTCAGCTCGACATTCTGTGATTCTGGTCAAATCACTTAGTCTCCCCATGTCTACAACCAAAATGAATTTGTTCTTGTGTGATGTAACCAATGCTCATGTAAAGCACTCCAATACCTGACAAGTCTGCACTATATAACACTGCAAAAACACAAAATAATAAGTGTTTTGCACACTTCTGTCATTGGGCTATATTTGGGCTACATCTGGGTGATTTTGGGCTACATTTGGGCTCTTTTGTCTCCGGTGGCCATCTTGGGAGATTTATTTGTTATGAAGTTTCCTAATTTCCTCATGTACTGCAGTCTCCTCAGTAGGAAATGCTTTCAGTTTTTTACTTTGATTCCATCATGAAGGTATTCAGATATGTCACACATTTGCCATAAATTCTGAATGTTAGCACTCTAGTTGCTCATTAGATCACTGTAGTAAAACTACTGCACCATGGAAGTCTGCTCCTGGTATTAAAAGTGCATGTTTCAGTCTGCATGTCAGAATTTTTTAATGAAATAGAAGAGGATTTGAGAAGTCACTCAAAATGTGCCCTCATTTTCTTTCTTCAGCATTAATCATAATTTCTATGGCAAAATGAACCTCCTCATTGTGTTCCTTTTTAAATTAAATGTTTTAAGTGTTACCAGTTTATTCCAATCAAGATGGCTTCAGGTGTGCCATACTTTAGTCATAATGAAGACGGTAAGCGCTCTAGTTGTTTTTAAGAACATTCTGGGACATTCTGTCATTGGGCTATACTTGGGCTACATCTGGGTGATATTTGGGCTACATTTGGGCTCTTTTGTCTCTGGTGGCCATCTTGGGAGACTTATTTGTTATGAAGTTTCCTAATTTCCTCATTTACTGCAGTCTCCTCAGTAGGAAATACTTTCAGTTTTTTACTTTGATTCCATCAAGAAGGCATTCAGATGTGTCACACATTTGCCATAAATTCAGAATGTTAGCACTCTTTTTGCTCATTAGATCACTGTAGTAAAGCTACTGCTCACCAGGGAAAACTGCTGCTGGTATTGAAAGTGCATGTTTCAGTCTGCATGTCAGAATTTTTTAATGAAATAGAAGAGGATTTGAGAAGTCACTCAAAATGTGCCCTAATTTTTCTTTCTGCAGCACTAATCATACTTTTTATGGAAAAATGAACCCCCTCATTTTGTTCCTTTTTAAATTAAATGTTTTAAGAGTTACCACTTTAATCCAAGCAAGATGGCTTCAGGTGTGCCATACGTTTATCATAAGTAGGACTGTTAGCGCTCTAGTAGTTCTTTGGAACACTCTGGGAAGCTGCAGTAGAACACAAAGGAATCAACTGACAGTCTCTGCCCTTGTTGGATGTACATGTTTTACTGAGAATGTCAGACTTCATTCTCACATGACTGAGAAAGATAATGTGAATTTACAGAAAATAAGCTCTCAGTTTAGCCTATAGATCACCTTCCAAAGCTCTGTGGTAAAAGCATGAGAAAATATTTTTCTCTCAATCATGATATCCCAGCAGAAGGCTTTTTCACATGGTGAAATCACCTTAGAACATACCACAATTCCTAAAATGAGTATGGTACCATCAACAAATGATTTATAATGTAACTAAAGTCTTAAAACCTTCTATTAACTGCAATGCTTTTTAATGAGGTGCTATCATGTATATTGGTCCCAAGATGGCTGCCAACACTTCTTGGATGAAGTGCTGACAGCCAATCAGATCTCAGGATGAGATGTGTGGTTAGGCTCCGCCCACATATATATATGCTTTTAAATGCTATTTTCTCAGGAAATACTGAACAGATTTACACCAGACCTGCAAAAGGCACTTCCTTGACCTTATGGCTACCTCTCTGCCAAATTTCAAGTAATTCTGTTCAGCCGTTCGGGCTGTAGCTGTGTCTAAAGGTCCTATGGAAAAATGCATGGGGAAAACGTGTTTTGGGACCCCCCTTTTTTCTCGGCCCCTGCTTGACGAATCCCCCCGAGACTTTCAGGGTAGGAGCGGAGCGTAGCGCCCCACCTATTTTGAAAATTTCGCGAGGATTCGTCGACCGGCGCCAAAGTTATTCCAAATAGAATGTTGCGGATTTCCTATGGAAACAGGGTCCTAACTATAACTACCTACTGGCGACCGCCAGTAGGTAATATATATATATATATATATATATATATATATATATATATATATCCTGCTCCACTGCACCTCAAACCAACGCACTCCCGGACGGGTGCTATAACGCAGAGGTGCAACCGCGTACAATATGCGCGCTCGTTCCTTCTCCCCTTTCACGATCTGGAAAAGCACTCACAGAGGTCTTTAATTCGATAGAGTTTTTAATCCATGCAGTCCATAAATAACATGACGCGTTTCGGCTACTGCCTTTTTCCAATGTTACAAAATCAGGCGCCAACCACTGGCATTTTAAAATCATCCATATCCGGTCACATGATGCAAGTCAAAGCGACATTGAAATTAACAAGGGACCATACTCTTTCTGTTCTAATACAGGCGCCATCTTAGACCATATATAAGGGGCTTTAAATCACAATGTCAGACGTTAAATAGGCCTAGCGATGTAAGTACTATATAATACTATCAATGATTTCCATTAGACATATTGTATAATGGAAACAAGACATTTTCATGATTTAAATAAATAAATCGCGCTAATTACAATTCAGCCGTGTATCGGCATATCTGCGCGAACATCACCTATAATATCAAGATCAGGGCGTATCTGTAATACTATCATGCCGTATATCGGCAAAGTCCCTTTCTATGTTTATTTGATTGCATGCATCAGAGGACCAACAAATTCATAAATCACATGGCGTGTTTATAATACTAACCTACACAAATTAAATCAAAAATGTCTTTCTTCTTAATCTTACCCAGAAAACCTTAAAATTCCTAATAGCATATTGGTCACAGATTTAATCCCCCAATTGTACAGCTAATTCTTCCCCTATATTCATTCCCTTAGGGGTCTTCGTTTCCAGGTCGATAATGTACCTGGATTCAAGTCTACGCAACTTTCTAATCCTGTCCCCACCTCTGATGTTGGCGGCAATCATATCTAAACCATAGTAACGCAACAGATCCCTGTTACTGTTATGTTTGTCTGCATAATGCCTTGCGACAGGGTAGGTCTCATCTTTTTTGGCTATCGCCCTCATATGCTCCAATAACCGTATCTTTATAGGGTGTATGGTGCTACCGATGTATTTCAATCCGCAAGGGCATTCCAGGCAGTATACTACATAAGTAGTATTGCATGTGATGAATTTCTTTATGGTTCTAGATATCTTTAGGTTTGTAACTTCATAAGTAAGAGTTCTTCTACTTCCTATGCAGGCCTTACATCTCCCGCATGGGTAAAATCCCCTGAGCTCCCTTAAGGTCCCACTGACACTTGGTCTAGTATAGAAGTGGCTTTGGACTAGACTATCCCTCAATGATCTGGCCTTTCTGAATGTTATTAGAGGTGCGGCTGGAATGTCTGAACCTATCACATTGTCAGTTTTCAATATATGCCAATTCTTTTTCATAATTTGTCTTAGATCATTGGCTTCATTGGAAAAAGTGGTTATCATCCTGAACTTGTTGTCTTCTGTCTTTATGTTCTTATCCTTCTCCTCATTTAACAGGAGTGTTTCCCCTGGTATGCTGTTAACCCTTTTAAGAGTTACTTCTAGGAAATCCCTATTATAACCCCTAATGGCAAATCTATTAAGACTGGCCTTGGCTGCTAATTCAAAATTCGAATTCCTTGTACTATTGCGCTTTAATCTTAAGAATTCACCATACGGAATACTTCTGACCAGCCTAGTTGGATGATTGCTGGCCGCATGTAGTACGGAATTCCCTGCTGTGGGTTTTCGGTATAGTGACACATTAGGTTTGTTGTCTATGATGGTTATCTTTAAATCTAGGAAGTTTACCGTGTTGGAGCTAACCTCACCACTAAACTCTAAATTGACGCCTGATTTTGTAACATTGGAAAAAGGCAGTAGCCGAAACGCGTCATGTTATTTATGGACTGCATGAATTAAAAACTCTATCGACGACACCCAGCTGATCCTCTCCCTCACCAACGACCCCGCCACCGCCAGAGCCAACCTTCACGAAGGGATGAAAGAGGTAGCCGAATGGATGAAAAAACAGCTGCCTGAAACTGAACTCGGACAAGACGGAAGTCCTCATCCTGGGATCCTCACCCTCCGCCTGGGACGACTCATGGTGGCCCCCCGCCCTAGGCAGCGCACCCAAACCAACAGACCACGCACGCAACCTGGGCTTCATCCTGGACTCCTCCCTCTCCTTGACCAGACAAGTCAACGCCGTCTCCTCGTCGTGCTTCAACATCCTGCGCATGCTACGTAAGATCTTCCGGTGGATCCCCACCGAGACCAGGAAGACGGTCACCCAGGCCCTCGTCACCAGCCGTCTGGACTACGGCAACTCCCTCTACGCCGGATCCGCCGCCAAACTCCAGAAGAGACTCCAGCGGATCCAGAACGCCTCAGCACGACTCATCCTGGACATCCCCCGCCGCGGCCACATCTCCGGACACCTAAGAGACCTGCACTGGCTCCCGGTCAACAAGAGAATCACCTTCCGACTCCTCACCCACGCACACAAAGCCCTACACAACCAAGGCCCAGGATACCTCAACAGCTGCCTCAACTTCTACGCTCCCAAACGCCAGCTTCGATCGACCGGCCATGCCCTTGCCGCCGCCCCCGCATCTAAAGAGCCACCACAGGGGGACGGTCCTTCTCCTACCTCGCCGCCAAGACATGGAACTCCCTCCCGACCCACCTCCGCCTGACCCAGGACCACCTCGCCTTCAGGAAGCAGCTCAAGACCTGGCTGTTCGAGCAGTAGCGGACCCCCCTCCCCCAGCGTCTTGAGACCCTCTGGATGAGTAGTGCGCTATATAAATGCTTGATTGATTGATTGATTGATTAAAGACCCCTGTGAGTGCTTTTCCAGATTGTGAAAGGGGAGAAGGAACGAGCGCGCATATATATATATATATATATATATATATATATATATATATATAGTTCCACAAGTTGCCCCTAGAGCAAGGAAGCCCAGCCGTGGAGGATTGCACCACCCTGACATTTAAGGGGGCCACGAGGTTGGAATCATGCCAGAACCTTAAAGTGGAACAGCAGTATTTTAAATTGAAAAACGAACTTGCACTCTGAGGCCCATTGGAGGGCTGAAAATCTGCAACAACCTGAGAGACACAGCACCCATTTGGGCAGGTATTTTTTGGCACACACTACAGATCCCAGAAGGCAATGCTCATTAGAGGGCGGGGAATTAATTATTCAAAGGTGTGTCAGCTTGTGAAACTCAGTGTTGAGCCTTTGAGAAAGGAGCAAGGAGCTCTGAAATGCATCAGGCTGGAACTTTAATTGGAATGCAGGTTGCAGTTTTTGTTGAAATAAAGGCTTTCACAAGCAAGCTGCTGTTCGAGTGCATCCTTGCTCTAGGGGCAACTTGTGGAACTGTGTTTATCTCGGCAGCCCAGCCGTGGAGGATTGCACCACCCTGACATTTAAGGGGGCCACGAGGTTGGAATCATGCCAGAACCTTAAAGTGGAACAGCAGCATTTTAAATTGAAAAACGAACTTGCACTCTGAGGCCCATTGGAGGGCTGAAAATCTGCAACAACCTGAGAGACACAGCACCCATTTGGGCAGGTATTTTTTGGCACACACTACAGATCCCAGAAGGCAATGCTCATTAGAGGGCGGGGAATTAATTATTCAAAGGTGTGTCAGCTTGTGAAACTCAGTGTTGAGCCTTTGAGAAAGGAGCAAGGAGCTCTGAAATGCATCAGGCTGGAACTTTAATTGGAATGCAGGTTGCAGTTTTTGTTGAAATAAAGGCTTTCACAAGCAAGCTGCTGTTCGAGTGCATCCTTGCTCTAGGGGCAACTTGTGGAACTGTGTTTATCTCGGCAGCCCAGCCGTGGAGGATTGCACCACCCTGACATTTAAGGGGGCCACGAGGTTGGAATCATGCCAGAACCTTAAAGTGGAACAGCAGCATTTTAAATTGAAAAACGAACTTGCACTCTGAGGCCCATTGGAGGGCTGAAAATCTGCAACAACCTGAGAGACACAGCACCCATTTGGGCAGGTATTTTTTGGCACACACTACAGATCCCAGAAGGCAATGCTCATTAGAGGGCGGGGAATTAATTATTCAAAGGTGTGTCAGCTTGTGAAACTCAGTGTTGAGCCTTTGAGAAAGGAGCAAGGAGCTCTGAAATGCATCAGGCTGGAACTTTAATTGGAATGCAGGTTGCAGTTTTTGTTGAAATAAAGGCTTTCACAAGCAAGCTGCTGTTCGAGTGCATCCTTGCTCTAGGGGCAACTTGTGGAACTATATATATATATATATATATACACTGAAAAAAAACATAGGTTTCAGAGACGTTATAGTTAGAAATTAGCATTTAAAAAACCTTAGAAATTCACAGAAAAAACATAGGTTTCAGGGGTGTTATAGTTAGCTGCCCATTTCACCCATGCAAAACCATAGAAATTCCTCCGTTATAGTTAGTTCTGCTAACTATAACTCGCGCGCCCGCAATGCACTGCTGATGATGTCACATATTGCATCATTCATGACATGGTCAGTGACATCACTGATGACCTCACTGATGACATCACTCATGACATCATCCACTGAATGTGGTTTAGTTTGAAATTTAAATTTGTATTATATATATACCAATCTGTATTGAAGATTGAGTGGATATATAACTGTCTGGATGGAGGATTTAGTAGCTGTCTGACTGTCTTTTTAAGTGAGTAATTAAAAGTGTCTCACTTAATACATGGATTAGTAACTAAACTATGTGAATGTGTGCAGCACTGTCTCTGCTGTTGTATATCATGCAGCATCAGTTGGTCACTAACTACATGAGTGTGTATATTAGTTATTGATTAGTTGGGTGAGTATTTGTATGGGGCACTGAGTTTGTGTGTGGTTGGATGGGGTGTATGTAACTATGCATAGATGTGTGAATTGTTGATTGACTAGGTGTATGGGTTTAAGAGTGCATGTGGAAACAGTTGTTTGGGTGACTGAGTGTATTTATTTGTGTGTTGGTGAGCGAATATATGTTTTAGTTGTACATCTTCAACAAAGTAAAAAAATAAAAGGCATTGTATGTGAGAGTTGGTGTATATAAATAAGTATGTGTAAGAGTCAGTGATTGTGAGAGTTACTATATGAATGAGTGCATAATTGTAATGGTGCTTTTTTAACATATTAACAATGAGTTATTATGTGTTTGAATAAATGAGGTATTGTTGGATAATTTTGTAAGTGAGTAAATTTAAGTGCGATAAATTTCTTTCATGAGTGAGTAGGTTGACTGCATAACCGACTAAGATGACTGCTGATGTGTCAATGTCTATATATGTGTATAAGTGCATTTGATAGTGTTCTATTAATTAATGACTGCATGTATAGATGATTCTGTTGTTGAATGGGTAGTTGTGTGTGTAGACTTAGGAATCAGTGAGTGGCTATGTAGTAACTGGTATTGGTGTGTCAATGGTTTCAAATATGGTACTCTGTATTTTACAGTGAGTGATGAAAGGTTATACTAGTGTATGATGAGGTATATCAGATTGTCAAGTGGATGATGTCATCAGTAATGTCATTTGAGATGTCATCAGTGATGTTATCAGTGATGTCACTGACCATGTCATGAATGATGCAATATGTGACATCATCAGCAGTGCATTGCGGGCGCGCGAGTTATAGTTAGCAGAACTAACTATAACGGAGGAATTTCTATGGTGAAATGGGCAGCTAACTATAACACCCCTGAAACCTTTGTTTTTTTCTGTGAATTTCTAAGGTTTTTTAAATGCTAATTTCTAACTATAACGTCTCTGAAACCTATGTTTTTTTTCAGTGAATTTCAAAGGTTTTTTAAATGCTAACTTTTAAGTGTGATAGTAGTTATATCTATTTTTTGAACTGATTTTCTACAATATTTTAACTGTTTATTTATAAATATTGCCAGTTCGGGCTGGACTGTTCCCACCAGGAAAAGGGTCAAGACTGATTTGCATATGGCTGGGTCCAAACTGGGGTGGTGTGGTGAGCAAAAGAATGATGGATTAAACCCAGATCCTTATGACTGGGGGTGAATGTTTGCATTGTCCAGCATTCCGCCCAACAACTGTATCTTTTGCATATGTTGCCCTGAGTGGGAAGGGTATGCCCGGACGTGGGTCCCATGCTCACCTCACCACTGGATTCAAGCTAGCCTGGCTGATGAAGGGTGATTCCCTGAAACCAGTTTCAGGATGCTTGTTTCCGGTCCAGGAGAGGACCTGGCTTGGCAGTTCGGGCTGGACTGTTCCCACAAGGAACAGGGTCAAGACTGATTTGCATATGGCTGGGTCTAAACTGGGGTGGCATGGTGAGCAAAAGAACGATGGATTTAACCCAGATCTCTTGACTGGGGGTGAATGTTTGATTTAGTCAGCATTCTGTCCATCATTTGTTTGTGTAGCACAAAAATACAGCATGGCACGTTTACCATGTATTCCTCCTATCTGTGTATGATACATATGAGGGAATACGATACACACTATAAAATGGCGCTCACTGTTATCATCTAGCGTCATGTGATCCGTTGTATGTGCTGACAGGAGACAAAGGCGCCTCTTCATCATTAACTTAGTACTGAGACGGATACCAAGACAAATGCTTGGTTCTCATTCACCATTTTGGACCGGATTCACCATTCAGGACGTGAGAACAAAGGTAGGACATTGGCAAGCATGCTATACTGCACAAGTAAGTTAAGGACCATGCTGAAACATTCCGTTCTAGTTGACGGATGCCACATGGTTTGGACTATTTTTTTTTTAAATAACAAAGGTGCATTTGCTCTTATTTAAGGGGAAAAAAAGTTACTGCTCTTTAAAAAAAAATTTGTAGCCCTGCTCCCCTCCCTTTTTATGGGCAACTCATATCCATGGGTACTGGTTTATCGGCACTATCAAAGGGCAGGTAAGTCTCAATGAAGGGGTAAGACTGCCTTGATGCTTACACATCAGACTCAGAGTTGGTTTGCTTTGCAGGGATCATGAGTGAATTGCATCTGTCTGCTCACATCTGCATGGTCCATGATGTTGGAATGAGTAGAATCATACTCATATATGAAAGAGACAATGCTCGTCCCACTTATAATAGTTATGCATGTATAATACTATGTGAGACAGAATCCTATAATGAAGCATGGCACCTTGGTGGGTGTGAACTCTTATCCCTTAAAGAATGTCTTCCTTATTTTCCTGTGAGGTCGATCGCACCATAGATTATACTATATACATTTGGAGTATGGAATTAATTAGGTGATCAATGGTCTCTTAGGACCGTCATATTTTACAATTTCATATTCAGATGGGGAGGGTTTGTGAATGATTATTACATCCCAGCCCCTCACATTTTGAATATTCATATAGTTTGGGGAGCCTGGTGGATGTTTATAATTGTCTACCTGAAATCATCATCAATAGAAGCAAAAAAAAACATCAACGCATAGAAGTTTATATTTGACTTTGGTACACAACAGCTTAAAAATATGATTAGGTATCGATGGATGCAATTTAACAAGGCCAGATAAAAAATAAAGTATCTAATTAAACATACTTGATTAAATCTCAGCAAATCTGTAATCACTGAATAATTTATAAATATCTAAAAACTCCATATGTTATAGACATCATTATTTAAAATAAAAGAATAAGATTGAATCTAAATGTGGATTATATGTTATAAAAAAAAGACATCCAGCGGATAGAATCTATATAAAACAATTTGACCAGGTCACAGTGTAAGATTACGATTACAGAGGCATGCATGTCACTGTGCTTTTCAGACATAATCTTTGAGCGTTTAAACCAAACATTGTGCAGAAAATGACTTACTGCAAAGACAATTGGGCCTGAGGTTTCTCTTTTTAGAATCCTATGTGCAATCAAATAACGTGTAGCTTTTAAGTGTAAACAAATTAGGCGCATCCAGCATTTACAGGGGTAATAATACGCAGTGCAGAAAAAAAGGGCATGCTCTTCTGTTTCAGGCACTACACCGTATGCTGGGCACTTATCTGAAGCTTGCTCTCTATTTTAATCGCCAAAGGTCCTTAGCGGTAAGCATCCCAGACGGAGTCTCGGACAGAAGCTCTTTGCTAATGGCAATGAAATCATACCTAAAAATAATTACAATTTGGAACTAAACTTGAAACTCAGAAATTGACTAGTAGAGCGGCCTGCCCTTGTATTCAAGGTATATTGGTCGTGCACATATTCCCAGTATTTAGTTGTCACAGTAGGTATCACCGCCTTACTCAGAGTGATCCCATAAATAGAACAGGCCAAGTAACTTAAACAAGGGTGCCACATGTTTTAACCAAGGAATCTTTTTGACACTGTTCATCCTCAACAACTCCTTTAGTGCCTCTCGATAATCGAGTAGCTCAGGTGGGGACCATAGTCTTAAGCAATGCATACAAGGTTTCAGTGAGGTAACATCTGTGATTCTTTTAATGCCTACATCGAAAAACAGGGGGACAAGTGGGGTACTGATGGGAACCGAGACAAGAGACCGTACAAAATTGTTCTCCGATACTAACAATTTATTAATTTCAGCATATCCCCATATCTCATCACCAAAGAGTGCAGTACCTTGGGCTTTAGCATACTAAATCTCCAGCGCTGGGCTTATTGGGCTAGCAAGGTCTGCTTGAATAAGCAGGGGACAGCTTTTGATCTCTGTACCATAACCGTTGACTTGTGCTGGCTTGAGGCTCTCAACTTAACTTATTCCACATCCTAACACCGAAAAAGTCAAAACTATGAACGTACTCTTGGGACTTCCCATCAACCTTGACTATAGAATGTCTGAATTAACCCTTTCCAAACACCATAAATTGTGTCTTTGCTGTGTTGAGTTCCAGTCCCCTGCACAAACAAAAATCCACTAATTTATCTAGCAGTATTTTTAAGCCTGCTAGAGTCTTAGAAATCAGTAAGGGATCATCAGCAACCAACAACATTGGTATTTTCATCCCATTCAGACCAGGAAAATAATTTCTACAATCAGCAAGATCGTTTACCACCCCGTTTATAAACTTGGTAAATAGTATTGGTGCCAAATGCACCCCAGGCGTACTCCACACTGTATGGGTATTCTTTCAGTTAGATCTCCATGCTTACCCACGCAGGCCTGAGCATAACAGGCATCATGCATCCTTGCGATTAAAGTTACCAGTAGCGGCTCCCATGCTTAATAGTACATTCCATAGGCCAGTGGTTCACAAAGTTTTTCAACCCGCGGCTTCCTTGATATATTGGCCATTGACTGTGGCTCTCCACTGTTACTTTTTTTGAAGGGTGGCGGAGGATGTAAGCCCGGCCTCTGTAATACTTGAATTTTCCTCCCTAAAAATAATTGGGATGAAGCTGATGAAGGTATTATAATCATATACGCAGGGTGTTTTGTATTACTGAGGCGGCGCCTCTAGTAAAATATTCCTTGTGACACTTCTTTGCCAATGCCTTTTTTAGAGTATCCTTTCAAACTATTTATCCCACTTACAGTGCTAGATAGCACCCCTATGCTTGTAGGCCCCATTGCCAAATTATTTTTTGTGCTTGAAGAATATTTGCATGCACTTCCATTTCTACCCATGTCATACATGCCAACACACCTGTCTCAGAGGGTGACTCACGATTTTTTAAACCACACATAGCTTTATTTTTGCTGTCTTCTCCCTAAAATTGCCTCCAAATCAATTTCTTTATACATCCCTCTTTCTTGCTACCAAATGTTGGCATTATGCCATATATGGTGTTTTACTTCCCTGTGCTCAAGAAGAGAGAAAGCCTGTCTGGAAATGTGTGTGTACTGAAAGAAATGTGTACTGGAAATACCTAGGATTCAAGTACAAATGCCAATATTTAATAATACTTAGTGTGTTTAATAGATAGGACAACTGTACTTTCCTGATAAACTGCATTGGTGTAAAATACATTTGGAAACATCTAAACTATTAACAAGTCTAACAAAATAAATCAGGCATCTTCCACTTACTTTGGGGGTGTTGAAACATAGGGATCCAATGAAATTTGGACATGACATCAATTAAGCACTATGTTTACAGCTTTAGGTATGTCACTTACAAATCATCTACATCATGCGTTTAAGTCTAATTAGTTTAACTGAAGCCAACAGACCCTTGAACATTAAATGCATTCAAGTGCGTGGTATGCGGCTCCCCTGGCTAGGTTTGACGGCTCCCCAGGGAGCCCCGGTGCACAGTTTGGGAACCACTGCCATAGGCTTTCATGAGCCACAATCTGATCTAAAATCAACAAAAAAAACATACATTTTCTGGTTGTTTAACAATGAATATTTCCAGTTTAATAGTGTGAATATACAAACTTGGTCACCAGAACTTTTTTTTGCATAGAAACCTGCCTGAAGAGGTAACAGAAAGCAGTTTATATCCATCAAGGCCTGAAATTTATCATAATACATGTCTTGAAAATATTTTTTGCAAATTGTCAATGAAGCTAATGGTTCTATAATTCATTGGACTAGAAACGTCACTTTTCTTGTACAATGAAATTATCGCCGCACCCTCCAAGTGTCAGGAATTTATCCCCCTGCAGCTATGACGGTTGACATAATATTATTGTACGTGCACAGATTAGCGGCTCTGACTTAAGCAGGTCACCAAGAATATGATCAGGGCATGGAGCTTTTGCTGATTTTGTGTTAAAAATGTTTTTTTGCATTATTGAATAAGTCAAAAGAAAATACAAAAAAGAGCAAAGAAAAAGGTACCTAAACTTACACATTAATATAATAACTAAGGAAATAGTCATATCAAATATATATTAAAATAGAATCTAGCCAATAAAATGCCTAAACATTCTCAATTAGAATAATGTTAATAAATACAATTGATAAAATATTACTGTTATAACATCATAGAGCTACTAATTTGAACAGATCAATCGAAACCTGAAACAGTGATAGAGAAGAACGGTGTAAAAAGGATAAAAAATTAAAATCCATATAATCATCAATGGGCTTCCAAAATAGAGGATAGGTAGAAGTATTATGAATGACACCCGACAAAATCAATTTAGCTCAGTTTCTGGTAAATACTATCCATTACCACCATGCATGAACAGATAACACTCACTTATTTTTCCAATTGGTATTAATCAATTTTAAGGCTGCAGAAACTAAACAATGTAGAAGTTTACTATGCATAAAAGATATGTTTGTTTTCAGTAAAGATTATTTGCAAAACACAATTTCAAATGACAATTTGTCTGTAATATGAAATCTTTTTTTAATAACCGTCCATACCTCTTCCCAGAATCGAAAAACGTTACTACAATTATAAAGCATGTGACCTTCAGTCTGATTACAATTCCATCAGTTAGATGAGGCTGAAATTTTTGCATTAAACAATCTTAAAGGTGACCATAAACAATTAACTAGTATAAAATAATTTGTTTGAGATAGGGAGACAGGTAACAATCCAGAAATATAATTCATCCAAATTTCCTTCCATGTATCATGAGAGATGGACAAATGCAATTCATTATTCCAAAACAAGGAGAAAATTCTAAGATTGTGAATTGATCAATTTTTTTAAAAAGCAATGAAACTGCATGTGATGAAGAAGCATGTGTGTGATTAAACTGAATTAATCCTGACTGGAAAGCTGTTTGGAAATTAATCAAGGAGTGTTACAGAAGAGCTAATATTTATAAATATCCGAAGGTTGTAAAATATATTTGTTGTAATTTATCAAAAGTAAAAAAAAACATTATTATGAACAATATCTTCAAATAAAAGATACCAGCCTTAAACCAAGAATGCCAAGATATAGGATGTCTAGCTAACTTTATACGGGGGTCATACCATAATGATAAATTTAAGGTATTAGAAATTGAGGATTCAAAAAATCTAATTCAAATCATGTAAAATCAACTTTGTAGTTTTTAATATAATTATTCATTTTAGCTGGGGAGAAGAGTTAGCCACAGTAACTAAGTCTGGTAATGGAAAAGGAAAAATCAAACTTAGGGGCTCCTTATGATGGCGGGCGGACATCAGTCCGCCCGCCATCCTATCAGCGATTGGACCACCTGCCAGACATGAGGCGGTCCTGCCAATCCAATTAGGATGAGCCCACCATACTGGCGGGCGCATCCTGGCCCTTTAACATTGCAAAGGGTGCTGCTGGCTGCAGCACCGTCCACAATGTTAGAAGTCCACGATGTGCATTTCCATGCACAACGAGGCAGGCACCACACGGTGCCTGCCACCTTGATTTGATTTGATTTGATTTATTAGTTTACATAGCGCATTGAATCACCCCCGGGAGGGTATCTCAGCGCTCGGAGGTGGCAGTGAAGAAAAGGTCGAGGTTATCAGGCTAGGAACAGGGCAGTTTTGAGAACTTTCCTGAATTTCAAGTGGTCAGGGCATTGTCTTAAGGCCAGCGGTAGCTGTTTCCAAATGCGAGGGGCCTGGTAGGAGAAGCATTTTCCTCCTGTTCTTGCTTTCCTAATCTTGGGGACTTGTAAGAGCGATTTGGAGCTGGAGCGCAGGGATCGGAGGGGAGTGTAGAGGTGGAGTCTCTCCGCCAGGTAGGTGGGGGCCGTTTCCCCAAATCGCTTTGTGGGTGAGGCAGCAAATCTTGAATTTTACGCGTTGTCGTATGGGCAGCCAATGGAGTTGATGGAGGAGGGGGAGAGAGGCTGATCTGTAGGGTGCATTTAAGATCAGACGAGCAGCGGTGTTCTGTATCACCTGCAAGCGGTCAAGTGAAGACTCGTTGGAGAGCATTGCAGTAATCTAACTTAGAAATTTGGGACGTGCACAAACCACTGGTGTAACACGAAGTTGAATTGCTGTCGTGTGCCACAGAGGTATCACTCTCTGAACCAAAGGAGTGTGAATGATCAAGAAATACTCATGCGCTGGCTGCCAACAGACAACGTCCCTCTGGGCGCTCTGTTAAATCTTCGCAAAAGCGAATTTGGGGTTGTGGTAAAGGTTGAATCAATAAAGATAGATACTGTTCATTGGTTTCAAGGTTTATTAACAGAAACGTAATGGGTAATCCATCCCTTGTATGTTAGAAACATCTAAAAGTGATTATCTCGCTGTTTGAGCTTGATCCCCGCTCTTAGAGCTTGATCCCCGCTCTTAAGCTTAAGAGCGGTGATCAAGCTCAAACAGCGAGATAATCCCTTTTGGATGTTTCTAACATACAACGGATGGATTACCCATTAAGTTTCTGGTAATAAACCTTGACACCAACGAACAGCATCTATCTTTATTGATTCAACCTTTACCACAACCCCAAATTCGCTTTTGCGAAGATTTAACGGAGCGCCCAGAGGGACGTTGTCTGTTGGCAGCCAGCGCATGAGTATTTAGTAATCTAACTTACTCAGCACTAGGGTCTGGGTTAGGGTCTTTCTGATGGAGTCGGGGAGATAGGGGAAAGCTTTCCTTAGAAGGCTCAGTATGTGGAAGCATGAGCCCACTGTGTGGGATATGTGTTTTTTTATAGAGAGGGACTGTTCGAGGAGCACCCCGAGGTTTTTTACTGAGGTTGCTGGGGTGGGGTGCCCAGTTCTGGATGCCACCACTGCGGGGTCCACAGGAGAGGGGCATCAGCGAAGAGCATAACTTCCATGTTTCCAGCATTCAGCTGGAGGAAGTTATTTTCCATCCAGCGGGATATGGCCATCATGCCGGAGGAGAATGTGCATTGAGCTGTCTGGGAGGTTTTGTTGAAGGAGAATGTGAGCTGTGTATCATCCGCATAGGATATTGGGACGAATCCATAGTGTCTTAGTAAGGTGGCCAGGGGGGCAATGTATATGTTGAACATAGTCGGGCTTAGGCAAGAACCCTGTGGAACTCCCTTGGTGAGGTCTTGAGAATTAGACCGGAAAGGTCCGAGGTTGATGATCTGGGAGCGATTAGAAAGGAAGCTGTTCATCCATTTCAGGGCTGTACCCCTGATTCCTGCCTCCCTGAATCTTGTGAGCAGAATCTGGTGATCGACCGTATCGAACGCTGCTGAAAGGTCTAATAGCACAAGGAGGGTAGGTTGGTTTTGATCTAGGGTGCATCTGATGTTATCGGTGACGGCTACGAGGGCAGATTCTGTGCTATAATTTGGGCCGGGTCAAGGTAGCCGATTGCTTTGATATGGTCGGATAGGTGTTTATTCACATGTTTTTCTATGGTTTTGCTCAGATAAGGTAGGAGGGAGATGGGGCAGAGGTTAGACAGGTTTTCTAAGGGGAGGTTAGTGTTTTTGCTGATGGGGATGATTTGGGCCGCTTTCCAGGAAAGGGGTAGGTGTCCTTCCTCCAGTGATTGGTTTAGTATGGAGCAGATGGGGCAAGAGAGTTGTTTTGCTAAGGATGCCATGATCTTGGCCGAAATAATGTCTAAGGGAGAGCCAGAGGTTATTTTGGCCATTATGGACTCGGTGTCCTCTTGTGTGAGTGGTGGGAAATTTAGGATGGTCGTGAGGTTGGGTGGGGAGTGGAGGGGGATATCAGGGGTAGTATCTGAAGAGGGGAGTTCTTTGAGGAGATGATTTTGTTATAGATGGTGTCTATTTTCTGTATGAAGTGGTTACTAATTTTATCGCAAAGTGTTTGAGAGGGGACTTCTGCAGTCTCACATGCTATGGGATGGGTGAAAGTATTCAGAATTTGGTACATAGCTTTAGGGGTGTTTTTAGCTGTACTGAGTTGAATGGAAATGCAGTGCACCCTCCCACCCTCCCCCACAGAGGGGGCCCACAATGGGCCTCCAAAGCAATTCTCCACCTGTCTTTTTGTGGCAGGATACCCACCGCAAAAAGACAGGCGGAAGGGCTCATACTGATCACTACCTGCACGGCACCGCCGCAATGATGCCCTGGTTCCAGGTTCCGCAAGGCGCGCGGAAAAGGACCGCCTTGCGGGACCAATGGCACACTGACTTTCCATCCGCCGGGGAACTAATGTGATTCCCACCGCCATCCTAATTTGGCAGTGGGAGAATCACATTGGGATGGCGGGAGGATCGCCACCGCCGGCCTCACGGTGGCGATCCTCCCACCATCATAATGAGCCCCTGAGTTCCACAAGAAGCCAGGAAGGATAATGCGAGAGTTGTGAGTACTGGAACCACGTTGTTTTAAAATAAATGATTTATAATAATTAAGGAAATCTGGTAATACAAAGCCCCAATTAGTTTTAGCTGTTTTTAATTTATTATAACTGATACGGAGGGCCCGATTCACAGAATAAACTTAAGACAAAATCCTAAACTTAGTACCATTTTGGTATTCACAGAATGCACTTACTACTTCTGGTATTCACAGAATTAACTTACTACTTTTGCGATTCACAGAATAAACTTACTACTTTTGCTATTCACAGAATGGATTTAAGACTACTAACTTTACGTCCGCACTCGGGCCGGAAATTCCGGCCCGGAGGTGGAGCTTCCGGCCCGGAGGCGGAGCTTCCGGGCCGGAGGCGGGGCTTCCGGGCCGGAGGCGGAGCTTTCGGCCCGGAGGTGGGGATTCCGGCCCAGAGGTGGAGCTCCGCCACTGGCCGGAATCCCCACCTCCGGGCCGGAAGCTCCGCCTCCGGGCCGGAAGCTCCGCCTCCGGGCCGGAATTTCCGGCCCGAGTGCGGACGTAAAGTTAGTAGTCTTAAATCCATTCCGTGAATAGCAAAAGTAGTAAGTTTATTCTGTGAATCGCAAAAGTACTAAGTTCATTCTGTGAATACCAGAAGTAGTAAGTGCATTCTGTGAATACCAAAATGGTACTAAGTTTAGGATTTTGTCTTAAGTTTGTTCTGTGAATCGGGCCCGGAGTGTTTTAGCATGCCAAATATATTTTGAAATGTTTATCTATATTTTTATAAAATTGAAGAGGGAGTTGAATAGGTATCATAGAAAGAAAAGAAAATATTTTAGGAGCAAAGACCATTTTGATTGAATCAACTTTCCCTCACTAAGGTAAATGTAATGCAGACCATTTATGAAATTTGTCTTTAATTATATCATCACAATTCAAGGTAATTGATTGTTTAATAGTGCTTGAAAATAGAATACCAAAATATTTTATCTTGTCTTCTTGCCATACTATTTCTTTATTTGGTAGCATTTCAGGGACTCATGTAATATTCAAATGAAAAAATTATGTTTGATTAGTATTTAAAGTATATCCAGAAACCTGAGAATACTTATAAATTAGATTTAATAGAGTTGGAATGGAGAATTCTCAATTAGCTTTAGATAAGATTATAATATAGCTTAAGCTGATGTTTTATTCATGAAAAGACCTTCAATTTCCATGGAATTCCTAATAGCAATAAGTAACGGTTCAATAACCAAAAGAAAAAGTAAAGGTGAAAGGGACAACCTTGCCTAGTACACTTAAAAGGAAATATTTATCAGAAATGTGATTATTAATGAAGAGTTTGACAGAGGGTCCAGAGTAAAGAGCGGAAATCATATTAATAAACACATTACCGAAATTAAGTTTATATATTGAAAGGAAAAGATATTGCCAATGGACTTTATCAAATGCTTTTTCTGCATGTCAGCTGGAAATTGTAAAGACTGACCAGATTCAATAGCATGGAACAATAATCTTGCATTATTTACTGAATGTCTATTTTTCATGAAACCTGATTGGTCAAAATGACTGATATTATCAAGCACAGAGACCAATCTAGTTGCCTATACCTTTGCATAAAATTTTCAATCTTGATTAATTAAGGAAATAAGCTAATAATTTGAGACAGTGACATGATCCTTGTTAGGTTTTGGACGAACTATAATTAGTGCCTCCGTAAAGGACCCAGAGGTTGAACCTGTATTACCAAAAGGAGTAAGCGATTTAAGTACATAAGGTGAGAGTTGAGAAGAAACTTATTTATGAAAGTCAGCAGGAATACCATTCGGACCAGGTGATTTAAGTACCTTAAGGGAATTAATAGCTGATTGCACTTCTTCTAATGCAATCGGTAAATCCACTTTATTTTTAACTGACTGTGTAATCTTAATTAAGCCATACATATAAAAAACGTTATCAATATGCAATATGTCACAAGGTGGAGGGTTATTATATAAGGTTGAGTTACAATTCATGAATTCTTGAACTATTTCTTTGTGAGATAACACAATTTGACACCATTAGAATTACAAAGTGTGTGAATTTGAATTGTATCTCTCTTGATACGTAAATAATTAGCCAAGTGTTTACCAGATCGATTAGCATTGACATTTGTTTTAGCTTTGCTATTAGAAATGTGTATGCCAGCTCTGGTGCTTAATACTGAATTCAATACATAATGACATTTTTGTAATTGTAATTTGTTGGACTTGGCTCTTTTTGTAGGGTGATCCCTGAACTTTTTGCCTTCCTCTTGTATTTTATCTGACCTGTTTTTGTTGGTTTTATGACTCTAGGCAATTTACCACTGCTGATCAGTGCTAAAGTGCATATGCTCTCCCTATTGTAAACTGATGTATGGATTAGTGACTCCATGATTGGCTTATTTGGTGTACCTATCAGACCCTAGTACAGTGCACTGCATGGGCCCAGGGCGTGTAAATCAAATGCTGCTGGTGGGCTTGCAGCACTGATTGTGCCACCCACCGGAGCAGCTTGTAAAGTGTGTCTCAGGCCTTCCATTGCAGAGCCTGTGTGCTGTCTGGTACTGCCATGTTGACTTGGCAAGTGCACACATTTGCGAGTCCCTAAACCTTCTCTTTTCTACATGTTAGCCACCCCAAAGGTAGGCCCAAGGGCAGGGTGCATTGTATGTCAAAGGTAGGACATGCCCTGATGTGTGTGGCATGTCCTGATAGAGAATTACAGCCATTTACGTTTTTCACTATTGCAAGGCTATCTGTCCCCATAGGCCAGAATGGGCAGTTTGATTATAACACCTTATAATCCTAATTGACCCAGGGAACATGGTAGAAATTCGAGTTTAGTATGGGTGAACTCAGAATGATAAAATGCATCTTTTAGTAAAGTTGGTTTTAAAATTCTGTGTTTGAAAATACCACTTTTAGAATGTGGGTATTTTCTTGTCAAACTATCCAGCATGTCTCCTCCAATGCAGTCCAGGTTAGACCTTGTGTCTACAGTGTCTATGTCAGTGAGTGGTGTGTTGTGTGAAGGATGCATATGTTTCAGCATGATGTAGGAGTGGAATGCAGCTCACAACAGCACCGAGTGTGAATGAGACCATGCTATGGTGTCGGCTATATTGGTGTGTCCATTCCATTCACTGTCAGATGTTCCCTGTCAATGATGTATATGTGAGTTCCTGTGTGTTTTGTGCAATGTACCATATATGGCTCTCGACACTTGCCATCTGAAAGAAACACCTCCCCAGCCCGGCCAGGGGGCACCCCTGGACACTGCATCCCCAGACAATGAGTTTGAACATATGGTTGCAATGGCTGTGAGTGCGACCGTGTTTTGTTTGGCCAGTGCATATGTGTGATTGTCTGCCACATCATTTCTCAGGCCCAGTGGCAGACATCTTGTCAGTCCATTCCCACTCCCAGTGAGGCGAGCATGGTTCAGTGTGAGCTTGCTGGGCCGTGTGGGTGGGTGGGGAATCAGGGAAAGTGCTGGATAATAAAACAAAAAAAAGTACTATTCCAACTCCGACACCAACTAAACTCAGGGAAAGTGCTGGATAATAAACCATAAAAAATTACCATTCCAACTCCAAAACCAACTAAACTCAGGGAAATTGTTGGATAATAAGCCAAAAAAAATCACTAATCCAACTCCAAAACCAACTAAACTCAGGGAAAAAGCTGGGTAATAAACCACCCAAAAAACTACTATTCCAACTCCAAAACCAACTAAACTCAGGGAAAGTGCTGGATAATAAACAATAAAAATTACTATTCCAACTCCAAAACCAGCTAAACTCAGGCAAAGTGCTGGGGTGCTGGGTAATAAACCCCAAAAAATTACTATTCCAACTCTAAAACCAACCAAACTCAGGGAAATTGCTTGATAACAAACCATAAAAAAAGATTATTCCAACTCCAAAACCAACTAAACTCAGGGAAAGTGCTGGATAATAAACCCCAAACAAAATTACTTTTCCCAACTCCAAAACAAAATAAACTTAAAGAAATTGTAGGATAATAAACCAAACAAGATTAATATTCCATCTCAAAAACGAAATAAACTCAGGGAAAGTGTTGGATAATGAACCAAAAAAAAGTATTATTCCAACACCAAAACAAACTAAACTCAAGGAAAGTTCTGGAGAATAAACCATAAAACGTTACTATTCCATCTCCACATCCAACTTGACTCAGGGAAAGTGTTACATAACAAACCATAAAATATTACTATTTCGACTCCAAACCTAAATAAACTCAGGGAAAGTGCTGGATAACAAACCATAAAAAATTACTATTACAAATCCAAAACCAACTAAACTCAGGGAAAATGCTGAATAATAAACAATAAACAATTAGTATTCCAATTTCATAACCAACTAAATTAAGGGATGGTGCTGGATAATAAACCATAATAAAATTACTATTCCACCTCCAAAAACAACTAACCTCAGGGAAAGTGCTCAATAAAAAACTATCAAAAATTACTATTCCAACTCCAAAACCAACTAAGCTCAGGGAAAGTGCTGGATAAGAAACCATTAAAAATTACGATTCCAACTCTAAAATCAACTAAACTCAGGGAAAGTGCTGGATAACAAACCATTAAAAATTACTATTCCTAACTCCAAAACCAACTTAACTCAGGGAAAGTGCAGGATATTAAACCAAACAAAATTAATAATCCAACTCCAAAACCAACTAAACTCAGGGAAAGTGCTGGATAATGGACCCAAAAAATTACTATTCCAACTCCACAACCATATAAATTCAAGGATACTGCTGGATTATAAACCATATTAAATTACTATTATAACTCCAAACCCAACTAAACTCAGGAAAAGTGCTGGACAATATTAATAATAAAAAATACTATTCAAACTTCAAAACCAACTATACTCAGGAAAAGTGCTGATGAAAAAACCATAAAACTTTACTATTCCAACTCCACAACCAACTAAACTCAGGGAAAGTGTTGGATAATAAACCAAAAGAAATGACTAATTCAACTCCAAAACCAACTAAACTCAGGGAAAAAGCTGGATAATAAACCACCCAAAAAATTACTATTCCAACTCCAAAACCAACTATACTCAGGGAAAGTGCTGGATAATAAACCATAAAAATTACTATTCCAACTCCAAAACCAACTAAGCCCAGGGAAAGTCCTGGGTAAAAATAAATCACAAATTACTATTCCAACTCTAAAACCAACCAAACTCAGGGAAATTACTTGATAATAAACCCCAAATAAAATTACTATTCCTAACTCCAAAACCAATAAAACTCAAGGAAATTGTAGGATAATAAACCAAACAAAATTAATATTCCATCCCCCCAAAAAAATAAACTCAGGGAAAGTGCTGGATAATGAACCAAAATAAAGTACTATTCCAACACCAAAACAAACTAAATTCAGGGAAAGTGCTGGAGAATAAAACATAAAACATTACTATTCCAACTCCACAACCAACTTAACTCAGGGAAAGTGTTGCATAATAAACCATACACAATTACTATTCCAACTCCAAATCCAACTAATCTCAGGGACGATGCTAGATAATAAACAATAAACAATTTCTATTCCAACTTCATAACCAACTAAATGAAGGGATGATGCTGGATAATAAACCATAAAAAAATACTATTCCACCTCCAAAAACAACTAAACTCAGGGAAAGTGCTGGAGAAGAAACTATAAAAAATTACCATTCCAACTCCAAAACCAACTAAACTCAGGGAAAATGCAGGATATTAAACCAAACAAAATTAATAATCCAACTCCAAAAACAACTACACTCAGAAAATGTGCTGCATAGTAAACCCCAAATAAAATTACTATTCCTAACACCAAAACCAACTTAACTCAGGAAAAGTGCAGGATATTAAACCAAACAAAATTAATAATCTAACTCCAAAACCAACTAAACTCAGGGAAAGTGCTGGATAATGAACCATAAAAAATTACTATTCCAACTCCACAACCTAATAAATTCAAGGATAGTGCTGGATTATAAACCATATAAAATTAATATTACAACTCCAAACCCAACTAAACTCAGGGAAAATGCTGGATAATAATAATGAAAAATACTATTCCAAATTCAAAACCAACTAAACTCATGAAAAGTGCTGATGAATAAACCATAAAACTTTACTATTCCAACTCCACAACCAACTAAACTCAGGGAAAGTGTTGGATAATAAACCAAAAGAAATTACCAATCCAACTCCAAAAACAACTAAACTCAGGGAAAGTGCTGGGTAATAAACCACCCAAAAAATTACTATTCCAACTTCAAAACCAACCAAAATCAGGGAAATTGCTTGATAATAACCCATACAAAATTATTATTTCAACTCCAAAACCAAGTAAACCCAGGGAAAGTGCTGGATAATAAACCCCAAACAAAATTACTATTCCTATCTCCAAAACCAATTAAACTCAAGGAAATTACAGGATAATATCTCCAAACAAAATAATTATTCCACCTCTAATACAAAATAAACTCAGGAAAAGTGCTGTATAATGAACCAAAAAAAAGTACTATTCCAACTCCAAAACAAACTAAACTCATGGAAAGTGCTGGATAACAAACCATCAAACATTACTATTCCAACTCCAAAACCAACTAAACTCAGGGAAAGTGCTGGATAATAAACCATAAAAAAATAACTATTCCAACTCCTAAACCAACTAAACTCTGGGAAAATGCTGGATAATAAACCATACAAAATTACTATTCCAAGTTCAAAACCAACTAAATTTAAGGGTGGTGCGGGATAATAAACCATAAAAATTAATATTCCAACTCAAAAACCAACTAAACTCAGGGAAAGTGCTGGATAACAAACCATAAAACATTACTATTCCAACTCCAAAACCAACTAAATTCAGGGAAAGTGCTCGATAATAAATCATAAAAAATTACTATTCCATCTTCACAACAAACTAAACTCCGAAATCGTGCTGCATAGTAAACCCCAATAAAATTACTATTCCTAACTCCAAAACCAACTTAACTCAGAAAAAGTGGAGGATATTAAACCAAACAAAATCAATATTCAAACTCCAAAAGCAACTAAACTCGGTGAAAGTTCTGGATAATAAGCCATAAAATATTACTATTCAAACTCCAAAACCAAATAAACTCAGGGAAAGTGCTGGATAATAAACCCCAAATGAAATTACTATTCCTAACTCAAAAACCAACTAAAATCAGGGAAAGTGCTGGATAACAAACCATTAAGAATTACGATTCCAACTCCAAAATCAACTAAACTCAGGGAAAGTACTCGATAATAAATCATAAAAAATTACTATTCCAACTTCACAGAAAACTAAACTCAGAATATGTGTTGCATAGTAAACCCCAAATAAAATTACTATTCCTATCTCCAAAACCAACTTAACTCAGGGAAAGTGCAGGATATTAAACCAAACAAAATTAATAATCCAACTCCAAAACCAACTAAACTCAGGGAAAGTGCTGGATAATGAACCAAAAAAATGACTATTCCAACTCCACAACCATATAAATTAAAGGATAGTGCTGGATTATAAACCATATAAAATTACTATTATAACTCCAAACCCAACTAAACTCAGGAAAAGTGCTGGATAATAATAATAAAAAATACTATTCCAAATTCAAAACCAACTAAACTCATGAAAAGTGCTAATGAATAAACCATAAAACTTTACTATTCCAACTCCACAACCAACTAAACTCAGGGAAAGTGTTGGATAATAAACCAAAAGAAATTACCAATCCAACTCCAAAAACAACTAAACTCACGGAAAGTGCTGGGTAATAACCCACCCAAAAAATTACTATTCCAACTTCAAAACCAACCAAACTCAGGGAAATTGCTTGATAATAACCCATACAAAATTATTATTTCAACTCCAAAACCAAGTAAACCCAGGGAAAGTGCTGGATAATAAACCCCAAACAAAATTACTATTCCTATCTCCAAAACCAATTAAACTCAAGGAAATTGCCGGATAATATCTCCAAACATAATAATTATTCCACCTCTAATACAAAATAAACTCAGGAAAAGTGCTGTATAATGAACCAAAAAGAAAAGTACTATTCCAACTCCAAAACAAACTAAACTCATGGAAAGTGCTGGATAACAAACCATAAAAAATAACTATTCCAACTCCTAAACCAACTAAACTCTGGGAAAATGCTGGATAATAAACCATACAAAATTACTATTCCAAGTTCAAAACCAACTAAATTTAGGGGTGGTGCGGGATAATAAACCATAAAAATTAATATTCCAACTGAAAAACCAACTAAACTCAGGGAAAGTGCTGGATAACAAACCATAAAACTTTACTATTCCAACTCCAAAACCAACTAAATTCAGGGAAAGTGCTCGATAATAAATCATAAAAAATTACTATTCCATCTTCACAACAAACTAAACTCCGAAAATGTGCTGCATAGTAAACTCCAATAAAATTACTATTCCTAACTCCAAAACCAACTTAACTCAGAAAAAGTGGAGGATATTAAACCAAACAAAATCAATATTCCAACTCCAAAAGCGACTAAACTCGGTGAAAGTTCTGGATAATAAGCCATAAAATATTACTATTCAAACTCCAAAACCAAATAAACTCAGGGAAAGTGCTGGATAATAAACCCCAAATAAAATTACTATTCCTAACTCAAAAACCAACTAAAATCAGGGAAAGTGCTGGATAATAAAACAAAAAAAAGTACTATTCCAACTCCGACACCAACTAAACTCAGGGAAAGTGCTGGATAATAAACCATAAAAAATTACCATTCCAACTCCAATACCAACTAAACTCAGGGAAATTGTTGGATAATAAGCCAAAAAAAATCACTGATCCAACTCCAAAACCAACTAAACTTAGGGAAAAAGCTGGGTAATGAACCACCCAAAAAATTAGTATTCCAACTCCAAAACCAACTAAACTCAGGGAAAGTGCTGGGGTACTGGGTAATAAACCCCCAAAAATTACTATTCCAACTCTAAAACCAACCAAACTCAGGGAAATTGCTTGATAATAAACCATAAAAAATGAGTATTCCAACTCCAAAACCAACTAAGCTCAGGGAAAGTGCTGGATAATAAACCCTCAACAAAATTGCTTTTCCCAACTCCAAAACAAAATAAACTTAAGGAAATTGTAGGATAATAAACGAACTATTCCAACACCAAAACAAAC
Source organism: Triturus cristatus (assembly GCF_964204655.1). Lineage (NCBI taxonomy): Eukaryota > Metazoa > Chordata > Amphibia > Caudata > Salamandridae > Triturus > Triturus cristatus. The sequence continues at coordinate 593,480,126 of NC_140582.1, forward strand.
TAAACTCAAGGAAAGTTCTGGAGAATAAACCATAAAACGTTACTATTCCAACTCCACATCTAACTTAACTCAGGGAAAGTGTTACATAATAAACCATAAAATATTACTATTTCGACTCCAAACCCGAATAAACTCAGGGAAAGTGCTGGATAGCAAACCATAAAGAATTACTATTACAAATCCAAAACCAACTAAACTCATGGAAAATGCTGAATAATAAACAATAAACAATTACTATTCCAACTTCATAACCAACTAAATTAAGGGATGGTGCTGGATAATAAACCATAAAAAAATTACTATTCCTCCTCCAAAAACAACTAAACTCACGGAAAGTGCTGGATAACAAACAATTAAAAATTACGATTCCAACTCCAAGATCAACTAAACTCAGGGAAAGTGCTCGATAATAAATCATAAAAAATTACTATTCCAACTTCACAACAAACTAAACTCAGAAAATGTGTTGCATAGTAAACCCCAAATAAAATTACTATTCCTATCTCCAAAACCAACTTAACTCAGGGAAAGTGCAGGATATTAAACCAAACAAAATTAATAATCCAACTCCAAAACCAACTAAACTCAGCGAAAGTGCTGGATAATGGACCAAAAAAATTACTATTCCAACTCCACAACCATATAAATTAAAGGATAGTGCTGGATCATAAACCATATAAAATTACTATTATAACTCCAAACCCAACTAAACTCAGGAAAAGTGCTGGATAAAAATAATAAAAAATACTATTCAAACTTCAAAACCAACTATACTCAGGAAAAGTGCTGATGAAAAAACCATAAAACTTTACTATTCCAACTCCACAACCAACTAAACTCAGGGAAAGTGTTGGTTAATAAACCAAAAGAAATGACTAATTCAACTCCAAAGCCAACTAAACTCAGGTAAAACACTGGATAATAAACCACCCAAAAAATTACTATTCCAACTCCAAAACCAACTAAACTCAGGGAAAGTGCTGGATAATAAACCATAAAAATTACTATTCCAACTCCAAAACCAACTAAGCCCAGGGAAAGTCCTGGGTAAAAACCCCCCAAAAATTACTATTCCAACTCTAAAACCAACCAAACTCAGGGAAATTACTTGATAATAAACCATAAAAAATATTAGAGGATACAGATACAGGAGAAAGCTCCAGAGTGGAAACAGGCGGGGTACATTGACGCCAGCAATCTATCTAAAACGGATTGCGACGCCCCCTAAGCCCCTTAAAACCTCAGACATGGAAAAGAACACCGGAGAGAACCAGAGGGATAAGGAGGACAGAGGGGAAAGGCCCACTACGGAAAAAGAAAAAGAACAAAAGGGCCAGAAAATACAAACTGGGACGACAAATAACGCCGCCTTTAACAAGGAAAAGGGGGACGAAACAGGTGAATCATTACAGGCAGAGATACTGAATCTACAAGACCTTGAGAATACAGAAATTAAGCGGATACCTGCCCAACATACAACTAATAGACATAAATGCCCCGAAACCAGAGGTACTAAAATAAAGGAGAAAGATCTGGCAAAAGACTTGGCAAGAGATGAAGCTCAAGAAAAAGGCAAAAGTAAAGATAGAAATATGGGAAAAAAAACTGGAAAAAGAAAGAGAAAAAATTAAACGAAGGGAGAGAGAGAAAGAGAAAGAGAAAGAGAGTGAGAAAGAGAAGGAAAAAGAGGCTGGCAACAGGAAGGAGAAAGGGAGGGTAACAGAGGAAGATGCTAAATTGGATCTAATGGCTAAAAAAGCACAGAGATTACAGACGATAAAAAATTTAAAGGCAACCGCAAAAAATACTGGCATAATTGAATCATCACAACCAAGAATCTCTAATATATTCAGCCCTCTACATAAAGATCGCCTGAGTGATGCATCAAACAATGGGGAAAATATACAGAAGTTAATGCAGATTAGGAACCTGGAGGAAAGCATACCCCCAACCAATTTGGAGGAAAGTCAAACTCTAAACACCGGCGAAGGAATTTGGAATGCTGAATTAAATATGACCCAGGAAGAGACTAGAACAGCTATAGAGATAGACACAGCAACATTAAATCAGAGAGAGCAAATTGAACAATTGGATCAAAAAATGCCCCAGGAAATGAAGGAGCTGGTCCTCCGTCCATACTCTCTGAATTTGCAAGATCTACCGGGGGGGGAAGAAGTATATTTAGCTAATCATTCTCCCTCGGACGTAGATTCTGAATTAGAGATATATGAAACAGGGATGTCTATCTCTAGTGACTCAAGTCAATCGAGCAATTCAAGAGAATCAAGTCCAAGTGCACGAAGGGGAGCTGAATCCCTGGAGATTTCTGGCTCCAATGATTCAAGACATCTAGTGAAATCAACATCAGGAAAAAAAGGAGCGGAGGGAAAAAAAGGTCAAAATACAAAAGAGAACAAATTGTGTTGAATGAGGAAACCACAGACCCTGGTAATAACACAGACTATGTCAACAGCAGATCTAATCCCTCCCGGAGAAGTCCAAGAATTAAATCATCAGAAGACACATCACGTCAATATCCGGGTGTACCAGGAAACAAAGAAAGACACCAAAAAAAATAAATTACTGAACCCTCATTAAGCCAGGTGCTTTGCTCAATAAAAATCTTCCATGAGGATGTGAAAAAAGAGAGCCAAAAGAATCGCATGGCTATTGAAAAACTACAAGGAGCTGTGAAGAAAGTGGGTAGTATTTGCTCCGAGATCTCTGAAAGAATGGTTAGGGTAGAAACTCGTACCGAGAATCTTGAGACCGATGTCGCGACACTTCCAAAAAAGGAATCAGAACAAGATGGCATAATAAGGGATCTCATGGCCAAAGTGGAGGATCATGAAAACAGATCCAGAAGAAATAATCTAAGGTTTCTTGGAATCCCGGAGAATTTTGAGGGAAGCGATGCTAGAGGGGCAATGATCAACCTACTCAAAACATCATTTCCGGAACTGGCAACCTGGGATATGGAAAGGGAAATCCAGCGGGCTCACCGTTTTCCCTTAATGCTATCAAAAAATTTTAACAAGCAAAATCAATATCCTAGGGTAATGCTGGTCTGTTTTGGGAATTTTATCCTCTGGGGAAAAATCTACGACCTTGCAAGACCGACTACCCAAAGAGAGTATGAGGGGTTCAAATTTTTCGCCAGACCAGACTTCGCTCACGCAACTGTGGAGCGAAGATGGAAAATGCGTCAGTTATTTGGACCATTTGAAAAAATTGGAGCAAAAGTATTCCTGCAAAATCCGGCACGCCTGAAAATTATCTTTAAAGGTGCAACAAGAAGCTTTAATAGTGAAATACTGGCGGAAGACTATCTTCGGGAAATCTCAGAGAAAGCCTCTGGAAATCCAGGGAGAAAAACTAAATTGGATATATGACTCATAGTAAAGTGAATATATCCGACTAATTACTTATTGTTATTTGAATTTAGGAGTAGGAATATCTTGGGTAAACATGGACTATTAGTGGAATGACTGAACGGATTGGGAAAATGTAAATGTTTAGAAAAATTTTGAGTTTGGGTCAACTATAAAAGATAAAGATATTATTTACATTAAACTAGCCTAGATCACAGGGCCAGCCTGCGCAGATGTCGCACCCCTGGTCCAGACAGGCCCAGGTAACCTTCAAAAGTGGTGGCGGGTGGGGGGGAAGGGGAGGGGGGAAATACGGACAGGTTAGACATAAAGGGTAGTAAATCAATGCTAAAAAGGGAAAGGAAAATACTTGCAGGGATCACAGACAACCAGAACGTCGGGGATATAAGATATGGCACCTTTTTATTAGTAGTATGGCGGTGATAAAAATATTATCTTTGAATATTTGTGGCCTGAACGATCTTAAGAAAAGGCAAATGGTTACAATTGGGCTACAGAATTGGGGAGCTAATGTTGTATGTATGCAGGAGACGCATATTGAAGGGCCCCAAAGCCAGTTGTTAAATACACTAGGGTACAAATTGGTGTGCGCTACTACACAAGGTGTTAAAACTCGGGGGGTTGCAATTTTGGCTAAAGGGAGTGGATTGGTGTTTAATAATTCTAAAACTGATAAATTTGGCCGCTGGGCTATCACTGAATGCAGTTATCAAATAGGGCAAAAAATGACAATTTGTGCTATTTATGGGAGTAACACAGACGACCCCGTGGGGTTCGATGAAGTCTCTAATGAATTGTCACACTGGCCCCCTCCGATTTTTGTCTGTGGGGAATTCAATATAAACCTCCCGACCAACTGGTCCTTCAATGATGACTGGGTATATAAAGGACGTAAACCTAAAGTATTTTGTTCTCTTAAAGATCTGTGTCTTATACATGGTCTTGTAGATAGCTGGCAGACTTCAAACACTAACACTGGTGATCTTGGTTATACCTTTTATTCAAATCCTCACCGTACGCATGCTAGAATTGATTATATTCTACTCTCAAACTCATTAATTAGGAATTCCCAAATTGTTAAACTACCCGAGTACTATCTGACCATAATCCTCTTTTTTGGACACTGACTATTAGGCAAGCTAAAATAGAGCCTACTCTGTGTTCATTTGAAAAAGCATTACTGAATGACCCTCAGTATAGTCTTCATATGAAAGACTGGATACCCAAGTTTCTAGCAGAAAATATTAATAGCACATCAATAGAGGTTGTTTGGGACACGCTGAAAGCAGGGGTCCGGGGGGAGACTATGTCATATTCACTTAGAGCAAACAGACGAGAGAAAGAAGAGTTACGGAGGTTGCAGGATGAGCAGAAGTAGCACTCATCAGTAACACTAGTAATACAGACACAATCGGGGATATCTCTAGTACCTTAGCCCAAGTAGCAGTAGCCAAGGCAGCAATCACTAATATGTTCTCAGATAAGGCAATACGGAAAGCCACGTCACGAACAGAATTAATATATGAAGTTAATGAGCAAGTGGGCCATCAATTGCGAATGCGATTGCGACAACAGGTCAATGCTAATTTAATAAGGGAGATTGTAGACCCAGTGAAAGGCCAGTTAAAAGACCCAGAGCTGATTAAGCAAGCATTCTGGAGGTTCTATAAAGAATTATATACCGACAATAATAAAGGAGACATCACAGAAATAGAAAAGTATTTAGAGAATTGTGAAGTTGTAAAGCTTGAGGAAAACACACAGCTGGCTCTAGAAGAAACCCCGAATATGGAAGAGGTACTAACTGCAGTCAAGAGCCTCCCTAAAGGAAAGGCAACAGGTCTGGACAGTATCCCTTCAGAGTTCTATGACATATTTATAGATGAAATTAAACACATATTCAGGGATTTGATCACTCATATCTTCTCCGGGGGGGAACCTCCAAGCTCTTGGTCTAGGGCCAAAATTGTGATTTTCGCCAAAAAGGGGAAACCTCCAGAACACTTAGGATCATATCGTCCAATAACTCTTATAAATGCTGACTCTAAAATATATTCTAAAATCTTGGCAAATCGAATTGCACCTGTAATACATAGGTGCCGATCAGGATCCTGGAGAAAACGGGTACGAACCGTCGGTCGGAGCGTATTCTCCATCCGACTCGTACCCGGTTGCAAAACTTTACAAACATGCAAGTACGATTCGCACGGAAACACTATTTCCATACGAATCGTACAAAACACCAACCGAGGAAAATAAACATACAAATGACATCCGGAAAAGCGCCGACGTGACGTCGGGACACATGCAGCCTGCGTTCCACGAACCAGGAAGTACGATTCGCACCAACGTCATCCCGCGCGGAGAATTTTTTCCGGCAGCCAAAAACTGCCGGGAAATCAGGACGACGCGCACAAGGAGCACCTGTACGCGACGGACAGACATGGACCCGAACCTACGTGTCATCCCGGCCCTCATAGCAGTCGACCTCCTCTACAGGTACCGACGCAGACGACGCAGAAGGTCAGAACAACACCCAGAGGCAAAGGGGGGGCAGGGGCAGGACACAAAACCCCCACCCAAGTCACACAGCACACATGCCCTGGACATACCTGACCTCCAGGCCCTGGTCACTTCGAGGGGGTGGGGGCGTGTCCAGCAACGCCAGCGTCCGCCACAACGGAAGTGAGCGACGACGCGAACCCGCAACACATGCCTTAAGAGCGTGGGTACGAGTCGTACCACTCCCACACCCACGTCACCCCAACAATGGCGGTACGGCCCGTACCCATGTGCCAAAGGCCTGGGTACGGGCCGCACAAGCACTCCACAGCGTGGGCACGGGTACGTATGGACCGTACCCCCACCTGCGTATGTATGGAGCGTACCCCCACCCCAACAGTGTATGTACGGACCGTAAACTCACCCGCGTATGGATGGACCGTACCCACACCCGTGTATGGATGGAGCGTACCCCCACCCCAACAGTGTATGTACGGACCGTACCCCCACCCGTGTATGAATGGACCGTACCCACACCCGCGTATGGATGGAGCATACCCCCACCCCAACAGTGTATGTACGGACCGTACCCACACCCGCGTATGTATGGAGCGTACCCCCACCCCAACAGTGTATGTACGGACCGTACCCTCACCCGCGTATGGATGGGGTGTACCCCCACCCCAACAGTGTATGTACGGACCGTACCCCCACCCGTGTATGAATGGACCGTACCCACACCCGCGTATGGATGGAGCGTACCCCCAACCCAACAGTGTATGTACGGACCGTACCCCCGCCCGTGTATGAATGGACCGTACCCACACCCGCGTATGGATGGAGCGTACCCCCACCCCAACAGTGTATGTACGGACTGTACCCCCACCCGTGTATGAATGGACCATACCCACACCCGCGTATGGATGGAGCGTACCCCCACCCCAACAGTGTATGTACGGACCGTACCCACACCCGCGTATGTATGGAGCGTACCCCCACCCCAACAGTGTATGTATGGACCGTACCCTCACCCGCGTATGGATGGAGCGTACCCCCACCCCAACAGTGTATGTACGGACCGTACCCCCACCCGTGTATGAATGGACCGTACCCACACCCGCGTATGGATGGAGCGTACCCCCACCCTAACAGTATATGTACGGACCGTACCCCCACCCGTGTATGAATGGACTGTACCCACACCCGCGTATGGATGGAGCATACCCCCACCCCAACAGTGTATATACGGACCGTACCCCCACCCGTGTATGAATGGACCGTACCCACATCCGCGTATGTATGGAGCGTACCCCCACCCCAACAGTGTATGTATGGAGCGCACATGCCCAGACGCAGGAGGGGTGGGTGTAGAGTCCTCCCAGCAGTGCCCAGACACAGGAGGGGTGTGTGCAGAGTCCTCCCAGCAGTGCCCAGACACAGGAGGGGTGGGGGTAGAGTCCTCCCAGCAGTGCCCAGACGCAGGAGGGGTGGGGGCCAATCACTCCCAGCAGTGCCCAGACACAGGAGGGGCGTGTGCAGAGTCCTCCCAGCAGTGCCCAGACACAGGAGGGGTGGGTGTAGAGTCCTCCCAGCAGTGCCCAGACACAGGAGAGGTGGGTGTAGAGTCCTCCCAGCAGTGCCCAGACGCAGGAGGGGTGGGGTCAATCACTCCCAGCAGTGCCCAGACACAGGAGGGGTGTGTGCAGAGTCCTCCCAGCAGTGCCCAGACACAGGAGGGGTGGGTGTGGAGTCCTCCCAGCAGTGCCCAGACACAGGAGGGGTGGGTGTAGAGTCCTCCCAGCAGTGCCCAGACACAGGAGGGGTGTGTGCAGAGTCCTCCCAGCAGTGCCCAGACGCAGGAGGGGTGGGGGCCTATCACTCCCAGCAGTGCCCAGACATAGGAGGGGTGTGTGCAGAGTCCTCCCAGCAGTGCCCAGACGCAGGAGGGGTGGGGGCCTATCACTCCCAGCAGTGCCCAGATACAGGAGGGGTGTGTGCAGAGTCCTCCCAGCAGTGCCCAGACGCAGGAGGGGTGGGGGCCTATCACTCCCAGCAGTGCCCAGACACAGGAGGGGTGTGTGCAGAGTCCTCCCAGCAGTGCCCAGACACAAGAGGGGTGGGTGTAGAGTCCTCCCAGCAGTGCCCAGACACAGGAGGGGTGGGTGTAGAGTTCTCCCAGCAGTGCCCAGACACAGGAGGGGTGTGTGCAGAGTCCTCCCAGCAGTGCCCAGACACAGGAGGGGTGGGTGTAGAGTCCTCCCAGCAGTGCCCAGACGCAGGAGGGGTATGTGCAGAGTCCTCCCAGCAGTGCTCAGATGCAGGAGGGGTGGGTGCAGAGTCCTCCCAGCAGTGCCCAGACGCAGGAGGGGTGGGTGCAGAGTCCTCCCAGCAGTGCCCATGGAACGCAAATGGTGGAGTACCCACAGATACAATGCCCACAAATGTCAGTCAGGTGCACAAAGACCCTGCAGTACATGTACCACATGTGTGCGAGGCTCGGAGTACACACATGCATAGCGCCTAAAAGATAACATGTCCACATGAAGTCATGTCAACAGTCTACATACACAAGTACAGTGACCACCAAGGATGCCACGAATGATGCAGGTGGAGACATCGCTCAGCATGCATGTGCAAAGTTGAAGGTGTCCGCCACACCCCCAGCTGATGTAGACACAGCTCAGCACCACATAGTGGAAACACCCTGCAGGGAAGATGTCAGGTTACACAGAGGAAGGAACACACCTTGGGACGATGTCACCATGCAGTAACTGTCCACATGAACAAAGTAATTTAGCCAACAGCTTGTGATGGCACACAGATACCAGGGTCCACCCTATGACCAGCACAAGACTACATTTTCCACACACCCAACACATTATCACCACCCAAAATCATGGAGCAGGTCCACCAACAGCAATACCAGATGAACAGTAGTGTTCAAAAGAAAAAACAAATTGCTTTATTCAGCAGGATGTAAGTTATCAGCATCATAAATGTCAATATATACAAGGCCCATAGGGCAGTCCATGACTCCAATCCGGATGGGGGACCCAGTGGTACGTGTGTCCCCTAGCTTGCCTGCACAGTCATACTCCTTTGTCTTCCACGGGGGGGGGCATCATGTTGGGGGTAAGGACCAGGCACCGCAGGGACAGGAGGGGCAAGGGGAGGTGTTGTGGGTGCAGGGACGGACGACTCCAACACAGGGGGTGGGGCAGCGCCAAAGGTGGATTTGAGCACGGCGCTGCACACTACTGCCAGGTTGCTCAGCGTCTCCCCTGCACCCGAAGGAACCGCAGGCCCCAAGGAGGGGGGAGGGTCACAGGGATGGGTCGCAGCGCTACCCGGGGAGGGTGTGGAGAGGGGGGGACTCAACCACCCTGACCGGGTACTCCTTTGACCGCTTGCGGGGTGGTGTCACTGTGGGGCTCAGGGACAGAGCGGCCATGAAGGAGTCCTTGCTGGATTTGTGGCCAGGAGAGCTGAGGGGAGTGGATTTGGAGGGAGTGGATTTTGCAGAATGCGGACTCCCACCCTGGCTGCGTGTCTTACGTTTGCCCCCTGACCCAGTGGGTGTGCCTACTTCACCCTGTGTGTGCATGCCAGGAGGTGTGCGCTTGTCCTTCCCTGCTGGTGTGGTGCCTGTGTCTGGTGGGGTGTGTGCATGCTGACGTCTGGGTGTACGTGGGACAGGCATGGGAGTGGGAAGTGTGGATGGGGCATGGGTAGGGGGTGGGACGAAGTGCTGCAGGAGACCCACTGCTGCAGTCAGTGTCGAGTCAATAGACCGCAGCAAGTTGCGTTGGTCAGACTGCGATGCTGAAATGCCCTCCAAGTATGCCTCCATGTTGGTGAGCACTTGGCTGTGGCCATAGAGGACATTAAGCATCGCAGCCTGACCAACCTGCAACTGCCGCAGGATGTCCACAGACTCGGCATTGGCGGCAGCAGTGGAGACAGGGACAGGGGTGCGGTGCCTGGCAGGAAGGAGACACGTGGTGACCTAGCACACCAGGAAGGGACACGAGCAAGTGGGAGGCCGGCGATGGCAATGGAGGGGGTGGGGAGAGATGTTGTGCTGCTGTCAGCTGTTGGAGCAGCCTCCGCCCCCTCGGAGTGCTCAGCCTCGGACCCGTCAGCTTCATAATCTGTGGTGGCAGTGGACAGGTCCTCCGGCTCACTCCCCTCGGCCTCAGTTCCACTCGATGTGCCAGCTAAGGTGTCACTGCTGGCACTGGTGCCCGGTCCCTCCGCACGGTCCGTGCCGGCATCTCCATCTGTGTCCCCCGACGATGCTGTGGGCAAGGTGAATAAACAGGAATTAATCAGACACCTGTATACATATGTCACATGAGTCAAATCTACATAGGTTACAGTGTATAGCCTGAAAAGAAAGATGAGTAACATCTACAATACAAGGTACATATATAGGCCCTGCAACACACAGTTGGTTCACCCACCATGCCACTGAGAAACTATGGAGAGCATGACACATTTGCAAATGACATGATATGGATTTGGACAGAGGAGCCAGGCTCTGGGGACAATCCAGCACTGCATCTGCACCACACAGCGTTGCCGTAACTAGGGATGAGCAGGGACCATCTCCATGAACTTGAGGCACATGCTGCAAAGGTAATACTTAAAGACATGCCCAACATGAATGGGACACTGCACCTTGAGTGTATGTCCAGACAAACATCACACACTGGCCAGACTGAGCAATGAGATTTCAGGTGTCGACATGTAGGCCTTGCCCGCACCAACCACCCCCTACATGAGACAATTTGATGAGACACAGGAAGCACTTGCATCTCTTAGTCTGGGAGAAATACACATGGGCTGCCAGAAACCCATCTTGGACCCAAAATACCCCATGTGCGCCTGTACAACGATCTCATTTACAAATGGCCATCATCAGTAATTGTAACAAGACACACAGGCACTGGCCACCGTGAGTATGAACGAGGAAAATTAGGTCAGGCTGTACAGTGGACACTTGTAGAACACGTTACGTAAATATACATGGTGCCAGGGGACAATGGCACAGAGCACATCCTATGCTGTAGACACTGAGAGTGTCCACATATTGTGATGACACACATGATACCTAGCAAAATATGCCCCAGGGGACAGGAGTGGCCACAATATTCCATGGTCCTGAATGGTAATGACTGCAACACAGGCCACCATCCCTGCACTCTGCGTATCGCACACTCATGCACATCATGTCACAGGCCACAACATAGGACATGCTTGCTGTAAGGCATTACACTTCAGAGACATACTCCTTTGTCTGGACTCAGCATCAGTGCCAATTGACATGGACCCCACAAGTACTGAACTGGACAGGGCACAGGCAAGGTCCCAAAACCTGTTACACACCACCCCCACACATGATGCTGCAAGCATTGGTCACGTGGATAAACTGCCAGCCCAGATGACCTTGTGAAAGAGTGACTACACACAGACCAGGGAACACATGGCAAGGAGGGGTAGGGAGGAAGGACAGCACCGCTATACTGTGGGTGACAGGACCTGCACCGCCCATTTAAACACTGGCAGTGTATCCATGCAACTGCGCACTTACAAATGCTGGTGACACACAACAAACACACATGTACCTACACCCTTCCTGCTGCTGCTTCTCCCGTAAGCGCCTGTCCATGTCTGGAAAGACCACCGCCAGCACACGCTTGTGGATGTGGATCAGACGGCGATGCCCATGGTTCTTAGGGCCCACAGGTGAGTCCCCCAGCAGGACCCGTGCGATCCTCCGCATCCAGCACCGGATATCCTGCCAGCGTTTTCTCACCTGGGTCAGGTGCCGGTTGCGACCATCCGTCCTCCTCACGGCACTGACGGCGTCCCTCCAGATCTGCTCCTTGGCAGCGGCGCCTACCTGTGGGGTTGAAAAAGTGAGACTACATCAATACACCTGCCACATGTCACAGAGACACACATTAGTACAATTTTGCTGGTTTCAACAAGGCATAGTATGCAGCCAAAGCATTGCACCTTTGTCATAAATGCACCACGTGCCATTGAAGGTACACAGGTGGCATGAGGGGTACGACACAATAAATGATCCAGACTCCCACTGTGCATCAGAAGGTACACCAGGATTATGTGCAGCACCTCAAAGCAGTCACCTGCCACAGGCCACTGACGCTACCTCAGCAGAGTACACAGACACACACAGGCACAGGACATTCACCTGCCATTGCCAAATGCAGCTACAAACCTCACTCTGCACATGTGCCACTAGACTGGGGGGCTCACAGGTGTGGGGCTGGCTCTGCACGTCAGACACACAGCACTGCTCACATCAGATGGGCAGGGTATATCCATCCCTCATGCAGCTTGGGCGCTACACTCCACATATGCACCACCCACATGACAGGGGACTTACACACACACCGATGTCCAGGGTACGAACACATCATGTGGACACTCTCAGCACAGGTACACTGAACTAACACACATCGGTGGGTACAGTCACCTGTCACACTGGGCTGACCACAGAATCACATGAGGACTGTAGAAGCAACATTCCCAGGAGGATTAGACAGGCAGAATGTGGCATGCACAATGCAGTGATTGTCACAGTAAACACAATGCAAGTGAGGACGGCAGACATGCACCACAGCATGCTCTGGCTGGGAGACATCAGGCATTCCCCCCCCCCTGGGACCCACTCTACAGTACAATGCATGTGTGTCACACCTGGACACAATGCCAGAAGTCCCAGTCACAAAAAAGGGACACAGTCTGTGCCAGTGGACTCTGCACTCACCTGAAACCCTGGTCGCCCATACAGCATGGGGTACTGTGGGAGGATCACATCCAGCAATGCCAGATTCTCCTCCAGGGTGAATGGCTGGGCCCTCTCCACAGACCTTGACATGGTGCCAGGGAATCACGAGCAGCAGCAGTGTTGTACAATCAAACGATGTGCAGGCAAGTGCTCTCTCATGGGACCTGGCTGCCTTATATCTGCCTTGCTGGCCTGTTTCATGCACAGGAGTACAGAGTGATTGGTCCCTCACATTTGCATCCTATGTTTCCTCCAATCCATTTAAACCTAGCACAGTCAGTGGCTTTGCAATTTTTTTTTCTTGAGCATGATGTAAACTCCACAACCACATTGCAACAAAGTAGATTAATTCAAACCGACTTTTGCTGGGCACCTGATGAAAAAAATTCAAACTTTAAACTTGGTCTCCATGACAACCAGCATGCATGTAGGGCTTTGTACTTGTCTCTCATGTGTCCCCTATGTAATTTTGAGATTCACACACAGGTACGGTGCGTTCCGGGGCCCTCGGGCACCCCAAATGCATGGCAACGGCCCGTATCACTATGGGTTTGCTCGCGTATGCGTACCCATAGTGATACGGACCGTACACACGCGTGTACGCTCACTATCACTATGGGTGTGCTCGCGTATGCATACCCATAGTGATACGGACCGTACACACGCGTGTACGCTCACTATCACTATGGGTAGGCCTACGGCAGCACTCCCATAGTGATAGGGAACGTACACACGCCCTCAGAGCGAATGTACGGTGACTTACACACATAACAGTGGTGACAGGCAGCACACAGAAAGGAATAGAGCTGACATACTTGTCCATGGATGGACATGAAGGCATTGTCTGTGCAGTACTACATGTGTGGGGCACAGGTGTGAAAGGCTGTGATGTGGCACATTACTCCTGAGTTGTGAAGGCAATAGATGTATGATGAGATGTGTATAGATGTTATGTGTGATGGTGCACTATGTGCCAGACATGCCCTTCACTCCTTTGACATGTGTGCATGTCGTACAGCACACTTGAGATGAGCGTCACTGGCATGGCACAGTCAACAACACACGCAAGTGTCCCCTGATGCCCGCTACAGGGGTTGCCACACCTGACATGTGACTACCCACGTTGCACGATGTGACTATGTCATGTATGTGTGGTGTGTTAACATTAGCTTGATGTTGGTGTTCCCTCAAAAGCATCTGCTGTTGCTGCAACCAACATGTGTCTGTGTGTAGATGGCCATGGCACACTGTTACGCACACCAGGCCACATGTGGTATCTGATGTAAGGTGTGTATGCATGCATGGGACACGGAGTAGCGTAACAAGGACCTGTCTGCATCCTCTCAATGTATGTGTGGTCAGTCATGACATGTACACCTTCATGGCAAGGTGTGTACGCTGTCCTAGTGTAATGTCATGTGACCTGTGGCTCTAGTGTTCCGCTACTTGTCTCTGCAATCAACATCCTACTTCTGCTGATATGTTGATGTATGTCACTCCTGTATTGCGTCTGGCTGTTCACTTACACTGGGACACAGCTTGTCCCATGCCATGGGATGTGGAGGTTCACAATCTCCGTGTGTAGCTGGGTCTTGGTAGGAGTGACACCTGGCAGCCATACGTGTCCAGGGCATGTAGCACATACCTGACTCCCTATGTCGCATATGTGTATTGACAGATTAACATGTGCTCAGTACATATACATTGTTGTTGTAGTGCACTCACTCTTCCTTGTCACTTCCAAATTACTGCAGAGCGCCGCCTCTTCCCTGACCAATTCCGGACTTGGCTGACATGCGAGAGAATGACTGTATACGCTGCTACCGCTTCCCCCAACCGTTGATTGAGAAGTTGACGGCAAGGCTGGCACCACACCTGCAACCAAGCTGAAGGTAATGGCAGCCCTACATTTTCTTGCCACGGGTACCTTTCAGTATTCCATAGCTCATGTTGGTGGCATGTCCCAGAGCATGTTCAGCCGTGTGCTGCATGATTTTTTAGAGGCCATGTTGCTTCACCTGGATGAGTTCATCCATTTCCCAACTCCTGAACAGTTGACTGGTATCAAGCGTGGATTCTATGCCCTGGGAGGGATGCCCCATGCATTGGGTCCATAGATGGGACACATGTGGCTTTGGTACCACCACAGGCACAGGAGGTAGCGTACAGGAATCGCAAGCACTACCACTCCATCAATGCCCTTGTGGTGTGTCTGTCCAACATGGTAATTTCACATGTCTGTGCTCGTTTTCCAGGATCAGCACACGATGCCTACATCATGAGGCGTAGCAGGGTGCCTGAAATGATGACGCAGCTGCGCAACAAACGAGCATGTGTTGTTGGTGGGTACACTCTGTCTGTCCTGTATTTTGCGTAGACTTCCAGCCCGACCGCTTCTCCTGTCCTACTTATGTCCATGTGGTTTCCATGTAGGGGATGCTGGCTATCCCAACATGCCATGGCTGATCACACCTCTCCGCAACCCCAGCACGCCAGCCCAGCTCTGCTACAACAGCGCCCATGGCCGGACAAGGCGAGTGATAGAGAGGAAATTTTGCCTCCTGAAGAGCCGATTCAGGTGCCTACACAAGACCGGCGGCGCCCTCCCATATGCCCCAGCGAAGGTCTGCAAAATCTTCATGGTCTGCTGCATGCTGCACAACATGGCAGTTGAGAAAGCTGTGCCACTCATCCTGGATCAAGATGATCAGGACCATCCACCCGTGGAGGACGAAGGGCTTGGCAATGGGGCTAGTGATGTGGAGGATGTGGAGCCGCAAGAGGACATCTGGAGTCGGCTCATACGCGACTTCTTTGCTTAGTGGTGAGTACCAGTGTCTGAGTGTGCACGCATTGGTCCCCGTGTGGCATGTTTTTGCGATGTGTGTGTCCATCTGCATGTATGCCACGTGAGTCAGAGGTGTGTGTGGATGTGTCACTCGAGTGATGGTGCCAGTGATGAGTGTATTTCCACAGTCATAATTGTGACCTAGCATGTTGTCATCCTTACATGTGTCGAGTACATGCACATGCAAGTAGCTGTGCTTTTTGTGGCTGACTTCTTGTGTGTCTCTCATCCCCAGGTACTTGCGCATGCCGTCTGCTGGTTGCATTGTTGTGGCACTGCTATTCCTCATGGACACGTCATCGTGTGCTGACTCCGCGTTACACGCACGGACAAGTTTGGAAGTCTCCTTAGGGTAAGGGATGCATCAGGGGTGTATTGGGTGTGGCAGTTGTTTACGATGTGTGCACACTGCCCCTGTCGATGTTTGGTTCCTATGCAGACATGTTGCATCACCATGGGACACATTACATGTAGCTGGATACACCTGAATAGATGGTCAGACTTGTTGATAGTCATCTGTAATGGGACAGTGGATTGTGATGATGGCATCAATGTGTGTAACACTGCCCTCGGACACATACGGTTTGTATTGGCTTGACATGGTGTGGGACTTCCACATCAGAGGATCAATGGTGTATGGCAGCCTCTCCGTGAGCAGCAGGGGGTGTTTAGCTGTTACCCGACACTTGTGTGCCAGTTCCATGGCTATCAAGCATTTGTGGTGCAGAAGGGGGGTGCCAGTGTTGGACCCACATGTTACTCCACATGACCTGTGTATGTGTACTCCGAGTTGCCTCTGCATCCCGGAATACATGACTAATAAAGGTGTCCCTATGCCTCCAAGGTGCCTCTTCTCAGTCAATGCTGGTGTGTTGCCACGGTGCATACGGCATGTCTGGCATGTTTTTCAGCGATAGTGGCTATGTGTCTATGTGTAGAGTAGCAAGATGCAAGCTGTTTGTCTGGGATTAGACTCTGTATTGTGCATGATGTCCATGACTGTGTGGGTATTGTGACATGTGCCATCCCCATGCATCCAACGTTGGCCAGGCCACCATTCTCTGCATCCACCTGACTCAAGCTTGCAGGACATGGTTCTGCCACCTGTCTACACATACCTGGGTGCCCCCCAGGACACTTCACATGATCCCTGACCTCTGCGCATGACTGTTGCTGTACTCAATATGTCTGTCGGCACGGTTGTGCGGCCACCCCCTCAGCTGGTTGGGCCCATCACGGGTGTGTATGGTGCTCCATGTCTGTCTTGCCTAATACATTGTGACCCATGTGTGTCCTGTGCCAGACTCAGGCCCCAGGGTATGTATGGTTGAAGTCATATGAGAACTCAGGCATGGTTAGACTTTACAAGACACATGTAAGGTAATAATGCAAAATGTAGGCATCATCTCTTGATCGTGTAAGTTTTTATTTGTGTTGGGGTACGTGAGGGGGGGTATGACAAGAGGGGCTTTCCAGGTGTGTGGAATCCAAAGTTCACTGGGGGACTTGGTGTCCTTGCCATTGGAAATCATCAGAGTCCATGCCACAGTCTTTGTCAACATTGGTCAGACAGTGACCAGCAATTCCATGTGGCAGAGAATGTCATTTGCTGATGTGCTGCTGTTGGTCCAGTGGGCCAGGTGACAGGCCAGGTGTCCTGGGAGATGGTGCTGTTGCGCCGACCCTCACGGTCTTTTCCGTGGACGACCCGCCCTCCTGCGGGAACCCTCAGAAGCAGGCCGTGACGATGTTTGGGATGCTCCGTCAGATGTATCCTCCTCCTCCTGATCCCTCCCTGAGGGTGGTGATGTTCTTCGCCTGGTGGCACAGGGAGGGTTGCCCATGTTGTCGGCTATCCGACGGAGTGAACGGTTAACTCCCGTGAGCACCGTCACGAGCTCAGCCTGTCTGTCCTCCATCCGTCCTTGGTGTCGCAGTTGACAGGCATGTTGCTCCGCATGTTGCTGGGCCTGCTGGGTCTTGATCTCCTCGAGGGTCCCCTTCATCTCGTTGAGGGTGGACACAACCTGGCTCATGCCCGTGGTGTCCTGCCGGTATGTGTCCAGGATGTTTCTTACATGGGAATATACCGGTTCCGCAGCCAACTGGTCAGGCTCGTGCCTCCGCCGTCCTCCACTCCCACCACCCCTGCCCACTTGCACCTGGCCTGCCCTTGTGGGCACATCGGGTCTCCGGGACCCCTGAGGGGTGGCATTTGCGTTGTCACCTGCCTCCTCCTGGGTGCCCGGTACACCGTGTTCCTCCTGGTCAGCCTGGCTGCGTTGTGGTGGTGGGGCAGGGATCCTGGGTGTCTCCTGGGATGTGGCAGGAGTGGGGGTGGTGGTTGGCCCAGTTGTACCTGACGCAGGTGCTGCAGGTGGTCTGACACCAGAGGGGCCAGGTTGGTCGGGGTCGTCCACAGAGTGGTGAGAGTCGTCGCTGCCGGTGGGATCGTCCTCCCGCAGAGCCAGGTCCTGTGAGTCTTCCCCCCCAGTGTTGGGGGGTGATCCACGACGTTGACCTGTGTGTGAGAGAGACAATGTTATTTTTGTTCCATGCAACATTCATGTTTCATTCGTTTCAAAGTTGGCACATTTCCTCTGGGTATTTGGATATGTCTTGCATTCCACTCACAGTGCACTTGTGCATGGGTATGTCCCTTGGCCACAGCTTTTGAGACGTTACCTATGTGTGACACAGTCTTACTTGCTGCGTCAATTGTGACTGCAGTCAGCAGTGGAGTGAGCAGGTGTGGCGAGCCATGCATTGGCGCCTTCCATGTTGCACTGTATGTGGGCACATGGAGTTGTTCCACACACTTATATAATGCAGGTAGCTGGCGTTGTGCTCGTGCACAGGTTGAGACATGGCCCAGTGTTTTGCCATGGAGAAGAGAGGGGGATTCAGGCACTTGCCACCCTTGTCTACATGCACGCAGTCCACCTGCTGATGAGCAGACATTCCCAAACCACCCAAGGCTGAATTGGTCTCCCTGTGTATCCCTTTCTCACTCCCTCTCTGTCCCCCTCTCCCTCCCTCCCTGTGTCAGCCTCCTCCCTCTGTCCGTCTCTCTGTGTCTCCCTCCCTCTCTCTCCCCCTCTCCCTCCCTCTGTGTGTCACCCTCTGTCACCTCAGCCCAGCTTCCTAGGCACACACTTTTTGCAGATCTTTGAATGGCCCTTGGCTTGTTCATGTGAGTTTGTTTCTGATCTCCAGGCACCCATTGGGTGTAGTGTCTGTGTCTGCGCTGCTGCTGTGGTGGGGTGTGCTGCCACTCTTTCACAGTGTTGGCTGTTCATTGGCTGCTGTCATGTGCAAAAAGTGCCTTCACCCCCATGTCTTCATGCAAGGCGTCCGCCATTTGCAGGCAAGTTTTTCCTGTGTGGGGACACACTGTTTGTCTGGCTGTGACCTAGGCCATATGGGCAGAGGGCATTGTTGTCTGCTTCTGAGTTGCACTATGTGATTTTTGAGGCCCACATTCCCGCCATCCGGGTTACCGTGTCTTGTGTTGGTGTTTTCTGTGGCCTGTGACTTGGCATTGTCCAGCTGGGTGCATGGGGCATGGTGGCGCTAGTGGCATGTGCGTGTTTATGGAGTGTGGTTGAGTCATGCGATAGCTTTGGGGTGGTTGCGTGCATGATTGTGAGTTTGGTTGTGGATGACGTTCCCCCATGTGAGGTGAGTTGTTTGTGTACTCACCAGGCTCTCGGAGTCCTTCTACTCACTCAACTGCCACCACCGGCAGTATGGCCATCACCTTCTCCTCCCAGGGATGGTATTGTACGCGTCTGCGGGCCAGCCCTCCTCCAGTGATGTTGGCCTGGTTGTGGTCGTCGGTCATTTTGCGGCGGACCGTCCTCCGCAGATCGTACCACCTGGCTTGGCATTCATGCCTGGTCCTTCTGGTGGACGCAACAGCATTCACAGCATCGACAATCGTCTGCCACATGGCTGTTTTTTCGGAAATGCTGGTCTGTCTGACCAATGTTCCAAAGAGGTGTGGCTCGACTCTGAGGATTTCGTCGACAAGGACCTCCAACTCTTGGCTAGTGAACTTTGGATTCTTGTTAGTGGGCATGGTGAGGGGTGTGGGTGTGGATGGTTGTGGGGGGGGTGGGTGTGGATGTTTGTGGGTGTGTGGGTGTGGTTGTGCAGGTGTGTGAATGTGATGAGGGGGTGTTTGTGAAGGTGGTTGTGTGAAGGTGTGCAGGTGTGAGGTGTAGTGGAGGTTGTAGTATGGTGCAGTTGTTTCTATGTGTGGTCTGGCAGCAGTGGGTCTGTTGCAAAGGATCATGGTTTGTGTGTGTTGGCCCTTTTTATTGGTCCATTGGTGGGTGTGGCTGTGTTTGAACTTTGGGTGGGTGTGTTATGAGGAGTGGTTGTGTTTTGGGCCTCTGTTTGGGAGTTTGGCAGTTGCAGGTCAGTGAATAGGTTGTATTTGTGCTTGTTGGACATGTTTTGTGGCTTTGTGCGATTCGAATGGAGTCTTCTTGTGTTGTTTTGTTTTGTCCTGGTTGTGTACGTGTGTTTTTAGCATCTGTACGGTGCGTACATCGGCCATTTTGTTGTACAGTGCTGTCCTTGTCTCTGGCTTGGTACGACTCGTACATGCGCGATGTTGGGTGAGGGTGCTGGTGTTGGGGCCTGGGGTGCGCTCCGTACTTAGACTGGTGGGGTGGGGGTACACTCCATACATACGCGGGTGAGGGTACGGGCCGTACATACACTGTTGGGGTGGGGGTACGCTCCATACATACGCGGGTGAGGGTACGGGCCGTACGTACACTGTTCGGGTGGGGGTACGCTCCATACGTACGCGGGTGAGGGTACGGGTCGTACATACATGGTTGGGGTGGGGGTGCACTCCATACGTACGCGGGTGAGGGTACGGATCGTACTTACACTGTTGGGGTGGGGGTTACGCTCCATACATACGCGGGTGAGGGTATGGGTCGTACTTACACTGTTGGGGTGGGGGGTACGCTCCATACGTACGTGGGTGAGGGTACGGGTCGTACTTACACTGTTGGGGTGGGGGTACGCTCCATACGTACACGGGTGAGGGTAGGGGTCGTACTTACACTGTTGGGGTGGGGGGTATGCTCCATGCATACGCAGGTGGGGTTACGGTCCATATGTACACTGTTGGCATGGGGGTACGCTCCATACGTACGCGGGTGGGGGTACGGGTCGTACTTACACTGTTGGGGTTGGGGGTACGCTCCATGCATACGGGGTGGGGGTACGGTCCGTACATATCCGTACCCACGCTGTGGAATGCTTGTGCGGGCCGTACCCAAGCCTTTGCCACGTGGGTACAGCCGTCCCGCCATTGTTGGGATGACGTAGGTGTGGGCGGGGTATGACTCGTACCCACGCTCTTAAGGCGTGGGTACGGGACGTACCTGTATTGTTGTGTTGCCGGTTCGCGTCGTCAAGCACTTCCGTTGTGGCGGACGCTGGCTTTGCTGGACACGCCCCCACCCCCTCGGTAGTGACCAGGGCCTGAGGGTCAGGTATGTCCAGGGCATGTGTGCTGTGTGACTTTGGTGGGGGTTTTGTGGCCTGCCCCTGCCCCCCCCTTTCCCCCCTCCCTTTGTTGTTCTGACCTTCTGCGGCGTCTGCGTCGGAACCTGTAGAGGAGGTCGACTGCTATGAGGGCCGGGATGACACGTAGGTTCGGGTCCATGTCTGTCCGTCGCGTACAGGTACTCCTTGTTCGCGTCGTCCTGATTTCCCGGCAGTTTTTGGCAGCCGGAAAATATTCACCGTGCGGGATGACGTCGGTGCGAATCGTGATTCCTGGTTCGTGAATGGCAGGCTGCGTGCGTCCCGACGTCACGTCGGCGCTTTCCCGGATCGCATTTGTACGTTTATTTTCGTCGGTCGGGGTTTTGTACGATTCGTACGGAAATGGTGTTTCCGTGCGAATCGTAATTCCATGTTTGTATATTTTTTCGACCGGGTACGCGTCGGACGGAGAATATGCTCCGTCCGACAGTTCGTACCCGGTTTTTACCGGATCGTGATCGGCACCTGAGTGTGTTAGCATGTGGAAAAATGGTTGAAGGGCTGCTGCTGACCCTGCTATTATGAAGGTAATTCTTAGATAATAGAAGCAACCATAGAAATAAACTGGCACAACATCTTGGAGGCAATTCTTAGCATTACAGGTACCTATGGCAAAATAATGACTGGGGCATGTTAAGGGTAATACCTCATACTGGTATAATAGAGGTAATGCTTGGCATATTGAATACACTTGGCAAAATGTTGGAGCTCCAAAACATAATGGATCCCTCACTCCATAGGTAATCTGAAATTTGAGAAACTTTTGTGTAACAAGTGTATGAGTTTTGTGGGCGTGCACTGAGGTATCGCCCTCTGAACCTGGACGTGGAATATGAAAAGCACTGTTGCGCCTCCCCACTGGGAAGCGTCTCTCAGGTGCACTGCTTGCATCCAACTGGAATCTGTTAAATCAAATTTAGTCAAAAGTCAGGTATGATGTTTCATGTTTTTATTTTAATTCACTGTGATTGTCTTTCGATTTCATGAATTAATCACATCATTTATGTAGATACGTTAATTTAGAATTTAGAATGGGGTGCAAGTCATCCCCAATGCATTTTGGGTATGTTGAATGCCATTCGTCAGGGGGTAAGCTCCTAAAAGAATCCAAGGAATGCAAAAATGAAACGACTGGACCAGGGTGTGGGCATACCACTTTCCCCAGTGTTTCATTAAAGATACCAAGGTGAATGGAACAGAACTGAAAGTTCTCAAGTGCAAAACGATCCGTGTGAAACAGATAGTACAGTGTCAATCGGTGTGCAGGTGGTAAAAACATGATATGAAATGCTCTGGAATACCAGGCATGTAAATACCTTATTTAATCTCCCGATTATACTTCTAACTCCAATCAGGAACGCCAGTGAAGTGCTCTGATCACATGGTAGAAATAGAAGAGGCCGCCGGAACGGCCGCCGTCTTAGTGTGCTGTTGTGTGGCGAAGATAAAAAGTGAAGAAAGACTATATATCTATCTTTGTGTGCATGTAAATATTAATAACAATGCCCACAAGGGACATCGATACATTAATCAAAAAGTGTCAATAATGTTGGTGCTGGCATACTGGAGGAAATTCTTTGCATTGGGTGTACCAGTTGAAAAATACTGGCACTAGAACAATGGAGGACAAAAATTGTTGAACATCAGAGGGGAGCAACCAAGATGAAATGCTGGTCGTGACATACTAGAAGTAATTTTTGATAGAAGGGTCCCAGGGCATGTGGAAGGAACTTACAGCAAAATTCTGGCATGATAAATACATTTTGACCTGAGAAGGTACCCATTCCACATGGGGGGAATTCATGGCAAAATACTGGCTCTGGCATGATGTAGGTAATTTTTGACATTTGGGTGCAATCATCGCACATTTAAAAAAACAAAATGGGGTCAACACCTAGTAAAAGTCAAGAGTCATTGACTTGGCACACCATGAAAGCACTTGAATATTTAATTAGGGCCCTTGCAGAGTCTTTGGCTTTTAAGCAAATGTATGTGACAATTGAGAGTTAAATGCCCTATCAGACCCTATTATTTCAAAACAATTCTAGGGGGAGAACTCACTCAAACCCTTCCTTGAAAGCTGAATGAAGACTCACAGGATACAGGTAAGTGAGTAGTAAGCTTTATTAAGCAAAAGAACAGCCAGCGGTAAGGACGTGGCTCATCCCAAGCCAGCCTGTAACCAACTGACACACAGAGAACTCCACAACAGTGAGTGGAAAGTGGAATGCACTAGGCACAGTGCTCCACGCTCCATGTGCATTAAATGGTAATTACAACACCCTCCCTTGACGATGTCAGTCTTTCTTGCTTTGCTCGCCCCCGGCAGGTCTGAACAAACATTACATACCATTGCTTTCAAAGATCATCACTCACTGCAAGAGCAGAAGGTAAACAGTGTCTAGATGAGCACTGGTTCATTTCTGCATCTTCCACTGGGACATGTTTTGTAAAGTAAATTCTGCAGTGCAACACACACTCCTCACATTAAATTCAAAAATAATTAACAACACATTTTTAATCAAGACGTGCAATGTTCAATTATTGCTAACTCATGAAAATGTTGTTTGAATTAAACCCTATCCCCGTGCATTGAATAAGTGACAGTGCCTTGCAAAACATCATAAATCAAATTATATTCACAATAAGGAATAATTTAAGAAAATAGCCTCAATCATATTCAGTGTATGGTCTATATCAATTAATAAATGTGGAAATACGCCTTTTTGAATCTGTTTCTACCCTCTACCTATGACCCATCAATACATTTCTCTTTCAGTAAATATTAGGGGAACTTTGAAAGCATGTCAGTTTCTGGTTTAAATAATGTAGAATCCCAACGCTGTTCTGTGTTTTTAGGCACGATATGCTTTTTCAGAAGAACACGTCATTTTTCATACAATAAAAAAAGAAGCGGGTAAGGTCCCATTGCACTTCATGCTAGCACCCTAATATAGGTGAAATCTAAAATTGACATGTGTCTTTGTTGTGTTGTTGCTGGGGTGGAATCAGGCTCAAAGGTCATATTATGACACTTCCTGTGATGTGCCTAGGGTCAAAGGGTGTGTGATATCACATCTCCCCAACCCTAGCATTTTTCTGAATCGACTACCATGCAAATATAATGAGGCACACTATCTTGCACTTTTTCAATACACCCTCGCTGTGCCTCTGAATTTGGGATTAAACAAAAAAGTAGGCAGAACTTGTCCTGTTTGGGCTCGTGCACTGAAAGGAGCACACAAAAGAACTGGATCACAGTCAAACAATGTACACTGGCGTAGCTTAACAAAGGTGCCCACAAAGGAACGAAAACATACAAGAAATTTGCGTTCTGCAATGTTGTGGTGTTTTTTTTGTTTGACAATATTGTGTATTCATGTTAATGTGTTACGTGCTAGTGCACGTTTGGCAGAAAATGTAGTTAAACAGTTCTGCTGGTTACTGAGAAATCAGACTAACTTTTGATTTTTTCCAATTCGGTAACTTCCACTAGTTAGCATTTTAGTGATGCCAGTAGCTGAGTATGATAAAGGGCATGCACAGCGCTGTTGTGTAATCTCGAGGTCAGTACACAGCGCAACGCATAATACAGACATCAATTTGCTACAAGCGCCATAGTAATGATCAACCTTCAATTGTAGTAATCTGTTATATATCCGCCATCAATGTAGAGAAAACGTTCCAGATCCCCCACTGTCGTATTGTTACCACTGAAACTGCACATGTTTTCCTGACACAGAGAAGGTTTGAAGGTCTAGAGTGCTTATGTTTGGCTGTCTGGCCTGATGGCACTGCCAGACCAACATCCGCACTTCATTTCAAGGCAGTATTGTTACTCATGGCTATGCATTAATTTGACTGTAAGCTGAAATATAGCTCCCTGGCCCCAAGTGCCATCCAAGGTCTCATTGAAATGAAGGCATGGCTCCAGGATTAGATGATAAAGTGGATGCATATGTAAAGTGTAACCCCCCCACCCCCCAAAACTAGGTAAATATCGTCAGGGAGTATGAACGTCACTCGTCAAATCATTAAAAAATGCAATACATAGAATTTGGATGCATACAATTTGGATGATCGAAATGAGAGCAGTAAAAACGTCATCACGTTAGAATGTCTAACTGGCATGTTGTTCCTTTATGTGTATATGGAATACTTAGAACAATTGTCAAATGTCTGCCCTCAGATATGGAGACTGCGGTCCAAATCTTGGTCATGGCACTGCCATCTAAAGTTGGTAATTTAGGTCTCGCCTAGCGAAGCAGTGCAAAGCGCTGTCGCTAGCGAGATCTATTGTTGTCGACTTTCGTTTGGAAGGAGGACAGGAGATGTGCACTTTACTCCGGACAGGCGAAGTGCACGCTCATGGCGTCTGTTTGCGCTTCGGGCTAGACAGCCGATGTGCATGCGTAAGGCTTGCTGTGTTACCACAACGTGTGGTGATGTGCACATTCACGGCATCTCTTTCGGGCGCAAGCTGAGATCACCAGAGGACAGCACACGTGCACGCTCACGCCGTCTCTCGTCTCCTCTCTGTCGATCTCAGCTCACAGCAATCACCGAAACAACATGGGCATGGCAGCAGCGCAGCAGAGCCCCGTCATGGAGCACATCAGGACCACCATTCTACCGAAGCAGCAACCACCGGCATCAGGTGAAGGGGGCTGTCCAAGCTTACAGCTTCAGGGCAGGGGTTATATTCAAATGTCATCCATATTTCTGCTGCACAACTCCCGTCATCTGGTTATGATAAATGTGACTCGCCAACCGCGCACACACTCCGTGAACGTTCGGGCTGTGTGTAACTCGCAATGTAGGCCCTCAGCGAGCTCTGCAAGCGGTGTGTGCCCCTAGGAGTATGCGTGCCACGTCATAGTCCCACTATTAACCTGCCAGTAGGCCCCACTCACGCGCCCGTGTCACCCCCAGGCCATACCTCGCTCCAAAGTCAATCAGCCCAAGATCACAGGATGTCGAGCAACGCCAATATCAAACCCATTCCCCGCTCCAAAATAGGCAGCCCCCAGCCAAGGACCCCCTCACTTTCCCCCCTCCTCTCCACCCACCACTCCAACTGTGCACCAGTCCCTCGCAAATACCCCCCACCTCTACAGTGTAGCACCAAAATGCCCACCATACTCCTCCACGCTCCTGCGGACCCATCTAAAATGTCCCACGTGGAGTCGCCAAAGTCACCGCACAAATGTCCACCACTTCCGGAGGAACCCCCATCCACTCAATGGCACCATGACCCGCGCTGCGCCCCCGTGCGCTCCCACCCTCACCGGCCCCTCTCTATGTTCATGCTCACCACCAGTTACATTATTCTGTGCACCTTGGTTCTATTCAAAACTGCAGTGCTGCTTCTGTGTTCATGCAATGTTCCTGTTTTTAAGCTCTTGTAGCCCTAAGCAATGTGCACAGACCAGAAGTTGTAAAAATTACACTCTCCAGCGAAAAAAACCAATATGTATGGGGGGCACACGGTGGAGTGCAAAGATGAGGGTTTGCAGGGGTGGACGCAGAGGACACACATGGTGCTGTGTGCCAGGGCAGCACACGGTGATGCACACTTAACAAAAGCCTTGGGTGAA
This sequence comes from Triturus cristatus, assembly GCF_964204655.1. NCBI lineage: Eukaryota > Metazoa > Chordata > Amphibia > Caudata > Salamandridae > Triturus > Triturus cristatus. Next base: position 593,506,859 of record NC_140582.1, read on the forward strand.
GTAGCTCATTTGAGCACTGTGTGTTGTATATTGGTAGAGCACTGAGTGTTGGGCATCAGGGGAATAATTAGGCCAACCCAGCTTCTTTTTCGTTAGCTAAAGCAGGCATGTTGCAGGACTTGGAAAGGAAGGTCTGACTTAGCTCATGAAGGCAATTGATAATTGCTTCTACTGCAATAAAGCACACTACAAATTGTGCAGTTAATTAAAACCATTACAAACAATCTTCAATTTACACAATTTCATGCTAAAACAAGCATTTGCAATGCAATAGGTCTCGCATTTAAACAAGTTTGAGCTATTGACATTGCAAATAATAATGCCTTATTTTTTTATTTTTGTTTTAAAAACATAAATAAAAGGCATTGTTATTTACAATGCCAATAGCAGAAACTCTCGTAACTGCGAGACCTATTGCATTGCAAATGCTTGTTTTGAAGTGTCGGATTGTGCCTATTGAAATGCCAGATAATATTCCAGTTTAACAGACAAGGCCATTAAAATGCGGGCTTCATATCCACACTGCTAAATGAGGAAACGCAATTTCCGTATGTTATTTCCTAGTTAGTGCTACATTTTGCCTTGACATCACTGTTATCAGTTGGAGATATGATTTGTTGACATGCAGAAGCGTGCGTTCTCTCTCCTACCAGTATTTTATTCGCTCTGGGCCCTCCTACGGTTCGAGTAAACTTTTACCATCTTCCTCTGATGCGTTTTCAGTCTATCTAACCCTGAGGTGATGGTCCTCTGATCTTGTTCCGCCAAAAGGAACGGTGGAATCTAGGGTTCCCAGGCACATCAGTCAGCTGCTCAATGAGGACCATTAATTGTGAGCCAACTTACCAAAAAGTCCCAGATTAAATGTTTCTCTACTTGCACAGTTACAACCAGTAGTACACAATAAAAGTCTCAAGCAAGTTAAAGTTTTGTTAGATTATAGTAGAAAAGATTCAAAATTAATTATAAAAAGTGATTTCTTTAGAGATTTAGTTAAAAATATCACAGCCTAATTAAAGCATCCAGCTTTTGGGCAAGGATGGTTCTAAATCCACTTACAGAGTTACACATTCCTGCTAACCATAAGGCAGAAGGATGTTTCTCCAAACTAACAGTGTTGATCCTATCGGGCGAGGGTGAAGTAAAATGTATGAATCTCTGAGGGCCAGTCGGTTTAGCATAGAGCTTATGCAAAAGAGGAAAGTCCTGGTTCAGAAAGAAAGATCTTAGTCTATCAGCTACCGAAGGTAGCATCGACAGATAGTACAAAACCAAAGGATGGTTTGATATCTCAAAATCATTCAGATCATAAGATTGTTGACATTTCACAAAATGTGTGCAGCAATAAGCAAATTAAATTGAGTGCATTTGCCATCAAAAAGTAATTGAGTGTGGTGCCCCTCATTTGGGATTTCTTCTTTTATGATGCAACGTCAGAGTGATGTGACATCCCACCACCATCAAAAGACCATCATGTGTTTAGGATGTACATTAAGTCACCTAGATAGTCGCAAGATCGGCATAGATTCCTGTGCTTGTCATGAGAACTGACGGATTCACAAGTCCACATCAGTTATTGATAGGAAAAACAAACTTAATAGCAATACACAGCACAGTAGAAATCATGGTTCTTATTCTTGCTATTCCCATGGGAATAGTTTTCCGAAAAGTAAAAGAAGGTACAATTGCAGTGCATGGAATGCAACAATATACTAAATCACTGAGCCATTGTTAAAATTGGGGATAAGGTCAATATTAAAAAACATGTATCAACAAGAAGCCCTTAAGTTGACTTCACATTTTCTTTCCTTTATTCATTCTAAAACATTGTTAAATGAAAGAAAATCATAATCACCATGAGAAATTGCATTTAATATGCATGAATTATTATAACATGACACTAGTTATTGTTAGGAATCTCTTATTAGTTCAACATTAATTATTTTCCTATAAATGTAAATTTTCTAGGTTTAAGATAAATAAAATCGTTTAGTAGTATTAATAAACTGGGTGCCGCTCGTGGGCGTTGACTCTTCACTTACCGGAGCAGGGAGTCCACTTTGCCCGAATTGCCAGACTTGTGGGAAGGTTGCTGTTGCCGTAGCGCTGGACGCTGTGGGAGCCTGATTGCCGGGACTGCGAGGACCAGGGAGCTGTCGGCGGAAATCACTGGGCGCACCTGGTAGCTCTTCTCGGCCCCGCCTCCTCATTGACATCAATACTGCTATATACATACCTCCCCACACGCGCTAGCGGGACATGCACGGGACGCTTACCGGGGCGAAGACCGGGCAAAGAGCGGGCCGTTTGAGGCCGTTCGAGACTGTACGAGGCTGGGCTGGCCTCTCCCCCTGGTTGATAATCTTTGTAAGGCAAATATAATGGCCACCGGATTGTTGCGGACGGGCATTAAGGGGAACAATGTTATGGAGACATTGGACAACTTCATAACTCGTGCGAGCAACGTTCTGGCCTATGAGATCGCTGCCACAGAACGTAGATTATCCCTTGATCCATTACTAGGGAAAAGATCCTCATTGGGAGCTATCGCGCTTGCTCCCTCTCCCGATAACTCTGAGCCCCCCCAACAAGTGACCATATAGATGAGGCATTGATAAGGGACTCACCCCCCCCGTTGGTTTTACTTTAGCTAATTCGTTTCTTTCTGGGTCTACTCAGGGGGATAATCATGCCCCCGCACCTACTGTTAATTGTCCTAAAACAAGGTCCATGGTTGACCGTTCTGTTAGAAGGAAAAATACTGGGATAAATCCCCCAGTCACAAAGGGCAAAAAACGAGAGGGTGCTATAATGACATATCCCTCTAAAAAAACCCAAAAAATATTAGTTCCCAATCCTGCTCACAATACCCCTATGCGAAGTACAAATCCACAAAATAGCTCGAGCCAGGACACCGATATACTTATTATCCCTACAACTACAAGTGAGGAAGTTTTGGGGGTGTCGCTTCCCAGCGACTTTTGGGTTAAAATGGCTGATGTAATTGACGGAAGGTTGTCCCTTCTAGTTAGGCGCCTTTCTGCTTTAGAAGTGAATCTAGCATCACTAGTTGAAAAGATTCAACCTGACATTGCACTTGCAGTATATCCAGCCGCCAAAACACCTAGCCATTATTCAACTACATTGCCTTCTAACACGCCTAGCAAAAGGATTACATTGAATATTTCTCAGTGTAATTTAGTTGAGAATATAGGGGAACTAGCTCCTACCGAGAATGGTAGACCTCTCCCTCCCGCTCCTCCACATCAGACTATCGCTCCCAACATAGCTGGCAGCCTGGTATATCCCCTAACTCAGCTTCCTCCGCCTCCTCAGATCAATCTTAGACCTAACACTCTCCCCAATATCAAGACCCTCCCGAGACTCGATCTCCCGCCTGATTGTAGTCCATATGTTGTTGTCCTAACAGGTGTACCCGAACTCCCGAAGGATAGAGCCGAACCTTATCTATCACTGAAGTTTAAGGCAATACACTGGTTGAATACACATAGACCTTTGCCTTCCATTTTGAATGGGGAAATTCTGATGGTTCGAAGAGTTTCCTGGGTGGGTCGGGGCCCGAAGAATATAAGGGGAGACTGTATAGTTGTAACCTTTAGAGATCCAAGGGTGCCAAAATATGTGTTTGAGGGGGGATGGGCTGACATTGCTAATGGAATACATACCTCTCCCCTTTCACACTTTTATCCCCTAGGATCACTTACCTATAAGAGGGACATAGCTAATGTCCACCTAGGTAGAGAGAGACAGGGCTTTGGCCAAATCGGAAATCAAGAGGCTGATACATATCCGCTACAGTTCAATATACCCTGCCATAACAGGTTCAGTCCCTTGGACTGTATAGATTGACTGAAGCCTAATCCTGTTCAAGGGTCTGCCGTGATACTATCGATGGAGCTAACCCCGAGTTTGGTTATTCCTCCATATCCCTTGGTATCTCTGGGTTAGGATAATAGGAAATCCTGGGACGGTGGCCAAGACCTAAGCTTGGGGGGAAAATCCCTAAGACCCCCTTCGCTAACCTTGGATTATCAAAGATTAGGGGATTTTAGGCCTATTATGGGAAAGGTTGATGGCCAGGGCATCTCTCCCACTCTGACCTCGACCGTGTACAAGGATGGACAATTTGTAAAAGGGCCAAAAAATCGAGGTACGGTGAGGTCAATGGATTTAATTTCTCCTAAGTCAGCTGTGCCCTGTTCCCCCACCCATCTTATTAACACGCCTCACCCTCTTCCTCCCATAGATTTGGGACCAAGAGACATCATTAGGGACAGTTTACCTATCCCCTTGGGTATCACTCCAACCTCCTGTATGACTCATTCTGGCAACCCCACTACCAATCAGGTTGTGGGGTTAAATATTCTATCCTGGAATGTGGCAGGTCTGACACGCCTGCTTGAACTCCCCGATTGGGGGGAATTCATTGATGGCTATGATATCTGCCTATTACAGGAGACCTGGGCACTGAGGCCTTACCACCGTGTAGGGTTCGCTACCTTTTGGGAACCCGCGGTAAGGCCAAAAAAGGGCAGACCGTCGGGAGGGATGCTTATCTGGGTCCGAACTCATTTGGGATATGACTTTAAAAAAATATGCACTGATTCCCCGGATATCATGTGCTTAGCCATGACCTCTCAGGATAGCCAGGTGCTGAACCTGTTAAACATATACTCCCGCCCAGTGAGCTATGGCCAATTGTCTCCCACTCTGGTCAGCCTAGAGGCCTTTCTGAATACGATTACTAATTCTGAGCATCTTATAATCGGTGGAGACTTCAATTGCCACCACGAACCCTTGAACGGGCTAATCATGCCTGTATCACAGGAGGAGGATCAAGTTTGGAATATACCACCACCCAATACTTACCCCACAAAGGCCTGGACGCCATTGGTCCTACAACTTACACAAATCACACTCACCTTTTCGGTGAGAGCATGTAATGGCAGGTTCCCCCTTGATAGCCCAGGTAACTCAACTTTCGAAAGAAATGGGCAATCCTCCATTATTGATTACATTATGATTAGTATGGGACTGTGGCCAAGGATCTTGAACTTTGAAGTTATTAAACGCCATGAAAGTGACCACAATCCCATAGTCGTAACTATGGAGGGTTTTATTACCTCTCCTATTACCGCCAATGACTCACTTACTGTAGTACCTCTGACTACTACTGGTGGAGCTCGGAGAATTAGATGGGAGAAGATTGCTCAATCTGAAAGTGATCTTGGTGCAATGTACTCCGAGATTTATCCTCTCTTAGAGAAAACAATGGGAGAATCTATCATATTTGAGGGTCATGCAAACACTGAACTATTCGGAACTACCCATACTGAACTTTGCGCCATCCTTGGGACCCACTTTAGTCGAGCTATTAGGACTAAGTTAGCACCCACGAGGGGGAAGTCTACTTGGTTCAACAAATCGTGTAGGGAAGCAAAGCTATTGCTCCTGACAACCCTTAAGAATGGCAATACGTTAGAAATTAAGGAAGCAAGGGCTTCCTTTAAGAAAATCTTCCATGAAGCAAAAAAAGATTGGGAAACTACTAGATGGGAGGAGATCTCATTTGCACTGAAGAATAGGGACCTTAGATCCTTCTGGAATCTAGTTAAGACAGGATCACCAGCTCCTAACCAAGCACTCCAACCCAATCTCGCGGAAGAAATCTGGTGCAGTTACTTCAAAGATCTGTATGCCTCTAACGCACCAATAGCGAACAAACCCCCCCCCCTGTTCCTATGCCCGCCTACTTACCATTCCGGGCCAGGCTGAGATGTGTACCCTCAGCGAGGTTAGAGTGGCTCTTAGCAAAGTATTGCCTAATAAATCCCCCGGCTTAGATAAGATCCCAGGAGACCTTTTCAAAAGCGAACCTGATATCTGGGTCCCATATCTCTATGGCCTTTTTAATGCAATCTTAGGTGGAATGCCGTTACCATCTACATGGGCCGGAGCCGAGATAATACCAATTCACAAAAAGGGCTCCCCACTCGATCCGGCTAATTATAGGCCTATTAGCCTAATCGATGTAGCTCAGAAGATCTTCGCTCGCATCCTTCTAGGGAGACTCCAGACCTCGATGGGGGATTCTAACATTTTGACTCCTCTACAGGTGGGCTTTAGAGCCAAGATGTCAACCGTGGACCAATTGTTTAGGCTGCAAATGATCCACTGGAAAACTATTATCCTAGAAGGGGGCAGTCTTTATCTCACATTCGTTGATTTAAAGTCTGCCTTCGATATGGTGGACCGAAGTCTGCTTTGGGAGCTATTAAAGGAGATGGGAGTACCCCTGTATCTTTGCGACCTACTAGAGCGACTCCACAAAGACACCTTCGCTAGGGTCAGGTTCGGACTAAAGGGAGAACTCACGCACCCATTTGGGGTCGAAAAGGGAGTAAGGCAGGGGTGTGTCTTAGCCCCAACCCTTTTTGCCCTATTTTTAAATGGGCTCGTTGAGGATATTCTGGCCCTAAGAGACATAGATGCCCCCAAGTTGGCAGGTAGGAAAATTCCTGCATTAATGTTTGCAGACGACACCTTGCTCCTCTCCAGGACTCCCATGGGGATGGGAAGAGTCCTGGACGGTTTTGCATCCTTTTGCAGGAAAAGGAATGTAGTTATTAATGTAAGTAAAACTAAATATATGGTGTTCCATGCAGATACCACCAACCATCCTACCCCTAAACTGGACGGCCAGCCGCTAGAACGGGTCACTACATTTGATTATCTGGGCTTGACCCTCAATAATAAAATGACCTGGGGCCCCCAGATCTCTAAAGTAAATTTAAAACTTGTCCAACTAACCGGGGGCATCTCTAAGATGCTCAAAAATAGCCACCTAAAACTGATCAGCCCACTTGTAGAGATCTATAAAACTCAGGCCAGGGGTGTTGCAGCTTATGGAGCTGAATTATGGGGCCATACCCCCTCCCAGATTTTAGTTAAGTCAGAAAACAATTTTTTTAGAAACATATTTGTACTCCCAATGAGTACTCCTATGCAGCCACTTAGGATGGACTTAGGCATCCAACCGATTACGGATATGGTTGCCTCTAGACCAGTAATGTATTGGCGCCGCCTATGGAGTACTCCTGAATTGATAAATTTTCAGGAGGAATTGAAGTCTATTTTGTCGATCCCAATGGCAGGTGCCATCCCTTGGCTAGCTCACATAAAGAAATTACTAAGGGAGATAGGGAGAGAAGACCTTTGGCTCTCTCCTGAGCATGCATGCCTTTCTCTTTCAAAGAGATCTTTGGCAAAAATTCTGGAGGAACGAAACTTGACCCACCTTGTTCAATCTGCTACTACAGCAAATTTGACCTCTGCTTTTCTTGAGGTCAAAAATAGTTACAAATTTGAGCCTGTAATAGATTTGATCCATCCAGTTATCGCCAAGAAACTCTTTCTACAATTTAGGCATGGCTCCCTCCCGCTCTTTTCGAGAACAAATAAGTGGCATGGTTCAGTTTGGCAACCCTGCCCTGGTTGTGGTGCTTCTGAAGAAACTGAGGCACACGTTATTTTTCTGTGCCCGGCATACATAACACCTCGCAGAATATGGATAATCCAACTAGCTAAGAATATAGGGGCTAGACATTGTATGGAACTTCATAGGTTGCTAAAGTATGACACTTCCCCTTTATATGTTACTGTGATTGCCAAATTTCTCTTTTCAATGTGGCTAATTAGAAGAAAATTGTTACCCCACTAAGGAAACTTGGGTGTTATTACTCTTATTTTATTAACCGTTCTTATCTTAAGTAATGATGAACGTGTTTTATTGACTAATGTTTTACTGATTTTAATAACTGTTGATATTATATCATGTCTTTTTATGTACTTTTATGGCTAAAAGCCGAAATAAAGTTTTCTGACTGACTGACTGACTGAATAAACTATATAATCTCTATTATTGGTCTGCAAAGTTTCAGGCTCATATCTCATTGTTTAACAGCGATACCACCTATGTTTCTATACAATGCATTCCCTACAAATGCATTTCAATAGAACTAGGCTAATTCATGTATAACATCAAATCTCACCCTTTTTATCTGTATTAGTGTACATTTGCATAAGTATATCTATATTACGTTTAAAACCACTCTTTTACCGTGCTTCTGCTACTCGTGTCTCTTTCACGTGTCCCTATCTAATGTGTTCAACGTGAAAAGTTCAAATTCATGTTCTCAGCTCTGCATCTCCTCGTGTATTATTTTTATACATGTGTGTGCTCTATCGACTTCTTCCAAATTGTTTTATTAAATGCAAGTATGGAAACATTCTTTAAAAGCGCTTAAATGTTATTTTTTTTCAATATATGCCTAAATTAAAAATGCTTCAGTACCATTAAACATTCGCTTTTCACATAAAAGACAATCTTACTTTTACAATACTTTTCCATTTCAAAGGCTAGGAACTGTACATTATCTCAACTAACAGATGCTCTGAAATTATGTGTTGACAGAAAAGCTTTATGAAATGGGAGTTGTAATTGTACTTGCTGAATAAAAACGTGATAATTACAACTGCAGGCCCTGTTGAACAGCATTTGTATAGACATTAAATCCTTGAGGTTAAAGCATTTCCTTTTTTGAATTGACGTCATTGGGATGCTGACGGATTCTGAACCTCTCCATTTAAATAATGTCTAAATGTGTTGCCAGAGAAAGCCAGACAGCTTGTTTAATTAAGCTGTCATTGTACTTCCATTTCGTTTCCCCGTGATTGATCGACTAGTGGAAGCTCAAGGGCCACTTTTAAATGGATATGTTTTAGCAAATGTTTCATGGCAGATAACGCATTTCATATGTAAATGGTACATCAGTTTCGATGTCAACACCAGAAATACATTTGAGCTATCTCAACGGTGGGTATTTATTTACCATGAAAGTGTTCTCATAATGTTCATAAATCCTAATTTTATAGTTCTGAAATATTTTGCTTTGATCCAAAGCTACAGCGACGTGCGTAACTGCAACATTTCGCACATCAATTGCAACTTTACTTCAGATCACTGAAGGGACACTCCAACCTTCTCAATATGATTTGCATAGAAATCTGATTCAAATGGTTCTAGGAGAAAGCAACAGGAACATAAAACACCAGAGCCTTCGCTGCAAATACATAATTCTGCCAAATGGAAATCGTGACTGTGGCATATATATTGCATTGACTGTAGAATATGCAACTCTAATGCTTTTAAGATTGTTCATGCTCTAGCTTAGTCGGTGAGGGCAAAATGTGCCTGACAAACTTATCAATATAAAGTTATGCAGTTCACAACGAAAAGAAAAAATATATATTTACACGTGTGGCATCTACGCCTTAAAATTGCTTACCTCTTATTTCAAATGTTCTTTGCGCATAGTAAGGAGCCCTGACCTTTATTTGGTCATCGCCGAATATACACCCATTCACAATTTTGACACCCACGCACACACACATATATTATCTACTGGCGGTCGCCAGTAGATAGTTATAGTTAGGACCGTGTTTCCATAGGAAATCTCAAAATTCTATTTTGAATAACTTTGGCGCCGGTTGACGAATCCTCGCGAAATTTTCAAAACTAATGGGGCGCTCCGTTCAGCTCCTACCCTGAAAGTCTCGGGGTGATTCGTCAAGCGGGGGCCGAGAAAAAGGGGGGGTCCCAAAACGCGTTTTCCCCATGCATTTTTCCATAGGACCTTTAGTCGCAGCTACAGCCCGAACGGCTGAACAGAATTACGTGAAATTTGGCAGAGAGGTAGCCATAAGGTCAAGGAAGTGCCTTTTGCAGGTCTGGCGTAAATCTGTTCAGTATTCCCTGAGAAAATAGCATTTAAAAGCATATCAATATCTGTACGCGCGCACCGTGCGCGCACCGTGCGCGCACCCTGCCGTGCGCGAGCACAATTCTGATTGGTTGTTAGATGTCGGTAAACATTCGAATTGGTCGAAACCAGGAAGTGTCGGCCGCCATTTTGTCTCTCGCAGTCTGAGGGGGTGGAAAAAAAGGTGGAGAACGTGAAAAGGGGGCAGAGTGGAGTCAGAGTTCCTGACCCCCTAGCCTTGGTCAGGGGGTCACAGAAGGACCCCCAAGGGCGAAAAAAACAATTTTTTTGTTTTTTTAAAAATCGCGAAGGTCGCGCTCGTTGCGCGCACGGCGATCCGTGGGTGCTCGGTGCGCGAAGCGCACCGAGCGCCCACTGAGCGCGCGCGGTGCGTGAAGCGCACCGTGCGCGCACCTCGCGATTTAAAAAAAATAAATAAATTCACGGTGCAAGCACGGTGAAAAACCTGAAATTTTTTTTTTTTATAAATACATAACTTAGCATTTAAAAAAACGTACAAATTCACTGAAAAAAACGTAGGTTTCATACACGTTATAGTTACAAATTAGCATTTAAAAAACCTTGCAAATTCACTTTAAAAACCATAGGTTTCACACATGTTATAGTTAGCTGGACATTTCACTCGTAAAAACCAATGAAATTCCCACGTTATAGTTAGTGCAGGCAACTATAACTCACGCGACCGCAATCCTCTGCTGATGACGTCACATATTACATCACTGATGACATATGTGTCTTTATGAAAAATAAATATTTGTAATATATGTATAGCTAAAGATTAATGGAAGAAGACATGGGTAAATAAGTGTCTAAATACAGTGATGTAATATGTGACGTCATCAGCAGAGGATTACGGTCGCCTGGTGAGCAGTAGCTTTACTACAGTGATCTAATGAGCAACTAGAGTGCTAACATTCAGAATTTATGGAAAATGTGTGACACATCTGAATGCCTTCTTGATGGAATCAAAGTAAAAAACTGAAAGTATTTCCTACTGAGGAGACTGCAGTAAATGAGGAAATTAGGAAACTTCATAACAAATAAATCTCCCAAGATGGCCACTAGAGACAAAAGAGCCCAAATGTAGCCCAAATATCACCCAGATGTAGCCCAAGTATAGCCCAATGACCGAATGTCCCAGAGTGTTCTTAAGAACAACTAGAGTGCTTACTGTCTTACTTATGACAAACGTATGGCACACCTGAAGCCATCTTGATTGGAATAAACTGGTAACACTTAAAACATTTAATTCAAAAAGGAACACAATGAGGGGGTTCATTTTGCCATAGAAAGTATGATTAGTGCTGAAGAAAGGAAAATAAGGGCACATTTTGCGTGACTTCTCAAATCCTCTTCTATTTCATTAAAAAATTCTGATATGCAGACTGAAACATGCACTTCTAATACCAGCAGCAGACTTCCATGGTGAGCAATAGCTTTACTACAGTGATCTAATGAGCAACTAGAGTGCTAACATTCAGAATTTATGGCAAATGTGTGACATATCTGAATACATTCTTGATGGAATCAAAGTAAAAAACTGAAAGCATTTCCTACTGGGGAGACTGCAGTAAATGAGGAAATTAGGAAACTTCATAACAAATAAATCTCCTAAAATGGCCACCAGAGACAAAAGAGCCCAAATGTAGCCCAAATATCACCCAGATGTAGCCCAAATGTAGCCCAATGACAGAAGTGTGCAAAACACTTATTTTTGTGTATTTGCAGTTTTATATAGTGCAGACTTGTCAGGTATTGGAGTGCTTTACATGAACATTGGTTACATCACACAAGATCAAATTCATTTTGGTTGTAGACATGGGGAGATTAAGTGATTTGACCAGAATCACAGAATGTTGAGCTGAAGCAGAAACTCCAACCTGGTTCCCCAGTTGCAAAGTCTGCAGCTCTGGAAGTAACACCACACCCTCTCCCCTTGGATGCAACATTTAATCAAGTGGTCAACTGGATAAAAAAACTAAGATTACACATAATTTAAAAGTTCTTTGTCGCTATTTGAAAACTCAGAAAATATGTCCTCATTTTAGTTTTTTAGAGCACTAACCATAATATTGATGCAAATAAGACCCTCTCATATATGTAATTTCTAAAGGAAATGCTCTAGGCATTACAGTTTTCATTACATCAAGATGACGTCAGGCATTCCACACTTTTTTAATAAATATAGAATGTTAGCAATCTATTTGTTCATTGGGATACTGTTGAGAGGCAGAGGCCAGGGGCACGGACTCTGAAAATTGAAGGCAGGTAGGAGTGTGCAGAGGCAACAATTTGACCACACTAGGCAGGCAGGAAGGGCAGTGGCAGCACAACAGACTATGGCAGGCAGTGGAAAGGGGGGCAGGGGCAACAAACCAACAATACAGGACTGGCAAGAGAGGCTGTGGCAATATAATAGACCATTGTGGGCAGAAGGAAGAGGCAGTGGTCATACAACCATACATGCCAACAGACCCGTTTCGGCCAGGAAACGTCCAATGTTTTTAAGCTCAAATGGGCTTTACTTGATCTGTTTCCTGTCTACAATCTTCTCTTTTTCAATGTAACTCAAAGGGGAAAATCAATACCCCAGTTTTATTTCAAAATCTCCCTCTTACCAAGTTCAAAATGTTCGCAAGAATGGTACATTGGATCATAGTAGGCAGGAGGAATTGGGGTAGGGACATGGACTCGAATAACAGAGGACAGGAGGGACATTGAGAGGTGCACCAAACTGACCCTACAGGGCAGGCATCAGGGTTTGCAGCAGCACAATACACCACACAGGGCATGCGGGACGGGAGTGCAGCACAACAATCCATAGAAAGCAATAGGGAGGGGGCAGGACCATGCACATGGACAACAGACAACAGAGGGGAAAGAGGCAATGGTAGCTAGCTGACCATAATGGACAGACAGGAGAGAAAGCTGCAGCATAACAGACCATAAAGGGCAGGAGGGACCGATCAGGGGCATTACAATGGAACCGACAAGCCAGGAGGGAGGGAATAGGGGTCTGCACATGGAAACAGAGGGCTGGGGGCAAGGGGGCAGGGCAGGAGCAGCAAGATGACCATGGAGGTCAGGCAGGATGGGCACTAGAAACAAGACACACCATGGAGAGCAACAGTGAGACTATGATGGCATTCACACAGACCATGGAGGGAAGGTGGGAGGGGGTCAGGAGCAGCTAGCTGACCACACAGGGAAGGTGGGAGGGGCCATGGCAGCACAGAAGACCATGCATGGCAAGCGGGAGGGTTAGTGGCAGCACAGTGGCTATGATGGGCAAGAAGGAGGGTGCAGGCGCATGCACAAAGGACCATGGAGGATAGAAGGGAGGGTCAGGACCTGGGCACAGACAAGAGAGTTCAGGGGAAGGGACCTCACAACAGACCGCGCGGGGCAGGCAGGAGGAGCAGTTGCAGCACAACAGACCAGGGAGGGCAGAAGGCTGTGGCAGTAAAATGGACCATGGTGGACAGGAGGAAGGGGATAGGGGCATGGCATGTGGACAGGCAGGGTGGAGGTGGCAGGGACAGGTTACAGTCATCTGACAATGCTAGGCAGGTGGTAGGGGAGTGGCAGCTCAACAGAACACTCAGAGTAGATAGGAGTGGCAGGTCCATGGAACATGGTGGTCAAAAAGGATGGAGCAGGGGCATGCACAAAGACATCGGAGGGCAGGGGGAAGGAGAATAGGGGCAGCAAGCAAAGCACAGAGGCTAAGCAGGAGGTCAATGATGGGCCATAGAATTGGGCAATGGAGGGCAGGATGAGTGGACTGGTACATCATGCTAAATGCAGGGCAGTGGCAGCACATCAGACCATGCATGGCAGGAGGGAGGAGACTAATCCATGGATTCAGACAACAGAGGATAGGGAGGAGGTGGATGGGGCAGCAAGCTAACTGTTCATAGAAGGTGGGTATTAGGAACTTTATTGTTTTTAAAATGTGTGTCTGTGCGAACTACTTAAAATATGAACAAGTATGCATCATAATCTCACTTTTATTCAGGAAGAAGAGGACGTTTGGGACTGTGACTCCGGGCTCACTTGGCAGAAACATCCCCTGACCCTCCACCCCCATCGCAAAATGTAATGCCCGTGAAAAGGGTAGGTGGACGCAGTGTTATATAGAACATAGTCCTGAGAGCACGATTGAAAATGAAAACTAGATATAGTATATGGTATAAACTATGCACCAAAAAGTGTGATATAAGATGAACCGGGGCGTGAAATATAATATGCAATACATTGTGCGCAATGACAGATTCATTGGAGAGCGCGAGATAGCACAGGCACTAGCGCTTGCTATGCGATATGCGCCTTGGAGTGTAATATGCACAGGGCAGTGTTGTGTAACCTAAGTAGTCTCTAAAGTTGTAATATAAAATATGTGCTGGGGAGTGTAACATTGCATATGCACTTTGACAAAGATATGGATCCCAGATTGTAATATGTATGGCATAGCGCTGTGCTTTATAACATAGGCATCGAGGAAGGCACGTTAGATGGGGCAATATAACCCGTGCGAAGGCAAGCGTGGCATGACATATTCACGGGGTGGTGTTACAGTGCACATGGGCTAGAGAGTGTCATAGCATACGCACTACCTGGTGGAATACAACACAGAGGTGTGTGGCACTCGGCGGGCACTGGTGGGTGTAACACAGCATTGGGCTCAGCCAGGAGCACGCTGTGACTCTCAAGTGAGGTTTGTCTCCTTTCCAGAGAGTAAAATAAAAAGAATTACACATCCGGTGGTGGATGTGTGTTTTATTAACCGTGAGGGTGTTTCTTGCATAGTTTGGTCGAATTTTTGTCGAATCCCCTTTGAATGTCTTGGTGTGCATGTGTATTAAATGTGCCCGTCAATAGCTACCCATGTTTGTATAAATAAACGACAAGGGTGTCTACTTGGAGAGTACCCACCAGCGGGGGCGCCGGGATTAGGCACGGCAGGGTGTCAGACATGTCAGAGCTTCACTAGCGGTGTGATTACATTCTACGTGGATTCATTGTATGCATAGTCACCTTTTAATGAATATCACGCAAATCGTCATGGTTATAGGTACATACGGTTTGTCCAGCATGTCCTAGGTGTTTCTATAAATATATTTATTTAAAAAAAAATAAAAAACAAAGGCCGGCCCTGGGGGATGGGGTCCCCGGGGCCATAAGTGGCCTGAGGAGGGGGGCAACACAGCCCCCCTCCTAAAGAATAAAAAAATAAATAAAAGGCCATGACCTGGGGGTTGGGGTCCCCGGGGCCGATTAAGGCCTTGGGAGGTCCAAATTAATTTTTTTCAACAAAAAAAATTAGGGTGCAGGCCCTGGGGGATGGGGTCCCCAGGGCTAATAAATTAGAAAAAGAAAGGGGGCCACACAGCCCTCCTTCTTAATAAATAAAAGACCGGCATCACGCTGGAGGCCACGCCCCCTCCTTGCAGCACTCTGCAAACGCGCCCCCTGGCCAGTTGTAAGTTGAGGAATTAATTCCTCTTCAATACTGAGGATCTCTGAGGGCCAACTAGCCCAACAGGTATCTCCAGTATGCGCCAGGAAGCTGCGTTGCAGACAGGTGTTCTGAGGCCACGCCCTTTTTTACACCTCCATGCAACGCTGCTCTGTGGCGCTTACTGGAGGTACCTAGTGGGCTAGTTTGACCCTAGGGACCCTTAGGATTCAAGGGGTCTTAATCTCTCAACTCAGAACGCCCACAGGCCCTGTGGCGTGTTTTTAAGTTGGGGAAATAATTCCCTTTCAATCCTGAGGGACCCTGGGGTCCAACTAGCCCACCAGGTGCTTCCAGTAAGCACCACTGCTCTGCGTTGCAGAGAGGTGGTGCAGGCCGTGCCACTTTTTACACCTCTCTGCAACGCAGCTCTGTGGCGCTTACTGGAGGTACCTAGTGGTCTAGTTGGACCCTAGGGACCCTCAGGATTCAAGGGGACTTAATCTCCAAACTTAAAACGGCTACAGGGCGTGTTTACACAGTGGGGAAGGGAGGGGACGGGGCATGAGGTGACGTGTTCAAACACGCCCTGTGGTGCGTTTTAAGAGGTAGTTTTAATCCCCTGCCCTATTATATACTAGGGGCTTACAGAGGAGGTCATGCTAATCACAGGGGGACCCCAACACATAGTGTGCCCTAGTGTATGTAGGTGTTTTCACTGTATTCTGAGTGTCTTTAACATAGCACTGGCTCTAGGACTGGTTAGTCAGACTCAGTTACCACCAGTATCCGTCTGAAAAAGTTGAGGGTACAGGATGATTTTGCAACAAGGCTTGTTTCTGCTCTTCTTTTTGTTCTTTCTGCACGTTATACTTCTTCCTGCACTTCTCTTTGCCTTTGAGGACTTCTGTTGCTTCTTTCTGCATTTCTTTTTTTTCTTTCTGTGCGTTTTTCCTTCTTTCTTCACATGTCCTATCTCTGTAGGCATAGCTAGAAATTAGCATTTAAAAAACCTTTGAAATTCACTGAAAAAAACATAGGTTTCAGGCACATTATAGCTAGGAATTAGCATTTAAAAAACCTTAGAAATTCACTGAAAAAACATAGGTTTCAGGGGCGTTATAGTTAGCTGGACTTTTCACTCGTACAAAACCATAGAAATTCCCCCGTTATAGTTAGTTCAGCTAACTATAACTCGCGCGCCCGCAATGCACTGCTGATGACGTCACATATTACATCACTCATGACATGGTCAGTGACATCACTCATGACATCACTGATGACATCACTGATGACATCACTGATGACATCATCCTTGTGATAGAGTGGCAGACCTCCTCTCCCCCTAATATAAACTTTGATACACACATTCAAAAATAGAAATTAAAATTTTCAAAACAATGGACATACCAATACCAGTTACAACAACCTATTCAGTAATTGTAAGATCCACATCCACATCCACTCATTCACCAACAGTCCTATAGAGTCACTCATACATGTACTCACTCATCATATGTACTCATACACCTATACATCCTGTTACACAACGCCACTCATCCATAAAGTTACTCACACACATAGTCACTCATGGTAATAAAGAATCAAACATCCGTTTACCTGCATATACAGTTATACACACACCACCACACTTACTTCTACAGAAACTTACACATACTTAGTCTTTTTAACAATCACTTATAGAAACACATACTTATTCATACAGGAACTCTTTCAATCTCTCACTCTCACATATACTCACTTATATACACCAATAGTCACATATACTAGTTTAAAACATATGTAGTTACTCATAGAGACACTATTGAGACAGTCATTCACTCACTAACACACCCATGCACACACTCATCCACCCATACAGTCCTGCACACATGCTGTCTTCAACACATACAAACAATGAGTCACTCATTCATGCTCCTATGCACTACGTAATACCCCCACCGAACCATACAGACATCAGACACTTATACTGATACTCAAAAAACCAACTAATAACCTATATAGACACTCATGTAGCTACTCACCAACCCATGCAGCCACTTATACACAAAGTGAGAGACTGATACAGATATTTACATATTTAAACATTACTCACTAAGCCACAAAAACAAATCATCGATTTAGACACTTATATACCCATTTATTCTTCCATCGACCTTGAGATATACATGTATAAAACATATGTAATTTTCAGAAAAACACACATTCACTGGATGATGTCATCAGTGATGTCATTTGAGATGTCATCAGTGATGTCATGAGTGATGTCACTGACCATGTCATGAGTGATGTAATATGTGACGTCATCAGCAGTGCATTGTTAGCTGAACTAACTATAACGGGGGAATTTCTATGGTTTTGTACGAGTGAAAAGTCCAGCTAACTATAACGCCCCTGAAACCTATGTTTTTTTCAGTGAATATATATATATATATATATACACGCTCTAGTTACCCTTGCAGGAATGAGTTGCACTCTGAGCCAGCATCGACACCAGGCCTTTAATAGGTAGAAACATCGTCTCCCTCATGATACAGGTAACAGCCTTCCCATCCTTCATCGCCTGACGCGTTTCTAGGGAATAAGTCCTTCTTCTTCAGAGGCTGGATGATCAGGTGAGTGCTTCCCACCGCCTCCCATTAAATGCCAGAATACGCCCTCAGATGGGCCGGTCCCATGACACGAAGCATTGTGGGAGATGTGGTTTTGAATAGTCGCACCTCGTACTGTCCTTAAGCAATGCAAGCCCCCAGATGGGCCTCGTGAGGCAGTGTCCGTTATTGATCCTTACCGGCACTCCGCAATTAGTTCCGTGTATCTTGAACCTGTGGCCCCCTCAGCATCTCGGGGTGGTGCAGACTCTACGGCTGGGCTGCCGCAAAAAATACACGCTCTAGTTACCCTTGCAGGAATGAGTTGCACTCTGAGCCAGCATCGACACCAGGCCTTTAATAGGTAGAAACATCGTCTCCCTCACGATACAGGTAACAGCCTGTATCGTATATATATATATATATATATTATATATATATATATATATATATATATATATATACAGTCAAGTTCAGTCAAGTAAACAGTCAATCACACTGCTACTAAATCATCCATCCAGATATTTATATTTATATAGCCACTCATTCTTCAATGCAAATTGCTATATATATATATATATAATACATATTTAAATAACGAACCGAACCACATTCACTGGATGATGTCAACAGTTTTTTCATCAGTGATGTCATTTGAGATGTCATCAGTGATGTCAGTGACCATGTCATGAATGATGTAATATGTGACATCATCAGCAGTGGATTGCGGGCGAGCGAGATGTAGTTAGTACAACTAACTATATCGGAGGAATTTCAATGGTTTTGTTTGAGTGAAATGTCCAGCTAACTAGAACACCCCTAAAAGCTATTGTTTTTTCAGTGAATTTCTAAGGTTTTTTAAATGCTAATTCCTAAGTGTGTACCCCAAAAGGTGGGCTGGTTTAACGAGGTCCAGTGTACAAGCCCAAAGAGACTGTATACAAAACAGGGTACAAAGTTCCTCTGACACATAGAAGAGGTACCGAGGGAGCGAACGACAAGTGAGGAAGAGCTATTCCTATACTTGCTCCTGATTTTAACCAAGGGAAGAGAAGGGAAGGGAAAGTTCCCTTGGTGGAACTAGAGCTCTCACACACCCAGCGAACTAGGTGTCATGCTTAATCATATGAGCTTGCCCCTCGTCAGGTCGGCGCTGCAATACCTGACGGGTTCCCGAATCGGGGCTCTTTATCAGGGATCTTTTGTTCCTGCCGGTTGGTACCTGGGGTTGAGGGGCCTAGTGTGTGTAGATGTGAGTGAAAGTGGATTAAAACAGGTCAGTTAGTCCTAGTCAATTTTTATTCATGAGGTAAACTGCCTGATTAAAATGGTGTAGAGTGGCTATGTACTAGAGATAAGGTGTCTAGTCGTGTAGCTCTACTCTAAGGATCAACATGTTTCATGCCTTTATAGTCAGGAGGATCTGGGCACTTCTTCAGGATCAAAAAAACAAACCTATCTACACTTCGTGGTTAAGTGTACTCTACATACCACGTTCTCAGGTCCGTGACCTGGCCTGTTACTTAGGATTACTAGCAACAGTCCTGGTGGTAACCTAAAAGGGACACTGTTTGGGTCCCGCATGTTGTTACGCCAGGCTTTGTCACCTACCCTGCCTAACTATATCAGGCCTGAAACCTATGTTTTTTTCAGTGAATTTCAAAGGTTTTTTAAATGCTAATTCCTAACTATATCAGGCATGAAACCTATAGTTTTTTCAATGAATTTCAAAGTTTTGTAAATGACAATTTTTAATGTATTAACCCCTTCGCTGCTAGGCCTTTTCCCCTCCTGTGCTAAGCCTTTTTTGGGCTATTTGGGGTAGTGCGCGCTTAGGCCCCTGTAACTTTTTGACCACATTAGGTATCCACGCCAAATTTGCGTCCTTTTCTTCCAACATCATGGGGATTCTAAAGGTACCCAGGGTTTGTGGATTCCCCTGGAGGGGTCACAGAAATTAGTCAAAATATAGCAAAATTTTGTTTTTTTGTGGAAAATGGGAAAAACTGGCTGCAAATGAAAGTGTCTGAGTTTTTCTCTGCAAATGGTATCAAAAAAGGGTTTGTGGGGCTGAAATCACCATTTCTCCAGCTTTCAGGGAATGACAGATTTTTGTCAGAAATCCAACATTTTTTACACAGTTTTGGCATTTTTCTGGGACATACCCTATTTTTGCTATTTTTTGTGCTTTTAACCTCCTTCCAGTTAGTGGTAGAAATGGGTTTGAAAGCAATAATGGATCCTGGAAAGCTATACATTTTTGAAAAGTAGACAAAATTCTGAATTCAGCAAGGGGTCATTTGTGTAGATCCATCAATGTTTCTTTATAGAAACTAACAGTTAAATATAGGAAAAATAAAAATTAGTTGAAAAAAGCAGCCTTTTGTGTCAACGTTCTCACCTGTAACTTCTTCTAATTATGACATCTCTTTGAAAGCAATGTACTGTTACATCCGCTGGACCTTCCTGGTTTTGGGGATATATAGGACTTGTAGGTTCACCAAGAGCCCAACGAACCAAGAGTAAAAACCTGAGCAGCATTTAGTAATGGTTTGTTATTATGTTCCGGTTATATAGCAATTATTGTGGGAAAATGTATACATGGAAAAATTGGTATGAAAGACACCTATGTATTTCTGTATTGGGAACAAATTACAGAGTTTAGAAACAGTGCATATTTGCACATTTTCGAAATTGGGAATACTTATACTAGCATGAGAATTATTGGTCATTTTTCAAAATGACTTTTTTTTTACACAATGTCTTTCATTTGGAAGGGAGAAATGCACCAAAAATCAATAGGTAATAACAGTTGCTTTACAAATCTGAACTACCCTAAGTCTCCCCATTAAAATTGTACCTCCCTTGTGTGGGTAGGTGTTAGAACCGGCGGTCTCTAGTTGGCAGAGGTATACACTTCTGACAAATAGGGACCAACCAACTCTAGTCAGGGAAAGGGGATTACACACTCAGATAACCCCTGCTACCCCCTTGGTAGCTTGGCAGAGCAGACAGGCTTATCTCAGAGGCAGTGTGTTAAGCATTTATGACCACATACAGTAATAAAGTGAATACACTACAGATGGACACGACACAGAAGTTATTATAAAAATAGGATTTTTATATAAGGCTTAGCACAAGACCAAATAATGACAAAAATATACCAGTCTTAATAAATACTCTTTGGAAGGAAAAATAATAGTTCAAATAAGGTTTCTTCTTGGCAAATAGTTCTTTAGCACAGTATTCTTCTGAGCACAGTTCTCTGGCAACAATGTAACCCCCACAGGAGTCACACGACGTCGAGTCTACAAGATTCCCAAGGTTCGGCGTTGACCGCGAGGAGCGCTACGTCGAGCCTGGAGTCGCAACAGACCCCACAAGTACAGTACCTTGAGAAACGACGAAAACGAGGATCCACGGCGTCGAGATGTCGGCGTCGAGGTCGGCGTCGATCGTGCCTCGGAGTCGGGTCAATCCGCAGCGGTGTCGAGGGATGTCGGGCCGGAGCAGCGCTCACGGCGTCGAGAAGGGCGTCGAGTCGATGGGATCAGCAGCGGCGTCGGGACGGGGTCGCTTGGAGGTGGAGCCGATACTCACTCCTCACTGGCGTTGATACCGGCGTCGAGACGGGGTCACTTGGAGCCGGGGCCGATACCCACTGCTCACTGGCGTTGCTGCTGGCGTCGAGACTGCAGATTTTCCTTGTGTACTGGAAACAACACTTTCCAGCAATTCAGCAATTCAGTAGATGGTGAAGTCCTTTGGCCCTGTGACTTCAACAGGAGACTGGCACTCTTCCAGTCCTTGGAGATTTCCTAGCAAGTGTTCAGAGAGTACACACCGAGTTCCTCTCTCCTTGTTCCTTGGCAAAAATAAAGAAGCAGCTTTCAGGTTCCTCCACAGCAAAACAGCACTCTGGCAGAAAGGGGAGGCAAGCCCTTAGATCAGCAGGCTTCTTGTCCTTGGTACAGGTTTCCTTGTCAGAAGTGATCTGAGTTCTTGGTTCAGGGGTCCTTCTCTTATACCCCTTTTTCCCTTTGTTCCCTTTGTCCAAGCAGGGAGATTCCCACCATCTCAGGTTTGTTGTGGGTGTTGCCAGGCAGAGGCACCTGGCCTACTCACTGAGCAGGGCAGAGTCCTCAGCCGCCCAGCAGGAGGCGGAGCCAGTATTGTCACTGGCAGGAGCAGGGCTATCAGTCGCCCAGCAGGAGGTGGGGCCAGTATTGTGTCAGGCAGGGCAGGCTACTCTTCCCTCACTCTATGTGTAAACGCCCCATTCACCCCATACTGACTCATTCAGACCTCTGGAGCCACCCAGCCCCTGACACACACACCAAACCAGCAGAGACCGGTAGATAGTTGGACAAGAAAATAGCCACTTTCTAAAAGTGCTATTTTCAAACAGAGAATTTAAAAACCATCCATCCTAAAGGGTGTGTTATTAAATTCTGAGTTCAGGGATACTAAACTCGACTTGCTACCATGCTCCCTGAGTCAGATAGATTATAATGGAGTTAATAATCAACCTGCCCAGTCTGGCCTATTGGAGGCAGGTAGCCCTTCAATAGTGAAAAACGAAAATGGCTGTAATTCACTATTAGGTCATGCCACACACATCAGGGCATGACCTACCTTTTACCAACAATGCACCCTGCCCTAGGGCCTACCATAGAGGTGTCTGAAATGTGGCAAAGTGAAGGTTTAGAGACTGGTAAGTAGGTTTCCTTACCAAGTCGACATGGCAGTCAGGGACTGCACGCAGGCGCTGCGGTGGCAGGCCTGAGACACATTTTACACGCTGCTTCTGTGGGTGGCACAACCAGTGCTGCAAGCCCACCAGCAGCAGTTAACTTACACGCCCTTGGCACACGCAGTGCACTAGACTAGGGTCTGAACAGTAAGTCAACCAAGCCAATCATGGTAACACCAATCAATGTAACAATTTAACATAGGGAGCACTTGCACTGTGGCACTGATCAGCAGTGGCACAGTGCCCAAAGCAATAATCCAGCAAAAACATCGTAAACAGAGGAGGCAAACAGAAAAAAATGGAGGAGAGACTCATGCCAATGATGCCAGGTCTAACACGTGTCCCCTCCAGCTGAAATGTGGGGAGAACTACCCTTCACCCAGGGAGTCCTCATCACTAAGGCGGAAAAATCTGGACAGACCATCAGCATTGGCGTGATCTGTACCAGGGCGGTGTTCCACCGTAAAGTCCATCCCCTGTAGGGAAATGGACCACCTCAACAGCTTTGGGTTCTCACCCCTCATCTGCATTAACCATCTGAGGGGCCTGTGGTCTGTCTGAACCCGGAAGTGAGTCCCAAACAGGTAGGGTCTTAGCTTCTTCAGCGCCCAGACCACAGCAAATGCCTCACGCTCTATCGCACTCCACCTTTGTTCCCTGGGGAGTAACCTCCGGCTGATGAAGGCTACAGGTAAGTCTCGGCCCTCCTCATTCATCTGTGCTAGAACAGCCCCCACACCATGCTCTGAAGTGTCTGTCTGGACAATGAATTCTTTTGAAAAGTCGGGTGCCTGGAGGACCGGTGCTGTACACATTGCAGTTTTCAGGGTGTCAAAGGCGTTCTGACAGGCGTCAGTCCAGATCACAAGTCTCGGCTGCTTCCTGGAAGTCAGCGAGGTCAAGGGGTGCACAATGTTGCCATACCCCTTGACAAACCTCCTGTAGTAACCCGTGAGACCCAAGAAGGCTCTCACCTGAGTCTGGGTTTTGGGCGGTTCCCAAGCCAGGATGGTATCTATCTTGGGTTGCAGGGGGGCCACCTTGCCGCTCCCTACTTGGTGCCCCAAGTACACCACTGAACCCTGCCCAATCTGGCACTTACTAGCCTTGATTGTGAGGCCTGCTCTGCGCAGGGCCAACAACACTTCCTGGAGGTGGCGCAAGTGTTCCTCCCAGCTGGCGCTGAACACTGCTATATCGTCCAGGTAGGCGGCGCTGAAATCTTCCAGCCCAGCCAATACCTGGTTAACCAACCTCTGGAATGTGGCAGGGGCATTCTTCATCCCAAAGGGCATCACACGGAACTGGTAGTGCCCATCTGGTGTGGAGAATGCAGACCTCTCTTTTGCCCCATCAGTCAAGGCGATCTGCCAGTACCCAGACGTTAGATCAAACGTACTAAGGTACCGGGCAGCCCCCAACCGATCGATGAGCTCATCAGCTCTGGGGATGGGGTGCGCGTCAGTCTTGGTGACCGAATTGAGTCCTCGGTAATCCACACAGAACCGAAGTTCTGGTGAAGCACCAGGCGCTGCAGCCTTTGGGACCAAGACCACTGGGCTGGCCCAAGGACTGCTAGAGGACTCAACCACCCCTAAGGCAAACATCTTGGAGACCTCCTCCTTGATATATGCTCTGACCTTTTCAGTCACCCTGTAGGCCTTGTGCCTCACAGGAGTGCTGTCCCCAGTGTCCACATCATGGACACACCACTGAGTGACACCAGGGATTAAGGAGAACAGATCAGGGAATTGTACCAACAGATGGCGACAATCTTGCTGCTGCTCAGGGGTCAGTGTGTCAGAGAGGACAACACCATCCACTGACCCATCTTTTTCTTTTGCACACAGGAGGTCAGGAAGAGGCTCACTCTCCTCCTCCATCCCAGCATCTGTGGCAAGGAGCATGCCCACTTCGGACCTTTCTAAGTGGGGCTTTAACCGGTTGACATGCAGGACGCTTAAGGGGTTCCTGGGAGACTTCAAGTCCACCAAGTAGGTGACATCGCTCTTTTTCTCCACAACCTCAAATGGTCCAGTCCACCTGTCCTTGAGCGCACAAGGTTCCACAGGGGCCATGACCCAAACTTTCTGACCAGGTTGAAGCTCAACCAGAGTGGCATTCTGATCGTACCACCGCTTCATCTCTTCCTGGCTGGCCTCCAGATTTGCCTGAGCAAGATCTCTGAAGCGCCGAGTCTGGTTCCTAAAGGCCAGCATGTAACTATATACATCCTGGGGAGGTTTCCTGGGAGATTGCTCCCAGCCTTCTTTGACCAGACTCAAAGGTCCTCTTACCGGGTGACCATACAAAAGCTCAAAGGGGCTGAACCCTAGAGACTTCTGTGGCACCTCACGGTAAGCAAACAGCAGGCATGGCAAGAGGACGTCCCATTTACGCCTCATTGGTTCTTCAAGACCCATGATCATGCCTTTTAGGGTCCGGTTGAATCTCTCAACCAGCCCGTTACCTTGAGGGTGGTAAGGAGTGGTAAACTTGTAGGTTACCCCACACTCCTTCCACAGAGACTTCATATAATTCGAAATGAAGTTGGTGCCCCGGTCTGACACCACCTCTCTGGGGAACCCCATGCGGGAGAAAACACCCATCAGTGCCCGTCCCACCACGGGGGCCGTCACTGTGCGGAGAGGGATGGCTTCCGGGTACCGGGTGGCATGGTCCACCAAGACCAGGATAAACCTGTTGCCCATGGCTGTCTTGGGGTCCAGTGGCCCCACAATGTCAATTCCCACTCGCTCAAAGGGGGTACTGACGACGGGAAAAGGTTGGAGGGGAGCCTTCTGCTTCCGCCCACTTTTCCCACTTGCCTGGCAAGTTTGACAGGTCCTACAATGGATATCTGAATCCCTTCTCATCTGGGGCCAATAAAAATGGGTGACAAGCCTGTCATAGGTCTTGTCCTGCCCCAGATGTCCAGCTAACGGAACGTCATGAGCCAACCCCAGTAGGAAGGCTCTGAAGCGCTGGGGTACCACCAGCACACGGGCTGACCCAGGTTCAGCAGCCTTAGGCTCGCTATACAGGAGGTCGTTCTCCCAGTAGACCCAATGTGATCCTGACTGATCACCTGTCGTTTGGGCTGAGGCCTGCTGCCTCATACCCACAAGAGAAGGGCACACTTTCTGTTCAGCACAAAATTCCTCCCTGGAGGGACCACCATCCTGCTGCCAATGGGTCAGCTCGGGCAGGTCTCCCAGTTCGGCCACTTGTTCTCCTGTCGGTTCCAGGGCATCCCCCTCAGGGTCAGCTCCCTCCTGGACCGCGGGAACGATGGGGGACGGTTTCCCGCGCCCCCTGCCCCTTCTCTTCACGGTTGGGACCTGGGCCATACTTTCAGGCTCCAGGGCCCCATCAACACCCTTACTGACTGACATGGACCGGGTGGTCGCACACACCCACTCAGGCAGACCCAACATTTCCAGATGCGATTTTCTCTCCACCTTAGCCCAAGGGGAGTCCTCCAAATCATTGCCCAAGAGACAATCAACAGGCATGGCGGGCCTCACAGCAACCTGATGAGTACCTGAGACCCCCCCCCACTCAAAGGGAACTTGAGCTACCTCACACTGACTCTGTAAGTTGTCAGCAGCTACAACGGGGTAGAATGCATGAGGGACCACCTGCTCTCTGGACACCAAGTGACACTTGACAGCTGTCACACTCGCTCCGGTGTCTCTGAGAGCTTCCACCCTATGGCCATTAATGGTCACCCACTGCCTATATTTCTTAGTGTTACTAGGCAGAGGGGTTGGAGGGACCATTTCCACGTCTCCTAAAGAGACCAGGGACATTTCTGCGGGACCCCACCCACCGGGGGCACCCATCTCCTCCCCTCCCAGGGCTACACTCGCTACCTGACGAGGGGGTGCACGCGGCGGTGCATTCGAATCCTTCATGGGACACTGGGGATCATAATAACGGTGTCCCACCTGCTTACAGGCATAGCAGGTCATGGGGCCCCTGTGAACAGGTTTACCTGTCGGGGCCTCTGGCTTCTTTACAGGGGGAGGCTGGGAACCCTTCCCTTGGTTCCCTTGAGGACTACTTTGGGGCCCTTTCTGAAACTCCCTCTGTTTACCCCTGTCCCCCCCACTCTTCTGCTGGGGACCCTGCCCACCTTTGGCTGAGTCTCCCACTGGACCCTTGTGGACCCTGGTACTGACCCAGCGGTCCGCCTCCTCAGCAAGTTTTCTAGGGTTAGATAGCTTGCTATCAACAAGGTGCTGGCGTAGCTCTGGAAAACAGTTATTAGACAAGTGCTCCCAAGAAAACAAATCATAAAGAGCATCATAACTATCAACCTTGCTACCCTTTATCCAACCATCCATGGTTCTGCAGAAAAAAGACACATATTCAACCCACGTAGTACCAGGCAATTTCTTACATTCTCTAAAGGTTTGTCTGTACTTTTCTGGAGTTAAGCCATATCTCAGCATTAAAGCATCTTTCATATGAGTATAAGACATCCTATCCTCAGCAGGAAGGCTCAACAAGGTATCTCTCCCTTCATTTGTAAAGCGGCTCCACAACCCCGTTCCCCAATCTTTCTCAGGGACCCGGTGGGCCAATAACGCTAACTCATATGCTTTAAACCATTGGCTAATATCTTCATTCTTACTGTAATCTTTGATCACATCTTTAGGAAAATAAAACCTACTTTCTGCAGGCACAGATGGAGTGCTGCCACCAGAGGGATTCAACTCTAAACTCTTAGTTTTAAGCTCCATCTCCCTCACCATCTTCTCACGTTCAAACGCTAATTTCTCTCTCTCAAAATCTAATCTTTTGCTCTCCATTTCAGCTTCTCTCTTGCTTCTTGCATTCTCTAATTCCAACTGCCCTCCTAATTTAAGTTTTGCCATTTCCAACTTGTACCCCCTCTCCTTCTCCCTGTCTTCTAATTCTTCGTGGGAAAGGCTCCTAGAGGACGCACTACTGCCTGGAGATGACACTGGCCCACCTGTGGGCTCTTCCTCTTCCTCTTCCTCTTCCGGTACCACCACCGGATCAGAGGGATTTCTGGCCTCTAACCAGGCCTTCAGCGCTTTGAGGAAGCCCTCTTTCTTTGAGACACCTGTGGTAGGAACTTTAAACTGCTTGCAAAATCCTTTTAGATCTTTTAGCGTGTAGGAATCTATCTTCTCCTTATCGAATTCCCCCACAACATTCTCCACAGGTGTAGCAGCTCCGGCATTCTCCATGGTCAAAACTGGCAGTGTTTAAGAAAATAAGCTCCAGGAAAGCGGAGAACAAAAATAGAATATCCTACCAAACAGACTGTGGCTGCGTTATGGTCTGCTTTCACTATGTAGCGTACACTAATCACTGCACATGAGTCATAAATGCAAAGTTCAAATCCTCACCGCTGACCACCAATGTTAGAACCGGCGGTCTCTAGTTGGCAGAGGTTTACACTTCTGACAAATAGGGACCAACCAACTCTAGTCAGGGAAAGGGGATTACACACTCAGATAACCCCTGCTACCCCCTTGGTAGCTTGGCAGAGCAGACAGGCTTATCTCAGAGGCAGTGTGTTAAGCATTTATGACCACATACAGTAATAAAGTGAATACACTACAAATGGACACGACACAGAAGTTATTATAAAAATAGGATTTTTATATAAGGCTTAGCACAAGACCAAATAACGACAAAAATATACCACAGTCTTAATAAATACTCTTTGGAAGGAAAAATAATAGTTCAAATAAGGTTTCTTCTTGGCAAATAGTTCTTTAGCACAGTATTCTTCTGAGCACAGTTCTCTGGCAACAATGTAACCCCCACAGGAGTCACACGACGTCGAGTCTACAAGATTCCCAAGGTTCGGCGTTGACCGTGAGGAGCGCTACGTCGAGCCTGGAGTCGCAACAGACCCCACAAGTACAGTACCTTGAGAAACGACGAAAACGAGGATCCACGGCGTCGAGATGTCGGCGTCGAGGTCGGCGTCGATCGTGCCTCGGAGTCGGGTCAATCCGCAGTGGTGTCGAGGGATGTCGGGCCGGAGCAGCGCTCACGGCGTCGAGAAGGGCGTCGAGTCGATGCGATCAGCAGCGGCGTCGGGACGGGGTCGCTTGGAGGTGGAGCCGATACTCACTCCTCACTGGCGTTGATACCGGCGTCGAGACGGGGTCACTTGGAGCCGGGGCCGATACCCACTGCTCACTGGCGTTGCTGCTGGCGTCGAGACTGCAGATTTTCCCTTGTGTACTGGAAACAACACTTTCCAGCAATTCAGCAATTCAGTAGATGGTGAAGTCCTTTGGCCCTGTGACTTCAACAGGAGACTGGCACTCTTCCAGTCCTTGGAGATTTCCTAGCAAGTGTTCAGAGAGTACACACCGAGTTCCTCTCTCCTTGTTCCTTGGCAAAAATAAAGAAGCAGCTTTCAGGTTCCTCCACAGCAAAACAGCACTCTGGCAGAAAGGGGAGGCAAGCCCTAAGATCAGCAGGCTTCTTGTCCTTGGTACAGGTTTCCTTGTCAGAAGTGATCTGAGTTCTTGGTTCAGGGGTCCTTCTCTTATACCCCTTTTTCCCTTTGTTCCCTTTGTCCAAGCAGGGAGATTCCCACCATCTCAGGTTTGTTGTGGGTGTTGCCAGGCAGAGGCACCTGGCCTATTCACTGAGCAGGGCAGAGTCCTCAGCCGCCCAGCAGGAGGCGGAGCCAGTATTGTCACTGGCAGGAGCAGGGCTATCAGTCGCCCAGCAGGAGGTGGGGCCAGTATTGTGTCAGGCAGGGCAGGCTACTCTTCCCTCACTCTATGTGTAAACGCCCCATTCACCCCATACTGACTCATTCAGACCTCTGGAGCCACCCAGCCCCTGACACACACACCAAACCAGCAGAGACCGGTAGATAGTTGGACAAGAAAATAGCCACTTTCTAAAAGTGCTATTTTCAAACAGAGAATTTAAAAACCATCCATCCTAAAGGGTGTGTTATTAAATTCTGAGTTCAGGGATACTAAACTCGATTTGCTACCATGCTCCCTGAGTCAGATAGATTATAATGGAGTTAATAATCAACCTGCCCAGTCTGGCCTATTGGAGGCAGGTAGCCCTTCAATAGTGAAAAACGAAAATGGCTGTAATTCACTATTAGGTCATGCCACACACATCAGGGCATGACCTACCTTTTACCAACAATGCACCCTGCCCTAGGGCCTACCATAGAGGTGTCTGAAATGTGGCAAAGTGAAGGTTTAGAGACTGGTAAGTAGGTTTCCTTACCAAGTCGACATGGCAGTCAGGGACTGCACGCAGGCGCTGCGGTGGCAGGCCTGAGACACATTTTACACGCTGCTTCTGTGGGTGGCACAACCAGTGCTGCAAGCCCACCAGCAGCAGTTAACTTACACACCCTTGGCACACGCAGTGCACTAGACTAGGGTCTGAACAGTAAGTCAACCAAGCCAATCATGGTAACACCAATCAATGTAACAATTTAACATAGGGAGCACTTGCACTGTGGCACTGATCAGCAGTGGCACAGTGCCCAAAGCAATAATCCAGCAAAAACATCGTAAACAGAGGAGGCAAACAGAAAAAAATGGAGGAGAGACTCATGCCAATGATGCCAGGTCTAACACGTGTCCCCTCCAGCTGAAATGTGGGGAGAACTACCCTTCACCCAGGGAGTCCTCATCACTAAGGCGGAAAAATCTGGACAGACCATCAGCATTGGCGTGATCTGTACCAGGGCGGTGTTCCACCGTAAAGTCCATCCCCTGTAGGGAAATGGACCACCTCAACAGCTTTGGGTTCTCACCCCTCATCTGCATTAACCATCTGAGGGGCCTGTGGTCTGTCTGAACCCGGAAGTGAGTCCCAAACAGGTAGGGTCTTAGCTTCTTCAGCGCCCAGACCACAGCAAATGCCTCACGCTCTATCGCACTCCACCTTTGTTCCCTGGGGAGTAACCTCCGGCTGATGAAGGCTACAGGTAAGTCTTGGCCCTCCTCATTCATCTGTGCTAGAACAGCCCCCACACCATGCTCTGAAGTGTCTGTCTGGACAATGAATTCTTTTGAAAAGTCGGGTGCCTGGAGGACCGGTGCTGTACACATTGCAGTTTTCAGGGTGTCAAAGGCGTTCTGACAGGCGTCAGTCCAGATCACAAGTCTCGGCTGCTTCCTGGAAGTCAGCGAGGTCAAGGGGTGCACAATGTTGCCATACCCCTTGACAAACCTCCTGTAGTAACCCGTGAGACCCAAGAAGGCTCTCACCTGAGTCTGGGTTTTGGGCGGTTCCCAAGCCAGGATGGTATCTATCTTGGGTTGCAGGGGGGCCACCTTGCCGCTCCCTACTTGGTGCCCCAAGTACACCACTGAACCCTGCCCAATCTGGCACTTACTAGCCTTGATTGTGAGGCCTGCTCTGCGCAGGGCCAACAACACTTCCTGGAGGTGGCGCAAGTGTTCCTCCCAGCTGGCGCTGAACACTGCTATATCGTCCAGGTAGGCGGCGCTGAAATCTTCCAGCCCAGCCAATACCTGGTTAACCAACCTCTGGAATGTGGCAGGGGCATTCTTCATCCCAAAGGGCATCACACGGAACTGGTAGTGCCCATCTGGTGTGGAGAATGCAGACCTCTCTTTTGCCCCATCAGTCAAGGCGATCTGCCAGTACCCAGACGTTAGATCAAACGTACTAAGGTACCGGGCAGCCCCCAACCGATCGATGAGCTCATCAGCTCTGGGGATGGGGTGCGCGTCAGTCTTGGTGACCGAATTGAGTCCTCGGTAATCCACACAGAACCGAAGTTCTGGTGAAGCACCAGGCGCTGCAGCCTTTGGGACCAAGACCACTGGGCTGGCCCAAGGACTGCTAGAGGACTCAACCACCCCTAAGGCAAACATCTTGGAGACCTCCTCCTTGATATATGCTCTGACCTTTTCAGTCACCCTGTAGGCCTTGTGCCTCACAGGAGTGCTGTCCCCAGTGTCCACATCATGGACACACCACTGAGTGACACCAGGGATTAAGGAGAACAGATCAGGGAATTGTACCAACAGATGGCGACAATCTTGCTGCTGCTCAGGGGTCAGTGTGTCAGAGAGGACAACACCATCCACTGACCCATCTTTTTCTTTTGCACACAGGAGGTCAGGAAGAGGCTCACTCTCCTCCTCCATCCCAGCATCTGTGGCAAGGAGCATGCCCACTTCGGACCTTTCTAAGTGGGGCTTTAACCGGTTGACATGCAGGACGCTTAAGGGGTTCCTGGGAGACTTCAAGTCCACCAAGTAGGTGACATCGCTCTTTTTCTCCACAACCTCAAATGGTCCAGTCCACCTGTCCTTGAGCGCACAAGGTTCCACAGGGGCCATGACCCAAACTTTCTGACCAGGTTGAAGCTCAACCAGAGTGGCATTCTGATCGTACCACCGCTTCATCTCTTCCTGGCTGGCCTCCAGATTTGCCTGAGCAAGATCTCTGAAGCGCCGAGTCTGGTTCCTAAAGGCCAGCATGTAACTATATACATCCTGGGGAGGTTTCCTGGGAGATTGCTCCCAGCCTTCTTTGACCAGACTCAAAGGTCCTCTTACCGGGTGACCATACAAAAGCTCAAAGGGGCTGAACCCTAGAGACTTCTGTGGCACCTCACGGTAAGCAAACAGCAGGCATGGCAAGAGGACGTCCCATTTACGCCTCATTGGTTCTTCAAGACCCATGATCATGCCTTTTAGGGTCCGGTTGAATCTCTCAACCAGCCCGTTACCTTGAGGGTGGTAAGGAGTGGTAAACTTGTAGGTTACCCCACACTCCTTCCACAGAGACTTCATATAATTCGAAATGAAGTTGGTGCCCCGGTCTGACACCACCTCTCTGGGGAACCCCATGCGGGAGAAAACACCCATCAGTGCCCGTCCCACCACGGGGGCCGTCACTGTGCGGAGAGGGATGGCTTCCGGGTACCGGGTGGCATGGTCCACCAAGACCAGGATAAACCTGTTGCCCATGGCTGTCTTGGGGTCCAGTGGCCCCACAATGTCAATTCCCACTCGCTCAAAGGGGGTACTGACGACGGGAAAAGGTTGGAGGGGAGCCTTCTGCTTCCGCCCACTTTTCCCACTTGCCTGGCAAGTTTGACAGGTCCTACAATGGATATCTGAATCCCTTCTCATCTGGGGCCAATAAAAATGGGTGACA
Organism: Triturus cristatus; assembly: GCF_964204655.1. Lineage (NCBI taxonomy): Eukaryota > Metazoa > Chordata > Amphibia > Caudata > Salamandridae > Triturus > Triturus cristatus. The sequence continues at coordinate 593,539,721 of NC_140582.1, forward strand.
AGCCTGTCATAGGTCTTGTCCTGCCCCAGATGTCCAGCTAACGGAACGTCATGAGCCAACCCCAGTAGGAAGGCTCTGAAGCGCTGGGGTACCACCAGCACACGGGCTGACCCAGGTTCAGCAGCCTTAGGCTCGCTATACAGGAGGTCGTTCTCCCAGTAGACCCAATGTGATCCTGACTGATCACCTGTCGTTTGGGCTGAGGCCTGCTGCCTCATACCCACAAGAGAAGGGCACACTTTCTGTTCAGCACAAAATTCCTCCCTGGAGGGACCACCATCCTGCTGCCAATGGGTCAGCTCGGGCAGGTCTCCCAGTTCGGCCACTTGTTCTCCTGTCGGTTCCAGGGCATCCCCCTCAGGGTCAGCTCCCTCCTGGACCGCGGGAACGATGGGGGACGGTTTCCCGCGCCCCCTGCCCCTTCTCTTCACGGTTGGGACCTGGGCCATACTTTCAGGCTCCAGGGCCCCATCAACACCCTTACTGACTGACATGGACCGGGTGGTCGCACACACCCACTCAGGCAGACCCAACATTTCCAGATGCGATTTTCTCTCCACCTTAGCCCAAGGGGAGTCCTCCAAATCATTGCCCAAGAGACAATCAACAGGCATGGCGGGCCTCACAGCAACCTGAAGAGTACCTGAGACCCCCCCCACTCAAAGGGAACTTGAGCTACCTCACACTGACTCTGTGAGTTGTCAGCAGCTACAACGGGGTAGAATGCATGAGGGACCACCTGCTCTCTGGACACCAAGTGACACTTGACAGCTGTCACACTCGCTCCGGTGTCTCTGAGAGCTTCCACCCTATGGCCATTAATGGTCACCCACTGCCTATATTTCTTAGTGTTACTAGGCAGAGGGGTTGGAGGGACCATTTCCACGTCTCCTAAAGAGACCAGGGACATTTCTGCGGGACCCCACCCACCTGGGGCACCCATCTCCTCCCCTCCCAGGGCTACACTCGCTACCTGACGAGGGGGTGCATGCGGCGGTGCATTCGAATCCTTCATGGGACACTGGGGATCATAATAACGGTGTCCCACCTGCTTACAGGCATAGCAGGTCATGGGGCCCCTGTGAACAGGTTTACCTGTCGGGGCCTCTGGCTTCTTTACAGGGGGAGGCTGGGAACCCTTCCCTTGGTTCCCTTGGGGACTACTTTGGGGCCCTTTCTGAAACTCCCTCTGTTTACCCCTGTCCCCCCCACTCTTCTGCTGGGGACCCTGCCCACCTTTGGCTGAGTCTCCCACTGGACCCTTGAGGACCCTGGTACTGACCCAGCGGTCCGCCTCCTCAGCAAGTTTTCTAGGGTTAGATAGCTTGCTATCAACAAGGTGCTGGCGTAGCTCTGGAAAACAGTTATTAGACAAGTGCTCCCAAGAAAACAAATCATAAAGAGCATCATAACTATCAACCTTGCTACCCTTTATCCAACCATCCATGGTTCTGCAGAAAAAAGACACATATTCAACCCACGTAGTACCAGGCAATTTCTTACATTCTCTAAAGGTTTGTCTGTACTTTTCTGGAGTTAAGCCATATCTCAGCATTAAAGCATCTTTCATATGAGTATAAGACATCCTATCCTCAGCAGGAAGGCTCAACAAGGTATCTCTCCCTTCATTTGTAAAGCGGCTCCACAACCCCATTCCCCAATCTTTCTCAGGGACCCGGTGGGCCAATAACGCTAACTCATATGCTTTAAACCATTGGCTAATATCTTCATTCTTACTGTAATCTTTGATCACATCTTTAGGAAAATAAAACCTACTTTCTGCAGGCACAGATGGAGTGCTGCCACCAGAGGGATTCAACTCTAAACTCTTAGTTTTAAGCTCCATCTCCCTCACCATCTTCTCACGTTCAAACGCTAATTTCTCTCTCTCAAAATCTAATCTTTTGCTCTCCATTTCAGCTTCTCTCTTGCTTCTTGCATTCTCTAATTCCAACTGCCCTCCTAATTTAAGTTTTGCCATTTCCAACTTGTACCCCCTCTCCTTCTCCCTGTCTTCTAATTCTTCGGGGGAAAGGCTCCTAGAGGACGCACTACTGCCTGGAGATGACACTGGCCCACCTGTGGGCTCTTCCTCTTCCTCTTCCTCTTCCGGTACCACCACCGGATCAGAGGGATTTCTGGCCTCTAACCAGGCCTTCAGCGCTTTGAGGAAGCCCTCTTTCTTTGAGACACCTGTGGTAGGAACTTTAAACTGCTTGCAAAATCCTTTTAGATCTTTTAGCGTGTAGGAATCTATCTTCTCCTTATCGAATTCCCCCACAACATTCTCCACAGGTGTAGCAGCTCCGGCATTCTCCATGGTCAAAACTGGCAGTGTTTAAGAAAATAAGCTCCAGGAAAGCGGAGAACAAAAATAGAATATCCTACCAAACAGACTGTGGCTGCGTTATGGTCTGCTTTCACTATGTAGCGTACACTAATCACTGCACATGAGTCATAAATGCAAAGTTCAAATCCTCACCGCTGACCACCAATGTTAGAACCGGCGGTCTCTAGTTGGCAGAGGTATACACTTCTGACAAATAGGGACCAACCAACTCTAGTCAGGGAAAGGGGATTACACACTCAGATAACCCCTGCTACCCCCTTGGTAGCTTGGCAGAGCAGACAGGCTTATCTCAGAGGCAGTGTGTTAAGCATTTATGACCACATACAGTAATAAAGTGAATACACTACAGATGGACACGACACAGAAGTTATTATAAAAATAGGATTTTTATATAAGGCTTAGCACAAGACCAAATAACGACAAAAATATACCACAGTCTTAATAAATACTCTTTGGAAGGAAAAATAATAGTTCAAATAAGGTTTCTTCTTGGCAAATAGTTCTTTAGCACAGTATTCTTCTGAGCACAGTTCTCTGGCAACAATGTAACCCCCACAGGAGTCACACGACGTCGAGTCTACAAGATTCCCAAGGTTCGGCGTTGACCGTGAGGAGCGCTACGTCGAGCCTGGAGTCGCAACAGACCCCACAAGTACAGTACCTTGAGAAACGACGAAAACGAGGATCCACGGCGTCGAGATGTCGGCGTCGAGGTCGGCGTCGATCGTGCCTCGGAGTCGGGTCAATCCGCAGTGGTGTCGAGGGATGTCGGGCCGGAGCAGCGCTCACGGCGTCGAGAAGGGCGTTGAGTCGATGCGATCAGCAGCGGCGTCGGGACGGGGTCGCTTGGAGGTGGAGCCGATACTCACTCCTCACTGGCGTTGATACCGGCGTCGAGACGGGGTCACTTGGAGCCGGGGCCGATACCCACTGCTCACTGGCGTTGCTGCTGGCGTCGAGACTGCAGATTTTCCCTTGTGTACTGGAAACAACACTTTCCAGCAATTCAGCAATTCAGTAGATGGTGAAGTCCTTTGGCCCTGTGACTTCAACAGGAGACTGGCACTCTTCCAGTCCTTGGAGATTTCCTAGCAAGTGTTCAGAGAGTACACACCGAGTTCCTCTCTCCTTGTTCCTTGGCAAAAATAAAGAAGCAGCTTTCAGGTTCCTCCACAGCAAAACAGCACTCTGGCAGAAAGGGGAGGCAAGCCCTAAGATCAGCAGGCTTCTTGTCCTTGGTACAGGTTTCCTTGTCAGAAGTGATCTGAGTTCTTGGTTCAGGGGTCCTTCTCTTATACCCCTTTTTCCCTTTGTTCCCTTTGTCCAAGCAGGGAGATTCCCACCATCTCAGGTTTGTTGTGGGTGTTGCCAGGCAGAGGCACCTGGCCTATTCACTGAGCAGGGCAGAGTCCTCAGCCGCCCAGCAGGAGGCGGAGCCAGTATTGTCACTGGCAGGAGCAGGGCTATCAGTCGCCCAGCAGGAGGTGGGGCCAGTATTGTGTCAGGCAGGGCAGGCTACTCTTCCCTCACTCTATGTGTAAACGCCCCATTCACCCCATACTGACTCATTCAGACCTCTGGAGCCACCCAGCCCCTGACACACACACCAAACCAGCAGAGACCGGTAGATAGTTGGACAAGAAAATAGCCACTTTCTAAAAGTGCTATTTTCAAACAGAGAATTTAAAAACCATCCATCCTAAAGGGTGTGTTATTAAATTCTGAGTTCAGGGATACTAAACTCGATTTGCTACCATGCTCCCTGAGTCAGATAGATTATAATGGAGTTAATAATCAACCTGCCCAGTCTGGCCTATTGGAGGCAGGTAGCCCTTCAATAGTGAAAAACGAAAATGGCTGTAATTCACTATTAGGTCATGCCACACACATCAGGGCATGACCTACCTTTTACCAACAATGCACCCTGCCCTAGGGCCTACCATAGAGGTGTCTGAAATGTGGCAAAGTGAAGGTTTAGAGACTGGTAAGTAGGTTTCCTTACCAAGTCGACATGGCAGTCAGGGACTGCACGCAGGCGCTGCGGTGGCAGGCCTGAGACACATTTTACACGCTGCTTCTGTGGGTGGCACAACCAGTGCTGCAAGCCCACCAGCAGCAGTTAACTTACACACCCTTGGCACACGCAGTGCACTAGACTAGGGTCTGAACAGTAAGTCAACCAAGCCAATCATGGTAACATCAATCAATGTAACAATTTAACATAGGGAGCACTTGCACTGTGGCACTGATCAGTAGTGGCACAGTGCCCAAAGCAATAATCCAGCAAAAACATCGTAAACAGAGGAGGCAAACAGAAAAAAATGGAGGAGAGACTCATGCCAATGATGCCAGGTCTAACAGTAGGCATAGTGCCCACGACAGGAAGTGGCTCAAAACCTAACGTGAACATTCCACATTTTCACACTGAAAATTAACAAATTTTTTGCGAGGAGTCTAGCTGTGGTTTTTTAACCCTAGCTCTACCGGCACCTAGGGAAACCTAGCAAACCTATACATTTTTGAAAAGTAGACACCCAGGGGAATCCAGGATGGGGTGACTTAACTGCCTCCTACCAAGATATGTTACCCAGAATCCCTTGCAAACCTAAAAATTGACAAAAAAAACACTTTTCCCCCACATTTCTGTGGTGGAAAGTTCTGGAATCTGTGTGGATCCATACATTTCCACCCACCCCGTGTTGCCCAAAGACTTATGAGAAAAATGGTACCTCACTTGTGCAGGTTGGCCTACTGCCCGCGACAGGAAATTGCACAAAATGCAATGTGGTCACACCTCAATTTCGAAGTTAAAAATGACCCTTTTTTGGCAAAGTGCCTAGCTGTAGTTTTTTAACCCTAGCTCTGTCTGCACCTTGTGAAACCTAGCAAACCTATACATTTTTGAAAAGTAGACACCCAGGGGAATCCAGGATGGGGTGACTTGACTGCCTCCCACCATGATCTGTTACCCAGAATCCCTTGCAAACCTAAAAAATTGACAAAAAAAACACATTTTCCCCACATTTCAGTGGTGGAAAGTTCTGGAATCTGTGTGGATCCATACATTTTCACCCACCCCGTGTTCCCCAAAGCCCTATGAGAAAAATGGTACCTCACTTGTGCGGGTCGGCCTAGTGCCCGCGACAGGAAACAGCGCACAACGCAACGTGGTCACACCTCAATTGTGCAGTGAAAAATGACCCTTTTTAGGCAAAGTGACCAGCTATAGTTTTTTAACCCTAGCTCTGCCGGCACCTAGGGAAACCTAGCAAACCTATACATTTTTTAAAACTAGACACCCAGGGAAATCCAGGATGGGGTGACTTGAGTGCCTCCCACCAGGGTCTGTTACCCAGAATCCCTTGCAAACCTAAAAAATGGACAAAAAACACATTTTCCCCACCTTTCTGTGATGGAAAGTTCTGGAATCTGCGTGGATACCCAAATTTCCACCCACCCCGTGTTCCCCAAAGTCCTAAGAGAAAAATGGTACCTCACTTGTGCGGGTCACCGGGCTCACACAAATTTACCACCACCCAGCGTTTCCCCAGGTCTCCCGGTAAAAATGGTGCCTCACTTGTGTGGGAGGCCCAAGTACCCGCGGCAGGCAAGGGCTCAAAACGTTGTGAGGCGAAATCAACATTGCCTATCAAAAAAATGTTTGGGCCCTTGCCTGCCGCGGGTACTTGGGCCTCCCACACATGTGAGGCACCATTTTTACCGGGAGACCTGGGGGAACGCTGGGTGGTGGTAAATTTGTGTGAGCCCGGTAATGCCACAACTTTCCCTCATCAAAATGTGTGAAAAAAGTGATTTTTTTCAGCTAAAATTGAGGTTTGCAGGGGATTCTGGGTAAGGAAACGTTGGGGGATCCACGCAAGCCATACCTCCCTGGAAACCGCCGGGTGTCTAGTTTTCAGAAATGTATGAGATTGGTAGGTTTCCCTAGATGACCGCCGAGCACCGGGCCAAAATCCCAAGTGTCCCCCCTTGCAAAACCAGGTGGTTTTGCGATAGGCCATTTTGATGTCGCCTCACTACGTTTTGGGCCCTTGCCTGCCGCGGGTACTTGGGCCTCCCGCACAAGTGAGGCACCATTTTTACCGGGAGACCTGGGGGAACGCTGGGTGGTGGTAAATTTGTGTGAGCCCGGTGATGCCACAACTTTCCCACACCAAAATGTGTGAAAAAAGTGATTTTTTCAGCTAAAATTGAGGTTTGGAGGGGATTCTGGGTAAGGAAACATTGGGGGATCCACGCAAGCAATACCTCCCTGGAAGCCGCCGGGTGTCTAGTTTTCAGATATGTATGGGATTGGTAGGTTTCCCTAGACGGCCGCCGAGCACCTGGCCAAAAACCCAAGTGACCCCCTTGCAAAACCAGATTGTTTAGACATAATTTTTGTTTTGTTTCTACAGCGTGAGAATTTTGGAACAATATTGCAATGAAAACGTGACAGACATTTTGAGGTTTGCAGGACATTGGGGATAAAAAAACTTTTTGAATTCACAAGAGAGACATCACCATGAACTCCCATGGGTTTTCGACAATATCTACAGTTGGTGGGTTATTCTTACATGGAAAGTACACCTTGGCAGAGAAACTAAAGACAAAGATACCTGCACAACCATCTATTCCTCAAACACACACACATACTGGTTGGATTTGGCACGAGGGCAGGTCATGGTTCAGTGTATTAAATTTTATTAACAAGAGATTTCACAAAAATGAAATGCACTGTCAATAATTAAATTCACAAAAAACCAAACCAATGACTCGCAGCTCGTGAGCTGTAAAGCCATGTCAAGGCACCAACCACTTTACAGGCCATTCACACACCTTTCATACGTGATACAAACAAGACCATTCACACCACCAGGCACAAAAGCAACACATTACAAAATTCACAAAAAATGGACAAGGTACACCCTGCTTCAGAAAGACAAATATTACTGCACAGCCATCTAATCCTCAAACACACACATACTGGTTGGATTTGGCACGAGGGTGAGTGATGGTTCAGTATATACAATTGTATTAGCAAGTGATTTCACAAGAATGAAATGCACTGTTAATAATTGAAAGGGCGAGAAACTGAACCATTGACTCACAGCTCGTGAGCTGTAAAGCCACAACAAGGCACCAACCTCTTTACAGGCCATTCATACACCTTTCATACGTGGGAGACATACAAAACCATTCACACCGCCAGCCGCGGGCCCATCACATAACAAAACTCACACCAGCACACAGCGCCATTCAAGGGCCCATCACTTTCACATGCCCACATTCCTGACACAGCAACTACACAAGCTGATGGATTGCGTGGAGTGGCACTCAGCTAGCAGTGTGTGTAGTGACCAGCAGCAAGTCACTACTCACACACAGCTAGCCGAGCGCCAGTCCACACACACCGCTAGCAGAGCGCCAGTCCACGCACACCGCAAGCCAAACACCAGTCCACGCACACCGCTAGCCAAGTGCCAGTCCAGGCACACCGCCAACCAATCGCCAGTCCAGGCACACCAGCAGCCAATCGCCAATCCACGCACACTGCCAGCCAAGCTCCAGTCCATGCACACCACCAGCCAAGCACCAGTCCACGCTCACGCCAGTCCACGCACACCGCCAGCCAAGTACCAGTCCACGCACACCGCCAGCCAAGCACCAGTCCACGCACACCGCCAGCCAAGCACCAGTCCACGCACACCGCCAGCCAAGCTCCAGTCCACACACACCACCAGCCAAGCACCAGTCCACGCACACCGCCAGTCCACGCACACCGCCAGCCAAGTACCAGTCCTCGCACACCGCCAGCCAAGCACCATTCCACGCACACTGCCAACCAAGTGCCAGTCCACACACACCAACAGCCAAGCGCCAGCCTACACACACCGCCATCACATTTAGGATTTTTTTAGACAAAAATAAAAACACAAACAAATCGCAAATAGATACAAATCTACAAACACAAAATCAGCCACTAAATACATTGCACTAACGCCAACCTTGAAACAGAATCAAATTTTCAAAAGAAGACAGACCAGGCAGTTCACTTAACCACACAAAATTATTTTACGTGTGGTATGCTCTAAAACAAGCAAGGACACACAGCCCAGGTTTAGAAGGACAGTCGGGGCAGTACATACAAATCTCCTTCCCCGTACCTCTTCGCCAACAGACTCTACACCTCATACTGGGAAAATCTTTTGAGGGTGTGGGAGGAATGTGATCAGGAAAGTGGCGATCTCTCAATCTAGCAACATCCTCCACCACTCCAACTCTAGGAACACTTGCCTGTTCCACTACAACAAGGCTGCCTATTACAGACTCCTGAAACTTAGCAAAAGTCATCTTTGACTCAGGGCAAGAATCCTGGAACACAACAAATGCATTAAAGATTGCCAAGTGGAAAAGATGGATAGCCAACTTCTTGTACCAAATGTAAGCCTTACGAAGAGCAGCGTAAGGTTCCAACCTCTGATCTACTCTGTCAACACCACCCATGTGCCTATTATAGTCTAAAATGCACACAGGTTTGCGCGCTTCAGCGACCTGACCCCAAACAGTCACAGGTGCAGTGCTTTCATCATGGATGGTAGTCAGCATGTAGACATCTCTCCTGTCTGAAAACTTCACAGCAAGAAGCTCCTCGCAACGCAATGCACTGCACCGTCCCCGCACAAGCTTTTGACAAACAAGTTCTTTTGGGAAACCTTTACGTTAGAGCGGATTGTGCCACAAGCAACAGTGTCCACTTTGGCCAATTCCCTGAACAACCGCACACCAGTGTAGAAGTTATCTACATATAAATGGTGGCCTTTGTTAAAAAATCGTCTACCAAGGTCCCAAACAATTTTCTCAGTCACTCCAAAAGTGGACGGACAACCAGGGGTGTTAATCCTGGATTCCTTACCGGTGTACACCCTGAAATTAGAGACATATCCAGTCCTACTGTCACACAGCATATACAGCTTAATTCCATAGCGTGCCCTCTTACTAGGAATGTATTGCCTAAAAACCAAGCGGCCCTTGAACAACACCAAAGACTCATCCACTGCAATTTCTTTCCCAGGAGCATAAATCTCAGAAAATCGATAAACAAAGTGATCAAGGACAGGCCTAATCTTAAAAAGACGGTCACACTCAGGGTGATCTCGTGGCAACGCTAAACCATTATCAACAAAATGCATCATCCGAAGCAGAAGCAAATACCTGTCACGACTCATGACTACCGGAAAAATAGCAGTTGCCATCAAGGGACTAGTAGACCAATATGAAGACATTGATGGCTTCCTTAGCAAGCCCATCAAAAAAGTTACACCCAAGAACTTCTTCATCTCTTCAAGATTTGTGGGAGTCCACCGGGTAGCTCTAGAGTGTGGCTTAAGACTGGCACTGTTGTCCCTCAAAAACTGTTCGGCATACAAATGAGTCTGCTCAAAAATCTCTGCCAAAAACACATCGTCCATAAACAACTGAAAAAAATGTATCGGCAAAAAGTTTTCAGTATTCACTCTACACCCTGGAACACCAGTAAAGTCTGGCAATGCCGGCTGCACCATGCCAGGGGCAACCCAGAGGTCATCACTTTCAAAGGGAAGCCTTGCAGCCCCAGCCTGCAGCCCAGATGCCTCTTGCCGCACTACACCAACGGGAAGCCTTGCAGCCGCAGGCTGCAGCCCAGAAGCCTCTTGCCGCACTACACCAATGGGAAGCCTTGCAGCCCCAGACTGCAGCCCAGATGCCTCTTGCCGCATTATCGGCACATCAGTCTCCTCCTCTAACACAGGCACTTAATCCGCACTAAGAGTATCTTCATCATCCGATGACTCCATATGGAGAAAAAACTCACTGCCAGAATCGTCCCCTGCCTCCTCTCCCTCAGATGCAGAGTCAGTCTCTGAACCATGGTCAGAGGAAGACTCAAACAGCAAACCAACAACCTGCTGAGCAGTAATCCTGCGGCTAGCCATTATACTTACTAAGATAGAAGACTGCACAAACAAGTCAACAACAACCAACAATGTGCAAACCAAGTAGGTAAAGAAATGTGTACCTTTATCACAAAGATCAAAGTACTCAAAAACTATAGAATTCAATTACAAGAGACAGCTACACTCACCAGAACCTACTCTGCTGTGACACAGCAAAAACCAACGATATCCAACTAGAAAGAAGAAAAAAAACAAAATTACTCACAAGATAACAAAATACACATCGAGCACAAATGCAAACAGTTTTTGACACTCAAAAACCAAACATACTGCTATTATTACACCATTTGCAAAAAAAAATTCATGCAGAGAAATCAAACACATTTACATTGTACAAAAAAAGTCTCTTACCAAACTACACAAACAGCAGAACCACCAGTAACGAAACCGCAAACTGGAAAGAGCAAAAGCCTTCACCTAGAACAAACAAGTAAAAAAAAAACATTACAATTGCAATTCACAAAAAATATAACTATAAACATTATAACATGCTATGTTACTACCCAAATGGTCAATCGGGTTGTGTGCCAGGTGGGGCAGACAACAGCAGGAAAAAAAAACAGGCTAATCTGTCCCGGGGCGGGGGGCCAAATACATATTATAAAAAATTGCCCGCTGGAAGCGACCCTTGCTCAAGGGGTCACCTCCATTTTTATTTAACCCCTTCGCTGCTCATGACGGAACCACTCCGTCATGAGCCACAGGCGCCGTGTGCTCATGACGGAGTGATTCCGTCATGCTGCGGCCGTTGGCGGCCGCTCCGCCCACGCGGCACTGATTCCCCGCCAGTGCGGGCAAACAATGCAAGTGGGTGGAGTCGTGACGGAACCACTCCGTCATGAGCACAGCTCGCCCGTTACTCATGACGGAGTGGTTCCGTCACGAGCATGGTGGCGCCGCGCTGACCCCAAACCCCCCCAGCGCCGTGGCGGAATTCGTGCCACAGCGAAGGGGTTAAACTAATTCCCTGGTGTCTAGTGGGCTTTTCTGCCCCCCCTGGGACCAGAAACGGCTACACAAAAGACCGATCTGCCCCCAGGGGGGGCAGAAAAGTCTTGATAAATAATTGGGCCCCCAGGAAGCGACCCTTGCCCAAGGGGTCGCTTCCTTTACGCAAAAAAATAACATCCCTGGTGTCTAGTGGGCTTTTCTGCCCCCCCTAGGACCAGAAACGGCTACACAAAAAAACGATCTGCCCCCAGGGGGAGCAGAAAAGTCTTGATAAATAATTGGGCCCCTAGGAAGCAACCCTTGCCCAAGGGGTCACTTCCTATACTCAGAAAATAACATCCCTGGTGTCTAGTGGTCTTTTCTGACCCCCCTGGGAGCAGAAACAGCTACAAAAACGACCGATCTGCCCCTGGGGGGGGGGGGCAGAAAAGTCTTAATATTATATTTGGCCCCCAGGAAGCGACCCTTGCCGAAGGGGTCGCTTCCTTACTGCTAAAAAGACATCCCTGGGGTCTAGTGGGCTTTTCTGCCCCCCCCTGGGAGCAGAAACGGCGACATACATGACCGATCTGCCCCCAGGGGGGCAGAAAAGTCTTAAAATTGCTTTTAGCCCCCAGGAAGCGACCCTTGCCCAAGGGGTCACTTCCTAACGATACAAAAGACATCCCTGGTATCTAGTGGGGCATCCCTGCTCCACGATCGCGACGCTGTGCGCGATCGTGAAGCAGGAATGCCCTGCATTGAGACATCAGGGGAGAGGAAATACTCTGTCCTCTCCCCTGATGCCTAAATACTTACAAAAATCACCCCCGCGGCCCCACCGGAGATGAAAACTTACCTGCTCCTGCTGGGATGCCTGGAAGCAAATGGCTTCCAGGCGTCCCAGCGCTTCCTGATGACGTCGGCGCGCGCTGTGCGCGCTACGTCATGGGGAAGCGTGGGGGGGCTCGGGGCTGGCAGCGGAAACTCTTCCGCTGCCAACCCCCCAACTGGTGACAAAATCGAGCCCCCAGGGGGGGAGCGCCAGCGCTTCCCCCAGGGGCTGTGCTTATGACGGAGCGGTTCCGTCATAAGCACAGCCCAACCGATGCTCATGACGGAACCGCTCCGTCATGAGCATCGAAGGGGTTAATTGTTATACTGTTTTTTTTTATACTGATTTACTACATTTTTTTAACTATTTATTTTTAGATTTTTTTTAAATTAAATTATAATTACATTATACATTAAAATACAAAATATACTTTCTCAGAATGAATTACTTTAGTTTAAATACTTTGCAAATAGGCAATTGACTTTACACTAGTTACAGTTGTTGCAATAGGCAACAAAATTTCAAACACAATGCAACATTGAGCTCAATGTAAATTTCTAATCAAATGCAATTAGTTACTTTATGGATTACTTTTCTAACCACAGGACTGGATCCTAGATTCAGTCCTTGGACATCTCCTGTAAACAGTTGAGTAAAAGTGTTTGGTTACAGTAGTGATTTTTAAGGAATATTATTGTATTTTAAAAGTTGACAGAAATTTTTTCAAATAGAATCACCAATGTTATCCTATGTCAGAAAATTCACTTAGCAGGTAAGTAGTGTTATCGTAACTTTTTCTTACTCAGTGGTGGATCCTGGATCCAGCACTGGTGAAACTCCTGTAAACAGTTGAAAGAATGTGATTAAGTTATACAGACGATTTTTTAGGAATATTTCTAGTTTGTGAAAATAGACACTTAAAAACTTTTCTGCTGAAAACCACTCAATGGATTCCTATGGAAGGAAATACAAGTTACTGGTAAGTGTGCTTAGAATTACTTTTCAGCGTCAGTGCTGAACTAAAAGATGCAGCACTGAGTTCTCTCCTGATAACAGGTGAGTAAATCGGAATTCGTAGTTCGACTGATTTTAGAGGAATATTTGTATGTTTCAAAAATGGACACTTAGAAACTTTTCTGCTGAAAACCACACAATGGATTCCTATGGAAGGAAATACAAGTTACTGGTAATTACGCTTAGAATTACTTTTCAGGGTCAATGCTGGTCTAAAAGATGCGTGAAAAACTAGAGTGGATGCCAATGCTGATTGCTATTTGACGAAAATCAATAGACCGCAGAAGAGAAATAAAACATCCACGTCTGTTCTAATTAATAGTATTTATTCAAACTATATCTTTTTTGTCATTCGAATGAATTTTGTAAAATATTTTTCAATTTGACGACCAATTAAACACCAAATACAACAAAAACATTTTTTTTACAAGGAAGGAAACAATTGTAACACACAGTGCAAAACAATAAACACTAGAACTCAACTGCCAATGTGGGAGATACACAAATTTATACACTCATTCAAACGCCACTCCTCATTCAACAATACACACACACGTTCCACACAATGTGCCTTTGGTTAGGATTTGAAACAACCAAAGGACTATCCAAACAAGGAGAAAATAAAAAACAGGACCGTTTAAATGTGCAAAAGAATGTATTCATTAGACAGTCATTTGGTAGAATACACAAGAGAATTCTAGAAATGCACCAAAACGGACTGATTACACCAATGTTTGGAATAAACAGAAAGAAGGTGTTATTCCAAACATTGGTGGAGGCCATAATTTCCCCCGGGGACCCTATCCCCCGGGGCATGGCCTTTTTTAAAAATGTGTTTATTTTGGAGGGGGCAGCCTTGCCCCCTCCTGTGGCCACTTATGGCCCCAGGGACCCCATCTCCCGGGGCCATTTAAATAACATTTTAGGAGGGGGGCCGCGTGGCACCCCTCCCGGGCTACTACCAGCCCTGGGGACCCTATCCCCGGGGCTGGCCATCTTTGTTGGGGGCCTTGGGGGGTCCCCAATCCCCCCACATTCCCGCATCCTGCGGGAGCCGGCATTGCTTTTCCACATGGGGAGCTGCTAACATGCTGCTCCCCATGTGGAAAAGCAATCTGCTTTGCTTCGTTGAAGCGAGAGTAGGATTCCCTGCTCTCGCTTCAATGAAGCAAAGCAGTTTGCAATGACAGGGCGGGAGCCGCGAGGCTCCTGCCCTGTCATTCCAAACTACAGTGTCCTGGGGGTGGGCCCCCCGGGACACTTCAGGAGCTGGCCCTGGGGGCGACGGTCCCCAGGGCCTATACAAGGCTCCAGGAGGGGGCCGTGCGGCCCCCCTCCCACATTTTGAAGTTGCCCCGGGGGATGGCGGTCCCCGGGGCTGGGGGGGCCTGAGAGCCCCCCACACCAAATGTTTTGAAGCCCCGGGGGTGGCGGTCCCTGGGGCTGGGGAGGCCTTAGAGCCCCCCCACCCATTTTAAAGAAGCACCGGGGGTGGCAGTCCCCGGGGCTGCGGGGCGCCGTGAGCCCCAGCCTATATTATGTTAGAGCCCATGGGGTGGCGGATTTGGCAAATCAGCATATTTAGCGCGGGATGTGCGCATCCAGTGTGCATCCTGCCATTTTTGTTTTAAAAAAATTGGGGGGGCCTTGGCGGTCCTTGTGGGACCCCCTGAGCAGCCCTAGGGGGCCAGGGTGTTTCTACCCTGCCCCCTTTTCGTGTTTTGCGACATTTTTGGGGGGGTTTTTTGTGCCTCGTGGCTGCCAACACTTCCTGATTCAGAGTGTTGGCAGACAATTAAAATTCAGCTCCTGATCGGGAGGGTGCTCGGATCCTCTGAGGCCATAGATATATATGTACTTTTAACTGTAATTTTCTCAGGAACTACTGAATGGATTTACACCATTTAAGCAAAAGGCACGAGTCTGAACTGAGGACTACCTCTTTGCCAAATTTGGTGTAATTCCGTTCAGCAGTTCGGGCTGTAGCTACGGCTAAAGGTCCTATGGGGCCTATTTCTCGGCCCCAGCTTGATGAATCACCGTGAAACTTTCAGAGCTGGCCAAAAGTTTGGAAAATTTTGCGAAGATTCGTCAATCGGCGCCAAAGTTATTCCAAATAGAATGTTACGGATTTCCTATGGTAAATAGGTCCTAACTATATCTACCTACTGGCGGCCCAGTTAGCTGCTCCCCATGTGGAAAAGCAATGCCGGCTCCCGCATGACGCATGGGACCATCGGGGGATTGGGGACCCCCCACGGCCCCCAACGAAGAGGGCCAGCCCCACGGGATGGGGTCCCCGGGGCTAGTAGTATCCCAGGAGGGGGGCCACACAGCCCCCCTACTAAATTTCTTTTTTTTGAAAAGCAACAACAAAAAACGGCCCCAGGGGATGGGGTCCCCGGGGCCATAAGTGGCCACAGGAGGGGGGCAAAGCAGCCCCCCTACAAAATAAAAATATTTTTTAAAAAGAGCAATGCCCCGGGGGATGGGGCCGATTTTTTTTTCTATTTAAAAAAAACAAATTGGGGCAGGACATGGGGGATGGGGTCCCCAGGGCCAATAAATTAGAAAAAGAAGGGGGGCTACATAGCCACCCTGCTAAAAAAAAATTTTTTTAAAGAAGAGATTGGGCCGGAGGCCACGCCTCCTCCTTGCTCCACTCTGCAAACGCACCCCCTGGTGCGTTTGCATAGGGGAAACTAATTCCCCTTGAATACTGGGGGTCCCTGGGGGCCAACTAGCCCACCAGGAACCTCCAGTATGCGCCAGGGGGCTGCGTTGCAGAGAGGTGTAATGAGGCCATACCCCTTTTTACACCTATCTGCAACGCAGCTCCGTGGCACTTATTGGAGGTACCTGGTGGGCTAGTTGGCCACCAGGGGACCTCAGGATTCAATGGGACTTAATCCCCCAACTTAAAACGCACCACGGGGTGCGTTTGCACAGTGGTGAATGTAGGGTGTGGGGCCTGAGGTGATATGTGTGCAAACACGCCCTGTGGCACGTTATAAGTTGGGGAATTCATTCCTCTTCAATCCAGAGGTCCCCTAGGGGCCAACTAGCCCACCAGGTACCTCCACTAAGCACCACAGAGCTGCATTGCAGAGTGTTGTAAAAAGGGGCGTGGCCTCTGAACACCTCTCTGCAACACAGCTCCCTGGCGCATACTGGAGGTACCTGGTGGGTTAGTTGGCCGCCAGGGGACCTCAGGATTCAAGGGGACTTAATCCCTCAACTTAAATCATGCCACAGGGCGCGTTTGCACAGTGGTGAAGGTAGTGGGCGGGGCCTGAGGTGATATGTGTGCAAACACGCCCTCTGGCACGTTTTAAGTTGGGGAATTAATTCCTCTTCAATACAGAGGTCCTCTAGGGGTCAACTAGCCCAACAGGTACCTCCAGTAAGCGCCACAGAGCTGCATTGCAGAGTGTTGTAAAAATGGGCGTGGCCTTTGAGCACCTCTCTGCAACGCAGCTCCCTGGTGCATACTGGAGGTACCTGGTGGGCTAGTTGGCCCCCTGGGACCGCAGAATTGAAGAGGAATTAATTCCTCAGCCAAAAACGCGCCACAGGGCGTGTTTCACACGTCACCCCGTCCCTGCCCCCTACCTTCACCATTGTACAAATATTCCTCTTAAATCAGCCGAACTATGAATTCCGATTTACTCACCTGTTATCAGGAGAGAACCCAGTGCTGCATCTTTTAGCCCAGCACTGACTCTGAAAAGTTATTCTAAGCGTACTTACCAGTAACTTGTATTTCCTTCCATAGGAATCCATTATGTGGTTTTCAGCAGAAAAGTTTCTGTGTCTATTTTTGAAACGTACAAATATTCCTCTAAAATCAACTGAACTACGAATTCCGATTTACTCACCTGTTATCAGGAGAGAACCCAGTGCTGCATCTTTTAGCCCAGCACTGACGCTGAAAAGTAATTCTAAGCGTACTTACCAGTAACTTGTATTTCCTTCCATAGGAATCCATTGTGTGGTTTTCAGCAGAAAAGTTTTTAAGTGTCTATTTTCACAAACTAAAAATATTCCTAAAAAATCATCTGTATGTCTTAAACACATTATTTCAACTGTTTACAGGAGATTCACCAGTGCTGGATCCAGCATCCACCACTGAGTAAGAAAAAGTTACGATAACACTACTTACCTGCTAAGTGAATTTTCTGCCTTAGGGTAACATTGGTGATTCTATGTGAACAAATTTCAAAGTGTCAACTTTTAAAATACAATAATATTCCTTAAAAATCACTACTGTAACCAAAACACTTTTACTAAACTTTTTACAGGAGATGTCCAACGACTGAATCTAGAATCCAGTCCTGTGGTTAGAAAAGTAATCCATAAAGTAACTAATTGCATTTGACTAGAAATTCACATTGAGCTCAATGTTGCATTGTGTTTGAAATTGTGTTGCCCATTGCAACAACTGTAACTACTGTACTTAAAAGTCAATTGCCTATTTGCAAAGTATTTAAACTAAAGTAATTCATTCTGAGAAAGTATATTTTGTATTGTAATGTATAATGTAATTATAATGTAATTTAAAAAAAATATCTAAAAATAAATAGTTTAAAAAATGTAGTAAATCAGTATAAAAAAATCAGTATAACAATTAATACTTTAGAAATTGTCATTTACAAAACCTTTGAAATTCACTGAAAAAACCATAGGTTTCAGGCCTGATATAGTTAGGAATTAGCATTTAAAAAACCTTTGAAATTCACTGAAAAAACCATAGGTTTCAGGCCTGAGATAGTTAGGAATTAGCATTTAAAAAACCTTATAAATTCACTGAAAAAACAATAGTTTTTAGAGGTGTTATAGTAGTTAGCTGGACATTTCACTCGAACAAAACCATTGAAATTCCTCCGATATAGTTAGTTGTACTAACTACATCTCGCGCGCCCGCAATCCACTGCTGATGATGTCACATATTACATCATTCATGACATGTTCAGTGACATCACTGATGACATCTCAAATGACATCACTGATGACATCACTGATGACATCATCCACTTGACAATCAGATACACCTCATCATACACTAGTATAACCTTTCATCACTCACTGTAAAATATAGAGTGCCAGATTTAAAACCATTGACACACCAAAACATTTTTCTAATCACCCACTCAGTGATTCCTAGATCTATACACACATCTACTCACTTACCTATAGATTCACTCATACATGCTGTCAATGATCAATAGAACACTTTCAAATATACTTATACACCTATATCGACATTACACACCAGCACACATCCTAATCACGTATGAAGTTATCCTACTCACTTATGCAAACAATGGATCATACTTACTTTTACTTAGCTATACACTTATAAAAACACCACTTCATCTATTCATATAGATACGAACTCATACTTAGTGTGTTATAAAAACGCTATTACAAGTATACAGTTATCCATACAGTCACTCATACAATCACTAAGTCTTATGTATACTTATTTATATACAACAACTGACACATACACTGGCTTTTATTTTTCTA
Organism: Triturus cristatus; assembly: GCF_964204655.1. Classification (NCBI taxonomy): domain Eukaryota; kingdom Metazoa; phylum Chordata; class Amphibia; order Caudata; family Salamandridae; genus Triturus; species Triturus cristatus. The sequence goes on from NC_140582.1 coordinate 593,558,376, forward strand.
GCTTGTTGGACATGTACCTTTGAGACATATATTGGCTCATCACCACACCAATAAAGATATTCACTCACCCAAACAACTGTTATAACATGTAGTTTTAACTTCATATACCTATTGAATCAACTAATCACACGTCTTTGGGCAGTCACACACCCCCCACTGAACCACACACATTCACTCTCCCATACAAATACTCAGTTAACTAATCAATAAATAATATAGACGTTCACGTAGCTAGTAACCAACTGGTGCAGCAGTTTACACAACAACTGACAAAGTGATACAGATATTCACACAGTTTAGTCACTATCCAATATATTTAGTGAGACACTATAATTTAGTCAAGTAATCAGTCAATCACACTGCTACTAAATCATCCATCCAGATATTTATGTTTATATATCCACTTATTCTTCAATGCAATTTGCTATATATATAATACATATTTAAATAACGAACCAAACCACATTCACTGGATGATGTAATCAGTGATGTCATCAGAGATGTCATCACTGATGTCATTTGAGATGTCATCAGTGATGTCACTGACCATGTCATGAATGATGTAATATTTAACATCATCAGCAGTGGATTGTGGGCGCGTGAGATGAAGTTAGTACAACTTACTATATCGGAGGAATTTCAATGGTTTTGTTTGAGTGAAATGTCCAGCTAACTATAACACGCCTAAAACCTATTGTTTTTTCAGTGAATTTCTAAGGTTTTTTAAATGCTAATTCCTAACTATATCAGGCCTGAAACCTATATTTTTTTCAGTGATTTTCAAAGGTTATATATATATATATATATATATATATATATATATCTCTCTCTCTCTCTCTCTCTCTCTCTCTCTCTCTCTCTATATATATATATATATATATATATATATATATATATATATATATCAATGATTGCTCGCTCTATAACTCCATACCGCTCCGCTGGAGCAAAGCGAGATAGGACCCAGATAGGTGCTTGATAGATTTTATTTACAAGCCACTCTCCACCATGACGCGTTTCGGCAGCTCCTCTGCCTTGATCACATATATATATATATCTCACCTACTGGCGATCGCCAGTAGGTAGTTATAGTTAGGACCATGTTTCCATAGGAAGGTCATTTTTTGTTTTGCTTATAACATTGGCGTCGTTTGATGAACCTTCATGAAATTTTTGAAACTATTTCTTTGTTCATATCAGCTCCTATGTTGAAAGCTTGGGGGTGATTCATCAAGGGGGGCTGAGAAAAAATGGGGGTCCCAAAACGTGTTTCTCCATGTTAATTTCCATAGGAAACTTTAGACAAGGCTACAGGTTGAACGGGTGATCGGAATTACCCCAAATTTGACAGGGAGAAGGGTCTTGGTCTAGGTCTAGAAAGCACACTTTTGTTTATTTTGTGTAAATCCATTCAGTAGTTTTTTAGAAATATTGAAGTTTACAGATATCAATATTGGGGAATTCTGCCATCTGATTGGCTGAGGCGTTACGAGCATGAGCTTGCTGCTTATTGGTTGGGAGAGCTGCGAGCGTTGCAACTAGGAACTGTTGGCTGCCATTTTGTGATTCTGTCGAAGCGAGTAAGGGGAAAAAAGGGCGAAAAATGTAGGAAAGAGGAGGGTAGGAGCACTGTAACCTCTGTGGGGTGTTTAGGGTGTGCTATAGAGGGGGTGCAAAGTGAACTACTCATACCTACATGTCTGAAAGTGCTGGGTACGGAAATTAAGTGAGGTATTGCGTAGAGTCTGATGCTGCTAAGGTAAGCTGCTGCGGGAGTTGGGGATGAAAGCATGAGCCTAAACTGTGTTTCTTATGGTGGGAAGTCATGTGCCCTGGCTGCTGCAACACACCTGTGGAAGTAGTGTCAGCATGTGTTTATACCTACTAAGACAAACTACTGACTCCTACTGGTCTGAAAGTCCTGGGGTACGGAAAATATATGGGGTATTGTCTAGAGTCTCATGGTGCTAAGCTGAGGTGCTGCCGGAGTCGGAATGAAAGCGTGAGTCCAAACTGTGTGTCATATGCCTTGAAGTCATGTTAGCTGGCCGCTGTGCCCCATCTGTCAAGTAGTGTCATCATGTAGTTATGCCTACTCGGAGGAACTTTTGTTTTGAACATTGTAACTTGTGTATGGTGCTTAGGGGGTGTTATACAGGGAGTGTGAAGGTAAATTTGCGCGCATCAAATCAATACGGTATTTGTAAAGTGCAAACTACTTACCCCTATGGGTCTGAAGGCCCTCGAGGGCGGCGTGGAAATTATGTGAGCTATTAAGTGAGCTATTGCCCAGAGTCACATGGTGCTGATCTGAGGTGTCCAAAGGTGTCCTTCATAAGCATTTCCAAACCTACCCCAGTCAATGTGCCTAGGTCATTTCCACCTCAATGCACAATCATGAGGTCAGGGTGTGGAAGATGCAAAGAGGTTTTAACCGAAGGTAGCAATTGGTTTCTACTTCAATCTTCTCTGTGCAAACCATTTAATGTCCACATTTTGTAAACCTAGGTCTAAGTCAATACATCTGTGTTCTGCATACCTCTTGCACCAGAAAATATAGCTATGTCCATTGATCCATACTAGCATTTTGAAGGTATGGCTGGAAGGTATGGAAAGATGTCTGTAGCTCATGCAGTTCTTTGGTAGAATAAGAGATATGTTTAAAGATGGGGAACTACTTTTTTTTGCCATACAAAATGATACGTGTTTGGATGATGAAAAGCATTCTTTTTTAAAAGTAGGCTGCACATTCGTTTTGTGGAAAAGCATCTTTGTGATTGGTTAAGAAAAAGCAGTTTCAACGTGGAGTACATATCATAGGATAAAATTTGCTCAACTCAACCACACCTGCCACTTGCATTTGGAAGGCACTGTTCGAACTTAAAACAATTGTGAACTTTTAACCTGCACGTGCTGTTAAATGTTTGAGAAAATGTTGCAAAAAAAGTTTGTTAAGTTTAAAAACAATTGATGAACTTTTAACCTGCACGTGTTGTAGAATGTTCTAGAAAGTGTGTTGATAGAATACATTGGACTTCTGACTCCTATGTGTTGTTGAATATTAAAAAAACGGTTAATATGGAAAATAAAAATAAACCAATAGAGAGAAGTTTGGAAACCTAAAAGAATCAAGGAACTATTCTAATTTGTTCTTTACATGTATTTATGTGTGGAGCAACAAAATTATAGACACAACAGCACCAGGAAGAGTAAGAAGCAGGGAGTGGGGGGATGGGGGGAGATGGACAGAATAGCACACATGCACAATTAAGTACAGCACAAGTCTTGACAAACAATGGCCACAATGAAACACACCAACAAGGAGCACAAGTCACACAACCCGCCAACATCACATCACTGAACGAGCATAGAAGTGAAAACCACGCTGCCTTCATACAAGATGTGTACAAAGGCCGGTCGTTGGTGTTGTGGGATGTTTGCGACCGTGGTCATCATGGATGAGATACCCAGCACGTGGCACATGGGCAAGTTCACTGTGTGTTACGTTGCCACGAGCCCCCACACTTTTGTACGGTGCACTGTTGTATCTCGTGCACTCGTATGGCACACCATTGTAATGCCTATTCACGCATGTCCTGCTACATTCCAACTACACCATCACAGTGCCGTTTGGAGGTGGTGCATGCCGCTTTACAACATTGACTGCTGTGGCCCTTGTGGCAGGCCACACGAGAACACAGAGACACACTTACCGCACTTTCTGTACACGGACATGTCCGAGACACTCCGTTACCCTTGCCGGATAGGCACACCCCTGCGCTGTCCTGTGTACCCAGAACCAGCACACACCGGTTGTGCATGCAGGAGGATGCATGCGTAGCTACATGTCCAGGCTCACTGCCAACGCTGAGGTGACAGCACACTGTGATGTTGCAGGGCTCGTGCCTATCATGCTAAGACAATGACCACAGGGACGAGTTGTTGCGATGCGTCTTGTGGCCCTCATGGGTATCCCTGTATCATGCTCATTGACTCTATGTCACCAGTGGGTGTTCTGGTGTGGCTCCTGGCTGTGTTCCCTTTCATGGTGAAGGTAGACGTCCTGCTTAACACCAGCAGAAGACACACAATTGATGGACGGAATGCAGAACAAATCAAAACATTCACCCCCAGTCAAGGTATCTGGGTTAAATCCATAATTCTTTTCCTCACCATGCCACCCCAGTTTAGACCTGGCCATATGCAAAGCAGTCTTGACACTGTGCCTCATGGGAACAGTCCAGCCCGAACTGCCAAGCCAGGTCCTCCCTGGACCGGAAACAAGAATCCTAGGACCGGTTTCGGTGTTTCACCCCTCTTCAGCCAGGATAGCTTGATTCCAGTGGCACAGTGAGCCCAGGACCCACGTCTGGGCATACCTGGCGCACTTAGGGCGAGAAAGCAAAAGACACACAATTGATGGACGGAATGCAGAACAAATCAAAACATTCACCCCCATAACACCAGCAGAAAGCGGGTATAAAATCCCTGGTGCTAACGTGGCTTATCGCTGAAATTTGTTACGCATTGCAGTTGGTGTGAAAGTTGTGATGTGATTTTTTTCGTGTGCAGAACAATATACAAACTGAGCAGTGTATCTCGTCAAGATGCAGCACCTGACGCACTATTCCCAATCAATATAAATACAATGAGATTTCTTAATTGATTTTGTGTTTACACTGTAAGTGCAGCCACTACCGCAGTGCAATTCAATACAGGATTTTAGTATTTAGAATAAATCGGAAAGGTGCACCTCGTGTCTTTTTGCACGTGAACGGCTAGTCTGCATTTCATTATCAGCACTTTAATGGAAGTAAAGTTGAGATAAATCTAACACGCTATTCAGAAGTTGGTGCAAACTGCAGACATCGCCAGTATTCCCGCTATAAGTGCCCCAAAATTTAACACTGTGGTGGACTCCATCAAATAACAGTAATAAGAACAAGAAAGAGTCACACAGCAGTTAAGAGAACAACCAAAAACGTTATTAATTATTGTTTTTTTAAACTTTTTTTTTTTATAAACATAAATATGTAAACGATAAACTATTTTCAAACTTTATTTTTTTTATTAACATATATATGAACGATAAATTAATAAACAAAAATTTTCACAAATAATACAAAACAACAAGGCGGAACACTCCTGTGGGGACCATGGATGTCGACGACAGAGCCTGGAAAATAAAGCAGAAAATAAAGACGTGTGTAATGGGCATATCAAAGGAGGGAGACACAGAGAAATAGAGAAAGAAAAAAAAGCCAGAGAGAAAAAGAGAGGGCAGGAAAGAAAGGGAGTGAGAAAGGGAGAAGGAAGAGAGATAGTTAGAGAGATAGAAGGAAAAGCAGGAAGAGAGATAGAGAGAGAGTGAGAGAGAGACAGACAGACACTGCCGCCCCTGCACATCCATGAGCAAATAATTACCTGGTGCCACCGGAGTGTGCAGCAGTGGGCACTCCATGTGCCCGTCAAAACTCTACGCATCCCAGATATGTCGCTGAGTCCTGAGTCATGAATGGCGGAGACCACATCATCTTCTCCACGGCCCGGCAGATCTCACACATGTCGCTGAGTCCTGAGTCATCAATGGTGGAGGCCACATCAGCTTCTCCGTGGCCCTGCAGATCTCACACATGTCACTGAGTGGCGGTGACCACATCAGCTTTTGGGGCCGCTAAGCCTGTGGAACTCAAGTTCGTGCCACGTGGTGGTAGACCCCTGATGGCCATATGAGCTTTGGGTGGCACTAACCCTGTGCATCTGAAGTCAGCGCAAGGGGGTAGTAGGTCCCTGACGGCTATACAGATCAGGGTGCAACTAACATTCTGCACAACTTTTCAAAGACTCTTTATGGTTGAGACACGTGGAGCGTCCGCCATCTAGTCAGCACCGGCAATACAGGATGTGATGTTGTTGATCTATTATATTTGCGAGGTCACATGGCCTGTGACATATGTTCCGGATGGGTGTGATGTGTGTGCAAACCTGCCCTCAGGGAGTGGCTGTGAAATGTTGAGAACTAGACCACTGACCTGCACACCAACAGCGAGAACGCCTGCGTCAGGTAGCTATGGGGGCCAACGTCGAAACGTAATCGGAGTGGCGTGGCGTACGACGGAACAGGGCAGGGATAGCTACAATGACACGGACGGCTCGTAATACAGCGTCTGTGAGTCTAGTGGACGGGCCGCAGCTGTCCCTCTGCGAGCCTGGGTGCCAACTGTTCATAACTCACACTATATAAGCATTGAAAAACCATTTTGTGATTCAGTGCGTCAGCTGGCATTTGTCCGAGGCATTTGTGAAAACATATCGGTGTTCTTTCTGTGATAGATACCCCTTTGATGCTGCCTCTCCCCATATCAGCAGGTAATGCACCCTCTTCCCACATTACCATCATACCCCCAACAACCTTCTTGGGTCTGGAAGTGTCCTTGTGCGGTTGGACAAAGAAGAATCTTAGTCATGCATAGATTTACATATAAAAAAAATTATTTAAAGAAAAGAACAACAAATAAGACTGAAGGGAGTCTGGTGCTGTGGTCGCTGCCACAGCTTTGGGGTGACTGCTATTCAGGACTCAGGACACAGTTACACATGTGGGATCGGGTTGTGTTAAAGAGGGTTAGTGGGACTACGTGTTGCCGGCCTTGCATATCAAAATATGCCTAACTAATCGAAGGGAGTGTGCTGCTGTGGTCGGTGCCACGGACTTGGGGTCACTGCCATTCAGGACTCAGGACACAGTTACACATGTGGGATTGTTTGGCTTGTGCTGAACAGAGTTATTGGCACCACGTATAACCGCCGTTGCATATGGAAATATGCCTCACTGATCGAAGGGAGTCTGGTGCTGTGGTTGTCTCACAGAGTTGGAGTGACTGCCATTCAGGACGCAGGACACAGTTCCACATGTGGGATCGGCTTGTGTTGAAGACGGTTAGTGGCACCATTTGTCACCGGTCTTCCACCTTGTAGACCAGAGGTAGCGGTGAGGAAGGACTCACAGCCATGTGCATACGTTGCTGGCCCCACCAGCCTGCGTAGTGCAGGTTCAGTGGCACCATGTGTCGCTGGCCTTCCATATGGAAATACCCCTCACTGATCAAAGGGAGTCTGGTGCCGTGGTCACTGCCATTCAGGGCTCAGGACACAGTTACACATGTGGGATCGGCTTGTGTTGAACAGGGTTAGTTGGCACCACGTGTCGCCGGTCTTCCACAGTGTAGGCCGGAGGCAGTGGTCAGAAAAGGTCCACAGGCAGGTGACATTGACTTGAGCTGCACAGATTGGAAACATTTAGTCTTCTTAACTCATTATAGTCTCTTACACAATTTGCATCGCTACTAATCTTGAATTGCGAACCGTGTAACCCCAGTGTAGGGCAGAGGCAGCCACGTGGCGTTGAGTTGAGCTGCACAGTCAGTGACACCTGGAGTACTCAGCGTGTGCGCACCCTGCGATGATACGTGGTTCCGGAGGGCCACACTGGGAGCAATGTGTTTTGTCTAATGAATTCTGGTTTGATGAGGCCACGTGGCAATGACTTATGGTGCAGTGAGTTAGTAGCACCTGAATGCACCCTGCGATGATGCGTGGTCTGGGCGGGCCGCACTGGGAGCAATGTGTCTTGCGAACTGGACTGCGACATCTGCAATCGCCACTGCATCTGAATTGTGAGCGCTGCTGTCCGCAGTGTAGATCGAAGGCAGTAGTTGGTACAGACATAAGTCTGCTGTGCTGTGCTGCTGGGTTCGCAGGGGGCCTGTGTCGAGGAGGCCCGCGGTTATGGCGGCAGCCATGTGCCAGGGTGAGGGCTGCCACTGTGACAGACTCGTTGGTCTTCCCACAAGTGAACCACGCCTAGGGCCTGGCCTATTTATTCATACTCCTACGCCGGAGTGGCATACGTTGGAGCAGCCCACTCTGCTTCCGCTTCCAGAGGGGGTCAACAAAGCTACATGACCGAGACCTTCCCCACTAACTGAGGTAACATGGTTGCATCCACTGTGCACTACACTACAAGTATCAATAGTATATCTCCACATGGAGAGGTTTGTGCTTTGCATAGTGAGGTCTGTGCAGCACTTCAGCGTTACACTTGGCATTGTGTGCTTTATTGTTGATGGGTGACTTGCCTCCTTCATATATAGTTGGTTGCCACATCTCCCAACATTCAGCTATTGTGTGGCTGAGAGGCATGGCGTTTTGGGAAGGTTCGTAGTCCTGTTTTGCGCTGCCTCGTGGTAGTAGGAGGGGTGATGCAGGGGGAGGTTCTGATGGTGGTGGCGCTGGGTGTTGTGGCCTTGTTGGGTGTCGGAGCTACATGATCAGTAGGTCTATCACATGTTTGTCTTTAGATGTGGCTGTGAGTTGGGTCCAATTCACGGAGTAGATAGTCGACCTCCCTACACCAGTTAAAGGTTGATGTTAATTTGTTACTGCTAACTCGGCTTATTGCCTGCTTTTTTTGGCTGGTCGTTGAAAATATGGGGAAGTGGTGTTTTTGTGTTTTCTTTTGCACGGGAACGCCTACTTTGTATTTCATCAGCGTTAGTTGTGGCTCTGGTTTGTGGCGATTTTGTTGGCGTAAAGTATCGAAGGAAGAGTGGTGAGATTGGAAATTTTCACCAAGTTGAGAACGGGATGATAATTAACAAACACAGAAAAAAAATAGGCTTAATGAACATTATAATTAGAAATTAGCATTTAAAAAACCTTTGAAATTCACTGAAAAAACCATAGGTTTCAGGCACGTTATAGTTAGAAATTAGCATTTAAAAAATTTCTAAGGTTTTTTAAATGCTTATACCTAACTATAACGTGCCTGAAACCTATGTTTTTTGTCAGTGAATATATATACATATATATGACCAGACTTGTGCTTTAATGTTACAACTTTTGCTTCATTGTGTTCTTCCTGCCCCATCACAAGGCAGTTTTTTTAACCATTTTTTCTTGAATTTGTACACTAACAATTAGTAATTTAAATGGATACAGATCTTTATTTCAGTGTGAATTCTCAGCAGATCAAAAGAGGTTGTTTCAGTTCATTTCCATTGATAGAGCATGTACTACGGTGGTTCATTACGATTAAGCACCTTGACTTCTTGCATCCACCCTTGCTTTGCTGTTACTCTGATTTTAGCTAGAATCTACAGACCGAATCACCTTTCCTTCTCCTGATAAGTTGACACGTGTCCCCAATTTTAATGTGCCTCCATCATGTTTCTCTCAACTAACAATCTATTCTCTTAGCAGTATATCAATCACTACTCTAGTTCTCGACCCACAAGTGGTGCCCCTCCGGTCCTGGACCCTTGGTGTGGTTCACATACCTTATAGAGCAAGCTTTTGGTCTCTTTGTGACCTCAAAAGGGCCTGTTCGCACCAAACCTACATTAATAGGACATGCAAAACTCAAAGATTCATGTCCTACCACATAAATATACTTGCAGGCACCACTGTAGGGATTACGATATCTCTTTCTGCCTGTCTTTTTGCGGCTGTCATCCCACCGTGAAAAGAGGAGACTGTTTTCGGGGGCCCTTTGCGGGCCCCCTCTGTGTTGGGGATGCACTGGGGGGGTACCCATGGTACCCCCTGCATTTCCCTGTACTGCGTGGTGCCTGCCACGTAGTAAAGGGAAATGCAGTGCATGACATTTTAACATTGTGTACGGTGCTGCAGCCAGCAGCACCGTTCACAATGTTAAAGGCTCTGGATGCACCCGCCAGTATGGCGGGCGCATCCCAATTGCAGTGGTGGGACTGCTGCATGTCTGGCTGGTGGTCCCAAACACTGCAACAATGGTGGTCGGACTCAGGTCCGCCCGCCATCGTAATGATCCCCAGAGTATTTTTAGAATGATCAAGCGCATAGTTCTGAAGGTTTTCTTTTATCTCAGGACCTACTCTGTCTCTAATATACAGCCAGAACTAGACACTCCCACACCATTACTCTGACAAAGGTTAATCTTTAGGCTGCAGTGATAGGCAGTGTGTTACGGTATGGTACAGTTTGCCATGGTATGTAATAACAAGCATTTACAATGCAATCGGTCTTGCATTTGAGAGAGTTAGAGCTATTGACGTTGTAAGTGACAAAGTATTTTACCCAAGTGTTTTGGAGTGGAGTGGATGTATGTGGTTTGGAGTGGAATTATGTGGGTTCAAATTGAATTGTCATTTGTTAAATTGTGTAGTGTATTTGTGTAGTGGAATTATGTAGCATGATGAATAGACAGTGGTGAGAGCTGCATAGAATAGACAGAAAGGGAGATAGAGATAGGTCGCTTGTAAAAGAGGTAGTGAATGAACTCCAGACAGAGGAGCAGAAAGATTGTGTGAAAAAGAAAAAAAAGGGGAGAGCAGTCCACAGATGTATAAAGAGTCCGCTTGTGTACGCAGAAGACACCTAAAGAAGAGGAGAGCATGGGTTTGAGGAACAGAAATTTTGAAAAGGCACTTGAAAGAAACTGTGTCTGAAGACCTTAAGTTAACCAATATGAGACGGTCGGGAAGAGTGCATGAGAGAGTGAGAGATAGGTGTGAGAGAGAGAGAGACATAAATAGAGACAGAGAGAGCGACAGAGAGAGGAATGAGCAGGAGGGGCTCTGAGAGGCCGAAATGTGGACCAGTGCACAGCCCAGATAGCATGTGTGAGCAGGTAGTATAGAGAGGAGACATGGAACATGAAGGAGCGATGAGAGGGGGCACTTGTGCGAAGTGAGTGGGTAGTGGGTGAGTGGTGGAGAGATGACAGAGTTGGTGGAAGTGCGATGTAGAGATGGGTTGTAGAATTGTGTGGTGTGGGATTGTGTCGTGTGGAGTTACATCGCAGAAATATGTGGGATGGTGTGGTGAGGAATTATGTGGATAGTAAATAAATAGTATTAACTGTAGTGCAATTATGTAGAGTGACATTGTGTGTTATGGAGTTAATTATGTGATATAGTAGTGTGTGTTGTGGAGTGGCATGTTGTGGATTTAAATTATGTGGTGTGCTGTGTGCTATATTTTGTGGTATTTTTTTAAATCTGTGGTGTGTATTGGAGGTGTAATGTGGAATTATGTTGTGTAGTTAAAATATGTAGTTTGTTGTTAAATTTATTTATTTATTTAGTTAGGAGTTTTATATAGCGCTGGATAGACCTGAAGGTATTGTAGAGCTTCACATCATGATCACTTGTAAGATACATAGACGATACTTAGACATTCTAGTAAATACAATGGCTCCGGACGTATCATAGTAATATCGTCATAGATCGCACAATGTCACTTGCAGGGTATGTTATCACAGTAGTATGTAAAAGACCTTGTCGTCAGAGAGAGTGCAGTGACTCATGACGGGATTGGCCCGGGTCGGGGCAGGAGGGTATAGAGAATAGTGAGGTAGAGTTCTTTAATGTCAAAGTATCATGTGAGCAGTTGTGGGCCTGCTTCGATTGTTAGGTTGTAGCTATCCATATGGGAGAGATCGGTTGAGGAAGAGTTCTTTGAGCTGCCTTTTGAATTGTAGATAGGAGGGGTTGGTCCTGATGTGGACTGATGTGGGGTTCCAAAATTTTGGGAGCATTTACTGTGAAGGATCGGGAAGTGTTTTTTTGTTTGCGAGTTCCTGGAGGGATAAGGAGTAGGGTGTTGGTACTCCTTAGGCTTCTTGTCTGACTGGCCTTCTAGAGCTTGGCGGCAAGGTAGGCGGGTTTGCCTGTGTGCAGCATTTGGGCGTGAGGCAGGCGTTTTTGAAATTGGCCCTCATTTCGATTGGAAGCCATTTGAGCTCTCTGAGCACAGGGGAGATGTGTTCATATTTCTTTACTCCGTTGACCATTCTGGCTGCTGCATTCAGAGTTGATCTGAGGGGAGCTAGTTGAGATTTAGCTGATCCTGTGAGGTTTGCAATCCCATAGTCCAGTCTGGACAGCACCAGGGATTGAGTAGCTTGTTTGAGGTCGTTCTGAGTGATGAAGTGTTTTATTTTGTTGAGTAGTTTCAGGTTGAGGAAGTCATTCTTTGCGGTGTTCTTGATGTACTTGTTGATGTCTAATTTGGGGTCCAGGGTGATTCCTAGCAATTTAGCAGAGTCTGCTAAGGTAAGGTTGTAGTTGAGCGCATCGATCGCTTTTAGCTATTCTGAGATTTGGGGCTTTTTCTCATCATTAGAGATTAGGAGGATTTCTGTCTTGTCTTGATTGAGTTTTTTAGCTGGTTGCGTGATAGCCAGCGTTGGACTTCTCTTAGAGTGCCGTTCAGTCTCTGAATGTCTTCAGTGGAGGAGGTTTCCAGATATATCTGGGTATCGTCTGCATGGATGTGGAAGGGAATGTTGGATTTTTTGAGTATGGTGGTGAGGGGTTCCATATATATACTGAAAAGTTGCGGGGAGAATACTGATCTTTGGGGGACGTCCCTGCTATCTGGGTGTGGGTCCGATGGGAAGTTTTAGATTTTTATACTTTGGGTGCGGTCCTGTAGAAAAGAGATGCACCATTCTAGTATCATCTGTTCAGCTCTAGCCCTTTCTTGAAGTGCCTTGATGAGTAGATTATGATCAACCATATCGAAGGCTGCCGAAAGATCCAGGAGTATGAGTAGGCAACATTGGCCAGTATCAAGAGAGTTGTGCATATCATCTATTATGTTTAGGATTGCTGTCTCAGTACTGCATCTTTTTCTGAAGCCTGATTGGTGAGGGTCTAAGAAGTTGGTGTTGGAGGAGAACACATCTTTCCAGGATTTTTGCTAGGAGAGGGAGGTTGGAGACGGGTCTGAAGTCATTTGGATCGTTTGAGTCCGCGCCCAGTTTTTTCAGTAGTGGTGTGACTTGGCCACTTTTGAGACAGTCGGGTATGACTCCAGTACTCAAGGAGCTGTTTATGATCTTGGTCCAGTGCGGTGCTACTGAAAGTTTGAGTTTTTGGGCCTGTTGGGCCGGGATGGGATCCAGGACGTGTGCTGAGGGTTTGGAGGTGGAAATCATTTGGATGACCTCTGCTTTGGAGATGGGATTGAAAGAGTTCCATAATTTAGGGGGGTGCTTGAATGTGGGATCATCTTTTGTCTCTGTGGGCGATTTGCTGTTTGGGGGACTGCTTGGAACAACCAAGGAGAGTTCTATCTTGGTGATTTTGTTATTGAAGAAATTGGCAAAGTTGTCACACAGGTCTTTTGAGGCCACAACTTGAGTCGAAGTGGGCTTGGAGGTTTGTTGTCTGATGAGATTGAAAAGCTCTCTTGGTCTATTTTTTGCGTTCCCAATGGCATTGCGAAAGAAGGACGCTTTTTCATTTATTATGTAGTTTTTGTATTTCCTTCGTACTGATTTGAGTCTCGCTCGTAGGATAGAGGACAGATGTTTTTGCCAGAGTCTTTCTGTCGCTCTTAGTTCTCTTCTTTGGGAGTTAATGTCTGTGTGAGCCATAGTCTGGATGGTGTGCTTCTGACTTTTTTCAGTTCAAGGGTGCTATTTGGTCTATAATGGAAATCATAGTAGAGTTATAGAATAGTATTCTGTTGTTGAGAGCTCATCAGAATAGTTGGGAAGGAGGGAGTTTACCCTAGCTTCCAGGTCTGCAAGGGGAATCTGACTTAGATTTCTTGCCCAGCGTGGGGGGTCCTTCGTGTGGGGCTGTGATAGGACCCTCTGAAACAGAATGAGATGGTGGTCAGTCCAGTCAACAGGCAGGATGTGGTCAATGGAGACTATGTGTGCTTGAGTGATAATGACATCGAGGATTGAGCCTCTGTTGTGGGTTTTCTCTGTGCAGTGTTGGTTGAGGTAGTAGTTGTTTAGCTGATCATTTAGGGTTTTGAATAACGTGTTGTTTTCCTCATTCTAGTGAAGATTGAGGTCACCTAGGATCATGATATTGGAGTCACGGAGTGAGCATTGAGTAATCAGGTCGGAGAGGTGGTCACTGAAAGTGGAGGTGTTTCCTGGTGGGTGGTATATGAGGGGGCAGAGTAGTGATCTGTTGTTGTTCATCTTAATAGTGACAGTAAGACATTCGAAGGAGTTATACTTGAGGGCATCTGTTTCCTTCACGGAAATGTTGTTCTTATGTATGATTGCTATACCCCCTCCTCGTTGGATTATTCTGTCTAGGTGTATTATTGTGAAGCCTGGGGGCACAAGCATGTCCATGCTTGGGGGAGAGATCTCGTTCAGCCAGGTTTCGGTGATGAATGTAATATCTATGTTGTGGGTAAGGATAGTGTCTGCCACTTCTGTTGCTTGTTTGGTGACTGACCTGCAGTTTATGAGCATGCAGTTGATGTTGGATCCTTCGTTCTTCAGATTCTTCGTAAACGGGGCCCTAGGGATAATGGTGAGGAAGGCAGGGGGTCTAATGTGTCTTGGGGGAGAGCAGTCTCTTCTGAAACCTGTGACAACCTGGATCTTGGAGCTAGAGGTGCCAGAAGTGTTTGTGTCATACGAGGTGGCCAGATCCATCGCTTTACTTGTGGACGTTGTGGCTCTGGTTCTTTTTGGTCTCTGTTTCAGGTTCGGGAGGGGGATTGTGGACCATCTGGGCCCTTGGGACTTGTGGGGTCTTGAGTGACTCCAGTTGGTGACTAATGGTGACAGATAGGAGTGTTGGATGGGTTTACTGGGTGTGGTGAGGTTCAGTAGGATTTCTGAGAGGCCCAGTATAACCGTTTCAAGCTGGATTTACAGCAGGGCAAGCCTCTGGGTTGTCACTCAGAGGCTTGCCCTGCTGGAAAGCCAGCTTGAAGCGGTTATACTGGGTATATTGTGGTGTGTATTGGAATTGTGTGGGGTTGAATTTAGTGGCGTAGAACTGTGAGTCGTTGAGTGAAAATGCTTATTGGAATTATGTGTCTTGCTGTGTAGTGCATTTATGTGGTTTGCTGGTATGTGGCACAAAGTGCATTTATGTGGGTTGTTTATGTTGTATTGTGTTAATGTTAAATGCAAATATGTTGAGTATGCTATTATGGACTCTCAACCATCTTTTCCAGTGAGACACGCATTGACATCAATCGGCTGCTACACCCCTCATCCTAAAACCTGAGGGAGAAAGTGGAGGGCAGAGCTCTCGTTTTACATAGCTCTGGAAATGTACAACACTTTAGGTGAAGACAGGGCTCTCTCCGCTATTAAAAACATGGCCAGATACTCAGTTCTCCAGGGAGCAGTTGGTAACTTTCACTCACAGTAACTCTATGCTTCCCCAATTTTATTATATCTGTTTTGTTTCCAATTACAAATACCGAGCTGCATGTATCATAACACAAAGCAGCACTAGCTAAAAAAAAGGGGGAAAACACTCATAGAGAGCTGTCTAAGTAAAAACATGAAACAGGCACTGGCTAAAAATACCCATTTTGCCAGCTATCTGCATGTATTCAAATGTATCACCTCAACCGTCAATGCTGCCAAGCGTACCCATGTCACGTATGACAGGTTAAATCAGTCCTAGCTTATTGGCAAACAGTAGATTGCATTCTGGAACTGTTTTTTTTTTTTCTTTGAGTATGAACTTGTAAATACAAGCCTGGAAAGCGTTTCTGGCTAAAACCCAGACTGCAAAAAGGAGTCCCACTTCACTTGGCAATTGACAGGTAAAGATGCCCCAAATGCACAATTGCACCTTTTTAATATTCGTAACGTCTGCCCAACCTCATGACTCCTCCACCATAAACCTTCATCTCAACTGTACTATCACAACGACTTCTACTTTTGTCCCCCATTTTTCTTTCGCCAACCATTCCCTCCCACTTTAGTTCAATTGATTCGAACAAAAAAAATCAAAAACCACAACTCTAAGAATGTATTTGTTTGTTAAAGGAAAACATAGGACTGAAAAACATGGTGCACTCCGATAACCAGAATTTGTTTTGTAATTCTAAGCAGGGCGGCGATGAAGAAACTATTTTAACGCATATGTAGGTTTATTTTTTTTCAGTCCTATGTTTTCCGTTAACAAACTAATGCATTCAGAGAGTTGTGGTTCTGGTGGTAGAAGTCAATTGACAACTCAAGCACCAGGCATAAAGAAGCAAACAATCTTATTACTTACCTTGCCTTTGACTCTTCCATAGTAGCCGGCCTTAGAGTGCCGCAGGAGTTCCTCTCGCCAGGTCTAATGATTTCACCTCATTGCGCGAAAGAGCGGATCTTTACAGGCACGTGGATTTAAAGCAAACCAGAAAATCCTATATTTTAAGATAGGAGACTAGCTATTAACAAACCTTATCCGGGAACGATGCCAACTCCATAGGGGAATATGCCTGCTATTGGGTATGAGACAGGGTGCTGTTTTCGTGTTTAATTCTTTCTATTTTGCTCAGAGTCCAGGCTACTGCTGGTAGTGTGTTTTCTCACACCATGTGTCTGCGTGTCTGCATGAAACCTTAACCTTAATGACCATTTCTTACCTGGTGTGTTGGCTATAGTGAAAAAAAATTAGGGGCAGTCTTGAAGGGTGCTCATGTAATAATTTGTTGCTTGAAGAACTGTCACAGACAGTGCCAAAAAGCACGGTTTCTCCAAAGGTTTGTGTCAATCATTAAAGTGTGTGCCACAAAGAAAAGGCACTGATTCTGCAGTAGTAGGGCCCCAGTGGAGAATTCTATGGCAGGAGGAATTTTACAACAAGCAGTCGGGACTGTCCCGGCAGCTCCAAAAGTAAAAGCGCGCACTGCCCGCTGAATGTAAACAAAGCACGTCGTCCTGCTTCAAGTAGGACAAACTCAATAAAAAGTATAGTGCTTACGGTGTAAGAACTGAAGTAAAGCGGCCAGTAGCCACGGGAGGATACAAATGACGACTTGGCTGTACTAAGGAGGGACTAACAAGCCTATTAAGGAATCAGAAGACAGCATTTACAAAGGGCAAAGGCACAAGCCAATTAAAAATATGGACGGGGGAATGGGCGGGGCTTCTCTCTCATACTGAACTACCACAGATCATCCCCAGAGCAGCGTGTACGCGCTAGCTCAGGCTCAACCTAAAAATAATAGGGTTAAGTGTTGTCTGGTATGTTAATTTTTGGGTCCAACGGTATGATGCAGTTTCTTGTACGTTAAAACATCCTAGGGGATGCTATTGAAAGCCAGTGTTTGATAAGAGTAATTTACAGAATGGTGCTGGCTGATTGCTCAGTTTAGGGAACATTGTAAAAGTAGGCAAGAGGGTACCTGCATGGCATGACTTTGAGTCCCTGAAAGCTCCACTCAGCCTTCCTTCAAACCTAATGTGCTGCAGTGTGATACATTGCACTTCAGTGTACTAGAGAAGTTAAGTAATTTTATAGTATCCTGCAGCATACTATACTATGCTAGAGTATGCTGAGGTATGTTGGAGTATATCTTTCTATTATTTTTTACAGTATGCTTAACTATTACAGTATACAATGACGTGCTATTGCATGTGTTTTTCCATTAAGTGTACTACTAATTTTTACATTATGGTACAGCTATGATTAACCTGCTGTCAAGGAATGACTAGAGGTATGCCATGATTTAGTACACCCCAACATGTCTAAATCCAGTGGTTTACTAACAGAAGCAAACAAAACGACCTCCTTGAAACATCCTATGTCTCACTAATGAAAGAAAAGGGCATGCTCCAAAGGCGTAATTCAAACAGCATAGCAGGTACAGTATATAAAATATCAGGTAAAACAATTATTAAAATAGGACTTTTCTACTACGTAAAATGCAAAAGATGAAGTGGAAAACATACAGGAAAAAGCTTTTACATTCTATTTTAATCTCAGTTGTAGCTGCTGTTTACATTGATGTTTAAAAAAAAATCTTTAAGAGTGAATAGAAGGCAACCACGATCACACCAAACATCAGCAAAGCCAAGAGGTCAGGCATTTTATTACGAATATTACAGACATACAAAAAATGACTCTCACAAGCATGGCCACATTTCCATTTCTCCCTATCACCCACAATCAGTACTATTATGTTTCTACCAGTGCTTAATTTGTAAAAAATAAATGGGTGCCACGGCCCTCATCAGGAGGCCACTGTAACTTGCACCACCCATTGGCCTTGTCAACGCTGCCATCACAGTACCTACACAGCAACTAATCATTAACCTGTATACAGGTGTGCCAATTCAAACTGTTTGAGACCCCAAAAGGTATAGCAATGACTTGGGGCGCCGTTCGTTGAGGAAGCCAAGTGACCTGCTACTTTGCCTGGCTATTTTTGAGAGAGCACATGCTCTGGAACTGAGCCCTGCATTGCCGGTGTACTTACAGCGGGAGGACCTGAACGACGGGACTGCAAGGACCAGCAGCCCCGTAACAGCGAGCAGCTGTGTCCTCTTCCCGCCCCTGCTGCTGCTACCGGAGCCTATATAACTTCTCACGGCCCCCACTTCGTGGTTGCCGTTCGTTGAGGAAGCCAAGTGGCCTGCTACTTTCCCTGGCTATTTTTGAGAGAGCACACGCTCTGGAACTGAGCCCTGCATTGCCGGTGTACTTACAGCGGGAGAACATGAACGACGGGACTGCGAGGACCAGCAGCCCCGTAACAGCGAGCAGCTGTGTCCTCTTCCCGCCCCTGCATCTGCTACCGGAGCCTATATAACTTCTCACGGCCCCCGCTTCGCGGGAGCCGTTCGTTGAGGAAGCCAAGTGACCTGCTACTTTCCCTGGCTTTTTTTGAGAGAGCACACGCTCTGGAACTGAGCCCTGCATTGCCAGTGTACTTACAGCGGGAGGACCTGAACGACGGAACTGCGAGGACCAGCAGCCCCGTAACAGCAAGCAGCTGTGTCCTCTTCCCGCCCCTGCTGCTGCTACCAGAGCCCCGCCCCTTCTGTCTGTAGCTGCTATTTCATCGACAGAGCATTGTGTAGCGCGGTCGCGCGCCGGGAGAAGCCCGGGACAAGGGCGGGACCGTTTGTGGCCGTTCGTGGACGGTAGAGGACGGGACGGGCTGTGTCCCTAACACTGGGTCTGTTATATGCTATTCGGGGGACATTATCTGTGTGAAATCGTGTGTTTTTAGTCCGTGAAATTAGTTGAACCGTTGTATTATTATTGTTGTGGGATCATGAATTCTTCCCCGGGTTGCTTAGGTCATAAGTCACCATTTAGAGGTTCAGTTGTTGGGACATTGGATACATTTATTATAAGAGCTTCATCGCTATTAGCTCATGAAATAGAACTCACGGAGAGGAGATTGTCGTTGGATACCCTTGTCGATAAACGCTCCTCACTGGGTTCTATTAGAAATGCTAAATCTCCTATTCCACCACCTACAACTATACCTGGTATAACAGACGGTACTTTGATAGGTAGTAGGAGCTCCCCACCCATGATTGGAATATTGTCGGAAGTTGCGCAAAGGTGTTATACTATTTCTGAGGAAGAAAGCTTGCCCAGCAGTAAGACTTCCTACTGCTCGAATAACCCAGATTTACCAGACTGCCCCACCCCTTTGTCCCCAGTTCGAACTAGATCGACCTCTGTTATTAAGCAGGGTCTGTTTAAGCCATCTACCGCCACTACTACGAAGGGGGCTTGCTTCAAAAAGAAAAGGGGGAAGGAAAACGATAGGAGTAAGTTACCTAAAATTATTAAACCTTGCCCCGCAAAAAATAATCGAGTAGCCCCTGTAAGTCAAGGTCAAGGGAAGGCTCGGCACGAAGATCCATCTAATTCTTCGGTATTGGCAGATAATATGCTTAATATGATGGGTGACAATTTTTGGCATAGACTAGATTTAATGTTAAATAAATCTGTCTTGCCGATCTATGATCGATTAGATCGTATTGAAAATAGGATTTCCTGCCTTGAATTGGTTTTTGCCTCTTCTCAAACTAGACCTGATCTGCGGGGTAGAGCCAGCAAAAGTGTCTTGAAATCAATACCCTGCATCCAAGAGGGACCGCCTGTAAACGTGGGGTTAGCCCCTCTACCACGGGCTATCATGACACCCACTATTATACCATCTGGCTCATCCGATATTAGGGTGCAACCTAATTTGTCTGGGGAGATTGAAGAGAAAGGACTTGGAAATGGAGGTAACGTTGTTACCATTAGACCTATAGGGCAACGGGGCCTCCAATCCCTTGACTTAATGGACCAAAGGCAATCCCTAAACCTTCCGCCCGAATCAACCCCTTATGTCGTAGTTCTTACAGGTGTTCCAAAATTGATTGATGGGAAACGGGAGGAGTTTCTGGACCTAAAATATAAGTGTATCCATTGGTTAAACCTACACAGGCCGTTACCAGTCGGGTGGATTGGGTTGGTCCTAAAGTTAAAACGGTAAAGGGAGACTGTGTTGTCTTGAATTTTAGAGATAGAAGGGCCGTGGAGCATATTTGTGCTTTGCCCTTAAGTAACTCGGTCTCCAACATTAATTCTTTACCACTTACATTTTTCTACCCTCCATTATGCTATAATAGGAGCCACCCGCGCCCATTAGTTTCCGGTATACCTGCTGAAAGGTTGGATGCAGGAATTCCCCTGTTCAACCGGTTTGAAGGCCTATCGGGCTTGGAAAACTGTGATTGACGGTTTACTGTCTCACAAGATAATACCCCCCCCCTGGGGAGCTACTTGACATGAATAATATCGTGCCCCGGGTAGGAGGCAATGGTGATCCTGTTATGACGTTGGTGAGCTCTTCCTCAGAGCAGGTTATTATTAACATGGACCCACCAGCCTGGGGAGTGGCGGTCATTTCATCGGATGCAGCTGATGATATGGCTCCCAGTTTGCCAATGGGTCCCACTCCAATTGAGAATGTATTTTTGCCTTTAGGTTTATCTCCCCAGACACTACCTGTTTGTTCTGGTTCCACTGATTTTGGCTATTATTTAGCCACTTGGAATATAGCCGGGTGGCAACGAAAGCGGGATATTTTGGGTTGGAGGGAGTTTGTTGGTTGCTGTGATATATTCTGTATGCAGGAAACCTGGTGTAAAGGACAAATTAA
This sequence comes from Triturus cristatus, assembly GCF_964204655.1. Lineage (NCBI taxonomy): Eukaryota > Metazoa > Chordata > Amphibia > Caudata > Salamandridae > Triturus > Triturus cristatus. The sequence continues at coordinate 593,579,310 of NC_140582.1, forward strand.
TTTTGATGGGTTTGTTTCCTTTAATCTCCCAGCCCAGGAATCCTCGTCAGGCCGTGCGAAGGGTAGCTTATCAATACTATTATCAATTAAACTACCTGTGGCCGTTAAGGAATACAAAACGATTGGTCACCATTCACAAGTGCTGTGGTTACAGCAAAAGCATGACCGAAATGTTCTGATTATTAATTACTATAATAACCTATTTAATCAGACACGATCATCTGCGATCATGGAATTAATGGATGTTCTTGATAAACTGTGTTCTGACAATCCTATTAATTTTGATATCATTTGGGCGGGCGATTTTAACATCTCCCTCTGTCCTCTATCCCAAATTGAGGTTTGTGGGTACGCTGCTGTTAGTGACGAACCAGAGCTCCATTTTCTACATAATTCTTACGGAGAGATGTTGAACTCTGTTATGGCTAAATATGATCTAGCAGTTTTGCAGAGCTCAAAGGATGTTCATGGCAATCCTGTTCCTACTTTTACTGGGAGGGGTGTTGGTACTGTTATGGATCACTTAGTTATTTCAAGGAATATCGACCCCCTCTGTGGAACCCCGGTGACTCTTAACCTTTCCGTCAGCGATCATAATTGTATTATCTTATGTCTGTCTTTATGGGGTTACAAGAATCAGGAGTTTGAAACCACTGTTAATGATGTTGTTTTAAGCAGGCCTAATGGTTATAGGATTAAGTGAACTGCCGCCAAATCAGACATGTACTTGAACAGAATTGTAACTCTCTGTCTACCCGAGATAAGTATGTGTCTTGAAGTAAAGGCTGCTCATCTAGGCATCCTACAATGTTTTAGTATAATTAATGATAATATCAATAAAGTTTTGTCTACCTCTAATGTAAAGCGAGATAAACAGAATTATGGATGGTTTGACAAAGCATGTACTAAGGCCTTGCAGAAGTTAAAGAAGGCTCTTTTGTGTAACCCCCGTAACAGGTTATTCATTATTAATCTTAGGATTGCCTATAAAGAACAGCTAAAACGCAGGAAACGCGAACTTCAGATTGAAGCGTGGGATAAATTGACGGCTGCGGTGGAGCTATCTAATAGTTAGCTCTTCTGGGATACCGTCAATAGTCCATTTTTAAGGAACGACGATGCCCCGACAATCACTTCCCAAGTTAGTAAGGAAAGCTGGGTCCTTCACTTTTTATCCATTTTTAATCCTAGCGATATTTCTTGCATGCCTAGTCAACCTACTGTTGTATGGCCTATTATCCCTCTCAATATTACACCCGCCGAAGTAGTACTTGCCTTAAAATGTAGCAAAGGCGGGAAAGCTCCTGGGCCAGATGGAGTGCCAATTGACCTTTATAAAGCCGACATGACTATATGGGGCCCGGTCTTATCTAATGTTTTTAATGCGGCTGCTGAGGAAACGATTCCGTTGACCTGGGGAGAATCTATAATAATCCCGATATACAAAAAGGGCCTTAGGTCTGAAGCTAAAAATTATCGCCCTATTTCTCTTTTAGACTCTTCATTAAAAACTATGAGTCGGGTCTTACTGTTCAGATTAGAAGAGTGGGCAGAGGATAATGGGATTTTGGCCCAATCCCAATATGGGTTCAGGAAAGGGCGGGGAACCCTGGAACAGTGCGTAAATTTAGATCTTATTATTGGGAAATATACACGCGCAAAGCAAGGATCCCTTTTTGTTTGCTTTGCTGACCTAAGCAGCGCATTCGATTTGGTTGATCATGGTTTACTATGGTCAACCCTTTTAGACTTAGGCGCCCCTCAGGCTATTATTTTCTTTTTGGCACGCCTCTATGCCAAATTGACTGCAAAAATACGCTATGGTCAAGAAGGAGAATGTACAAGTCAAATCACGGTGAGTCTTGGCATTAGGCAAGGCTGCGTGCTGGCACCCCTCCTTTTTTCCCTTTATATTAACGCCATAGAAGCCGATTTAAGAAAGGTTAAATGTGATGCACCGCAAATTGAGGGACAGGAGGTACCTGTGTTGCTTTATGCTGATGACACGGTCCTCCTCTCAAGAACTCCCATTGGTCTACAAAAACTAATAAACAGATTTTCGGATTTCATAAAGGAAAGAAAATTAAAACTTAACAATTCTAAGACCTTTATTTTACCATGTGGGCGTAAAATGAGGAATTTGAGATCCTTTCATATTGAAAATCATAAAATTCTTTTAGTAAATAAGTTTTGTTACCTTGGCGTCACGTTTTCAAGTAATGGCATGTGGCACGAAGAGATTTCAAATATTAAAGCCAAAATGGCTAGATGCGCCTACGGCGTTTTTAAATTCGCAACTAAATTGGGGGATCGCCGCATATTTGATATGTTACACATTTATAATAATAAGTGTGTCTCGGCAGCACTTTATGGTGCAGGGGTTTGGGGCTATTGCCCACATGGAGAGCTTCAGATTGAGGAAAATGCCTTCCTAAAAAAGTTATTATGTTTGCCCTTGTCTGCTCCAACTTCATTAATTCACAGCGAGTTGGGGCTGAATTATTTGTCGGACCTGATAGAGCTGAAACCTTTAATGCTATGGAGGTCGATTTGGTTGAAGGAGGAGACTGGGTTCAACAGAAGCATCATTAAGGATTGCCTCCGTCTAGATAAATGCCTACAAATCCCATGGTTAAAATATGTGGTTACTACTTTCAGGGACTTTTTTAAGATGAATATCCTAGATAACCCAAATTATGCGTCTGATATGTCAAAGTCTGTTTTTAAAGAACTTTTCTTAAGGGAAAAAGTTAATCAACGTCATTTTAAGAATATGCAGCTGGCAACCATGGCTTTTTATTATTCACAGGAACTTATTGTTGGGTTTCAGCCATACCTATCTCAAGTATCTAGACCTTCGCATCGGTTCGTATTGACCAGATTGAGATTAGGTATTGTTCATCATTTGGTGTCTTTCCTGTTAATAAAAAAATACCGCACTGTTCCTTGTCCATGTGATGGAATCACTAAGCAGAGTGTTACACATTTTCTCCTTACATGTGACTTGTATATGCACTTGCGTATAGTCTATCTGAAACCACTTTTAAAAAAAATATGGGTCTCGTACTCTGAAATCTGCTCTGACCCTATTATTTACTTTAAATGAGAGAGATATATGCTTTTTTACTGCCACGTTTATCCTGAAATCTGTTGCTGCTAGAAAAAGTATGGTTTTTTAACTTTTACGTTTTGACGGTCAATTAATGTATTATTATATTCTGTAAACATTTTTTTTTTATTATATTGTATTTGGTTTAATAGTTTAGTATGTTTTATATTTTTGTTGTCCTGTGCTTTTATGATTGTTTTTTTCACTAATCGAATAAAGCCTACTTTGACTTGACTTGACTTGGGCAGCAGGTATTGGTTGATTTTAACATATAGTGAATTAATAAAAAAACTGCTGTTCTGCTTATCTCTAATTCACACAAGCAGCACCACCATATGGCAGCTGTCAAAAGTGCATGTGTTGACAATTAAGTGCCAATGCCAAGCACCTACCACTGGTTTGTTCACTCACAAACACACAAGAACTTCATGGTGGTTGGAGTGGTGATGATGGTGGTAGGGGGTGTAGTACTGGTAATGGCGATGCTGTTCGTTATGGTGATAATGTGAAAGTGGTGATAGTGATGGTAATATTTTTTGTGATTATAATGGGGATGTGTTGGTAATGGAGGTGATAATGGTATTGATGGTAATGGGAAAGGGTGGTAATTGGGTGGTATTACTGTTATGGCTGGTAACAGTGGTAATATGTTTCGTGATGTAATGGTGGTGATGATGATGTTGGTGGTAATAGTAATGGTAATGATAGAGGTGGTAATGGTGACAATGTTTTTGGGTGTTCAGTAATGGTGGTGGTCGTAATGAATGAGATGGTAGTTGGGGGTGCGTGGCTTAACACGCGATGCGGACGGACGTGCCCGGGTAGAGCTCCCGACTGAGCTCCCCTACCCCGGGTCGATTCTCCGATGCAAACCATCCTACACGGCCCGAAACTGCTGGCGGACCTGTCTTGAGCCCCGGTGCACGTTCCGGCTGCCTCCGGTGAAGATCGGCGGTAAGACTCCGCACCGACCCCAGACGCGGGGTTGAGGCCGACTTGGCAGTGGCGCCGCTGGAGACCCCGGTGACGCACGTCCGCGGCTTCCGGCGGCCCACTAGGCCCTGAGCTGAGGGCTCCAGGGGGAAAATTGCAGCAATACGCAGAAGCCCGCGACCCTAACGGAGCGGCCCCCCACAAGGCTGGGGCTGGACTCGGAGCGATCTGGGAACCCCCCCCCCCCGGAGATATGATCGGGGGCGGTAGCACACCGAAGGCGGCCCTGGGGAACCACGTGGGAGGAGAATCGGACGCCTGGCCTGAATGAGAGTTACCTGCCTGGGGTCCCGAGGGCGGCGGAGCAGCGCCTGGGTAAAGACAGTGCCTATCCGCTACCACACTGCCGATGATGTCCTCCAGACGCCACTAGGGCTGACTCGCTTCCTGAAGGAGAGGACTACTCCCGCGGACATTGGAACCTAGGGGCGCATGAAGGGAAACTGTGACTCCCCCCCTGCTCCGAAACGGCTTACCATGAGCTAAGGCTAGTCCCCCCCCTTCCTGGAGAACACTGTGACCTGGGGACGGACTTAAACCGGCCAGGGGCAACACCACTGATGGATATGGCTACCATTATCACCGCTACCCGCCGGCGCCATGGGATCTGACGACGTGACTGGCTGAACCCCACAGGCCTTTGTAGCGCAGCACCTGCGCCTCCAGACACCGTGGGGGGTAAACAAATCCACAGAGAGGGCAAGAGACGCTGATGTGACTGCACAGCCTGGCGGGGAACACCTGGCGTCCGCCCAACCGACATCAAGCCCCTCACTACCTGGCACCTCTGGAGCCACGACGACCAGGGCACACTACATGAGATCCGGTGGCCCACAGCTGCAGAACCTAGAAACGCACTGGGATACGCGTGTGGGACACCCCTCTCCCTGGAGGCGACCTACGGCCCACAACGACAGCCTCGACGTCACAGGGGTGATTCACCACGCGGGATGGACCCCCACCCCCCCACGGCAGGAGGGAATACCTCGCAAGCACCGCCAGCCCCATGTCTGGAGGGGTGAGAACACGCATCGGATCAGGGAACGCGTCAACAAAAGGAAAGCAAGCGAAAGCGACGCCCAAGATGGATGCCGAACAAGTGGCATCGAAGCTGGACAGCGTCCTAGCAGCCATGGAAAGGATGGAAGAATCCCTCCAACAGACACACACCTCCCTGGAGACCAGAATAGATGGCGTGGCAATAGACCTAACCCACCTCAGGGCCGACCACAAGAAGCTACAAGATCGCACCAAGGCGCTGGAAGACATAATGACAGCCGTTGAACCAAAGGCGACGCAGACAGACAAACAAGTACAAGACCTCCTAACCAGAGTGGAATTTTTGGAAGACCGAGCCGAGGACGCGGAGGGACGGGCGCAAAGAAACAACATCCGCCTAGTGGGCATTCCGGAGAAATGGGAAGGGATGGATCCGGCTCGCCGTGTGGAGGACTGGCTAAGAGAACTGCTGCCAGAAGACGTGCTCTCCCCCTACTTCGTGGTGGAGAGAGCCCACCGAGTGCCCACGAGACCGCTTCCCCCTGGCTCTAACCCCAGACCGTTCGTCCTTCGTGTCCTCAACTACAGAGATCGCGATGCCATACTACGCGAAGCCAGGAAACTAGGGGAAGTCAACATAGACAATGCCCAGGTGATGTTCTTTCCGGACTATACTGTGCAAGTACAGAGACAGAGGCCCTCCTTCCTGGCAGTGAAAAGACGACTGCGCAATGCAGGCCTCAAGTACTCGCTACTTTTCCCTGCCAAACTGAGAGTGGTAGCACGAGACAAGACACACTTCTTTACGAGCTCTGAGGAAGCGGAGGCCTGGCTAGATGGAGGAATGCCCGAGGCGCCGAGAAGAGCGCTGGGAACTACCACCACAGAGCGGACCCGAGGACCAAGAAGACGACGCCGCCGCAAGTCGCCCACGCCTCCACTGGACAGAGATGCGACGATTCACTCCCCATCGGTGGACCTAATTCAGCACGAACAGCGAGATGCCCTATGCAAAGTAGCAGAAATCAGTAATTCCCCGATGCAATCACTTCATCCGGGCGCTAGCCCTGCCGTGTCCTTGACGGATGATGAGGCGATCTATGGTATCCCGGATACCCAGCGCTCTGGGGACCCCCCGGACATCACGCCGCAAACAGTGGATCTCTTTGGCTGACTAGAACCAGGCTGCGGCCCACCCCCTGAAGCACGGTACAGGCCTACCTACGCTCCTGGCTAGTTACCTCACCCCCCATTGGGAGAATCATGGGTCTACCTGCGTCCAGACCATCTCTGCTCCAAGAACTCGAGGAAGGAGCCGGACACTGTGAGTACATTTTCTGTTTGTAGACACAAGACTCAGTCACCCACAGCACAGTCACGAACACCTGACCTATGATGATACCCCAACGATCTGATGTCACAAGAGACGCTCGGAGAGGAGTATGTTCCCCTGAGACCCTTGCCCACGCCTGGTTGACACCCGGGTAAGCCACTGACGTGGCACTGAGCGGCAGGCACTGAGCATCCGCCAGACAGCAGCAGCCTCCACACCTCACCCGGGAGGGACGCCGAGCTCTCAAAAACTACACCGTTTTGTTTACTGTTAAAACATAAACCACAAGATACCCCCTAAGACTGTATAGTTTACGAGCTCACTCAAGCGTTTGGACGGCGACATGTTGTACAGCCGACCTTTTGGCATTTTTGACTTTGTTGCCATGTTGAGGCTATATGTTTTCCCTTTCTTCCCTATCCCCATGTACTGCTGGAGATCATGGCACTGCACACAAGGCACCAACAATAACCTTGCGGTGGGGGCGAAGCGCCGGACTTGGGGAAACACTGTGCTGGGCGTTCCACCTTGGGAGGGAGCGGGGGACGCTCACACACATGACTGCTAGGGCTAGTGTACAAATATGCACCTGGAACGTCAGGGGAATGCACACACCGGCTAGACGCTACCACATTTACTCATATTTAAAGCGACATAATATCAGCATAGCGCTACTCCAAGAAACGCACTTAAACAGGGCTGAGGTATGGGCGCTGCACCGCAGATGGCGAGGGCAACTGTATGCCACGGACTATTCCTCATACACTCGCGGAGCACTGATATGGATCCGCCGTGGGACCCCTTGGGAGGTCACAGATGTTGCAATAGACCGGGAGGGCAGATTTGCCGCTGCACAAGGTAGGCTAGATGGACAGCAAATTGCACTAGTGTCCCTATATTCCCCCAACGTCGATCAGGGCGGCTTCCTGGTGCGTCTTTCAGCGACTATGGCGCCTTGGCATGCAACCTCGTGGATACTGGGGGGCGACTATAATTGCACACTGGACACAACACTGGATCGCTCCTCCCCACCCCCAGCTAACGCCTCCACACGGGGAGCCACGAAAGCACTACTGGAGTGGGCCACACAGTGGGACCTGCAAGATGTTTGGAGAATACGCAACCCGGGGACACGGGCATATTCCTACTACTCAGGTGCTCATGGCTTGCACGTCCGCCTGGACAGGTTCATGACGTCTACTGGCCTTCTACCCCACGTAACAGATACACATTACATGGGCCGCACGCACTCAGACCACAACCCACACTTTTTGTCCATATCCTGGGAACAACCGCACCCCCCTGTGCCCACATGGCACCTGCAACCTGCATTGTTACTGGACGCAACTTTCCGCGGTTCCCTTCTCATGTTTGCTGCACAGTACTTTGAAGACAATGCAGGCACGGCGTCCTCCCCTCAGGTGGAATGGGACGCCTTCAAGGTAGTGCTCCGAGGGCACTGTTTGAGAACACAGGGCCACATGAGACACCAACTGGAGAGTGACCTAACTAGGTTGGAGTCTGACTTGCTCGCCAGGGAGGAGGGGGCTATAGAAGGTGATGAGGACCCGTTACACGACGCCCACACAGAACATGCGCACTTATTAGAGCGACTCCGAAACATCAACTATGCTGCACACTCAGCGAGAACACACCACCTAAGCGACGGACCCGGCAAGCTTTTAGCCTGGCTGATTTCCCAAGAAGCCCGTTCAGCCCCAGTGGCAGCCATACGGACAGACGGAGGGGAACTAGTATACACACAACGTCGCATACACGATGCCTTCATCGCCCACTATGAGGCATTGTATCACTCCCGCCTCCCTGTCCCCCACCCTGATATTGCTGGCTACCTCTCCCCCTTGCAAATGCCACAACTGACTATCGCACAACAGGATGAACTGGGAGCCTCACTCGCACCGGACGAGCTCCGAGAAGCAATATTTAACCTATCTAATGGCAAATCCCCGGGCCCGGACGGGCTGCCAGCTGAGCTTTACAAGGCTGGCTTGGATATTCTCGTCCCAGAACTTCTGAGAATGTACAACGCGGCGGAAGAAGACGTCGCTTTACCCCCAACATTAAATGAGGCCACTCTGGTCTCTATCCTCAAACCTGACAAAGATAGCACACGGATGGGCTCTTATCGCCCCCTGGCGCTGCTAAACATGGATTACAAGATACTGGCCTCCGCATTAGCCCGGAGGCTGGCCCCCCATGTGCCCCACCTGGTACACCAGGACCAAAATGGCTTTGTCCCTACACGCCACACTTCTCACAATATCCAACGACTCTTTCGGGTGCAGGAGTACGCTACTCAGCAATGGCCCAGAGCGGGATGCCTGATACTGGACCTGGAGAAGGCCTTTGACTCGGTCGAGTGGCCGTACCTGAGAGCAGTTACGGAGAAGTACCAACTAGGGGGAGGGTACGAAGCCATGGTCGACCTACTCTATGACAGACCGACAGTCCGAGTCCGCACGGGCCAGCTCCTTTCAAATGCCATCCGGGTCCGCAGAGGCACTAGACAAGGCTGCCCACTGTTGCCATTGTTGTTTTCCCTGGCCATGGAACCCCTGGCCACGACTCTCAGGGCACATGGACCTGAATGGGGAATCCCATTAGCGGACGGCTTGCATGCGGTGTCGCTGTACGCGGACGACCTATTACTATACGTCAGAGATATAACTGACATCCCCGCCTCCCTTACTGACATTTTCCGCACCTTTGAGGAAGTGTCGGGCCTGAGAGTCGATTGGTCCAAATCGGGGGCCTACCCCTTTAGTCCGGACATGCCTGAATGTGACATCCGTCTGGGCGGGGACAAGCTGCAGTGGTACCCTACTACCTTTCGCTACTTGGGGATACGAATATACAGGAACCCAACAGACATCTTGGAGGGGAACCTCCTCCGAACAATAGCTTCCATCCGAGCGCAAATCGGCTTCTGGAACACCCTACCCCTCAATGTGCCTAGCCGCATTGCGCTGACTAAGATGATTGTGCTGCCTAGACTACTTTATTATTTTGCAAAAATACCCACGTATGTTCCCACCAAGCTATTCCGCGACCTAGAGGTGCTGCTGCGCAGCCTCATCTGGAACAAGGGGAGACCACGAGTGGCGCTGACCAAACTATACATGCCCACAGAAGCGGGAGGCTTGGCAGTCCCTAACATGGAGCTATACTACCTCTCGGCGCAGATGCAATGGGTGGCGGGATGGCTGAGCGGCAAACACCTCGATGATACCGCCTCGAACACAGCTGCCTGGACACGAACGCAAATTAACACGCTGTTCCATCCGATCACCCGCACTCAATGCCCCTCCCAGATATACCTGGCGGTGGCGCGCAGGTGTTTCCTGCGGTGCCTTCGTCTCACATGAGCAACTAAGCCATATGCCCCGATCTTACCACTTTTAGACACACCTGGCCCGACGGGACCGCTTACTGAAGCCCACTTGACTAGCTGGGAGCGTGCAGGGGTGGACACGCTGAGTGACCTATATGCAGATGGTGAATTGCTCACCTTCACAAACCTGACTGATAGCACAGCTCTCCCGACGGGGCAGTTCCTACTGCACGCGTCCCTCTTGCGCACGCTTACTACTTCCTGGGGCGACATCACAGAAGATCTCCCGATGCACAGCTTTATACAATACCTGCACGTCATGGGCAACGGCTCGCACATCATACACTGGCTAGCGCAAGCTCTACAGGCACACTCGCAACCATCCACACTACCGCTGAGAGAACAATGGGCAACAGACAGGGGAAGAGATTGGACAGATAAAGAATGGCCATTGATCCTGGCTGGCCCGACCAACATCCCACGTAATCCCCGCTTCAAAATTATACAATACTACATATTGCAACGTGCATACCTCATGCCCGACAAGATAAATAGATACTTCTCACTAACGGACGCAGCTTGCCAGCGCTGCTCGCTACCGGGAGCAAACCTCCTACACATGCTGTGGCCCTGCCCTGATATACGGGCATATTGGGACGAAATATTGACACTACTCGCGCGCGACACTGACGAGCAACTGCCACATACATGGGAGACGTGCATATTAGGATTGTATAAGCGCACAAAAAACAACAAAGTGCAGGCACGCTTCTGGGACATGGGACTCATAACGGCCAAGCGCTTGCTCACTAAACACTGGAAGGCTACGACCCCCCCGCACACTAGACACTGGAAAGCCTCCTTCATCAACTGGGCACAAGCGGAGAGTACGGTGCTCCTTCGGGAGGAAACCGCGGGACTCCGGAAATTCCCCATCGCCCAGCTTTGGGATGACCACCTTAAAACATTTCAGATGGCCTGCCAGGAACAAGGGATAACCTGAGACTATAGATCTAACCGATCTCTTGATGTCAGTCAGAGACGGCTCTAATGCTGCAGCGGAGCTAACTCCCTCCCCCCCCACTCGCCTCTGGTGGCCTCTGCTCCCGCCCTAAATGAGACCGACACCAGAGATACATCACCATGCGGATATAACACACCAAACGAACGCTGCTGCCGCGATTCGACGCTACTCACACATCAACTAGCTGGGAACACAAACGAGAAGGCATAACCACCTCGCCCCACTCTGCCCTTCTCCCCCCAATGTAGCAGAGCACCCTGGGCACCAAGAAAATAAGTGTGGGCATCGACACTTTGGATTTACAACCTGACTGGGGGTTCCTCCCCCCCTCCCGTCCGCTGCGTCCCGCGCACAGTGCACAGCCCCGCCGTGCCCCACTGGACGGCTGCTGACCCCCCGCTGCAGCACCTGATGATCTCCCCCCCCCTCCCCTTGACCCCAGCTGAATTTACAACCCTAACCCCTACTCCCTCTACTGCCACACAAGCGTAGGGAACAGTTTGTTTACTGGTCAAGTTCCCTGGCTGGACTCCTATCTTATCTCGGATAACAGATGATGGGCGCATCGTCTGGACTCCCCGAAGCGATACCCTATTAAACACACACCGCTCTCTGGCAGCAGAGATGCGATGGCATACGCGCCCTACAAGGGATGGGTACATCCAGTGCTCTCAGTGAGATCTTGACAAGGGCACATTGAGTTGAATACTGGACATAACCCCGATAACCAGCGGATTCAGGGGTGTAGCGATGGGGGGACAGATGTGCGCCATGCGGCCAGCACATGGACCCTAACTATGAAGCTGCAGACTAGACTCGCCGAACTTAAGCGTTAGCTTCTATGCCTCAGTGAGCTATACCGAAACACTACTGCCACGCTCCGGCAAGCATTGCGAACACAACGCTGACACTGTGCCGCCCGGGGACCCCCACGCTAATGTTTAACCACGGCGATTTGCGCAACTCTCAATAAGGGCTTGGGTGACGACCGCAATGGCCACAATGCTTGCTGCGTTATCTCTGTTACCGACACTAAGAAAAAGGAAAAACATAGACCTGTCATTTATTAAGATAATTACCTAATGACTGTAACAATACCACCATGTACAACGCCACCGGACCCCCGGGTTACCGGCTGAATGGCTGTGTCATATTATCTGGAAACCTCTGCTTAATGTCTAATCGATTAGCCACCATGGATGGTGAATGTATACTGTATGATGACACAGCTGTGAACAATAAAGGTCTTCCAAAAAAAAAAAAAAAAAAATGAATGAGATGGTAGTTGATATAGTGGTGATATTGATAATGACAGGAACATTGGGGCTGGGGGTAATCACAATGGTGGTAATGGATAAAGGATGGTGTTGTAAAACCTCTAATATAACACACAGCCCAAGATTCACAAAGGTTTAGCATTGGGTTAGCGTTACTTTTTTTAACGCTAAACTGACACAATATTTTGGGTATTAACAAACCAACGCAAATTGGTATTTGTGCTGGTTTGTATGAAAAAGTTAGGAATATTTGTTCCTCGGTTTTTTGAGCCCAGAGTTGTTAATAGCTTTGCATTACTTTGGCTAAAAGAGTATTACTTGGAGGTGCATGGGTGTTTCCATGCTTTTTGATGCTAAACCCTATCTATTAACATTAGTAGGAAAGGGTTTAGAATCAAAAGTTAAAGCCACTGGAAAAAAGGCGTAAAAAGAATAAATCTTTTCATTTCTCCTTGCTTTTCCGACTTTGAATGTATGCTGTACTGTACAGCACACACACAAAGTAGGGGAAGTTTTTAAACTTGTCTAGCCATAGTTTTTTGTACAAAATCAATGGTAGACTCTGGCATGCATATTAGCAATATGGTGCTAAGGTGTGTGAAATCAGGCAGCTGAAATCCGAGCTGGCACTAGGGAGAGGGTAGGAGAGAGTCTTGTCTCTGCAGATATGAATCTCTCCTGCTTTCTCCCTGTCAAGCAACGCAGTGCAGCATTTTTGGCTGAGGCGCTGCATTCCGTGATTCTTTTGAGAATCTGGGCCATAGTGTTACTCAGAATATTGTGCATTAATGTCTCTAGAGCAGACAAAAAATAGCAACGCTCCCTTATAAAGGTTATTTCAGTGGCACAAGGATTACAAGAAAAAGCAAGCTGGGAGTGGAACTGATGGTGCTAAGTGCAAACTCTGATCTGTTCATAAATGTTACCTTTGCAGATCTCTTTCAAGGAGCTTAGTCGGTTCGAGCAACAGTTCTCTCTGACTGATAACTGTGACTATACTGAGTGATTCTAGAGCTCAAATTATGCGATAGCACCCAAGATCTCTGCCACAATTTTAGGCTGTCTGTTATCCTATGCGGTTGGACAGCTAGAGCAGCACCCGTTTTACCACCCTAGGCACCGGAAAACTGCTGCTTGTTAAAGGAGCATTCAAAGCTTGTACCACGTTAGGGTAGAAATATAGCAGAATGTGTTCAAATATCTAAAGTAAACAACTGATTGTAACACAATAGCATAAACAAAGCAGCAGAACAACACATTTAAAACATAACGGGTATACCACAATAAAACAGTCAAATGAGAATGCAACACAATAACCACACAAAAAAATCACATTTCAGTAATAGTTTTATGACAAAATATTTTTTACCAAAATTATCGACATAATATATATAGCACAATACTTCATTTATTCAAGAGCATGAAGCTATTCTATTTCTATTTCTATTTATTGGCTGCCCAGGGCTTCCCAGCGCTAAAAGAATTCCGACAGTGAAGAGCTGAGCCAAGACCTAATTATTGTGGGAAAAGCCAGGTTTTAACATTTTTCCTGAAAGCTAATTCGTTTGGGGCAGCTCGAATTTCTAGTGGGAGGGCATTCCACAGCCTAGGTATTAGATGGGCAAAAGATCTGCCTCCACATCTGGCTCTCTTACCTCTGGTAGCCCTAAAGAGCTGTTGCTGGAGGATCTGAGATGTCTGGAAGGGATGTGCCTGGATATCAGGTTCCTCAGTTTTTCGGGCCCAGAGTTGTTAATAGCTTTACGAGCTATGCAAAGAGTTTTAAACTTAACTCTAGCCTCAATAGGTGGCCAGTGGAGCTGTTTAAGTGCTTCCCTAGCAGAGATGCGGTTGGGGATCTTTAAAAAAATTCTAGCTAGAAAATTGTAATATAATTAAACTGTTTTAATATATATACCATACGAAAATGCACTCCTGCAGAATTGGCCACACCAAGTGGGTGAAGCGGTTAACTGATGGAGCGGATTGGTATAGTAACTATAGCAAAGAAAAAAAGTATATTGTAGCATAAACACATGACGCGTTGCGGCCTCAGAGGGTCTTGATTACATGACAACCATGGGGGAAACATCGCCTTTAACCAGAATGTGATAACATAGAAAAAGAACTTAACACTGTGAAAACAAAATGCAAACTAAGCGCCAGTTGGTAATCTGTTAAAATCGTGGCGCATGAGTAGAAAAGTGCCAACAGGATATAAAGTGTGCTGTAAACCAATGTCAAATGAACATATTTAACAGAAAGTCGACAAACATATGACTGGTGACATTATGGGATTTTTAGAAAATAAAGCAATATAGTCGCATATTGCGTTATACATTTCCGCAGTAGAAAATGTACAAACTTTCACCAAAACAAGCATGCCATAAGGCAAACATGGTAATGCAATGTCACAACAAAATCTACATATTTAGAGTTGAAAATTATATTATATTTCTAATAATGCGATATAGTGTACGATGTCAGAATACAGATAAGGTTTGTTTGTCTTCTGGCCAATGAATTTTAGAGATCAAACGGTTAAAGTTGGTAATATGACTTAGAAAGTCCTTATTATCTTGTTTTAGGTGAGATAGTTCAGCATCGCTGACCTGCGCAAAGGTGTGTTTTGCAAATGATTTTCACATGTGTTCCTTAAAGGCTGTAACATTGTACAGACAGTACAGCATCGGTATTGTCCACTAGTGGAATGGACACATTACACGGTCGATAGGAAACGACGAATGCAACTTTGGCGGCATCACCTGAGAAGTCTGTGGGTCTGCATAAGAACTGCAGGTGGCACTCATTCATAAGGATCCCAAACATACTGCTATCCCCTCCAAATTGTTTGGGAGTAGCTAATGGTACAAGAGTTACAACCGTGTGATTCACCGGCTGCGTCCCATTGGAACTACATTCTCTTGATTGAGAACATGCCTGGTTCCATGATAGGATAGGATTCTGGGTCTTTGGAATTGCTCCGGTTGTTTTTCCCCAGGGCTCTACTCTGGGTTTATTTCTAAGCAACCCCGCTCCGAAGAGATTGTTTTTCTTGTTTAAAGCTGTGTACCTCTGCTTGAACTGCGACTAGGGCACGAGCAAGTTCCTCCATGGTAGGATCTTACATCCCAAGGGGGTGGGGGGTTCTGTGCCTTTGAAAAACTCTGGCCCATCTTCGTTCGGGCCGATTAAGTCATTGTAGGCTTGGCTTTCTGCAAGACACCACTCACCTGAAATACAGGGTCTGTGGGAACGAAAATATTCTGCCCTCTCACCTTTAGGCTACTCCTCAACACTTGAAGTGAGAGCAAGCATGGGCGATAGCCTTTGGAGGAAAAGGGGTAGGACAGGAGAAAGAAGGGATAGGTGAGGGAAGGGTCGGCTCTCGTAGGGTCTGAACAATCTGCTCTGTCTCTCAAAGATCCTCTCCCACAATCATAACGCACACCTTAGGGACAGAACACAGAAATAGAATTACTCTTGCAACAGAAGCGAGGTCATGTAATACAGATAGACAATGCTCAATCACTGATTTCCTCCATAGTGTCCCAACATTTTGCACTCTTATTTGAGTCTTCGAAAGGTAAGTCAAGCTCATTCACGAAGCCCCAGGTCTCCTATTCGTTGCATAGGAAGACCGGGAACAAGAATTATCCTATTCTGGCATAGAATAAATAGTTTTCTCAAGTTGCCTTGAAGTCAAGTCGTGTTGGTAGTTCTTATCTCTGTACTATTTTTAGCAGGGATACTTAGTATTTGTAATGAAGCAAATTAGGTTAATGAAATTCAAGGTTCAGTGCACTGACCAAATGCAGTTAATGTTCTCTGAAATGCTCTTTTCTTTTGCAGGTCCTGATCGGGAAGCTGTAGACCTGTAGAGAGAGTCAGCAGAAAGCAAACGTACTCCGGAGGGCCACTGAGGACACAATCCGAAGCAGGAGAACCTTCTCCCTAGGTGAGTATGGAAGTGAAGCAAGATCTGGGAGTCAGGGTGTGGTCTTTATAGACTGTCCCCTAAAATAGCAGCCAAATCTCATGAGGACTCAAGATCTCGCAAGAACGCGTTGGAAGGAGGCCTTAATAGAAAGAGCGGAGGCAGGAAAGGGACTTCAGAATTCTGAGGGATCCCTGGATCCTATTAATAAATAACATGCAAACCCCTATTAAGAGGAAGGACTGTACCTAGGGTGGCATTCTACATGGCACATCATGGTGGAGGGGGCAAATACCTGACCTTTGGATCACATTAGGTGCTGAGTGGCATGACTGCTGTGCACAGTCTATGCGTACATAGGGTGCATGATGCACAGGTAATGTCAAGGACCATTGCATCTCCTTGGAGCTGTCTAGGGAGGTTGAGTTTTCAGGTTTGTTACCGCCCATGGCCTTGAGCCATGATTGCTCATTGTCAATTGGATGAATTTGGGCTACTGTTTTCCATTGCTGCTCTGGCCTGTCAGAGGATGCATACTTTTGATTACTACTTTGTTTGTCCTGAGAGGGTTCCTGCTCATATTTCATGTCTGTTGGTCCATGTCCCCTAAAATGTTGAAGAAAGTTCAATGATGTCAACAATCTCGTGGTCAGAACCTAGTTTTGGGCAGTATCTTGTGCAGCTCTGATTTGAGCCTTCTAGATTATTCAGTATCTCCATGGGTGAGATTTCTTCTGATGCCAGTCTAAGTGACATTGTGGGTGGCAAACTATCTTGTTTTACCTAGCATGTACTGCTAAATGATGATGTTTGGTGACTTGCTCTTGTAAAGTACTCATGCAAGATGTTACTCGAGGAACTGATGGTTTTGCCTTGTTTTACAGTGGCTATCCCAGGGCAATTTCCTTCACCGACCACCTGTGCTATCTTTTGAACCTTAAATGCCTGCTGCATCATGGCCATATTGTTTAGAGTATATTTGCAGGCAACTGGCCCGAGTGCCATTTCACCCATCCAGGAGCCTTGATTTTTGCTTTCTCTGCTTTCTTCAAGTAATGGCTTTGAGTTTTCAGATCTCCAATGCTCTGTGAGAGACCTTCCAATTTAAAGCAAACCTGATGGTGGATCTCACAGGAGTCGCTCCCACTGAGGGGCTATGAACTTTGCTGCTGTTGATTCCATTGTTATTTCCTCTGAAATCTGCGTACTCGATGCCTGATACATGAGAGAATCCTTCAATTTGTACTGCTCCTTAAAGTTTTGCAGATTAAGTTGTGGCTCTTCTCTTGCTTCACTCATCTGCTGTGATACCCATGTGGACTTCTGTTTCTTGTGCTCATTGTCGCACCTTATTATGCTGTGTTACCAGGAGTCACCTGTGCGTTGTGAGCAGACCGATGTGGAGAGCCTGGAGCGCTAACTATATGGAATATAGGGGCTGAACTGGAGCTCACAGAACACACCATAAATAGCACCCAGCCCTGAATGGGTTACCTGCTCGAGTCTTGGGCTCTCTCTCTGCAGTAGCTAGCTATGGCCACTGCACTCAGTCATGCACTGACGCACACTCAAACAATCATGATCAATTCTCTCTCAAGACTTCCTTGCTTATGGTCTTCTTGTACCTCTCTATGCCTCAGGGCTGTGCCTTAAGCCTCTAAGCTTAAAGGCACCCCATCTGGCCACCTGAATATCTTGGCGAGAAAAGAGGCAGAGGGGCAAATAAAACTGCGGGCAATTGAAGGCAGTGGTGAGCAGTCAAGCGGCCAGGGGTATACAAGTGTCTTCAAGCCAGATCCTCAAGGCGAGGATGTGCCATGTGAACCCGCAAGGAGCCCACATCAGCCCACATATTGCGGTGGCCTCTCAGAAGCCAGGACCACAAGATAGCTGCAAAAAGACCATGAGAAACCTTCAGAAACTCCTGCTCCATTTCAGCTAACATTGACCAACACACATTTCTGCTATGACCCAAACACTTGCTGAAGCAGTGTGTTAATTAGGCCTTTACTAAATAAAGATATACTTTCTTTGCATTCCAGGGCAGAGTCCATCTGACATATTCCATTGTGGCGAAATGTGCATTTGTGGATTTGCCGCCATGATGGAGATGCTTGAACTTTGTACTGCCAGACGGACTAGAAGTGGCTGGGTATAAGGTTTGTGCTAGAAGTTGTGGCATGATACCTGCGCTCAGAGATAACCAAGACCTTTTGCCTAGTGAGTTTGTACATTGTATCAGTATAAGTGACATCCTGTGTTTAACTGTCATCCTATTATTCTCTGTAAGCTAGTTTAAAGTCACCAGACATTTTACAATTGAGGAATGTTGTATCCAGCAGTATGGCTCTGTGTTCTCTATAGTTCTAATTGTTGTTGCTTTGGCAAGTCTGTCTGAACAATGTTTTAACATTGATGAAAAACAATGATAATACCTTAGACAGGAAAAAAAATTGCAGAATAACTCTGCAGCTCCATCACATGCAGACATTGACTACTGATCAGACAGTATTGAGATAGACCTAATCTCTGACTTTATCTGAATAGTTAACCGCCTGATGCCGCATCGATGTGAGGAGAAATCTTAAATTTGATGCTCACAGAGATAACTTTCACGCCCTCTTTGCAGCCTGATGCAGCCTGCACAGAGTTCGGAATTACGCTGACTGACTGCTCCAAATCAGACAACCGCAACTTCATCCCCAATCTAAAACATCACAGATGGTTCTTCCCCTGATATTTTTCAAGATGATCTTGTTGCCAGTGAGTACTCTATGTTCTAATTTTTATTTCCACTGTTTTATTTTGATATGAACGCTTTGCTTGCTACCGCCGATCTGTCAAGGCTAATCCAAGATGGCGGTCGTGATGGACATTTCAATGAAACACGTTCTCTCCATCTCCAAAAGTGCTCCAATCATAAATTCCTTCTGAACTTCTGCATTTGCTCTACAACATAAATATGCAACTGTAAACTAATATAAATGGATAATATGACTACATCTAGTATATAATATATATGTGCAACCTTTGCTCGCATATCCCAAACCAGGTTGGTGACCATATAAGCATTCACCTCAGTGTTAGATACCTCTTCCAGATTCTTTATAGAGCACTTAAGAATTAGAGCCAGATACACTGCTAAACCAGATCTACATTCTTCCTCCCCTTATTTGGGACAATGGACTCTAAACCAATTTTAATACCTGTCAGCCTTAAGGTGGTCTTTTCTCAAACATTTTGCCCATTTTTCCTCCATTTTTGCTGAAAATTGTTTTTGTTGGCCTCAGGACTGTACCACTGCCAACCATTGCTAAAGTGCCGGTGCTCACTCTCCTAAACATGGTAAAATTGGGTTACACCAAATTGACATAATTAATTTACTTTTAAGTCCCTTGTATATAGGTATACCTTATACCCAGGGCCTGTAAATTAAATGTGACTAGTGGGCCTGCAGCATGTATTGTGCCACCCACTTACGTAGCCCCTTAAAACATATCTCTTCCTTGCCAGTGCAGCCCGAATGCAGTTCTAAACTGCCAGTTCAACTTAGCAATACCTACACTCCCCTTTTATTACATATAAGTTGTCGCTAAGTTAGACTCTAGGTAGCCCACAGGGCAGGGTGCATTGTAATTCAAAGGATTGGACATGTACTTTTAAGTTTTACATATCCCGGTAGTAAAATACTCCTAAATTCTTTTTTAACTATTGTGAGGCCTACCTTTCCCATAGGATAATATTGGGTTGCCTTATTACATTCAATAAGTGCTAACTTGATTAGGAACACCTAAGCATTTTATGTTTGGTATCTATGAAATTGTTATTAAAAATCCTCTTTAATGGTAAAGTCGGAATTTGAATTGCAATTTTGAAAATGGCATTTTTAGAAATTTTGCATTTTCCTGCCCTTTGCCATTTGGTGCCTGCAGCCTCTTCTGGGTCACAAGCCTGGGTTGTCAGGTGGAATTGTTTATTCCTCCCAGACAGTCACACAACAGAGGTTTTAGGTGTGCAGGATAAGGATTGGAGCTGTGCACAGCCCCACTTGCAACTGAATCAGCTATACCCTGCCTTCACACAAAGGCCTGCCATTACTGCATTGTCCCTGCAACCAGCCTGAAGTCAGGGAAGGGGGGTAAGCATATTCCAAGCACTTCAAAGAGAAACCTTGGCAAACTTCTCCTACTTCAAAGAAGACACAAGGTATAAAAATCGGGCCTTCGGACCAACTCTTTTGTTCACTTTCTAGACCTGCATAAGGACTCTCAAAGGGATGCTTGCTGTTGTGGCCTACTGTGTACCCCATAAGACTGCTTTGCTGCACCTGGAAGGACTGCTTTGCTTCTTGAAGCATGTCTTGAACCCTCAGTGGCCTACCCTGCTGCATGAGCCCTGATTCATCACCTGAACCCAGGACTATCAAAGTTACTGCAAGGTCTAGTTTCCTGGTCTCCTGTTTAGACCCACATTACATAACAGGCTCCCACCATCTTGAATCCACCTGGACCTGGTCTGCATGAGTTCTATACCCCCAACTGGTGCCCCTCCAAGGCTTGTCACTTGGTTGTGGTGCTAACGGCGTCTTGATAGGCAAAACCCAAAATTTAGGACTTATACATTTATGGGCTAAACTCTACTCTGAGAACTGAGGGAAGACCAGGGCTAACCTGCTCGTCTATTTACCCAATTTGCTTTCCTGGCTGGCCTGACTTCACAGTAGCTCCCACTATGTTCTTTCTGCAGCACAAAATCCTGTTCAGTGGTCCTTTGCCAAGGGGGATCAGTCCCTGTGGAACTCTTACCTACTACAGTCTTCAGTCTCATCCCTCTGAAGATGTTCGGCTTCCAAAAAAGTGACAAACAGGCTTATTTATGAGAGTTCTGCATCATTTTTGCACCATGTAAAATGGTACATGCTTTAAATGGCCTCATACATTTTGAGTAAGGTGACGCAGTGCAAATCGTTACGTCATCTTACTCTGCACTTGGAACACATTCAATGGGTGTTTCTGTGGGTTTTCCCATGCACACCCACGTATTTTGATGCTGCTCCAGATTTACAAAAACAGGTAAACCTGGGAAAGAGACAAATCCTTATGCCTCCTGATGTGACTGCTAAGTTACTGCCCTGATCATGCCTGATGTAGACACCCCTTTGACAAACTGTATGGCTGCCCCAGGCAACATGAGTCACCTGCCCCTGCTGCGATGTGTGCATTTAGCCCAGGTTTCAACCATCTTAGACAATACCCACCTCTAAGCCTAGGGCAGGGCTATACAGGACATCATACTCACAGTTAGGGAATACAACTGTAGACCTTGCAAAGGCCATTCCTGTCCAAACAAAAGGAAAAGCATGCCTTTGATGACAAAAGGAAAAGGGTGCCTTTGATGACTTAAAGCAACTTGACACCTCTGTGTATCTTCTGTTCACAAGTGCCACAAAGTGGTTTAGAATGTACTATGTACTATATATGGGGTTGTATGCTTCTGCATGCCAGGAGAACACCATGTTTCGAGCTCCTGGCATTCCTTTTACAAATCACTGTTCTCAGATATGTTAGTGTAGTTGGCTCGGCGGACATCCATGAATCCTACAACTCCCAGAATGCACTGATTTGGTGAATAAAACCCCGGTACTTGGTGATTGGAGTCTTCGAGGCACCTGGCAAAGTTAGGCACGGGAAAAGATTTGATGGCTCCGCTTGCACCCCTGCCAGCCTCTAAAAGTGCAGGTCCCTTTTGTTAATGCGTAAAAATAGGACAACATCCATCTCATCAAAGGACATAAATTGCAGATGCCCGGCTTTGGCTGCCACTGCCTAGGAATTTCAATTCCTTCTCTCTCTCTCTCCCCATCTCTCTTCAGAGACCATCACAGTATGCCATGCCTCCCTTGCTCCCTCCCTCCCACCTCCTGTCCCCGCTCTTCCTGCAGTCTCCAAAGGGCTACAGGTCAACCATCGCCCTGCTGTGCTTCTGGATGTAAAATGCACTTTACTTAGTGCTTGCCGACCATAGGTTACAAAGTCCACAAATACTACTAGAAAAACAAAGGGATGCTGAGATTCCAAAACAAGAGTAGCCACATCTGCGTGGTAAAAAACGGTGCCAAAGTCAAGAGGCATGGCTTCTGAATACTCAAAGGGCTTTAGGTAGATTCACTAACAGGGTGCACAACAGGAGACAAAGCTTCACCAACAGCAAGAAACATTGCAAGCAGATGCTGATGTACAAGCTGCCCTCTCTCTCTCTCTCTCTCTCTCTCTCTCTCTCTCTCTCTCTCTCTCTTTCTGTCTCTCTCATACACACCCACACACACACACACATTGAGTCTACACAAAGACAAACATACAGCCAGTCTAACACATAGATTGGGGTGACAGAAAGCTCAGCCACAGTCGAATCAGAGGACCCTGAAATATTTAAACGTTCCCCTTATGTTGGAAAATCCTTCATACTTTCATCTTCCCAATCCTGTGTAGCATGTATAGGTAATCCTTTAAACATTATTTTCAATGACTATCCTGGGAACTCTCTCTGTAAGTATTTACAATTTTTAGTCCCAACAGACAACTTTCTAGGCACAGATTTTTGTGCCTGCTTATTAGCAAATAGCGAATTAGGTGAAGTGAAAAAAAGTCATAGATATTTCTTTATATGTCTTTCAGAACCAAAATTCTAATTTCAAGCCTTATCAAGCTGGACCATTCATTTAAGATTATCTTTAAAATCACTTGTGAATACACCATTACATTGGCTACTTCACATCCATTGCTATCACTCATAAAGCAGACAAACTTGATATCTTTGGTGTTGATCATATCTAGAGAAGAAAAATACTCTGGAGCTAAATAGGCAACTTGTGACCCTAGCAACTAGCCTTTCTGCTGAGGTGGCCCTTCAGTCTCTTCCTCACACTAACCAATTGTGGAAATATGTCTGCCTGACTAACACAACTGCTCGGTGGCCAACCTTCACCTGACATATTGACCTAAAGAACGGCTAAGGTGGTAGCTTTGGCTTTTTCTCTGCTTTGTGATCTGTGACACATCAGTGCAAATCGCTCTTGCAACTGCTGCGCCACAGTCAGCAGGCCTTGAGAGAATGAAAAGCAGAAGAATAACAGAAACCTGACCTTTTATTTCCGGTATAAATCCGAGGAAATACGATGACAAATTGAAGGTAATTAATTACTCGAACTGTCCTGCTCTTCAGACTGCATGATGCATACATGTTTTCAACCTCCATCACATCCTGGTGTTTCTTGACTTAGTCAGTGTTACTCAGAGAGTTCATATTTGTACACCAATATTGCTCGCTACTCTGAACACCGAATTACAAGCCACATTTAAAATGCCAGCTTTAATTGCTGCAACAGACAATTGAGAGGGAGAGAGGGAAAGAGGGATAAAGGGCAGTGAAATGGAGAGAAATAGTTGTTTTATACCAGGCAGCACATTTACTTCAGAAGGCAGCTGCTTCACCTTGTAAGGAAGGGGGCAACTGTGGAATGTGAGGTGATCGTTTCTCAGCCGCAGCTGTGATTCTACCTTGCTCTGAGGCTGCAGACTCGATTCGGCTGAAGTCGGATGAAATTTCTGTTTCCTCCAACTCAAACCTAAGCAATCCTGCAGCTTCTATCATGCTGTTCGGCATGAGAGAAACTGCAGAACAGCATGAAACAAGCTGCTGAATTGGACGGAGCAGGCTAACTGAGTGCTCCGTTTGTGAATGGGAACCTGCCTGTGCAATCATCCGGCTATTTAACACAGCTGCTATGGGTGCGGCAGAAGTGAGCATCTGACATGCGTGCTCTGCACTTGCCGTGTCATCCCAGTAATCACCCTCCCCTTACACTCGCTGGCAGGAAGATAATGACTAAGTAGGAGTCCATGTTCATAATGATAATGTATTATTCCGCCTTTGGGGTGGAGGAACCTCACAGCAGGTGGGCGACACTCCTCTGCCCTAAAGGAGGAACCGCCACTGGTTTTCTCTTTCATGAATTATATGTAAATGAATACATTTGCATGAATACTTATCTCTTATATTTTGTAGTACTCTTTTTTGGTGCTTCTGCTATTCTCAACTTCATTTTGAATAATGTTTTCTATGAAACGTGTGCAATGTGTAATTTCCAAATATGTGTTCCCATTTTGTCTTGATCCTGTTTATGTTTTTAAGATGCACGCTCTACCAGTGGCATCCATATCTCCTTGTGTAGCCATATTGGTAGAAATATGTGTGTTTTCTTTTTTATTAAATTAATGAATATTGTGTGTGGGCCACAAAGTAGCTTAAGGACTGCGGCAATGAAGTGGGATGAGGTAGGTAATTAGTTATTTAGCCCTTGGCACTGATGTACCATAAAACTAAACTATTGGACTATACCTACCTATAGTCCCAGTACCATTACCAAATATTCAGTCAGTTGGCAGTAAAGAAGGTTCAATCGTTTATTAAACAGAATACTCTATAGAGGAGCCTCTCCGAACCTCACCCATCAGGTGCACCGAGAAGACTGTTGGCTCGTATTCAAACATGAGTTTATATACTTTTCGGTTCAACACATACAATCACTGTAAAAGGAAAAATACCAGTAGGCCCTCGAGCTCCAAGGAAGGACCATATATGGCACACATCAGATCAGTACAAAGGCTTGACTATCTGTTACACAGGAGGTCAGGAGGGGTGACTCCCTTTCGTCTTGGTGCCTGGGAGTGTATGCACGGCGTCTCCAGGAATGCGCTTATCGCCCCCAAAGCCAGATGCGACCTTGAGTCTTAGAACAGTCGAGTAAGACAGCCTTCCTTCAGCTGCTACCAGTAACTCAGATGAACTGGGGCCTGACAACTGCACATGATCAACATGTGATCACGGCCCGTGCTCGAGCATATGATCAGAAGATGGCGTCTGTATAGTTCTCAGCCTACTCTCTTAGCAATAGATATACAGGGAGGAAATAAACGAATTTCCTCCAAGCAAAAGCATATATATCAAACAGGGAGTATACGTATAGATGCATCATGCTAACATAATATGGGTCCGATACTCCTTATATACAGGAAATTTACTTTTTTATCCCTCAGCACATCTATCTTGCAACATCTGTCTTCCAAACTAGCGTAGCCCAGTGAATCACAGACGGATGAACAGAAGGAGCAGTAGACCACTAGTACATCAGATCAACAGTAAACCTGTGAAATATCAGTGGGATTTTATGATCACTCCTTTGATTCCTCCCTTGGCTGTTCAAAAAGTCAGTGCCAAAAAAGGCTTTCTCCCTGTTGCCTCTGGGGACCACCACTGCAGATGTAAGTGAATGCTGCTCACTCACCTTGCTGTCTCTGCTCTACTGTGGTTTCCAGGCACTTGACTCTTCAATTCTTCAATCGCTGCTCACTCTGACCCTGGCAGGCGAGTCCACATTGCCTCACCAACTCAATCAGCATTGGCCATTGATGGTCAGATCTGTGCTGTCAGACCTAAATCACACCATAGTAGGCCCTTCTCTCATCTCAAGTTGCTGCAGTGCCTCTATTTCCCTTTTGCTTCCATAGGGTTGCCGTGCCACCCAATCCTAGGCGGGTGGCTGGGATTCAAGTGCACCACTATCACTGCTAACTCATGTCTGAGGCAGTCTGTCCTCTGCCACTGCCGGAAGAAGTGGTTCGATCTGGCTCATCCTTCCCCTCTATGTCCGCCACCATCAATGAGGTGCATCTCCTGCATGAGGACCTAGCAGACCTGTAAACCACTCTGTTTACGTAGACTTCCTTCTCAAGCAGTGTCTGCAATAGTGACGCTAGTGCCCTGAGCATTGCTGTGAGCCTTGACTGATGCAAAATTGCCAAAATCAAGCACTTTACGATACTTTCCCCGTATCCACATACATACTGAGTAAGATCTTGCCGGAGTGTAGGAAATTTCCCAAAAAAACTCTAGTTCCTACAACAGCTCTGTCAATCGGCTATTTTAATTTAATTATTATTGGATGTGTTTATTTGTGATTTTTATAAAGGCACGTTCTTCTGGTAATGTTTTCACCCCGGTGCCTTTTACGATTTCATCGCGATTTTATATTGACATAATTTCCTTGCAATGTTGAGTTTTATTTTTCCTCAGTGAACTTTTTCAAAGGTTTTTCATAATCATTCAAAAAATGTAATTTAGAGTGGAACTTTAAATGAGTGAACCAGGTGTCCTTACTCCAGTGGCACAGATAAAAATGCCTGTTCACTTCTACTTATCACTACATGGTATGCTAGCCCTCCCATGGTCATGTACAGTTGTGGCTGCTGCCAATATGATGTGGGGGCAGTACAGGGGAAAATAAATGTAAAAAGTACACTTACCTTTCACTGCTGGCCACCGCCTCAGTGATCTTCTGATCCAGCGCTGTGCCTCATTGCTCCTCTGCTCCAGGCACTGCAATCCCCATGACCACAGTCTCCCAGACTTCCCATGCAACCCCAAAACTGCTCTCATGGTATTACCCAGTATGAGAGAAGTGCTGGGATTGGGTAGAGCAGATCAATTTCACACTCCAGCAGGGACTAGGAGCCTATGCTTCTAAGGCCTGATGATATCTCCAAGGAACAGCCTGGAGACGTCTAAGTGTACATGATGGTTTGGCTGGCCTAAGACGGCTGGCCAAACCGACATGCACATTTTCAGTGCCTACCACTCCTTTCCCCCTGTTGCTGATGCTGAAATAATGGCCCCTCCCTAGACTTAAAAGAAATAACGCTAGGTGTGACGCACCTCACGTCCTCAAATTGCACTCAAGAGGGTTACACGACCCTGTCAAAAAATGTAAACCAAATGTAATCCGAAAAAAAAACAATTGTTGACTTGGCAGACTGGAAGGAAGTGAAAAATAAAATGATAAAAATAGATTTATTATCATTTTATTTTTTCTCTGCTCCCTTTCAGCAGTTGGGTGATGCTCCTCCGCCATAACAGAGGAGGCGCCCCTGCTCATGGGTCTTAATTCCTGACATAGGCAGTAGCCTTTCACCATTATAACAGCAGTTCTTGGGAACCCCTCCTGGTCCAACAAGACCACAATCCATGCGACAGACCTATGTGATGGCACACACTCATGTTCTCTGTTTGCCCATGACCAAAAAACACTGCACCAGGGACCTAGTTATAATTGCAGCTAGGGTACTCCGGGCCTGGGTGCACATCTGTATACATGTGAGGCCTTTTCCATCCAAACATAAGTGCTACATATATACAATTTACAAGGTTCTGTTTACACAGAGCAAAGCTGGACGCAGGTTCTATAGTTTGGGTTAACTGTTACACCTTTGTGAAAACCGTTCTTCGTTGCATGCATTATCATTAGCATGATGCTTTCTGCAACTTCTACTTGCAATGTACCTTCTTTTCAGCTACATGTGTGTGGTGTCTTTTGGTGCCTGATGCAGCCTTACTTTTTTTTATTATTCTACGCTGGTGCATTTTCAGTCAGTTTATGTCTTGTAGAGCTTTTTGGGAACAGTCCAGCCCGAACTGCCAAGCTGAAGACGGCTGAAATGCCAGAAACCGGTCCTAGGAAGCTTGTTTCCGGTCCAGGGAAGGCATGGCTTGGCAGTTCGGGCTGGACTGTTCCCGTGAGGCACAGGGTCAGACTGATTTGCATATGGCCATGTCTGAACTGGGGTGGCAGAGTGGGCTAAAGAACGGTGATGGATCAAACCCAGATATGTTGACTGGGTGTGAGTGTTTGATTGGTTCTGATGCTCTGTCCATCCCCACCCCCTTTTGTATAACTCTCTAAAGATGGCACAGTCCAAAGCCACTGCCAACTTGTGAGACAAGACCCCGATCAGAGATCTGAATAAAGTCTAGCTTTCCTACGCTGTATTAAAATGTAGGTGCTCATTTATAGGGTTTTGGTGTATGGCAGCACAGCAAGTCACCTTTCTGCGCTGCCCTACTCAAAGTGAAAGAGCAGGAATTCACCATATTTATTTAATACAGTGCATTCCTGTCTCTTCCTCTTGCGCTGGCACAATTTCAGCAGCCTAGTGCCAACACTTTTACTGTCAGCAGGATAGGTTTTGTGAAGGTGGGGGCATGTTCTTGCACAAAAACAATCCTAAGAGGCTTTTTCCTCTTTCCATGTGTGCTGCAAAATGCAGCACATAGGGAAAGATGAATAAAGGAGGATAAATAAAGTTATTTCTCATTAAATCCCATGAGAAATCCCCCTCAAGACTAATTGATGCATCTCTATCTGCATTTGCATAGGAGTGTAAATTTAGGACCCACCCTAGTGAGATCTGTCATATAAAAATCAAAGGGGGAGACAGGGAAATGAATGGGCCCAAATCTATGCAATGAATCCACTTCTCCAGGAAGGGATGTAATTACTTCTATACCGGGTCAGCCATTCCTACTACTGCTACCAGTGTGTGCAGTTAAATGCAGTTATCCACAGTGTCACACTCTGCTGTAAGGTACCGCATAATACGGAGAAGCATTTAACTCTAGTCAGCCTCCACCACCATATCCTCACAGGTCGAGAGCAACATAGTTTCGGTGTCATTATTAAAAGTATTTACAGGCAAATAAAGTTGCTGAAAACGTTAAACAATTAACCAGCATAAGGGAACTGGTAACCTCCATCAATATGCACTGCTCGGATTCTTAAGGAAAGATATTCCATTAGTCGTGAAAACCTTGCAGTTGGCTACTGAATGTATTGGATAAACATAATAAAAAATGCAATAGTGCCTTACTGATATAACAGAATAAAAAATGTGTTGACACACAACACCAATTTCAATCCAGAATAATAAAGCTGTTTTTATTTATGAATAATTCATTAGGTCAATGAGGTCAAGGGCAACGTGACCAAGCCACAAGGAACCATTATAAGGTTCATGCTGACGACAGGGGAGGGAGAGTTTATGGAGAAGTGCTTGAAATCAATTCATTCAAAGCTATCCCGCAGTGCATTCAGAAGATTGGAAGGTTAAAATCCATGCAAGAAAACAATGTGTGCAGACGCAGACATATTGAATGGGCCATGCATGACTACCATGTGGATAAGGCTGGCAAAAGGGAGGGAAAATGGGATTACAAGGGCCAACAAAATGTTTGTGCAGCTTGTGGGGTGTGAAACATGAAATCATACAGGGAATCTATGAAGTCCGCTGAAGAAGAGATGAGAGAGAATAACGTGATGAAGGTCCATCAAGATCAAATCCTACTGCACCTTGAGATGTGTGTAGAGCAAGGTAAATGGAATGAAGTGCTGCATGGTCACCACGAGGTGCTAAAATCAATTGTGCATGTGTCAGGGAAACAAGGAGCAGCATTATACAGCATAGGGTATGTGACCTGCATCGCATGAGATGCACGCTTATCATGCCACCTGCATCGCATGCAATGCACGCTCATCTGCACTTCAACATGAGATAAAACATGTGCTGTTGAAGTAGTCAGGGAATTAAAATAAATAAATGTGGGGTTTGGAGAGGGCACACCCACCCTTCCTCTTACCGCCAAAAAGGGAGGTCTGGAAGAAGCCCTCACCCCAAACAAACAAAAAATACGGAGGAGGCCATGGAGACTTATCTGCTTACAGACAAAAGCCTGTCCCTTCAAAATTGATGGAAACACTGCCCTATCGGAGGAAGTAAAGAGGCTCGAGGAAAGGGCTGGAAGGAATACAGCTCTGCAGGAGTGAACTCAATGGGGAAGACTCACAGACAGAAAGTGTGTGTTGAGGAGTCTCCCGTGGTGAAATATCATAGAAGCATATGGATGCCAGTTGTTACATATGGGATAAATGCTCATTTGCACATGAGTTTTATATCTAGCCTTTTATCACTGTTCCTTGTCTTTATCTACATTCAGACATTTGACTTTGCATTTAATGACTTACTCATCCTTGACCTGTAAAGTGCATTCAGGAATCATGTTATAATCATGGATGATGGATGGATATCATTACAGATATGATCGTGGTGTTGAGTATGATCCTATGCACATGGACATTATGATAGCATGATGTTTTCTGATTTTTGCATGGCTAGAATGGTAATTGAACTATGGAGCCATTTCTTAGGTTGAGCCTAGAGCGCTTGCACTGTAGGATGATCTGTTGTATGTACTTTGTGGGGTTTGACTCCTCCTATCACATTACATTGGCCTAGTCAGTTGTCTTGTAAAAATACTTGCTTACTAATGGGTACTTTGGCTTCCTGGACCCTCCTTTTTCCAAGTTGTTCACCCCCCTGGAGTATTGCTGCAGGATTTGAAGGATTCCACTTTTGTCTATATTACTTTCTGTTCAGGGGCACATTTGTTTTTAATGTTGAACTGGTGCAATGGGTGTGCTTGGGCTGCACATTTGTCAAAGCTAAAGGGCGGACCTGTGTTCTCTTCTGCAATGGGCATAGAAATAGAACAGCATTGGATACTGGCCCTGTATTCTCGGTTGCAGTGAAGTGATGGCCTCCTAGGTTTCCGCATGTTTTCCCTTGACAACACCACACTGTATAAGGGTTTGGGGCATTTAACTGCAAAAATATTGTTGGTAAAGAGATTTGAGCCGTTCATCAAGTTTATTAACTGATGGGAGTAATGCTTAAAATAAATCATTTGCCCTATATCTGTTGAAACCTATTTAATATGCATTTGTTAAAAAGCTTAAGCATTACAGTGTCTTGTGGTTCTCCACATTAAATAAACTGTTACTGAAATCTAAAATGGCCCCTGTCATGCTCCCTCTCCTCACTTATTTTTGCCTGTGAGTGCCAATCTTTCTTCTGTTTCTATGTCGGATGCCTGGTGTTGTGCAACTTGAAGTGGTTGCTTGCTGTAGTTGGGGCTGCTAGTGTCACCGAGTCACCGGCGCCCTCTCCACTGATAGTCTGAAGCCACATGGGGAGTACCAGAGGAATCCCTACACCCGCAGCAGAGGAGCCCAGGCCATCAAAAGGCTCAGTCTGACAGAGTGGCCACCGCAGCAGCTCCAGCTAGTACAGAACTTTGTGAAACAGTTATTACTTTGATTATCGTGTGTTGAGGTAGTCTCACATTGTTTAAAAGCAGTCCTTGGTATTTTTGGGCAACCAAGCTCTTGATTGAGTAGCACCTGTACATTTAAAGTAGCTCACACCAGAGTTCAGGAAAGCCAGAGATATGTTCATGGTCGTGTAGGTTCTGGGGTTGATGTCAGGGGTGGGACAGTTGGGACGAACCCCAGAGGGTTTTGGCAGGGTGCCACTGGTGGTCAGACGAGCTGCAGGATGTGGAGCTGTCTGTTCCGGGATGGGGACCATCACTGAGAAGTGACCAGTGGTTAATTTTATTATACAGACAACAAGACTGTGAGCAGAGAGGAGAAAAATGTGTGAGGAATACTTATCATTCACACACAGAACATGGAAGTATTGTTTGGAATTTTCTTTATATATTTAGAACATCATTGATCTGTTCTATACTGAAAAGGCACTATTCACTGTTCTAGACGGACTGCCTATATGTTTGTCTTCAGTGTTTTATATCAACACTTTGGGGGTGCTGTTGAAATCTGGGTGACCTTTACAAAATTGGGATTCTCGTTGATTAGCTTAGAGGTTTCTGGATTCAATGACACTCGATAGTGAAGATTTTATTTAGCAATCTTTTGTCTAACATGGGTACTTTGGCATGTGTTTTCCTGTGTATGGGTGTCTGTTTCAAACAACTGCACTTTAATTTCCCTGGAGTTCATGTCTGCCCAATGCTTAGAGCCTAGGCGGCCTGTTATGCTCATACAAATCACTTATGTGGTTTTGCAGTACTAAGCGGAAATGTGAGTGGTATCCTACAGGTCACTTATTATGATTACCAGCCAAATAAAGTCTGGTTCTATGGCTTGTGTGCTATGGTGCCCGGCAGACTGATATCTGAGAATATATTTTAAAAAGTATGTGCCAGAAAGTGCTCTTGATGTTACGGACATGATTATCTATATTGCATTTGAAAACGACTGTATATATATGTGAAGGACAGTCTGTTGTCCTTAACACTATTACTTTAGTCCACCATAAAAAACTGAAATGACTGCATGGAATGGTTTGCTTTGAGTGCACAAGACCAATCCCAATAACTAACAATAACCAATAGCACTAAACTAACCATTAACCTTGGGTTCTGGAACAAAGTAGCACATTTGTGATGCATTAGGTAGTCTGATGATGTGCTGCATGGCTCAACATTTATAAGGTCCCAAAGGCTATGCCAATGCTTGTATTGTATTTGGAGACTCTAGTTTGAAGTGCAGACGATTCCCATCCGCCTTGCTTTTTTGTTTCTCGCCTATGGAACTTGCATAATTCCTTTCCTCTTTCAAACGCATGTTAATTCTATCACCTAGAGTCTTATACAGAAATGCAGTTGGTCATTTGTTACAGGACAGTATTGTAAAAGATAATTATAATATAACTCAGAAGATATCTTTAGGAGTTTTTGTCTCTTTAAGGATTGAAGTTGAGGCTGCCGCTCTGCTATTTTGTTAAGTCCTCGATACCAGGAAACTGTAATGTAACCATGTTTATTAGAATTGTTGAACTTTTCACACAGATTTGCGCAGGAATACACTTTCTGCCTAAATATTCTGTATACTCATTACGTTTATTCTAGCAAAATTATATGATTTACTTTTAATCATTAGTACATAACCGTGAATGACATTTACCCTTTGTTTTCACCATTAACAATAGGCACATTTTCATTACAGAGAACACTAGCTAGAAAAAACAGTCTTGATTTCATTCATTCATTCATTCATGGTAGAGGATAAGCGAGGAAACTGCGGAAGGTCAACTTGAAAATAGCGATCTCTCTTAACCTTGCTTCTTTCTTCCTAGGAGCACTGGTAATAACTTCAAAGCTGAAGTTGACACCTCTCGCTGCCCTTTCTTTTCGCAATTTTTTTTCCCGCATGTCCTCTGATATTCAACAAATAGTTGAACCCAAGATGGCAATGTGGGCGGGACTGAAAAGCTTTTCTCTTCAGACATTGGTTAGCTGTGGAAGCATGGCACTAAGAACGTGACGCTGACTTAAGTGAGAGGGAATACGTTTTTCTACTCGTTTTATAAAATGAGGGCAGTGCAGACCAAGGTGTGTTTACATGGGTTTCAGTGCTGCAGATCTGGGTTATCCAAATAAGGACTGCTGGGTGAAATATTGACACTAATGGCTGGGATGAAGGTCACTGCCATCGAGGTTTGCCACAAATTGCGTTTCAATGTGTTGGAGCTGAAATGTATTTCCTAATTTCTATCTATAGTGTATCAATGACTAATGTCAAAGTTCCAAAACCCTTTGGTCGTATAACACAAAGCAGGATGCATCTTAGGGAGAGTCGGTGATGGCGACATGCCCTTCAGAATTGACTAGAGCCCCTGCATGACTCGCTGCTGAAATGCACCCTGTTACATGTGGTATCAAGTAGCGGTTTATACTAACAACAAATAAACAGGAGCAGGAGGGCCATATCAGAATTCGGCTGACTGTCATATAATTTAAGAAGCACACTACTTTGCCAAATATAAGAGACAGTAGTTTGAGGATGATAACTGGTCCATTATTCGAAATTGCTATAGATGATAAACACATACTCAATGAACAATTAATTATCCTACAGTCGGTTTTTGGTCCCTGTTCTGTATTTTCGTTTGGTTAAATTAAGCAGAAGGTAAGCTTGTAACTTTGACATGTTAATGGCTAAACAGGATCCGGCTGAAGGTAAATGTTGAGCAGGAGGGTTAGGTGAGCACGCGGACTCATTAATGCAGAAGGAGCAAGCTTGGCTCATCAGTCTAAGTTTCGAGTGATTGCACAGCTGTGATAGCAATGGGAATACTGTAATTAGAAAGCATGCTTGCTGGTTAGAAACGGGGACATGTAATGCTCGGCGTGAAGAGATTGAAATTCCAGTTTTATACTTTATCATAATTACATAGCATTTTCATCCTCCCACGGGATCGCCCCATTTGATTTTCGAATACCTAGGAGAGGTTGCAAACTGCTTTGCTTTGAATTCAGTCGAGTATTACAAACTGCAGCTTAATTATAAGTTGGTTGATAATTAGACCTGAGAGTTTTGTCCATTAAAATTATAGCTGCTGGTTTTCTTTCAGAATACTTCATTGCTTTCTCCAAAAACACACGTTTGACTGGGCAATGTGTCCGCCTGGATATTACACTATATAGAGGCATGAGGCCACAGGCTGAATGTCTTTATAAGGCGATGGACCTCCGTGGCGACTTGCGATATCATAATTAATGTGAAATTAGGGGTCATTGTTCCGTATAACTAATCGCCCTTTCAATTTAGAATGATCCTTTTATACTCATTCCCAATAATAGTTTGTTTTCTATAACACTTTTGCCACTGTAAATAACAAGTGTGCTATCATAATTTCAAGCTTTTCTTATCCCTTTTTCTGTGACATAATCCCTTTTGATTTTGGCTGCCTGTAGTGGCATAGGACAGTTGTCATTCACTCTAATGGTACTTTGCAAAAAGTCCAATACTACTACAGACATTCCTGTGCCAATACAGACTGCTGCTTAGTGGAATCTATCTGCCGGTTTGGCAGTGAGTTGCAGCAATAGCCATTGTGCAGTGGGCCGATCAAGCCTTTGGACCGCACACAGTGGCACCTTCTTCTTCATTGATAGCTATGCCACCAGTTCTCTGTATCCTGCACTGTTACCTTATTTTCTTTTGCTAGCTAGTACGAAATAACTCTCTCATGTCTTCCCAGTACTCCCTTATCAGGTATGTCAATTTCATTTTCAGAATCCAGTGCTACTTTAATTTTCAGATCACACCTGCAGACAGCATTTAGCTTGTATCCTTTTATGACTAATATAAGGGAACTACTTTCTTTTGTTTTGTTTTTGCACTCCATTGGAGTAGTGCATGCCTTTTCTTGCTCTATGCCTATAGGCTACATCCCACTTAAAGTTCCAACCCACTGTGCTCACAATATTGCTCCCAACCCCTCCCAAATTGGTCATAATGGAATAGCCAACTCCTCTCTTGGGTAGAGGAGTTGGCCTAACGACTAGGGCAGTCAACCTCAAATCTGGGGAACTGGGTTTGAGTCTCAACAATGACGCTGAACATCCTGTGATTCTGGGAAAATCACTTAATCTGAGTCTCCCTGTGCCTAACAAAAATGAATGTGTCCTCATGTAATGCAACTGGTGCTATGTAAAGCGCTCTGATACCTGATTTGGGTCAAGTTCACGCTATATAAAACTAAAATAAATAAAATATAGAAAAAGGTATATTTTTGCAGGTTTGACTAAAGAGATGACTAATCTGGATTACCTTTAGTCACTTGCCTTCCACATTATGTATGAAAGTCCTGGCTTTGGCACATAAAAGCAGCATTCATGGAGCAGGGGGAATAGCAGGCTGCTGCACTCACTCAGTCTGTACCTGAGGAAGAGTGCCTCTGCTCCAAGGCCCATACATTAGAACAACCGGCTTGTGCAGAGCACCAAATGGCTGGACACTTTGCTCTAGTTCCTGGCTGTGTGGAAAGAAAATGGCAACCATTTCCCTTTAAAGTCTAACACTTCTTCAGACAACTGTTGGTCATTTTAAATACCTGTGACTTGTCCTCTTGTAGTGCTAGAGGCACTCTTATGGTTCAACACCACGTAATGACCTTTGACCACCGTGATTTTAATTGTCCTTTAACCCTAGCCTGAATGTACGACATCCTGTATATGCCTTTTTCTCTTGAAGGTGTCTTAATCTTGCAGTCCTAAAGTGGGAGCTGTCACAGAGTAGAGCGAGAGATGTGGAATGTACTGTCTGGTCTCAAAGTGTAGTGCTATAAGCAGTGGTGCTCAAATGTGCATTGTGTTATACATTGGGAAGTATTCGGAAGTTCTTACTATTGGCTTTGACATGGCCTCATGTCACCCTGAATTCTGACTCTGTCTTGCTTGACCTTCTTTTGCATGCCCAGGCAGGCCCCCTGAGTGCTCAAGTTGCTTGAGTTATTCACATTCAAGATTGCTTTGTTTTGTGAGAGGAAATTGTTGAATGTACACTCGGAGGCTTTCGTAAGCTTTGCTGGGATAATGTGTGGGAAGTGAGCTTGGTGCCTTTCAGAGCAGAGATTGTTTGTTGCCATTAAAATGCGTGGAATGTACAGCTCTGTCTCAGAGTCAAAATACAGGATCTGGCCAGCGTCTGTCTTGACCTTGAAACAGACCAGTACGGTCAGCTCAGTTTTTCGTAACAGAAAGGAAGCGAGGTTTCTACAGCCTTCGCCTTAGGCTGAGTAAAAGATATTAAAGCCGGTGGATTCTGGCAGCCAGTGGGAGCTCATTTGTGGGGCAGACGAGTTGTCAAAAAAAAGAATCTGGGATTTGAATCTTGATTGCAAGTCCCTTCCTGGCTGTCAACGGGCTCCTCCAACTTGAGTTGGCACGGATGTTGAGTTAATGATCGGTTGAGGTGATTTGTTTCTGATTGTTGCCATTGTGAGGCGTGGCTGTTTCATCTGAGGTGGTTTTCTTTGTGATGAGCGAGTGAGTCACAGTGCATATCCAAAGTAATCATTTGATGTATTTAGTGTATGAGGTACTGGAATTTCTATGGTTTTATATGAGTGAAATGTCCAACTAACTGTAACATTCCTGAAACCTATGGTTTTTTCAGTGAATTTCGAAGGTTTCTTAAATGCTAATTTCTAACTATAACGTGCCTGAAACCTATGGTTTTTTCAGTGAATTTCAAAGAATTTTTAAATGCTAATTTCTAACTATAATGTGCCTGAAACCTATGGTTTTTCCAGTGAATTTCTAAGGTTTTTTAAGTGCTAATTTCTAACTATAACGTGCCTGAAACCTATGGTTTTTTCAGTGAATTTCAAAGGTTTTTTAAATGCTAATTTCTAATTATAATGTTCATTAAACCTATCTTTTTTTCTGTGTTTTTTAATGATCATCCCATTCTCAACTCGGTGAAAACTTCAAATCTCACCACTCTTCCATCGATACCTTACGCCAACAAAATCGCCACAAAGAAGAGCCACAACTAACGCTAATGAAATGCAAAGTAGGCGTTCCAGTGCAAAATAAACACAAAAACACCACTTCCCCATATTTTCAACGACCAGCCAAATCTGCAATGCGATCCAAAAAGCAGGCGATAAGCAGAGTTAGCAGTAACAAATTAATATCAAGCTTTAACTGGTGTAGGGAGGTCGACTATCTACTCCGTGAATTGGACCCAACTCACAGCCACATCTAAAGACCAACATATGATAGAGCTACTGATCATGCAGCTCCGACACCCAACAAGGCCACAACACCCAGCACCACCACCAGAACCTCCCCCCCCGTAGGGGGGGTGCCCTACTGCCACCGAGGCAGCGCAAAGCAGAACAACGGACCTTCCCAAAACGCCATGCCCCTCAGCCACACAATAGCTGAATGTTGGGAGATGTGGCAACCAACTATATATGAAGAAGGCAAGTCACCCATCAACAATAAAGCACACAATGCCAAGTGTAACGCTGATGTGCTGCACAGACCTCACTATGCAAAGCACAAAACTCTCCATGTGGAGATATACTATTGATACTTATAGTGTAGTGCACAGTGGACAAAACCATGTTACCTCAGGCAGTGGGGAAGATCTCGGTCATGTAGCTGTGTTGTCCACCCTGGATGCGGAAGCGGAGTGGGCTGCTCCACCGTACGACACTCCAGCGTAGGAGTATGTATAGATAGGCCAGGCACTAGGCGTGGTTCACTTGTGGGAAGACCAACGAGTCTGTCAGAGTGGCAGCCCTCACCCTTGCATGTGACTGCCGCCATAACCGCGGGCCTCCTCGACACAGGCCCCTTGCGAACCCAGCGGCAAAGCACTGCAGACTTATGTCTGTACCGACTACTGCTTCGATCTACACTGGGGACAACAGGGCTCACAATTCAGATGCAGTGACGACTGCAGATGTCGCAGTCCAGTTTGCAAAACACGTTGCTCCCAGTGCGGCCTGCCCAGACCACGCATCATCGCAGGGTGCGCACACGGTATGTGCTTTAGGTGCTACTAACTCACTGCACCATAAGTCATCACCACGTTGCCTCATCAAGGTAGAATTCATTAGATGAAATACATTGCTCCAAGTGCGTCCCGCCGGGACCACGTATCATCGCAGGGTGCGCACACGCTGTGTACTCCAGGTGCCACTAACTGTGCAGCTCAACTCAAAGCCACGTGGCTGTGTGCCCATCATGACCGCTGCCTCCGCCCTACACTGGTGTTAGACGGTTCACAATTTAAGATTAGTAGCGACGCAAATTGTGTAAGAGACTATAAATTGGCATAAGGTCTTTTATTCACGTATTTTGTATGTTTTCAAAATATTTTTAATTCTAAATTTTGCACCTTTTAAACGCCTAAGTGAGTTGAAACCGGCTACCCTGACATCTCGCTCGGTGGTAGAGATGAAGGCCCTATGCAGGGAATGGCAATTAAAGTTGGGCTAGAATGCTAGGAAGATGGATTATGGAATGGCCCTCAAGGTCTTCGAATAAGCACGTCAAGCGCGGGTCTCCTTTTGAGAATGAAGTAATGAAAGCAACACCCGAAGATTAATGGGCACATGTTCCAAGGTTGATTTTCTAGTTTACTCTCCAGGGTGGGGAGAGAAGCAGTCTCTGTCAATATAAGCCCTCCTGAACTGGCTCTCTGCCAGTTGAAGCTCAGTTATAAGCAATCAGCAAGGGAGCTGCAGGCCACACTGGCAGTATTATAACTGAAGGAAGAAACAAGAAGAAACAAGGAAGGTCCCGAAGGAGAAGGCCAGCTCATGAATCTTGAGTTCCAAAGAAGATGATGGCAGTAATCATGAGGTGTCTAAATGGAGCCACACACCCCTCTCTTAACCAAAGGTATTGTGCCTAGGTTTGTGGCTTGGAACGACATTGACATCCTATGAAAGAGCATTGAGAAAGTGTAGGTTGGGTCAACAGCACTGGAGAGCATTACTAAGGGAGATAGTATCAACACTGGTGATGGATAAACTACTGACTGTAGAAGAGGAGGTAGGTGAGTCCTGTACTCACCTAGAAGTTGTGTTTGTGCACACGTCGGGGCTTAGATCAGAGGAGTAATGGAAGACGCTTCAGGACACAAACAAAAACACACAACAATTCTGAGTTGATTTTGTAGATGTCTCACTGAAAGCACAGGCAGGCTTGATGAAAGGCAATACAGTCACTACTTATGATGGGCTACATAATCTAATCATGAAGAAACACATTTTCACTAACTATCATTCAAATCACACCAAAATCTAGTTGATTACAAGTTGTCTGAGCCCAGGCAACTTAGGAAGGCAGCTTACCTATGGTGTCTAAGAAATCCTTGATGGTGATCCCAAGAACTAGCTCATCCCCCCCCCCCCCCCCCAAGGGAAAAAGGGGGGCAACAAGAATAAAAAGAAGGATTCCAAAGGCCCATTCAGGAGGAGTAGTTCCATGTCCTTTCCAAAACCGAGCAGGAAGGGTACAAAGTGAAGGAAACATTTTGTCCCTGTGAAGAATTGTTTGACACAATATGGGCTAATTCAGGCTGGAAATAACGTTTTGTAAATCTTTTTCATAATTGCTCTTCTGTCTTTTCCCGATATAAGGTGGGTTTGTTGAAAGATATACAGATTAATGCAATAGCAATTTTGATATATAACTTTTTAAAATTTGCTAAAGGCGCAGCACACAGTCGAAGTGCTCCCGCAAGACACTCCTCTATGTATATATACCTGCCCTCTAGGCAGCTTCCCAATTA
Organism: Triturus cristatus; assembly: GCF_964204655.1. Taxonomy (NCBI): domain Eukaryota; kingdom Metazoa; phylum Chordata; class Amphibia; order Caudata; family Salamandridae; genus Triturus; species Triturus cristatus. Next base: position 593,619,182 of record NC_140582.1, read on the forward strand.
TTTAAATAAGTCATGACTGTATTGCAAAAGGAAAAGAAAAAGTGGCAGAATACGTAGCATCTGTAAAATGGACCACTCACTATATGTTGACCTTCAATTTGCTGACATAAATCTAGAGCTACCTACCATGAACAGTCCCTTAGCGAACAGAGAGTTGTACTCAGAGTCAGACTCACTTATGCAATAGCTCATTCACTCCTTCAAAGACATTTTAAATGCTCTCGTGCTGAAATATATTTTCTCTACGTTTACCGTGACAAAATAAAATGTAAATAATTTCTTACTCTTTGGTTGTTGAACCGAATTGTGACATTCATTTGTATTCATCAAAAGGATATGAAAGCATTCCTCTATCTAGGCGGTTCACAGAGAGGCTTTCAATATGCACATCGTATAGCTCAAAGATTACATCTTGGGTGGCATCCCAGAATGTGTTAAGTTTACATCAAAGTGGAGTAGAACAATAATCACTCATCCCTTTAACTTGAAAATGTCAACATAGAATTTGAATATCAAAGACATTCATAATGTTGCAAAGCTCCTTCATGAGGGTCTCAAAGAGAATAACTTATTTTTCATAATTTCAGGGAGACAACAGCACGATGCAATGCGTTTTTTTGGGGGGAAATCATAATAGAAGAGTCTTCTGTGTCGTATAAGACCAAATAAGCAAGAATTTAAGTTGAAAGTAGTAATTAAGTTAACACACTAATAACTAATTATGGGGCATATTATCAAGCCAGGCGATACAATTATCGCCGCTTTAGCGGCAGAAAACTGCCGCTAAAGCGGCGATAATGGGCTTGATAATATGCTCTATGGAATTCCAATTGAAGCCCATGTTAAATGTGAAGGACAGCTAACATGGGCTTCTATGGGAATTCTCAAGGGCATATTATCAAGCCCATTATCGCCGTTTTAGCGGCAGTTTTCTGCCGCTAAAGCGGCGATAATGTTATCGCCAGGCTTGATAATATGCCCCTTAATCAGAAATATGGACGTTTTTACTCTGGAAAATGTTGCACTCTTGCGAATGCCTTTCGTGAAGTATTGGCATGCGAGCTTTTGTTTTAGAATCCCGAATGTCCTTCCGCTTTAAAGTTAGAGTGAGAAGGAATGACTGGCATGAGGAAGCTGTGGGCCTCATTTACAAAATGATGACGCAGCGCGCCCCACAAGCCAATTCGCTGCGCTGAGCTGCATCATTTTAAAATCACAGGAATGCGTTGTGTTATCAACAATATGATGCATCAATGTGCTTTCCCCAGCACTGACGCACAAGTGGCTGCCATGTGCCAGCACATGCACCCTTGCATCATGTTGCAAAGGTGCCTGCTCTGCTGGGATGATAGTTTTTGTGCAGGAATGCACACCTTCCTGCACAAAAACAATCATTGATGACATTTTTCTCATTTTATGCATGCTGAAGCAAGCATAGAAACGATAAACGAGGAGAAATAAAAGTATTTTCCCTGTTGCTCCATTCCTATGACTCTCCTTGGGAGGTGTAAGAGTTTGACGCATTCCCAGCTTTACAATACATTGTAAATCAGGTAACTTGTCAAGTTCCATGGATGTTGCGTGGGAACACCCACAACAATCCCCAGGAATGCCCCTTTCACACAGAGTAATGTGTGAAAGGGACTCATATTGACAAGGCCATGAAAAGTCATGCAGGGTGACTTTAAGTGGCCTTGTAAATATGGGCAAGTACACTACGCTGCAGAGACATCAAAATAAAGGGGTGCACCAGTGGCGTAATGGCCTTGTAAATAAGGCCCAGCGAATGTTGGGGGTTCCCACTATATTGATGATGCTCATAGGAAACTTTAGGGATCAACCATAATCTGGTGCTAATACATTAATGTATGTTGTATTTGTACAGAGCAAACCTATCCAAAAAGCAGCAGACCACTATAGCAAAGGTAAAGTCAACAGATTTTTAAGTAAGTGACTGGGAGCAGAAGTGTGCTGTTACTGCATCATGATTATTCTGTAAAGTGGTGCATTTTCAGTTGTCTCTAAAATTGGAGCAGGGCCAGTTCTGGTGGCTCAGTGGACTAATGCATCCACTTCAGGGACATGTGTTCAACCTCATGGTCACAGGTACAAATCCCGGCAGGTCAACTGAACCTTTCATCCATCTGCGGTTGATAAAAAATAAGTACCATTCGGTTGGGTAACAATAAACATCTGTTATTCATCGCCAAGACGCCTACGGGTTGAACGTGCGCTTTACAAATACACGTTATGTTATGTTGGGTCTAACATCCTTGAATATGCTTATAAGTGGGGTAGACTGTTGAAAGTATGCTCTTCTCACAAGAAGGAGTAAAGGAAAGTTGTTTAATTGAGAATAGAAGTAGATCAGCATCAACGGTCTCCTCTCACCACGACCTCCCACTTCTGTCTGGACCATCTCCACCAACATTCTATGACATCCCCAAGTTCTATACATAACATTCTTAGCTGGGTTACAACACATCCCCTTTACATGGAGGAAAATGACGCACAAAGAACATTCAACATAAAAGTAAAAGCCAAAAATAACAACAATGCAAAAACTAATACAATTTTACAGCAATAAATCATCTACCCAACTTTAGCATGACTCGAGCACACATTCCTCTGTTCACCCCAAAGAAACTCTAGACCAGCATCAATTATTGCAAAATGTAATCTTTGAATCTCCTTGGCATAAATCTCCGCCTTGAAGAACGCTTCTCAGGACACACACCTTCTGGCACGACACCTCCATTCTTCAGATTCTCACTGCGAGATCCCACACCAACCTCACAATTATCATCTCCCACACGATTATTGTAAAAGTTTCCCCGATACTTCACCAACCTAGACATACTCCACATAGAACCGGAATCAACTCTCACCATATTTTTCCTGATAGCCACAATAGTGAAAGGACCAATGAAAGAGGACTTCCCCTTCCAACTATGTCTAGGATTCTTCACCAAAACTCTATCTCCTACATTCCACCTCTTGCTCTTGACCTTCATCCTTAAATCATAATCAGCTTTATACTTATGCTGATACTCCAAAAGCCTCTCACGGCACTCTTCTCTGCTCCTTACAGGACCAGCAGACACAGGCAACCAAGAAGGATTGAGTTTCGACGTAGCTTTCCTACCCCTCAAAACTTCAAATGGCGACTGCATTGGGCGTAGTGCGGTGTGCCCACCATGTGTCTCTCAAAACCTCACTAAATGGAACCCCAGAACTTAATGCTCGTTGAGCACAATCCTTCACAACTCTATTCATCCTCTCAGACAACCCATTAGCCTGTGGGGCATACAACGCCGTCTTTTGATGAACAATACCATCATCTTTGAGAAATTCCACCATCTCATGGGACACAAATTGTACACCATTATCTGTGACTAGAAACTTCGGTATCCCCTCAGATAGAAAGACATCCTTGAGAAACTCAATAGCTACTCTTGTGGTCACAGAACACACACACTTGGTAACCACCCATTTGGAAGTATAATCCACTACTAGAATAACAAAACGTTCATATGACGGCATCAGTTCAAAAGGTCCCACAATATCCAAACCCAGTTTTGACCAGACCACCTCAGGAACTGCAACAGGAGACAATGGAACCTTACTAATGACATGTGATTTATCACTGACGGCACAGGACACACAATCTTTAACCACATCTTCAATCATGCGATCCATACCTGGCCACCAATATCTTTCTCACACTCTGGCCTTCGTAAGACTTCGCCCCAGATGACCTTCATGACCTGCGTTAACAATTTTTCCTCTGAACTCTACAGGGGGAATTACCCTCTCATCCCTCATGAGATTACCTCCTGTGAAAGACAAGTCATCCCTTACCGACCAATAAGCTCTCATCTCAGGGTCTAAGGTTTTGTATTCAGGCCAACCATGAGTCACCCAGCCCTTCAGTGACTCTAAAATCTTATCCTTCTTGACTTCCTCGACCCATGATTGCAAGGACAAGGACGGTTCCGCCATCCAACATACAATATCACTTTCCCCTTCTCCACTCACCACGCTGACAGGCAATCTAGAAAGACAATCTGCAGTCTTGTTGCTGGAACCAGGTATATACTGCACTACAAAGTTGTACTCCTGCAACCCTTCACTCCATCGTTTAATTCTGGGAGTAATATGCTCGCTATGTCTGCAAGAGAAGATTTGCACAAGCGGACGATGATCAGTCCTAACCAAAAACAGTATTCCCCACAATAAAACTTAAAATGCTGTACAGCCCAGAACACACTCAAAGCTTCCCTCTCTATGCACGAATAGTTGACCTCAGCATCCCTAAGAGCTCTAGGAGCAAAAGCAACCGTTCTCTTCTCACCATCCACTACTTGGGACAAAACAGCCCCCAACCCCTTAAGGCTGGCATCCGTAGTCAGAATTGTTTTGTTCTTAACATCAAAATGTCCAAGAGTGGGCATCTTACCAATCTCTCCTTTAAAAGTCTCAAAAGCTTCCTGACACTCCTCAGACCATACAAAAACCAATCCCTTTTTAAGCAGAGCTCTGATAGGCTCCGTTACACTCGCAAATCCTTTGACAAATTTAGAGTAAAATTCAGCAAGACCCAAAAACAACCTCACTTGCTCCTTATCTCTTGGCATAGGGGCTCCGACTACACTCTGTGCAAGTTCAAGTTTGGGCTGAATTCCCTCACCTGAAATCACATGACCTAGATATGTAACAGTCTGAACACTAATACAACACTTTTGCTGTTTCACAGTCAATCCCTTCTCCTTGAGTCTCCCCAAAACTTCAAACAAGGTCCTATCATGTCCTTCTTTATCCCTACCATGTATCAATATGTCATCTTGAAAAAACAATATGTCCTTCACATCACCTAACACTTTCTTCATTATCCTCTGAAAACACGCCGCAGCCGAGGCTAAGCCAAACGGCATTCTCAGGAATCGATAGGCTCCAAGTGGTGTCACAAATGAGGTAAGATGCCTCGAGTCCTTATGCAAGGGAATCTGGTGGTACGCAGATGACAAATCTAACACACTAAAAATGCGTGCACCCTTGAGCATGCTTAACGACTTAACGAGATGTTTGGCAAAGGTTGCCTGTCCACCCAGATCCACTCATTTAAGCTCCTCAAATCAACACACATCCTGACCCCAGCACCACCACCCTTCGGGGCCAAAACAATGGGCGCCAACCACTCTGAGGCTTCTATTTCCTCAATAACACCCAGATTCAACAGTTTATTAAGTTCAGTCTTGAGAGGTTCCACCATCATGTTGGGTACTCTCCTTACCTTATGAACACAAGGCATGGCCTTGTCTTTGAGAACAATCTGGTGTTCAAACCCCTTGAGACACCCTAACTCATCAGTAAAACCTCTGGAAACCTACCAAAAAGTTCATTATCTTGTCCATTTCCAACTACACACTCATTCCTATCTTCAACTACCATGACCTGGTCTTTGGGATCTTTGGCGTTGGGATTAAGCATAATCCCCAGATCCCTCTGATGTCTCCATCCCTGCAGGTTGTCACCCCGTTCAGCCACATACACCTTCCCTACTGTATTTCGCTCCTTGAATTGGATGCAAACCTCGACATATCCTAAAACATTGATTCTAGTACCCCCATAACTAACAGGATTGATGTCAGGAGGAAAAAGTGTGACACTATCCAACCCCACAACTTCATCCCATTGTTTGTTCCCAATCATCGTGAACAGAGATCCCGAATCAGCAAGCACCAGGAAATCAAAACTCTCCACCAAGATCTTGCACTCCGGCATAGATAACTTTCCAGCATCCACTCCACCACTCTCCTCATCAACACTTAAGATTATAGTGCGTACCACTTCATTCTTCTTCTCTGCAATCCTGTTAGATTTGCACACACGAGCATAGTGACCTTTAAATCCACACTTCATGCAAATTGAATCTTTTGCGTAGCAATGCGGATAATTTGAAAAATGACTTGTGCTTCCACACCTGTAGCACTTAACTTTGGGTGTCAAAATGGATTGCTAATCCATTGTGCTTTGCACGCGTGGGTTCGTATCCCATCCTCGTCGCCAGTGTTGAAAGTATGCTCTTCTCACAAGAAGGAGTAAAGGAAAGTTGTTTAATTGAGAATAGAAGTAGATCAGCATCAACGGTGTCCTCTCACCACGACCTCCCACTTCTGTCTGAACCATCTCCACCAACATTCTATGACATCCCCAAGTTCTATACATAACATTCTTAGCTAGGTTACAACATAGACCCTTTTAGAAATGGTACGTCATCAACCTAAATATTGCAAAGCACTCTCTTGATCAGAATCAATGAGGTGGAGCAAACGAGACAGCAGTTGAGTTGCTCCATAAATGTATAAACAGGACATTGATATATATGAAAAGGATTCAATAGTTCTTGGGTGGCTGCAGAACTGTATGACATAGTCATTCAAAATACTTGTACAAGTACTACTGTTAGATCAATTAATGAGCATAGTTATTCCAATATTGAAATCATATATGCATGTAATCAGGGAGAAAATTGCTGCTGAGTTTTTGGGTGGTGGAACTTCAGCAGACAGACTGATTTGCAAGGGGGTTGTTAGACCTTGGTTTCCTACTTCACCTAATCTTTTCTTTTTAAAAGTCACGCTAAAAGAAGTGGACAATATAGTGGACATCATGAATAACACAAAAGGTCCTGAAGACTGTTACCACTCTCTTCTAGTTAAAGACCTAACCCTGACTCATTTCCCAATTATCACCAGCATCCACAATAATTCTCTGAAACAAGGTAAGATGCCAGTATCGTTGAAACCTGCATGGGTACCTCAGTTGATCAAAAATCCTCAATATGCCCTGCAGACTGTGCAAATTTGTGACCTATTCCCCGGACTCTTTTTCTGAGGATTACTTGAAAAGGTTGTCTAAAGCACCAGTTGGTGTCTTTTTGATGTTGCGACAACGATGGGGTGATGCGTGCACGCCTGACGGCCATGAGGCGACTCGGTGAATCTTCTTGAGCCGCGACAGGCCCTGTGACATGCTTCTCTGGTAATGCGACGGCGTCTGCTGCGACGGCGACACTCTTCTCCAGTGATGCAGGATGCCTCGGTGATGCAATGCGACAGCGGCAGCACCCATCCTCAGCGATGCAACGACAGCGGCGGCGGCAGAGACATGCTTCTCCGGTGATGCTACAGCATCTGCTGCGATGGCTACACTCTTCTCCGGTGATGCGAGGCGCTTCAGGTGATGCGATGGCGACAGCGGCGGCATGCTTCTCCGGTGATGCAACAGTGTCTGGTGCGACGGCGACACTCTTCTCTGGTGATGCGACGACAACTGCTGCGGCAGCGACATGCTTCTTCGTCTTGAGTCACGCTTCCAGGTCCCAGCGACACACAGTCTCTCAAAAGGCGCAGCTCAACAGCAGGCACTTCAATTACTAGAAAGGGAAGGCAGGGGAAAGCTGGAGGGTGAAGTCTGTTGTCCCTGAGACTTCAGCAGGAGACAAGCTCTAGTTCAAGCCCTTGGAGATCTTCTCACAAGTTGATGTGGCAATCAGGTAACCACTGCAGGCCAATCGTCAAACAGCACACAGCATAGGGATAGTCTCCTTCTGCAGTCAATCTCTCTGATTCCTTTCCTCAGCAAAGGTTCTTCTTGTTTTCCCAGAAGTGATCTAAAGTCTTGGGGTCTGGGCCCCAGTATTTATAGTCATATTTTCTTTGTTATCTGAAGTCAGGGAGGCCTTTGCCTAGTTCAAACCAGTTCTGGTCAGCCTTGGAGCACTTTGTTGACAAGACTCCTTCTTTCCTTTGACAGGGTAGGCCAGGGCCATCAGATGCACCACAGGAGGTGGAGCCAGAATTATGGAGGGAAGGCACAGCCCTATTCAGATCCCAGGTGCAACTCCTCCCACCACTCTACATGTAGCCCTGTGCTGACTCGCCCTGTCTCCTGGAATCCCCCAGCCCCTGTCACTCAAGCGCCAGACATGGACTAGACAACCTAGCAGAGGCAGGCTTGGATAGTTAGGCAAGAAAATACCTACTTTCTAAAAGAGGGATTTTCAAACACAGAATGTTAAAACCAACTTCACTAAAAGATGTGTTTTATCATTCTGAGTTCAGGCATACTAAACTTGAATTTCTACCATGTTCGCTGGGTCAGTTAGGATTATAAGATGTTATAATCAAACTGCCCATTCTGGCCTATGGGGAACAGGTAGCCTTGCAATAGTGAAAGACGAAAATGGCTGTAATTCACTAATAGGACATGCCACACACACCAGGGCATGCCCTACCTTTTACTTATAATGCACCCTGCCCTTGGGCCTACCTTAGGGGTGTCTGATTTGAAGAAAAGGAAAGGTTTAGGGACTGGCAAGTGGGGTCACAGACTGCACACAGGCTCTGCAATGACAGGCCTGAGATACACTTTACAAGCTGCTTCTGTGGGTGGCAAAACCAATGCTGCAAGCCCGCCCGCCAGCAGCATTTGATTTACAAGCCCTGGGCACACGCAGTGCACTGTACTAGGGTCTGACAAGTAAACCAAATCAGCCAATCATGGAATCACTAATCCATACATAAATTTACAATAGGGAGAACATATGCACCTTAGCACTGATCAGCAGTGGTAAAGTGCCCAGAGTCATAAAACCAACAAAAACAGGTCAGACAAAATACAGGAGGAAGGCAAAAAAGTTCAGGGATGACCCTGCAAAAAGGGCCGAGTCCAACACCCACTAAAAAGGTTGCAGACACCAAAGGGCGGGGACAAGAAAATACCAGCTTCCTAAAAGTGGCATTATCAGAATTGTAAATTAAAATCTGACTTTTCCATTAGGAGGGTTTTAAATTACAATTTTTAAGGCACCAAACGTGACATTCCTTTCTACTCCCATGTGAAAATTATCATGTATTACATGTAAAAATTATTCCCAAAAGTTTTTCACTAACAGGACATGCAAAATGTAATAGTACATGCCGAACCTTTTAAATACACTGTACCCTGTCCTATGGGCTGTTTAGGGCCTGCCCTAAGAATGACTTATAGGCATTAAAAAGGTAGATTGAGGCATGGCAATAGGTTTATTTTGCCAGATCAAATTGGCAGCTTAAACTGCACACACAAGGCTGCAATGGCAGATCTGAGACACGTTGGAAGGGCTACCTAAGTGGGACTGCAGTGCTGCAGGTCCGCTAGCAGCATTTAATTTTCAGGTCATGAGTAAATGTAGTGTTCCTTTACTAGGGACTTACAAGTAAAATAAATGTGCCTATTGGGTCCCAATTTCACCATGTTTAAAGGAGAGGGCACATACACTGTATTGGTAAAGACCACAGAGTCCAAAGGCAAACAAGAATGAGACCAGCAAAAAATAGAAGAGTTAGGCAAAATATTTTGTGGAAAAATAGCCCTAAAGCTCACAGGTTTAACAGCACTTTTCTTATCATCTTGAGACAACTCTTTTCTTGTGGGTTTGCAATGGGCTTCCATCTTGGCTGAAGTACAGAAATGTCATTACTGGACATCCTTGAGAGGTTGTTGGAAACTGTGGACCAAGAGAAAAAAGTGCTGTTGGTTGCAGCTGCTTGATATCACTATTGCATTTGATTCTTTATCATATGCTCATTAGCTACATACTGTCAGCATTTCTTCTGGTGCTCTTCCATGGTTTAAGTCAATCAATCAATCAATCAATCAATTGCATTTATAAAGCGCGCTACTCACCCGTAAGGGTCTCAAGGAGCTGGGGGGTCAGTGCTCGAAGAGCCAGGTCTTGAGCTGCCTTCTGAAGGGGAGGTGGTCTTGTATGGCGCAAAGGTGGCTGGGAAGAAATATCCAGGTCTTCGCTGCTAGGTAAGAGAAAGACCTGCCTCCGGCGGTGGCTTTGCGAATGCGAGGTACGGCTGTCAGGGCTTGTCCGCTCGAGCGTAGGGTGCGAGGAGGAGTGTAGAGGGAGACGCGGTGGTTGATGAGTTTTGGTCCGAGGTTGTGCAGGGCTTTGTGTGCGTGGGTGAGGAGTCTGAAGGTGATCCTCTTGTTGACTGGGAGCCAGTGGAGTTTCTTCAGGTGTCCGGAGATGTGGTGGTGGCGGGGTATGTTCAGGATGAGTCGTGCGGCCGCGTTCTGGATTCGTTGAAGTTTCCTCTGCAGCTTGGTGGTGATGCCGGCGTACAGAGTGTTCCCATAGTCCAAGCGACTGGTGACGAGGGCGTGGGTGACGGTCTTCCTGGTATCGGTGGGGATCCAGCGGAAGATCTTGCGGAGCATGCGGAGAGTGTTGAAGCTTGCCGAGTTCACCGCGTTGACCTGTCTGGTCATGGAGAGGGATGAGTCCAGGATGAAGCCGAGGTTGCGTGCGTGGTCGGTGGGTTGGGGAGTGCTGCCTAGGGCGGGGGGCCACCAGGAGTCGTCCCAGGCGGTGGGTGTAGGGCCGAGGATGAGGACCTCCGTCTTCTCTGTGTTCAGTTTAAGTCGGCTGTCTGTCATCCAGTTCGCTACTTCCTTCATGCCTTCGTGTAGTCTGGTTCTTACTGAGGTGGGGTTGTTGGTGAGGGATAGGATGAGCTGGGTGTCGTCTGCATAGGATATGAGGTTGAGTCCGTGTTTACGTGCGATGTTCGCCAGGGGGGTCATGTAGATGTTGAAGAGGGTGGGGCTGAGGGAGGATCCTTGGGGGACGCCGCAGATTATCTCCGTAGCTGTGGATCTGAAGGGGGGGAGGCGGACTCTCTGAGTTCTTCCGGAGAGGAAGGAGATGATCCATTCCAGGGCCTTGCCTCTGATGCCGGCGTTGTTGAGGCGACGTGTCAGGGTACGGTGGCAGACCGTGTCGAATGCTGCAGAGAGGTCCAGGAGTATGAGGGCCACGGTTTCTCCTTTGTCGGTCAGGGATCTGATGTCGTCTGTGGCTGCGATGAGGGCGGTCTCGGTGCTGTGGTTAGCTCTGAAGCCGAACTGTGAGGGGGTCGAGTGAGTCATTGGTTTCCAGGGCGGTGGTGAGTTGAGCGTTGACGATTTTCTCAATCACTTTGGCGGGGAACGGTAGGAGCGAGATGGGCCGGAAGTTTTTGAGTTTGGTGGGGTCTGCTGTTGGTTTCTTTATGAGGGCGTTCAGTTCGGCGTGTTTCCAGTTCTCCGGGAAGGTGGCGGTGGTAAAAGATGTGTTGATGACGTCTCGGAGGTGGGGTGCGATGATGTTGTCGGCTTTGTTGAAGATGTGGTGCGGGCAGGGGTCGGATGGTGATCCTGAGTGGATGGAGTTCATGACGCGGGTGGTTTCCTCGGTGGTGGTTGGGTTCCAGGTGTGGATGGTGGTGTTGTCGGTGGCAGGTTCCGGTGGAGGGCTCGTGTTGGTTGTCGTGAAGCTGTTGTAGATGTCGGTGATCTTGTGGTGGAAGAAGGCTGCGAGGGAGTCGCAGAGGTCCTGTGAGGGAGGGATGGAGTTGTTTTCGGCGTCGGGGTTGGAGAGCTCTTTGACGATGCCAAATAGTTCCTTGCTGTTGTGGGCGTTGGAGTCTAGTCTGTTCTGGAAGGCTGATTTTCGTGCGGCGCGGAGGAGTTGATGGTGTTTGCGGGTGGCGTTCTTGAGGGCAGACATGTTCTCGTCGGTTTGGTTGAGGCGCCAGGCCTTCTCGAGGGTGCGGCATTCTTTTTTGGAGTCCTTGAGGTCGGGGGTGAACCAGGAGTTTTTCTTGTGGTTGTTTTTGTTTGCTTGGGTCTTCAGGGGGGCCAGGAGGTTGGCGCAGTCTGAGATCCAGCTCTTGAGGTTGTTGGCGGCTTCGTTGGGGTCTGTAGTGCTGGTGGGTGGGTTCTGAGAGAGGGTTGATGCGAGTTGTTCCGTGGTGATTCGGTTCCACTGTCTTCTTGGTGGTTGTTGGGCGTGGTGGTGTACGTTGGTCTTCTTGAAGCTGAAGTGGACACAGCTGTGGTCTGTCCAGGAGAGTTCGGTGGTGTGGCTGAAAGAGGGGTGTTGACTAGTTGTTTCAGTCCCAGGTTGGCGAGGTTGTCCAATAAGGCGGTGGTGTTGTTGTCGGTGCGGTTCTCCAGGTGGAAGTTGAGGTCCCCTAGGAGGATGTAGTCGGTGGACAGGAGTGCGTGCGGGCTGATGAAGTCTGCGATGTCTTCGCTGAACTTTGTGCGTGGTCCTGGTGGTCTGTATATGAGGGTGCCTCTGAGGGTGGTCTTGGGGTCGCTGTGGATTGAGAAGTGGAGGTGCTCGGCGTCGGGGAGTGAGTAGTCGGTGTAGGCAGAGATGCGGATGGAGCTCTTGTGGGCGATAGCGATGCCTCCTCCAGTGCGGTTGGTGCAGTCTTTCCTGATGATTTTGTAGCCGTCGGGGATGGCTATGGCGATGTCGGGTGCCGAGGAGGGGTTCATCCAGGTCTCGGTGAGGAAGGCGATGTCCGGGTTTGTAGAGTCGATGAGGTTCCACAGTTCGATGGCGTGCCTGTGGGCGGATCGGGTGTTGACCAGGATGCAGTCGAGGTTGTTTGCGGGCGAGTCGTTCCTGTTGGGTGCGATGTGAGTTCGTAGGCAGGTGAAATGGCAGTTGCGGCAGGTGAAGGGTCCGTGGGTCCGCTTTGGGGTGGCGTGGCAGCAGCCCGGCGTGTGGCCGGGGTTGAGAGCGGTGAGGACGGCGGAGTCGTAGGTCAGGCAGGGGCGGCGGGGGAGGTGGGGGTCACGGGGGCCAGGGGTTGTGGCACTGGGTGCTGTCCAGGCGCGGACGGGCGCAGACGGGCTTGCCTTAGGCGCGCCTTCGGCGCGCCAGCGGCGCGTCCGCTGCGCGGCCTCGCAGCGGCCGCCATTTAAGGGTAGCCGGGGAGGAGGGGTCAGCTGAGAGGTGGGAGGCGGGCGGGTAGGCGGGGGAATCCGAAGACGGGAAAAGAGAGCGGCGAGGAGGCCTGGAAAAAAGGTGGCAAAAAGGACGGCGAGGTGGCCTGGAAAAGTGGCGAGAAGGCCTAGAAAACCCTAAGAGGGAGGGGGCTGAAAAAAGAAGAACGGCGAGAGGGGGCACACGGCACTCAGGGGGCACACGTACGGGGTACACGGGAAAAAAGAGGATTTACAGTCAGACCGGCAACACAAGCACTCGGGGTACACGGGAAAAAGAGGATTACAGTCAGACCGGCAACACAAGCACTCGGGGTACACGGGAAAAGAAGGAGCACACTCACACACACTCAAGTCCTTTCTTACTAAGAGGACTTACCATGGGGGGATGGATGCTATCTGTTCATTTCTCTGTATTTCTCTTCATTATGCCTCCCATAGAAAGTCGTACCATTTTGATGCATTCCCAGATTTACTAGTGTTAGTAAATATGGTAATGCACCTAAAACCATGGGCAGATGCATAAGAACACTCATGCTTCACCCATAAAAAGCCTTCCCAGGGCAGAATAAGGCAACAGAGTGACTTGTTGGCCTTGTGTTACTCCAGATTTACTATGCTTTGCACAGTATCTCTCACTTAAGGGCTTATGTTGCCCTTGCCTCATCTTGAGTGGTGCATGGGCAATATGAGCTCTTGATAAATCTAACCCAATGTGTGATGCCCTCATTGCACCAGGCCTGTGTTTCTGGTTACTGTAAGAAAGTCATGCTGATCTCACTGCTCAAAAATCCTTCAGCAGATAAGTCTGTCCTGACCGAATACAGGCCAATTTCCATGTTCCCAGCCTTTCCTAAAATCCTCAAAAAAACGAGTACATTTCTAACTTTTCAGCTTTCACATCGCTATCAGTTGTTGCATCCTTCTCAATCGGGTTTTTGCACTGGACACTTTATGAGTCTGCCTTGGTTGAGGTCTCAGACTCTATTAAAATAGCTGTGGACAACAGAAAGATGGTGGCCTTGCAAATCTGACAGCAGTGTTTCAATTGATATGCCAGACTATTGTCCAGTGCAAGACAGGCAAAACAGAGTTACTGGATCTTGGGACCTCTTTCTGTCCCCCACACCACCCATTGTGGGGTGGTGAGGTTTGACCTAGTTCTGCTCTCTCTTCTCCAATTCTAACTGTAGTGGTTAATAACCTGGGAGTGAAGCTCAATAGTAACCTGTCCATCAAACCACAGGTGGAGAGTATAGTTTGGATATGTTTGGCCTTCTCCGGTTTTTGATGAAGTTCCTGTGTCTTCTTCCAGCTTCTCATTGGAAGTTGGTGGTCCATCCCTGCATAACATCCCAGCTGGACTATTCTAATGCACTTTACTGGGGCCTCCCATTGAGGCTTAGTGCAGAATGCGGCTGCTAGACTCCCGCTCTACATTTCTAGGAAAGCTTCTGTTAAGCACCATCTTATGAAGCTACAGTAGCTTCCTATATAGGCTAGAGTGAAGTTTAAGGAATCGGTGCTTGCCCAGAGAGCTTTCTACGGTTCTATGGTATAGGCCCTAAGTATCTATACAAGCATCTCACCCATTACCACCCTTCCAGAGCCCTTCGTTCAGCAGACGCTTTGTTAGCTGTTGTGCTGAAGACAAGATGGAAAAGATGGGGATTCACTTCCTTCTCAGCGCTAGCTGCTACAAGTTGGAATACCCTTCCCCTGCATCTTCGTGCAACCAGGGATATGGGCTCTTTTAAATATAGCTTGAAAAACTTGCCTTTTTTTTTTTTTTTTTTTTTAAACCGTTTATTACAAAATTAAAAAAATATACAAAGATGGGCCTACAACCTTTAGGCCGGCCGCTAGCAAAAAGAAGGAGCATATGGTACAAACAATAGCGCGCATGCTGCGGCAAAGGGAAATGCACAGGAGTTAGCAGCGTTGATAGCCACACCATCCGGACCCCACATAACGGTTTCTTTTTGATATAAATAACAACAGGAAACAAGTCCACAAGGCAATCCACAATCGGAAACAGCAACATGTGCTCCCCTAGAAGGGGGACCCTACCAATCCATAGGAGTATCAAGGGGGGGAAAAGGTCAGGACAGGGACTAGGTGGACTCAGAAAACTTGCCTTTTTAATTATGCTTTTTAGATTGTGTTCCTCTCGAGACAAGATCTGGTCTATTGGAGCTGTAGCACCGGGACACTCTCTTGAGTAGCTGCGCGCTTTATAAGTACTATTTGATTTGATTTGATGTGTTGCAAGGCTTCCATTTCCTTTTCTATTTATTATGTATACGAAACACTCATATGATCTATTAACACAATCCGTATTAGAGTTTCACATGTATGCTGATGACACTCAAGGAGTGATTCTTTTCTTTGGTAATACACAGGGTATTTTGGAAGTCCTTTCCAATCTAATGTGTTATATGCACTAATAGGTGCAATATAATTACTTCCCATTAACATCAGTAAGACAGAGCTCATTCCAATTAGTTATAAAGCAATAAATCTAAAATTGAACCTATGTCACAAATGGTGGGGGGTAGGGGGTACTGCTTTTCCTCAGGTTGTTGCAATTACACATCTTTGAGAACAGGCCATTTACTCCTTTAATATGATTTAGAACATTGTTTTTGGCCGTGCATGCCTTACTTGAAAATGAAGCTCGGCAGCTCCATGTGACCTGTCAAACGCTGAGGTTAATGATCGATTATTGGCAGACTCTCCCTCTGTTGAAGATGAATATGGTTTAAGGCAAACCTCTCTGCGTTTCAGTCTCCAGTGGTGGAATGCCTTTCCAATTGTTCTTAGGAAATCCCATGACCCTATGCAATTTATGTAGAGGCTGAAATCCTAGCTCTTAATCTTACTGAGGTTCTTAGCTGTCACTGAGCGGGTGCCTGGAGTTCCCTATGACAGGTGTACCCCATAAATACACACGACTGACTAAATACCCATGACTAGTTCTATTGAAGCCATTTATTGTCAATATTAATATTGTGCTGAGTGAAACAAATATTTAGGCAAATGTACTATTTTCGCACTTTCAGGTCAACTGCTTAATTTGATGTTTTTTGATTGCCCTTTGTTTGTGTGTTATTGCATGTTACGTGTTTGTGTATGTTTTTAAACACAGTACACTTCTGTTTGCTAACATCTACATTTCATTTTAATTCCATTATTTGAGGAGACGTGTTGCTGTCTGCAGCGGCCCTACAGGCTGTCAATTCTGGCAAGAGTGTGTTTTGCAAGGCCGGAATTTTTACAGCATTGAATAAAGCTGCCTCTGAATTTTATTAAATGTGTCGACGCAACATGCCTGTTTTTTAATAAGATGCCCAGATAGACAGAGCAATATTTTATCATCCGGCTGGACACAATCTGTATCACTGACAAATTTTCTGTGTGGGTTAGAAGTATATCAAGTGGTTCTTTAAGCATCATATGGGAGAAACACTTGAACACATTTCACTTTGGTGTCTTATTAACAGATTGTGACACAGAAGGCTTAGGCATATGTTGAGTTAATCGAAAATAAGAAAGCTTGAATTTTATTACAGATTTATTACTGACATAATGTTAGGAGCAGTATCCTTTGGAGGACTTTGGGTTACAGAATGTATCTGCTTGTAAACAATAATAGCAACTGATCACCAACCTATGTAAAGTTGTATGTAAAAGTGTTGTGTTTGTATTATTAAGGGAGTATCTTCCCATAAAATACCCTTCCATCCTTCCCTCCACATGATCTTTCTTGTGCCCTTACCATTCCAGGGGCCTTATTATGAATACTGCGCACTTTCCCTGTTTTTGCCATGGTGCACCTTTCAAAAAGGTGTGCTTGTCTCAAATATGGACAGTGCACATTATTACAAAGAATGCGGTGCCCCCAGGGCATCAACAAACTCGTGCTGCCCTAGGGGCTGGGCATTAAAGTGAAATATAGAATAGCTTTGACAAATGTTTGACTACAAATGCTCCTTCCCTCCCATGTTGAAGCTCATGGGGCCGTAATTAAGCAACCTGAGTATTGTTTTTGAAGAGAATACCAAGTAGGTATTGGATGAATGTTTTGTTTGACAAAGATGCATATTAGCCTTTGACATTGACTAGGCTGACCACACTAGGTAACAGTCAGAGTGGTAAAAGGGATCAACATCCTAGGTCCTGAAGAGAAGCATAAGGTAGGCTTCGAAACAAGTAGACCATGAGAAAACTGCCCATTATAGCACTTTTTCCTCCTTTTCCCCACTTTTATTAATACCAGCTATAGGGAGTATTAAAGTTTAGTTTTCCACGCAGCCAGGTATTTTTTAACTCACTTATCTTCTGACTCTTCCACTCTCTGGCATGAGTGATGTAATATGTGACATCATCGGCAGTGCATTGCATGGGCGCAAGTTATAGTTAGCTCAGCTAACTATAAGGGCTGAATTTCTATGGTTTTGCACAACTGAAATGTCAGCCTAACTATAACGTCTTTGTAATCTTTGTAATTTCTGTGAATTTCTAAGGTTTTTTTAAATGCTCATTCCTAACTATAACGTCTTTGAAACTTGTGGTTTCTCCTGATGAATATATATATACAGATTTATATATATATATATATATATATCTATATATATATATATATATATATATATATATACAGACATAAATATTTAGATATAGTTTTTCTAATTTTTAGTTTTTTTGCAGAAAAATAACATGTTTTGACCACACAAACAGGTCTTGAACATATGACCTGCAGCGCAGTTCAAGTTACTTTTAAAGTGTTAGAAATGTAACAGACAAAGAAAAAAATCCTGCAACATTGTATCCTTGTTAACTTCTCATTTCAAAACTTCTCGGCAATATAATCATACAAACGAAATTATTTAAAATGAAGTAAGCTGTTGCACGCAATCCTCTGCTCATGTCACTTACAATGTAGCACATTTTTAAATATGTTACCAAATTTGATGGCTTTTTGCAAAATGAGAACTCATGGCATTATCACACTTATTTAGTAAAACAATCATGAGCGGTTTGTCATTTTCTAACAAGGGCAAGAAAACCAAACAATGTGTCATTTTCACAGCAACTAACTGTAGCTCTAGTTGCCTAGTCCTATCAACATTACTAATGCTGTTTACCACCCAAACCGATATGGGAGACAAATACATGTCACGTTCAACATTACTGGCAACTGCAAAGAAATAACCTAATGGTTTGTGTATTTCAGACAAGTGTGAGAAAACCCAATAATGTAAAGGTGGATCAGTACACATAATCTGTTTGATTCAGAAAGGCCATATGCTTTATATGTTAATAAAGGCAAGGTCTCTTCTTTTATGCCCGGATGAAGAGTCAGTTGCAAAATTGAAATACTGAGGTCAGAAGTTGATGTATTGATTGTTGAATTTAATAAGTAATTGCCATAGGTGGAACCCTGAATAACAGTCTTGCAGCCCACGAATTTGTGCAATTTTAAGTCAACACTTATTTTTCTGATCTATGTTTCACTGCACACTTCTTGTTCATTAAATATCACACAATCCACTTACACTGCACCGTTCACAAATAGCACCTCAATTGTGTTATTTGTTATTGATGTGAGTATGTGTACCACATGCCAATTTGAATACCCTATGTCTGCACAGGCTTGTGCACATGAGATTATTTGGGTATCTATTAAACAGTTGCTTCATTTAAATCAGTTTGTGATCACGTACATTTCTTCAGCCTAGTAAGCTAAGGCAAAGCTTCCCCTAAGAGAACCTATTTATTTGTTAATCCAGGCTTCAATGAAGACCGTTTCAAACAAGGAAGATGACTCTGAGGTTGGTTCTGGTGCTGATACTCTAAATGATGAAAGAGCATCCTCAATTAGAATCTGGAAGTGAATTTCCAGTTTGTGGAGTTCTATCAGATGAGGATTTCTCTTCCAGGGATAATGAAGAGCATTTTTATTGCGCACAGTTCCTTTTTGCAAGCTCAACCTATTCTGCAGATAAATCATTACAGTGTAGTAAAATCCAGAAAGGAAGCAGGTACTTTGCAAAGCACAGCAAGAGTGTTCACTTGGTGGCCTCTCAGTATCAAATATGCAACATCTAATACCTTCTTTCACTGAGGATGCTGAATGCAAAGTGAACACTGCAAAGTTTGAACTCATCTACTACTTCCAACATCTTGTGGGTGATGTGTTCCTTAAGGAAATTGTACTGCAACTCAGTCTACATACGAGACAATTTTGTGAAGTATAGAGGCACTCCTGAATCTCATTACTGGGCACACCTTTGGACTCCCACTTTGCTTGGGGATTTGAAAAATCTTTAGGGATGTCTATTGCCGTTGGGAACTTACTGAAACCATGACTACACTCATACTGGTTTTCTCTTACAGTCTGGGCAACAACTAGGTTCACCACAGTCATGAGCAGATACTGTCTTTGACTCTGCAGTGTATGCTGTATTTCTATAACTGCAGTATTTTGATTGTTGTGGAACATTTCTCTGCTGTTTTCCTTGAGATTTAAACCCCAGGGAAGAATAAAGTGGTCTATGGTTTTTTGATTATTTAAAAAGGATGGCTGAAATTCAGGCAGTATCTACCAATCAAGAGGACTTGGTGCAACATCAAGGTTTAAATGCTGTGCTAGGGTTCCATTAGTTATGCATAGAGCCTGAGAGTGCATACTGTTAATGACTCTATTGTAAATGATATTGCTTACCTTTCCACATTAGGAACTAGTGAAAATATTGTTTAGGATCTTACTCAATCACTCTTTCATACCTTTACCTTTATGTAGACAATTTGCAAATGGTAGTAAAGCTGCACAATTCTGGCACTGTGGGTTGTGTGACAATTCAAAGTCACTGCAATGAATTCCATCAGGACCTTCTTTGTAAAAAGCCCCAAAAGCTCAGCGTAGTGGAGCCAACAGTTGTAATTTTCTCAGACAGATGGGAGGTAAAAATGAACACTACAATTCAGGATGAGAACACTTCTCTGCTCATGATTTGGATCAATTGAAAAAAGTTCATAAGCTCAACTGTGTACTTGATTATACAAGTGCATAGTTAAAGAATTGATCAAATTGGCCAGCTACTTCAACCGTGTGGCGTGACTCATAAAAAATATACATGGTACAAGAAGTTGACTATTTACCTGATCCGTTTTGCAAAGTTCGGCAAATATGCTGTCTCTTGTCAGAGTACCATGGAAAAACATGACTTTTACCTGATTATTATCTTAATTTGCACTGCTTTAGAAGCAGTAGCATCTACTTCATATGTTGTGGAGGACATTGCAAGGCTACAGGGATGAAACTACACAGATCTTATTCTTACAGCAGAGAAGATGAGTACACCATGTTGCAAATGCAGTATTTGTATAAGGCAAGCAAAGAAGCAGAAAAAGCATTACTTCTGTCACCAGTGCCTATCTAAGCAAGGCCTGTGCCTCCCAACTTGCTTCCCATTATACCACACAAAAAGGAAGTTTTGGGAAACTGCCTGAAGTGGAGAAGTCAGTTTACCAGTTAGTATATGACTTTGAATGGTCATGCCTGGATAAATACATTCAATAGCTCCCTAGTTGACTTGCAGATGCAACCTTTTAAACTGACCCATTTAAGGGGGCGATTACGATGCCGTAGTAAACGGCTCCGACCCTTGTTCAGAGCAGTTCCTATGGCATCGTAATCTGTTCGGAGTCATTTCCAACTGACCCATTTGGATGGAGTCAGTTAGAAAGGAATATGAAATGGATTTCCGAATCACTTTTGACGGGCTCGGGGAGCCCGTCTGCCATTCGGAAAGCTTCCTGTAATCCTAAAGGCAGCTCTTTCCACCCGAGGGATTACAATGTTGGATTCCGACAGACTTTCTGTTACGGCCTTTCCGACACAGAAAGGCTGTCAGAAGTCGACTTTGGGGTTTCCCAGCAAGGCCCCAATGGGTGCACAACCTCCGGTTGGAGGCCAAGGGGGCACAATGTGGATCCCTGCACCCCGTGGCAGGCACCATAAGGTGCCTGCCACGGGGTGCAGGGATAAACTGCACCTCTTCTCTTCACAATGAGAGCATACTCTCCAGTCAGAAAGCATGCTCTCATTGCCAAGAATAGGAGTGAGACAGAACAGTGTTCAGTCACATCCTAATTGCTGGGTTGAGACCGCCGACAAATGTCATCGGTCCCAGTACTGAATCGATGTTGGACGGACTCAGGTCTTTCTGACATCGAAATCGGGCCCTAAGTTAGAAAATATTTTGAAAATGTCTTGAAAATTGCCATAAACCATTACTGTTTTTGTTTCTAGATTTGATTTTAGAATGTATTTATTTGTTTTAGAACTGTTTACCTTTCTACTTGAACATACAAAGCCACTTGCAACACGCCTAATTGGTCAAAAGAAAAATGTAAAACCTTTTTATACCTAGAATGACAAGGAATGATGTAGATAGAGATCTCAAACAAACACCTTTAGAGGTCGTTCTTTTGAACACCTCATTGTTGATGATATAACCAAATTGATCACTCAGCCATCAAACCTACCACTCTTGCTCTAAGACGATTGGAATGTGCTCACAATTATAATTACCATTGGGCACAACTTAGACTTTCACATTGTGAATATGATCCCTGCAACCCCTGTTTGTAATGGTTAAAAATAAGAATCTTAAGCCGAAGGATGACATTGACAATAGCTTGAATTACAGTATTAAGATGACTGCCACTTCATCACACAGTTTCCTCCCAAAGAAGATGAAAAAACGGACTAAACCAGTTCAGTCAATCCCCGCTCTAAAGTTTTAACGCAGGGCGAGTCCAACACTGGCAACACCTGGGCTCTGTTAATCCATCAGCAAAACGTTAAATACTTCATACTAACCTGAGTGCCGACACTTCTTAGTCAGCTCATGAGGGTAGGACGTCCAGAGAGCCTGTCCTGGCCAAGCTGTAATTACGGCATAGCCGAGCTCGCTTTGCAGAACGGATCTCTTTCTCAATCCTAAATCAAACTGGGTCAATTGACCCAAACATTGATTGCTTTTTTCAGCATGCAAATGGCGTTCTATTGTGCACAACTTGAGGAGTCTTGAATTTTACCCGATTGGGATAAGTTACCAACTGTGATGAACTTTTAATATATGTTGTGTTCATCTTGTGCTGTTTTTATATGTGCAGATTACATAATTTGACACTAAGCATGCAATTGGTGCAAACAAAAACGCATGTGTTTGATGTAACAAAATAAGCATGTGATTCACAATGTATGAATTGTCATCAACAATGAAAATAATACCTTGGAAATATTGAATTGTATTTTTACTGCGCACTATGTGTCTTTCTACTACAGTTCATTCCTAAATAAATCATAAATCAATACCAAAACAAAGGTATGTGTGATTGGGAGAAAATAAATGAACATCTATATTAAAACTCCAATGACAAAGTAGATTAGGTTGATTTTGGTCCTGATGAATAGCTACTAGATCATTGTTATGACTAAACGGATGCTAGAATCATGTTTACCCATAGCTAACTAAGATAACTAAAGTCTAATAGATAGCACCACACATTTTTAATATAGGTAAAAGAACTTGTTCATTAAAGTTTTCCTGGGAAGTACCTCTTTTCCTATTATCAACTTCACACTTTCACACCTTAACACCAATCTACTCCTCAAGCCCCCACACCTGAATTTCACCAAATGGCGGACAAGAAGAGCTCCGACAAAGAGCCCCCAATGAGGGTGCCCGTCAGGCATTGCAGCGCTGGCTCGACAAGGAGCAAAGGCCCTATGATGAAGCATGACACCTATCCAGGCATTTGATTATTGCAGGGTCACATCCCCAGCATACCCTACCGAATAGTTGTTAAACTACATAGACACACAGACTTCTTTAGGAACTGCATAAAATACACACATTAATTAGATTATTTGTGGCATGTATGCTAGACCTTGATGCGCTCTAATTCCCTCCCTCTTTGTTAGACATGACCTCTCATTGTAGCCTGCTGTGCCTTGGAAATGCCACTCCACGATGCCTCCCCGGCGAAAGACCTCACATTGCAAGCCTGCATCAATAGCACCTCAACAACATCTCAGGACCTTCCATCTCGGCCTCGTTGATGGCTTCTTTGGAACCGCTGGTGTGCAAGGCATCTCCAAAGCAGGATCTTGCATCTCAGCCCCCAGCTTCCAAAGAACTGCTTCTGCATGACGTGTTCTCAACATGGGTTCTCATAAGGCTAGGCAACCAGGATTTAAGGTACTTTTCTCAGCAGGCCTAACATGATTCCTGTATCTTGCCCAATATGGGCAACCCAAGGAAGACACCCAATGTCCCAAGAGGGCACAGCTCTCCATTGGTTGGCCAGTGTAGTACTTGGGGAGGTGGTGGTACCAGGTAGTATAAGGAAGAGAGCAGAGGCTACTTTAGTGTCTCTAGGGAATAGAGAGATGGTGCCAAAAGTCCATATGCCTTCCAATACTTCCAAGTGTAGGCAATGGGTCACCATCAATGGCGAAGGCGTAGGCTTTGAGAGACACAGGAGCCCATGTGACTCTGTTGGAATAGGTGAATACGATGTCAATGAATACCACGATATGTGCAGCCCAGACAATGGCAATACCATTAAATGCAATATCAATGTGTGACATAACCTCTGCCCTTATAACGATGTCAATACCGATAAAAGCAATGTCAATGTATGCCATAATCTATGCCCATACAACGGTTCCAATACTGGCAATAACAATGTCAATGTTTGCCATAATCCATGGATGCACAACAGTGTTGTTACCAGTAGAAACAATGTAAATGTACGCCATGATCTAGGCATGCATAACATTGTCAATACCAGTAAAGATAATGTTGATGTACTCTATGCACAATGTTGAGACTGTCGGTAACAATTATATCAATGACTGCCATAATTTCAGCAGTTCTACGGAACGCATGTCATTGCTGTCTGGTTCACCCAAGGTGACCCCCCCATCAAACACGAGTAAAAAATACGGGGTCAGATTGGGCCTGCGACCCCAACCCACTCCTATTGAGTGATAGGTAACAAGTTAGCTCTCACTTAGAAGAAAAACACCGTGAACGAACCCACTAGTATAGTCGACTCACTAGTACATTTTTGAGAGCCAAAAACCCATTAGGTTTGTAAAAAGGCCCCTCACCCACAAACCTGGTTGCTGGCATGCTTCATCATCGTGGTCCCAACTAGGTAGCCGAGTGCCACCCAGATTTGCTGCGACGCCTGAATTCATCAGAGCTGGATTTTTGTAATGGTGTGATGAAAAGGTGCTAATGAAGTGGTGCAAGGTTAAAATTGGGAATCCTTACTGAATAATACTTTATTCCCAGCGGCCCAAGACAAGGTTAAAAAGGAAATGAGGGGACAACTTCATGATAAAATGATCTTAATTGTCAATGAGGTCTACATGTTTCAGCCTTGTTACAAATTGTGAGGCTTTCTTCAGGACCAGGTGAAAAAATGTGAAGGTGTGGCAAAAGAAACGCCACGTGTATAGTTATTCAACACACGCGCTAAGGTGTGTTGTGCATGCGGTGGTGTCTGTTTACTTATGGAGCCACTGGAAAAAACACTTGCTACGTGTTAGAAGTAGGGGTGGGCGGAATTTGCGAAAGCGACTTTCGCAAATTATCGCGA
Source organism: Triturus cristatus (assembly GCF_964204655.1). Classification (NCBI taxonomy): domain Eukaryota; kingdom Metazoa; phylum Chordata; class Amphibia; order Caudata; family Salamandridae; genus Triturus; species Triturus cristatus. The sequence goes on from NC_140582.1 coordinate 593,643,704, forward strand.
AAATGTTTAAAATCTCCGCAAACACGCATAAATATTGCGAAGATGCAGAAGTTTTTTTTCCGCCCGTTCGCGGCATTTTCTGCGTGTTCGCGGCTCGCCAACTTACCCATGCGGTTGCTTGCGGGCGCGGCCATCTTGTTTTCACTCTTCTCGCGTGCATGATCGCGAGAAGAAAGACGTGATCGCGCGACGCATGACGTCACTGCGGGCGCGAACTGTCGCGAGACAGCGCAAATGGCTAAAACAATACAACATCTCATGGAGAACGCGACCGGATCGGGAAAACTTGTCGGCGAACGCGGGGATTCAGGTAAGGCGACCGCGCGGGCGCGAGAATGTATTATTTTACAGCGCAAGCAAGAACCAAATTATCGCAAAGCTGCGGAATGCGGAAATTTTGACATTTCCGCGCTCTCCGCGGAACGCGGAAATGCCAAATTATCGCAAATTCCACGAACGGAACGGAAATTTTGCCCAGGCCTAGTTAGAAGTAGCTTTTTTGCAGGAGCCGGGGGGGGCGCCGTCTGTAGTAACACATTCATCAAGATAATGCGTCCCGCAATTACACCTATTCCGGCCTCCTCGTGGTCCCTGATAGTGTCACTTAGCCCAAAGACAAATGTGCATCCAGGGAATACCCTGAGCGATCCCACAGATAGTTGCACCACAAAGAGGTCCAAGGAAATTGGCCCCAATGAAACATGTTTGGCCAAAGGCGTGCATTCCCCCCAAAAAAAAACACAAAGCTAGATGCCACATGTAGGTAGGAACACTCAGCCAATCAGGACATGAAATGCACAGCACATGCAGTGATCATGCACTCCCCACACCAGATATCTGGACACATACACACTGACCCACACTAGTTCTCCCCAAAGTCAAGACCCATATGTGCCCTTTCAGGGGCATGGGAAACCAGCCCCTGAAATTTCCATGGTCCAGGTTGATGATGCACCTGAAGGGATTGCTCAGAATGTACCAGGGAAGACATTCTTACCCTGAGAGACCTGCCTGAGTTTGGTGGATGGCAAGCCGAGGGTGGGCCAACCTAGGAAGAACTCTGCAACTCTGGAGAGCTTGAGGCAGCAAACTGAGGCAGCAAGTAGCAGGTGATACTTCTGGAGATCACCTTATCTACTGGGAGAGTGACCTCCTGTATAGTAAGGCTAAAGTTTCTGGTCCTGGGCCAAACTGTGTGCCAGTGGTTCCTCAGTGTAACAGGTCCTTCACATGAGCTCCACATGCCAGGACATCTGGGACAGGACAAGACCTTTTCCAGGCTTGTCACCCACTCTATTGGCCTCAAATCAAGACAGCTTCAGACACGTTCTGCAGTTCCTATCTCACATGCTAGGCCAGCAGGAAAGCAGCGAAAAGGTTGAAAGCTCCCCTGGTTGACTTGCCTGTCATCAGCACATCTTTGAAAGGGTGGGCATCAACATTCTTGGTGGACCATGCCACTAGGGTCCCAGAGACCATCCCTCTGACGTTTTCGACTGCACTTGCAGTGGCCAGGGCCCTGGTGGGGATTTCTAACTGAGTGGAGTTCCGCAAAGAAGTGGTGTCTAACAGAGACACCAGTTTCATGCCCGAGTACATGAAGTCCATGTGAAATAAGTGTGGGGTAACCTATAAGTTCTCCACACCCTGTTATTTCGAAACAAATGGGCTTGTTGAGATATCCAACAAGACCTTCAAGGGCTTGATTATGGGCCTGCCTAAACCCATGAGTCAGAAGTTGGACGTCTTCTTACCATGCCCACTATTTGCCTACAAGGAGGTACCACAGAAGAGGGTTGGGTTTAGCCATTTCAGCTCCGCAGTGGACACCATGTTAGGGAACTTCTCAACCCTGTAAGAGAGAAGTGGGAGCAAGCCACCAGAAAGCCCTCTCAGGATGTAGTCAGCTACATGCTAGATGTCTGCAACCAGATTCAGCACTTCTGGAATATGGCTAAAGTGAATCTTGATACCATTCAAGAAGTGATGAAACTCTGGTACAATCAGAAGGCCACCGTGGTGGAGTTTCAGCCTGGCCAGAAGGTGTGATTCATGCAGCTTATAGACCCCAGATCTCTACAAGACCATTGGACAAGTTCCTATGAGTTGAAGAAGTGAAAGTGGGATAATACTTACTTGGTGGGTCTCAAAACCCCTAGAAACCCCTTAAGGGTGCTCCACATAAACCACCTTAAAACACACTTGGAGAGGGCTGAGGTCATCAGTCTACTGTTGAAAAATGACGGAGTGGAAGAGGAGAGTGAAGCTCTCCTAGACCTTCTGTTTTTGAAGGCACACTATGGGCTAGCAAATGGTATCAACCTCACCACTGTCACCAGTTATTGGGTCAGTTGATCTCCCTGTTTTCCCTCGTCCTTGGGCTCACAAATATGTATACCCTGGACACAAATACCAGTGACAGTAAACCTGCTAAAAACATCATTTCCAGGCTGTAGGACAAGTTAAGAGCTAGTATCAAGAAGGAAGTATCCAAGATGCTGGCATTAGGGATGATTGAGCCCTCCAACAGTCCCCTGTCCAGCCCAGTTGTGCTGGTCCCCAAGGTAGCCCCGCTGGGGGCCACCCTAGAACTTAGGTTCTGTGTGGACTACTGAGGACTCAATTACATCACTAAAACTGATCCTCACCCCATCACCTGATCTGATGAGCTCATCGACAGGCTGGGAGCAGCTAAGGGGCATATTTACAAGCTGGCAATAAAAAATTATCGCTGCTTTTGCAGCCGTTTTCGGCCGAAAAGAGGCGATCATTTTATCGCCTAATTAGCAAGGCCACGCTAACGCGTGAAACCTTGCTTTAGCGTGGGGATTCCTAACGCTCAGCTTTGCATCTCTAATGAGATGTAAAGTGGGCGTTCCTGACCTAACATGACAGGAGAAATGTCGCTAAGCGACATTTCTCCTATCATCAAGCCCCATGCTATGAAGCATAGCGGCAGGAAAAGTAGCGATAACCCCTGTTATCACTACTTTCCTTACACCTGCTTCAGGACTGACTTAGCCATGATATCCTATGGAAGGTGGATATCATGGCTAAGTTTGTGAGTCCCTATCAGCAAGCTAACGCCACATTGCTTGAGATTATCGCTGGGTTTCCAGTGAGAATCTCACGTTAGGCAGTTAGCGTGAGGATTTTTATCGCTGAGGAGATAAGCGTTGCTAATAGCACGCTATCTCAGCGGTAAAAATCCACATTACCCGGCGATAATTATCCTCACGCTAGGAGCGCTGAGCGATAATTATCGCCGGGTGTTGCTGATATGCCCCCAAGGGTTTTTAGCCCCTAATTTGGGGGATCCTTAACAGAGGGCCTCATGGGCATACAAACGCATCGAAAAAAACAGTCTTGGGGGCATATATACAAGCTGGCAATAAAAAATTATCGCCGCTTTTGAGGCTGTTTTCGGCCGAAAAGCGGCAATAATTTTATCGCCTAATTAGCAAGGCCATGATAACGCGTGAAACCTTGCTTTAGCGTGGGGATTCCTAACGCCCAGCTTTGCATATCTAATGAGATGCAAAGTGGGCGTTCCTGACCTAACATGACAGCAGAAATGTCGCTAAGCGACATTTCTCCTATCATCAAGCCCCACGCTAAGAAGCATAGCGGCAGGAATAGTAGCGATAACCCCTGTTATCGCTACTTTACTTGCGCCTGCTTCAGGACTGATTTAGCCATGATATCCTATGGAAGGTGGATATCATGGCTAAGTTTGTGAGTCCCTATCAGCAAGCTAACGCCACATTGCGTGAGATTATCGCTGGGTTTCCAGCGATAATCTCACGTTAGGCAATTAGCGTGAGGATTTTTATCGCTGAGGAGATAAGCGTTGCTAATAGCACGCTATCTCAGCGATAAAAATCCACGTTACCCGGCGATAATTATCCTCACGCTAAGAGCGCTGAGCGATAATTATCGCCGGGTGTTGCTGATATCCCCTAAGTTCCTCCGTATCTTTGACATTACATCAGATTGCCGTGACTGAAAGGGCCCAAGAGAGGTCACCATACTCTACCGCAGAGGACCACTTCCAGCTTTGGGTGATGCTCTACGGTTTACAAAATGCCCCTGCCATCTTCCCAAGGCTTGTGAACAGGATCCCGATTAGGAAGGAGGCATTGTCTGCTGCCTACCTAAATGACATAGCTGCCTTCAGTTTCAACTGGGAGAAACATCGTATCACCTCTAGAAGGTGCTGCAGGCCCTGTAATAGGCGGGTTCGACTATTAAGGCCAGTAAGTGCCAGACAGTGCAGGGTACCGTGGTATATCTGGGCCAAATGGTGGATTGGGGCACGGTGCAGCCACTCTAGGCCAAAATTGAAACTATCCTGTCCTGGCAACCCCCCAAAACACAAACTGAGTTGAGGTGCTTCCTTGGTCACACTGGATATTATAGCAGGTTTGTTAAGGGTTATGGCACCATTATTGCCCACTTAACTCAGCTGAATTGCAAGAAGCAAACAAAGAGTGATCTGGACAGAGGTCTGCCTGAAAGTCTTTGAAGACCTCAAGGAGGCCATGTGTCCAATACCTGTCAGCCTTAGTGTGGTCTTTCTACAAACCTTTTGCCTCAGTCTTCCTGTTTTTGCTGTATTCATGTTTGCTGTTGTTAGGACGCTGCACACTTTACCATTGCTAATTAATGATAAAGTACTTGTGCTCTCTCCTCTTTAAACATGGTGAAATTGGCTTTAGTTCCAATTGGCACATTACATTGATTTGTGAGTCCCTAGTAACGTGATACTACATGTACCCAGAGCCTGTAAATGAAATGTAAATGAAATGCTACTAGTGGGCCTGCATCACTCATTTTGCCATCCAGTTAAATAGCCCTTTAAACATATCTCTGACCTGCCATTATAGCCTATGTGTGCAGTTTAAACTGCCATTTCGACCTCGCAAAATAATCAATTTCCAGGCATAAAATCTCCTTTTTAAAAGATAATAGTCACCCCTATAGTAGGCACTAAACAGCCCATAGTGTAGGGTGCAATGCATTTAAACATTTGGAAATGTATTTTTAAATTGCCGTTGCGTGGAGGGCCATTGGGAGCAGATTCCACCTCATTTCCTGTTGGTCAGTGCTCTAGTTGTTCGGGCGCCCAGCACCATTTAAGGCCCCTCAATGCGCACGCGCAGCGGACGCGCGCAGCGGGCGGGTCAGCGGCGCGCCGGATGCAAGCCCGTCTTCGCCTGTCCGCGCCTGGGCCAGGCCCAGGGCCACTTCCCCTGGTCCTAAGTACATTGAACATAAGATTCTTAGTTACTCATCTTTGGATCTATTTAATTTACGCCCTGCACCTATTAAGGGCTGTATGTGCATGATCCTAGACAGCAAGAACGGGCCACCGAAGGCTTGCCCTCATTGCAACTACATACCCACCCCACGACTTAATCAACAAATCAGTATAACACATTCCACGAACCCCTCCAGTAGAAACATCAGCGCTGCGCTTATCAATGCGCGCTCTCTTGTTAAACATAAACACGATATAGCAGATCTTATAATTGATTATAAACTTGACATTCTCTTTGTAACGGAAATCTGGACAGACCCTTCATCAGGACCAGATCTTGTAGATGCCACCCCAGAGGGCTATACAGCCTTAAGGCAAGATAGAGTAAATAAAAAATGCGGTGGACTCGCTATGAGTTTCCGTAACAGTTTTACAGTGAAAATTGAACCCATCCCCCTGCATACCTGCGAGGCCCTATACTTTTCCATTCAGCTAACCGCATCCCAAACATTCAAAGGTATTCTACTCTATTGCCCACCAGGACCTAGGACAGAGTTTCTCTCTACGCTAAGTACTTTGCTAGAACCCTCAGCAGTTGAATCCCCCTTTACAGCCCTAGGTGACTTTAACTTTCACTTAGAGAATCATCTGGATAGTAATAATAATAATTTACTCACTGACATGGAAGCAATAGGCCTATTCCAGCGAGTCCCGAATGCCACGCATCAAGCCGGCCATATTTTGGATGGCCTTTTTTCAAACTCTCAGGCCATCCACTTACAGAGTATTCTTCCTTTAGTATGGTCTGACCACCACACAATCTTTTTTGAGATCCAGATTAGTGTCAAGTACCCACCTAGCACTTTATCAATCAAATCGGGCCCACGGAGAGCTTGGAGGTGTTTAGACCCACAGCTCTTAAAAACACAATTATCCTCAACTCAACCTATAGTCTCCTCCGACCCCAACGCAGCGTCAGTAACTTACACCAACTGGCTAAATGATGCGTTTGATCGGCTGGTACCCACCAAAAATATTTCAAAAAATCGGAGTGCGCCATCAGCCCCCTGGTTCTCTGAACTCCTCAGAGGAGAAAAAAACTGTGTAGGAACTATGAAAGAAAATGAAAGAAAATGGCGCAGATCTTACAACCTTCAGGATAAACTAGTTTATAAAACTGAACTTACCAAATATAAACAGCTGATCATGCAGGAAAAAAGGAGATATTACACTGCTCAGATTGAAGCTGCACAAGATTCGAATAAACACCTATTCCAAGTAGTTGCCAAATTATCTGGCCAAACACCTGCTAGCAATGGAACCCCCACTCAGCCACTTTGTGACTCTTTAGCGAATTTCTTTGTCGATAAAGTGAACGATATCTACGCGAAATTCGCATTGGTAACCAACACTAAGGCCCAACCAACAATAAAGGACCCCCTGAACACTCCTTAATGGAATTTGAAAAGACCACCTCTGATCAGATTGCTAGTATAATCTTATCCATCAAATCAGGTTCCGCCAATGATCCTTGTCCCCCCGGCCGTACTTATGCCAGTATTAGACCAAGTGGCCCCAGTCCTGTCCACTATCTGCAACACTATGTTCGCCTCAGGTATATACCCCACGATATGGAAGAAAACTATAATAAAACCTCTCTTAAAAAAAGCAAACCTCAATTCTAGTGAAACCAAGAACTACAGACCAATAGCCAGCCTGCCTTTTCCGGCAAAAATCATTGAAAAGATAATGAATATCCAACTTTCCAAATATATTGAAGAACATCAGCTCCTAGATGCCACTCAATTTGGTTTCCATAGAGGCCACGGAGAAGAGACCGCACTTATTAAGGCAACCGAGGACATCAGAGTTATCTTGGACCAGGGAGGCACAGCAGTTCTTGTGCTGTTAGATCTCTCAGCAGCCTTTGACACGGTTGATCATACCATACTAATTGACCGGGTCACAGAATTGGGCATTGGGGATAAAGCCCAAGACATGCTGGCTTCTTTCCTTGCTAACCGTACCCAGACGGGTAATTTTGGCACCTTTCATTCCATCCAACTGAGTCTCACGTGTGGTGTCCCGCAGGGCTCATCCCTGAGCCCGACCCTTTTTAATATCTATGTGGCGGACCTGGCCAGAGTTATTAGGAAACATGGGTTGGGCCTCACCTCATATGCTGACGACACTCAGTTAGTGTTGACTATACATAATGATGGAAAGGAAGTAGCCAAAAAAATTCAAGGAGGCCTACTGGCTATCAGTGACTGGATGACCAGTAACTGCCTCAAATTAAACTCTGAAAAAAACAGAAGTTATGATCTTCGGCAAGCTAGCCCCAGCCTGGTCTTCTACCTGGTGGCCGCTGTCACTGGGTTCTCCACCACCCCCAGTCACGAAAGTTAGGAATTTAGGAGTCATATTTGACGACAAACTAACTTTCTTCCCCCAAGCCAACTCAGTAGTTTCAGCGGCTTTCTATAAACTGCGCATAATTAAAAAAAAAATGCAATTTCTTCCCTTGACATCAGGAAAAACTCTTGTCAGTACTTTAATCATGTCAACAATTGATTACTGCAATGGGCTTCTTCTGAAAGCCCAAAACAAGGTTATTCGCAAGTTGCACACCATTCAGAATGCAGCCGTCAGGCTGCTCTCAGGAACCCCTAAATATAAGCCAATATCTCATGTTATTCAAAAATATCACTGGCTCCCTGTGAAGAGCCGTATCATGTTCAAGGCCTTATGTATTGCATATAAAACATCGCGCAACACAGGGCCTCAATTTCTGATCAGAGACCTAGCAGCCTATACTCCAACTCGGGCTCCTCGCTCATCCACGGCATCCCTGTTCATAGTGCCTCGCACTAAAACTGTCTCCTGGGGCAACAAACGTTTCATTGTCGCGGCTGCTAAACTTTGGAACTCGCTTCCACTACAGATCAGATCTTCCCAATCATTACTAATGTTCAGAAGAATGACGAAAACATGGCTGTTCACACAATAAGTCTCCTGGTACAAATTTCACGCTGCCGTCCTTAGCGCCGAGACACCCACGGGTATTTGAGCGCTCTATAAATCTCATAAACATAAACATACACATATGTCCTGGCAGTGCAAAAAACTCTCAAATTAGTTTTTCACTACTGCAAGGCCTTCCTCTCCCATAGGATATCAATCAATCAACCAATCAGCATTTGTAGTGCACACTCTGTCACCCCTAGGGGTATCTGGGCCTGTTTCTCTGTCAAAGAGCCAGGTCTTGAGTCTCTTTCTGTTGTCTGCCAGCAAGGGCTATTCGGAGCTGGAGGGGAGGTCGTTCCAGGTCTTGGCTGCAATGTAGGAAAAGGGGCCGCCGCTATGGATGAGCTGGATGTGGGGGTGTGCGAGGACGAGTGAAGATAACATTAGATTACCTTTTTACATTTAATAAGTAGTAGCTTTCAAAAGGAGGCAGATAGGACTCTCGAGTTTGGTGTCTAAAAAATTGTAGTCTAAAACCCTCTTTAATGGTAAAGTTGGATTTAAGTTGTATTTGTGAAAATAACAGAAATTTGGCATTTGGTTATTCCAACTACTTGCTACCTGCACGCTGTATACTGGGCCGAACGACTAGGTGTAGCTGGCAATTTGTCTTTGTATATTGCACCCAGAAAGTAAGACATAGGGTTTTGGCAGGATCGGCCATCTTTGACTTGATGAGAGGGAGGAGCTGTCACCTACCACACTTGCACATTACAATGGCTCTGCCTCAGCAAACTCACAAAGGATTTCATACTAGTTTTTTGTGCCTCCAGACAAGCTGGGGCCATGGCAGGAAGGACGTTAATTACAAGCACTTCAGAATACCTCCAGAACTGTCTCCTGCATCAAAGCTGGGACCAAGTAAAATATTGAGCGCCAGACCCAACTCTTCAGTACACCTCTGGTGCTGAGGAAGACTCAGGAGAACTGCTGTGCTGCTCTGATGCAAGAAGGACTGCTACTCTTTTGAACTGTTTCTCTGCTGCCCTGCTGCATGAGTGAGAAGGACTGGACCTGCATCTTGATCACAGGATCACCAGACAGACTCCAAGGTCTAGTTGGCTGGCCTCCTGATCAGAGCCTCAGTGACGGAAAATGCTCCAACCATCTTGAACCTAGTACCTGGAATCTATCTGCTGTGAGTCTTGCCTCCCAAGTGGTGCCACCCTTGTTCTGGGCCCTTGAAAGTGGGCCTGAAAGTGCTCTGCCAGCCCAGCTGTGACCTGTTGGGCAGAACCACTGCAGAGCAATGCATCATAAGCCTCTGTTGACGGCATTCTCGTTGAAGACACAACCTGGCATTGCAAGCCTCTTTGACTTCTAGATCGGAAACCACTACTGTACAACGCATCTTCTATGGAGGACTTTGCATCACAACCTGCATCAGCGCCGCTGCACAACGCATCCTTGACGCAGGATCTCCCAATACTCTGCAGGATCAATTTAGGGCACTTTGCTCAGTGGGCATAACTTGCTTCCAGTATCAGCCCACACTTCATTGCTGACAGCATGAACTTGAAAATGTATCCCGGTTCGGAGCGACCATGTAACTACAATTGGCTCTTTGTACTTCTACAAAAACAAGGTGATGGATGGAATGCGTGAATTAATCTCAGCCATTGGCAATTCCTTGGGGCCCCATCCCAATCCATCATTTTTTTGCCCACCTGGCCACCCCAGTTCGGAACCCAGCTGTATGCATATCAGTCCGACACTGCTCCCCACCGGAACAGTCGAGCCCAAACAGCCAGGCCAAGTTCTCCCTGGACCAGAAACAAGCATCCTGGGGCCGGTTTCCAGGTATCACCCCTCATCAACCAGGCTGGCATAAATCCAGTGGCACAGTGAGCCTGGGATGCACATCTGGGCATACTCAGTACACTTAAGGCTGCAAATGCAAAAACAACAAGGTGAAAGATGGAATGCTTAAAATGTTCTCAGCCACTGGCAATCACTCAAGCCGCATCCCAATCCATCATATTTTTGCCCACCATGCCACCCCAGTTTGGACCCACCATATCAAAATGTGTCTTGAGACTGCTCCGCATGAGAACAGTCAAGCCCAAACTGCCAGCTAGGTCCTCCCTGGACCGGAAACAAGCATCTTGGGACTAGTTTTGGGGTATCATCCCTCATCAGCCAGTTTAGCTTGAATCCAGTAGCACAGTGATCCTGAGACCCACGTCTGGACATACCCGCTGCGCTTAAGTTGACAAATGCAAAAAGAACAAGGTGGCACTATTTTTACCTAAATCTTCAAACTTACAGGACTCCAGTTCTACTAATTAGATTTTTGTTGTTTTGGTGTCAAATATTTTTCACTATTTTTCTAAATTGGTGTTGGATTTTTTTGAGTTGTGTTTTCGCTTTATACGCATTTGAAATGTGTAAATACTTTAAACATTGCCTTTGAGTTCAGCCTGAAGTGCCAAGCAATCATACGCTTGAGCGCATATTAATTTTGAGTATCCTTATGTTTCACCCCGACAATAATTGTGGTTGCTGCTTCAATATAGTTATACCCCTCCTCAGCCAGTAACCCAATTTCCTAGACCGACATGTGGGGAAAATGGTGTACATTTACCCTGGATGTCATTTCTGGCAAAAAGTTATGAAAACGTAAGCCCAAACTGTCCTAAACATAAACAAGGAATCAGCACTGGGGAAAAAGACGGTGGTCCAGGGAATCACTGTATCCTTCCAATACCTTTCAGTTTCGGTAATTTTTCTTTACAAAATGGTGCATATCCCTTTAAGGGACAAGGCTTTTTAAAAAAGCTTTGGTGAAACGAATGCAACACATGAATGAAGACTTCTATCCCATTATGTGTCTGATTAGTACTCCACTTGCAACACAAAAGGTAGCCCTCCACACAAAGCAGCCAGGTTTCAATCTGCACCTATTGTTTTGCTAAAAGGGCTTTGACATCAGCCCTAATGTTTGTAATCATTTCAATTAATAATATAAATAAATAAATTACAATGGCACCTTAGAAATTGGGTTTCTGGTTGTCAGAGGTATACACCCTGTCCAAGCAGGAACCACAATCCTAGTCAAGGTAAGTCAGATACACACCCTAAATGAACCTTTGCACACCCTCTTGTAGCTTAGCACAGAGCCGTCTGACTTAACTTAGGAGGCAATGTGTAAAGTATTTGTGCAACACTTCACATAGTACAACAGTGGAAACACCACACAAAAAAATACCACCTCTAGTTAGAAACATATAGCTTAATTTATTGAACAAAACAAGAACCAAATGACTAAATTCATGAAGAATAAACGGAGTTATGAATTTTGAAAAATTTAACTGAATTTTAGTTCTTAAAGGTATAAAGTGCCAACCGCGACTATCTGGTTGCTCTAGACCGGTTAAAATCTAAAAGTTCAGACTGACCGCAGTAAACCGCAGGTCAGATACAGGGACCAGCCTTGGCCCGCTGAAAAAGTACTGTGGTTTGTGTTTACATGGACGCAGAGGGCAAGATACGAGAAGCAAAGGAGACCATGCATTGGCAACGATCCTTTGGATGCAGGTGAGGCATCAGCTCCGAACAACGGAAAGTCTGAAATGCATCAGCAATGGAGGCAATGCGCCACACTGTTGGTGATGCAATGCCTTCAATCCTTGCAACAGGTGATATATCAGCATCAATGGGGATGCAATGTCCGCGATCCCTGCAGCAGCGGTGATGCGTCAATGGAGATGCACCAGTTCCGAGCGGCGCAACCATGGTGATGCATGGATTTTGGTAGTTGCAGCATTTTATACCCACTTCCAAGGTCCCAGGACAGGATTGGCACCACTTGGAAGGGAAAACTCTCAGATGTCAGAATCCAAGTGCAGTAGGCAGATAGTTTGAAGGCTTCAATCAGGAGGCAAGCCAGCAAGCCCTTGGCGTCACTTTGATTCTGGGTTGGAGAGATGCAGTTCAAGTCTTTCTCACTCCCTGGCAAGAGGGCAGTAAGCAGCAGATCAACACAGCAAAGCACGAGTCCAGCAGAGTAGCAGTCCAGCAGAGTGGCTGTCTTTGTGCTATAACAGCCGTCCTTCTTCCTGGCAGAGTATCAACAGGTCCAGAAATGTACTGAGTTATTGGGGTCAGAGGTCTAGTATTTTTCCCAGTAGTGCTTTTGAATTGAGTGAGACTACAAAGAGAGGCCTTTGAAATGCACCAAATCTCTGCCCGTCCTGCCCTGGCTACAGACTTACTACAGGTGGGTATACAGCCCTTTATGTGGGGACAGAACACATCCTATTCAGTTGTACCGTCCGCTCCTCCCTCTCATGCTGCCCATAATGGCCCAGTAGGATGTGGATGGGCCATCAGTAACACTTAAGCTCCCTAAGTGTGTGGGGGTCTAGAGGGAATGCACAAAGCCCAGCTGTGACGAGCCCCAGATGTGTACTCATAGGCAGGAAGAAGGCACCAAATGCTAAAAGTTTCCATGAGGGATATATTTGCACATATATACTTATCTTGATTTCCCAAACGTAATATGTTAATAAATGGCATCAAAAAATGTAACTCACAGTTATTCGAAAATCAATTAAAAAAGAAAAATATTACATAAGTGTTCTGCTCGATTTTCCCGGCCTTCTTGTGAGGCATAATGATGGAATGTGACTTCAGTCTCTTATCATTCAAGTCTAAGGGTTAGAGTAGTGAATGGAGCCTATTTACTAGGCACTTCGACATGATTCTGTGCTCTTCCCCATAGATCAGGGCTTGCGCACATAGCCCAGGGGATAGATTAGTTAGTATTAGGGATAACCTGTCCTGTAGTGAGGGTATTTCATGGAGCCGTGCTGAATTCAGGCCTGGTAGGCCTCAAACGGGAGAGACTCCATCTTTCTTTCTGCTCCGGCAGCTTGGGATGCTTCTAGGTCAAATGTAATGTTTTAGTTATGAGGTGTTATTCGCTCGGAGAGAACCGGTTCAGGCCGGCCCTTATCGAAGGATTGTATTTTTCTTCATGCCGAAGACACTACATCAGGCCGGCCGGCTGGGAACGTGTCCTTGGTACGGGGAGGTACAAGAATTTGGTGGGCGGCAGGTTACAGGCCGGAATTTTCCATGAGGAAACGCACCTCTATATTAGTGAAAGTCTGAGGCAGTTACATGTTCAGTCCGTAGGCGGCATCTAGCCGTTAGCAGTAAAGCTACTACTTATTCCAGGGAAGACAGACGCCATCTTGAAGGCGGAGAAGAACCGAGAGACAGATGCTCTCCTAGCAGAATAGCCAGAGAGGAGAGAGTAGCCGATAAGGAAGAGGTCCCAGTGACTCGGAGAAGGGTGATTCCAGGCGAGCCGAGGCACAGACGAGAAGGGAACCTAGATGACCACTGAGTGCAGGCTACATACTACTAAGGTGATGTCGGCCCTTTCTTATTAGAGTGTACAACTTAATCTTTCACTTTCCTTTGCAGGTTATGTGTTATATTGTAATGTTATGTGATTGCGTATGTAATGAGTAATAAAGTACCCAGTTTGTAGTGAACCAACATGTGCTGCGTGTTCTTGTATGAGAGGGTAGCCTATTCTTCTAGTCAGCTGCGGCTACATGAACAGATGTTAACCCTGATCAGGTAAGTGGTAACTGAATAAGGGAAAGAGGAGCCCCTTGAACCTGAGAACAGGCTATGCTCGAACTGGCAATCCTTGTGTGATCTGATGAATAGTGAGACTGATTCCCTTTTTGTATGTTATGGTGATCATAGGATAAACTGTCGCATGAGACTGCCGTCTGGGTAGAGAGGTCTGGATCCGTGTGGGATCGCGAGGCCGCCACTTGTGATACTGTCGTATGGGCAGAGAGGTCTGGATCCGTATGGGATCGCGAGGCCGCCGATTGTGCTGAGACTGCCGTCTGGGTAGAGAGGTCTGGATTCGTGTGGGATCGCGAGGCCGCCACTTGTGATACTGTCGTATGGGCAGAGAGGTCTGGATCCGTATGGGATCGCGAGGCCGCCGATTGTGCTGAGACTGCCGTCTGGGTAGAGAGGTCTGGATTCGTGTGTGATACTGTCGTATGGGCAGAGAGGTCTGGATCCGTATGGGATCGCGAGGCCGCCGATTGTGCTGAGACTGCCGTCTAGGTAGAGAGGTCTGGATTCGTGTGGAATCGCGAGGCCACCACTTGTGATACTGTCGTATGGGCAGAGAGGTCTGGATCCGTATGGGATCGCGAGGCCGCCGATTGTGCTGAGACTGCCGTCTGGGTAGAGAGGTCTGGATTCGTGTGGGATCGCGAGGCCGCCACTTGTGATACTGTCGTATGGGCAGAGAGGTCTGGATCCGTGTGGGATCGCGAGGCCGCCGATTATAAGAGGTCTTGGTATGTATAGTAGGAATCCCCTGTCCTTAGGTGGTAGATATATGTGGTTGCACTATTGTAAATAGGTTCTAGGGAGGGGGTAACGTTCTGGCTGGGTTAGTGAGGCTCTGATGAGCGGGTTCTATCTGATCCGAAAACCCAAGCAGAACATTTGGCGTCACGAACCGTTTACGAAACCTGTGTGCGTTGTGGTTGTATCGTGTTTGCTTTCGGCGCGTGCGTGGTTTCGTTTCTATATTATTTGTATATAATTGTGTGTAGTTTTCTTTTCTTTTTCTTCTTTTTCTTTTTCTCTTTTTCTTTCTTTTCCGAGATGTTTTCTAGAAAGTCGAAATCTACTTTTAAGTTGCCCGTTGATATTCCCGGTTGGGATTCAACGCCTTATGAAGCCTTAGCCCGTGAGTGGGCTGATTCTACTGGTTTGAGTGAGAATTGGAATTCTTTTTTGGAGCTGGCGGAGCCGGCTAATGTGATTACTTGTTTACAGAAGGCGCCGGTATCTAAGGGTGATGAGCTTCCCGTTTTGGGGCGCAGAGGTTGGATTGTTCTGTCTGCGTACAGAATTCTGCATGAGAGGTTGTTGAAGTTACAGAACTTGCATAAGGATTTGGAAGCGAACTTTGTTGAGATTCAGAATGCTCATACTTTGTTGCGGTGTCAGAATAAGTTGCTTGCTGACAAACTTGAGACGTACCAAACTATTGCCGAAAGGGCGGCTGTGCGAATTGCTCGTTATAAATACAAGAATCGGCGTGGTCGGGTTTCGACGCGAAAGGTGCGTCTGGTCGTGGCGAAAGCCGGACTGGATTGGAATCCTGATGAATGGGATGGTAATATCTGGAACTCGAGTGATTCTCCTTCCCCGGGTGAGGAGTCTGCCAAGCGCGAGTCCTCTCGCTCCGGCCGTGATTGTAAGTCTGCTTCTTGCGCCTCTGATGGTGCACCCCGTGATTGCGCTCGTCCTTCGAGCGGGGTCGATGCTTCTTCCACTGATTGTTCCTCTACGTGTACTGGTCGAGCTCCTTGTGATGCTCGTCCCGCGGTCTCGGTGCATCCAGTTTTTTGGCGGAAGGTGCAGCAAGCTCCCGGTGCTCCGAATGGTATTGCTTTAGACTCTTTGGAGGATTTTACTCAACAAGAAATTAGTGATATTTTGCAGCGATTTCGGCAGCGAACTGGTGAGACCTTACTCACGTGGATGGTGCGCCTTTATGAACTGGGCGCTGCTGGCATTATGTTGGATGCTGGCGATTGTTTGAAGTTTTGTTCCTTGAGTTCGGATTCTACTGTACAGGATCATTTTCGTAACTTTAATGCTGGTGGTCAAATTTCTTTGCTTCAATTGGCGACTGAGGGTTGTAATCAAAAATATCCTACTGAGTCTGACTGGCCTGTGAATGACAAACCGTGGTATACTTTGCGCGATGCTGCACAACGTCTCAAAGAGGAGGTGATGAAAACGGCAATTTTTCTGAATACTGCTGACAGGTTGCTTGATGGTTTCTTGACATCTTCTGTGCGGAATCGTATTATTCGTTCTTCCCCTGTTGCTTATAAGCAGGTCATGATGACTTTATTGATTAATCAGACTGGTAACATGTTATCTGTGGTGCTGGAATCGGTACGCCAACTCGGTGAGTTGGTTGAGTGGTTTAAACCTGAACGGCAGTCCCGGCCTGACACTCGTACTCCTGGTGACAATAAACTTACTAGACGTGATATGTTTTTTGGTCTTATGGCCGATGGTGTGCGGAAGGAGGACATTGATGGTGAGACTACTTCTCGTTTGTGGGAAATGTTTCGCAAACGTGGCTTGGATCGAAAGGAGGGTGCCCGGCGTGTTCGGACAACTGAGTGTGATCGTGGTTTTTTTGACGGTAGCGGTGATGACGACCGCCGTGGGCGCTCTGATCGTCGTGATGATCGACGTTATGTACGTGATTTGTCCCCCTGTCGTGAGAGAGACAGGGAGAGAGAGGGGGAAAGAGAGAGGGGGAGAAATGATTATGTTAACAGCAGACGTAGAGATGATAGGGATCAATCCCCTGAGTTGAGAAGGAGAGAGGATCGACACATATTGGCCGATCGAAACCCGCAGTACAATGCAGAGAACAGGAATCCATTTCGTAATGGAGATGGATATGAACAGGAGGTATCGATACCTGGGAAACGTGAGAGTCTTTATCCTGATTTATCCTGGTACACAGAACGCAGTAAAGATGACTAGGAAATAGGTCAAGCTCCAGTACACAGATGGGCTCACAGAGATAATAGACCCTATGTAGATATTGATATTTATTGGAAACATCGTAATATCCAAAGGGCCCGAGCATTGGTAGATACAGGAGCGGAAGCCACTCTTATTCATGGAAAATCAAAGAAGTTTAAAGGTCAGCCTTTTACAATTACCGGATTAGGTGGAAAGGAAACTCCCGCAGTTCAAACTTTACTTGAAATGAGAATAGGTAGAATTCCTAGAAAAGAATACTCTGTATTAGTGGTGCCACTCTTAGAATTCATAATTGGAATTGATATTTTGAAAGGAATGACTTTGCACTTAGATGATGGATGTTACCAATTTGGAACTAAACATTATATATCGTCCAAGCCCGTACGGGTTGGTCGTTTAAGAATGCCCCCCATAAAAGTTCCCCAGGCGACAAAAGTGGTTCGTCAGAAGCAGTATCGTATTCCAGGTGGTCATGAAGAGATTAGTACCACTATTCAGGAGTTGGTGGATGCAGGAGTTATAACCCCAGTTACTTCTGCTTGGAATAATCCTGTTTGGCCTGTACGTAAGAGTGATAATTCTTGGCGCATGACTGTTGATTATCGAGAATTGAATAGACACACACCCTCTTTGACTGTTGCAGTACCGGATATTATTACCCTAATTGAAAGAATCCAAAAACATCCAGGTACATGGTATGCGTCCATTGATATTGCAAATGCTTTCTTTTCGATTCCGATTGCCCCTGAGTGTCAGGAACAATTCAGTTTTACGTGGAACGGGCGTCAGATGACGTTTAGAAGTCTTCCCCAGGGCTATGTGCATAGTCCTACGATATGTCACCGGCTGGTGGCAGAGCATTTGACTGAGGTACCGGTTCATCCGCAAATTCAGATATGTCACTATATTGATGATATTTTGATCCAAGGCGAAACACAAGAGGAAGTTCAGACTCAATTGGATAGAGTCATTGAGTGCTTGCGTGAGAAAGGTTGGGAAATCAACCCGGAAAATTACAAGGTCCGTCCCAGGCTGTGAAATTTTTGGGTATTAATTGGCATGAAGGGCACCGAGAAGTAATCCCTCAGGTTAAACAGAAAATTCTTGATTTTGCAGTTCCGAGAAATAGGAAAGAAGCCCAAAGCTTCATTGGTTTGTTTGGTTTTTGGCGCCAGCATATTCCTCATTTGAGTCAAATATTGGCCCCTTTGTACCAGGTCACTCGTAAAAAGAATGCATTTGAATGGGGTAAACCACAGCAAGATGCGTTTAGTCTGGCAAAAGAAGCAATTCAGCATGCTCTGGATTTATGGCCTGTATGTGATGGTGATGTGGATTTGAATGTGTCTGTACAAGGCCTTTATGCGAATTGGAGTTTGTGGCAGAAACAAGGCAAGAGTAGAGTACCGTTAGGTTTCTGGACTAAAAAGTTACCTGATGCTGGTGAGCGTTATACACCTTTTGAGAAACAGTTACTTGCATGTTATTGGGCTCTGGTGGATACCGAACAATTGACTTTGGGACATGATATAGTTTTGCGACCTGAAATTCCTATCATGCAGTGGGTTATGAGTTCGCCGAAAACTCACCGAATTGGACACGCTCAAGAGGCGAGTGTGATTAAATGGAAATGGTATATACAAGACAGGGCACGTGTGGGACAAAAAGGAGTTGCATCTTTGCATGAGCAGGTGGCACAGGCGCCATCGACTGAGACTGAGAGTGAATGTTCCGTACCTTTAGTACAGGAGTCTCCTGTTAAGTGGGGTAGACCTTTTGATGATTTGTCCGCAGAGGACAGAAACCATGTCTGGTTTACGGATGGTTCAGCAAGGTTCATAGGGACGAAACGGCATTGGAAGGCAGTGTCCTATAATCCGATCACACAAAAATTGCTGAGTACAACTGGTGAGGGTAAGAGCAGTCAATTTGCTGAACTCTATGCTGTTTATCAAGTTCTGAAACAAGAGTTACCTGGCACATGTCATATTTTCACCGATTCTTGGTCTACTGCCAATGGATTGGCAGTTTGGTTACCGACTTGGCATTCCCATAGTTGGAAAATCCATTCAAAAGAACTGTGGGGAAAAGAATTATGGCAGGAGATTTGGGAAATGCTCCCACAGAGTACTGTTACAATCTTCCATGTGGATGCTCATACCCCGATAGACTCTCTTGACAAATTCTTTCATAACATTGCAGATGAGAAATCTAAAATTGCTGAGGCAGTGGTGGACAGGCAAGATTCTGATATTGCGGGATTGGCGAAATGGGCCCACCAGAAAGCAGGACACTTTGGAGAGAAAGCCACTAGCAGGTGGGCTGCTGATCGAGGAATTTATATTCCCCTAGATTTAATTAAAAAATGTTATTCTACATTGTCCCATTTGTCAGCATATCAGGCAGCGCAAAGTGCCCCAAATTGTTAAAGGTCATTTACATCGCGGGAAATTGCCCGCTCAAATTTGGCAGATTGATTACATTGGTCTACTTCCTATGAGTAGGAATTGTCAATATGTTTGCACTATTGTTGATACATACAGTGGCCTGTTGGTGGCCCTTCCCTGTAAGCAAGCTACCCAATTGAATACTATTAAAACATTGGAATTGATTATGATGTATTATGGTGTGCCATTCCAAATTCAATCTGATAATGCATCCCATTTTCGTGGAAGATTGGTACAGGAATTCTGTGTGGAAAACAATATTGAATGGGTGTTTCATATACCATATTATCCACAGGCCTCGGGTCTTGTGGAGAGGTTGAATGGCCTGCTAAAAGATCAATTGCGTAAATTAACAGATGACAAGTATAAGAATTGGCGAGACTTTTTGCCTCAAGCGCTATTGATTTTGAATAACCGTCCTTTTCTAAATGCTGAATCCCCACTTATGCGTTTGTTTCCTCCGAATGTTGATGCTAAGCCCAATGAAATCAGAGAGACCGTGATGTACTGGGAGATTACTCCCGGAGCTTTGGCTCCATGTAGAGCGACCCCAGGGTCGGCAGGTTTAGACCTGCATGCCATGGATGACACCATTATAAAAAGTAAGGATCGAGTCATCATTGAAACTGGTGTTGGTGTTCATATGCCAACTGGAAATTTCGGATTAATCGCCCCTAGATCGGGGCTGGCTGTAAAAGGCATTCAGGTGCTTGGAGGAATCATTGATAGTGATTATCAGGGAGAGATTAAGGTGCTCCTGCTGAATAGCAGTGAGGTTGACTTACTGATACATCAAACTGACCGAGTGGCTCAATTGCTAATAATGCCTGTTTTCAGTGGTGAGATCACAAAAGGCACTGCCCCAAGGTTGCTAACTGTACGAGGCCAGAAAGGTTTTGGCTCCCAAGATAATCCTGGGGCCAGAGTTTGGGTGCAGTCGCCTAAGAATCCCCCTGAACAAGCAGAAGTCATTGCAACCGGTCAAGACAACACCATTTTAGTTATGAGACCAGGGAAAGATAGCTGGGAAGCAGTCCCGGCTGACAAATGTTACTTACGAGAATGAATAATGCCTGTATTTGATTCTCTTTCAGATCATTCTCTGGACTGTTGCTGCAGGATGTGTCGGCGTTGGACTCCTTTTGGGCTGGTACGACGAGAGAGGAGGGATCCCATCAACCCGGGTTGAGTTGAGAACCCGAGTGTCGCGTTCCTTCGCTGCGTGGGATTCGTCGTCGAACTTTTGGATTACATTGGCCAAGCAAGTGACTAAAGCCCCTCATTTCTGCTTGACACCGATGAGATCGGTGACGGATATTCTAGCGACTTGTTTAGTTGCTGTCCCTGCTTCATTGGAGACTTTGACTCATATTTTTAATATATCAAATGCTCGCCCCAATGTTCTTCTGGGCGATTTCGCTGCCCATGAGTATTGCCCCTTGTGTACTGTACTGTCAGACCCGATACCCCCCATCCAGTCCCGAATAGTTACCTATAATATCACACAAGGTGATTTGTGTTTTTTTCCTTACTTGTGATCCTAGCGCGATTTCTGAATGTATGCGTTTAAGATTGAAAGGTGCCACTTCATTCACCGCTCATGAACGAACTTTGTGCCTTCAAAGGACACCGAAAACATGTACTTCTGTTCAGAAGAACATGACTTGCAAGAGTTTGGTAGTTGCCCCCAGTCATTATCGCACGATGTTACTACCTGCCGGATGGCTTTTCTCATGTGGTAATACTTCCTGGCCATATATTCCCGCAAATATTTCTGGAGGCCCTTGTGCCATTACTAGACTGAGCTTATTAATGTTTTCTCCACATCCGAATGCCAACTCTCGTGTGATTCGAGATACAGTGAGGTTACCGGAGGATTGTGACTCATCTTTGCATTTATATTCCAAGTCTGAATACCTTAGCCTGGCTATTTCAATTGTTGGTGTTCCTGCTTTGGCAGTTTATAATGCCAAATCTATTGGGAAAATGGCCTGCTGGATGGTAAAATCCATCAATCATACTTCTACAGTCCTGTCTGACATGCTATTAGACGCCCAGGGTGAACGTAGGGCTATCTTGCAAAATCGAGCGGCCATTGATTATCTTTTGCTTAAACATGGACACGATTGTTCTGATTTTGAGGGTCTTTGTTGTTTTAACTTGTCGGATCATACGAAATCCATTCAAGCTCACATTGATAAACTACATGACTTAACAGAGGAAGTTAGAAAACACATTGACCAGGGCTGGTTTGACTGGCTCTTTAATTGGTTACCTGATTTACATATGTTACGTCAGGTATTAGGAGGTATTCTGATTACTATCGGCATTTTGATTTCTATCTGTTGCTTTATTCAGTGTATTCCTTCACTATTTCAATTCTGCACACCTGGTACTAGACATAGATCAGTTAGTCTTGTTTCATATTATTCTTCCACAGATATTAGTTCTGTTTAATGAATGTATAATAGACTGAAGTCAAGGGTGAAATGTTCTGCTCGATTTTCCCGGCCTTCTTGTGAGGCATAATGATGGAATGTGACTTCAGTCTCTTATCATTCAAGTATAAGGGTTAGAGTAGTGAATGGAGCCTATTTACTAGACTATTCGACATGATTCTGTGCTCTTCCCCATAGATCAGGGCTTGCGCACATAGCCTAGGGGATAGATTTGTTAGTATTAGGGATAACCTGTCCTGTAGTGAGGGTATTTCATGGAGCCGTGCTGAATTCAGGCCTGGTAGGCCTCAAACGGGAGAGACTCCATCTTTCTTTCTGCTCCGGCAGCTTGGGATGCTTCTAGGTCAAATGTAATGTTTTAGTTATGAGGTGTTATTCGCTCGGAGAGAACCGGTTCAGGCCGGCCCTTATCGAAGGATTGTATTTTTCTTCATGCCGAAGACACTACATCAGGCCCGCCGGCTGGGAACGTGTCCTTGGTACGGGGAGGTACAAGAATTTGGTGGGCGGCAGGCTACAGGCCGGAATTTTCCATGAGGAAACGCACCTCTATATTAGTGAAAGTCTGAGGCAGTTACATGTTCAGTCCGTAGGCGGCATCTAGCCGTTAGCAGTAAAGCTACTACTTATTCCAGGGAAGACAGACGCCATCTTGAAGGCGGAGAAGAACCGAGAGACAGATGCTCTCCTAGCAGAATAGCCAGAGAGGAGAGAGTAGCCGATAAGGAAGAGGTCCCAGTGACTCGGAGAAGGGTGATTCCAGGCGAGCCGAGGCACAGACGAGAAGGGAACCTAGATGACCACTGAGTGCAGGCTACATACTACTAAGGTGATGTCGACCCTTTCTTATTAGAGTGTACAACTTAATCTTTCACTTTCCTTTGCAGGTTATGTGTTATATTGTAATGTTATGTGATTGCGTATGTAATGAGTAATAAAGTACCCAGTTTGTAGTGAACCAACATGTGCTGCGTGTTCTTGTATGAGAGGGTAGCCTATTCTTCTAGTCAGCTGCGGCTACATGAATAGATGTTAACCCTGATCAGGTAAGTGGTAACTGAATAAGGGAAAGAGGAGCCCCTTGAACCTGAGAACAGGCTATGCTCGAACTGGCAATCCTTGTGTGATCTGATGAATAGTGAGACTGATTCCCTTTTTGTATGTTATGGTGATCATAGGATAAACTGTCGCATGAGACTGCCGTCTGGTTAGAGAGGTCTGGATCCGTGTGGGATCGCGAGGCCGCCACTTGTGATACTGTCGTATGGGCAGAGAGGTCTGGATCCGTATGGGATCGCGAGGCCGCCGATTGTGCTGAGACTGCCGCCTGGGTAGAGAGGTCTGGATTCGTGTGGGATCGCGAGGCCGCCACTTGTGATACTGTCGTATGGGCAGAGAGGTCTGGATCCGTATGGGATCGCGAGGCCACCGATTGTGCTGAGACTGCCGTCTGGGTAGAGAGGTCTGGATTCGTGTGGGATCGCGAGGCCTCCACTTGTGATACTGTCGTATGGGCAGAGAGGTCTGGATCCGTATGGGATCGCGAGGCCGCCGATTGTGCTGAGACTGCCGTCTAGGTAGAGAGGTCTGGATTCGTGTGGAATCGCGAGGCCGCCACTTGTGATACTGTCGTATGGGCAGAGAGGTCTGGATCCGTATGGGATCGCGAGGCCGCCGATTGTACTGAGACTGCCGTCTGGGTAGAGAGGTCTGGATTCGTGTGGGATCGCGAGGCCGCCACTTGTGATACTGTCGTATGGGCAGAGAGGTCTGGATCCGTGTGGGATCGCGAGGCCGCCGATTATAAGAGGTCTT
This sequence comes from Triturus cristatus, assembly GCF_964204655.1. Lineage (NCBI taxonomy): Eukaryota > Metazoa > Chordata > Amphibia > Caudata > Salamandridae > Triturus > Triturus cristatus. The sequence goes on from NC_140582.1 coordinate 593,667,283, forward strand.
GGTATGTATAGTAGGAATCCCCTGTCCTTAGGTGGTAGATATATGTGGTTGCACTATTGTAAATAGGTTCTAGGGAGGGGGTAACGTTCTGGCTGGGTTAGTGAGGCTCTGATGAGCGGGTTCTATCTGATCCGAAAACCCAAGCAGAACATTAAGGAAATTAATTATTCAATAATTGTTATCTTCAAAAAAGCTATCATGTGTATACAAAGGGGTTCACAAATAATCACTTAATAATTATTTCAGAGGAAATTAGACATTACGAAATGTCCAATTTCCTCTGAAATAAGCCATTATTAAAAGTGTTTTTTGTAACATTGTTCTACTGTGCTAGATAGCTTCAAATACTGTATATAGGATTTGGGCAGGTAACACATTGACTTGTGGTCCCTCAAGATTTGTAAATTTTATTTATAATTACTGTTATTGTGTTCTTTGAGATTGACTTTTTGTCAACCACTTTGTATATACAAAACCGTTTTTTCAATATAAAAAAATGAATATACATACCTACTTTAGAATAATTATTGTCTTTAACTAATATTTTTCACTTTTTTGATTGATTTTCGAATAACTGTGAATTTAATATTTTGATGTCATTTATTGATATATTGAATTTGAAATATCAAGATAAATATATTTGTGCAAATATATGCCTTACGGACACCCTTAATTATTCGAATATGTTTTACCCAAGCCCATGAAGGAATACTGTTTTCTATATAACTTTCTAAATGTGGCATTTTCAGATTTAAAATTTTAAATATAACTTCACCATAAATTGTGATTTTAAATTGCGATTTTAAATTGCGATTCTAAAGACACCAGACTTTGGGGTCCCCTCTCTTCCTAATTAAAAATTACACTTATAAGATGTAATAAGGTAATATCAATGTTAACATTTGGGAGAGATAGGCCTTGCAGTTGTAAAAAAACTAATTTAAGAGTTTTCCACTGCCAGAAGATGTAAAAGTTAACCGTACGTGTCCTACTTTTTAAATACACTGCACCCTGTCAGTGGGCTGCCAGGGCCTGCATTAGGAATGACATGTATGAATTAAAAAGGAGGGATTGGGCCTGGCAAGAAGGTTATCTTGCGAGGTCGACATGGCAGTTTAAAACTGAATGCACAGGCTGTGCAAAAGCAGGCCTGAGACATGTTTGAAGGGCTACCAAAGTGTGTGGCACAATCAGAGCTGTCGGCCCACTAGAATCATTTAATTGACAGACCCTGGGTGCATGTAGTGCCCTTTACTAGGGACTTATACGCAAATTAAATATGCCAGTTGTAGATAAACCAATTTCACCATGTTTAAAACAGAGAGTACATGCAGTTTAGCACTGGTTAGCAATGGTATAATGCCGAGTATCTTAAAGCCAGAGAAAACGAAGTCAGTAAAAACAGGAGGTCCGAATTCAAGAAGTCAGGGGAAACCATGCCAAGGATGCCAGTTCTAACCGGCCCAATTTGTCCAATGCCACTGGAATTATTATTTAGAAAGGTTGCCTGCTAAAATTGGTGTAGTACCGCAATATCATAGTCTGAATATCATTTAAAATAAATATAACACGCTAATTTATGTTTACAACAGAAAATGTAACAACATTTTGGAGTAAATTTATTTATATAAAGTTTTATATAACACTAGCTAGACCCGTGGGTATCAGAGCACTTTACATACACAAATGAAAAGAAAAGATTGCATAACATCGCAGGACATGAGGATGCATAAAGATAAAAGCAAAGACATAATACTTATGTATCCAGTGAGGGGAGAAGGACGCAGGTGGCTGACACAGTCAGAAAACCACCATCCTTGAAGGTCAAAGTGAGTGGGGAGTCCACTAGGTTATTGATGCCTAGGACGGTTGCCTTGATCTGTAAAGTATTGGTTGAGGAGAAAGAGTTTCAGGTCCTTTTTGAAGCAAGCGAAGAAGGGGTTGCATCTGAGGTCAATAGAGAGTGCGTTCCACATCATTGGTACATTGCCAGAGAAGGACTGGCTCTGGGTCATTTTCTTTTTCAGTTTCGAAGGGATTAGAAGAAGTGAGTTGGTGCTTCTCAGAATTCTGGAGTTTCCTGCTTTTACTAGTTTGCTGTTTAGGTAGATTGGGGATTGGGTGTGAAGGAGCTTGTGAATGATGCAGGCCAGTTTGAAAATACATCCATGGGAAGCCATTTGAGTGCGTTAAGGGTTGGTGAGATGTGTTCAAATCTTTTTACACCAGTTATGAATCGGGCTGTCATGTTAAGGACTGACCTTAGTGGGGCTTGGTGACCTTTTGGTGACCCTGTTAGGATGGTGTTTCCATAGTTCAGTTTAGAAAGGACTAGGGATTGTAAAATTGTCTTGAGATCATCTTGAGGAATGAAAGGTGTAATTTTCATGAGGTGTTTTAAAGAGTAAAGCGCACTTTTTGCAGAGTTCTTGATGTGGTCCTTCGTTGACAAGTTCTTGTCCAGGGTAATGCCTGGTGACTTTACTGAGTCAGATAGGATGAGGGAGCAGTTTAGAGCATCAAGCTTCTTGAGCCAGACTTGAATTAGTTGGTGGTTACTTTTCGGAGAGAACAGTATTAATTCTGTTTTGTCTAGGTTCAGTTTTAAGTGGTTTGCGTTAAACCAGGTTTGGATCTTGGTTAGCGTGACATTGAGGTGTCGGACGTCACGGGCGATTTCATTTATTAGTATATTTGTGTGTCATCAGCATATAGGTGGTAATGAACCCCTAGTTGTTTCAAAATAATTGCAAGGGATTCCATGAAGAGATTAAAGAGGGATGGTGAGAGGATTGATCCTTGCGGGACTCCAAGTTTGACTTGTGTTGGTACAGAGAGGCAGGAGTTGATTTTAATCTGTTGCGAACAGTGCTGAAGGAAGGAAGTGAACCATTCTAGTACTGTGCCATTAATGCGACATCAGCTCTTCAGAGTCTCAAGTAAAGCTCGATGGTTTACTGTGTCAAATGCCGCTGATAAGTCAATAAGGATGAGGAGGCAGGCTTCACCTTCATCTAAGGCTCTGTGGATATCATCTGCAATATTGAGCATCGCTGTTTCGGTGCTACAACCTTTCCTGAAACCCGACTGAAAGGTGTCGAGGAGGTTGAAGTCGTCAATATGTTTGTTAAGTTGTTGGAGAATACACTTCTCCAATGGTTTAGCTAGGAACGGAAGGTTGGAGATAGGTCTTAGGTTGTTGAGCTCGATGGGGTCGGCTCCTGGTTTCTTGAGTATGGGTGAGATTTGTCCGAGCTGAAGGGAGTCTGGGACACAACCAGATGTGAGAGAGGATTTGATGATTTTTGTCAAGAAAGGGGCAATGATGTGGTTGAGTTTTTTTTACTATTGTGGATGGGAGGGGGTCCATAGTGTACGAAGAAGGCTTTAAGCTTGCAATTATCTTGAAGACTTCAATTTCCGACATGGGTTCAAAGTTTGAACAATTAGTTTCATTTCTCAGTTGGATGCGGGTCTGGTTGTCCATGGTAAGTTTTTGATCTGTATGGGCAGGGGTGGTTAAAGGGGGGCAGGTTGCAAGGGAGGGAGGATTTGAGGTTTGGATGAAGGATTGCTAAATTTTTGTGACTTTATCAGTGAAGAAGCTGGCGATTTCTTCGCATCGATCTTTGGTGGCTTTTATTTGTTCTGTTTGTTTGACTTTTGACAATGTTAAAGAGTTCTCTAGGTCTATTCTCTAAAAATGTGTTTTTTATATGCCGACCGGGTTGATCGAAGTTGTGCTAGGTGAAGAGTCGAAGGGTTTAGTCTCCAAGTCCGTTCTGATTGTCTGAGTTGTCTTCTTTCGTTATTAAGATCCACATTGAACCAAGGTTTAGATTTGGTAGATCTCAAATGTTTGAGTTTGATTGGTGCTACTTGATCTAACACCTCTGTCATTGTGGAATTAAAGTGGGCTGTGAGGTCATCGGCCCTCATATTTAAAGGCTGGGGTTTTAGATGGGCATGAATCCTGGATTCCAATTCAGTTATGGGGACTTCTTTTATGTCCCTGGTCCAGTGCTTAGGTTTGTGAGGTCGTATTGATTGGTTTCTGACATGTGAGTCAATATTATACAGTATGAGGTGGTGGTCAGACCAGTCAATAGGAGAAATCGATCTCAAAGAGACCAGCTCATTTTTGGTGATGATCATATCCAGAGTTGCTCCTTTGATGTGTGTCGTTCATTACAGAGTTGTCTGAGGTTGGTAATTTCAAGCAGGTTGGAGAGGTTTTGGGTTGTAGTGTCTTCTGGGTTGCTCCAGTGGATATTGAAGTTACCCAGGAACACGTCTTCCATGTCTGTTAGGGATAAACGAGTTATTAGGTCTGTTAGTTCTTCAGCGAAGATGGTACGTTCACCTGAAGGATGGTAGATGGTGTGAAATTTAATGGGCGTGGTGCCTTTGGCTGTAAGTTCAACACCTAGGTACTCAAGAGTCAGGTATTCTGTGGATTTTAATCTGGTAAACTGTATTCCTTCTTTATGGATGAGAGCTAGGCCGCCACCTATTTTGATCAGTCTGTTGTGTCTGATGATGTTGTAGCCTTGGGGGTGAGAAGCTCTAGGATGGGGGCAGAGTGGTCATTGAGCCAGGATTCTGTGAGGAATGTGATGTCTATTTCTTCCGCGAGTATAACTTCAGCAATATCTGTGGCGTGTTGTACTGCTGATCTACAGTTGAGGAGCATGCACGATAGTGGCCAGGGCACCTCAGTGGTGGTGTGTGCTGTATGTATAGAAGTGTATTGAGCAGGGGTCTAGGCGAGAGGACAGGTCTAGCTATTCTATTAGTGCTCACTAAAACTGGGATTGCAAACGGGGCCCAGTTCTGGCTGATTACGAAGTAAAAGTCATTGATATCATCTGCTTCACATTCTGAAATGGGTTGGAGTGCTCGGCTGGGACGATGTGCCTGATTCCTCATAGGATTGGTGGGCCATGGGATGCCAAGTGGGGCCATGGAAGAGGCAGTATGGGGGAAGGTGTGTAGTTACCCGCAGTGTGTGAGCAAGGAGCATTAATCTGGTTGGGGAGGCTTTGTTGTAGATGTAGGATATCTGCCGCTAGGGAGTCTATTTTCTGCTCTATTCGGGTCAGTAGCTGGGAAAGTGTGCTGAAAGGGCATGTTGTGTTCGTCAGGAGCAGTGTATGACTGGGGTCTGTGGAAGCAGAGGGTACTAGGTTGTGGGATTGAGTGGCATCATTGGGGTTAGGAGTGGGGATAGATTGGACGTGAGGAGTCAGGTTGTTGTTGCTTCCGGTCGAGAGGTTAGGAGGAGGTGTTGTGGGTCTTGGGTCCAAGGGAAGGGAGTGAGCAGTGATAAGGAGGAATTCCGTGTCCAGTGGATTGGCAGTGTGATTAGAAGTGGGGGAGATTAGGTCATGTGGCGGTGGGTCGGGTGGAGAGAGCAGTGGCTAGAGGGAGGTCAGTGTCCGAGGGATTAACGGTGGTGTTGGGTATGGAGATGGTTTGGGCAGGCAGAGTAGGGACAGTAGTGGAGTTGAGGATAATTTGTGAGGGTAAAGTCAGGTCTCCTGAGGTCGAGGGGGGTGCCTGTAGTGGGTTCACTTACGGAAAGAATGTCGTTTGAGTCCGATCTGGTTAGCTCAGGATCAGCCTTGCAGTGTTTATTAACTGTGCGTTTGCTGGACCTAGTGGTATCGGTTGAGCCCATTGTAGAGGGTATTTGACGGCGGAGTGTGATGATAGGGGCAGTGATATTATAATTAGTGATGGTGGATGTCCATGAGTTGTAGCGTGGGTCGTCCGGTAGGGAGATTGGGTCGGTTCCAGTTTTTTTGTCAGGGTGGGGGGGGATTGGGTTTGAAGGTATTGGTGAGTTAGAGACGAGAGTAGTGTTGGGAAGTGCCAATCAAAAATGGTGAGGTGCGGGTCAGTGGCCTGTATGAGAATGTTTCCTGTTCTGAAGATAAATGATAGAACAACTAAAGCCAAGTGAATCATATTGTGGCATATAATATCTAGGACACACTATTTATCTCACAATATATTTCTGCATAACATTTTCAGTTATTTGGAGCTCATGAATAGACATTAGAAGACCAGTGAAGATTGTGATCATCTCATTCACCTCAACCATGTATCTAAGAAGCACACAATCTGCAGTTTGAAGGGCATTCAGCTAAGAGGATTCACAACCTATGTCAATAGGAATAAAATCAGGTGAACCACAGAAAAATGGTAAAAATATCAGGCACTTCTCGGCTGCACAGGTTGTTGATCTTTCAGTAATAAATTTGGGCTCATCAAAATCATTTGCAGCATACACTGACAGCTCATCATGGTCCGTGCTCTGTGGTCACCTAGACTAGAAAGTGCACAGTCTACGTAGTCCACCCATTGATACACAGGTCTTTCTTTTAGTGGTCACATGGATCGATTTTCAATTAAATATGACACAGGATTGTATATCAAATGTTAACTTCAGGAACCGTTTCTGAAATCCACTGTTAATGTAAGGTATTCACCTTAAATCTTCATGAAATGTACACATTAGCCTCAATTACAAGTGCCCTGCAGGCATAATATCCAATACGCTGGTGAGTGTGCTGAAACAAATGGGGCATGCTAAGCAGTTTGTCACGATGTGACGAGTCTTCTACGTGAGCTACCTGAACTTGAAAATAAAGCTGACCAATTCCCACCTCACGTCACACCTCTATTTTTTTTTACAGACCGACCAACTAGGGCAGCCGTGTCGTCAGGACAAGGAACTTACGTTTCAAAGGGATCCCTTTAAGGTATTGTACTTTCCGTAATACTGCCCTCCCTCCCTGAGTAAGATGATCAACAACGCACAACCTATAAGGTTTGTTCCTTGCCCACCGTCCAAAAGAACAAGAGAAGATTTGTGGGAAAACGCTGATAGAACATTGAGACAGAGAAGACACTGGAACGTGACCCACCAGAGCAAGAGACTGAAGCACACTGGCGGGAAGTCGATGTTTCCAGCTTCGTTCCTGGAGGAGCTTGGCTTACCCATAGTATCGCCATTGGCACCCCTCAGTCCCCCCTCCAACAAAATACATTACCCAATAATAACACACACTCAGACTGTTTGATTGGGTACAAAATGCTGCAGGTTTATTACATACACCGTTATGTAATAGGTGGGTTATCTTACGGGCGATCCAAGGGCAGGCAACCAACTAGGCCGCCCGCCCGCCTGATGAGCCGGGCAGCACTGGGGCGAACCCCGCCTATGCTGCCGTCCAAGTGATTCTCTTCCAGGATCACGTGACCGTTGGTAACTTCTACTCATGCCCCTTCCCGGGGCGGAGCGTAGCATAGCAAACCCCCGGTTGTTCAGGCCCACAACTGCCCGAAGGACTTGCGGGGCGCAGACACGGCGTCCGGGACCCTCCCATAAGGCTCCTCGGATTTGGCTCTGGCACCCCCTATGGTGCCGCGCAGAGGTACCCTTGGTACCGGCCTGCTTCCAGATCGCCCTGTTACTCCGCCTGCAACGAAAAAAGGAAATATTACAATATTCTCACCCCCACCTGCCAACCACGCCGGGTAAGCGGTAGGGAGGGATGCGGCGTGCGAAGCGACAAGAGGTCGCTGGCATGGTGGGGGAGGGCTATATAGCCTCCCCCCACGCCGAGAGGAGCCCCGGAAGTGACGCCCGTCGCGTCACTTCCAGGCAGGAAAGAGGAGGGGGACACAGGCCGGAGTCCCTGCCCCCCAGGAAGGGGGGGGCAGGGAGGGGTGACCGGTGCCCAGGTGACACTAGGGCGCCGACCGCTCTAGTGGCCCCCTGCGGGGGCCGCGGTCAGCGGCAGGGACGCCTTCGGTTGCGGGGATTGGTAGGGAGGAGGGCAGGGAGCCTGAGACGCGTTGACCGGGTAGAGAATAAAAAGAACGTTACCGAGTTAGTAGCATTAATACTGGTGGAGGATTTACTTAAGGTGCTGGTTCACCCTCACCACCCTATCCCTTTAAAAGTCTAATTAACAGGACTATATACTTACCCACGTCTCCATTCCTTTTGAGGCACGTCCCGCTGGGAGGAAGGCCAAAAAGGAGACGCCCAGGAATACCCCTAAATAAGGAAGAGGGCCCAAAGAAAGGAGCTGGATATTATTTTCACCGCTTCGTATACCACTTCAATATGCAATAAAAATAGTGACATGAAACCTCTTACACTCTCCTACTGATCTTTGAATAGCCAATTCCCTACACAGCTTTTGGTTCATGCATCAAAAGCCCCATTTCCCTTTTTCTTTGCCAAATGTCGACAAGTTTGATCTGACCACATTTATATTAAGGGGTACGGACTTTATCACACCCAATAATTACCAGTTGCAGGTAAACCCCTGCGCACTAGTAACTGCGAACACCGTGCAAATAAGTGTATACGCAGGTATCATTAAAAACGGAGGCACTCCTGACTGAGGCATGAAACTCAAAGCATGGTCTTCTTACTTACTGGGTTGTACACAAATGTTTGTTTACCATTTGACAAGAAGAGGCAAAACACAAATATTGCAAATAAGTAGACAACAACGGTTAAAATTAAATCTTTAAAGAGTTCTATTTTATCAGTAGATGACTCATAAATCAACCTATATTTAACCAAAGTTTGGTGGGATGTAAGAAAACGGGTGACGTTGATCGGTTGTAACTTTTTCATCTGTACTTTGATGCTGTAGAACAGTTATTTCCGTTCTTTTAATATGAGACCTACTTCCACAAGGCTGAATTGATACGGCTGTACACCCAATTTTCACTTCAAAGAAAGTGATGCTGAAATGACAACTAAAAAATCATCAACCTTCAAATTCTTGAGAATTACTAATTACCGTGATAAACAATGACTCATTCAAGGAAATTGCCCTAGAACTATATTAATGACAAGGAGGAAATTACCCTAGTGACTTAATTAGTGATGTGCCCTTCAACTACCAGAGACAGAGATGTAAGTTTAGCAAAATATGCCGCAAAGATGGGAAGAAACGTGTTTAGATCAAGTAAGACAACAAAAGCCGTGTAGTTATATACTATTGTAGCCAAAGGTGTTAAGAGATGAAGCATGCATGGTAAATTGAAAACACCTTCTTCACCTTATTTAATCAAAGTTTATTTTGCTAGAGAATTGTAAAATGTAGCAAAGATACACTCGAACACCATATAACTTGAAAGTGCAGTAACGTCAACTAAATCATGGATTCGTGGACTTGCGTGGGCAAAGGTTGCCCTGCACAAAGTAGCAGACTTTGGTTAGCAAATTCTCAATTTGCAGCGCGCTGAAATAAAACGGGACTTTAAAAAAAATGGCTCGACAAACTACTGCGTCCACCTTTAAAGTCACAAGAGAATGGAACAGTAAGAGCTGCCCCCGCCTTCCTTTTGACAAATGCCAGATGTGCCAGTACCTTGTATTTACACTTGTATTCATCTGATGAAGTAAGACGCTGGAAGAGAAAAACATACTTGTGCCCTGCTATGACGAAGAAGAAAAGAGGCTGGGCAGCTTGGAAAGCAGAGAAACTGACTGACCTACACATACCTTTCGACCTTGAGTAGTAGCTTATCGTGTGAGACACAGTTTTGTTGAGAGTCACGTTTTTTAAACAAACTATGGGGCATATCAGCAACAACCGGTGATAATTATCGCTAAGCGCACTTAGCGCTAGGATAATTATCGCCGGCTAGCGTGGATTTTTATCGCTGAGATAGCGTGCTATTAGCAACGCTTATCTCAAAAGCAATAAAAATCCTCGCGCTAACTGCCTAACGTGAGATTATCGCTGGAAACCCAGCGATAATCTCACGAAATATGGCATTAGCTTGTTGATAGGGACTCACAAACTTAGCCATTATGTCCACCTTCCATAGGATATCATGGCTAAGTCAGTCCTGAAGCAGGCATAAGGAAAGTAGCGATAACAGGGGTTATCACTACTTTCCGGCCGCTATGCTTCATAGCGTGGGGCTTGATGATAGGAGAAATGTCGCTTACCTTAGCGACATTTCTACTGTCATGTCAGGTCAGGAACACCGACTTTGCATCTCATTAGAGATGCAAAGCTGGGCGTTAAGAATAGGCAAGGTTTCATGCGTTAGCGTGACCTTGCTAATTAGGTGATAAAATTAGCGCAGCTTTTCGGGCAAAAAACGGGCACAAAAGCGGTGATAATTTTCTATCGCCGCCTTGTAAATATGACCCTTTGTCACTTTTTTACCTTTCAGTCTTCTGTTTTGTTCGTATATTCAGAACGCACTGGATAAATTAAAGTGCAGATCACAGTTTCACATTTCACACGGTGTAAATTGTTTTCATGATCTCTGTCAGGCCTACCTTTTTCCCCAAAACTCTTTTACCAGCTGTGAAACTATCACTAGCACGCGCGGAAATAGCACAATGATTTGGACAGCCTCTCCTTGAAGAAGGTGTAGATAGCGATTTCGCAGTTTGTCTCCTTCACCCTCGAGGTCATGGCTTCAGCACCTTACAATGGGAATTAGTATCATCTGTTACTTGCAGCACCTGAAGCGCTGTGTGAAAGACTCACTTGCTTAAAACAGGGTAGGTGTGCCTTAAAGACAAGCATAGACAAGCACAGACCCTGCATGATGACTGCAGGGGAGAGTCTGACCAGGAGGCACGTGGTTCTGCACCTCCAGCTGGCTTCATCTGAGGACAAGATCCACATTCACACCAGGAAAGGACTACCCCTCTCGGTGAGCCCGCACTTTTTAAGCTTCTGATGCTCTGCACACACTTCCTGCAACACATCAGTGAGCACTTGAGCTGCCATCCTGTGCCACCGTCGACGGTCTGTGTGTGGGTGCCCTATGATCCAATTCTGAACCGAGATTAGCCTTAGGGCCTTCCATTTGCACTTTAGTCCCCTGCAGCATGTCCCATTCCTGGAGCGTTGTGATGAAATCAGCACAGATGAATCCTAGATGCTCTGTTATAATGTTAAGACTCTCTGCACTTTACCACTGCTAACCAATGCTAAGGTGCTTGTGCTCTCTCCTTTAAACATGGTAAATTTGGCTTACACCCTATTGGCTTGCAGTCTTTCTAATATAACTCTACTAAATAATGTTTGTTTGGTGTCAAGAAGGCCTTTGGGTCTGTAGTTAGTTGGAAACAGAGGGGAGCCCTTTTTACGAATAAGAATTATTTTAGCCCCCACACAAGATGAAGGAATAAGCAGCCCCCCATCATTGCATTACACATTTGCGCAAAATTTGGACGATAGAATTCAGTCTCAGCCAGGAACAACAGGCAAGATTAACAGCATATTTATAATCCGCTCTCTTATCTTGGATCATGCTTCCATCCTGAGATATATTTGAGGTGATTAATGCAAGTTTGGCAGCTCTACAATGGCTGTTGCACCATAAAGGCGGTTTCCTCCTAGCTCCTGCGTATTTAGTTTCGACAAAAAAAGACTTTTAAGACCTTTAAATAATTGGTCTTGAACCTCGCCAATCCTCGATGTGGATTCTACATGGCCCAAAAGGGGGTTCACGTTACTCAAGTCTCTTAGACTCTTCTTCGCCAGATATAAATGGACTTGATTGATTCCTGTGAGCACGCTATTACTCTCCATTCAATCAGGTGCGTATTTGCTGCTAATTTGTGCCTGCCATCGAGGGACTCTAGTGCAGTAACTGTTGTCCTACTAATGACTAGGTCCTTATCGAGAGCAAGGGCATTGTGCCTAGTTTTCAGAATCATGTCAGTGACAAACGGCCAGAGTCTGCCATCAACTAGCATATAATCTATTGGATTAGTGCTTGGGTTCGATTCAAAGTGTGCTTCACTTCCCTGTCTGATGGGGTTCTCCCATTACAAGTGTGCACACTCTGATTCAGAGGCAGAGTATTTATTTGCACCCTTTTTAATCTACCAACAATTCCCTGCACTTATTGACCAAAGGTTGTGTGTTGATTCTTAGCAATTATGTAACCCACAGTCTCAATCTCGTATAGATTATTTGTTTGTTTCAAAATCATTAACACAAGGGGGGCGGGACCTGACAAGCCATCATGGCAGACTCTAACTGAGAGCGCTCTGGCCTATCAGGCCTTATCATCTGACATCATCCTACCTATCCCCCGATTGCAGACCCGGCTAATTCAGGGGCCAGTGGCGGCTCATCAGCATGAAGTAATGGCAATGCAGGGCCCTTGAAAGGGGTGAGTGCAGTCCTCAGATAGATCTGTGGTGGGCCAAGCACCATGCCTGCCTAGCCTCCTTGCGGCCTGTGCCATCCACTGCACCTGGCAGGGAGGAGGTCACGAAGCAGCCAAAGCTGCTGAGGCCCGAGCTCAGTACCACGTACGGCAGGGACTGTGGGGTTCTGCGGCACCAGTGGAGCAGCAGAGGAGGAACCTGGCTGTGGGCTTCACTAACCGGAGCTGGGAGACTTTGGTACTCTGGAACCCCGCCCTGGACGTTGTTCAGTGGTGCCGGGTGCCACATCTGTCTGGCCTGGGTGCATATCCCGCTGGCTGTGCCTTAGCTGTGGACCTGTAAAAGGTAGGCAGGCCCTGCAGGACAGAGTGGCAGCGCTGCAGCTGCAGTAAGACAGAGGCCCATATCAAATGGCACCTACGCCCAACTGTGCTGCGCCTGTGTCTACTCTTCCCACTGGCCCATTATTCTCTGCATGAACCTTCTACCTCAGGATTCACCCAAGGCCCGCATCCTGAGCTGCCCATGCCAGGCTGGTGGGGAGATTCTGGAAGGGGGTGGCCATCCTACAGCATTTGGTGAGGGGGCTGCAGGCTGGTGGTCCAGTGCGTGTGATCACATTAGGGGGGTCTATGTTGTGGCTCGTCCCCGGGCAGTATAAGTGGCCGGGCTAGGCCCAGGGTGGTGTGTGGCCTGGGAATGGCTGACTTCAAAAGGCCCGGCCGGCGGCGCTCAGACGCAGGCCTGTTGCGGACGGGAAGCTGGAATGGTTCGGCAGAGAGGTGTGGGTGGAGACAATGAGATCCCCACATCAACATTTACTACACCGTGGCTCTGTCCAGGTTGATAGGGTCCTCCTGAAGTTGCCATGATGAAAGACAAATACCTGGCCCCGCAGACAAAGCAGAGCACCTTGGACCATTATATCACTGCAAACGAGGGGACAACGGGTGGATCTGACAGTGCTGGGTGCACCCCAGACAATGTCGCACTACTAGCTGCAATTACACAGCCGCGTGACATGCTTGATGCCAAGATCGATGCGGTCAGATCAGATGTTACATTACTCCGACAAGATCTCTGAAAGGCAGTGGACCACATAACAGAAGCAGAGACCAGAGTGTCAACAGAAGACACTGTGACATTGATCCAACAAAAACTCAGCAAGCTGACTGTGGTAACCCAAGAACTAGCCGCACAAATAGAAGATGTAGAAGGTCGCGCCAGGCAAAATAACCTATGCTTTGTGGGATTCCCAGAGGGGTGCGAAGGTGCCTCAATAGAAGTGTTCCTGTCGCAGTGGTTGCAATCTAGACTGGATGCCATCCTTAAATTGGCCCAGGGACACAAAGACAAGCTGACACATGACTTTCAGGCCATCATGATATTTCCAGACTATACTAAAATAGTCCAACAACAATAACAGTGCTTCATGGTGGCCAAGCGTAGACTGCCTGAACTAAATGTTCAATTTATGTTGTTATACCCGCACGTATAAGGATCATATATAAGTCACAATCCCTGTTGTTCAAAACACTGCAGCAATCTTCGTGTGGACTGATGAGTTTGTACACCTCCAGCCACATACACCACCTCCACTGGAATCTGACTCTTCACAGGGCAACCAGCGGAACTGCCCAAAGACGTCGACATCAAAATGACAGCACTTTTCTCGTTCCAGCTGGCGATCTCAGATGCAAGGTGAAGACTCATAATGCAGCTGCAGCCACAGACACATCGCTGGCTCAGAGAGGGCCCCAACCTACTCTTGAATCATGTTCTCGTGGGGCTCCCAGGCCTGATGGGCCTCCATAGAGACAAACTCGATGGACCCAGAGACTCATGTTTAAGTGAGTTGGGAGGTTGGGTATCCATTGGCAAGGGGTCCTCCTGGGATCCCGATGGGGTCCGAGGGGTACTTTTGCTTCAACAGATACTTCATATTTGTTGAGGTATTTGAGTGGTGAGTGGGGGGTGGGTGTGTAGATGTTCACAGTTTGTGGTTTTATCTTCACATGGCACACACACAGATGTACAATGACCTATGAGCCCTCAGGCTACACATAATATCTTCCATAAATGTAGATGGCTGCCTACACATCTAGAGACCGGCCCAGAGGGATTCGAGTCATGACATGGAATGTGAGGGGTATCCTGGATAAAGACAAATGTGGGATGATCCTGAAACAGGCCAAAATGCTCAAGACAGATGTCTTATAATTACAGGAAACCCACATGATGGGAACAAGGGCACTGTGTCTGGCACAATATAGGTTAAACCAGATTTTTAATTCTGGGTTTATCCGAGGCACAGCAATTCTTATTTACCACCGGTTCCCCCATTTGCCCACAAGAGTATGGACTGATTTGGGCAGGAAATATACTTTAGTTACATGGGGAATTTTTGATGGTGGGCAGCATATACTCCCCCCTCCCTGGGCCAGCCATTTGTTGATAAGGTCATGCGTCTCTGGGGGGAACTGCCAAGTGGACTGTCTGTGGTAGTGGGAACTGGAATGATATAAGGCACTGGAAGATAGATGGCGCATAGCTGGGCCCGGTTGAAGCTGAGTTGACTCAAAGTTGCATTTCCTGGCATCCTCCATTTGGTGGACAGGCGCATCAAGGGCCTACCACCCAGCAGAGCCTGGTTATACCTTTTTCGCCACAGTTCATGTGTCCTTTTCCAGGTTAGATTTCCTTTTTCACCCTAGTTCGCATGTTCACAAGGTCTCAGCAGTTGCTATCCCACCATGGGGATTGTCAGATCATTCTCCAATGGCCCTCATGCTACATATCACAGCCCATAGATCTCCATTTCAGTGGTGAATGTCCCCCTGGGACCTGCATAATCTATTGTACAGGTCCATGCTTCACCGAACAGTCATAGGATACCTATCACTTAATGCCGATGCGGCTTCCTCCGGTGTGGTTGATATTAGCTTTTGTGCCAGGGAGCGGTGTCGTAATACTGAAAAAGTGGTGGAGTTTGAAGACCAGCAGTGGGCTCTCGAGATCAAGATTAGGGCCAGGGTGGGGCACAGGCTCAACGCAGATTGCTCTTCTAACAACAACTGCAACGGTTACTCTTGGACGAGGAAAGCGGCGCAGTATAGGAAATATCAACGGGGCGATAAATCGAGCAAGATGCTATATCAACTGTGTCAGGAGGCACAGGCGTCGGCGCCAGTGCCTGTGCTACAGGACGTTAGTGGCAGGCTGCGATGTAACCCTCCCAACATTGCTCAGGCCTTTGCAGAATATTATGCAGCCCTGTATGCTCAGCAAGAAGTCCTAACCCACGACAAAATAGTGGACTTTGTGAGCAATATACCACCAAAATCGGTCTCAGATTTGGTGCACACGCAGCTTGACGAGCCGATCACCATGGAGGAACTAGCTAATGTGCTGGTGAGACTGTGCCCAGGCCATGCCCCAGGACCAAAGGGTTTCAAGGAGAGTTCCTAAGAATACAAATGCCCCAACTGGAGACACACCTGCTGAGGTCATTGCAGGAGGCCACCGATAAGTGGATCCTTCTGTCCGACTGGTGGCACGTGGAGATAGTGGTCTTCCACAAACTGGGACACCCCCCTGAGAAACCGTCATCATATCGACCAATATCATTATTAAATATGGAAGTCAAAAAACTGGGCAAAGTACTAGCTGATTGTCTTTTCTAGTATTAGTCTGACCTTGTCCATTCTAGCCAGGCCGGTTTCATGCCACAACAAACCACTCACCACAACATCAGACGGGTTCACAATGCACTGGTGAAGGTGCCAGAACGGGAACGGCCAGCAGCCATCTTACTAGCTGATATAGATAAAACGCTCAATTCGATACGCTGGGAGTACCTATTCATTCTCCTGCAGGCTCTCAATTTTGGGCCATTGTTCCTGGCTTATATCCATCTGCTCTACCCTGATCTCTCTGCATCTGTGCACGTAGTTGGGGTGCTACCCAACCTGTCCCCATGCACAGAGGCACAAGGCAGTGGTGCCTGCTATCCCCTCTGCTATTTGCGCTCGCCTTAGACTCACTGGCCATATGGGTGAGGCCTGACCCCCTGGTGTGCATGTTCGAATGGTCCACAGAGATATCTGCTAGAGTCAAACTGTATGCGGATAATGTTCTGTTTCTTCTCACTGAACCAGCGTTCTCTGGTCCGAGAATATTGCAGATCCGTATACTAATCCGTTGAAATTCGTCCTGTTTCCTGTGTGTGGTGATTAAGGCAGAGGGACATGGGCAGCTCAGTTGACTCAGGCATTCAACGGCTTTCAGTATTTAGGGGCTTATACTTACCCAGACCCGACTTTCTCCTCGTCATATAATATTAGTTCTCTACTGCTGCGAGTCCAGGAAGAGGTAAGGGCATAGTCTCCATTGCCTTTATCACTATCTTTATCTTCAAGATGGTGTCTCTGTTGCGATTATTGTATCATCTCCAGATTTATCCACATGGCGTTCCACAATTGTGGTACCAGCAAATAAACACAGTACTTCACAACTTTTTGTGGGAAGGCGGCGTGGTTCGAGTAGCTCTCTGTACCTATCTTCAGTCTACTTTCTGTGGGGGGGATAGCTGCAGTGGACATATATTCCTAATCTGCTGCCTCTCACCTACTTAACATCAACGAATGGTGATACAGTGAGAAGGCCTACCCAGCATACGCTGTGGAGAGATGGGCAATGGGCAGTTGGTTGATACTAGACTTCCTTTAATCATGCAGGCACAGAACACTTACACCCAGCAGCCAGGGTGGTCATCCAATTATGGTCGGGGGCGGTATATTTTCATTCTCCGCCATTTGTGTACTGTCTCAGCAACATCATTGGGTCATTTTTTGTAAAGATGCTGACCTCCACCCGGAGGAAGACCTACTGGTACTGGCAGTAGTGGTCAGAAATATTGTGAGATGGTGCTCGTGGTGAAGTGAAGATGTAAGAAAAGTTAAAATCCCTGTGTCACTTTTAACCTCAATAATTTATTCTGGAGGCAGTGATTGGGAGTTTAAAAGCGGTATAATGTGCGTTCTGAATGAGTTACTGTTCACTCGCACTACTCAGTGGGCGGATGAGTCATTGTTCATTCGCACCTATTAGTGGTCAACATGTTTCAGCCCTCTGTGCATTCTCGGGGCTTTCGTCAGGACCGAACTGGGTTGTGTAGGACCGATTCGGTTCTACATACAGTGATGTAATTCACCACTGGGATATGTGTTGGTCAGATCAATTGTATCTGTACCTAAAAGAGAAGAAAAAGGGTGGTGCAATAGGGTAAGGAAAACAATAACATTGTAAAGTTTTTCAGACATGAAATGTCGGGACAGTATTTACCAGGAGCATACGCAGTGGCAGTTCCATTTACGCAAACTGTGCTTTGGTTTACCCACTTTGTGTGGACATGGCGAGAACTAAAGGAATCGATACATATTTGTAAAAGTAACGTTGTGTCTTCAGGAGTATCTGATGTATTAGGTAGTTCAGTGAGACATCGTGTAGTGCGTGTCTTGCTTTTCACTCGTGTGTTGTGTGAATCTTGGGTATGCTATCATGATAGTGCGCTATATAGTGTTAATTGCCAAGTGATGCTTGCTTTGCAGTTTTACAGACTCGTATCAACTTTGGGCTCTGAAATTAACAGCATTCATTCATACGGGTAAATTTACCTTTGGAGCGATTACTTGCTACGCTTCATGGAGTCACCGGCAGGCATTACGGGCGATTCTGTTGGAAAGGAAAGGTGCGGTCATACCTTACTTGAAGCTGGAGGAGTGATAGGGAAGTCTATTCATTCCATGTTCTCACCAGTTATGATCGCCGTGATGTGCTTGTGCTGCCTCTCGTTACGGTGCTCCGAGTGACGCGAGGGCCGTTCTCGGTACGTTTTCATTCCCGGTCACGGTCAGAAAGGGAGAAAAGACTGGGGTGTTCGTTTGGTTGGCAAAGGTTGGCATGTATGTAGTTAGAGAAAAGACTTGAGTAGAAGGGGTATGTTGGTCCTTAACACCACGTTATTGAGGGTTCAATTGTATAACAATTGACAACAAATGTGTATTGGAGAGTATTATTCGCTAGAAATATTTGGTGATATTTTGCGGTAGTTGTCAACCTGATATTGTTGGAGAGTATCTGCCCTAATGTGATCAGAATTTTAACATCGATCTTTTAACCTATGTTCCTATAAGGTTTACAGATGTATTGGCGACAATTTGAACATATTGGAAGATTGTCTTCTGTAATTATTCTTACTCATTTCCTCTGTGTCCTTATGGAGACAAGGCGTTGGTATTTATGAAAGGGTATACCATGGTATGTTGTCGTTCATCCCCTCTATGTCTGTGTGAAGGCGATGGACCCAACGTTGTTCTTTTTCGAAGAGAATCTTCTCCGCATTATATGACTTGGTTGTCAGTGTCTCGAGGACTACCCATTTAAGGTCGTCAGGATCATGGTTCTGTTCGATGTAGTGTTTACTCATTTTGGTTGTGATTCGTTTACAGGTGATATTACTCCTGTGTTCACACATTCGAATCTTTACTTTGCGGCACGTCATCCCTAATGATGGAACCCTAACAACTCTGTGGAACCTCAATCCAGTGGTAGGACACTACCCCTGTGGCTCCTGTTCAGTCTGTAAACTGACCAAACCCACAAAAACATTACAACTTTCACCTGATCTTACGTGGACATTACGCCACCACACAAACTGTAACACTTCACATGTAATTTACATGATCGTGTGTCCCTGTGGCTTGAAATATATTGGGATGACGTGCCGCAAAGTAAAGATTCGAATATACTCTCCAACAATATCAGGTTGACAACTACCGCAAAATATCACCAAATATTTCTAGCGAATAATACTCTCCAATACACATTTGTTGTCAATTGTTATACAATTGAACCCTCAATAACGTGGTGTTAAGGACCAACATACCCCTTCTACTCAAGTCTTTTCTCTAACTACATACATGCCAACCTTTGCCAACCAAACGAACACCCCAGTCTTTTCTCCCTTTCTGACCGTGACCGGGAATGAAAACGTACCGAGAACGGCCCTCGCGTCACTCGGAGCACCGTAACGAGAGGCAGCACAAGCACATCACGGCGATCATAACTGGTGAGAACATGGAATGAATAGACTTCCCTATCACTCCTCCAGCTTCAAGTAAGGTATGACCGCACCTTTCCTTTCCAACAGAATCGCCCGTAATGCCTGCCGGTGACACCATGAAGCGTAGCAAGTAATCGCTCCAAAGGTAAATTTACCCGTATGAATGAATGCTGTTAATTTCAGAGCCCAAAGTTGATACGAGTCTGTAAAACTGCAAAGCAAGCATCACTTGGCAATTAACACTATATAGCGCACTATCATGATAGCATACCCAAGATTCACACAACACACGAGTGAAAAGCAAGACGCGCACTACACGATGTCTCACTGAACTACCTAATACATCAGATACTCCTGAAGACACAACGTTACTTTTACAAATATGTATCGATTCCTTTAGTTCTCGCCATGTCCACACAAAGTGGGTAAACCAAAGCACAGTTTGCGTAAATGGAACTGCCACTGCGTATGCTCCTGGTAAATACTGTCCCGACATTTCATGTCTGAAAAACTTTACAATGTTATTGTTTTCCTTACCCTATTGCACCACCCTTTTTCTTCTCTTTTAGGTACAGATACAATTGATCTGACCAACACATATCCCAGTGGTGAATTACATCACTGTATGTAGAACCAAATCGGTCCTACACAACCCAGTTCGGTCCTGACGAAAGCCCCGAGAATGCACAGAGGGCTGAAACATGTTGACCACTAATAGGTGCGAATGAACAATGACTCATCCGCCCACTGAGTAGTGCGAGTGAACAGTAACTCATTCAGAACGCACATTATACCGCTTTTAAACTCCCAATCACTGCCTCCAGAATAAATTATTGAGGTTAAAAGTGACACAGGGATTTTAACTTTTCTAATATCTTCACTTCACCACGAGCACCATCTCACAATATTTCTGACCACTACTGCCAGTACCAGTAGGTCTTCCTCCGGGTGGAGGTCAGCATCTTTACAAAAAATGACCCAATGATGTTGCTGAGACAGTACACAAACGGCGGAGAATGAAAATATACCGCCCCCGACCTGTGTAGATGTTATGAGGGTCTTTTTATGAAGGATACAACCAATAAGACCATGGGAACACAGGACAAGTGGTCCATTCTCCCCCCTTGTGATTTATAAGTAACTTTAGGAAGCCGAATGGACCTAAACTTCTCTCTCCCCCACTTGATTATTACACATCCAATTATGGTGACAGATTGTCTGACGGTTGGGCTGGTGAGGGAGGCTGACCAGGGAAACTCTGCTATGGCATGGAATCTTTATACGCCAAGTAGCTGCGCTGCCTGGGTTTTGAGAACGGGACCTTATAGGCTTGTCTACACTGGATGGCATTCAATCAATCAATCAATCAGGGGTTGGTAAAGCGCGCTACTCACCCGTGAGGGTCTCAAGGCGCTGGGGGAGGGAAAGGTAGAGCCGCTCCGGTCACTCGAAAAGCCAGGTCTTGTGAGCCCGTGTGTAGGTGTGCAGGGTTGGCGAGCATCTTATTTTTACTGGGAGAGTGTTCCAAGCTGTGGCTGCGGTGTACGAGAAAGCTCTCCCTCCAGCTCTGCTCCGGTGGATGCGTGGGACCTCTGCTAGCACGAGGTCGGCTGAACGGAGGTTCCGCTTGGGTGCATGGAAGCTCAGTCGGTTGTTGAGGTATTTGGGTCCGATGTTGTTGAGGGATTTGTAGGCGTGCATGAGTAGTTTGTAGGTGACCCTCTTCTCGATGGGGAGCCAGTGGAGTTCTCGCAGGTGTGGAGTCATGTGTTCGTGGTGCGGTGTCCCTAGGATGAGCCTGGCGGCCGTGTTTTGGATAGTTTGGAGTTTGTTTAGTAGGGATTTGTTGATTCTAGCATAGAGGGCGTTGCCGTAGTCGAGCCTGCTGGTGATGAGTGCGTTGGTGACGGTCTGCAGACTGGGGTGATCCACTTGAAGGTCTTACATAGGATCCAAAGGCAGTTGAAACTGGTGGAGGAGATAGCGTTGATTTGGCGGTTCATGGAGAGGGAGGAGTCGAGGATTATGCAGAGGTTCCGAGCATGGTCCATTGGGGTGGGTGGGGGTCCCAGGGCGGAAGGCCACCAGGAGTCGCTCCAGGCAGAGGGGTGGGGTCCGAAGATGAGAACCTCGGTCTTTTCGGAGTTGAGTTTGAGGCAGCTGTCCTTCATCCAGGTGGCCCCGTTTTTCATTCCTTCCTGGAAGCTGAGTCTAGTGTCTTCTGGGCTGCTGGTGAGGGAGAGGATGAGCTGGGTGTCGTCAGCGTAGGACAAGATGCTGAGTCCGTGCTGCCTGATGATTGCGGCAATGGGGGCCATGTAGATGTTGAAGAGAGTCGGGCTCAGAGAAGATCCTTGGGGAACTCTGCAGATGATGTCAGTGGGTTTGGAGAGAATGGGGAGGAGCCTGACCCTCTGTGTTCTATCGGAGAGGAAGGATCGGATCCAGTTGAGGGAGTCTCCCTGAATTCCTGCGTTGTGGAGCCTGGTGGTTAGTGTGCGGTGTCAGACGGTGTTGAAAGCTGCGGAGAGGTCCAGGAGAATGAGTGCTGTGGTGTGGCCCTGGTCGAGCAACATACGGATGTTGTCGGTGGCGGCAATAAGGGCTGTCTCGGTGCTGTGGTTGCTGCGGAAACCAGATTGGGAGGGGTCACAGTGGTGTAGCTAGGGGGGTCAGTGGGGGCGGTCCGCCCCAGGTGGCACTATTTTGGGGGCGGACAAAGGCATTTAGATAAGGCTCAGCTTGCTTTTGTGGACGTTCGGGGACGGGCAGAGAAGGAATAGGACTCGGGCAATGTCGTCTTCTTTTTTGTGCTGCAGCTGTCCCCCCTCTCTTCCTATTATTCCCTCTCTTTCTGTCTTGCTCCTCACTTACTGAAAAACGTAACTTGAAGAAACAGTTCACAACCTCTTTCCTTCTTTCATTTAGTTGCTTCCCTGTGAAATGGATCCAAAAAAGAAAAATACTCTTGCGGGAAATGCCCTTTTTCTGACATTTTTCTATTCCAAAGTGCTGCGGGATGGAGAGAAATAGAAGGTTTTAAATATGAAAAATAAATGCATAACTAAATAAAGCAAGACAGAGTGGTTGCAAAGTGTCCAGATTTGTTTTATTCACATCCAAACACATCAGCCTCACTTTACAGACTTTGCAGTGAAGCGCTACTTTTGTTTTCTCGTCTTTCTTTGAACAGCATTGTTGTCCCCAGGTGGGGAAGTGCACCATTCCTGGAGGTACTGCAATACCTGGTTGATGGATGGATTGGAAAACGAAATGTGTACCATGGCTCTGTTTATGGATGTGGTCTTTTTAAACCATACTGCTTACGTTTATTAAGGATATAAGCAATGGACATTGAAACGGTTCCTTTCAGGGCCCTGTAGTCATGTCCTTAACTTTTCAGGTAAAACCACTTGCTGATTTCTGAATAGTGAGTGAGAGATCGTTAAGGTAACCATGTTGTTTCTGCTTACATTTCACATTCTTTACTTAATCTTGCATCCCCTATGAGTGTTTGCTTTTACTTTTTTTTTTTAGGCAGCATATTACTCTTATCAAGTGCATAATTTGAATTGAGCCACATCCAAGTGTTTATAGCTGGTACAATTAGGTTGTAGCTGAAGGCAGTGCGAGTTTCTCTCAGTGGGGCAGTATGGTGTTCAGTGGGGGAGAGGATGTGGCACTATGGCCAGAGCTGTGTAATTTGGAACTGGGGAATGGGTTCAGCCTTCATGACCAGTCCACCAGACCACTCTACTGAGGGAGCATATTCCCATGCTAGACCTTACAAGGCCCCACTAGACCTTAGAAGGCTTGATGCCTTAGCACAAGCAGGTGTACCCTAGTGGAGTCAATTGTGAGTTAACCTTGAAGGCCTGTCCACCACAATCCATACTGAAGTTCATCTCCAGTCTTGCGGGCAGGGCTACGAAGCAGCACACCCTAGAGCAACAATGATCCAGTCACTGTAACTCTGTCACTGAGGTCACATGAACCTTGAGCAGGTTAGGGCGGTGCAAACGGTGTGGCCACACTGGGTACCTATTTCGGGTGGGTGCGTAGTGTTTGCAAGTATAGTATGGTTTAAAAAAAACTTCCTGTCACCTTCCTGGCCTCCAGCAATTTTCAGAAACAATACAAAATGTCATGATAACTTTGGTGATTAATGTTCTTCCTAGGGAGAGATCCGAGTTTTGTCTAGTGGAAGGGTTGACTCCTGGAAAGGTAGCACAGAGGGTTAATATGCCTGCTGCAAAGAACATGTACCATGCAGGTCACTAAGTGCACTGCTTTAATGGGGGGACCATGATGAATAGTCATTTAATGTCAGCTGTAGATGATGGATCCCTGAACAGTGTCATGTATGTGCATGTTTGCATTGTGCAGAGGGGATTACCAGGTAATTGTTCACACAGCTCTCTGATGGATGTCACATGCGAGTCCCCAGATAGATCATGCAGTCAGTGTGTTCTCTTTTGTACTGCCAGTCACTGCCAGACACCGGTGTATTCAACTGTGTAGCCTTGGACAGTGTCATGTATGTGCAAGTAACTTGCATGATCGAGGTAACTATTAGCGGCGATACTACGTGTCTCTCGGTCCTCTTTCAAGTGCTTGCCATCCTTTTTCCTCAGCAACCCCCCCCCTTCCAGGGGCGGCAATCTGAGGGATAGCCCCGGGCGCCACAAGCTCTAGCTATGCCTCTGAGGGGTCAAGGATGTAGTTATCTCCGATGAAGTTTGACAGCTGGGCATTCACAAGCCTTTCTCTGACTTTGGCAGTGAAGGGGAGGAGGGAGATGGGTCGGTAGTTCTTGAGGTCAGCCGGGTCGGCCGATGGTTTTTTGAGGAGGGGCTTCACTTCTGCATGTTTCCAGTCCATGGGGGAGGAGCCGGAGGACAGGGAGGAGTTGATGGTGCGGGCTAGCTCGAGAGCAATGGCCGTGGAGGCTCTGTGGAAGATGTGCGGGGGACTAGGGTCCGTGGGGGCTCCTGAGTGAGTTTTCTTCATTGTGTTGGCAATAAGTTCGATGAATGCGGGGTTCCTGGTGGTGATGGTTGGTTTGGAGGCGTTAGTGGTCGTAGGGGTGAAGGCATTCATTGGCTCGTTGAAGTTGTCGTAAAGGGTCATGATATTCTGGTGGAAGAAGGCGCTGAGCTTGTTGCAGAGATCTTGGGATGGTTTGATGTCAGAGGCTTCGCATGAGGGTTTGGTGCAATGCTTGATGACGTTGAAGAATTCCCTTGTGTTGGCTGAGTTGGTGTTGGTGATTTTTTCCCTGATGAAGGTTCTTATGGTGTCCCTTATCAGCTGGTGGTAGTTCTTCATGGCGATCCTGTGGTCGGTGTGGGCTTCAGTGGTCTTCTGGTTCCTCCACGTTTTCTCGAGGCATCTGCAGGCGGGTCTGGCCTCTAGGAGTTCGGCGGTGAACCAGGCAGCCTTAGGAGGGCATTTGGTGGTTGTCTGCTGGAGAGGGTCCAGTTTATTGGCACAGCTGGTGATCCACTGGTGGAGTTCCTTGGCAGTGGTGTTGGCGGTGGCTGAGGGGGGGTCGTGGAGGAGGGTGTGTTAAGAAGGTCTTCGGTTATCTTACTCCAGTTCCGTCGAGGTGGGCACAGGGCTTGTTTCAGTGCAGTCCTGGAAGAGAAAGTGAAATGGATGCAGTGGTGGTCTGTCCAGGGGTGCTGGGTGGTGTGGGTGAACCGGATGTTCGACCCTTCCGCGAAGATGGGGTCCAGAGTGTGTCCTGCAATGTGGGTGGGAGTGTTTACCAGTTGATTGAGTCCCAGGTTGGCGAAATTCTCAAGTAGCGATTTGAAATCGGGGTCCTGGCGGTTCTCAAGGTGGAAATTTAGATCTCCTAGCAGAATGTAGTCCGTGGAGGTGATGGGGTGGGAAGCGGCGAGTTCTGTGATGGTGGTAGTGGGTTAGGCACGAGGTCCTAGTGGTCTGTAGATGAGTGTGCCCTGTAGCGTTGTCCTGGGGTTGGTGTGGATCTGGAAGTGGAAATGTTCTATGCTGGGAATAGCGCTGCTAGGACTGGAGGTGGAGAGTTGGAGGGAGGTTTTGTGAGCGATGGCGAGGCCTCCCCCCGGGCGATTAGGGCGGTCAATTCTCTTGAGCTTGTAGCCATCTGGTATAGCCGTGGCGATGTCTGTTCCGGAGCTTGCGTTAGTCCAGGTCTCCGTGAAGAAGGCGACGTCAGGAGCGAGAGTGTCGAGTAAGTCCCATATCTCTATGGCGTGCCGGTGAAGGGATCGTACATTGAGAAGGATGCAGTTAATGGTGTTGGCGGGCTTGGCGGCAGGCGGTACTTTGCTGGCTACTGGCGTGGCGCCCATGGAGAAGGTGCTTCGGCAGTGAGCGCAAGAGAAGGCTTCTTAAGTGTGTTGACGGGCGAGGCTCGTGCACAGTTCTTGAGGTGGTTGGGTTTGAGTGCATTATGAAGGGGACAGTGCTTAAATCCTTCCAACAATTTCAGGAGGAGTACCAGCTCCACCGTAGCTAATTCTACAAGTATCTGCAGTTCAGACATGCTCTAACCCCATATATAAGGGGCATGGTGGACTTGCTGGAATTCCGCCGAATAAAGGGTAGGCTGTTCTGGGCACGCAAAATATCTGAAAAATATGTCAAACCTTGGTTACACACAGCTACAACACCTTGGGGGCGCTGCAGACTGCCTGGGAGGGAGACATTGAAGATTTAAATGACAGTGATTGGACTGAGGCCCTAGTGGGACCCCAAAATGCTGCTATCGCCTGATTCAATTTAAATATCTAAATCGGGCCTACTAAACTAGGAACTGCCTCCGGCGGATAAGGGTAATATCCACTAGTGTGTGTCTCCGGTGCGGTGTGGACGAGGGACCTTCCTCCACACGGTGTTGGGTTGTACTGCGCTGCAAGCTTTTTGGCATGGGGTGACTTCCTGTCTGGCCCAGGTGTTGTCATGGCAGGCCCCCCTTGAGCTAAGTTGGTCCTCTTCCACAGTACAGAGGAGATAGGTGGGAATTGATACAAAAAACACCTCTTGTTTCTGGGGCTGACACTAGCTAAGTGCAACATCGCACAACACTGGAAAGCGGACTCTTCGCCCTCTGCAAGGGGCTGTCTCCAGAAGCATAGCAAAATTGGGAAGAGATGGGCGGATTATCAGGGTATTAAGTTGCCCCCAGTACCGATACCCTTATAGAGATGGAGGTGCATTCATATAGGTCTGAGATATAGTAGTAGCCCTTCTTTCTAATTGCACAAGTTTCATGGACATTTGCATTGTAGGGGGTTCGGGGAGTAGTATTTGGTCTGTGCCTGTTTTTCATCGTTATATAATATTGGTATCATCCAGGCCTGATGTAATTCTGGATACATTTCTATGTGCAGTCCTTTCAGGCCTTGATGTACTACCAAATAAAACTGGAATAAAATGTTGATTTAGCATTGCTTCCTATTAATACTGGTAATAGAAGATGGTGTCTCAATACCTCCTTGTTAATTGATCCTGTCTTTACTTCTCCGTTTGAGTTCTTTATTATTGAATTCTTTACCCTTAATTCAACCTCTGAACTCCCTTTTTATGTTGAGTGGGACAGATTTAAAGCATAAGCTAGAGATGTTGCTATATCTTTCGTCTCCAAGAAGAAGAAAAATAAACTCTCATAAAGCACTCAACATCCTCAACCACATCAGATGATTAGAAACTCTTTATAATACTAGTAATTCTATGACCGATCTTAATACTCTCATTATAGCAAATTGTAAATATAATAAACTCTCTACATACAAAACATGGCGGCCGGAAGCTAACGGTCGCGGCTTAGCTCCCCTTGACACACGCTATTAGATTCCTCGCGGATCTCGGTGAGTTTCGTTATGTGCAGTTTTTGCGGATGATTTGCCAAATCTAAGTATTGTGGGACCCTCTACCCCCTATCCCCATTTATAGTTTTTTTTTCCCAAAAAGCGGGAGATTCCTATTGACCCAGAGTCGGTGGCTTTCGTACCTTGGATGGTGCCTGATGCCCGAGGTGGTGCGGAGCCTTTGGAGCTCTCGCTGCTGCGGTTCGTTGGTGCAGCGCAAGAGTGGAGGCGGCGCGTTTCTGGACTCCAGTTTCGGGTTTCCCCCGGCAGAGCCAGCACCTGTGATTCCTGCCCCGAGTACGGCGAGTGGACAAGCGGGAACAGGAGAGTTCGGGAGAACCAAGGTGAGGTAGGAGAGTGTTTTTCCCTCCTCCTTGAGGCCAACACTTTGGAACCTAGCCTTTTGGAACCTGCAGGTGAGACTACTGTTTGGACTGCTATGGAGACAGGGAGAAGGACGTACGTTGGCTGGTCTGGCCCGGAGGAATTGGCCGGGGTCACCCCTTTGAGGGCAGGTTTTCAAGGGTGTATGGATAACGGGGGAAGTAGTCTCTTCTGTAGTGCTTCTCGTAGCGCTATTATTCAGCAGGGCTTTAAGACTACAATCTGTAGGTACACACTGCGTGATAGTGCAGCAAAGTTGGATATAGGTACTGACTCTGTTGATTCTGCTCGTATCTCTCCCCCAGCTGTTGAAGTAAGGGTCTCTGCTAGGCAGGGCAAGAAAAATGTGATCATGGAGAATATTCCCCCAGAGGGTGGAAGAGGGAAAGGGAGGGCTAAGAAAACCCCGTCGTCCAAGGTTAGAGTGACTCCATCTTTAAAGACATTCTATAAAGTATTATCTATTCCATCGGACAGGGGGTTAAATAAAAAAATTACTATGGCGTGTCCTAGTACACATACTGCTCATTCCATGAATCCCTCTTTACCCCAAGAAAACTTTTTGCACTCGATCCTGTATCCTGTATAGGTCCCCCTAATAACGAGGGGGTAGAGGCATTAGCCGATATATTATTGGCTCTGAAGGAGGATATTGGCAGAAGATTTTCCATCTCTGAAACCAACCAAGCTGCAATTAAATATTCATGTGAGGTATTAGCGCAAAAAATCGAAGAGGTCTCTCAGAGAACTGACATTTTGGAATCAGAAATCCCTAATATGAAGGAAGCGCTACATAGTTCCACAGTATAGATGGATCAGCTAGTCCATCAAAATAGGGACTTGAAAGACGACATAGAACGTCTTGAAAACCATGCTAGAAAAAATAACTTAAAAATTCTAAATGTCCCGGAGGATATGGAGGGGGGTGACATTAAAAACTTTGTGATCTCTCTCCTAAAGGGAAGAATCCTTAAGGATACCCCAGAACTTGATCTGTCTCAGGATATACAGCGAGTAGCCCGGGACCCGTATAAGAGGAATCTCACAAAATCAAAGCCAAGGAAAATTTTGGTGAATTTCCTTACATATACTTTAAAAGAGAAAATCTTATCCCTGGCGCTGAAAGCAGGTCTGGTTAATTGTAATTCTTGTTCTGGCCCATTTTCCTTTTCTATTAGGTCCGACATATCTCATATCACTGCTACGAAACAGTGGTAGTTGGGTAAAAGAATGACAATTTTAAACACACTCGGGGTCAAGGTACAACTAAGGTTCCCGGCACTTCTCCGAATTATGTGGAACAATCACATATATAATCTTCGTCAGATTGAGGAAGTGGATAACCTCATTGGAAAAATAAGGAGTGAAAGTGGGGTGGGACAAGAGGGTAGGGTCCCTATGTAACAATTATTATTACTATCAATTCTGTCTCACTGGGTTACCTAGAGGGGTCTCGGTTAATTATTTGTATAATTGTTTTTTTTTGGTTGTGTCAGGGGGCCTCGTCCATAGAGCTCATGCTCGGAGGAGTAGGGAGGGTTTCCCATGGTAGTAAGGTAGGGACACAGGGGCAGGCAAGGGTTGAGGGTGGTTAGGGGAGCACGGGTGGGGGCGCATGGGGGAAAATCCAAAAAATATCCTCAATCTCAAAATTCTTTTAAAAATTAAGCTGTCTTTAGAATGTCTAAATAACGTTTTGGTAAGGGGTAGCCATAATGAATAGTAAAATTAATTTTATTTCATGGAATGTTAATGGACTTAGATGCCCACGTAGGCAAAGATTGGTTATGAAGTATCTTGAACATTCCACAGCTCAGGTCTGCCTCCTTCAAGAGACGCATCTGAGTTTTTTGGAATGTAGGACCATTTTCGGTAACTACCGATGGGTTGAGCTATTTTGTTCATCTGAACAAGTAGTCCATAATAAGGGGGTGGCAATTTTAATTAGATCAGGGGCTAGAGGAAACATTAAATCAGTCTCTTCAGATCAGTCAGGGAGATGGATAATGGCACAGATCGAAATAGGCGGGAGGGAGTTAACCATAGTATCATTTTATGGCCCAAATGTCGATGATCCGGCATATATATATATATATATCAAATGCAGGCTAAATCAAT
The DNA here is from genome assembly GCF_964204655.1 of Triturus cristatus. Taxonomy (NCBI): domain Eukaryota; kingdom Metazoa; phylum Chordata; class Amphibia; order Caudata; family Salamandridae; genus Triturus; species Triturus cristatus. The sequence goes on from NC_140582.1 coordinate 593,696,951, forward strand.
AGAAACTACCACCACAATAATTATCGGAGGTGATTTTAATGTCCTTCTTAATCCCATACGGGATAGATCTAATCATAGCCACCATGTTGGAGCCCCACACATTCATCGAGCAATGATTAATATGATCCACGATCTGGGGTTAGCTGATGTTTGGAGGGCAAAGCAGGGAGATAAAACAGGTTTTACTTTTTTCAGCAAAAAATATGGTCATTCTTCAAGAATTGACTATATTTTAACTGATAGGCACGCTTTGGAGAATTTTCTTGATATCTCTATCTCACCTAGTATTCTCTCTGACCATGCCCCTATTTCTGTCTCATATGTAGGGGGAAGGCAAACTCTTAGTTCTAGGTGGACATTGAAAAGGGCAATGCTTTCTAATGCTGAGATAATCAACACACTTAAAGCCTCTACATTGGATTATTTTGCTTTAAATTTAGGTTTAACTTCCTTAGACTTTGTCTGGGACACTTTTAAAGCAACCTTACGTGGTCAGCTTCACAGTTTGATTTGTTCTAAAAATAGGGAAGAGGTACTAGAATTCAAAAATTTGGAAAACGAGATAAGTAAATTGGAAGACGAAAGGGTAAATAACCCCCAGTTTTCTACTGAAAAACTGACACAAGTTCATAAAGATCTTGAACGCCTACGTCAGGTTTATAGGGGAAAACTGGAGTTAAAGGTTAAGGCACAGTGGCCTGCTCATAATATGCAACATTTTGAATATGGCGAAAAGGCGGGGGCTCTTCTAGCTTGAAAGGCAAGGGCAGACCGAGCCAAAAACAACATTAGTGAAATAATCATTGACGAGAGTGGGGTGATCTCAGGTAAACTGGGGGATATGCAAAGGTGCCTTCTTTCCCTGTTTTCAGATCTATACAGAGAAGAGTCCACACCAAACCCTGAGAATATCCAAAAGTGGATACAGCTAAAAAATTACCTGTTTTAACTGAAGGCAGTTGAGTATCTCTTGACGCTCCTATAACAGAGTCTGAAATAAAACTATATATCAATAGGATTAAGAATGATAAAGCCGCGGGGACCGATGCCCTTCCAGGTGAAGTTTATGAAATCCTTCGGGATGAACTGGCTCAAGGGCTATGTGAACTATTTAATTATATATATAGCCCTGATGGTAGAGTTCCGAACTCCTGGAGGAAGCTACGATTGTTCTTGTTCTAAAGCCAGGAAAAGATCCCCACAAAGCGGACTCATATAGGCCAATCTCCCTGCTGACTATAAGATCTTTATGAGCATATTGGCGGGGAGATTGGTCAAGTTAGTTCCGCATTTGATAAATATGGACCAAAAGGGCTTTATCCCAGGAAGGTTCATCCAAGAGCAGACCTTACAGCTAATTGGTAGCATTGATCTAGCAGTGGCACGGTCGGAGCCCTTGGCTGTGGCGGCATTTGGCGCAGCTAAGGCCTTTGACCGTGTCTGTTGGATCTTTTAATGGGAACTTCTAAGGATGATGGGCTTTGGTACAATCTTTATTCAGACCTTGATCAACTGCTATCAGGGTGCCTCTGCTGTAATCCTGTTAAATGGCCTGTTAACATCAAGCTTTACTATAACCAGGGGTACAAGGCAAGGTTGTCCCATCTCGCCCTTACTTTTTGATCTTTATATAGAGCCTCTTGCCCAAGCCATTAAATTGGATGAATCAATCACCCCCTTCAGTGTCCATCTATATAGTAGCAAGTTAGCCCTTTATGCGGATGACTTGCTGCTGTATACTAATAATCCCATTGAGGTACTCCCTAGAGTAGAAGCACTCTTGGAGGAATTTGGCTCATATGCAGGTTATCTCGCCAATTCCTTTAAGACAGAGGTAATGTGCTGGAATATCGACAATTGGGCTGGTATAATAAGCAAGGAATTTAGATACCTTGGGATTATCATAGTTAAAAACTTAGATGATATCCCGCAGATTAATCTGAAGAAGGTGTCTAAAGAGATTGATCATCTTTTTTAAGATGGAAGAACCTGCCCTTAACTATATATGGAAGGGTTATTTGGTAAAAATGGTAATTTTGCCAAAATGTACCTAACTATTTAGTACTATTCCCCTTGGTTTCTCATGTAGGGATATAAGTAAAATCCAAGGCAAGATAGGCAGTTTCATCTTGTCTAATACGACGTTACGACGTAAACTACTGAAGGGAGGCCTTGCCCTTCTTGACTTGCTTTGGTATTCCTTTTCATTTCAGTTTAAAAACTTTTGGGCGCTGCTCACTACCATGGGGGACTCCAATTGGGGGATGATATTGAAGGAAATGACTATCTTTGAAGGCGGAGGAGAGGGTTTCCTTTATAAGTTTGGGGCTCCGAGGTTTTTTAAAAAGGTCTGCCTGAAGGTATTAAAAACAGCCTTAAATGTGTGGTACAGGGTCAGGGAAAAGTGGGGGATTCGTTACTATTCGGAGTTTGCTCCCATTTGGGATTCCCTTGGGCTACCCGCATGTCTGGAGGATAACCTTGCGTAGCCTATCAAAAATGCCGGTATCTCGAATTGGTCTGATCTCATCTCCTCAGACGGTGTCCATCCGTGGGAGGTGTTAAAGTTCCAAATAGGAAGCTCTTTCTCAAAATTTAAATATCTACAACTAGTTTCCTGGTTTACAGCAGAGAGTGATCTCATTGGTGGAAATTGGGAAATAGAGCTCCTTCTTCAAAATGCAAAACCCATAAACAAAGAGGTAGGGCTTTGGTATAAAAAGCTTTTGGATGCCGATGTGGCTGATCTTCCTTTACAACATACGGTTAGGAATTTGTCAGCCCTGGACACCATTGCAGTTGATTTATATGAATCTTCGCTCCAAACATTATATAATTTTGTTAAACCAGCCTCATTAAAAAAGAACCATTTTTATATTATTAACAGACTATATTACACCCCCATGAAAATAGCCAAATTTGCCCCCTTTACCTCTTCAAAATGTCCTAGATGCGAATTCTCCCCGGTTGATGATTTACATATATTTTTTGAATGTGGGAGGTTAAAGGAGTTCTGGCAGAATGTGGAATGTGCACTTAGCGCCATCTTTAAAGTCGAGATCAACCTGAACTCTCCCACAGTAATTTTTGGTACTAATAATGACTTGATGAACTGGATGTCAGCAACACAAAAAGGCTTGTTTCTGTACTTCATTCTTATTGCCCAAAGGGAGATCTGCAAGCTGTGGAAGGATTCATTACCCCCACTGTACGAGAACTGGTTGAGGGCTTCATTGGGGGTGGCCCGATTGGACCTAGGTAATTTGGATGATACTGGTCTCAACATTTGGTCACCGCTCTTAATATGGGGCAGAGATTTGAGACTGCTCTAGTGTCTCTAGGTCCTATGATTACACCAAGCTTCACAAAGAAGCTGGCCTGGCTAGGCCTACAGCTAATGCAGTAGCAGAAGCCTGGGGGAGTCTAGGTTCGAAGGATGGCTTATTGCTTGTTTTTGCAGGCGCTATATGGTGAGATGAGGACAAAAGATTAAAAAAAATAATTTAAAAAAAATAAACTCTCTACAGAAAATGCCAATTCCTATATTTTAAGAGGTGGCTCTCATTATTATGGTGGCCAAATAAAAGCGGATAAGTTACTAGCTGCATATCATCAAATTAAAAGAGAACATACCAAAATTGAATCGTTTTTAATATCAAATTCTTCATCTATTGTTAAGGATGAAGGAATTATAGATGAATTTAAAACTTATGATACTACCCTTTATACCCCTGAATCCAGCCCAGACTGGACTGCCATACAGCGTTATCTCAGTTCTATCCAGAAAACTCTCACAATTAATATAGATTTTTCCTCATTGGAAGCAAATCTCTATCTGAAAGATATCTCTCAAGCACTGTTATTAATTAAGACTGGCAAAGCTCCTAGGCCAGATGGCTTTCCTGTAGAACTTTATTCCCACCTCTCTAAACGTATGCTCCCAAAACATCATCTTGTATTCACTAATTTGATTTCATCTAAGGTATATAGTGCAACTTTTAAAAAAAGCACTCATATTCCTAAGGATGGTAAAGACCCACACCTATGTAAAAACTACAGACCAATTTCTTTAGCCAAATCTGATTAAAACATATTCGCTAAGATTCTTGCTCTCTGTTTGGATCCATTTTATCCTCTCTTATTGGCAAAGAACAAACAGGCTTCAATAACGGTAGAGGTATGTCTGATAAGACTAGAGCTTTCTTTAATATAATAAATACATCTATTAAATATTCTCCCTCATTAGCCACTATTTCACGTGTCGCAGAAAAAGCTTTTGATCATTTATATTTCATATTCTTTCTTGGTTTGGATTTGGTACCAGATTTATTTCTTATATATCCCTATTATACACTGCCCCAACAGCTTTTTATTTTTGCCAATGGTCTTATCTCATCTTCCTTTTCTTTAAAGAAAGGTGCTAGACAAGGATGTCCTCTTTCCCCACTTCTTTTAATTCTTGCGTTGGAACATTTTCTTGGAAAAATTAGATAGAATTTCCAACATGGTAATACCCTTACTAAACTCAGAGTTAATTGCTGATGGCATCATTTAATTTTATCCAAACCTGACTCCGCTCTACCTGCCTTTCTGTCCGAAGTTTGTGGTTATAGTTAAATCATGAAAATGTGAAATTCTTCCTCTCAACATTCTATGCTTTAATCAGGATTTCTCTCTTCCTAATCTTACTTTGGAGACCTCATAAAATTAAATATTTAGGACTTTGGTTGTCACCTTCCACTAAACATAATCTTTCTCTAAATATGAGCACAATTAATACTGTATTATCTAACTAAACTTCTAAGTGGCATCCTCTTTACTTATTCTGGTGGGGAAGACTTGAAACTATCAAAATTATACTTGCCCCCAATGTTTTTTATACCTTCTCTGCCATACCCATTACTATTCCTGCTCACTTTAAAAAAAGATTTACTCTACATTGTCTTCCTTTTTATGGAATCATAAACAACCTTGTCTGTTTCTTCTTAAGCTTAAGAAAAGTCAATTTCATGGAGGTGTTAATTTCCCTGATATGCAATGTTATCTTATTGTGCTTCTACTTAAACAAGACTCAAAATGCTTGTTTGATTCTCCTTTAGACATTGATCTTTCTTTCCTTCCCCTGATCTTTCAGATAATTCTTCACATTTATAAATAAAGCACATTATCTATGCCCTCCTATTCATAAAGCTACCTTTAAACTCTTAAAATCAAGTGGGAGAAGTGAGGTGCAGCGGCCAGAGTGGCTGACTCCAAAGGGCCTTTTTCACGATTCGATCCCTGGCACCAATGGCAGCTCAGCTCAGCATCATGTGACTCTGGGCAATATCTCACTTAATCTCGCGGACAGCCTCCATCACCTTGAAACCCTTAAGGGGGTGATATGTTTGTGCTTTACAAATGATACTCTTTTCACATCTTTCTGATAGCGAACACTCTTCAATCTTCAATTTGGCACAACAATCTTGTAAAATTAATAATAAACTTATGTTTAGGAAGTCCTGGAAAGATAAAGATTTACATTGGGTTCATCAACTTAGATCAAATGATTCCTTCCTCACATTTTCAGAAGTGAAATTATTATATAACCATCCACAAACATATTTTAACAAATTTGCTATTTTAATCCACATTGTTTCTTCCACCTTATCTTCACTATCATCTAATAATCCCCCTTCACTACCTCATAAACATATTCTTCCTACATTATCAACTCCTCCAAATGCTTCTTCCATCTACAAAATACTTAATAAACTTCCAGAACATAGAAACAAGACAGACATTAAACTACAATGGGAACGCGATTTCCAGGCTTCATGGCCCGTTACCCTTTGGGATGAACTTTGGTTAAAGCTTTGCAAAACATCAAGATCGGCTGACACTACTCAAACTCTCTTCTTCCTATATAATAGGCTCATGATTACTCCAAGCACTTTACATACAATTTGTTGGTCATGTAATGCTACCTCTGCTGATTTATTTCACATTCTTTTTTCATGTCCATATACTCATCAATTTTGGTTGAAGGTATGGTCTCAAATTGATTATATTTTTCATTAACCCTGGGCGCAGTGCTACGCTCCGGCCACGGAGTGTGCGTAGCTTTGCCTACTTTGCGATCCGCGAAGTAGACGTAGGGCATGCAAGCTACGCACACCCACAGCGGAGCGAGTTGCCCGCCACCCATGGGTGGCCGCGCATGCGCATTTGTGAGGAAGTCGTCGGCGAGAGAAGGAAGAGGGAGCCCCGGGAGCCGCAGCTCAGGTAAGTTATTTAATTTACTTAAACCTTGTTTTTTAAAAGCTTAACATTATACTTAATGTATTTTAAAAGCGGGTGGAAGGGAGGCGGGTGGCACATAGTGGGGCTACGTGGAGTGTGCGGGTGGGCTTAGATTTGCCCCCACTCCGAAATGCTCCGCGTAGCCTCACTACGCCCACTACGCCCAGCCTTATTTTTCATACACATTTTCCTTTGTCAACTATAAATATTTTTTTGGGTACCCTAGCAGCTCATTGGCAGTCCCTCACATGCAATACTGCTATAATAAATGTGTTAATTGCTGGTGCCTTTCAGCACATAACAACAAATTGGGAGTAATCCTCACAACTTTCTTTTAAAACGTGGTGCTATAGTGTATGTTATAATCACTGATTAGACAGAACATATATTTCCCCACTATACCTTCTTATTAAAAGAGTTAATATGTTTTCACCTGTTACTATCTTTTTGGACACATCTACTAGCAATTTTACCTGTCATCACCTACTGTTAGAATAAGTACACAAACCACACTGAAAAGATTCATTACTATATTTTGTCCTTATATATCTTTTTATAACTATATACTGGAGATAATTTATTAATAATTTGATGTTTATATATTTTCAATATTGCTCTCAACCCCTACTTGTTTGCTCCTTTAATGTATTGTATGGATATAGTTTTTGCTTTTTTCTCTCTTTATTTTTCTTTCTCTTTCGATATGATAGATCCATTCTATATGCAACTGTTTGCTCTCATTAGGCACTTTAATACTTCTAACTATTCTGTTGTTATTTACACATTTATAGTGTTTTATATGAGTGTATACAATTTGTTGCAGTCTTCTTTATTAAACTTATTTTCATACTTAAAAAAGTTCTTATCTTTGGCCATCCATTAATTAGAAGGTTTTTTACTTCACCTAAAACTGTATCATCTTCACATGCTTTCTACCACTTATCTTCAGCAATAGACCCTACACTGAGATGGGATGCATCTACAGCAGAAACAACACACTTGACATCTGTATGATCATTCAGATCAGAAGATGTAGCCAATGGCAAACAAGACAAGAACTCAGCTCTGACATTTTCACCACCTGGAATGTATTTAATTTTGACGTTGATTTCCTGTAATCTAGACAATAGGTTAATGAGGCTAGAATAAGCCAAACCGGTGTAATTGAGGGTTATTAAATACAAGGGAGTTTTATTATCTGTAATAAGATTATGAGATAAAGGAGACTGCAACAAAGGTATATCTTGAACTTATCTATGGGCCATAAACCTGCAAGATTCTCCCGTTTAATAGTACTGTAATGTTTGTAAGGATCTTTGAGTGTTCATGAAATGAAAGTGATAGTGTGGTCCCTGTCCTTTTGTTACTGTGCTAACACAGCTTCAAGACCCAAAGACCTAGCATCAACCATAACAGAACACTTGGACACACAATTATTATAAGTTTCAAGGCAGGAGCCAACATAATTAGGTGCTTGGATTTCTGAAAAGCATCATCCTATTCCGTTGTCCACTACAAGTTATTTTTCTTGCATACCAGATGAATCAACAGTTCAGAAGCAATGGCATGCCCGTGTACAAATCTAGCATAACCTTCATCAAGACCCAAAAATGATTTAATTCATCTTTATTAGTAGGCAGTGATGTGTTTTAATAGCATCAATTAGATTTCCTTTGATACCATTGGCAGAGATGGTATGGCCTAAATAATACATTTGCACTCCCCTTTTCACACAAAATGATATATGTATTGTGCTCTTCAACATTTAAGACAAAAATCAAAATGTTGTCTTAGACTGCCTGGATGCCAAACCAAAAGAAAGTCCTCAATATATAAAGGCGTAAAAGGGTGTCACAAAAGTAGCTAAATCTTTTGACCAATCTGAGAAGGCTGCTTGATAGGGTGCCAATTTACGATCAATTACAGAAAAACAGTAGCACCTCTAACTTTTCCTGTCTTCTTGGCATGGAATGGTATTAAAAAATAATATTCTTGTTTAATGAGCGTAAATCTGCACATAAACGTATACTGCCAGATTTATTTTTTAACCTAAACAACAGCTGAACACTTTCTGCCAAATCTGTCACTTCAATAGAACCATCTCTGCACAGGGAATCCAACAATTATTTTAACTAATCTCTTACACTCAGAGAAACAGATCTAACCTTGTGCTTGAAAGAGATGGCACCTGCTTCAATTCTAATGTCATGCACTAAACCTTTGCACAGCCTACTGAAAAACTTAATTATGCTTGTTAAACAAATTTTAAATCTATCTCATCATTAGAACTTGTAATATTTATGGTGTCAACTGGTATTTCTCATAAGGAGATCAGTGCTGAGCAATGCCAGGTCTTAAAATTATGGTGAATCTTCCTAAATCACGCATCCTACAATGTCACAACCTTTTATGGCAACATATATATTTGTTTATTTATTTTTGTTTTTATTTATTGAGTTTATATGCCACAAACATGGCCCTTTCGGGTACCATATTGCTCTACATCATGAAAGCAAAAAGGTAAACACTTAGGAGTATATAAGTGTGAAAGAGTAAGTCTATATAAGATCGTAAGTCAGCATTCGTAGAGTCTGGATTTGGAGTGGTCATTTAACTAATGTGTCAAAGAACAGTTACAGTTTTGGGGAAATAGCTAATCAACCTTTTTTTAATGGAGTTGTAAATAAATTTGGTGGACTGTGTTATATCTCCGAAATCTTGGGCAGTACATTTTTGAGGAATTTGTGGGTGTGCATGAGCTGTGCCCTTCGTGGCTGGGCAGGCCAAATCCCAAACAGCATATGATCTGGATTTTTTGGAGGTAGAATTTACTGAAGCAATTCTAACCATGTCAAAGAACAAAGCTCTGGGCCATGATGGAGTCCCAGCTGACTTGTTAAAGACTGACCCAGTTAAATGGGCCAGAATCCTCATTCTTGTTGCAAGCACACCACTTAGGCCAGTCAGAATGGAGTAATTTAAAACCTACCATATGGCTTCATGGCCGGCAAGGGTTCCCTTGATCAATGTTTAAACCTACAATTGATCATAGAGAAAAATACGGTCATTAAGAGGGTCTTGTTACATCTTGCCTTTATGGACCTCACATCTGCATTTGACCAAGTGAATAGGTGAAACTCGGCTCTCTCCTTATTACTATGGGCCTGGACCAATATATTGCTAATTTCCCACACATCTTGACCAATCGGCCACGGTAAGGTATACTGCATCTGGTAAGCTTTCTTCCCTATTATCCTAAACAGAGGGGTTAGACAAGGTTGTATACTTGCTCTGTTTTTATTTACTCTACATATTAGTAACGTAGGAAAGTAATTATCATCAGCTAGCAATGATATTCCCCACATTGATGCCATTGCTTTTAGCCAGAATAGGGCTGGTTATAGCACCAACTGAATAATTTTGTAGATTTTATGAATAATTTGGATTTACGATACTAATTGCCATATAATGGTGATGAGCCAAAAAAGCCTTAACTCAAAACAAAGCTTTGAGGAGTAAAAGTCACCAGGGTCAACTTTTTTCTGACCTGGAGGTCCTCTTTGATGATATTGGGTCTTGGGTCCCCTCGAAGAAGGTTAAAAGGAAAACATTGGCTAGAGCCGCCACAGCAATCTACACAGCAATCTATGAAGTTTCCAGTAGACTAGGTGAAAAGCTGTGCAGGCCCTTCGGAAAGTGTACCACTTCACATGCATTTCCCTTGCCAGTTATGGTTGTGACCTATGGGGCCACAAGGTTCAGTCTGACATGCAGATAGTAGGGAACATGTTGCTGAATAGGCTGGTAGCTGTATTAATGACAGCTTCCTTTGTAGTGCATGAGGACCTAGATGTCAGCTATATATCACATCTTCTGGCCCTAGACCCACTGTTAAGGTGGTTCAGAATCTGGATAATCCCAGATCTGAATTTTAACCAATTAGTTAACAGATACTGGCTATCTCTGGAGAAAGGGAATTGCATCCAGTGGTATAAGTATATTAGGGACAATGTGACCAAGTGATCTGCATGCATCCAAGAAATTAATAACTAAGTCAGAGCTGAACTGGTTAAAGAAACATTTGTTATCAATGGTGCAATCTGAGAAGCATCTGAGTTATGTAAACCCTCAGTTCATACTTATGTTTTATTAAAGACTTGCCCTAGAACTCAGCTATACCTAGATGTGGTCACTGTCTCTCAACACAGTTTAAAAAAAAAGATTTAGGCCCAATCATTTGCTCTGGTTATTGGCTGTTCCACCAGGTTGGAAAACGGCTGCTAATTTGAGTCCTTGTAGCTGTGATAGCTTTTCAATCCAAGATACCGTGCACTTTGTCTTGTTTTGTGACACTATAATTGATTAAGACAATGCTTTATATTACCTTTGCTGAAAGGGGTGGGCTTTTCACAAGCCTGACCTGCCTTTTCAGATCTACAAATTTTGCCTTATGTTAGAGTCAGTTTTAATATCCCCAGCTTTTTAATTGGTGCAGTGAGAGCCAGAAAGAAACAACCTGCTTTAGTGATGGGTTTGTAGCTATAGTGATGTCAACACTCGGACCAAGATGTCCACTTTATGTAATGACTCTACAGATAATTTTTTAGCATAATGTTTTTAACGTACATTGTATTATATTATATATGATTGAAAACTGAATGGTGCGTTTGCGTTGCTTTGTTTGGACATATCTGTACTTTATGAAGGTTTAACGTTTTGTGAATCTTATATCTGGTTATTATTATTTCTGTCTTTTACAATTTTAGTAATCAAATAAAGAATAATTGGAGGAATAACAAAGTCAATATAAGAACGTAAGTTGGCATTCATGGAGTCTGGATTCGGAGTGATAATTTAAATAATGTGTATGGTGGTATCATAGAAAAAGTAATAATGGGTATGTATTGGGACCAGAGAGTTTTGTGGAAGGATAAGCAATGGGGGTTAAAGTCTGGGAAGAATGCATCTTCAATGGGGAAGGAATCTGTCCATTAAAAGTTGCTCTACTTTCTGTTTGAAGAGAGCATGAGACGGGTTGCATCTGGACTCAGAAGGAAGAGGGTTCCAAATTTTGGGGGCAATTCCAGAGAAGGAATATTGTAGGTTTTCTTTTTTTTTTAAATTGTAGGGCTTCAGTAGATGGAAGCTTGCGCTTTGAAAAAGTTCTATTCTCACTTGATAGGACGAGTTTCTTGTCCAAGTAAGCTGGAGTGTTGTGGTGAAGAGCTATATGAGTGAAGCAGGCAATTATTAGATGGATATTTGCTTCATAGGTTCAGTTTAGTGCTTTGAGGTCTGGGGCGATGTGATCACTTATTTTGAGCCTGCGATGAATCTGTTGCCTTCAGAGGTGCCAGCTTTGCTTTTTATAGTCCCATGAGGGTGGTGCTGGCATAATCTAGTTTAAAGATCACTTACACTTGAACCACGGTCTTGAGATCTGTATTCAGAATTTCCATAGTGCATGCATTTGGTAGTTGGTGCCCCTGGTGGCGGTGCTGATGTGATCCTACATACAAAGGTGATTGTCGAAGATTAATTCTAAATAATTTTTTGCAAAATGGCATGCTCTTTAAATTCAACATTTTCTTAGAAAGAGCCTAATATTTCAATATCATGAACTCTAAACCGTTTTGGGGGAACACCTATTACAATCAAGCTTTTGTTAATCTTTCTTTCAATATAAGTGATATCAGAAAATATAGTTATAGGCGAACCTGAGTCTGCCATAATTTTATGACCAAATTTCCCTACGCGAACACGACTGCATTAAAATGCAAGCAGCGCGAATCATGGGTAACGCTTTCAACAGTCAACATTGTATTGTCAATGAATTTATCTTCTAATTTTTTTGTTAGTGACTTATTTTTCTGCATTCATTACATCTATTTCCCAATGCAAGAGAAATGGGATTATTTACAAAATGTAGTTTCGAACCACAGCTGATGCATGTGGATTTCTTTTGCTATGATTTAAAGTTCTTCGCTTTGTCAGATACCCCACAAACTGCCAAATTAGATGCAGACTGTCCCCTAATAATTACTTTTGCAGATATTGATGAACATTCAATACCTTTAGCAATATCTAAAACTTCATTCAATGAGGGATTTCTACATGCCAATAAACTTTCTTGAATTCTTTTCCCAAAAAAATTGAAAACAAACTGGTCCCTCACGTAAGTATCCAGATTTTCTTCAAATTAACATTTGTAAGAATCCATAGATTTTAAATATATTCTTCAATACTTTTTTCCGCAAATTGCTTTCCTTTGAAGAAACTGTCTTTCCAGCATTGCACTCGGTTGTTCAGTAAAGCATCTTGCCGCTTTTAATTACCTACAGGACTCGGGTCTCGAGTAAGGGTGGGCGTAGTGGGTGTAGTGGGGCTACGTGAAGCAGCACGTAGTGTGCCCAAATCTACGCACACTACGCGCTCCGCGTATCCCCACTACGTGCCACCCGCCCGCCCGCCTTTTATTCATACCCGCATGTAAAATAAATAAAATATAAAGAGACTTACCTGAAGCGCGGCGTCTCCGGCGCTCCCTCTTCCTCATTTCCAACTTCTTCTGACAAATGTGCATGCGCAGACGCCCGCGCATGCGCATTTCTCGGGCGGGAGGCGGGTGGCGGGCGGCAGGCAGCTACGCTTCACCCTGGCATGTGCGTAGCGCTGCCTGCTTCGCCTACTTCGAAAACTGCGAAGCAGGCAGCGCTACGTACACTACGTGGGCGAAGCGTAGTGTTAGGCTCAGGGTTAGTCTCGAGTAGGAGGATCATTTGGGCCCCTTATGCCATCTGTGGATGGGATGATAATAACCCCATGATGTGAAGATTACCATAGGATGGTACCACAACCAATGTTGTGAACACGCTATATTATTCCTTAAGCCCTTATGAAGTTACTAGGCATTCAGGAATGAAACGTGTTGGCTGAATTCTTTAAACAAATTCTCTTGTGCAATAATTTGGAAAAATAAAGGAAGGTGATGGACCCAAATTTGCTGAATTGGAAGACATGTATTTCCTGGTGCACCTTCCTTTTGATGAATCCCTTGTTCTCTGGTCTCTAGTGGTACTGAATGGCGTCCAGGGCTGGAAGCCATTGCACAGGACACTAAATCTTACTAAACTGAATCGAGAATCAAACACCATGGTCTGCCGCTGTTGGTGTTGTGTGTAATGAAATGGCAACCTCTTCAACTGTGATCATGAGAAAGGCAGCAACTGAAATCATGTGTTTCATTTTAGACTGCACTATCTCCATTTGAGAAAGGTTACTATCTGTTAACAGTCACCCCTTTCAAAAGCAGATTCCTATATATGTGTGTTCACAATGTATTTGCGAGTCCAAATCAATGCCGAGGTTCATTTAAAAAAAATATATATATTACTGCACAACAGTTTATTAAATACTGCTGAGTTGGAAAATAAAGCTAGCCATTACTTAATTGTGTCATTAATCCTCAACTTTTTAAAACATGTACTGTCTCTTTAACACCCTTTCCCATAGTACACTCTTATCTCACTAAACCTAACAATCCAGTGAAATCAGTAGGTCACAAGTTCACAGCACATTCTATAAGGGACATGATACCTCCAAAGAGATACAGCAGGTGTGCTTTACTCCACAGATTCAAAAGCATCTCAATAATGAATTACATTTCTTTTTTAAAACAACAACCAATAATAAGACTTCTTCCTGGGTCATCCAACACACTACCTAAGTTTATTCACTTTCATGCTGACCTCATCCAATGAAATATAAATATATATAGATATATATATATATATTTATATATATATATATATATTCACTGAAAAAACCATAGGTTTTACAGACGTTATAGTTAGGAATTAGTATTTTAAAAAAGTTAGAAATTCAATGAAAAAACCATAGGTTTCAGGAACGTTATAGTTAGTTGAACATTTGACTTATATAAAACCAGAGAATTTTGCCCGTTATAGTTAGCTGAGCTAACTATAACTTGTGTGCCCGCAATGCACTGGTGATGACATCACATATTACATCACACAGGACATGGTCAGTGACATCACTGATGACATCATCCAGTAAATGTGTGTTTCTGTAAAGGTTAAATATTTTTCATATATATCTATGCCAATGTGTATTGAAGAAAGAGTGAATTTACAAGTCCCTGAATGGATTATTTAGTGGGTGCGTCACTGACTATATAAGTGAGTGATTGAACATGTGTTACTGAATGTATGGGTTAGTGACTAAACTGTGTGAAAGTCTGTATTAGTGTCTCAGTTGGTGTATAAGTGGCTGCATGAGTTAGTGAGTAGCTACATAAGTGTCCATATGGGTTATTGATTTGTTGTCTGAGTATCTGTATGAGTGTCTGTGTGTGTGGGACTCTGTGCATACATGTCTGAATGGGTGATTCAATGGTTGTATGGATTCAAAAGTACATCTGAGAATGGCTGTATTGGTGAGTTAGTGTGTGTATGGGTGTGCTGGTGAGTGAATGAATGTCTCACTGGTATATGTGTAAGTAACTACATATGTTTTAAGGCAGTATATATGAGTGTTGGAATATGTAAATGACTATACGTGAGAGTACGTTATTTGAAGAGTGGGTGTATAAAAGATTGTCTGCTTGTATCAGTGATTGTATACGACAGTAAGTATGTGTTAGTATCTGCATAAATAAGTGATGTGGCGTGTGTATAATTAACGCAGTTGGTGTGTATAACTGTATACATGAGTAAATGGGTATGTCATAGATTCTTTGTATGAATGACTAGGTGTGTGAGTAACTCTATGGATGAGTGGCGTACTGTGACTGTATGTATAGGTGTATGAGTGCATATTATAGTACTGTATTGATGAGTAACTGCATGTATAAGTGAGTGGACATGAGAGTAGACCTAGGAAATAGTGGGTGGTATGTAGCATCTGGCATTGTTGTGTGTATGGTTTCAAAAATAGTAGTCTGCATTTTAGAGTGTGTGTATCAAAGTTTATATTAGGCCATCAGTATGTGCATCAGATTATCAGGTGGATGATGTCATCAGTGATGTTGAATTCGAATTACGATCTCTGATGTCCACTGTGTACACTGTTATTCAGTGTTTTTTACCACTACCAAAAAGAATTTGGTCATTGTACTAGACCTATAAGTCATCCTAAAAAACTTCTTCAACCAAGTATACTAAACGGCTAGTGTGTACATTTCAATAGACGTTGTAGTTAGTTGCCTACTGGATTCTGTAATTAAACAATCACCACTCGATCTGAATTGTGAGCCCTGCTGACCGCAGTGTAGGCCAGAGGCAGTGGTCATTAACGCCTCACAGCCACGTGCCATTGGATTCGGAAGCACGCAGTTGGTTGCACCTGATCGGAGGGGGTACACACAAATCATCACAAACTTTAACTTCTGACATCCTCAATCACAGAATCAAGACCCCGTTTCACTGTTCTGACCTGTTGCTCCATGGGGTACTCCCCCGACTGCAGTCAACCAAGCCCAATAATAATGTGCAGCAGTAAGCTACGGAAGCACACAGTCTGATGCACCTCAACGGAGGGAGTTCTGTGAAAACCAAGCAGTAGGTAATATCGGACATCGTCCATTTTGGGATCAAGACACCGTTCCACTGTTGGGACACAGAGTTGGATGCACCTGGTCAAAGGGAGTACCTTCATCTCCACTCTCACATACAGTTCTAACATTGTCCATTGTGGAATCAAGACCCCGTTTCACTGTTCGGACCTGCTGTATCGCGGTGTACTCTACCGACTGCAGTCAGCCAACCCCAATAATCATGTGCAGCACTTAGCTATGGAAGCACAGAGTCTGATGCACCTCAACGGAGGGAGTTCTCTGAAAATCTAGCAGCAGGTAATATCGGACATCGTCCATTCTTGGATCAAGACACCATTCCACTGTTCGGACCTAGAGTGGCTTGCACCTGGTCGAAGGGAGTACCTTCATCTCCACTCTCAGATGTAATTCTAACATTGTCCATTGTGGGATCAAGACACCGTTCCACTGTTGGGACTTACAGTTGGTTACAGCTGGTCGAAAGGAGTACCTTCATCTGCGCTCTCAAACGCAGTTCTAACATCGTCCATTGTGGGATCAAGACACCATTCCACTGTTGTTACCTGTTGGACTACTGTGTTAGTAGTATACAGAGCACTCCACGGTGCTGGGCCTCAAGCTGGGCGTTGTCTGCCTGTGTCGCGGTAGCCAGCGTTGAGCTCAGGAGCCTTCCCAGCTCTCAGACCTCGGCCCAGGAGCTTCCGCTGGCATGTGGTCAGCCCTCTTTCACATATGGCGGTGTCGAAAGGTGAACTGTGGGGCATATGTGCGTCACAGCAGCCATGATGGTTTCTGGGTACCAGCAGGCTGAGAGCATTATTCCCGCAGTCACCTTCGCTCACAGAGTCAGCCTTGTGGTGGTGTAAGCTGCGCAGACCTGACAGAAATGTTCGCCATTCCAGAAGAGAACTACACCCAGAGAAACGTGCCTTTTATTCATACCCCTACACTAGCCTTGCCTACGTCGGGCCAGCCCACTATGCTAAAGATTTGGGGGGGAGGGGGCACGTACGTGCTATGTTTTCATAATCTTCCCTACTGACTGTACTGTCATGGTTGCGTCTACTGTCCACTTCACTCAATAGACCATCAGTGTATCTTCAGATGTACATGTCTGTGCTCTGCATACTCAAGTCTCTCTGACACATCCCCTCAACACTTTGCATTATATACTTTTATAATCGAGAATCACTTGCCACCTTCACACATACTTTGCTCCCATCTCTCCCCGCATTATGCATTGTGTGGCAAAGGTGCTATGTTTGGTTTGTGTACATGGCTAGCCACGTTTCTCACAGTACGTAGTGTCATTGTGTCTGCTAAGTGTACTTGTTGTTGGTCATGTTGTATGCTGTCTTAAAGAAGATACCGAAGTTGAAAAGTGGGACCACAATGGCAGTCATTCATTACTATGCAAGAATGTCCAACTGCACAATGCTTCTAAGCTTACAGCCCCCAATCTTGCGTGCTTTCTTAAAAGCACGTCAACTCCCTCAATCAGACCAATATTCACAGAGCTTTCTAATGGCAGTTATCTGCTTTTTAATAACATGGACTGCTATGCAATGTGAGCTTGTTCTTACTGTTTCAAACCGGATAACTTCCTCTGGCAATCTCTATTCCCACCCACAAAAAGTAACTCCCAAAGTTCAACTTGGCCTTCAATACCTACTTTGAAAAACAGATTGTATTAAACGGAGCAAACTGAAAATGCTTTTGTTTCAAACAGAAGTGTCCCTCACTTCTCCAAAAGTAATTTATCGACTGCAGATAGCACGAACTTCAAGTAAAATACACTCCCTTTTAAATGCGAACCTCCCATCACACTTTGTGAATTGTTACACAATTTTCAACACATCTGACATTTAAGGTCTGGCACACTTTTTTAACACTGTCTCCTCCGGACTTCTCACAGGCTTTCAAACTGTTTTTCGTCTAATACCAGACTTCATTCATACCATCATCTCCAGAATAACAGGAACAGTGCCCATAATTCTCGCTCTATTTGCTGCCATCCTACTACTATTTTAGCTTGTTAAAAATAGCTGCGCTCCCTGTGGTGACAAGCATGTCCGACAGAATACGCCTTTACGCGAAGCTACATCAATACCGTGAAAAAATGGAACAACTTTTCGGCTGCCTGCCCCTATCTATTATCAGAGCCAGCTACATCATGACATTTATTTACACATATACAATCTGCGTGAAACCATCTTTGTATTGCAAAACTTGCCCAATCGACTGGCGAATGGATATATGCCTTGCCAACATCCCAGCAAACGCTCCCGATATCCAGCAGGTAATGGAGTATTTTGAAAACCATGAACTTGATTGTTAAGGCAGTGGAGCAATGGCGCAATGGCGGATGCAATGCAAAAAGGTATCCTGGCGGAATGGGATTTCCTGCAACGTGCGACCTTTGACACCATCGCAGATTGCCTGCCAATTCAAATTGCCGCTCCAACATTCGAGGAACATTCACTTTATTCTTGGATTGATTTTTTTTAACTTTTTTGACTTTTTCGTATAATTTTTTTTAATACACTTCAACTGAACTATTTTCATATAATAACTTTCTAAGTATGCTTAGGCATTTGAACTGTGTTTTCATTATTGGCCCTTACGTCTCCACACTAACCAGGTATGGATGATGTATGGCCTATGCAAATACGCTATTTACTTGCTAAATTAGTCTAAACTCGACATCCATTTTGAAACCATATCCCTTCTTTGTACACACGTCTCTCTGCCTGCCTGTTATCCACGAAGCTCTTTCACACAAATTAGCTCATCCTCAACCTCTGCTCACAAGCTGGCGATCAAGATAAAAAAACACGGCATTGTTTAAGAACTGGTTGGCACAGTGTGGTAATCATATCCTACCTTTATTTTAATTCTACAATTTACAGTTATTCATGTCTAATAGGTATTGTTTATGTCACATGGAACTGTAAAATGTAATGTGGAATTGACTGATGCAGAAGCTTAGCTTTGAATACAGCAGAAGCAGTTGGAGTTTACCTCAGCTGGATGCCTTAGCTCTTGCACCAGTGGCTCCATTTATGGCACTTAAATAAAGACACTTTTTATATAACTTGCAGACTCCATCGCTTTATCCCACACAGCCACTTTCTTAAACACACTAGATTTCATCATTTGTCTTCTGTTGCATTGTAGCCTTCTGCATTATATTCTTCATGATTATTTAATTATTCTTGCTTGCTAAAACACTCCATTCGAGTCTTCAGACCGGTAGGGGTGAGTAGTTTGCTTCCCATTTCCGCTATAGTCTAAACCCATACTAACACCACTTGCACAGCTATGCTACAGCAGCCGGTATGCTACAGCACCCAGAGCACATCAGTTTACAGCAATCAGCTCACGGTTTCATTCACGAATGTACTGGCACCTCACCTCAGCACCATCTCACTCTGGACAAAACAGCACTTTCACACCGCTAGGGGTGAATACTTCGCATCACACTCCCTCTATAGCACACCCTAACCACCCCGCAGAGCTCACAGCGCTGTAGTCTAAATCCATACTAACACCACTTGCACAGCTATGTTACAGCAGCCTGTATGCTAGAGCACCCAGAGGACATCAGTTTACAGCAATAAGCTCACGGTTTCATCTCCGAGTGTACTGGCACCTCACCTCAGCACCATCTCACTCAGGGCAAAACAGCACTTTCACACTCCTAGGGGTGAATACTTTGCTCCACAATCCCTGTGTAGCACACCCTAACCACCCCACAGACCTCGCAGCGCTCCTACCCTCCTCTTTCCTACTCTTTTTGCCCTTTTTTCCCCTTACTCGCTTCAACTGAATCACAAAATGGCTGCCAACACTTCCTAGTTGCAACCGCTCACACCGCTCGCAGCCAATAAGCAGAATTCCCAAATATCGTTTTCT
This sequence comes from Triturus cristatus, assembly GCF_964204655.1. Classification (NCBI taxonomy): domain Eukaryota; kingdom Metazoa; phylum Chordata; class Amphibia; order Caudata; family Salamandridae; genus Triturus; species Triturus cristatus. The sequence continues at coordinate 593,716,722 of NC_140582.1, forward strand.
ATAAATTTAGATATTTCTCCAAAACTAGTAAACGGATTTACGCCAAATAAAGAAAAGCATGCTTTCTAGACCAAGACCCTTCTCCCTGCCAACTTTTGGGTAATTCCCTTCACCCGTTCGACCTGTAGCCTTGTCTAAAGTTTCCTATGGAAATTAACATGGAGAAAACACGTTTTGGGACCCCCTTTTTTCTCGCCCCACTTGATGAATCACCCCCAAGTTTTTAACATTGGAGCTGATATGAACAAAGAATTAGTTTGGAAAATTTCATGAAGATTCATCAAACGACGCCAAAGTTATAAGCAAAACAAAACATGCTCTTCCTATGTAAACTTGGTCCTAACTATAACTACCTACTGGCGACCGCCAGTAGGTAATATTAATATATATATATATATATATATGCACAAAACCCCTTCAGTCAGGAAAAGGAGGAGGCCACACGGGGAATAGATTCAGGAGCGTTTATTCCACACAGTTTAAAGGCATGATGCATTTCGGCTAATGACGCCTTCTTCGGATGCCACTGTAATAATCAGGATGCTGCCACACCTGCACTTTCGAATAGTCCTGCGCTCTCTGATTGGTGAGAGTACCAGCCAACCCCTATCACATGATCGCACATCAGAAGCAGTGTGAATACACTGCGACTCCCAGAAACCACCTCACCGGGATGGATGCTGCGCAGGGATGGACATGATGGATTCTGTCCAAATGAAGTAAAATGCTGGGCAGGACTAGCGCAGAGTGTCCGAAATAAAATAATCCTGGGTGTCAAAGTGTCCCAAAACGCTTCCTTATCTCTCCTTAGACGTCCAAGCCTTATGAAATGGGAATCCAGCCGGCCGTAAGCAGGAAAGCAATGTGACCTGCTCTACGTGAAGTCACGAACTGTAGTGCACAGCAGCCTTGTAAATCTCACTCTAAATGTGGGCTGAAGTAATCCGAATCCTCCTGAAAGTGAACAAACTGCAACAGCAGACTCCAGCAGTACTTCAGCCACTTAGTAGGACGGTGCCTCCTAACACGCCACTGGACGGCGTGAAAACATGCACAAAACCCCTTCAGTCAGGAAAAGGAGGAGGCCACACGGGGAATAGATTCAGGAGCGTTTATTCCACACAGTTTAAAGGCATGATGCATTTCGGCTAATGACGCCTTCTTCGGATGCCACTGTAATAATCAGGATGCTGCCACACCTGCACTTTCGAATAGTCCTGCACTCTCTGATTGGTGAGAGTACCAGCCAACCCCTATCACATGATCGCACATCAGAAGCAGTGTGAATACACTGCGACTCCCAGAAACCACCTCACCGGGATGGATGCTGCGCAGGGATGGACATGATGGATTCTGTCCAAATGTAGTAAAATGCTGGGCAGGACTAGCGCAGAGTGTCCGAAATAAAATAATCCTGGGTGTCAAAGTGTCCCAAAACGCTTCATTATCTCTCCTTAGACGTCCAAGCCTTATGAAATGGTAATCCAGCAGGCCGTAAGCAGGAAAACAATGCGACCTGCTCTACGTGAAGTCACGAACTGTAGTGCACAGCAGCCTTGTAAATCTCACTCTAAAGGTGGGCTGAAGTAATCCGAATCCTCGGGAAAGTGAACAAACTGCAACAGCAGACTCCAGCAGTACTTCAGCCACTTAGTAGGACGGTGCCTCCCAACACGCCACTGGACGGCGTGAAAACATGCACAAAACCCCTTCAGTCAGGAAAAGGAGGAGGCCACACGGGGAATAGATTCAGGAGCGTTTATTCCACACAGTTTAAAGGCATGATGCATTTCGGCTAATGACGCCTTCTTCGGATGCCACTGTAATAATCAGGATGCTGCCACACCTGCACTTTCGAATAGTCCTGCGCTCTCTGATTGGTGAGAGTACCAGCCAACCCCTATCACATGATCGCACATCAGAAGCAGTGTGAATACACTGCGACTCCCAGAAACCACCTCATCGGGATGGATGCTGCGCAGGGATGGACATGATGGATTCTGTCCAAATGAAGTAAAATGCTGGGCAGGACTAGCGCAGAGTGTCCGAAATAAAATAATCCTGGGTGTCAAAGTGTCCCAAAACGCTTCCTTATCTCTCCTTAGATGTCCAAGCCTTATGAAATGGGAATCCAGCAGGCCGTAAGCAGGAAAACAATGTGACCTGCTCTACGTGAAGTCACGAACTGTAGTGCACAGCAGCCTTGTAAATCTCACTCTAAAGGTGGGCTGAAGTAATCCGAATCCTCGGGAAAGTGAACAAACTGCAACAGCAGACTTCAGCAGTACTTCAGCCACTTAGTAGGACGGTGCTTCCCAACACGCCACTGGACGGCGTGAAAACATGCACAAAACCCCTTCAGTCAGGAAAATGAGGAGGCCACACGGGGAATAGATTCAGGAGCGTTTATTCCACACAGTTTAAAGGCATGATGCATTTCGGCTAATGACGCCTTCTTCGAATGCCACTGTAATAATCAGGATGCTGCCACACCTGCACTTTCGTATAGTCCTGCGCTCTCTGATTGGTGAGAGTACCAGCCAACCCCTATCACATGATCGCACATCAGAAGCAGTGTGAATACACTGCGACTCCCAGAAACCACCTCACCGGAATAGGGATGGACATGATGGATTCTGTCCAAATGAAGTAAAATGCTGGGCAGGACTAGCGCAGAGTGTCCGAAATAAAATAATCCTGGGTGTCAAAGTGTCCCAAAACGCTTCCTTATCTCTCCTTAGATGTCCAAGTCTTATGAAATGGGAATCCAGCAGGCCGTAAGCAGGAAAACAATGTGACCTGCTCTACGTGAAGTCACGAACTGTAGTGCACAGCAGCCTTGTAAATCTCACTCTAAAGGTGGGCTGAAGTAATCCGAATCCTCAGGAAAGTGAACAAACTGCAACAGCAGACTCCAGCAGTATATATATATATATCCGTTAACCACAATCCTGCAATGATCCCAGTCTCGATCACAAACAGGTACGGACCGCAATATGGAGATCAATTCTTCTTATTATTGTTGCAGATTATTTAAAAAGTGCATGTGCAAAAAGTCTCTAAATCAGCAAGTGCCCAGCCTGACGCGTTTCGACTGCCTACCGGCAGTCTTGATCACATGACGCGCTGGACCTATCAGTGCATATATATAGTGAAATTCAAACAAAGCACATGATACATTTTATCCAATTGATGTATGGATAGGATGCGAGCATAAACAGATAGTTTTACAATTCTGCCACAGTATGTAATAAATATACAGCTCATATATATTGCTAATATTATGTTTTACATGGAACATGTAAATAACAGCATAGTGCTTAAATTCCCTTTGTGTTTCTGTACCAATTAATTTGGTCGTAAATCATCATTTTGATTTGTTTAGATCCAAAACAATAATAACATATTATTAGCCTTCTGCTCTTAGATTTCTATTGGTTTAAATATATATATATATATATATATATATATATAGATATATATGTATATATATTACCTACTGGCAGTCGCCAGTAGGTAGTTATAGTTGGGAGCTATTTCCATAGGAAATCCGCAACATTCTATTTGGACTAACGTTGCTGCCGATTGACGAATCTTCGCGAAATTTTCCAAACTTTTGGCCAGCTCTGGTTCACTCCTATCCTGAAAATTTCACGGTGATTCGTCAAGCGGGGGCCGAGAAAAAAGGGGGGTACCAAATAGCTTTTTCCCATGCAGCCCGAACTGCTGAACGGAATTACACCAAATTTGGAAAAGATGTAGTCCTCAGTTCAGACTCGTGCCTTTTGCTTAAATGGTGTAAATCCGTTAAGTAGTTCGTGAGAAAATCAGAGTTAAAAAGATAGATATATCTGGGCAGAGCCTAACCACACATCTCATCGTGAGATCTGATTGGCTGTCAGTACTTCATCCAAGAAGTGTTGGCAGCCATCTTGGGACCAATATACATGATAGCACCTCATTAAAAAGCATGGCAGTTAATAGAAGGTTTTAAGACTTTAGTTACATTATAAATCATTTGTTGGTGGTACCATACTCATTTTAGGAATTGTGGTGTGTTCTAAGGTGATTTTACCATGTGAAAAAGCCTTCTGCTGTGATATCATGAATCATGTTTGAGAGAAAACTATTTTCTCATGCTTTTCCCACAGAGGTTTGGAAGGTGATCTATAAGCTAAACTGAGAGCATATTCTCTGTAAATTCACATTATCTTTCTCAGTCATGTGAGAATGAAGTCTGACATTCTCAGTAAAACATGTACATCCAACAAGGGCAGAGACTGTCAGTTGATTCCTTTGTGTTCTACTGCAGCTTCCCAGAGTGTTCTAAAGAACAACTAGAGCGCTAACAGTCCTACTTATGACAAACGTATGGCACACCTGAAGCCATCTTGGTTGGAATAAAGTGGTAACTCTTAAAACATTTAATTTAAAAAGGAACAAAATGAGGGGGTTCATTTTGCCATAGAAAGTATGATTAGTACTGCAGAAAGAAAAATTATGGCACATTTTGAGTGACATCTCAAATCCTCTACTATTTCACTAAAAAACATTGAACATTAGGGGTGCGTACATACACCCATGGAGTTGTGCTCATCTGATCATGATGTACACACACCCATGACTCTGTCCACTGCTGGGAGTCCTCTGCACCCACCCCCATGTCTCTGTCCACTGCTGGTATTCCTCTGCACCCACCCCCATGTCTGTGTCCACTGCTGGGAGTGATAGGCACCCACCTCCATGTCTCTGTCCACTGCTGGGAGTGATAGGCACCCACCCCCATGTCTGTGTCCACTGCTGGGAGTGATAAGCACCCACCCCTCACATGTCTCTGTCCACTGCTGGGAGTGATAGGCACCCACCCCCATGTCTCTGTCCACTGCTGGTATTCCTCTGCACCCACCCCCATGTCTGTGTCCACTGCTGGGAGTGATATGCACCCACCCCCATGTCTCTGTCCACTGCTGGGAGTGATAGGCACCCACCCCCATGTCTGTGTCCACTGCTGGGAGTGATAGGCACCCACCCCTCACATGTCTCTGTCCACTGCTGGGAGTGATAGGCACCCACCCCATGTCTCTGTCCACTGCTGGTATTCCTCTGCACCCACCCCGTGTCTGTGTCCACTGCTGGGAGTGATAGGCACCCACCTCCATGTCTCTGTCCACTGCTGGGAGTGATAGGCACCCACCCCCATGTCTGTGTCCACTGCTGGGAGTGATAAGCACCCACCCCTCACATGTCTCTGTCCACTGCTGGGAGTGATAGGCACCCACCCCCATGTCTCTGTCCACTGCTGGTATTCCTCTGCACCCACCCCCATGTCTGTGTCCACTGCTGGGAGTGATATGCACCCACCTCCATGTCTCTGTCAACTGCTGGGAGTGATAGGCACCCACCCCCATGTCTGTGTCCACTGCTGGGAGTGATAAGCACCCACCCCTCACATGTCTCTGTCCACTGCTGAGAGTGATAGGCACCCACCCCATGTCTCTGTCCACTGCTGGTATTCCTCTGCACCCACCCCCATGTCTGTGTCCACTGCTGGGAGTGATATGCACCCACCCCCATGTCTCTGTCCACTGCTGGGAGTGATAGGCACCCACCCCCATGTCTGTGTCCACTGCTGGGAGTGATAGGCACCCACCCCTCACATGTCTCTGTCCACTGCTGGGAGTGATAGGCACCCACCCCATGTCTCTGTCCACTGCTGGTATTCCTCTGCACCCACCCCGTGTCTGTGTCCACTGCTGGGAGTGATAGGCACCCACCCCCATGTCTCTGTCCACTGCTGGGAGTGATAGGCACCCACCCCTCACATGTCTGTGTCCACTGCAGGGAGTGATAGGCACCCACCCCCATGTCTCTGTCCATTGCTGGTTGTTATAGGCACACACCCCTCACATGTCTCTGTCCACTGCTGGTATTCCTCTGCACCCACCCCTCACATGTCTGTGTCCACTGCTGGGAGTGATAGGCACCCACCCCCATGTCTCTGTCCACTGCTGAGAGTGATAGGCACCCACCCCTCACATGTCTGTGTCCACTGCTGGGAGTGATAGGCACCCACCCCCATGTCTCTGTCCACTGCTGGGAGTGATAGGCACCCACCCCTCACATGTCTCTGTCCACTGCTGGTATTCATCTGCACCCACCCCCATGTCTGTGTCCACTGCTGGGAGTGATAGACACCCCCCCATGTCTGTGTCCACTGCTGGGAGTGATAGGCACCCACCCCCATGTCTGTGTCCACTGCTGGTATTCCTCTGCACCCACCCCTCACATGTCTGTGTCCACTGCTGGTATTCCTCTGCCCCCACCCACCCACCCACCCACCCACCCACCCACTTGCCCCCTTGCTGTGGTACACTGCTGTCCTGGGCATACACCACCCCCAATTTACAGCTGATGTGCTGCACCAAGCGGTAGACCAACTTTCGTGGTGTGTGTACGCCTTGTATCCATCATGTAATGGGGCCATAGGGGTACGGGTGGTACGGCCCATACCCCTGCATTCATAGGGTGTATATGGGTCGTACCATGCGTACCCCTACGTCACCTCTACAATGGTGGTACGGACTGTACCCACGCTCTGAGGGGCGTGGGTACGGTCCGTACCACCATTGTAGTGGTGATGTAAGGGTACGCGTGTACGGACCGTACCCACGCTCTGGGGGGTGTGTGTACGGTCCGTACACGCGTACCCCTACATCACCACTGCAATGGTGGTACAGACTGTACCGACGCTCTGGGGGTGTGGGTACGGTCCGTACCACCATTGTAGTGGTGATGTAGGGGTACACGTGTACGGACCGTACCCACGCTCTGGGGGGCATGGTTACGGTCCTTACACGCGTACCTCTACATCACCACTGCAATGGTGGTACGGACCGTACCCACGCTCTGGGGGGCGTGGGTACGGTCCGTACCACCATTGTATTGGTGATGTAGTGGGTACGCGTGTACGGACCGTACCCACGCTCTGGGGGCGTGGGTACGGTCCGTACCACCATTGCAGTGGTGATGTAGGGGTACGCGTGTATGGACCGTACCCACGCTCTGGGGGGCGTGGGTACGGTCCGTACATGCGTACTCCTACATCACCACTGCAATGGTGGTACGAACCGTACCCACACTCTGAGGGGCGTGGGTACGTCCCGTACCACCATTGTGGTGGTGACGGGTACGCGTCCACGTCCACTCCCATTTTGGCGGGACGTGGGATTGGTGGACACGCCCCCCGGAGTGACCAGACCATGGAGGTAATTAATGTGCAGGATATATTTGTTTTTTGTGGGGTGTGGGTTATGTTTCCTGCCCCTTGCCCCCCCCCTTTGCCCCTGGGGGTTGTTCTGACCTTCTGCGTCGTCTGCGGCGGTTTCTGTACACAAGGTCGTAGGCTATGAGGGCCGGGATGACACGTAGGATGGGGTCCATGGCTGTCCGTCATGTACCGGTGCTCCTTGTTCGCGTCGTCCTCAATTTCCCGGGAGTTTTTGGCTGCCGTAAAATATTATCCGTGTGGAGTGACGTAGGCACGGATCGTACTTGCTGGTTCGTAAAACGCTGCCTGACTCCGTCCGGACGTCACGTACGCGGTGTCCCGGATCGGAATTGTGGGTATGTTTTTTGTCGGTCGGTCTTTTGTACGACTCGTACGGAAATTGTATTTCTGTACGAATCGTACTTGCGGGCTTGTAAGGTGTTTTACCCGGGGACGAGTCGGACGGAGAATACGCTCCGTACGACCATTCGTACCCGGCTTTTACAGGATCGGAATTGGCACTATAATAATACATTTTTTACAACACAACATAGTTTCCACAAAGTAATTTTTTTGCCTTTTTTGCTGTTCTCAGAATATATTGAATTTCACTCGAAATAGTGATTTCAATGGTACTCATCACTTAAGAGCGGGCAAAAAAAAAACAATCAGAAAGATTGTTAAAAAAAAACAACATACTATTCTCAGTAAAATACCAAAAAATACAAATCATACATATATGAAATGCTTACAGATTACAACATTTTATAACTTTAACTTATAAAAACAGTAAATGTTGCCACATTAAAATAATCACCGAATAAATGACCACCAAAAAGTCCATAATTCAAAAATATACTTTTCCTTGAGGCCAAATGGTATTTTTGCACTTCTTCTTTATGTAAACTGTCCAATGGTAGTTCTATTAAATTATAATAATAAATTCCTCAGAGAGTGAATTAGCTTCCTAAAACTTTGGCTTCAAAAATATTAGGTAGGAATTTTGTAATTCCCTAGGCAAACGTTGTTTGAAAACCAACTGGGCATCATTACAAAGTGTCCAGCCTTTGTCACATTTTAGATAGGCAGTGTAATGTCCAGATGTGGTGGAAGGACCATCATGGAAAATTATTGCAATTGCTACAAAAGTCCTTCCTGATATTGATATTTGTGCTGCTACAAATTGTTTTATTAAAGTATCCAATTTTCTTCCATCAGCTGTACAACGTTGCATCATTAAAATTATGTATTTTCCATATTTTGTTAACAATAATGTGGATAACATTTCTGATTTACATTGGCTACACTCCATGTTTTGAATTGCACCTTTCACTAATTTATTGAAAGCCACTGATTTACAGTCTGGTAATGTTAAATACAGAAATCTATCAGTGTCTACATTGGTGCTACATGTATACGTGCAATTTTCACAATGATGTTCCCATTTGTAAGAAAGGCCAAAAATATTTTCTATTTCTACACCTTCATTTTCAAAAATGGTAAGCATATACATTAAAAATTCCTGAACATCTTGTTGGATATTTTGTGTAAATTGTGTAGAACCAGAACACACATCCAAAAGACTACGAACATCTGAAAAAGATTGTATTTTACTTCTATCTGTTGTCAATTTTTCATAAACAGAGTGCAACAGAGAACAAAATCTTTTTTGCCGATTCTCCATAATTTGCTCTTGCAAATTTTCAAGATAAAAAACAACATTGACCACTACATTAGCATAGCAGTTGACACCAGAACTATTTTCAAACTGATAACCAACAAGCTCTTCAACAGTGTCCAATTTCTTTTTACCTGCAATCACAACATTATCTTGTTCTTTTCTTTTCTTGATACCTTCAGAACAGATATTCTCTAACCTTCTTTTTCGACCAACCACACGCTTTTCAAATACAGGATATTGACCTAAATTTGGAGCATACACCCTTCTTAACCTATTATACTCTTTTACACAGTGTGCATCTGCAGTAACCTTTGTCCCATCAAAATCAATCAAAAACAAATCAGATAATGTTCTGCCTCGCGACAAAGCAACATATGCAATACCCTCTTTAAATACAGTAGATACAATGTTCACCAATGCACTGTCTACACTTAATCCTTGAGATTTATGAATAGTCACTGCATATGCCAGAGAAAATGGAAATTGTTTCCTATGGACATATAAATCTTTAACAAGCAAAAAACGAACTGAACAACGACCAATTTCTTTAACTTCATCAATATGATCAAATTTACTTTTTAAAAATTCAATTCCTTCTTTTTTCTGATAATTCACAAAATCCACCACTTTGCCCATTGCACCATTAACTAAACCTTTCTCTACATCCAAATTACGCCTTAAAATTACCCGACAGTTTACACACACATACAGTGTCTTTTCCAAACCAGCAGTTTTAGATATTTTTTTTTCTAAACTATCTAGTTTTGATCTCAACTTACCCGTTAAAATAATAGTGATTCCTTCATGTAGTATTTTATCGATGGCTTCCATTTTGACAATTTCTTTTTTTTCCAATTTTAATAATTCTTCGTTGAATATTGAACACTCACGCAGTGTTGGCATTAAGCAAATCACAGACTTATTCTTAGCAATTTCCACGTACACTTTTGCAGCAACTGCATTTTCATTTGGAAAGACATTGCAAAGTAATCGACTCTCCAAAGCTTCTTTCCCTTTTTTTGAAAGAATTCCAATTCTTATATCTTGAAGAATACTTCCATATTCAGCATCATTTGCCTGTCGCATATTTGTTGTCAGTTCTTTGTATTCAAAATTACTCCAAATGTCCACATTACCAACACTGCCAAGAGACTTTCTAGTATCTTCATGGGCAAGTGTTTTAAATACCAGTTGTCCTTTTACCGGTGTCAGTTGCAGTAGATCTCCAAAAGCTATGACGTGTTTTCCTCCAAATAACACGTCATACTCTGTTTTAAGAATTTGCTGCATTCTTAAATGCACAAAGGCAAGCATCAAGTTTGAAACCATGCTCACCTCATCAATAATGAGAAGTTTCATTTTCTTCAGCACTCTTGAAACTTCACAACAAGCTTCTCCAGATAGCTTGTGGTATTCCAATTTGTTCTCATGCTCTACTGGCAGCATTAGTAAACGATGTAAAGTAATTTCTTTAATGTTATGTGCTGCCAACCCAGTGACAACACAAGACAAATGCGACTCAGTTGTTTTTTGCAGATAACTTGTAATTACTTTAATTAAGAAACTCTTTCCTGTTCCAGCTTGACCACTCACATACATTCGGATAGGTTGAAATGATGTACATGAGCAGTCTTTCTTTTCATGAAGTAATCCATGGTCAATCTGCTCTTTCTCTTGCTGATATATTTGTTTCTGTTCAACATTTAGTTGCTCTTCCAAGTTTCCTAACTGTATTGCATCTTCTTGTGCTTGATACATTGCTGTTTCCACCTCATTCATGGCAATCGCTGCTTCATTTTCAACAATTGGTTGTCCAAGTGGATCTTGACTCAGTGCAGCAGAACTTTGACTGTCTTGAGAACTGTCTCTAGCAATCTCAGCTGCAATTGTAGCTTCTTGATCAATTTCATCATTCAACATTTTCACATAATTTGCGAAAGCACTGCATTGTATGCTATCTTTACAAGCATTAAATGAATCTTCATAGCTGGGAAAATCTCCAAGTAATTCCAGTTCAGAACGCCATGGTTTGAACATTTGCAAAAGGGCTAAATAGTAAAATTCCCTTTTCTCAGCAGTGTCGCAACTCAGTTTTCTGTGATTAATTAAATGTCCTTTCCTTTGTTTCACCAGACATCCTTCAGAACCAATCACTCCATATTTTCCATCGTTGATGTTCTCTGTAATATTCCGTTTAAAAGTGTAGTTTTGCAACACTTCATAGAGACACGTGTTCTCAAGATGATGACTTCTCTTTGGATAGTATGTGTCCAACATATTGGTTTTCAAAATGTCGGTACTTTCAGGGTCATTTTCTGATAAATATTCAATTTCTTGAACAGATTTCAGTACCGGATTTTGCATTCCTGCAAGACCTAGACTCACCCAAATGATTCTTCTACTTTTGGAATATAGACTTGCAGATGATAACCAATCTGAACAGTCATATGCTCAAATTTCACGATGCGATAACATCTTCAAACTGAAACTGTATAAGTTCTTACTTAGAGTCTTCTCGTGAGAAATCTCTTCCCACATTTCTTTCAATTCAGTCTTTTCTGATTTAGTAATGTAAGACGTTACATATCGAGCAACAGCAATGGAATTGTCCTCAACATACTGAATATCCATGTTAGCGTTCCACATGGATAAAATAACTGGGTTGTAGTCATTTATGTATTTTGATTCTTCGCTTCTTCTTAAGTTGTAGGTGTTTTTCGGAGACTTTCTTGTGATGGTATGTCGTACAGCTGACATGAAACTGTTCACTCTTCCTTTGGCTAATACAGGACGTTGAAATCCAAAACGACATTTGGTATAGAACTTATCCTTTGACTTGTACTTTCGTCGACAGTATTTTCCACACCTATGGCTTTGAAATCGTAAGACTTGTTGTTTTAAGTTTTTCTCTTCTCTGCTATTTGGAAGAGCACATGTAGCATAATCTTCAATGAAAGACAAAACAGTTTCATCTGAATCTGTTCCAAATTTGGGGGCGTCCTTGACCCATAACAACATATGTATGTGAGGAGCACCTCTTGCTTGATACTTCTTTCTCCAAAAGAAATCCACAACTTCTCCAAGAGGAGGATTCTTTTTATTGCAGATGAAAGACATCATAGCTTCAAATCTATGATTGAAATATCTGCATACATTGACAGGATCCAAAGAGCACAATTCTCCAGGTGTCTTGTATTCAATATTTTTTATATTGGAATTCGCCTCTCGATTTCAATTCAAGTTAATCATCCCAATCATACTCTTCACAGCTTAGTGTAACAAACCATGTAGGAGTTCCCAAGTTCCGTAGCATGCATTTCAGTTCTCCATGTCGACGGTACCAATATTCATTAGTCCCACGCTGACATGCCATCAGATTAATCAACTGAGATTCTAAATGATCATCTCTCTGATGCACTTTATCCATAAAATCCTTTAAAGTTACATTTTGAAGATGCATTCCAGTTTTTAAAATGTCATTTACTGCATATGAAAGTCCAGACAAGTCACTTTCAAACAGAAGACGAAACATATAAGGGATACATTGTCGAAATCTTGGATCCTCTGCATATAATCTTGTTGTCCGATATTCAGATGCAGGAATCTTCACAGAACGTTCATCATATCATCCACCTTTTCCTGTTGGAAACAACTGCGGGAAACAACGAGCTTCCAAGCTCTCTTCCCATACACTCATGGGACTTCCTGTTGCTTTTTTCATTTGAAACAACTCAATTGTATTCCCCATCACCTCTTTGGAATGAAGTGGATGTACACTGTAATGTTCATAGATCTCTTCACATCTGGACAAGTCCACTTTTACAATTTTTCCACTTAATGTTTCACTATCTTCTGCTAAATCTATTTCTTCTTCTCCAACAAACACATTTCTATAGTACTCATTATTTTTTAACAGATAGAATGATGCCTTTTGCACTTTTCTAACATCCACTAACTCCTGCCAGATTTTCTTATTCTTTGTAGGAACACCATTAACTAGAATGACTAGTGGCTCATTTTCTGCATGCTCTACACCAATACTTTCAACATTTTTCTTAAATCTAATGGTTAATACACACCTATTCCTTTCAATCCTCTTTGCAACTCTGATGGAGGTAATTTACTTGTTTTGGGCTCCATACGAACAATAGCCTGAAATGGGTGAACACATTGTATCAGAATAGACTCATACGTATTTAAATCAATCAGCTCTGGAGAAATAGCAACCAACTCTAGATTATTATGAACAGCTCTAGCAGGCATTTTATTCTCATCTAATTTATTATAACAATATTTGCAAATACGCTGCTCACATCCCAAATCAAAACAATCCTCTACCAACAAATAAGTTGCAAATTCCATCCACTTATCATTATCTTCTATTTCACTTTTTAAATACAGATTGACACCCCTAGTCTGATTTTTATAGTGACTTCGCCGACAACAAATACAAGAAACATTTGGTCTTTCACCTGAAATTACCTTAATCTTTGTGGGCCCGATTCACAGAACTAACTTAAGACAAAATCCTAAACTTACTACCATTTTCATATTCACAGAAGGCACGTACTCATTTTGGTATTCACAGAAGACACTTACTCACTTCGGTATTCACAGAAGTTAGGAGTGCTAACTTTAGGACTCCTAAATGCCTTCTGTGAATACCGAAAGTCTTAAAATTAGGATTTTTCTCAGTTTAGGAGTCCTAACGTTAGGACTCCTAACTTTACTACTACTAAACTGAGAAAAATCCTAATTTTAATGCTTTCGGCATTCACAGAAGGCATTTAGGAGTCCTAAAGTTAGGAGTCCTAACTTTACTACTACTAAATTGAGAAAAATCCTAATTTTAAGACTTTCGGTATTCACAGAAGGCATTTAGGAGTCCTAAAGTTAGGAGTCCTTACTATACTACTACTAAACTGAGAAAAATCCTAATTTTAAGACTTTCGGTATTCACAGAAGGCATTTAGGAGTCCTAAAGTTAGGACTCCTAACTTCTGTGAATACCGAAATGAGTAAGTGCCTTCTGTGAATACCAAAATGAGTAAGTGCCTTCTGTGAATACTAAAATGGTAGTAAGTTTAGGATTTTGTCTTAAGTTAGTTCTGTGAATCGGGCCCATTGATTTTATCCTCAAATTTTTCTGTAATTACAGGTTCTACATTGTCTTCAACATTTTGTTCTACTAATGTGTCAGTTTCTTCACTCTCTTGCTGAGGCCCAAAGTAACAAAACTCAATATCCTCACAGACCTGCTTCACATCTGAAACTGACCCACACAAAAGAGCACTGTTCAACTCACTTAACTTTAGTGCTGGACTTTTTGCATAATACAACCTTCTCACTAACTTCCGCATTTGAGTATGATGTACTGCCAGCATTTTGAAATAGTGAAAAACACTTTCACAAACTTTCCTAGAAAGACAAGCCAGAGAATGACCTTGCAAACCAGTATGTTTTCTCACTCTTCAAGGGTCTAGTCCTTGCAACAGCCTAATCTTTTGTTTTACACTTTTTTTAGTATAGACTCGTAAAAAACGACATCATTTTTCAATAGATTCCTGTCGTACACAACACACACTACTGCAATCCCAAGTGTACACAGGGTTTTTAGCACGTCTCCCTAAAACTTCATCAGCTATCACTTCTTCTTCATTTCTTTCAACCATTTTCTCTTTCTCCATTGGAACACCATCACTAACCTCATAACCTCTACCGCTGGTGTCAACTGCATACAATAATTTTTCACTTAGTGAATAACTCTCTTCATTAAAAAAAATGCTCTGAACTAGAACTGTGTTTCCATTCTCCCAAAAAAACATCACAAATTTTTGTTTTATTAATAACTCTTTTCCTCCTACTTTTGGCCTTCATTACATATATTGATTTATCTAGTGATCAAATTCTGTTTAACATTAAAATAAACAGTTTCCTTTTTACTTCAAAAGCCTTTTCCACAATGCTTTCAATATGCTTCTTCTTTTTATAAAATAAAGCTCTCTTTTTATATTTCTTTACATTTTCAGCAAATTATGCACTACTCTCTTGTAAAATATTTTTTGCGTAATTCCTTATACTGATTTTGTCTTCTTTTACCATACTTTATCTCCTTTGACTGAACATTTGCTTTTTTACTTTTCCTCTTATTTTGCTTTTTTTTCTTACTTAAAAAATTATTTGAAGTTGTAGCATTCTCTACATTCTGTTTGCTCCTACAAACATTTTTAATAAATTGCTTTGTGATCTTACCAGAAGATATTTTCCTTTTAGCCACATTATCTTTTTCATTCAATACTTGTGGGTGATGTTTCTTCAAATAATTCTCCTGTCTCTGTTCTTTTCTTTTTCTTTTTTTTTCTGGCATTCTTTCTCGATTTTAACGTTGAAAAACAGTATCTGCAAAGAAGAGTCACAAATAAATGCATATTAATAACTTTCAAATTTACAATATTCCATTACTGTACAAACACATTTTATATAAAAACAGACTAAAATAGCCCTGAACCACAAGTGTGACGATGATTAAAACACTACATACATAATGCATACTACTTTGAAGCAGTTCATGCCCTAAAGCCTACCTCATTAAAAGACTTCCTGCTAACTAACTGAATGATTACAGTACTAAAAAGAGACACACTGGGTGAGTAACAGGATGTTTGCTAGAAGTGTATGAATACTAACTGGGGAATTGAAGCTGCGAAAGACAACTGTGTAGCTCATTAGAGAACTGAATGCATACTGGATAGGCATTTAAAGCAGTCCATGTGCTAAGGCCCGGCTCACTGCATGAGTACTTGGGTACTGACTGAATGATTAGACTACAGCAAGGAGACTGCCTGGATGAATTTATAACTGGTAGACTTTTCGCACAGGGAATGAATTAGTACTTGGTACTAAATAGGTCACTAAAAGACTGCAAAGGGAGTGACAAGTTTGCTGGACTATATGGATATTGACTAGGGAATTGAAAGTATAAAAGACAAATCTCAAGGTGGTTAAAAGACTGCATGCATAGTGCATAGGGGTTTGAAGCAGTCCATTTGCTAAGTCCTGGCTCAGTGCATGAATACTTAGACAGTAACTAAATCATTAGAGTACTGGAAAGAGAGTGTCTTGGTGAATTTATAAATGTTTGGGTTTTGGCACAGTGAATGAATTACTACATGGTGCTGAATGGGTCACTAGAAGACTACAAAGAGAGTGATTGGGTGTTTCCTGGAAGTGTATGGAAACTGTCTAGAGAATTGAAGGTGTGAAAAACAACTGTGTAGGTGGTTAGAGAACTACATGCATACTGCATGGACATTTGAAGCAGTGTATTTGGTAATGAATGGTTCACAACATCAGTACTTAGAAACTGACTAAATCATCAGACTACTTCTAGGACAGTGCCTGGGTAAAAATATTAAATTTTCAGTTCTGGGGCAGTAAAGACAGTACTACACTGTACTGTACTTTAGTGTCAAAGCATGACTCATTTTATCAACGCATAAGCAAAGACTGGCTTCTAATGCTACTAAAACTTGACAACATGACAGGTTTCAAAACAGTTTTCTGTCAGCAAATACACAATGTTACCAAACGCTTCTCTGACAGTGGTTCCCAAATGCACACAGACTCACAGTGTGATTTTAGACAAGCACCGCTATCCCTAGGAGTTTACCAAAACTCAATCACTACTGTGGAAGTGATAAGGGAACTGCACACAATCTACATATTTTACGACTACACTTTAGTGTCAATGCCTGACTCATTTAATCAACACATAAGCAAAGACTGGCTTCTAATGCTACTAAAACTTGACAACATGACATGTTTTAAAACAGTTATCTGCCAGCAAATGCACGATGTTACCAAAAGCTTCTCTCACAGTGGTTCCCAAATGTTCACAGACTCACACTGTGATTTTAGACAAGCACCAGTATTCCTAGGAGTTTACCAAAACTCATTCACTACACTGGAAGTGATAAGGGAACTGCACACAATCTACATATTTCACGAATGCACTTTAGTGTCAATGCCTGACTCATTTAATCAACACATAATCAACGCATAAGCAATGACTGGCTTCTAATGCTACTAAAACTTGACAACATGACAGGTTTTAAAACAGTTTTCTCTCAGCAAATACACGATGTTACCAAACGCTTCTCTCACAGTGGTTCCCAAATGCACAAAGACTCACAGTGTGATTCTAGACAAGCACCAGTATTCCTAGGAGTTTAGCAAAACTCATTCACTACACTGGAAGTGATAAGGGAACTGCACACAATCTGCATATTTCACGACTGCTCTTTAGTGTCAATGCCTGACTCATTTAATCAACACATAAGCAAAGACTGGCTTCTAATGCTACTAAAACTTGACAACATGACAGGTTTCAAAACAGTTTTCTGTCAGCAAATGCACAATGTTACCAAACGCTTCTCTGACAGTGGTTCCCAAATGCACACAGACTCACAGTTTGATTCTAGACAAGCACCACTATCCCTAGGAGTTTACCAAAACTCATTCACTACAGTGGAAGAGGTAAGGGAACTGCACACAATCTACATATTTCACGACTGCACTTTAGTGTCAATGCCTGACTCATTTAATCAACACATAAGCAAAGACTGGCTTCTAATGCTACTAAAACTTGACAACATGACAGGTTTCAAAACAGTTATCTGTCAGCAAATGCACGATGTTACCAAACGCTTCTCCACAGTGGTTCCCAAATGCACACAGGCTCTCTGTGTGATTCTAGACAAACAACACTATCCCTTGCACTATACCAAAACACATTTCTTCATCTACAAGGAGTACTACATTTTACTGCAGAAACATAACTCATTTCACAAATTCATAAACAATAAGTGGTTTCTAAATCTACCAAAATATAAGAACTGCATAGTTATCTGTCTACAAACACATGAAAAAACACAAATCCTTATCACAAAATGGTTTCCATATGCACACACACTGTCAATAAGATTGTACAGTTAAAAAAATACTCCCTACGCTTTAGCAGAAAAAATACATTAGTCTGATTAAAATAAAAATAGTCTACATACATCCCCTCACAATTAAATAACTCACCTTTCAAGATGTTTTGTAGATTAAGAAGTATATCACACCAGATATCAGTCACACACCAGATTTTCTTATACAGAATCTCTGCACTGTGCAGAACCAAACAATGGTAAAGTTTCCCTCTCATTTTCCACACACATACATGTAAACATCAAGTCACATTCCTTCCCACATAAATTCAAAAGCAAACACACATTTCTATTGCTTAAACATTTCAACCCTTTCCAAATGACATAAACTTCAACCCTTCCCCCAATCTGCCTTCTGCCCGTTACCATAGAAACAGGTCATTGAACACTGTACTGAGCACACAGGTCACAAGTTCAGCACACACAATGTTGCTAATCAAAACAGCAAGTGTGCTTGACTTCTCAACATATCAGCTTATCATATATAATGTTCCTTTCACGCACTTTTTGTTAACCAATAGGAATCATGCGTTTAAAAACAGAAATATGCACCCTACCTTTCAGTGTAGAAGGTTGTCAAACAACCAATGATTTCTTGCTTTTTTCAAAATTGCATCTTAGCCACCATTATAGAAACATCTTACTTTCCAAACTGCCATTTCATTTACAGAGACCATCTGAGTGCATCCAGACCTCCTTACAAGATGCTTACAGTGTGGATTGTGGGACACAGCTACATTTTCTGGAGCCAAAGGTATGCAGAAAACAAAGGCATTCACAAAGACCTAGGTTTGCCAAATGTAGACATTAAATGGATTGGACAGAGAGGGTTAAAGTGGCACCAATTGATGCCATTGGTGAAATCCTTCATGCAAATCCAACTCCCTGACCTCATAATAGTGCACTGTGGCAATGACCTAGGCACTTTGACTGGGGTAGGTCTGGAAATGCTTATGAAGGACACCTTTGCACAACTGATTTCACTTTTCCCTAAAACTGCCTTTGTGTATTCTAACATATGCCAAAGGCAGAAATGGAACTGGTCCGATCATTTTTGTCCACAGATTGAGAAAAGCTAGGAAACATGTGAATACATCTGTTTCTGCTTTTCTCCGAGACTACAGAATGGGGTCCATTTACAATAACAATCTGTACTTTCATATGCAAGAGATGTATAGGAGAGATGGAGTACACTTTACTGATGAAGGAAACAGAGTCTTCCTCAACAACTTTAGACTCTGTATAGGTACTTACTTATAAGTATCAAAAACTCTCAATGAACACAACGGCTCTTTTTAGAGCCACTCAAGAACAAAACACTTAAGCTTAATCTTTATCTCCCAACAATTTCATTTTTTTTTTTCCTTGGATTCGCGAACCTACCGCGACAGAATCCATGCATCCAACACGATAGGATGCGCGCACCGTGCGCGCATTTCGCCGCTTTTTTTTTAAAAAAGGGGGGCCACAGGGGGTCCTTCTGGTACCCCCTAAGCAGATCTAGAGGGTCAGAGTATTTCCACTCTGCCCCCTTTATATCTTTTACACACTTATTCCCCTTCCATCTTCAGCCTCGCATCTACCGAGGCAGAAAATGGCCACCAACAGTTCCTGGTTTCGAATGTAGAGAGACGCTCGACAGCCAATTAGCATTCAATGCGCGATCGGGAGGGTGCGTGCTCCGTTCGGGGAGGGTGCGCTTATGGTGCGGATACGATAAGCGGATCCTCCACGGCCATAGATATCACTAACTTTTTTATCCTCATTTTCTCAGGAACTACTGAACAGATTCACACCAAATATGCAAAAGGCACGAGTCCGACCTGAGGACTACCTCTTTGCCAAATTTGGTGTCATTCCGTTCAGCGGTTCGGGCTGTAGCTGCGACAACAGATCCTATGGGAAATTGCATGGGGAAAATGCGTTTTGGGACCGCCCTTTTTTCTCGGCCCCCGCTTCACGGATAACTGCAAAACTTTCAGGGTGGGAGCGGAGTAGAGCTGGCCAAAAGTTTCGAAAAGTTCGCGAAGATTGGTCAATCGGCGCCAAAGATATTCCCAATAGAATGTTGCGGATTTCCTATGGAAAATAGGTCCTAACTATAACTATCTACTGGCGACCGCCAGTAGATAATATATATATATATATATTCACTGAAAAAACCATAGGTTTCAGGGGTGTTATAGTTAGCTGGACTTTTCACTTGTACAAAACCATTGAAATTCCCCCGTTATAGTTAGTTCAGCTAACTATAACTCGCGCGCCCGCAATGCACTGCTGATGACGTCACATATTACATCACTCATGACATGGTCAGTGACATCACTCATGACATCACTGATGACATCTCAAATGACATCACTGATGACATCATCCAGTGAATGTCTGTTTTTCTGAAAATTAAATATGTTTTATATATGTATATCTCAAGGTCGATGGAAGAATAAATGGGTATATAAGTGTCTAAATGGATGATTTGTTTTTGAAAAATTGATTGTGTAACTGACTGATTAAGTGTATCATAGTGAATACATGGCTTAGTGAGTAATGTTTAAATATGTAAATATCTGTATCAGTCTCTCACTTTGTGTATAAGTGGCTGCATGGGTTGGTGAGTAGCTACATGGGTGTCTATATAGGTTATTAGTTGGTTTTTTGAGTATCAGTCTGAGTGTCTGCATGGTTCGGTGGGGGGTATTACGTAGTGCATAGGTGCATGAATGAGTGACTCACTGTTTGTATGTGTTGAAGACAGCATGTGTGCAGGACTGGATGGGTGGATGAGTGTGTGTATGGGTGTGTTAGTAAGTGAATGACTGTCTCAATAGTGTCTTTATGAGTAACTACATATGTTTTAAACTAGTATATGTGACTATTGGTGTATATAAGTGAGTATATGTGAGAGTGAGAGATTAAAAGAGTTCCTGTATGAATAAGTATGTGTTTCTATAAGTGATTGTTTAAAAGACTAAGTATTTGTAAGTTTCTGTAGAAGTAAGTGTGGTGGTGTGTGTATAACTGTATGTCAAATGTCAAATGTCAAAGATTTTTGTATAGCGCGCAAATCACCAAAGGTCTCATGGCGCTAGCAACCAAGACAAAGGAACCGGGTGTCAAGAATTCCTGTCATACGAGGGGAGGAAAACGGTAACCAGCAAAAACGGACTACATCTCCCAGGATGCTTAGCGGTTGAGAGGTTATGTAAACAGGAGAGCTGTTACATAACTCAAGGGAAACACGCCCTTATGTAAACAGGAGAGCTGTTACATAACTCAAGGGAAACACGCCCTTATGTAAACAGGAGAGCTGTTACATAACTCAAGGGAAACACGCCCTTATGTAAACAGGAGAGCTGTTACATAACTCAAGGAAAACACGCCCTATAAAGGGAGGAACCGGGAGGTACAAGGCTGTCGGATATTGTGTTTACACCGACGTACCTGCTTCGTGAAGAGCAGTGTTCCGGAGTGGTGCTCCAGTAAGGCAAGAACGGAGGTAGGTCGAGTCGTTACTCCCTGGGCCGTGTCTTGCCCCATCGTCACCTGTGAAGGACCCGGAAGCTCTACCGGTCAACCATTGAGCTTCGCTTTTTGACTCGGCTGAGTCCAAGCGCAGTGGCGCTTTTGCTGGTTGGAGTCGTAACTCCCAGCCCGACCAGAGACACAGGGACTGCCAGCTGTAACGCACACCAGGAGGTGTTTGCCGCGTTACAGACTCGGAAGTCCACAGGATCGATCGAGCGGCTGCTCTCGGTTCAGTCTTCTTGCTTGTGATTGGGGTATCGGTGACGCATCACCAGGAGGTGACTCCGCGTCCCGGTGCAGTCTGAGGAAGAGGTTGAGCGGCTGCTCCCTTCAGGTAGAGACCCCGGCTGGGTGTTTCCCTGACTCCTCGATTCTCCCCAACACTCTTCGTGCCCCTCACAGCCTACCGATTGGCATTGTCGGCCATTTCATTTCTGCCCTCTGTTGGCATACGCCGGGATCGGCGTATATGCAGAGGACGGTTAGGACCATCCGTGCTGTGGGCTGGTAACGTACTTAGCCTGGAGGATTCCAGTGACTATAACTTTTGTTTGTTCTTTGTATTTTATTTGCCTTCATTAAAAGAACTAACCCTTCACAAGTGGTTGCGTCCTCATTGTCGTGTCTGTTAAACGATCCTGAGACGTTCAGGGCGTTACAAAATATCCGACCTTAATAACACTAACTGTCTCCCGGTCGATAACAGACATGGCAGCACTTGATGATGTGCTGGCTGCTTTAGCGGCCATGCAAGTTGAAGTGGCTGCCTCTAGGCAAGAAGCAGCCGATGTAAAAGCCAGACTGGATGCTATCCAATTGGACCCGCTCACGCCCAGCACCTCCCTCACGAACCAGACCCCTGCGGTAGTAGTGGAAATGCCGGTAGCCATCCCCTTGGCAACACCAGAGAGGTACAGTGGGGATCCTAACACAGTGCAGGTATTCCTCACACAAGTGGCGCTACATTTATCGTGCAAACCAAAGGCGTTCCCCACGAGTCAGGCTCGTGTGGCTTTCCTTATATCCTATTTGGCTGGAAACGCGGCACAATGGGCCGTACCTCTGGTGAGCAGGGACGACCCCCTCTTATGTGATTGGGGTGCTTTTCGCGAGGAATTCCTGAAGGTATTCGACAGAAGGGCTGACTCGTACACGGCGGACCGTGAAATGCTTGAGTTGAGACAGGGATCCAACGACCTGGTGCAGTATCTCAACGCGTTCCGAAGGCTGGTTGCGGAAACCAAGTGGCCTGTTGCTAAACAGACGGCGCTCTTCCATCAAGGGCTGTGCGATGAGCTCAAGGACGCCGTGGCTCATTGACCCTCAACCCAAGACATGTGAGGGCCTTATCAACCTGGTATTACGGCTGGAACATAGGCTAAGTGAAAGAAAGGGGGATCATGGGAGAAAAGGAAAATCCCTTCCATCCTATGTGACGGTGGGAAGTCCTGAAACTTCCACCGCATCCAAGGGAGAACCCATGGACATCAGCGCAATACGAGCGAGCCTCACAGCCACGGAGAAAGAGTCACGCCGTAAACAAGGATTGTGCCTATATTGTGGCAAAAAAGGCCACTACGTACGTGAATGCCCTGCCAAACCGAAGACGTCACGTTATCGGGCCAACCGGTCGGTAACAGCCGTGGTGGACATACCGGCGGAAAACTAGAGGACTCCAAGACCAGAGAAGGGGCATCTCGGAGTCACTCATCCATCCCTTCACTTTCCAACTCGGTCACTAAGGGACAACGACACCTGTTTATCACGGTGCACGTGGGAGTGCATGACCAGTGGATACCCGTTGTGGCCATGGTGGATTCAGGGGCCACTGGCATGTTTATGGACCACAACGAGGCATGCAGGCTAGGGCTAGTGCTTCTTCCCAAAGCAGTACCCGAAGACGTCTATGCGGTAGACGGAAGGCGATTGGTGACGGGGCCCATCGGACAGCACACGGGGGTCCTTCCGATGAGATATGGGAGGAACCATTTGGAACAAATCGATTTTAACATCATCCGAGCGCCCCAATATGGCGTCATATTGGGATTGCCGTGGCTACAGAAACACAACCCCTTTGTGGATTGGCCAACACATCGCATCGAAATGACGTCACCGTATTGCATCCTGCATTGTGGAATAAGAACGGAATCCCTTGACGCAGATGAGAGCGGGAGTCAGACGGTGGCTACAGCGGCAGAAAAAGATGTGGCTCTC
This sequence comes from Triturus cristatus, assembly GCF_964204655.1. Lineage (NCBI taxonomy): Eukaryota > Metazoa > Chordata > Amphibia > Caudata > Salamandridae > Triturus > Triturus cristatus. Next base: position 593,740,399 of record NC_140582.1, read on the forward strand.
CCCCAGGCTTATCACAGTTTTGAGGATGTATTTGATGAGGTGAAGGCGGAAGTGCTACCACCACATAGACAGTTTGACTGCCAGATCGACCTGGTGCCAGGGGCCAGCGTTCCCAGCGGCAGGCTGTATGCCCTGACGGAGCCTGAAAACGTGCATCTCCGGGGGTACCTGGATAAACTCCTCAAGCTAGGATTCATCCGCCCGTCCAAGTCTCCGGCCGCCTCGCCACTCTTCTTCATCCCGAAGGCTAATGGGGAGCTGAGAGCCTGTGTGGACTTTAGGGCATTGAATGCGATAACCATAAAAAATCGGTACCCCTTGCCTCTCATCAGTGTACTTCTGGAACAGGTCAAGAAAGCTCGTATCTACACCAAGTTGGATTTGAAAGGGGCATACCATCTGGTGCGCATGAGGGACGGAGACGAGTGGAAGACCGCCTTTAAGACCAGGTTCGGCCTTTTTGAGTACCTCGTCATGCCGTTCGGTCTGTGCAACGCCCCGGCAGCCTTTCAGTACTTTTTGAATGAGGTATTCAGAGAGGAGTTGGATATCTACGTGGTCGTATATATCGACGACATCCTCATCTATTCGTCCAGTGTGGAGGAGCACGTACACCACGTCAAAGCTGTGCTCCAAAAGCTGAGGGAAAACATGCTGTTTTGTAAACTCAGCAAGTGTGACTTCCACGTCACATCCGTGGAATTCCTCGGAGTGATGCTGAGTCCAGAGGGACAGGAGATGGCAGAACGAAAGATCAAGGCGGTGAAAGAATGGCCGGTGCCCCAAAGCGTGAAGGACGTCCAAAGTTTCATTGGCTTCGCCAACTTTTACAGGCGGTTTATAGATGGATTTTCAGGAGTGGTGGCCCCAATCACACAGCTACTGAGGAAGTCCAAGGAGTTTGTCTGGTCCCCTGAAGCGAACAAAGCCTTTGAGGCCCTGAAAAGCGCCTTTGGTAAGGCGCCGGTGTTGGCTCACCCCGATCCGGATCTCCCCTACGTGGTGGAAGCGGACGCGTCGGATGTGGCGCTGGGGGCTATCTTGTCCCAACGCAACCACGACACAGGGGTGCTTCATCCCGTTGCGTACATGTCCCGCAAACTCAACGACGCCGAACGCAACTACCATATTGCGGAGAAGGAGCTTCTCGCAATCAAGGACGCCTTCACCGAATGGAGGCATTGGTTGATGGGGGCAAGACATGTGGTATCGGTGTACACGGACCATCGGAACCTACAGTTCATGACGGCCACTAGACACCTTTCTCCCAGGCAGCTGCGGTGGATGATCTTCTTTGCGGGGTTCAACTTCCGCATCACATATCGGCCGGGGACGGAAAACCGGAAGGCGGACGCCCTGTCCCGTCAATCTGCAGTTAAGGAACCATTGCCTGCAACCGAGCGTTCCATCATTTCCCCGAGGATGGTATTGGGGGTTATCCAACCGGATACTTTCCTGAGGGGAATAAAGAGAGGGATCAGGTCATTCGCATGGCGGAGGTGGCTCCTCAGTCACAGAGAATGGCAGCTGAAGGACGGGATACCCCTGAAGGGCAGGTGCCTATTGATACCCACGCCTAGGCTAAGGAAACAAGCATTCATCTGGTGCCATGACTCTCCATGCGCAGGTCATTTGGGCTTTGAAAAAATGGTGGCTAGCATGGGACGGCATTTCTGGTGGCCAACCATGAGAGTGGATGTCAGGAGGTGGGGACAGGAGTGTCCTACGTGTGCTACCATGAAGGCCGACCATGGCCGAACCCAAGGGCTCTTACATCCACTTCCGACCCCGGATAGACCATGGGATAGCATATCACTGGACTTCGTGGTGGGCCTACCGGTAGACCAGGGGATGACGGCAATACTGGTGGTGGTGGATTACTTGACGAAAATGGGGCACTTCATCCCCTGCAAGAGAGTCCCTACGGCCGGGGAATTGGCGTCACTACTCCTAAAGAATGTGGTACGACTGCATGGATTACCTGGGGTGATCGTGTCGGACCGGGGGTCGCAGTTTACTGCGCAATTCTGGAAGACTTGGTGCACTGCGCTGCATGTTAAGACCGCCCTGTCCACCAGCTACCACCCTCAAACGGACGGCCAAACCGAGCGCCTGAACCAAACGCTCAAACACTATCTGAGTGGTTGCGTCCTCATTGTCGTGTCTGTTAAACGATCCTGAGACGTTCAGGGCGTTACACCGGGATTGACTGAAAGTGATCACTCGACAACATTTATTGGGAAAAAAGCCAAGTTTTCAGCTTTTTACGGAAGAGTAAATGGTCTGGTATAGAAAGCAGATCCAGAGGAAGTTTGTTCCAGAGCAGAGGGGCCAGGTATGAAAAGGACCGACCTCCATTGCGAACTGTCCGAATGCGAGGTTGGACAAGAAAAAGTCTGGAACTGGACTGCAGGGGGCGTTCGAGGAACATACCATTGGAGTTTTTTTGCCAGATAAAGTGGACCAGTGCCATACATTATCTTATGCGTAAGACTTAGAAGTTTGAAATGCCCTCTTTGGCGGATCGAAAGCCAGTGCAAAGTTTTTAATGTGGGGGCAGAGGGGGTGCGGGAAGGAAGATTCAGAACAAGTCTAGCGGCCGTGTTCTGAAGGATTTGAAGTTTGGAAATTAAATCCTGATTGAGTGCGGTGAAAAGGGCGTTGCCATATTCCAAGCGGCTAACGATAAGACCCTGGACCAGGGGTTTTCTTGCTTCAATGGGTAGCCATTTAAAGATCTTGCGTAACATACGCATCATCCCAAAGCAGGTCCCAAGCACTTGATTTATATGGGTCTTCAAAGATAAAGAATTGTCAATCGTGATGCCTAGGTTGTGGACTGCGGACTTAGGGGGGGACAGGTGCCCTATTCTAGTGGCCACCAGGCGCTGGTCCATAGCTGTTCAGCTTTCCCAAATAAGATAACTTCTGTCTTCCCGCCGTTCAATTGGAGCTTATTTAGACTCATCCATTCATTTACGCGGATCAAACAGCTCTTAAAACGGGCTTGGACATCAGACTGGTCGGGGTCACAGGTCACTAACAGCTGGGTATCATCGGCATAGGATAGTGTGTCAAAACCATAAGACCTGATAATATCAGCTAAAGGTGTTAAATAAACATTAAACAGCATAGGGCTGAGAATAGAGCCCTGCGGGACCCCCACTGTTACAGGATATGACCTGGAAACGATCCCATCCACGGAAACCGCAGTGGATCGGTCTGCAAGATAACTATCGAACCAGTCAAGGGCCCTCCCTCTGACACCAATCTCCCACAGACGATGTTTAAGAATACTGTGGGAGATGGTGTCGAATGCTGCAGATAAATCCAGGAGGACCAGGATTGCAGATTCTCGACGGTCCAAAGCCAGTCTGATGTTGTCCACTACCTCAATAACGGCGGTCTCCGTGCTATGAGCCGCACGAAAGCCAGATTGAGAAGAGTCAAGAAGCTTATGAGTTTCAAGATAGGCGGTGAGACGTTTATTAACTAAAGACTCCAGTACCTTTCCAAAATAAGGAAGCAAGGAAATAGGACGATAAATTGCGGGTACACTGGGGTCGGCATGGGGTTTTTTAAGGATAGGCTTAACCTGTGCTAGTTTCCACCTGTGCGGAAATGTGGCTTGGTTCAGAGACAAATTAAAAACAATAGTTAAGATATCCACAAATAAGGGTAACATTTTAGCACAGGGACGGGGAGGGAAGGGATCTGCTGGGGAACCGGACTTGATCCGTCCCAAGCATTCGCTGACTTCAGTTTTTGTTATGGGATCAAACTCAGTTAATAAGGGGGCTTTGTTTAATTCTAGCGGAGGGCTAAGTTCACTCACGTTAGTATTATGACAACCGAAGTCTTCTGCCTGAGAGGGGAATGAGGCATATATGGTTTTAATTTTATTGTCAAAGAATAGAGCAATAGAGTCAACCCATTCTTGGGTAGGCGCAAAAGAAGGTTGCTCAACCTGGGGAGCAGTAAATTCCTTCAATATTTTATATAACTCTTTACTCGAGTGAGCTGCATTGTTTTTACGCTGAGTAAGGTAAACCTTTTTCGCTGATTTAATATTATTCATATATATCGAATGGAGGGTAGTATATTCCCTACGGTGTTTGTTGGTTTTAGATTTTCTCCATTGACGTTCAGCGGCGCGACATTGTTGCTTATCCGCTTTTAATGCATCGGTAAACCATGGTGAAGCTTTGCTTTTTTCTAGAACGCTTGTAAGGGGAAGAGCTTTGTCAAGGGTTGTCAAAATGGAAGATTCTAGATTACTAACAACAGAGTTGTCTGCATCGACTTTCTCACCCTGTAGTTGAGGCCCAAAATGAGAAAAAAAGGTGTCCATAGAGAGTTTGCGCCATGGTCGTATCCACATGCGATTCTTTAGGCTGTTGTTGCATTGCATAGTTATAGGCAAACTAAATTTAAGAGTGGAATGATCAGTCCATAATAGCGGGCACGGAGATTTAATGTTTAATTTAGAAGATTTAGTAAATATCAAATCTAATGTGTGGCCCGCAGAGTGGGTAGGTCCAGTCACCCTTTGTGTCAATCCTAGTGTAAGCATTGCCTCAATAAGGTGGACTGAGTCAGGGTCTTGTGCCAGTTCCGCATGGTAATTAAAATCACCAAGAAGGATGAAATTGTCGGCTGCTAGTACATGGGGTGCGATATATTCAAGCAGCTGATTAACAAAATGCGACTTGGGGCCTGGGGGTCTATATATCAATGCCCCATTCCAGGATTCTGCGCCAGGGGTATCCACTGTGAAGAACAATATCTCTAATTGAATAGAGGAGAGTGATTCTAGTACTCGGATCGCAATGGTGGCCACCGTAGCTACTGCAATACCGCCGCCTCTTCCTGACTCTCTGTCAAGTCGAGTCAGATGATATTGTAAAGGAAATGCAGTGGCTGTACTTGCTGTAGAGAAACCATGGAGCCAAGTCTCAGTAATGAAACAAATCCCAGGTTTCTCGTCGTCTAGAAGGCTCCAGAGCTCAATCGCATGTTTGGGAATAGACCTGGCATTTAGGTATAGGGCCGACAGCGAATTCGAAACAATCTTGGTGGCCTTCTTACAAGGGATATCATGGGCTTGAGGGCATATGTTGGTCCTTTCTTTACTATTAGTTACGACGTGTGGTTTCTCATGAACCACAGAAAGGGGTTGATGTACTCTGGGAGTAGAAGATCTTAAAGGGTTTAGCATATGGAGCTCCTGACATGTATAGCGCAGCATTTTGACAACTAGAACTTACGGCTTTATGCAAAGGGTCTCGGCGTCTGGCGGCGGTCAGGCGCGGACGGGCGCAGGCGGGCTTGCCTTTGGCGCGCCGCCGGCGCGCTGCTGCGCGCATCCGCGCCCTGACACGCGTTAAGAAGGCGGTGAGGGCGGGGCGTGTGAGAACTAGAGTGCTAACCAGAGGCACTAGGCTAGAAGGAAACTCGGGATCGCTCGTAACCACAAAGCGACCGGAAATAGCCTCACGTCCCTCCGCATCAAGCGGCACAAGCCGTGGCGGAACGGGGACCAGCTGATCAATACAGAGCGTTAAAATGCAATAACAGAACAGGCATCAGGTAAAATATATTTTAAAAACAATGCGACACAATTTAACAATACAAATGTTTAAAATCACATGACCCAACTAGTACTGCAAAGTCCCTAATATCAGGTTCAACAGACAGTGTAGGTTTGCCAATTTACAAATAACGGGAGATATTGTTTAGCAAGAACGAACAGTCACAGACCTGGAACAGTGTCTTGTGGCTGCGCGCGTCCGCGCCCTGACCCGCGTTAAGAAGGCGGAGAGGGCGGGGCGTGTGAGAACTAGAGTGCTAACCAGAGGCACTAGGCTAAAAGGAAACTCGGGATCGCTCGTAACCACAAAGCGACCGGAAATAGCCTCACGTCCCTCCGCATCAAGCGGCACAAGCCGTGGCGGAACGGGGACCAGCTGATCAATACAGAGCGTTAAAATGCAATAACAGAACAGGCATCAGGTAAAATATATTTTAAAAACAATGCGACACAATTTAACAATACAAATGTTTAAAATCACATGACCCAACTAGTACTGCAAAGTCCCTAATATCAGGTTCAACAGACAGTGTAGGTTTGCCTATTTACAAATAACGGGAGATATTGTTTAGCAAGAACGAACAGTCACAGACCTGGAACAGTGTATATGCAAGTAAATGTATGTTTGATTCTTTATTAGCATGAGTGACTATGTGTGTGAGTAACTCTATGGATGAGTGGCATTGTGTAACAGGATGTATAGGTGTATGAGTACATATGATGAGTGAGTACATGTATGAGTGACTGTATAGGACTGTTGGTGAATGAGTGGATGTGTATGTGGATCTTAGAATTACTGAAGAGGTTGTTGTAACTGGTATTGGTATGTCCATTGTTTTGAAAATTTTAGTCTCTATTTTTGAATGTGTGTATCAAAGGTTATATTAGGGTGAGAGGAGGTCTGCCACTCTATCACAAGGATGATGTCATCAGTGATGTCATCAGTGATGTCATTTGAGATGTCATCAGTGATGTCATGAGTGATGTCACTGACCATGTCATGAGTGATGAAATATGTGACGTCATCAGCAGTGCATTGCGGGCGCGCGAGTTATAGTTAGCTGAACTAACTATAACGGGGGAATTTCAATGGTTTTGTACAAGTGAAAAGTCCAGCTAACTTTAACACCCCTGAAACCTATGGTTTTTTCAGTGAATTTCTGAGGTTTTTTAAATGCTAATTCCTAACTATAACGTGCCTGAAACCTATGGTTTTTTCTGTGAATTTCAAAGGTTTTTTAAATGCTAATTTCTAACTATGCCTACAGAGATAGGACATGTGAAGAAAGAAGAAAAAATGCACAGAAAGAAAAAAAAGAAGTGCAGAAAGAAGCAACAGAAGTCCTCAAAGACGAAGAAAAGTGCAGTAAGAAGGATAACATGCAGAAAGAACAAAAAGAAGAGCAGAAAGAATCCTTGTTGCAAAATCATCCTGTACCCTCAACTTTTTCAGACGGATACTGGTGGTAACTGAGTCTGACTAACCAGTCCTAGAGCCAGTGCTATGTTAAAAGACACTTAGAATACAGTGAAAACACCTACATACACTAGGGAACATTATGCGTTGGGGTCCCCCTGTGATTAGCATGACCTCCTCTGTAAGCCCCTAGTATATAATAGGGCAGGGGGATTAAAACTACCTCTTAAAACAGGCCACAGGGCGTTTTTGCACACGTTAACTCAGGCCCCGTCCCCTCCCTTCACCACTGTGTAAACACGCCCTGTGTCCGTTTTAGTTGGGAGATTAAGTTCATTTGAATCCTGAGCGTCCCTAGGGTCCAACTAGCCCACTAGGTACCTCCCGTAAGTGCCACAGAGCTGCGTTGCAGAGAGGTGTAAAAAGTGGCACGGCCTGGACCACCTCTCTGCAATGCAGCTCAGTGGCGCTTACTGGAAGCACTTGGTGGGCTAGTTAGCCCCCAGGGGCCCTCAGTATTGAAGGGAAATTATATCCCCAATTTAAAACGTGCCATAGTGCGTGTTTGCACACGTCACCTCAGGCCCCGTCCCCTCCCTTCACCACTGTGTAAACGCGCCCTGTGGCTGTTCTAAGTTGAGAGATTAAGTCCCCTTGAATCCTAAGGGTCCCTAGGGTCAAACTAGACCACTAGGTACCTCCAGTAAGCGCCACAGAGCTGCGTTGCAGAGAGGTGTAAAAAGGGGCTTGGCCTCAGAACACCTGTCTGCAGCGCAGCTCCCTGGCGCATACTGGAGATGCCTATTGGGCTAGTTGGCCCTCAGGGACCCTCAGTATTGAAGAGGAATTAATTCCCCAACTTACAACTCGCCAGGGGGCGCATTTGCAGAGTGCTGCAAGGAGGGGGTGTGGCCTCCGGCACGATGCCAGTCTTTTATTTATTTTAATTTTTTAAGAAGGGGGGCTGTGTGGTTCCCCTTCTTATTCTAATTCATTGGCCCTGATGACCCCATCCCCCAGGGCCTGTCTCCTAATTATATTTTTTTGACCCCAATCCCCAGGGCCGGCCACTGTTTTTTATTATTTTAAAAAAAATTATATTTATAGACACACCTAGGACATGCTGGACAATCTGTACGTACCTATCACCATGACGATTTGCGTGATATTCATTAAAAGGCGACTATGCATACAATGAATCCACGTGGAATGTATTTACACCACTAGTGAAGCTCTGACATGTCTGATGCCCTACCGTGCCTAATCCCGGTAGACACCCTTGTCGTTTATTTATACAAACATGGGTAGCTATTGACGGGCACATTTAATACACATGCACACCAAGCCATTCAAAGGGGATTCGACAAAAATTCGACCAAAACTATGCAAGAAACTCCCCTCACGGTTAATAAAACACACATCCACTGCCGGATGTGTAATACTTTTTATTTTACTCTCTGGAAAGGGGACAAACATCACTTGAGAGTCACAGCGCGCTCCTGGCAGAGCCCAATGCTGTGTTACACCCACCATTGCCTGCCGAGTGCCACACACCTCTGTGTTGTATTCCACCAGCTAGTGCATATGCTATGACACTCTCTAGCCCATGTGCACTGTAACACCACCCCGTGAATATGTCATGCCACACTTGTCTTCGCACGGGTTATATTGCCCCATCTAACGTGCCTTCCTCGATGCCTATGTTATAACGCACAGTGCTATGCCATACATATTACAATCTGGGATCCATATATTTGTCACAGTGCATATGCAACGTTACACTCCCCAGCACATATTTTATATTACAACTTTAGAGACTAGTTAGGTTACACAGCACTGCCCTGTGCATATTACACTCCAAGGCGCATATCGCATAGCACGCGCTAGTGCCTGTGCTATCTCGCGCTCTCCAATGAATCTGTCATTGCGCACAATGTATTGCATATTATATTTCACGCCCGGTTCATCTTATATCACACTTTTTGGTGCATAGTTTATACCATACACTGGGCCCGATTCACAGAACTAACTTAAGACAAAATCCTAAGCTTACTACCATTTTGGTATTCACAGAAGGCACTTACTCATTTTGGTATTCACAGAAGGCACTTACTCATTTCAGTATTCACAGAAGTTAGGAGTCCTAACTTTAGGACTCCTAAATGCCTTCTGTGAATACCGAAAGTCTTAAAATTAGGATTTTTCTCAGTTTAGTAGTAGTATAGTTAGGACTCCTAACTTTAGGACTCCTAAATGCCTTCTGTGAATACCGAAAGTCTTAAAATTAGGATTTTTCTCAATTTAATAGTCCTAAGTCTAAACTTAGGACTACTAAATTGAGAAAAATCTCAATTAACTATAACGGGGGAATTTCATTGTTTTTTTACGAGTGAAATATCCACCTAACTATAACATGTGTGAAACCTAGGGTTTTTTAAGTGAATATATATATATATATATATATATATATATATATATATATATATATATATATTAAAACACCTCTATTTTAACTTCTTTTCCTTTGGAAAACTTTCCCATCCAGCTCCAGCCTTCACCTGACTACTATTGCTCCTTCACTATGGATTGTGGGCCACAGCTATATGTATTGGGCTAAAGAGGCTGCAAAAAAGAGAGGTATTTACAGAGACTTGGGTTTGCTAAATGTACAGATTACTTGGTTTGGCCAGAGAGGGTTAAAGTTTCATCAGTTGTTGGCTTTGGTTATATCTATTGTGGATTCCCAAGCTCCTCACCTCATGATTGTGCAATTGTGGTGGCAACCTGGGCACAGTGACTGGGGTAGGGCTGGACATTCTAATGAAAGAAACCTTTGTAAAACTGATGTCACTTTTCCCTCACACTGTCTTGGTGTACTCTAATTTCTGCCAAAGACAGAAATGAAAATGGTCAAATCAATTCTGCCCATAGATTGACAAAGTCAGGAAACATGTTAATAAAACTGTTTCTGCATTCCTCACAGACCATCGTATGGGCTGTATGTATAACAACAATCTGCATGTTGACATGCATGGAATATATAGAAATGATAAGTGCACTTTACAGATAAAGGCAACAGGGTGTTTCTAAGTAACCTGAAACTCTGCATTCGGTCTTTTGTGAAGCAGCCCTACAACGGCTCTTGTCAGAGCCACCCTAATCTGTGAAATATTGTGAAGTTCTTTTCTAAAGGTTTTTTTTTCTATAGGTTTTGGGAATCTTCGCAACGAGGTTGAAATCCCCGCAAACACGATGCAAAAATGGAAAACAAAAGCAGACATTCAATGGCCACCAAAATATCCAAAAATAGTATGTAAAAAAATCAATTTTGAACATTGCCCTACACATATTACTATATACATACTTCTTTCAAAGCATGTTTAAACTCAAATCTTTGTTCTAATTTTCTTGATAAACAATCTTTCAGACCTATTTTCCGTTTTTGTGGGTATTCGGGACATCACAACGACGCTGTTAACTGCTACGATCGTGCCTTTCCCATAAAGTGAAAACACATATAGGCACACATCCCAGTATCCTGCAAACTAGAGGTTTATTACCGTACACTTCAAATTTTTGTTTTGCTACTATATTTCTAGAACAACCATCTCTAAAACCAATTTTATGTTTTCGCGATGAGGCCGGAGATCGCTATGACGTTGCTCATCGCGATCCCCACGGTACTTCCTGAAAGTGGAAAGCAAAATCAGCAATTCAGTAGCCACCACTGCACAAAAAAATTATAACTATATAAGTAATTATAATCACAGTAGGTAACTCGCTATACAAATAACTCTATAAAAACATTTAGCGATAATTCTATAACAATGCATACTAATTATTCATTAATATATGTTTTTTATATTTTCAAAAATATTCGCAATGACGTTGATAGTCGTGACAACCCTGCGATGGTATACGGAGGACTGTGCTGGCAGTCACATAATCGTCACAAATAGTGCACTCGATTAAAAAAATATATATTAGACTTATAACTTGTGTCACTAACACCTCCATTTCTCAACCATGGAGTCAGCGGATCTCCACCTTTACCCCTTATGTGGGCTTTCACGCAGATTTTCAGCCCTGTGAACCATTCCCAATAGATGAAATGGCAGCATTCATGTTGTTTCAAGTCAATCAGAGCATTCCCCTTGGCGCGTGCATTCGTAATTCCTCACGAAACCTTCACAAAATATCTGCGGCCAGAGATTTTGCTATCATATTAAAGTGAAATTTCTCTAAAATGACTTGACAGATTTACACCAAATAAGCAAAAGGCACTTACTTGAACCAACATCTACCTCCCTGCCACATTTGGTGTGACTCTGTTCGGCGGTTCGGGCTGTAGAGGTGGCTAAAGGTTCCTATGGGAATTAACATTACAAACACAACCTTATTTTGCTCCCCAAATTCTCAGTCCCCACTGCACGGATCACCCCCAAACTTTCCAAGTTAATAGTACCCTCTGTGAAACTCTTTTGGCAAATTTTCAGGCAGATTGATCAAACGACACCAAAGCTATAGCCTAGTCAAAAAATGTTTTTCCTATGAATACTAGGTCCTAACTATAACTACCTAGTGGTGACAGCCAGTAGGTCATATGCACACACACACATATTTGGGACCTGGGGGCCCCATTCCCTGGGGCCCAAATGCAATTTAAAGTGGAGGGGGACGTTTGCCTCCCCAAGCCTTTTTAGACCCCAGGGCCCCATCCCCAGAGATGGCATATTATTATAAAGTGGAGGGATGACCCGTTCCCCAAGCCTGTTCTGGCCCTTTTTACCCCATCCCCCAAGGCATTTCTAAATTATGGGTGGTGCCCCGGTCTCTACTAGGCCTGGGCTAAAATTCTGTCCCGCTTGCGGAAATTGCGATAATTTGACTTTTTTGCGTTCCGCAATCCGCATTTTACAGGAAATTTTTTGCTTGCTCGCGCTGTAAAATAATACATTCTTGCGTGCGTGCGATCGCCTTACCTGAATCCCCGCGTTCGCCGACAAGTTCTCCCGATCCGGTCGCATTCTCCACGAGATGTTGGATTGTTGGTAGCCATTTGCGTTGTCTCGCGACAGTTCGCGCCCGCAGTAACATCATTTGTCGCGCAATCACGTCTTTCTTCTCGCGATCATGCACCGCGAGACAAGTGAAAACAAGATGGCCGCACCCGCAAGCAACCGCATGGGTAAGTTGGAGAGCCGCGACCACGCAGAAAATACCGCGAACGGGCGGGAAAAAAACTTCCGCATCTTCGCGATATTTCCACGTGTTTGTGGAAATTTTTAACATTTTCGCGATAATTTGCGAAAGTGAATTTCGCAAATTCCGCCCATCCCTAGCCTCTACCTGGGGCACCCACCAACCATCAGGGTGTGGGCTGTGGCCCAGGGCTCCTGAGGCCCCAGCTAGCTCCCTGCAAGGTATGGAAGCCAGCATTGCTTCTGCCCAGAGAAAGCAGTTGTTTTCTGTTGGCGTCCTCTGGGCAGGAGTAATATCTGTTGTGTTTCCCAGTCTGCAGGAGCATGCTTCCGGACCCAGGCACTGTTGAAATCTGCTGCTGGCTGGGAGAAGACTTGCCTTCTCTACTCGCACTACTGCAAGCAAGGAAGGTGTGTTTGCTCCTGTATGGTGGGAGATTAGAAAATGCTTCCACCAGGTGGGAGTAAAGACATGTTTCTCTGTTAGTGCGGGCAGGTAAACTGCTGTGTCCTGGGGGTGGAATACCCATGGGTATGGGGCCTCTGGGGCCCTTAATGACTAAGGAAGTGGGGCTGCATGGCCATCCTCCCCTTTTTTTTAATGATTTTGGCCACTGGGGATGGAGACCCCAGGACCTTTTTATGGCCTTTGATGATCATAGAATTGATAACAAATTGAAAAAGGAAAAAAGAGGAGGACAGTTAGGAGGAAATAAATGCCATGACAAATAAGGGGTAACAGCAAGACAGAGCAGCCCAGAGCTGATGGCAAGCCGGACCAACCTGAGGCTGAGAACAGACAAGATCATGGCAACAGCGATAAGAATCCAGACCAGGACAAGGGTGACAAGACACCACAACAGGATAAGGGCAGCAGTAATTCACACCAGGTTCAAGGAGTGAGGCGACAAGCCAAATGAATTGAAATTAAAATGCGATGCAGCGTGCGCAACAAAATTTGTTTTATTTATTTGACTGTGTACTTACCTCCGTTCATCCATATTCCGGTGTTAACATTTCCCCACTCTGCCCCTCCCCCGCCCGCCTCACTGCCCTACCGAACTCCCTCCACGGACCGCTACTGGGTCCCAGGACCCCAAAATGGACTAAGAGAGAGGGGCCACATTCATGCCCCCTTCCCCAAATATTTAAATAATAAAATGTCTACCGCCATTTTCTTTTTTTCCCCATGATCCTACAGGAGTCCAGAGGGTTCATGGAAAACCCCCCAGACTGTTTTTTTAATTTGGCCCCGTGGAGTTCCTTCTTGGTCTACTCCACACAGGGTCCAGGGGGAAGGGTATCACTACCCGCCCCTTAAATGATTTATTTTAAACTTCAGGACAGAGGAGTATGTCCCTGAGTTCTGTAATGGGTGCCAGCAAATTTTTCTCATGTTTTCTGGCAGCCAATCAGAGCACCGGTCCCACAGCATTCTTATCCCCCCCCCACCCAAGGGACCAAATTTCACCAAGGGCTCACTGGGCCCATGAGAGTGCTCTATTTTTTAAAATGGGGTTCGAGAGTCTCCTTTGTACTCAACTGCCCAGGTGTACAAGTAATTTTGAACTTTAATTGTTCAAAAACTGCAGAATGCATTTACACCAAATCACAAAAAGCACAAACTATGGACCAAGATCTAGCTGCAAACCAGTGCTATTGTGCTTGTGCTCTTTCCTTTAAACGTTGTAAAATTGGCTTACATCTAAATGGCACTTTAAATGTACTTGTAAGTCCTAAGTACAGGGGAAACACATCTACCCAGGGCATGTAAATGTAATGCTTCTAGTGCGCCTACAGCACTGATTGTGCTACCTACCTATTTAGGGGAGAGAATGTGGCCTAATGGACAGGTTGGTCACCCTCAAATCTGCGGAACCGGGTTCAAGTCTCAGTAAGGACGCACTGCATCCTGTTATTCTTGGCAAATCACTTAATCTCCCAGTGCCTATCAAAAATGAATGTGTCCTCATGTAAGGCAACTGGTGCTCGTGTTAAGTGCTCTGATACATTCGGGTCAAGTTCGCACTATAAGAAAGTAGTCCTTTAAACATGCCTCAAGCCTGTAATCGCATCCTGTGTGTACAGTTTTAAACTGCCAGTTAGTCCTAGCGAAATAAGACTTTTGCCAGGCCTAAACTTTCCTTTTTAATACATATGTCACCCCTGGGGTAGGTCCTAAACAGCCCAGAGGGCAGGGTGCACTGCATTTAAGATGTTGGTCATGTTCTTTTAACTTGCCCTGGCAGTGAAAAACTCTTACATTGGTTTTCACTACTGCAAGGCCTACTTCTCCCACAGGATAATATTGTGTTAGCTTATTACATTTAATAAATGATAACTTTAAATTGGAGGCGAGTAGGAATTTTGAGTATCAAAAGATTTGTCATTTAAAGGCCTGTTTAACAGTAAAGTTGAATTTTAAGGCACACTTCTAAAAGTGTCATTTTTAGAAACTTGCCATTTTCTTGTCCTAAACATTTGGTGTTTGCTGGCTGTATCCTAGGTCACATGAAGTAGGTGTAGTTGGCATTTGTCTTTGTGTGTTGCCCCTAGGCAGGTTAACAAAGGGCCATAGGTGTTGGCAGAATGGGCCATCTCTGACTTGATGACGGGGAAGCAGTCACCTACTACACTTGCACATCACAAAAGCTCTGCATGAGCAAACTCACAAAGGGTTTAGCAGTAGTCTATTGTGACCACAGACACTCTGGGGCCGCGATAGTTGGCAGGAAATTCCAAGCATCTCTGGGGGTGGCAACCTTCAGAACCTTCACCCACTTCAAATTGGGCACCATGTATACATATTTGACTCTCAGATCCAACACTTCAGTTGGCCTCTGGACCAGTGGAAGATTAAGAAAGGCTCCTGTGCTGCTCTGCAAGAAGGGCATTGACATTGACAAGTTTATTTTCGGTAATTAAAACCATACATTTCAACATCACAAAACAATAGGTTAAAAAAGTTCACAGAAATATAAAACAGTAACCTCTTTTAGGGGAGCAGTATCACACTCGTATTCTCTTGTTTCACATTGATTCCCATCACTACCTTTTCCAAAAAAACAGATATATATTGCAAAAGTGACAGTGCAAGGTATGCAAAAAGTTCAAGAGTACCATAAAAAAGAAATAAAGAAAAAGTGAACTCATTCATTGATAGCAGTATCGCTCTATATTCTCTTGTTTCAGATTGTTCCCTAGTGTCTTACACTGCCTCTTTCATAAAACCAAATTTAAAGTGCAGGTGTGACAAAGAAAAATGTACAAAAATGCTCAAAGAATGAGATTAAAAGACTTTCAAGTTAAATATTGTTTTACTCAACCTCCCTGTTGGACTTGGCCCTTCTGGCAGGTTCACCCCTGAACTTTTTGCTTTTTATTGGTGACTTGGTGTGGTGATTTTTTTGGTTTCTAGAAGGCGCAGTAGTGCCCACGCTCACTTTCTCCAGCTGCCCAGCACTTAGTGGGCAGCTGCAACGTTTAGGTCGTGGCCTCTGTGTTTTGGCTTGCGCAGCTTGCGCAGCCGTGCCCTGACTTTTCTGGACACAGGGCGTCCTTGCCCCGACAAGGCCAGTTGGCCTAGGGACTGCCACAGTCTAAACTTAGGACTACTAAATTGAGAAAAATCCTAATTTTAAGACTTTCGGTATTCACAGAAGGCATTTAGGAGTCCTAAAGTTAGGAGTCCTAACTATACTACTACTAAACTGAGAAAAATCCTAATTTTAAGGCTTTCGGTAGTCACAGAAGGCATTTAGGAGTCCTAAAGTTAGGAGTACTAAATTTAGGACTACTAAATTGAGAAAAATCCTAATTTTAAGAATTTTGGTATTCACAGAAGACATTTAGGAGTCCTAAAGTTAGGAGTCCTAACTATACTACTACTAAACTGCGAAAAATCCTAATTTTAAGGCTTTCGGTAGTCACAGAAGGCATTTAGGAGTCCTAAAGTTAGGAGTCCTAAATTTAGGACTACTAAATTGAGAAAAATCCTAATTTTAAGACTTTCGGTATTCACAGAAGGCATTTAGGAGTCCTAAAGTTAGGAGTCCTAACTATACTACTACTAAACTGCGAAAAATCCTAATTTTAAGACTTTCGGTATTCACAGAAGGCATTTAGGAGTCCTAAAGTTAGGACTCCTAACTTCTGTGAATACCGAAATGAGTAAGTGCCTTCTGTGAATACCAAAATGAGTAAGTGCCTTCTGTGAATACCAAAATGAGTAAGTGCCTTCTGTGAATACCAAAATGGTAGTAAGTTTAGGATTTTGTCTTAAGTTAGTTCTGTGAATCGGGCCCCCTGTGTTTATGTGCTTAGACCCCTACAGGTATTGTGATACTTAGGTGGTTGTTTTCTCCCTAGTACAGGTGGTACTACTGAGGTCCTGATTCCCTGCGCAGTATTTTCCTAAGGTGGTTAGGGTTGCGTAGGTGGTACTTTCTGGTTACCAGGAGTTACTGATTGTGTGTTATATATGTTATTGTGTGCTATGTTCTAAAGTATTATTCCTAAGTTCTAAGAGTGCTAATTTCGGACAGTGGTCCATGTGGCCCTGTCCCCTGTACATATAATCCCTTGTAAATTCTGCCCGTGCCTGTTGGCACATTGTAAAGTGTGTGTTTTTATCTGATGTGTTGTGTATAATACAAAGGCTATTTTTATAGAATACCTTGTGTGGAGTTTCCTTTGTGGTGGGCCTTGGGTGTTGTTGCTGGGTGCGCGCGCAAACGCTTTACACATCGCCTCAGGGATAAGCCTGTCTGCTCGTGCCAAGCTACCAAGGGGGTAAGCAGGGGTTATCTTTGGCGTGTAACTCCCCAGCCCTGACTAGAGTGGTGGTTTCTGCCTGGCTTTGGCGCAAGCCCTAGCCAACCAGAAATCCCATTTCTAACATTGGTGGCAGCGGTGGGATTTGGACTTGCGTTTGCGCTGTACCGCAGCGGCAACTGGCCGCACTACAAAACTCTGCATTTAGATAAATCACATGGTATAGGGATTATTGTTTTAAGTTTGTTTTTAAATGTCATTTCTTTGGAAATGTGTTTCTTGTGCACTGTGAGTTAGGTGTCCCTAGCTCGGGAGGGTAGATCATCCCCCTAAGTGCATTGTGTTTTCTGGATTCACCAGAGGGTGGGATCCAGTGGTGGCAGCGTAATAGTGTCCAGTACATTTGTCCCCCGCCCTGCGCCCAGAGTTTGTACCTGTGTCACGTGGTGGTCAGGTTGAGGAATCAGGGGTGGTAGAAACTGCCTTACCAGTCCGAGGGGAGGGTTGTGTGTGGATGAATGGTGTGTGGCACTAGGCAAGTGAGTGTGAGTTCTCTGGGATAGAGAGCTTGCTGAATCCTTTGTGAATTGTGTACTCCTGTGTTAAACACAGACCCCTAGGTTCCCTGTGTGATCTTTTCTCTAGAACGTCTGCCAGAATGGAGCCTGCTTTTGATCCCAGTGATCTAGTTTATTACAGTATGCAGGAGTTGGAAAGGTTCTGTAGAGAGAGAAACATAGGGGTGAGAGAGTCAGACACTGTGTACGAACTGAGGAACCACATGATTGGATGGAAAACAGGTGAATGGGAACGTGAGCGCAGGGAGGAAGAAAGGGCCCGGGCCTCACACCTTGAGGGTGGTGGGTCTGTGGGGAGCCCTGAAGATTCAGAAGGAGAAGACAGTACCTGGACGCGAGTAGAGAGTGAGGACCCCGTAGGTAGGGAGTCCCTTGCTGGGTCCAGCGTAGGAGATAGCGCCTCATCCCTTTCCCTGTCCCCTGAGCACAGTGGTAGTTTTCTGGATTCCCCAGTGAGGGTGGAGTCCAGTGGTGGCAGCGATATAGAGTGCAGTACAGAGAGTTCCATTCCCAGTTCCCCGACTATGGTACCTGTTTCCCAAGAGGAGGAGTATAGGTTAAAATTCAGGGGCAGTAGGAAACTGTCTCACCAGTCTTGGGAGGAGTTTTTGGAGGGATGTAATGAGGCACTGTCCGATTGGGTGGAGCAGAACTCGGAACGTACTTATAACGGCCTGTATGATCTGGTTCTTAAAGAACACCTGCTCAGTTGTTGTGTGCCGGGGTTGCGCCAACACCTGTTGGGGTGTGGATTGTCTGAGCCATTTGAGCTTGCAGAAAAGGCAGACCATTGGGAAGGTGCTAGAGGTCCTCTAGAGTCATTAGTGAGTGATTCCAACAATAGTGGGTCAGGGATCCTCCAGCCCAGCGTGGTGGAGGAGGCTCAGTGTAGCCCAGCTAGGTCCCAGGATAGCGAGGAGGGTGTAGGGGCTCACTGCCTGGCTCAGTGGAGCAGGAGTGAGGGGGTGACCGAGGGTCCCCAGACGCCCGAAACCCTGCCTCAGGACTTGGATGGTTTCATGAGGGAACACCAAGTTGGGGACCTAGGCTGTCCTGTTAGTCCACTTGAGGAAGATCTCTTAGTGAGTAGAGGACCTGAAGCGCCTGTAAACAGGGCTCCTGTGGTTCTGGAGTCTGGCAGTACCGCTCCGGTAGGGAGGGTACAGGAGTCCAGCGTGAGTGATTGGGGTATGAGTTCCCCAGTGGAAGAGCAGGTGGGTCAGGGACTTCCCAGTTGGGCTAGGATCCCGTGTAGTGACCAGGGTGACACCACTTCTGTTCTGGGGGATCTCCGCGCACTGTCAGGTGGACAGGGGACGGGAGATCAGCGCCAGACAGACAGTCACTCGACATATGTGTCATTTGATAGCCTCAGGGGGATGGAGTGTAAATCCCCCAAAGTCCTGGAGTGCCAGGCAATTATTCCACCAAAGGTTCTAGGCCGGAGGTTGGAAGGCCAGGTTCGGGATCAGCCTGACCTGAAGGGTGGGACGTCTGTAATCAGCGTCCCGACCGGTTCTTCTTCCAGAGGTACCGCCCCAGTTGGTAGGGAGCAACGTTCTGGAAGGGGGTGCAGAGGGTGGGAGGGCCCACCTCGGACCCCGGTACAACCTGAGGGGTTAAACCCTGGGTTGGAATGGCGTTCTAGGTGTACCCCTCGCCAGAGGAGGAGGAACCCTAGGAGAAGAGGTAGGGGGAGGAGAGCCTTCCCTGAGACTCCTGGTCCGCCTGAGGGTGTAGACCCTAGGCTGCAGAACCAGTGGCAGTCTAGTCCTGTCTTGCAGACAGGAAGAGTGGAGAATGGACGCTATGTGCCAGGGGTTCCTACCCCCCACTCTATGGTTAGGCAAAGACCAGTGGCACCTGGGTGGCCTAGGGCCTGGTCTTGGCCGCGGACAGCTTGGGAGTACCAGTGGGGTAGCCCAGTTGGTCCAGACAGTGGTGTTAGAAAGAATTCCATTGGTTCACCGTGGCGTAGAACCGGAGGGTGTCCCTGCAGTTGCGGGCCTGCGTCCGTGTTCTATCGCCCCAAGCAGGGAAGTCCATCACGGTGGTGATTGGTCTGCCCTGCGTTTTGGCTGGAAGGGGGTTGTGTTGGACTTGGCCCTTCTGGCAGGTTCACCCCTGAACTTTTTGCTTTTTATTGGTGACTTGGTGTGGTGATTTTTTTGGTTTCTAGAAGGCGCAGTGGTGCCCACGCTCACTTTCTCCAGCTGCCCAGCACTTAGTGGGCAGCTGAAACGTTTAGGTTGTGGCCTCTGTGTTTTGGCTTGCGCAGCTTGCGCAGCCGTGCCCTGACTTGTCTGGACACAGGGCGTCCTTGCCCCGACAAGGCCAGTTGGCCTAGGGACTGCCACAGTGGTGGCTAATGTGAGTTTGGCGTTATTGTCTCCCTTCCTGCACCTCTGAATGTGTTTATGCGTCATGTGCTTTGCTTTACACCTCCGAATGTATTTTATGCATCCTGTGTTTATGTGCTTAGACCCCTACAGGTATTGTGATACTTAGGTGGTTGTTTTCTCCCTAGTACAGGTGGTACTAGTGAGGTCCTGATTCCCTGCGCAGTATTTTCCTAAGGTGGTTAGGGTTGCGTAGGTGGTACTTTCTGGTTACCAGGAGTTACTGATTGTGTGTTATATATGTTATTGTGTGCTATGTTCTAAAGTATTATTCCTAAGTTCTAAGAGTGCTAATTTCGGACAGTGGTCCATGTGGCCCTGTCCCCTGTACATATAATCCCTTGTAAATTCTGCCCGTGCCTGTTGGCACATTGTAAAGTGTGTGTTTTTATCTGATGTGTTGTGTATAATACAAAGGCTATTTTTATAGAATACCTTGTGTGGAGTTTCCTTTGTGGTGGGCCTAGGGTGTTGTTGCTGGGTGCGCGCGCAAACGCTTTACACATTGCCTCAGGGATAAGCCTGTCTGCTCGTGCCAAGCTACCAAGGGGGTGAGCAGGGGTTATCTTTGGCGTGTAACTCCCCAGCCCTGACTAGAGTGGTGGTTTCTGCCTGGCTTTGGCGCAAGCCCTAGCCAACCAGAAATCCCATTTCTAACACTCCCTCATACTGCAACAAGATTTTTCTTGTTGACCTACCTCTGATTACCCGTCCAGTGTTCATGTGGGACGCTTGCCAGCTCAAGAGGGACCCCTGTTGAATCAAGGGCTACAGGGATTCCGGGCCACGCAGCAATCCATTCCTGCATCGCACCCCACACCCTGGGAGAGGACTACAGCTCCCGGGGGCAACACTCCCACTGCAGCTGCCACAAGTGAGGGGGAGGCGTGGCCATCGTGCATAAAGTTCTGCCTCTCACCCCGCGGTGCGGGACACACGTGTGATGCGCCCGGATGAAGCCCAGACCAAGGGCGGGCCCGTCTGACCCCGTCAGAGACAGGAAGAGATTGGACTGGGCCACCCCACTAGTGTTTGGCCCGTAAGCATTGGGTTTGGCAGATCTAGCTGTACTTATTAATCTCTTCTTTTTCTTGTTTACTTTTACTCTTTCTCATTTGTTGTGGTCATTTGGCTGCTGGTTATTAATGAACAAGCATAAGGGGGTGTGGGCTTATAAGTGGTGGGGACATTATACGCTTTCCTCTCCAGGGCAGAGTCAGCTTTAATCCATGAGATTCAGCTTACTGAACGCAGGCTGTCTCTGGAACCTTTACAACCACCTAGCAGTACCATGTTGCCACCCCTTTCAGAAGTTACTGTTACAAACAATGGAATAATACAGTCCAGACACACTTCCCTAGCTTGCTCGAATTCATTCTCACTAAAGCGGGAAAGTATAGTCAACACCCCCAAGACTCCTATGGTCCTCACGAGGAGACAGAAGTCAAATCAGGTCTGTGGTGGGGAAACTCCATCAAAAAAAAGGAAAGCGCGAGGTCCCGTAAAGGCTAACCAACAGGCACCAAGGGTGGCCAAACGCAAAGCAGGCGAAAATGGATTTGGAGGCAGGTTAAAGTCTAATAACGTTTGAGAAATCCCATGCACCTCATCTTTCACCACCGCTATACCTAACACACCTACACGCACGCTAGAGGACGGTTTTCTTACATGGGTAGAGAACAGAATTCTTGATCTGATCAACCCGTTAGTAGAAAATCTGCCCCAGATTGAGGGAAGGTTGGCTAGAATCGAGCACTATACTTTGAGCACCATGCCACTTAATTCTAGGGAGAGGCAGGGAGCTGAGTTGGGTCCACACCCGGTAAATGAAACTGATTCCAGACAACCTCCGATTATCGCACAATGACCACCCCCCCACCTACATCCGTAGTAGTCCTAGAGGCTAACAGAATTACTCAATCCACCTCAAGTGTTGATCCTTCTTTCCAGCCATCGCCAGTGGGTGATACTCGTACCAGGGCTCCCGAATCACATGCTAGTAACAACTCTTAAGCCCCTACTTTTTTAACCCTAACCCCGGAAGCTACACCTTACACCGTCATCCTGGCCAATGTCCCAGTGTTACCTTCAGTTTCACAGGAACACTGATCCTCATTGTGGAACAGGGCTTTATATCTACTGGCCAATTGACCTGGCATTAAGCAAGATCTCTTTTCAGATTTCAAAATGGTTCGAAGAGTACCTTGGGTTGGTAAATCACATAAATCCTTGCCTGGTGACTCTGTGGTTTTAATTTTTGGGTCCCCGGGTTTGGGACAGCACATTCTGAACAGAGCTGGAAATCGTCACATTGAGATGGATGACATTAACATTCTCCCTCTGGGGTTTTTCTATCAATCGACTGTAGTTAGCGAGCGCAGTGGGTGGAAGGTAGCACCCCAACCTCGTGGCCAATCTCAATATCTAGTCCCCACGCAAAACCGCTTCGACATCTTTGCCTCTCTAAATGATGTGGATTGATTTGGGTCTGATATCTGTCCATCCCTTACAGATAGGCAATGTTTTAGAGGACATCGTGGAATTGGCTTAGACATGACTCTTTATAATAATAATAATGGCTCTATCCCACCTCAGAGATTGAAACGGCCAGAGCATAAACATGGGAGTGGCACAAATAACATGGGGAACGTAGGCCGAGTTGGGGTGGACATGAGTGGGGTTGTGAGGGAAGATAATCTACCTGCACCTCTTGTAGTAGGGCTTCCCTTAATCATTAGGTCACCAAGCAGAGAGGACGCTGTCAATGATCATGTTTCTAACCCTCTGGTTATCTCAGAGTCAGACAACCTAAATTAAGGGCAAAACAAATCAAATCTGTTGGTAGTCTGTTAGAACATCGCAGGTCTATCCTCTAAAACTTCCTGAACAGAATGGTCCTCCTTTATTGACGATCATGACATATGGGCATTTCAGGAAACCTGGGCCCTGGAACAGTTATATCACCCGGGCTCGCTAACATTTTCTAAACTAGCCCTGAGGGGACCAAGGGGTAGACCTTCTGGGGACTTGCCATCTGGGTTAGACAACAAACGGGCTATGTATTAGAGGAAGTTCAGATAGATAGTAGGGATATTATGATCATAAGATTACGGATGGTAAATGCACCGGCTATCCTGGTGATCAACATCTATGCTAGAGGATCACCAGGGGGTAGAGGCTCAAGCACAGTTGCACTTTTAAATTATTTTTCAGATCACTATAAGGGGTGTTGCTATTTTGTTATCGCAGGGGATCTTATTTGCTCATTTGAGCCCCTGGGCAACTGGGATTGCAACCTTGGTGAAGAGGAGGAGATACAATGGGATATCCTATCCCTTGAACTCACTCCCATCAAAAGATGGACTGAGGCAGCTTTACAATTAAAAGGACTATGCCTGGAAAGGGGAGTAAGGGCAGTGCACGGGAGGTCGAACTTAGATAGTCGGGGCTGCCATACATTTAACAAAGGGCTGAGAAGCAGTCGGATAGATTATATTCCCCTAAGCCTTGAATTTTGGTCCTCTTTACTGGACATGGCTGTACAGGAGCGGATTGAAAGCGACCACAACCCTCTTGTACTGTCTCTACGGGTACCAGGACTACCTGAGCAGTACCGGCAAGAATCTGTGAAGACACAAGTGGAAGTCCAGCTTACGAATGATTGTAGGAGAGTTAAATGGGCCAACATTATCGATAAAGAAGAGTTCTTAGAACAGATGAAGGGGCTGGTCGAGTGCTCGATAGCTATCCTCCATAACTGTGACACCCAAAAGGATATAAACTCAACCATTTCACAGGTCCACAATGACTTATTTTTTAAACTTAAAACTTTCTTTACTTGTAAGACACCCAAACAGAGGACATAGACTCACCTACGTGTTGCTATTTGGTACAATAAATCTTGTAGAGAGGCATATAGGACACTATCAAAAGCCATTAGGATGAAAAGCATGGAACAAATCAAAAAGGCTACAACTGGGTACAAGCAAACCCTATCACGAGCTAAAAGGGATTGGGATGAGAATCGTTGGCAAGACTTGCTCCTGGCCAGCAAGGAAAAAAACATGGCTAATTTTTGGCATCTTGTTAAATGGGGCAGTGGCAAATCCAACCAAGCTCCAGTCAATTATGTAGCACCAGGGCTATGGACTTCGCATTTCGAGGCCCAGTTTGCTGGCATGTGAGCCAGTACTGACCATTTTTCTATGCCTACCCCTACTGCCACTTTGTAATTTTCCAGTCTAGAGGTCCAACATGCACTCAAACAAATTCCGACAGGCAGGGTCCTGGCTTGGATTGTATACTGGCGGATTTATTTATGCATGATGAGGACAACTGGGTGAGCTATATCCAGCTACTCACCAACGCTATAGCCAGCGGTGCTTCTATCCCATCCACGTGGTCTGGGGCAGAAATCGTCCAGATTTTTAAAAAGGGGGACCGATCCAAACCTGGCAACTATAGGCCTATAAACCTTGTTGACTGCATTCAAATAAAAATTGCCAGGTTGGTGCTATGCAGACTCCAGACATGGATAGGCGAAACAGACATAATGTCACCATTATAGGCAGGGTTTCGTTCTCATACCAGCACTATTGATCAGGTTTTTAGGTTTCTGATCATTTTTTGGTGGGTAGTCATCATAGGGGGGCACACTGTATGCAGCGTTCATCGACCTAAAATCGTCTTTTGATTTGGTGCCACAAAATAAAATGTGGAGAGACTTCTTGGATATGGGGTTACCACCAGAAATATTGACCATTTTAATTGTTCTACACAACTCTAATTATGCTCAAGTCCGTTGGGGCATGCAGGGGGACGTCACGGACAAGTTTACCATCTCTAAGGGGGTTCGCCAGGGTTGCGTACTTGCTCCAATCTTGTTTTCCTTATTTATTAACAGGGTGGTGCAGTATTATCTTAATTTTCCCACTGACGCACCTACCTTAGCGGGCATGAAGATACCATTGTTGATGTTTTTGCGGACGACACCCTGATTATTTCTAAGACCCAAAAAGGGTTTCAGGCAACCCTTACTAGATTTGAGTTTTGTCACAATCATGAACTGGTTGTAAATGTAGACAAGACCAAGTTTATGGTTCTCCATAGAAGCAAAGCTGTAAAAGGGAGAGTTTTTATGAATGATGTCCGTCTAGAGCAGACAGATCTTTTTACGTATTTAGGCATCACATTAGGATGGAGACTTAATTGGAAACCCCAAATTGATATGTTGGCGCTCAAACATGCCCAACTAACTGGAGTGTTGACTAAAGAACATAGACTCTCTCACACCAAGCCAGTGGCCCCAGTCTTAAAGATATATAAAACCAACAATAGTTCCTCAGTATTATATGGAGCAAAGTTGTGGGGTTTTGAGGGCCTACCTCCCCTGATTACAGCTCAGAATACATTTGTGAGAGGATTACTAGGTCTCCCTCAATCAACACCTTTGTTGCCCCTTTATTTAGATCTGGGCTGTAACAAAATCGAGGACTTAGCCTGTTTTAGACCCGTGGCATACTGGAGAAGACTCTGGATAACCCCTGAACTGGCCCTCTACGCCCCAGCACTTCTTGAAACAAGGGGGGTGGATTGTACACATAATATCTCCTGGTTATGAAAGGTAAAATACACCTTAAGGGATATGGGGCTAAGTAACCTATGGGAGGATCCCTTCCCTCCTAAGAAAGAATTCAAGGCAGCCTATTGGAATATGGTTATGACAAAGCTATTTTCATCTCTAACAAGGCCAACCTTGACGAGGGAATTTTTGGAATTCAAACAAGAGTTTGTGTATGAAAGCTATTGGGATCTTATTACCCTACCCTATGATAGGAAACTGTATCATCAGTTTAGAGTGGGCTCCCTCCCAATTAAATCTCTTACTAGTAAATGGCATCCCTCAAATGACGATAAATGTATTGCATGTACTGCACTTAAAGAATCGTTAGCACACATTCTGTTTGCTTGCTCAGCTTATAGGCCACCAAGGCATAAATGTCTTAGACCTATCTGTTTGACTCTGGGCACCAGGTCAAGTGTGGAGGCATTACGAATTTTGAAATCTGACACACATGAGTCCCTGGTGATCGCTGTTGCCAAATTCCTGAGATGGATGTGGGCCATACGAGCGAAAATGATGAAGGCACCATAGCTGAGCCACCTTTGTTTTTTTATTTTTTAACATCTTTTAAATATCATTCTGCAGTGAATTGTTTAGTGGTACCTGACTATTGTTGTCATCTTGCCTACATATGTAAATTTCTTTCTTCAGCTAGACAGCGCATCAGAACCGGCCCTTTATCAATTATGTGGCAAAACACTGTGGTCTAATTGTGATAGCACTGTGTAAAGTTTGAATCTGTGGTTTTAACTATCCAACATCATCTACCTTTAAATTTTAACTTATCATTGAGTGTTCTTATTATTGTAAAATATTCTGAAATGTTATCAAGATGTATTTATTAAGCTATTTTAATATTGTGAACATGTTAGCGATTGTCTAGCTTTTTGATGTATGAGGACTATAATGATTTTTGGAAATCGAAATAAAGACTTACTGAACTGAAATTAGGATTTTATCTGACAATTACTTGTCCACTTTTTCCTATTAGAAGCAAAGTTTGCTATAAAGTGCAAAAGATGATATTAAGCAGTGCCAGACAACAAAACTTTCCTCATAGTGGGCCTCATGTAGGTAGCCAAATACCGGTCGGTAACGGCCGATTTTCGGTAAATATGCCGTTACCGACCGGTATTCAGACAAGTGAGATGTAGGAGTCCAAAAACCACTTTTCGGTAAATATGAGGCGGTAAATACCGATTCATAGTTACCGAATTCTAAAATACCGATTCATATTTACCGAATACATTATTAACGAATCGGTAAATATGAAGTGGTAAATATGAAGTGGTAAAAATTTAAAATGACATGTAGGAGCAGTCGGTAATTAAGAAATCCAGGAAAATCGGTAAATAAGAGTCGGTAATTAACACGGATGGAAAGCAGGTGGTAACCATCAACAATGCACATAAGCAATCCCAAAATGCAACAGCGTGGACAACATGGCCGCCATGTACGTCATTGCAAGGCGCCTACGTCTACAGGCAGTAGGACTGAGGGTGTGGCGACGGGAGGAACAAATCTACAGACAGCGCATCACACTATTCCAGCTGACTGATGCAGAGATACATGAGAGGTACAGGCTACACCCCGAAACCATCATGGACTTAATCAGGGACCTTCACCCACTCCTGGACCAGCCAATAAGAAGGGCGCACGCCATACCCCCACATGTGCAGGTGCTCTGCAGCCTACATCTGTTGGCATCCGGCAGTTATCAGGTGGTGATAGCTGCGGTGGGTGGGGTATCCCAGAGTTGCCTGTCACGTTTCTTCAGGAAGTTCCTGGATGCCATGATGCAGAGAATGCACCACTACATCAGCTTCCCAAACACACAGGCTGCACTGCAGAAAACAAAAACAGACTTTTATCACATGGCACAGTTCCCCCATGTCATCGGCTGTATTGATGGTACACACATCCCAATCTGTCCTCCAGCTGACACAGAGCACATCTACAGGAACAGGAAGTCCACCCACTCCATCAATGTGCAGGTGATCTGTGATGCAGGGAACATCATCACAGATATTGTTGCAAAGTTTCCTGGGAGCACCCACGACTCTTACATCTTCCAGAATAGTGGGATCTACACACGACTGAGAGCCGGAGAATTCGGAGAGGGATACCTGCTGGGTAAGTAACAGTGACGCCCCTTGAAACCTGCAAATCAGAGTGTATAGAGGCATGTAACTGATGGTTCCCTTTTACTCATCCAGGCGACAGTGCATATGCATGCCGTTCATTCATCCTCACTCCCTACCTACACCCATCAACCCAGAGTGAGAGACGATACAACGTGGCCCACAAATCTACACGCAATGTGGTGGAGCGCACGTTTGGACTGCTGAAGAGCAGGTTCCGCTGCCTCCACAAGAGCGGAGGCGCACGCCAGTACAAACCCATCACCTGCTGCAAGATTATTGCCACTTGTGCAATGCTGCACAACCTTGCCACGAAAAAAGGTACAGATGTGGAACTAACATATTTTGAGGACAACGAGGATGAGTCAGGCCAGCCAGAGGGCAGCGCAGCTAGAGTGCCAACTGCAATCGATGGGAGAGAGAGACGGGCAGAGATCACATGCAACGATTTCTGAGTAAGTGAGGGGACACAGCGAGTCGTGAGAAGTCATGACGTAGTTTAATGTGGCACCACGCCATGAACACATGAATAGGCCAATCTGGCAATATGCCATCTATACAATGAGTATGTCCAGGGTTACGTCACCCAATGGCAAGTGGATAAGCAGGGCCACATCAATGTTTGCGCATACGCGCTGCAGTGGTGGATTGCACGGCCTGTGCATCCTCACTAGAGCCAACCCCAAGCCGCCTGCTGCTCCTGCGTGCTTCTGGGACGGGGGGTGTGATGCTGCTGCTGGTGTCGATGCTCTCCGCAGCATCCCCTGCAGCAGTTGTCGACGCCTGACTTGTCAATAGCACCCCTAGTGCACTTGTCACCTGCACCATCCCCCGTGACAGGTCGCTGCAGCACTGTGTTAGGCCCTCCTGCATCGTCACAGAGCGCCGGCAAAGTAGGGAAGTCGCAGTTGCCAGACGGTTGAGTGCCCTGCTGGTAGTGTCCCTTCTCTGGCGTTCCCGGCGCCGTGCTTCGATGTCAGCATCTAATTTGCTGCACAACTGCTGGATTGACTGGGACATGTCCCGAATGCCCGCAGCCATGCCGCCAATGTTTGTGTCCATGTTGACTAAGCTTGTCCTCATCACCCGCATGTGCCTCTGGACTGACATTACTGCCTTTGATTGCAGGCGCTGTTGCTTCAACATTTGGCCCTCGAGCCCCAAGAAGACACCATGGCCGTCAGTGGGTGCTGGTGGACTCTGGACACGCGACCTGCGGCGCCCTCTTGCTCCCGTCTGTGCTGCCTGTGAGGTTTGGGGCACAGTGGGATGGCTCCCTTCCTGGGGCCCGGTGCGGTCTTCTGGGCCCATGCTGTCGTCTGACGAGGTGTCTAAGGCTCGTAGCCTGGCTGCTGGACGCCTCCTCATTCTCACACCTGCAAGCGGAGATGTGGCCGGTGAATCGAACATGAGTGGCGATGCTGGCTCTGGTGGTGGTGATGCTGGCTCTCGGTGAGGTGATGCTGGCTCTGTGTGCGGCGAGGCTGGCTGCGTAGGTGGTGCGGCTGCAAGTGGGCCTGCTCCCTGGTCTGCACTCGTGCTGGCTAGCGGTGATTTTTGTGGCCGGTGTGCCGTCTCCCCTGCAGCATGCCCTGTACTGCATGATGTCACATCTGTGGACAGAAAAACAACATTGGCTCAGTGTCCCCGAAGGGCTGCATTGCAAGCGTCACAATAAATCATTTCACATTCCAATCTGTCCTCTGTCTCCTTGTGCCTCGAGTGCGTGACATGCCTTGTTGCCCTGTGACATTTACGTCATGGTTAGTGTTGCCCTGACTAGATCTCCCGGAATGCATTGCCTGTCTGCACTGACACGTGTGGACTGCAGTGTGATTCTCGTGTCACAATGGGGGATGTGGGATAGGGGTAGGGGCGGCTACATTGCTGTGCTTTCGTCTTACCTTGGTGTGTTGCGGCTCTGGCAGAGCTGTTGGCGTCCCCAAGACCCACGACGCTCTCTTGCTCGAGTGTGGCCGCCACCAGCTCCTCCAGTTCGGTGAGGGCAGGTGCCCTGTTGGTTCCACCTCTGGTCTGGCTGGCCTCCTTCTGGATGTCGCCCATCTTCCTCTTGGTCACAATCCTCAGGTCATACCAGCGCTTTTTGAGGACCTCAATGTCCCTGTGGGTCACTCCCACAGCATTGACCTGCGCCTGGATGGCCAGCCATATGTTGCGCTTTTCGGCCTCAGGCACTTGCAGGGATTGCCTCCCAAACAGCTTCTGGTGCTGCTTCACCACCTCCTCCACCAGCACCTGGAGTTCCTTGGGGCTGAATTTGAGCTTCCTCCTCCTTTCCCCTCCGTCTTTCTGTGTGCTCTGGCTGGACATGCTGTTCGTTTCCCGCTCGCACATGCAACTGCTCCCTGCCTCTCCTCTGCACTCCGAGCCTCTCCAGGGTCGGCTAATTATGTACACCTGCCTGGGTGTGGCCACTTCGGCTAATTGTGTACACCTGCCTGGGTGTGGGCAGTTCCTGGTTGGGTGGGCTGTCGTTGCACAGGATTAGCTGTTTTGTCAAGTCATGTGATGTTATTTACCGAATCCGTACGTACCGATTCGGTATTTTCCGATTCGGTAGATACCACCTCGGTATTTTCCGATTCGGTAGATACCACCTCGGTATTTTCCGATTCGGTAATTATCACCTCGGTATTTACCGAATCGGTGAATTCCGATTCGTATTTACCGACTGTTACCGAATCGGTAACTGTTACCGAATTTTTACCTACATATAACTTACCGATTCTAATTTACCGATTCGGTACGGCTCGGTATTTAAGAACCGGTAAAATTTATTTACCTACATGAGGCCCAGTGTCTCCTCATATTCCCTAGTTCCTTATTGTTCCTAATCATACCCTGTAATGCCTCTTCCAAAATACCTTGTATAAAGTGCAGGGGTAACTGTTCAAAGCCACTTTAAAATACAGCAGTGACATTGAAGACATTGAATGGTGTCAGTCTAAAGCTGTAGCTTGTGCTTCACTCACACTGCCTCAGCTAAATACCTGTCTGACAGCAGCCTGTCAGTTTTTGTAATACATTTTATGAAAGTTGCAACCACTCGTGAGCATTCACATTTAGACAAACAAATAAGGCGTGATGGCGGGTTCTGATTCCACAAACACAGTACTTCTTGGGTCTATCAAAATGTATTTTTTCATTTTTTTGTGTATGTGAAAATGTGTCTCTCAAAAAAGCTCCTCTGGGGAGAAATCCCTTCTAGGACGAATGCCCTCAGCCACCATAAGTGGGCTTCTCCTCCCAGTGAGAAAACCTAGTCTCACTGAGGGCTACAACCACCTCACTGTGAGGTAGGAGCTCTGGGATGTTTTCTTGTGTATCCTAAGATATCAAGGATGCTAAAATCACATATGTAAATGCTAGGTGTTGTGAGGGTGCAGCGCCGAATGTGATTGTAGTGATACATGTGATATTAAAAATACCTAGTATGAACAAAAAAAATTCTTTATTGGCTTGTCCAAACTGGCAAGGTTAAAAAGCAGTGCAAAGCAGTGTGTATTAGACTGCTAAGTTGGTTAGGTCAGTCGACATGTTTCAGCCTTAGTGGTCTACAAAAAGTGCCCAGGCTTTCATCAGGACCATAAAAAACAATGCTGCTGCATGTCTGGAAGAAAATAATAATAACAAAATACAGTGATATCAAACCAGTAATCCAAATGATGCTCGGTACTACTGGAACTTATCCAAAACAATGGATGAGTGGACCAGCCTCTGCCTGGTAACAACTCAGGGAAAGGTCCCCGCTCTCTTCATCGGCACCCCGTTGTGGTACATAAGTTGTAACCATTCTGATTAGAAAGGTTTTGCAACAAAGACTTACATTCAGTCTAGAGTTTGGGGAATGTTGATATGATGTGAGTCAAACTTTCCAGGAAACAACCTTTACAACGCAGTCATTACATCGCACTACCTTTACATAGCAGTCATTACATCGCCACATCCTTTACATCGCATGTCATTACAATGCAGCCATTACATCGCATGTCACTACAACGCATGTCATCACAACGCAACGCATGTCACTACAACGCAGGCATTACATCGTGAGTCATTACAATGCATACCATTAACGCATAGTACCCTCACACTAGCCAACACTTTCCCTACTGATGCACTCACTGGAGTTAGAATAGTAATTTTTACCCCTACACTTTCCAACACTTACCCTACTGTTGCACTCACTGGAGTTGGAATAGTAATTATTACCCCTATACTATCCAACACTAACCTTAAATGCGATGTAATGGTATGCATTGTAATGGTATGCGTTGTAAAGGTATAATGCGATGCAATGGAATGCGTTGTAAAGGTAGTTTTTGAAAATACGATGTAATGGCATGCGATGTAAAATAATGCATTGTAAAGAATGTTGCGATGTAAAAACTGCGTTGTAAAGGCATGCAATGTAAATGTATGCGTTGTAACGTCATACATTCAAACTTTCCATATATTGATCACAAAGCCTGCATTTAGAACACAACAGTTTCCTTCACCATTGTGGCAGGCAATTGGTAGTTTTGACACAGGCTGAAATGTAAGTGAAGCACCTTAATTTAAAAAAAAGAATCTCATTAAAGCAATTCATTATGTTTGCAGGCGAGGTTGTGTGTAAAAGTCAATGACTGTCAACATATGGTTTCTTTTACTGAAGTCTTTTTTTCCCTCTATTCCATGAGATCTTCTTTATTTGTTTGGAGATGTTTTAAAACGATCTTGCAGAGTATAGATTCCTATAGTTAATTTGCCTAAAGACCATTAAAGGCAACATCAAAAGCCTGCGTCTAGCTGTTTGCTTTTTTGGGTATGGCAATATGAATTTCTTTCTATATTTGGTAATGCAGTATCGCTTGATCGCACAGCCTTATTAGTGACATGTACTGATGTAAGGAGCCATTTTGAAGTAACTCATGGTTTATCAGGCAAAATTCCAGCAGCAACTAGGCTGGGTAAGCATTTTGCAGTAGCCAAAAAGAATGCAAAATGCCATATTTTGTGCAGAATTGAGAAAGGCCCCAAACTTTCCCAGGAAAGCCACTATGCCAAAACTAATTGTTGGAATAAGTTTGGATTTTATCACTGCAAGAAGTGGCGCCTAAGTTGGGCTCTGCAATTTGCGGTTGAAGGATTGAAAAGCTTCAGTCAAAGAGGTAGAATTGGGCTTTAATGAGTTTATATGCAAACGATAAGACAGGCAATCCTGCAGCCGCACACTGAGATATTTATAGCAAAAGCTTCTTGAGACCAGCTGGCCAACCAGGAAGGAGCTACCTTTCTTCCTGACCTCCCTTCGGAATACCATGAGCTGTTTTTGTGACTCTGACCACCATTTTGTTTTTTGCACAATAAGCATGGAGATTGTTTAATAGCCTCTGAAGCCAAATGCCAGTCAAGTTCATTAGAACTACATCATCATGGGACAAAATATACAAGTGTATAAACAAAACATTCAATATCACCCCCCCCCCCCCCGGGAATTCTCCTATATCCTTGTGGGTTTTCTGGATCCAATGCTACCAGAGGAGAATGACCGCTATCTGTTAGATCTAATGCTTACGCTTGCCTGCAAAATAGTACTTAATAAATGGAAGAACTCCAAAGAAGACTTCTTCAGAATGTGGCTAGAATGGTTGTTCTTTCTCGGAGGGGCTGACAAAATCTCTCTTTACCCTAGTCCCTAGCGACCCCCACATAGGACGTTATGGAGGTCCCTTGATGCCTTTTCTTTTACATATGACCCACCGTGAAACTCAACAAAGTAACAAATACACTCAACTGAACCTCTCAATGACTACCATTACACAAACACCATCCCTAGGCATCTCGACCACCAACATCATCCTCTCGCCTGCCCCCCACATAAAGATCGTTCCGTATAAGATTTGTCTCACGATTTCCTTATAATGAATCATATATAAACTGTTATGTCCTCTATTGTACGCCTTCAATGTAACTTTATCATTGAACGACTGAAGAATGGGATATATATAGACCACCTGTATCTCTCTAACATAACTGCAACTCCAACTGCCACGTAATTGGTAACCTCCTGGCATTTTCTTCTTCTTTTGTAATTCTTCCTTGCTTTCTATTTTGTTTTATTTGTCAGTATTATTGTTATTGTTATTATTGTTATTATCATTCATAATGTTCTTTTCCTTGAAAACTCAATAAAAATAATTTGGAATTAAAAAAAAGAACTACATCATCAGCATACTGTAACAAGGTCACCTGAAAATGTCCCAGCCTTAGTGGATGTGATTTAGCTGTGTCAAAGTATGCACTTAATATGAACAGATTGAAAAGCATTGGGACCAGAAAAAATCCTTGTTTCAGGCCTCTCTTGACTTCTATTTTGGTGGGCAAGTCATTATTTGAAACCAAGTTTAACATTTGCCAAATTATTTGAGTATAAAAGTTGAATGGTGCCTAATAATTCTGCAGGGACGATCCAACCAGCCAGCTGTTTCCAGAGGAGATTACAGTTGACATTATCGAAGGCTTTAAATATATCCACAAGGCAGGTACATAAAAGCTGTTTTCTATTGATGATATATTTCTCAGCAATTATTGAGAGCATGACTAAGTTATCTGTGGTTCTAGATTTAGCTCTGAAACCAGTTTGATTGAAAGCAATTCATTCTTCACTTTCTGCCCAGTCTTCCAGCTCTGCCAGTAGCAAGCTGGCAAATATTTTTTGAGTCTACATCCAAAAACGCAATGATACGAAAGGTGTTGGCGTGGAATACATGCCTTTCTTGTAAATAGGATGGAAAATTGGGCTACGACATGGGTCAGGAACTACCTTCTCAGATGTACAGAAATTAAAGAAGGATTGAAAACGTGCACACCAAAAATCACAGTCTTGTTTATAGATAGCTGTAGGAAGTCCATTTGGGCCAGGTGTGCCATACCCTCCACATCTCTCAACTTTTTTTTCGATTTCACTCCAAGAGAAGGACAAATAAGTTGCACAGTGGTCCTTGTGTCATGGGAGAGGACTTAGGACCACGCTTTTATATAAAGATTCAATATGCCTCACCCATGTTTCTGCAGTGATGTTGCCTGTAGTGGCAACTGGATCTCCATCCAGTTGGTTAATTAGAGACCAAAGAGATTTACCATAATTTCTTTTGCAACCATGCACAATGTCTATCCAATCCTGTTAGGTTTGGGATCTTTTTGTTGACCAGACTGGCTTTTTGTATACTTTATGTAGCTCACAGAATTCTTCACACTGCAACACAGGATTAGGATGGGTATTTATGGCCTTCATTTCAATTGCCACAGATCGTTGTTGAAGCTTTAATGATTTTGAGTACCATTTTTCGTTTCTCCTTGGTTGACACCTCTGCAGGGGCCATTTAATAGATTTCAAGAAACACGTTTAAAGTTCATCTTGATTCATGTGCCATGATCTAATTATGTCTTCAAGGTTCCAGTTTAAAGCACGAGTTCACACTATGCAGCTCTGGGCAACAAGCCTGCTTAATCTCCACAACGGCCCCCCGCGGCGGGATGCCTGGCTTTCACCTTGGGGATGCCCAGTACGGGTTATCTTACAGGGAAAAACCAGGACGGGTTCCCAATGCAAGCGCCAAGATGCCCGTAGGGTGATAGTTGCGCTCTATAAGTACTCCAATCAATCAATCAATCAATGTTGTAGTAGTCTGCTTTCACTCCCCATAAAAGGCAGATGTGGGGGGTGTTCCACCTGACCATTAGCTAATGGCAGCTCTCCAAGAAGGACTACTACTCTGTTGTCTTACTGGCCTGCAGTCCTGCTGCCCTTCTGCCTGAGTGAAGCACTGGACCTGCAGCTTGAACCCAAGGCCACCAGCGTGACTCCGGGGGCCAGATGGCTGGCCTTTTAATCAGAATCCTCAGGGATATAACAGGCTTCAAAGCAAAAACCAAAGGAAATGATGGACGGAGTGTTGAACATTGCAAGCACTCACCCTCAGTCAACTGATCTGGGTTTAATCCATCACCGTTCTATAGCCCAATCTGCCACCCCAGTTCAGACATGGCCATATGCAAATAAGTCTGACCCTGTGCCTCATGGGAACAGTCCAGCCCGAACTGCCAAGCCATGTCTTCCCTGGACCGGAAACGAGCTTCCTAACACCGGTTTCTGGCATTTCAGCCGTCTTCAGCGAGGCTTGCTTGAATCCAGTGGCAAAGTGAGCAAGGGACTCACGTCTGAGCATACCCTGCCAAATTATGGCGAACAAAGCAAAAACCAAAGGAAATGATGGACTGAGTGTTGAACATTGCAAGCACTCACCCCCAGTCAACTGATCTGGGTTTAATCCATTACCGTTCTTTAGCCCACTCTGCCACCCCAGTTCAGACATGCCCATATGCAAATCAGTCTGACCCTGTGTCTCATGGGAACAGTCCAGCCTGAACTGCCAAGCCATGTCTTCCCTGGATCGGAAACAAGCTTCCTAGGACCGGTTTCTGGCATTTCAGCCGTCTTCAGCCAGGCGTGCTTGAATCCAGTGGCAAAGTGAGCAAGGGACTCACGTCTGAGCATACCCTCCCAACTTATGACGAACAAAGCAAAAACCAAAGGAAATGATGGACGGAGTGTTGAACATTGCAAGCACTCACCCCCAGTCAACTGATCTGGGTTTAATCCATCACCGTTCTTTAGCCCACTCTGACACCCCAGTTCAGACATGGCCATATGCAAATCAGTCTGACCCTGTGCCTCATGGGAACAGTCCAGCCCGAACTGCCAAACCATGTCTTCACTGGACCGGAAACAAGCTTCCTAGGACCGGTTTCTGGCATGTCAGCCGTCTTCAGCCAGGCTTGCTTGAATCCAGTGGCAAAGTGAGCAAGGGACTCATGTCTGAGCATACCCTGCCAACTTATGGCGAACAAAGCAAAAACCAAAGGAAATGATGGACGGAGTGTTGAACATTGCAAGCACTCACCCCCAGTCAACTGATCTGGGTTTAATCCATCACTGTTCTTTAGCCCACTCTGCCACCCCAGTTCAGACATGGCCATATGCAAATCAGTCTGACCCTGTGCCTCATGGGTACAGTCCAGCCCGAACTGCTAAGCCATGTCCTCCCTGGACCGGAAACAAGCTTCCTAGGACCGGTTTCTGGCATAACAGGCTTCAACCATCTTGAACCCCACACCTGGACACTGTCTGCTGTGAGTCTTTTTCCCCAAGAGGAGCCACCCTAGTCCTGGACCCTTGGAAGTGAAACTGTAGGTGCTCTGCAAGCCCAGCTGTGGTCCCAGCAGAAGCAACACACTGTGATGCTTCACCTCCTACACCTCTGCATCAGAACTGCAGCTTGATGCATCACTCACAAAACTCCAAATCGGATCCTCAATGCGACCCATCCTCGATGAAGGACTTCACATCACAGCCTGCAGCCTACTTGGACCTGCCGTTGCATTATGCATCCTTGGCACAGTGCTTCAAATCACATTGATGGCATCCTTGATGATGTCACAGCACTCTGCATCACTGCTTAGCATCCAGAAACTACCACTGCACGATTCATCTCCACACCAGGACCTTGCATTGTCTTAGCTTCGTGACACTTTCTCAACGCGGGATCTCGCAACCCTCCACAACCAGGATTTAATGTACTCTTGTTCTTATGACTTAACTTAGTTCCTGTATCCGGTCCATGCCCCATTGCAGCTGGCCTGAACTTGTGACTTCATCCTGATCTGGCACGATCAGGTAACCACAGTTAGCGTTTTGTGCTTTTAGGCTCTATTTTCACTTAAATCTGTAAAATTGCATATCTCCGGTCCTACTGATTGATTGGATATTTGTGGTTTTGGTCTCAAATAAAAGTTTTTAATTACACTCTATTTTTTTAAATGAGTGTTGGATTTTTCTTGTGTTTTGTTTTCACTTTATAACTGTCTGAAGTGCTGCATACATAGTTTACACATTGCCTCCAAGTTAGGCCTGACTGCTTTGTGGCAACCAACTAGAGGGTTAAGTGCAAGGTAGTTTAGGGTTTTCGTGTGTTTCAACCTGCCAGAGATTGTGATTCCAACGTGAGTAGGGTTTTACTCCCCTCAACCAGTAATCCTATTTTTTACACTACCTCAGAAACAGAAAAGAGAAAAAATGCATTTTAAATAATGCAACTGTTATGGATTGCTTCAAAGAAAACTACTAAACACACTGCAAAGGTGCATGAGGAGAATGCTTTAAGATGAAAGACAGAGATATGAATACACGGAGGTGAGCGTGCTAATGTGAGAGTGCTCCTACAAATTCTCACATTGAGGGGCCGATTCCGATAACCGGTTGGACAGCTGTACGTAGCCTTACCAAGCGACCAACACGTACCCGGAGTCGGTCCGTCCTGTAGAGTAAGTTCGATGCGCATAACTCCCAAAAACACGACCGACACGTAGGCTGTGATTCAAGCTCCATTCTCCGTCCGAGCCGTAACTCCTAACGATGAACCGAGTTGCCCGGAAGCAGTATCCATAGCAGTTTCCGGCATGACAAGTACGATAAGTACTTCCTACGCGCCGGACGTGTCGCCACGTACGGCACGTCACAGCATCCGGAAAACAAGCATATGAGCTACAATTCGCGCCACAACTCAATACATGGCTACGAGATGGACCAGCTTGCAGCGGGTACGAGACGGAGCAACAAGCAGCGTGTACGACACGAACACATCATGAATCCCATCGTGCAGGTCATACCAGTACTCTACATCTATGACCGGCTCAGAAACCGACGCCGACGGCGCAGGCGGTAAGTCAGACACCTACCACATAAACAAACGACACGTACCCGCAAAATGGCACACACACACAGGGGATCCACATCCTGGCCACTAACAACAGCCCACCATAGGGGTTGCATGGCCAGCACCACTAACACCCCCACCCATAGGGGACCTGTTGTCCATCACTACTGCCACTCCCAGCCATAGGGCCAATGTTGCCCATCACCCCTGCCACCCCCACTCACAGGGGACCTGTTGCTCATTACCCCTGCCACCCCCACCCATAGGGACTATGTTGCCCATCACTACTGCCACCCCCACCCATAGGGGACCAGTTGCCCATCACTACTGCCACCCCCAGCCATAGGGCCTATGTTGTCCATCACCCCTGCCACCCACACCCAGAGGGCATATGTTACCCATCACTACTGCCACCCCCAGCCATAGGGCTTATGTTGCCCATCACTACTGCCACCCACACCCATAGGGCTGATGCTGCCCATCACTTCTGCCACCCCCAGCCATAGAGACTATGTTGCCCATCACTACTGCCACCCCTAGCCAAAGGGCTTATATTGCCCATCACTACTGCCACCCACACCCATAGGGCTGATGTTGCCCATCACTACTGCCACCCCCACCCATAGAGACTATGTTGCCCATCACTACTGCCACCCCCAGCCATAGCCCTATGTTGCCCATCACCCCTGCCACCCCCAGCCATAGGGCTTATGTTGCCCTTTACTCCTGCCACCCCCACCCATAGGGACTATGTTGCCCATCTCTACTGCCACCCCCAGCCATAGGGCTTATGTTGCCCATCACCCCTGCCACCCCTAGCCATAGGGTGTATGTTGCCCAACACTACTGCCACCCCCAGCCATAGGGCAAATGTTGCCCATCACCCCTGCCACCCCCACTCACGGGGACCTGTTGCCCATCACCCCTGCCACCCCCACTCACAGGGGACCTGTTGTCCATCACCCCTGCCACCCCCAACCATAGGGCCCGATTCACAGAACTAACTTAAGACAAAATCCTAAACTTACTACCATTTTGGTATTCACAGAAGGCACTTACTCATTTTGGTATTCACAGAAGGCACTTACTCATTTTGGTATTCACAGAAGTTAGGAGTCCTAACTTTAGGACTCCTAAATGCCTTCTGTGAATACCGAAAGTCTTAAAATTAGGATTTTTCTCAGTTTAGTAGTAGTATAGTTAGGACTCCTAACTTTAGGACTCCTAAATGCCTTCTGTGAATACAGAAAGTCTTAAAATTAGGATTTTTCTCAATTTAGTAGTCCTAAGTTTAGGACTCCTAACTTTAGGACTCCTAAATGCCTTCTGTGAATACCGAAAGTCATAAAATTAGGATTTTTCTCAGTTTAGTAGTAGTATAGTTAGGACTCCTAACTTTAGGACTCCTAAATGCCTTCTGTGAATACCGAAAGTCTTAAAATTAGGATTGTTCTCAATTTAGTAGTCCTAAATTTAGGACTCCTAACTTTAGGACTCCTAAAGGCCTTCTGTGAATACCGAAAGCCTTAAAATTAGGATTTTTCTCAGTTTAGTAGTTTTAAAGTTAGGAGTCCTAACCTTAGGACTCCTAAACTGAGAAAAATCCTAATTTTAAGGCTTTCGGTATTCACAGAAAGCATTTAGGAGTCCTAAAGTTAGGAGTCCTAAATTTAGGACTACTAAATTGAGAAAAATCCTAATTTTAAGACTTTCGGTATTCACAGAAGGCATTTAGGAGTCCTAAAGTTAGGAGTCCTAACTATACTACTACTAAACTGAGAAAAATCCTAATTTTAAGACTTTCGGTATTCACAGAAGGCATTTAGGAGTCCTAAAGTTAGGACTCCTAACTTCTGTGAATACCGAAATGAGTAAGTGCCTTCTGTGAATACCAAAATGAGTAAGTGCCTTCTGTGAATACCAAAATGGTAGTAAGTTTAGGATTTTGTCTTAAGTTAGTTCTGTGAATCGGGCCCCTAGTGCTTATGTTGCACATCACTCCTCCCACCCCCACCCATAGGGACTATGTTGCCCATCACTACTGCCACCCCCAGCCGTAGGGCTTATGTTGCCCATCACCCCTGCCACCCCCAGCCATAGGGTTTATGTTGCCCATCGCTACTGCCAACCCCAGCCATAGGGCCAATGTTGCCCATCACCCCTGCCACCCCCACTCACAGGGGACCTGTTGCCCATCACCCCTGCCACCT
This sequence comes from Triturus cristatus, assembly GCF_964204655.1. Taxonomy (NCBI): domain Eukaryota; kingdom Metazoa; phylum Chordata; class Amphibia; order Caudata; family Salamandridae; genus Triturus; species Triturus cristatus. The sequence continues at coordinate 593,781,112 of NC_140582.1, forward strand.
CCACTCACAGGGGACCTGTTGCCCATCACCCCTGCCACCCCCACTCACAGGGGACCTGTTGCCCATCACCCCTGCCACCCCCAGCCATAGGGCTTATGTTGCCCATCACTCCTGCCACCCCCACCCATAGGGACTATGTTGCCCATCACTACTGCCACCCCCAGCCATAGGGCTTATGTTGCCCATCACCCCTGCCACCCCCACTCACAGGGGACCTGTTGCCCATCACCCCTGCCACCCCCAGCCATAGGGCTTATGTTGCCCATCACTCCTGCCACCCCCACCCATAGGGACTATGTTGCCCATCACTACTGCCACCCCCAGCCATAGGGCTTATGTTGCCTATCACCCCTGCCACCCCCAGCCATAGGGCTTATGTTATCCATCACTACTGCCACCCCCAGCCATAGGGCCAATGTTGCCCATTACCCCTGCCACCCCCACTCACAGGGAACCTGTTGCCTATCACCCCTGCCACCCCCACTCACAGGGGACCTGTTGCCCATCACCCCTGCCACCCCCAGCCATAGGGCTTATGTTGCCCATCACTCCTGCCACCCCCACCCATAGGGACCATGTTGCCCATAACTACTGCCACCCCCAGCCATAGGGCTTATGTTGCCCATCACTTCTGCCACCCACACCCAGAGGGCTGATGTTGCCCATCACTCCTGCCAACCCCACCCATAGGGACTATGTTGCCCATCACTACTGTCCCCCCACCCATAGGGGACCTATTGCCCATCACCCCTGCCACCCCCAGCCATAGGATGGGTGATGCGCAACACATCCAGCATACTCCAACATCAGGTATCTCTGCAAAATACATCCTCCCTAACATCATGTCAACAGTGTGTAGTGACAAATGCCCACAACAGTGATTATGGCTACGAACATACAATATAAGTAACAGCACATGTGTGACCAACACATGTGCTATACATACACTAGGCAAGCATCACCATAGCACTGTGGCAATGTAAAAAGAACACCCCCTCACTGTGTAGAACAGAAGTTAAGTGTGGGCTTCTAAAATGCAGCAGATGTTGAGCATTGTGGTGATGGGGACTAAACCCCCCTCATCACAGTGACCAAAAGGTAGGTGTCATCATGGTCAAAGCTGCAAATAGCAAACAGCATGTATGATCCCTGCTCCCAACACATCAAACACTTCTGGGGCAAATTAGTGGTTGTGTCCCATACACACAGAGATGTCTTGAGGCTAACAGTGCTGTGAAAACATAACACACCCTCGGCCATGTGCAGACAAGCACCACACATGGGGCTGACAATGCAGACAGTGTACAATGACACAACACCAGAAGTGACCATCACAAAACATGCACACATCTCGAAAATAGACACACCAATCAAAACAACATGTGTAGACTGTAGGTGTCAGCTCCCAAACTCACATTCCATGCCAGCAATGGCACCTAACAACCAGGATGAATGTGCACAATGATGTGATGTGACTCACAGGGACAGCATGCAAAATCACAGAAACAGCATCCAGACAAAGGCCCAGAACAGCAATACCAATGCACTGGTGCAGATGCACATACACAAACAGGCAAACTCACACTGCACATCTGACACAGCATGTGTGTGTGTGTCACAGTATCTCCAGGCTTCTACACAACACATGAGGGGGGCTGAACCACAGTGACACAGATGTGGACACAGTGCCATACAAAAGTAAACCATCATTGGGACACCCTCAGTGGGCAATCAGGCATTGGAAGATGAGAGGGAGCACAACAGACACATGTGACACAAGCTGGAATAAACATCAACTAACACAGCAAGAGACTGACACACAACACCACTACCCCCAGGGAACAGACATTGGGCTGACACAAGCATGCATGACACCTCCATGGTGATGCTAAAGGCAGATGTCGTACAAACTGGGAAACCCAGACATGTGTCCTGTGCCACAAACGTACATCACACATAGACGAACACAAATCACTCAGCATGGCCCCTCATCCATGGACAAACGGGAGCTAGGGGACTATCCATGCAAACATTCACATCAGTCCACCCTCAACACCACACACCCAGAAGTGCAACAATGTGTTTTTGTGAAGCCCACATGGACAGGTGACATTGCATATGCACCCATGACAGACACAGGAACGTTGGGAGAAATTAAGGTGCACAGACACATCACACAAGGACAGTTTACAACATTGGGGAATGACAGACATACTGCACAGTATGCGGTACGTGGCCATGGCCTCAAAGATCACGTAACCTTCAGAATCCCTGCCACAGTCCCAGGACCACAAGGCACACATGCTGACACCTGCCATGAACCCGACAAGTGGGAGCAGTCACACACACATACAAATGTCTTAATCACTGAAAACTACCACCTAGGGACAACTACATGATTTAGCAAATAAACAGGTGCCTTGAGGAACCCTGACTGCATCCCATCTGTGTCTGACAACATCATCACCACTCAGAACTGACAAATCCCAATGATGAAACACCAATTAACAGTAGTGTGTCATGCACCCATACATCTGGTAGCCCATTGGAAAAGTAGTGGGATGAACCCAGTACCACTCAGCAAGCATCAACAACAGGAACATATCAATGGAACACTGTCTGTGTATGAACAGGGATGTGGACACACACCCATGCCCATACAACACACACCATGGGCCCAGGCCATGTCACTGAACACCACACTTACTTGAGGGGACCCAACTCCTGTGGGAGCCCAGCTGTGCCAAACATATTCACCGCAAGTCCCACTCATGTCTGCAGAACACTTGGTCAGTCAGCCATCAGTTACCACACAATGAAGGCTCTGGTCACAACAGCCTGGGTATGTGAGTCTCCCCTAAGTCATCTGCACATACCCAAAACATATGTCTAGCAAGTTGCACAGAGGACCCAGTTGCTCCTATTACAATGATGCCCACACCTGTAGATCCAGTGTTGATGAGCACAAAGTATGTGGAAATGACAAATTGGTCAATGGGAAGTACATCATATGTGCAGGGGTGCAAGCCAGAGATGTGACCATGCAAATGAAATGCTCACAGAGATGTCCACAAATAGTTGATTCTGACACACCCAGGTAACTGCAAAGGATGACATGGATACCCACCAGAATAGGATATATATCTCATGGACCACAGGGAGTACCTCACAGCAACACATCAGAACTCACCATTGTAAAAAAGCATCACAGGTGCAAGGGCATGTTAAACATCATCAACATAATGTACAGCTAAATCTAGTTCACAGGGAGAAAGAAAAAAGCTTTATTCAGCATTTTAAAAGTTAAACGTCTGTGCAAACAAAAGGCCAATGGCCAGTCCATGTCCAAATGCCAAGGAGGGAATTAGAGTGACAACTCTCACACCTTGCTTGCCTGCACTGCTAAGGACCGGGGTCATCCCCTCGGAGGGGCATACATGGGGGCAGGCCAGGCACCGCAGGGACAGGATCAGGGTGCAGCAGAAGGAGGCAGTGAAGAGGTGGGGGGTGCAGGCGAGAACACTTGCAACTGCAGTGGAGCTGACTGAAGTGGTGGGTGCTGTCACAACTGTGGGGCACAAGTCAGATGGTGGGGGTGCCGGCACAACTCCAGTGGGCAGGTCAGATGGAGTGGATTGGCTCACCACTGCAGTGCCCGAGTCAGACAGGGTGGTCGTGGACTCCAAAGCAGTGCCTACATCCATGGGAGCAGAATGGGGGACAGGTGAGGTCGGCAGAGCAGGGGGGGACACGGTCCCCACATCAGTGGCACTAACTGTCTGACCAGGTGTAGAGGAGCAAGTGCTTAGGGGGGATGGCCTTAGCATTCTGGGGATGGTGGATCTGTGGGTGGGGGAACCCGGGGCAGGGAGTGGCAGGGGAACCTCTGGAGTGGTGGTCTGGGGAATGGAGGATGGAGACTTTGCCTTGGAGCTGCGTGATGGCGGGGGGGGGTCTTGCTCTTCTTGCCCAGAGGGGACTTGCGGGTGGGGGTCTCTGTCTGACAGCGCCTGGGGGAGGTTGTCCGGGTGTGAGGGGCACTCACCTCTGTGTGTGGGGACTTCCTCTTCCCCTTGTAATCAGGATCTGCAGGGTTGGTGGGGAAGAGGCCAAGGTCACCGAGGAAGAGCTTCTGGGGGCATGGGGTTGCAGGTGAGGCAAGGGAAGGGGGCTGAGAGGGAGAGGTCTCAGAGGACAGCGGCGTGGTTGTGGATGACTGTGTGTCTGTCTGCAAACCAGTCCCTGTGAGTGTGGAATCAGTCCCCTGCGCTTGCTTGTGTGCATGTCTAGACCTTGGTTTGGGGGTTTCTGTGCTTGGGACAGGTAGGGTGCTAGGAATCGTGGGTGGTGCAGGGGTAGGAGGGGTGGAGGACTGTTGGAGGAGGGACACTGCTGCCATCAGGGAGGAGGCCACGGACTGATTGATCCTCTGTAGAGCAGACATGCCCGAGGAAATGCCCTCCATGAATGACACCAGTTGTGTCAACAGACCTGTGTGTGCATGGAGGACCTTCAGCATTGATGTCTGCCCTACATGGATCTGTCGAAGTAAGTCCACAGACTCCTCACTCAGGGCAGCAGGGGACACAGGGGCAGGGGGTGTGGTGCCTGGCACAAAGGAGACATGCTCACAAACATGGGAGCCCTTTGGGACCTCTGGGATGGGAGCCGATGGGAGGGGGTGGTGGTGGTGGTGACGGTGGCGGGGACAGCCTCACTAGCTGGGGTTAGGTGGCCGCTGACACCCGCCTCCACAAGAGAGTCATCCTCAGAGCTGCTGTGGCCCTCAGCTGGGGGAGATAGTGCTGACGACTCCTCTGTGTGGCTCCACTCGCCCTCTGTGCCACTGGGTCTACCCTACTCCTCTCCTTCTGTCCCTGTAAGTCTCTGTGGCTCCTCCTGGTCCGTGGAGCTGTCCCTTCCTGTGGCCGTGGATGTATCTGGATAGGAATAGGAAGTAAGAGAACAACATCAGTCACCTGCACCGACTGCACACACCACAGTGAGTACATCACATCACAGGGCAAGCCCTGGCATCATCAGCTGAACACAACTCAAAGTGCCAACACTGTTTAGGATAAGACAATTGTCATTCTCAATAGGCCTGGGCTAAAATTTCGTTCCGTTCGTGGAAATTGCGATAATTTGACAGTCCGCGGAAAGCGCGAAAATGTCAAAATTTCCGCATTCCGCAGCTTGGCGATAATTGCTCGTGCTGTAAAATATTACTTTCTCGTGCGCGCGATCGCCTTACCTGAATCCCTGCGTTCGCCGACAAGTTTTCTTGATCCGGTCGCGTTCTCCATGAGATGTTGTATTGTTTTTAGCCATTCGCGCCCGCAGTGACATCATGCGTCACGCGATCATGTCTTTCTTCTCGCGATCATGCACCGCAAGACAACTGAAAACAAGATGGCCGCGCCCATGAGCAACCACATGGGTAAGTTGGCGAGCCGCAACCATGTAGAAAATCTCGCGAACATGCGGGAAAAAAACTTCCGCATCTTCGCGATATTTCCGCGTGTTTGCGATAATTTTTAACATTTTCGCGATAATTTGTGAAAGTGGATTTCGCAAATTCCGCCCACCCCTACTTCTCAACAGCAACCATGGCACACATATCCCTCCTTGACTTTCACACATATGTCTGTTACCTGTTGGATGCTAACACCTCAATGTGCCAACATGCACCACCCACACATTAGTTGTACATGCAAGTGAACATGTAGGAGTATGTCACTATACACACAGCACATCTCTAGCTACTGACTCAGTACAGGTCTCCGGATGAAGGGATGGGCAGAGACTCATTTCACATGCTTGGGATGCATGCCAGCAACACACACTATGATGTACTCATGTCCTGATGGGCAATGCCACAATGGGGTGCATGGTGCACACTTGAACACAATGCAGGCTCACTCATAGCAAGTTAAATGCCATGGCACTGGGATGCCCTGAAAGTCAGTCAACGCTTTCTCCTGTCACAGGGGCAGTGCATCCAGACAACAACAATATGCACTGACTCACAATCCTAGCTCAGGGGTAAAGCTAGCTCTGCAGATGACCGGCACACTTGCCCATCCCATGCAAACAACATATCCAGGACCCAGAAGACCCCACATCATGCAAATCATACATATGAGTCTCTGCAAACACAAATCCCTGTACATTAACACATCACAGTCTGCTGCATGAAGGACACAGTTGCATACACCATTGTGCACTGTCAGATGATCACACACCTATATGTCACACAGGTCTTGTCTCTCACAGTCACATCGCAGATGTCATGCTGACCCTATGAATCATGGACACCCCAGTTGTAAGTAACAACAAGCCACACCCTAATGATACAGAGGCAGACACCTGAGGACACATGTCACTAAACACAACCTGCAATTTCATACACAGGAGTGGGATTACAGAGTGTTTCTAAATGCCATTGAAGAGGCATGACTGGCCAGGTCTACGTGAAACAGAGTTTGGCCCTGGACAGTAGTCAGGTGGCTAAGCAAGTGTGACATACTTGATATACATACTCCTGAGGCCCAAAAATTGAAGTACCCTGCTGCATGGGTTTGTTTGGAATACCCCAGACACATGTTGCGAGTCAGACCAGCAATTGGTACACATCTCAAGGGCAAACACAGATCACATATCAGATCTCAGGCATTGTGTAAACAATTGACCCACCCATGAAACACACAACAGAGTCACGGGAACTGATGCTGACCGGTAGCTTAAGCGTAGCTGTCTGCAGGGACACAGTGCCCTAGTGACACAAGTAACAGACTGGAGGGGCAACACCTGTGGAACAGATGAGGAGGGTGCATCACACAATTGAGGGACCTGAGTTTTGGACTACAAGACCTACGTAATGTGGAAGTGTGACCAGGACAAAATACTGCTATTAGCATGTCAGACATAGTACACAGATCAGACATGGACTCACCCCCTTCCAGCTGCTGTCTGACCTTCAGCTGCCAATCCAGGTCCGGGAAGACGACCGCCAGGATACGGAGCATGTGGGGAGTCAGGGTCCGGTGTCCAGCCCTCCTGCGTGGAGGTGACAGCTTCAGCTGGACTCTAGCTATCCTCCAGGTCCAGCCCCAAAGGTCCTGCCACCTCTTCTGGCAGTTGCGGATCCGGCGCTTGTAGACCCCCACAGAACAAACAGCCCGGGCGATGGTCAGCCAGATCTCCTGCTTCTGGTGGGCATCAACCTGTGAGGAGGACAAAGTAAAAAGTACATTAACACACATGCCCCAGATTTGTGCAGTACACATTTGGATATACATGTCATCATCACAAAGGGAAATTAATTACTTAGGTAGTGCAACCATGGGGAAGGAAAAATCATTTGCATGTCTGACATGTTAACAATGCCTGGATAGTTTAAGCTCGCAATAATGCACTTTAGCAGCAGGAAAACTATTCATTACATGTACCTACACACTTTGGGGGATGAAAGTAGTCAGTGAGAAAGATTGCCACTGGTGTACACACTGCTAGTACTGCTAGTCAGACAAGATGCATAATTAGGAAGGCAGTGGACTTCACACTCACCTGCTCTCCTGGTCTCCCATAGAGCTTGCTATAATCTGGAAGGAGCCCATCCAGCAGGGCCTGGTTCTCCTCCTCAGTGAAGGCTGGGGCCCTTTCCAAAGTACGTGCCATAGCAGTAGACAGAGGATGCAGAGACTGCAGCAGTGGTAGCAGGGATGAGGTCCAGTAGCATAAAGTGCAGGCAAGTGAGCTCCCTGGGGACCAGCCAGCCTTATAAATGTGCTGCAGAGGCAGACTCTGTGCCATGTGTCCCAAGTGATAGGTCCAACACGGTTGCATTCTATGAATCCGGCCAATCTATTTAAGAGTACGACTCGTACACGCCTTCCGCATCGTTCAAATCTTCACCTTCATGGAACACTTGAAATTGCAACATTGTTGTAGGCATCCAACTGAATTTCCAGTGCACAACTCGTACAAGTTTTGATTCCGCATCTGTCTCCATGACAGTCTGGAGCCAATGGGTGCGCCTGGCTCGTTCAACTGACTGTACAACGTGTATTTTGAATATACAGATGCACCCGTCTCCATACGTTTCAATGGCCAAGGCGTACGCCTGTCTCGGACCATGCCTGTCCGACGCGTATGCATGATAGTCACCCGCGTCGGACCTCATTGCATTCGGTGACAAAGCGTACGCATGGCTCGGACATGACCCGTGCAATGCGTACGCATTGTCACCCGCGTCGGACCTCATTGCATTCAATGACAAAGCGTAGGCATGGCTCGGACATGACCCGTGCAATGCGTTCGCATTGTCACCCACATCGGACCTCATTGCATTCAATGACAAAGCGTACGCACGGCTCGGACATGACCCGTGCAATGCGTACGCATTGTCACCCGTGTCGGACCTCATTAGTGTGACTATTACATGGATGCAACACACATATACTGTCCAAGGACACCTGTGCACACCTCCCACACTACAGCATTGGCCACACAGTGTCCCATGGCATGTAAGGCTGCATTCCCTGGGTGTTTGGGGGGGCCACATCTGGTTTTTGGGCTGGCACTTTGTGCAGCCACTCCCAGGCTGTACATGTGTACATGGGGGCAGAATCCTTTGTGTGTTGTGCACATTGCCACTGTGATATGCAGTTGGACAGTAATGGGCATGAGTCATGGCCACAGTGTCAGGTTGGATATGTTTAGGACAGGTCACATACACCTTGAGTCCTGGGGGTGATGGCATGTATGTCACAGTGAGAACTGTAGCCACAATACTGATATGCACATGTGCACACACAGTCTGTGTGCATGTTGTGTCTCAGATGTTGCTGATCAAATGTTCCCAATGGGTGACAGTCTCCATATCCATGTTGCATATGCATCAACCTCGATGAGGTGTGTGTCTAAGAGATGTAAATGTAGGGCCGGCAGGAACAACAGTGGCCACTACCTGTGGGACTTACGCTTGCCTTGTGGTGTGTACGTGCTATGCCATGTCCATTGCTGTGTTGATGTGGAAATACAGGAAGCCTGGGTTTCTGCATGGCAAAGATCTGTGATGCCTGGGAGACCTGAGGCCTCAAGTGTCACTGTGGTGTGTGTTTGGAACGTTGCAGCAGCATATGGGTTGGGTGACACAGCCAGATGATTGGCCATTGCACTACATGGGACTCATGTGGACATGTGGAATTGAGATGTGAGGTGGTAGTATTGTAGGTGACATATGTGTCCATCACCAACAGCACACACCTCAGTACACTGTGTAATGTTATGGACTAGCATGTGATATTGATCATGGTCATGGCCACATGGGTAGATGTACTGACAATCTTCCTTTGTGCATCTCTGTACTGCAGGGCACCAGCTGTCCATCGGCCATTCCCAGACCTTGCAACCATGCATGAACACGACTGCATCAGATGGTACTGCTTCACCCGGTCACTGAATGCGGAGTTGGCGGAGCAGTTGGCGCCACATCTGCTACCTGGCCGGACATACCCTACAGCACTGACCCCAGAGGTGAAGGTGATGGCAGCCCTGCACTTCTTTGCTACTGGTACCTTCCAGTACACTGTGGCTACTGCTGGTGGGATGTCGCAAACGATGTTTAGTTGGGTGCTACGCGATGTCTTGGAGGGGATGGTACAATTCCTCGACCTGTATATCAAGTTCCTGATCCCAGCGGAACTCCCTGAAGTAAAGGATGCCTTTTATACACTGGGGAGGATGCCGAACGTCAGCGGACCTATTGATGGGACACATGTTGCTCTGATACCACCACAGGCACATGAGCAGGCATACCGGAACAGGAAGCACTACCATTCGATCAATGCTCTGGTGGTCTGTCTTGCTGACATATCGATCACACATGTGTGTGGACGGTTCCCTGGTTCTGCGCACGATGCCTACATTATGAGGAGTAGTCACATTGCAACGCTGATGTCACAGATGTCAGCTCAGCATGCCTGGCTTGTAGGTGTGTACTGACTGTTTCTCATTGTGTGTGTTTGTCAATGTTGTATTCCGCACTCCTACAAAACTCAGCTACTTGTTCATTTTTGTGTGTGTAAGTGACTCTGGATACCCCAACATGCCGTGGTTGCTGACACCCCTCCGGAACCCTATGACACCAGCCGAGACGAGCTACAATGAGGCACATGGTCAGACCAGGAGGGTGATTGAGCTGACATTCAGCCTCCTGAAAAGCCGCTTTCGCTGCCTGGACAAGACCGGAGGGCCCCTCCCATATGAGCCTGCAAAGGTGTGCAAAATAATCCTTGTCTGCTGCATGCTACACAACATGGTGGTGCGGAAGGAGATGCCTCTCATCCAGGATGACGATGACCAACGTCCGGCACCTATGGAGGATCCCGGCCTGGGCCAAGATGCCAGTTATGATGAAGATGATGGTGACATCCACTCACAGCTCATCAACAACTTCTTCACCTGAATGTGAGTTTCCAGGGTTGTTATATGAATGTATGGAGGTAGCCTGGAATGTGTTGTGCCAGCTCTGTTGCTGTCTGAGTGTGTCTGTGTGCCACTTGACTGGATGCGTGCTGTGATGTGTCCATTCAGCTGGTGTGTACTCCACAATAGAGTAGTACTGCTAACTAGTGTTTGAGTAGGGGTCTTGCAACATGTTTTATGCATGTGTATTGCATTTCTCTCCTGTTCTTATGTGCTTTTGACTGTATCTTGTCTGTCCTTCCCAGGGTACTTTGCCTGTTGTGTGGTCAACACTGACCCCTAACACCCAGAAGCAAACACCAGTGTGGAAGTTGACAATTCCCATAAACTGATGTACCACACATCCCTGGACTTCCATTCTCCAACACATTGAGAGCGTGTGTCCACTGTTACGTACAATTACAGTGCAACTATTGTGGAATAAAAATGTGTTGCTGATGTGTAATGAAACTGTGCTACGCTTTGTTATGTGCGTTGTCTGTCTTCCCACATCTGAGTGACATCTGCTTATCTCACCTGTGGACTTGTTACCACTGACTGGGGTTGGTGTTGTGTCTGTGCATGCCAATGCGTTTCAGGTCAACATCATTGTGTGTGATGAGTAACATGGCCATGGTGAGTATGTTTTGTGTTGCCATAGTGGTGTGTCTCCCTCACATGTGTCACATCCCCATGACTCACCTTACTTTGGTCACATTGTTGCAGTATTTGGCATGCACTCTGTTGTGTAGCAGATCGACATCTCCCTGAACATGACAAGTTGGAATCACAACAGAGGCAAGTATGGTGTACTGGTGAGTTTATTTACAAACATGTGTGAGGGAAGTGCACAGGATGGTGCATGCTGTACATTGGTTTGGGAATCCAAAGTTCACATTGGAGTTGGAAGTGCTGGTAGATGAAATGTCCAGTGTAAAGTCCACAGTCATCTGATACATTGGCCCAACATATCATGTGGAGGGCTGTGTGCGATTGGACAAGGTGAACGGGCAGTGCACAAAGGACATTGTCCAGAACAGGTTTAGAGGCCCTGGGGGATGTGCTGGGTCATCTGCCTCTCACATGTCCTTCTTCGGATGACCCCTCTTCTTCTGGGGGGGATCCTCATGTGCAGGCCTCTGCGGTGCAGGGAACTCTCCGCCAGAGTCCTCCTCCCTCCCTGTGGCGCTGGCAGATGGTGTTACGACAGATGTTGTGGGCACACAGGAGGGTGTGGACATGTTGGTGTTGATCTGGCGGAGGCATTGTAGTATGTCCTGATGCACTGCAGTAATGTCATCCCACTTGGCCTCCATGCGGGCATGGTGGGAGACCTGCTCGTGTTGCATGTCCTTGAGGATCCCCAGTACCTGGCCAAATCCTCCGGTGCTATTCTGTTACGCATCTATGATGCGTGCCATGTGGGGTCATCATGCAGTCCAGACCCCTCTGCAAGGCGTGCCCTGTGCCTCCCACCCCTCCCAGCACCCCTCTCCACACGGGCAGGACCAGCGGCGGGATGCACAGGTGACACTGTGACCCCTTGGGTGGTGTTGCTGGTGGTGTTTGCTGTAGCTTCTGGGGGGTCCTGTGTCCCTGTGCTGCGGGTGTTGATTGGCCTTGGTCTGTCCGTGTTTGCGGGGGTGCCCTGTCGGTGTCCAGATGCTGGAGGCGTGGGTACAGGGGGGGCAGATGTTGATGCTGCTGGTGCTGCATGATGGCTCACACCGGATGGGCCAGGTTGGTCGTCGTCATCTGAAGCAGACAGTGAGAGAGTCAGACCAGAGAGCTCAGTGTCCACCAGAGTCTGGGACTGGGTATCCTAATCATTTGGTGCTGGGTGCCCAACACCACCTGTGTTTGGAAGAGACACACAATGTGATTTATGTTTCTACATGCATCGTTGGTTCACAAACATGACATTTTCTACTTTTTGAACAGATGCCTGCCTGTACACTGCTTTTCCCCAGCTTGTAACGGACAGAGTTTGATATTGTTGTTGGCCATTTCCCAGCATGGCCTTGTGCTCCCCACAACAGAGCCCAGTGTCAGACATATTGTCAGTCCCTTCACACTCCCTGTGAGGCAAGTATGGTTCAGTTTGATCTTGCTGGGCCATGTGGGTGGGTGTAGGTTGTCTGTGACTGCGAGTGCCATCATACTCTTGGCTACACCCCCCCTTCCCAGCATGGCCATACTTCCTCCCTCTTGACTCTGCTTCCCTGTGAGGGGGTGTGACAGCAATGGCAAGATGGCTGACTGTGAAGTCCTGATGTTTGTTGTTGGCCATTTCCCAGCATGGCCTTGTGCTCCCCACAACATAACCCAGTGTCAGACATCTTGTCAGTCCCTTCCCACTCCCTGTGAGGCAAGTATGGTTCAGTTTGATCTTGCTGGGCCATGTGGGTGGGTGTAGGTTGTCTGTGACTGCGAGTCCCATCACACTCTTAGCTACACCCCCTTCCCAGCATGCCCATACTTCCTCCCTCTTGACTCTGCTTCCCTGTGAGGGGGTGTGACAGCAATGGCAAGATAGCTGACTGTGACATCCTGGTGTTTGTTCGGCTACAAGTTCAAAGTGAGCCCCTGTGCTTCACACAGCAGCACCCAGTACGGGGTATCTTTTGCTGATATTTCAATGAGGTGTGTGTCAATGCATTGTACCCGGTGAGTTGTGTGGAGTTTGTGTTGAGGGGGGGTCTCCCCATGCTGATTAGTATGGTCAGGGCTGTCAGTCCTCCTTCCCATCATGAAACGTGCTTCCATTGTAGGGCGTGCAAGTTGTCTTTCAGGATGTCAGTCAGTGGTGTCCTGCTTCTGATTTGCACACAAGCCCTAGCGGGGCCTTGTGCTCCCCACAGCAGGAGCCAGTGTCAGCCATCTTGTCAGTCATTTTCCACTCCCTGTGGTGTGGGCATGTTTCTGAGAGGTCTTGATGGGCCAATCAGGAGGGGGAGCATTATCTGTGACTACAGGCCCCATCTTGCTTTTGGCTACACTTACTTCACCTGCATCCCCACTATTCCTTCCTGACAGTCAACTTCACTGTGAGGTGGTGTGTTTGTGGTCTCAAACTGTCTGGCAGGGTCTATTTGGCTTAGTGCCACTGGCTTGTTCTATTTGTTTGTAGGTTGGTGCATGTCATGACACAGTTCCCAGTCACTATGAGATGGCAGGTATTGTGTTTGTCTGACTGGCATACACATCTTGGGCTGATTATCTATTGGTTAGTGTAACTTTGCTTGCGGTGCATGGTTTCACTGTCCCCTTGCCAGACAATCTTGGGTATATTGTTTGTGTGCTCACCAGGCTCTTGGATGTCTGTTAGGCCATGGACGCTCTCTGGTGGTAAGATGTCCCGCACCTTCTCCTCCCAGGTCCTGAAGTAGACTAGTTTGGCAGGAGGGCCACCGCCGGTACACTGACCCTCCTGCGCACGTCATACCACCTGTTCTGGATGCCGTCCTTTGTGCGCCTTGCTGGTGCCTGGGCGTTCACCTTGTCCACAGTCCTCGCCCACATCTTGGTTTTCTGTGAGATGGGGGTCCCTTGGACCAAGTGAAAAACCATTAAAAAAAAAAACATTTAATATGTAGTTTATTGTAAAATAAATATATAAAAAATATAATAATAAATACATAACTTAGCATTTCAAAAAACGTACAAATTCACTGAAAAAAACATAGGTTTCACACACGTTATAGTTAGGAATTAGCATTTAAAAAACCTTGCAAATTCACTCAAAAAACCATAGGTTTCACACATGTTATAGTTAGGTGGACATTTCACTCGTAAAAAACCAATGAAATTCCCCCGTTATAGTTATTTCAGATAACTATAACTCGCGCGACCGCCACTCTATCAAAAGGATGATGTCATCAGTGATGTCATGAGTGATGCCACTGACCATGTCATGAGTGATGTCATATGTGACGTCATGAGCAGTGGATTGCCGGTGTGCGAGTTATAGTATATATAACATGTGTGAAACCTATGGTTTTTTAAGTGAATATATATCTTGGCCGGGCTTTGCTCCGCTACCCCCCCGTGTGTTTTTTTTGTGGCTGACGACGCTGTTAACGAGTGCCAGGAGGCGCATAAAGACCTGGTCGGGCCGAGGCCCTTGTGGAACCTTTCTGAAAACAATCTCCTTTGGCCGGGCTTTGCTCCGCTACCCCCCCTGTGTATTTTCTTTGTGGCTGGGCTACGCTTTGGTGTCCCTCCCTGCGAGTTCCTCCTTGTGGCCGGGCTTTGCTCTGCTCTTTGCTGAGACCAGGACTTCATTCCCCAGCAGCCCCGCTATCACCGAGGACGCCGACGACGCTGTTAACGAACTCCAGGAGGCGCATAAACACCTGGGCGGGGCCGAGGCCCTTGTGGAACCTTTCTGAAAACAATCTCCTTTGGCCGGGCTTTGCTCCGCTTCCACCCCCTGTGTGTTTTCTTTGTGGCTGGGCTACGCTTTGGTGTCCCACCCTGCGAGTTCCTCCTTGTGGCCAGGCTTTGCTCCGCTGCTTGCTGAGACCAGGACTTCATCCCCCAGCAGCCCCGCTATCACCGAGGACGCCGACGACGCTGTTAACGAGCGCCAGGAGGCGCATAAAGACCTGGGCGGGGCCGAGGCCCTTGTGGAACCTTTCTGAAAACAATCTCCTTTGGCCGGGCTTTGCTCCGCTACACCCCCTGTGTGTTTTCTTTGTGGCTGGGCTACGCTTCGCTGTCCCTCCCTGTGAGTTCCTCCTTGTGGCAGGGCTTTGCTCCGCTGCTTGCTGAGACCAGGACTTCATCCCCCAGCAGCCCCGCTATCACTGACGACGCTGATTATGCTGTTAACGAGCGCCAGGAGGCGCATAAAGACCTGGGCGGGGCCGAGGCCCTTGTGGAACCTTTCTGAAAACAATCTCCTTTGGCCGGGCTTTGCTCCGCTACCCCCCCTGTGTGTTTTCTTTGTGGCTGGGATACGCTTCGCTGTCCCTCCCTGCGAGTTCCTCCTTGTGGCCGGGCTTTGCTCCGCTGCTTGCTGAGACCAGGACTTCATCCCCCAGCAGCCCTGCTATCACCGAGGACGCCGACGGCGCTGTTAACAAGCACCAGGAGGCGCATAAAGACCTGGGCGGGGCCGAGGCCCTTGTGGAACCTTTCTGAAAACAATCTCCTTTGGCCGGGCTTTGCTCCGCTACCCTCCCTGTGTGTTTTCTTTGAGGCTGGGCTACGCTTTGGTGTCCCTCCCTGCGAGTTTCTCCTTGTGGCCGGGCTTTGCTCCGCTGCTTGCTGAGACCAGGACTTCATCCCCCAGCAGCCCCGCTATCACCGAGGACGCCGACGACGCTGTTAACGAGCACCAGGAGGCGCATAAAGACCTGGGCAGGGCCGAGGCCCTTGTGGAACCTTTCTGAAAACAATCTCCTTTGGCCGGGCTTTGCCCCGCTACCCCCCCTGTGTGTTTTCTTTGTGGCTGGGCTACGCTTTGGTGTCCCTCCCTGCGAGTTCCTCCTTGTGGCCGGGCTTTGCTCCGCTGCTTGCTGAGACCAGGACTTCATCCTCCAGCAGCCCCGCTATCACCGAGGACGACGACGACGCTGTTAATGAGCACTAGGAGGCGCATAAAGACCCGGGCGGGGCCGAGGCCCTTGTGGAACCTTTCTGAAAAAAATCTCCTTTGGCCGGGCTTTGATCCGCTACACCCCCCCTGTGTGTTTTCTTTGTGGCTGGGCTACGCTTCGCTGTCCCTCCCTGCGAGTTCCTCCTTTTGGCTGGGCTTTGCTCCGCTGCTTGCTGAGACCAGGACTTCATCCCCCAGCAGCCCCGCTATCACCGAGGACTCAGATGATGCTGTTAACGAGCGCCAGGAGGCGCATAAAGACCTGGGCGGGGCCGAGGCCCTTGTGGAACCTTTCTGAAAATAATCTCCTTTGGCCGGGCTTTGCTCCGCTACCCCCCCTGTGTGTTTTCTTTGTGGCTGGGCTACGCTTCGCTGTCCCTCCCTGCGAGTTCCTCCTTGTGGCCGGGCTTTGCTCCGCTGCTTGCTGAGACCAGGACTTCATCCCCAGCAGCCCGCTATCACCGAGGACGCCGACGACGCTGTTAACGAGTGCCAGGAGGCGCTTAAAGACCTGGGCGGGGCCGAGGCCCTTGTGGAACCTTTCTGAAAGCAATCTCCTTTGGCCGGGCTTTGCTCCGCTACCCCCCCTGTGTGTTTTCTTTGTGGCTGGGCTACGCTTCGCTGTCTCTCCCTGCGAGTTCCTCCTTGTGGCCGGGCTTTGCTCCGCTGCTTGCTGAGACCAGGACTTCATCCCCCAGCAGCCCCGCTATCACCGAGGACGCCGGCGAAGCTGTTTACGAGCGCCAGGAGGCGCATAACGATCTGGGCGGAACCTAGTCCCGCGGGACACGCGCGCGGCGTACCGGGAGAAGCCCGGGACAAGGGCGGGACCGTCTGTGGCCGTCAGGGGCCGAAGGAGGCCGGGCAGGGCCACGTCCCTTGATTTTGTGCTCAGGTCCCAGGGCCTAGTGGTGATTCCAGGTTATATTGGCTAGTTATTAGGGAACTGATTGTCTGTGCTATGGCCTCTGTAATAGTTACGTTGACCTAATAGGGAAGTTTAATACTTAAAGTATATTGTTTTGTTATTGATTCAATTGTGAGTGTTCCTCGCCATTTAGTTCCCGCGGCTAGGTATTATAACCTCTAAGCTCTAAGCCACTATAGCTGGTGGGGCCCTTAGCAGGGGTAGCTAGTACTGTGTAGCTCGCTGTATTGTGATTTGACTATGGTTAAACCTAAGAATTCCCAGTCCAGGGTGGGGGGAGGGGTAAAGGGCACCCTAGACGCTTTTATCACAAGAGCAGAGTCTCTGCTCACGGATGAGATACAGCTGACTGAAGAGAGATTGTCACTAGATTCCCTCATGGTAAGAAAACGGTCTTCCTTGGGTAAAATAGCGTTATGTCCCACGCCTCGAGGAGCAGCTCAACCAGCCCAAGTCAATATAGTACACACTATTCAGCCTGGCCCCATTGACATATCAGCACCGGTTAACACAATCCCTCAGGGGGACCTTGAGACAGCTAACACAATTGGGCTGGGTCACACCAATCTGAATGTAGATGAGCCAGTCTCCAGCAATGAAGACGGTCCGGAGGTTAATGTGTACGGAACAGTGCAACGGGACGGCTTGGGTGTGGGGTCTAGTGTTCAATTAACTGAGCCCGAATTAGACCCCCTACGGAGCACAGTTAGGGAAGTAGTTACACGCTCTAAAAGGTCTTTATTGGCGTCAGCCACTCCCTCCTTAGCCATCCCGCCTGAAATAACTTGTGCTAGGGATAGGGGGCTTTCAGATACTAGCGGGATCGCATATAATAAACCCTGCTACTAAGTCTAGCCGTAGAGGGCTTGTTAAACCTAATAAAAGAGCAAGAAAAAAAGCCGAGAGTATAGTGTGTCAAAACTGCCAAAAAGGGAGTGGGGAGGAAGGGCCCCAGGCAATTATTAAGGCATTAGAGACAAAAATGGAACAGCTCCTACTCCTATATCTGGGGCCGGTAATGGCAGAAATTACTAGATTGGAAGGGAGAATAAGTAGGCTGCTAGATCAAGACAGGGGACAGTTACCTGGGAATACTCAACAAGGGAGGGAGGAGGGGACAGTAGGTGCTAATAGTGGGTTAGAGGCTGAAACTACTAAAGACCCTAGGCCTATGGATCGAAGAGGAATAACCTTGGAGGCATCAAGGAGTAGTAATAGGTATTCGTGTTGTAAGGGCCCGGGTATAATGCTGGCCCCTCCTAATCCTACGGACCATTGTGTAGGAAGTAAGGAGTCTGAGAAGTCCTTTAATAGTAATAGCATTGATTGTGTTCGGAGCACATCGGGCCTCCAGACACTGGATTTACCGCCTGCATATTGCCCGTATACTGTAGTGCTAGTAGGTGTTCCTGGACTTAGTCATGACAGGGAAGAATCAACCTGAACCCTGATAAATAAGGCCTCTCATTGGATACACAACAACACGAAAGTAAGGAGTTTTCAGCATAGACATATCCTCATGGCCAGGAGGGTGGCTTGGATTGGTGATAGTAAGAGAAAGTTTGCAGGTGATTGTGTTATTGTACATTTTAGGCATCCTGAGCTGGTAAGAGACTTGCTTGACACCCGTTATGGGGATAGGGCAAGCGGGCCTTGCATAAGAATGCTGCCCCTGTACTTCTTTTATAGGGACAAAGTTAATGAGTCAGGTCAGGTTACTCAGCGGTACCGGGCTAATGTGAAAGGCGGGGAGGACAGGCCTGGCCTTGTAACAAATAGATTTGCCCCACTCTCCAGCACATCCGCTCTGGACGAATTGGACTGACTGGATAGGGCAGGGAGTGGGGAGATCGAGAGAGAACAGGAGAGTCAACCTTAATCTGATGACATAAGTCCGCCAGGGGAATGCGATCTTGGAATTGCATCCCGTACTTTAGCGCGATATGAGAGGGGTGGGGAAGGTACGATTATAGAAGCAAGTAGACCAGAAATGTGCTCCCCCCAGGGAAGATGAGTGGAGGAAAAAGTGGGCCTGAATTAACTTCCAAGGAGATTAGGGTGGTCTCCTGGAACATTGCAGAAATTGCAGCCAAAATTCAAAACAAGGAATGGTTAGACAACATTAGACAATACCACATCATTTGTCTCCAGGAAACATGGGAAATTAACAGTAGTGCCCCACTCCTGGAGGGCTATAAAGTGTTTTTTATCCCGGCCTGTAAAACAAATATGGGCTGTGCCAAGGGAGGTCTAATAATCTACGTGGCCCTGACGATTCAAGGGATTTGGCAGGATCTGGGGTGGGGCTCGGATTGTCTCCAGGGCATTAGATACCGCAAGAAGTGTTCAAAACTCATTTTTATAATTAATGCGGGACAATCTATGTTGAGACTGGCCGAGCTTGGGGAGAGACTGGCTCGATTACAAGATATAGGGGATACAAGTACCCAGTTGGTTTTAATGGGGGATTTCAATTGTCATCAGTGCTCTTATTTGAAATGGGGAAGAGGAGATTGGGATTCATGCCCTTCTACCAAGGATTGGCATCTAGAGCACTCCAGAGAGGGCATGAAATTAAGTAGGATCCTGGGTACGCATGACTTAACCCATACGATGGATCTGATTGATAGTGAAACCCCTCCTTTAAGGGTAGGGCAAGAGACTCGATTATCGATTATATCTTCATAATAAACTCGCTAAAATGTAGGGTTAGAAATTTTAATATAATGGTTAGTGCCTTCAGTGATCCCAACCCCTTGGTATTGTCTCCGAGGGATGACAACTTAACTGCTAAGTTGGACAAAAGGACCACCGTGGGCCTTTTTAAAGCAATGGATCAGGGCAGGAGAATCAGATGGAGCAACATTGATGGGGAAGCATTCCATAGACATGGAGGTGCCTAGATCCAACAGTGGAGGGGAGAGATCTGATTAGAGCTTTTGAGGGCACTGCCCTGCACATTGACAGTCTCTTGAGAGGTAAAATGAAGACGCAGGCTGACACTCACCCCAGATGGTTTGATCGTGATTGCTCAAGGGCTTATAGGGACCTGAAGTTGGCACTTAAATCAGTCCCAAAGGATAGGGGCACGGTCGTTGCCTGTAGGATTCGTTATAAAAGGGCCATTAAACAGCGAAAAATTTCCCTACAAATTCAGGCATGGGAGTCACTGAGAGAGGCTGCCGAGCGCAGGAACATGAACAGCTTTTGGAGGGTAATTAATAATCCTTGCTTTCAGACATCAAACAAACCGAAAGTGGCGTGTCATATCTTGCCAGAAACTTGGGTGTCCCACTTTACTAGCTTATATAATCATGGTGGCTCAGAGGATCAATTAACTCCAGTTACAGGATTCCCAGTGTGCTCATGGATGTGTTTTACAGTAGCCGAGATCAAATTAGGAATAGATGGCCTTGCAGTAAGAAAGGCTCCAGGACCGGACGGGATTCCACCAGACCTATTCAAAAATCAGGTAGACCTCTGGGCTCCCATACTTACTAGGGTATTCAATACAGTTACAGAAGTAGGTATGCCCAGTTCATGGTCCACGGCTGCTATTGTACCCGTGTTTAAAAAGGTAAATAGGAATGACCCGCAGTGTTATCGTCCGATATCCCTTATTGATGTCACAGCAAAAGTTTTGGGTAGGGTCATCCTAAATCATTTAATGGTCTGGGCAGACGAAAATAACATTATTACAGACATTCAGTATGGGTTTCGCAATGGTCGCTCAACAACAGATCAGTGCCTTAATCTTTATCATCTGGTGGCTAAGTATACCCAGGCTAGGGAGAGCACAGTGTACCTGGCTTTTATTGACCTCTCAGCAGCATTTGACTGTGTAAATAGAAGTAAGTTGTGGGAAATTTTAGGGGTTATGGGCGTGGACCCAGGGCTGATATATGTTTTACAAATGCTTCACCAGAACACAACGGCACAGGTCAGGTTTTGCGATGAGGGGGACCTATTGTAAGAGTTCCCCTGCGTGGGGGGGTGAGGCAAGGTTGTATCCTGGCGCCTTTTCTATTCACGCTTTATATAAACGGTTTAGATAAGGCGCTCGGAGCCTTGGGAGCAGACTGCCCTTGCATTGGGAGGAGAAGTATATCGGTCCTCCTATATGCTGACGACGCGGTCCTCCTGGCGCGTACGGGTAGGGGTCTACAGGCTCTTATTAACGGATTTGTCAGCTTTATGGCGGACCTAGACTTAGTTCCTAAGCTCTCCAAGTCATATGTCATGGAAGCAGGTAAAACCCCTTCTAAGAAATTTATTTTTACAATTGGGGCACATAAATTAGAAAAACTAAAAGTTTTTAACTACCTGGGGATTTTATTTGATAAGGATCTTAACTTTAAACCACTGGTCATGGACAAATGTAGTCAACAAACCAGTTCGGTGGGCTCACTTATGAACTATGCTACTAGACTTGGTCGTTGGTCACCTAATGAAATAGTGCAATTATATAGCTCGGTATGTTGTGCCAAGAGCTTGTATGGGAGTGAGGTATGGGGTTTTACAGATATATCAAAAATTCAAACGGAGGAAAACTAGTTCCTAAGAAGGCTTTTGCAAGTGCCCCAAAGTACGCCTTCCTTTATAGCTCATGAGGAGCTTGGTATTACTTACTCTAGTGAGAGGGCAAGTCTTAAACCCATCATTTGCTGGATAAAAATTTGGACGAACCCAGAGGCAAGTCTAAGTAGACATATTCTCGAGGACTGCATTGTGGGGGACAAAGGTCACCGGATACCCTGGCTTAAATATGTAACGGACACCTTGAGTCGGATGGGTTATGCTAATTTTTTCAACGAACCACTCACATTATCCCCCAGAGATGAGGGTGTCATAAAGGCAGAATTCTCGCGGAGCATAGCCAGGGAAAGAGAGGACAGAGAAGAGAGGAAAGTTACAGTAAGAGCCTATCTGTTAACAAAATCACGACCGGGTATGGAATTTTATCTCTCTAATATATATAATAGACAGGATAGATTTTTAATGACTAGATTCAGGTTAAATCTCCTGCACCACATTTTATCGGTTCCGGCTGGGTTTGTAACAGACTTAAACATAAAAGGGCGTTGCGGCTGCAATCTGAGATCTCCGCAAGATGCTCTTCATTTTGTTCTAATTTGTCCTTTTTATGCACGTCCCAGGTCTTTGTTTTTAAAAACCATTTTAAGATGCTCCAAAATTAGACAGGCTAATGTGGCTCTCCTATTTTTAAAACTCTCCTCCGACCCTTTTACTTTGTTTAGTACTGTACATTTTTTAAGACTGGCGGTAAAAATAAGGAATACCAGAGGAGAGGACTAGCCCCTTGGGTCTACCGAGGCATGGAAGGTTATTAGGACACTATATAGGCTAGACCCTCAGTTTCTCTTCTGAGTCACGCGCATGATGAATGGCTTTGTCCTCTTTTTTTAATGGTGAAACTTTATGCTGCTGGATTAGCTTGGGTTAGCACATAGTGTCTCGTTCTTAAATTGTTAATACTTTGTATTTTTTATTATTTTTTGTAGTAACCGGGTATATTTTAACGTTTGTATCTGTGTATATCAGTTTAACTTATTATGGAATTCTGATTGTTTATGTCATGCTCTTTTATGGATATTTTTATACCCGAATAAAGATCATTGATTGATTGATTGATTGATACTATTCCCACTCCAATAAGTGCAAAATTAGGGAAAGTGTAGGATAGTGGAGGGATAAAAATTACTATTCCCACTACAGTGAATGTAACAGTAGGGAAAGTGTTTGAGAACGGAGGGTTAAAAGTTTATTCCCACTCCAGTCAGTGCATCAAAAGCGAAAGTGTTGGATTGCAAAGTGGTAAAATGTGCTATTCTCACTCCAGTCAAAATTAAAAACAAACAAAATATCATCAACAAAATAAAATATTTTTCTAAGTAAATAAAAAAATATATAAATATGTTAAAAATAAAAATAAAAATGTATTTTATATTAAAAATATAAATAAAAACATATTATCATCTTAAATATATATCACTAATGCCTACAAATAATATATGAAATAAAAAAAAAGTAATTTTCAAACAAATACATATTTTTATTTAGAAATTATTTATTAACAAAAACATTCATTATTAGGATGACGGCCGCGGAGCACCACGCCGCGTAGCCATTGGTGATCGAAGCCCTGCCCCCCCCTGCAATGGCGGATTGAATCGGACTGAGATCGGGTGCAGGACGTCGGCGTTCTCGCACCTTTTGCTGTTTGGAGAGTGCGGGTCGAAATTGGATTGAAGTAGGCAGTTCGGGGGCAGAGATTTGTCATGTTCTTTCTCCGTTTTTTTAATGATAATAACGGAGCCGTTAACAACAACTGAGATTTTTTAGACCCTTTTTTCATCTGAACTCTGCCCGAATGGAGGCTGCCAGGTGTGGATGAGAGCCAGCTGGAGGTAAGGAGAGGCAGGTAATAAGTTTTGTGGCAGTGGTGGACGCCCGTATTCATGCATGCAATAGTATTTTTGCAGCAACAGCAATACAATATTGAACTTGGACATTTTTTTTTCTTTCACTAAATAAACAACATTTTGGCATGCTGTATTTCTTGCTTTAGTTAATACAGAATCGGCTCCACTGAGGTTTTTTTTTTTTCTTTTTACTGCCTCTCCGTGCCTCTCTATGCCCTGTTTCTAGCTGGTAACAGTCTAGCCTTTTATTTATTTTTTTGCTCCATCTGCCTCATCCTTCGACCTGACCTTATGCGCTACAAAGGGGAAAGTTGCTGTGGATACCCCTTTTTGGACTTTGAACTTTATTCCTTATAGCGCCATATTACTATCTTAAGGGCTACAAGGAGTGGCAAGGCAGTGCCCCTGGCTGGAATTGCAGCTAGAATGGGGAAATTTCTTAATGCCCGCCTTAAGGTGAAAACTCGCCGTGCTCAGGCCAATGAGATAAAGGAAACTGCTAGACTGGCCTGTAAAGAAAGCGCTCCAATTTTGCTTGACCCTCACTCGAGCTTTGAGAGTTCTGAGGAAGAGGTTCCATCCTCTGCTCTACCTCTGGATCAGAATGGTCTAACGGATGTGGCTGATGAAAATACAGCTACAGTTATGCCTGGATTCACTCCACAAGACATGTCAGGGTCTGAAGCTCCTAAAAAATTAGAGTAACAAAAGAAGCCAAACAATTTTCTTTATTTTAAAAAAAAGCAACTTGCAGTCTCCGTCTCCGAGCTTCAGCTCTGGTTTCGGCCCAAGCTCTCTAAGGAATCCTCGGCTGCTATTTCTCCTTCAGCGTTAGCAACACCAGCAGCAGCATTGATAGCTGGCTCCATTGGCCCCATTGCAATCACAGAAACTTTTCCGGAGCAAATATCCAATCCAAATGAGTCAACATCCATAACTCTCCCGATTGCTCAGACAGGCTGACAAGTGGGGCATCTAGGAATCATGGTAATTTCGGAAAATACTGATGTATCAGATTCAGAATCAATTACTACTATATCTAATACCTTCAGTACAATACATACTTCCCAAGTTGAGTCATCAATCCAGGTTCAGGCCCAGGCCCCTTCACAAGAGCCTGCAGTCTTAGCAGGTACGATCTCTTCTGAGAGGATTTTTGAAGGGAGCATTGCTTCTGCTGTGGACCCTCCCCAGATTATCTTTAGCCCCAATTTGGAACCAGCTGGGGATTTTCAGATGAGTGTTAAGGATATGCTGAACTTAATTCTGGAGGAGGTCCGTGAGCTGAAAAGAACTCAAAAAACTGAACTTCCCTCTCTTCATCAACGCCTAGAGAATATCGAATGCACAATGTCAATCCTTCCAGTTAAATTGCAGGAGGCAGAGGCCAGGATCTCCGCCTTAGAGGACCAGTTGACCATCGTAAGGGGAGAAGCCAAAGCGGCGGCTAAATGTAACCATACCCTTGAGAATAAACTAGAGGAGATAGAAAATGACTCCCGGAGGGCTAATCTCCGAATAGTGGGAATTACGGAAGGAATTGAGGGCTCTCAAACCCTGCAGTGGGTAGACTCATTTATTAAACAAAAGGTCATCCCAGAGTTTGAAGGTGACCTTACCATCACTAGGGCTCATCGTGTTCCTGCCCGCCCATTCCCGAATTCTACGGTACCACGGACAATTTTATTAAATTTTGCAGACTATCGCATAAAAGAGAGGATATTGTCTAAAGCAGTCCAGCTGAGACAATTCCCAGTGAATGAAACTGCAAAATATCAAATTTTTTCAGATATGTCTGCTGTGGCGGCGCATAGAAGGAAAGAATTTGTAAAGATCCTCAATTTATTTAAAGCAAAGGGGGCGCAAGCATCCATCACCCAGCAGTCTAAATTGAAGGTTCTGGTTAAGGGCACATTTTTTATGTTTTCTGATTTGGATGAAGCCCAGAAATTACTCAAAGAAATTTCCCAGGGGTCTGGGATCTAGGGAAAGATTCTGCTTAGTATTACAATCATTTTGGGCCTGGGCAATGTGGGGTTTCGGGGGGCTAAGCCACAGCTCTCTATGGCTTCATTTATTGATGGTCTCTTTTAAGGCTATTTTGGGTGCTTTGATCGGGATGAGCCCCAGAAACTACTAATAGAGAGTTTGTAGGGTTCTGGGACTTGAAGTAAAATATTTGTTATTATTATCTTGATAGATTATTATGATTTGTGGGGCCACCTAAAGTTGTGTTCTTCCTCTTTTTCTGCCCCTGTTCTTTCGGAAGTCAAGGGGTTAAGGTGTCCTCTTAACTATAATTGGTCTTAATCGGGTTTTTTTTTTCACTTGATTCATATAGTGTGGTCATGCCTCAATATGTTTCAATGTATTTGATAAAATTGAGAATTGCTGGGGGGGATAGTGGGTTGATCACTCGGGTGTAATTACATGACACCCATATTGGTGGGGGGGTGAAATGTGGTCAGCGTGGTTGTTCCACATTTTTGGGGAGGGGGTATTCAGGCTGGGATGTGAGTATGGAAAAAAATGAAGTCCGTTTATTGCAAATGCATTTATGTCCTATAAATTTATATTTGAGTTTGACTTTGGGCAGGATATGTATTGGGCGTTGGTTCTGGTTAGGTTTTATCTATGGCTAGTAAACAATTGCTAAGGGTGGTTACTTTTAATGTGAATGGTCTAAACAATCGAAAAAAATGCGGGCAATTGAATCATGGATTAAAACAGAAAACCCAGCGGTGATATTTCTACAAGAGACCCATATACCAACTGCAAAATTGCCAGTTTTTTTATGATTAGGTCTTGGGCAGTTTATAGGGGATTCTCTTCATCTTCTGCTTCCCATAGGGGGACAGCAATATTCTTAAATAAAAATCTTCAAGCGGAGGTTCTTAATGTTGAGAAAGATCAACAGGGCCGCTGGTGCTGGGTTACCTGTATGCTTAGACAAAGCCAGAGGCCAATTACTTTTGCTAGTATATATGCCCCAGTTGAGGACAACCCTAAGATTTATGAGGATTTGTTTCAGTCCTTAATGCAGGTTTCTGATGATCTGATCGTGGGGGGCGATTTTAATCTCTTGATGAATCCCAAAATAGACTCATCAGTGCAGGCCAAACGGCAGTTGAAACCTAAATCTTTTAAAATCCTACAACATTATGATAGAACCCTAGATTTACAGGATCCCTGGTGCGCCGCCTTTTCTGTCAAAATAGCATATACATGCTGGTCAGATAGATTCCGTACCTCTTCACAGATCGATTTTTTTCTGGTCTCCCGGAGGCTGTGCTTCAACCAGCAGAGATTCCTACATAATGGTTTCTCTGATCATGCAATGTTGGTGCTGGAGGTGCAGCTAGGAGACTGTGTTAGTTCACCTAAACGCTGGTCGTTGAATAGACAATATTTTAATGAAGAGGCGTGGGTGGGGTTTATTGGGACAGAGATTAAGGAATTTTTACTACGAAATAGTGAAACCGCACCTGTGAGCGTGGTATGGGATGCACTTAAGGCCTTTATTCGGGGGCTAATTATTGGTAAAGATGCCGAAATTGTAAAAAAAATTAGGCAAGATAATAGAATTTTGGAACAGAAAATCCAAACCTCCTACGCCGCATTTCTTAAGAATCCCTCTGCGCTTAATCAGCGCCAGTTCGATCATGCCAAGCGGGAACTTAGTGCTAACTACCACGCTCAGAGTGAAGGTTCCTTTCAACAACTGTGTCAAAAAATCTATGAGTAAAGCAATTTTACCGGTAGGTTTTTAGCTTGGCAAGCCAGGGAGCAAGCTGCTATAAATCAAATTAATGCACTGAAATGCCCTGCAACTACCCTGCGTACAGATGACCCAGCCAAAATTGGGGAAATAATGCTACGGCATTATGCGTCTATTTACGGCCAACAACAGACGGTGGATATGACATTATTAGAAAGCTTCTTACAGAAAAACAAATTACCCTTGCTTTCAGGTTTAGAAAAATTATCGATGGCAAGCCCCTTTACTATGGAAGAGTTGGAGGGAGTCATTAAGAATCTGCCAAGCGGCAAGGCCTGTGGCCTGGATGGGTATCCACCTGAATTTTTTAAAACTTTTTTTAGCTCATTTGCAGAATTTTTTCTTCAATTATTAAATTCTTTATTGGAGGGGGGGGAAATACCAGAGACTTTTAGACAGGGTAATATAGTTCGTTTTTTGAAAAAAGACAAGAACAGCGAGGATCCGAACTCTTTTCGCCCGATAACGCTATTAAATTCAGATTATAAAATAGTCACCAAATTGTTATCACTTCGGTTTAATCAATATGCGGCGCAACTGATCCATTCCGATCAGAATGGTTTTATTGCTGGTCGACAATTGACTACTAATACACACTATTTAACTGAGGCTCTCGACTATTTTGATATACAGAGGATACCCGCATTAGTCCTTTTATTAGACGCAGAGAAGGCTTTTGACCTCGTTGTGTGGGAGACACTGTTGAGGATTTTAGATTACTTTGGTATTCTTCCCAAGATCACGACCTTGATTCATAATCTATATAATAATGCTGAAGCTAATGTCATTATTAATACGTTGGTGATTGGGCGGGTCACAGTAAAACGGGGCACAAGACAGGGGTGCCCTTTATCGCCGGTTTTATTTGCTTTTTTTATCGAACCGTTGGCGATAGCAATAAGGAACTCTGCCGATATCTGCCCCCCATTTCCATCTATGGCAAAGCTGAAATTATATGCTGACAACATAATGCTTATTATTAAGCCAGAGATATAGGTTCAGGCTAAAGTTTTTCAGCTTTTTGAAGAGTACGAGGCTTTAGGTGGGTACCGTATTAATAAAAAAAAAAACTGAAATTTTACAATATGGCGGAGCGAGTTGGGATCTGCACCCTGATATTCTTCCCTGTGTTAACACCAAACCTAAAAGATATCTGGGGCTATATTTCTCTGAGTGATTTATACCATCTAAATTGCACACCGCTTCTTCGAAAAATTCAGGCCTTGTTTTTACGTTGGCACTCTCTCCCTTTATCCATTCTGGGTCACTTGGCCTTGATTAAAATGTCTGTTCTCCCTCTGTTTAATTTTCTGTTCTCAACTATCCCATGCTTTTTATCAGGTTCATTTTTCGCCCAAGTAGAATCAATGTTTACAGCTTTCCTTTGGGCTAAAAAGTCATCTCGTATGGCACTCAGCACTTTACATGAAGAAGTGGAACAAGGAGGTTTAGCTCTTCCGAATCTCAGGGATTATTATTATGCGTATTTTGCACAATATTTATCAAGATTTAAACCTGAATAACAGTCAAACTTTTTTATCAATAGTTTTGTGGATCTTATGTGTAAGGAAAGTCAGATCCACTCCCCTCTCTCAATTTTCAAATCTCCCAAATTGGTTCGCTATAAGTGTCTCCATTGGTTTTTTAAGAAACGCCAAGCACTTTATGAAAGATACTTCATTCCTGTAATTAATTCAGCCTCCTTATTATCCAGCATTCTACCATTAGCAGGAATTACGCAACGTCAGAACTTTCTGCAAAATGGGCTTCGGTAGGTTTCTGTAAGGTCTCAGACTTTCTGAGGAATGGAGGATGGCTGACTTTGACCGAAATGTTGCAAGTAATTACTAATGATTTTATTTTTCTAGGGTCTTATAATGGCCTCCTTAAATTTCTTGTTGAGCTAGATGCCTCTCAAATTGGCAAACAACATCAATTGGTTACTGAACTCCTAGAGGATACTTCTGGTAGGAATCCCGGGATATGGAAAAAATGTCTAGCCTCAACTAGGGGATTGGATCTTGGAAAAAAGGCAATTAAAAATGGAAGGACCATGAAGATTTTGAGATCTCTGTTAATTTATGGTCAGCCGTATAAATTGAATTGCGGCACACTAAGAGGGGCGAATTGGCGAAGGATGTTGTTTTTTAGTAAATGGCAACTCTACCGAACCCCTCTTTCCCTTTCAAAAATGTATCCCAATCATTCAGCAAATTGCTTCCAATGTAATCTCCATCCCTCAGCCAATTGGTCGCATATTATCCTGCAATGTTCTAAGATTCAGAAGTTTTGGGAGGACATTTTTTGTTATTTGGAAACTGAATGTTGTATCCAATTTGCAATGAATGATTTGTTAATCATTTTTGGTTTTGACCCAGACCTTTCTATCTGCGATCAATTGGTAACATTTTTATACATTTCAATGGCGGTAGCTAGATCATTGCTATTGCAAAGGTGGCGTACTGATTTGATTCCCTCTGCCCTGGAGTGGGTTCAGAAAATGCAAGCGGTTAGAAGAAGTGAACGTATTCATGCACTTCGGGTGGGGGGCCTAGGAAGTGTGAAAAAATCTGGGGCACATATTTTGATTAAGTTTCGGAGAGGTTATTGTCTTGTTTTGAATGTATTTTTCCCTGATATTTAAGTGCTTTAGATAAGCTTTGTGATATTTATAAATTTTTGGAAATTTAATGATATGCCCGATTGTAACATTTCTGATCTTAATGTATTTAATGTAGTGCAATCATTACGGACTTCAATAAAAAATAAAAAAATAAAAATAAAAAAAAAACATTCATTATTACATAAATTTTGTCTATTAACTTCTTACCCTATAACACCACACTTTGAAAAAGACATGTATTTCCATAATTAACATAATGAGTTATCAATAAAAAATGTTATTATTAATTAAAAACACAAATCAAAACACATACAATGTAACTAATTCCACACCCTATACACCTATAATCCCTACAACCCACACCTAAAATTAAACTGTAAAAAATGTATTACACAAATACAAACTTTTTTTTAAATCAAATAACTAATACTGTTTAACAGCTAATTATAACGTAAGTAAAATTAATTTACTCCCAATCCTTCAGCCCTATAAACCCCAAACCCACACAAAAAAAATTAACAATTACCATAATTAATTATCAGTTAATTAATTAATATTACTTGTCAACTAATTATTCATTTGTCAAAAATAAATTACTACCCACACTTTACCCCTAAAAATCCCACAACCTGGAACTTAAATTAATTACACAACTTTTGTATTTAATTGTCAATTTGTCAATTGATATTAATTAACAACTATTTATTAATTAATTAATAATAAGTTACTTCCCACTGTTTGCACCCATAAACCCCACAACCTACTTCAAACATTTACCCTAAGAAAATAAAAACACAATTAACATTATAATATCTCAATTAAATAAATATGAATAAATACAAAATATTAATTATTTTTGTTACAATTAAATTACTTCCCACCCTATTCCCCTATAAACCCACAACCCGCTACAGAACTAAAAAGCGCAAAATTTAATTAAAATAAAATGAATAACTACTTAAAATGCAACACATATATTAAAAAACATACACAATACTAATACAAAAAATACATCACATACATTTAAAATATATGCTAAAATACATAACACTATTTGAAAATTCGATATTTTAAACAACTATATTTTTGCAAATAATATTAAGGACATCTATATTTTTAAAATCGATATTTCTTACCTTAAAGTCGATATTCTTGACCACGATATTCGTGCTGTCAATATTTCTGTCACAATATTTAAAACTCGATATTAGTGTAAGTCGACATTTCCAACTCGTTATTTTGACTGAATACCCCTGGAAACATAGCATTTTGACCACTCATGATAAATCTGGAAATGCACTACATTTCATACGTGGATGCATGGGAACACACAGACTCCACCCAAGGAAGGCCTCCTTGGGGCAGAGAAACACAAAGCAGTGACTTTCACTTTCACTGCCATGTGTTGCTCCAGATTTACCAAGCCACGCATATCCACCCAAGGGGGCCTTGCGTCGTTTAGTAAATCTCACTCTAGGTTTTGCATTACCCAGCGCCCCTCTGCGTGGTGCAAAGGCAACACAAAACCTTGATAAATCTGCCCCTTATTGTGCATATGAATGTGTCTCTAACACACCACAAATACATTTTAAAGTCAGTGTAGACATTGGTCCAGATTTATGACAAAGTCACACAATGTGGCGCAGCAACCACGGTTGCTGGCCTGCATTGTGTGGAAAGCAGAGATCTGAAGAGCCCTATACCTACAAATAAATGGCACTTCCTTCCCTTTACCCTAGCACAGAGCACAGAATTTTTCTGCCACACGCCATGTGCACACATTTGCGCCATAGTGCAAAGGTGTCTGCATGAGTCTAGCATAGGTTTTGTATGGGAAGGGTGCCCCAAACAGTACAAAATATTATGATACCTATTTGGCGCCCAATTCCGCTCTCGCTAGGAAAGCCCTTCATACACCTTGGATCCAGAGGACTTTCCTAGTGAATCACGCTGTGCCAGTCTGACCAAAAGAATACGATGCAGCCGTATGCTGACGGACTCTGCTCGTTCGGACTCCCATTGAACTCTATGGGAGTCTGTATACCGACACAGGCTCCCATAGCAAAAAGGGGTGGGTGGGGAAAAGTGTATATCCTGTGGTGGGCACCCATGTTGCCCGCCAAACTGTGCATGCTTGGATCGGGGAGACCCATGCGCACCCCCCATGCGACTGATTCGGAGGGCTCCGAGTGAGGGTGGCTGCTCTGGCCTCCCGAAGTCCGATTACGACAGCCGTTTAGTCTCGCTGAGACCGAGTTGATACAGCTGTCCAAATTGGGCATCGTGCTCGCTCGATCAGAAGCCGGGTCTATTGCGTGGCACGATTTGGCTCCAGATGAGTCGGACGGACAGATTCGGGTTCGGAAACTATTCGGTCGGCTCGGACAAGATCTTTTCATCGCACATGGTCGTTCGAAATGGGAGATGATTCGGACGGAAACAGTGGCTCCGAATCAGATTTGGTTGTTCCGGATCCCATCAGGAGCCCCTCTAACCGAGATCAGAATCGAGCCCTTTGTATGAGTGCATTACAGCATAGCACACATGCAAAGTCGGAAGAGGAAGTAGAAAGGAAAGCATTTCTCCTTTTAATGCCTACTTCAATTGCTGATCATTTTTGGCACAAAACCCTGTCTACTATTGTTAGTAGATAGGATTTCACCTCGAAACCCATGGATGATAGCATGGGAAAGCCCATGTACCACCTGTGGAACTCCCCTTTGGTAGGTTGGTTTGTAATTCCCCAAAATGATTTTACGTTGTGTCTGCGTTAAAAAAGTAATGCTAACACGATGCTAAATCTTTGTGAATCTGGGCACTTGTGTCACAGTTTGCGATTCTGATGAGGACACTGGGTGGCATGCTGATTTCAGGGTGTTGAAGCACAAAGAGATTCAAAAGCCTCAAGCATATTAGGCTCACAATTGGTTAGATGGATATAATGTTAGAAGAGAGAATTTGGCCTAACGGCTAGGGCGGTTGACCTCCAATCTGGGGAACTGGCTTTGAGTCTCGGCAATGACACTAAACATCCTGTGATTCTGGGCAAATCACTTTGTCTTCCCGTGCCTAACAAAAATGAATGTGTCCTCATGTAATGCAACTGGTGCTATGTAAAGCGCTCTGATACCCGATTCGGGTCAAGTTTGTGCTATATGAAAATCTGTAAAAAAAAAAAATCTCCTAGTAGCGGTGCGTTGTGTATCCCTTTTCATTGGTCATATATATTGACAGTGATGCACAGAAGGAAAGTTTCATTTCCTGTGCTCAATGCGAAAAACGGGACAAAATTGTCCGGAACTTCTAAATTCTACAAGTGCTGATTTAGCTGTAGGGGTTCGAACTTCTCTCTCAATGACTGGGAACAGATTTGAGAATGGTATTCGTTTGTGTAGGGATACAAAAGCTCTATCAAAGATATTTTTCTGAAGTTGTGAGATAATTACGTGCTTAAGGGGTTCAGGCACAATGCTCTGTCTGAAATAATTATTTATCAATAAAATGTACCTAGTGTATTCGACAAAGGACAGAATGATGAATGTGGGAAGCATTAATCATTGCGAAAAGGCGTGCTATATCTAAATATGAAAACAGTCGTCAACTATAAATGTATTCAATCTCTGTAGAGTAACACCTAAATGTCCATTTCAGTTTTACTCTAATCTGAAATTATTTTGCACCATGCTTTTCCTCTGTCAGATAGATGTCAACCTTTCTCCGTTATGTGCATGGCAGAACATTAGAAGCTGAAAACATAAATATTTTCAATTAACTTCAATTATGGGTTGATTAGTGTCAAATTCTGCAAATAATGTGCGTGAGCTTGCTATCAATTCATTCATTAGAATATTCATGTGTCCTTCCTACAAACACTGCAATCCTAGTACAACATGCAAATTATAATTTTATATTTGTACATGGCAAACATCAGTTCAAAAGGAAATGTACTCACTCATATATTTAGTCCGACGATGAATTGAAAAATTTAGCCTATATTTGTAGACATAAATGAAACCTGTGTCTGGTGGGCTGCAAAGTTGCAAAGTTTTTGTCTTGTGCCATCATGAATTATTTTGTAAAACTTCACAATCACAATGAGCTTCTTGATGATTTAAAATGTTGTTATGCTAGTCTTTGCACAACCACTAGGTTTTGTTTTTTAGGGTCGAGCCTGCGAGAGAATGCGCTAGCACATGCTTCTTGCTTGCAAGACACTGTTGTTAACAAAAAAGGTCAAGGAGCATGCCCATCGATTACAATTTGTTGGCTTATGTGGCACTCTTCTTTACGGTCTTGTAATTCATCAAGGCAGGCCTAACATCCTTTCAGTTCCTCTCTGTGGAGCAGGGACCAAGCACTGATTGATTCAACTTAATCAGTGCCCGTCAACTGCTCCCAATTTGATTTTGGTGCTATTTTGATCTTTTTAACTTTTATTGCCATTCAAACAGAAGGAGTGTGACTGGCAAATAAGTGTCCAGCAGGACAAACAGACTTGCAAATATTTATTTTCTATAGTTAACTTTCTTTTGTTTTGCCAACTCTTCTTTTCTTACTTTGCACTCATGTTTTCTTTAGGTTTTGCTTTAGGGCAATGTTCTCAAAAGATGAAGATTATTTTATTGTATAGCGACATTGTTTCTTTCTTATGTGTAATCTCTGAAATGATGCTTTAACACATAATCGTGCCGTACACCCCAATCCAGCCCACTCCAATATGCCCCACTACAGTCTACACAAATCCACCCCACCTTACCCACACTAATACACCCCACTCAATCCAATCCACTTTAGACCAATTAAGTCGACCTCACTCCAAACCAAATCAATCATCCCAATCCAAACCACTCACCGAGTCCAATACAATACACCACGCTCCAATCCTCCAGAACCACCCCACTCCAATCTTATCCACTCCAATCTGTCCCACTCAAATTCGCCCCAGTCAACCCCAAAAAATCTGTCCCACTCCAATCCAAAACAATCTGCCCACTCCAATCAAACCAATCTGTCCCACTTCAATGTGCCCCAATCCAATACAAAACAAACTGCCCCACTACCATTTGCCCCACTCCAAACTGCTCCACTTCAATCTGCCCCACTCCAATCTGCCCTATTCAAATCAACCCTGCTCCTATCCAAAACAATCTTCCCTATTCCAATCTGCCCTACTCTATTCAGCCCCAATCCAATCGTCCCCACTCTAATCAAAACAATCTGCCCACTCCATTCAGCCTCACTCCAATCTGCCCCACTTCAATCCATCCCACTCCAATCTATCCCACTCAAATTTGCCCCCTTCAGTCCATCCCACCCAATCTGCCCCCTTCAATCCATTCCAGGCCAATCTGCCCCACTCCAATCCAAAACAATCTGTCTCACTTTAATGTGACCCACTCAAATCTTCTCCATGCCTGTCTGCCCCACTCTAATCTAAAACCGTCTGCCCCACTTTAATCCGCCCCACTCCAATCCAAACAATCCACCCCATTCCATCCCATCCCATCCCACTCCAATCTTCTCCACTCCAATCCCCTCCAATCTGCACCACTACAATCCAAAACAATCTGTCCCACTACAAGCTTCCCCATGCAATCTGCCTACTCCAATATGCTCCACTCCAATTTGCCCCACTCCAATCCAATCCACCTCACCCCAATCCACCCACTCCATACTCATGTCCCACAGTCTGATCCACCACAATCCAATCCACTCCACTCCAGTCACTGCCACCCCCACACCATTCCAATCCACCCCAATCCAGTCCAGTCCAATCTACCCCACTCCAATACAATGCACATCACCCCAATCCAATCCAACCCACCCCACTCAATCCACAATCAATCCCACTCCTATCCAATCAACCATAATCCACCCACACCAATCCAAAACAATTCACCCCACTCCAATCTGCCCAACTCCAATCCGGAACTTCTGCCCCACACCGATGAACATCTGCCCCACTTCAATCTAAAACAATCTGTCCTACTCCAATCAGTCCCAGTGTAATCTAAAACAATCTGCCCCACTCCAATCTAAAACAATCCCCCCAAATCCAGTCTGCCCCCACTCCAATCAGAAAGAATCCTGCACACTCATATCCACCCCACTCCAATCTACACCACCCCAGTCCAATCTAACTCACCTCACCCCAATCCACTCCACCTCACCCAAATCCAATCCACCCCACTCCAATCCACCCCACTCCAATCCACCCCACCCCACTCCACCCCACCCCAATCAAGCTCAGCCTAATCCACCTCAAACCAACCTACCTCACTCAATCCAATCCACCTCATCACAATCCAATCCAACACACTCCACTCCAATCCAACCCATCCACTCCAATCCAACACACCTCAATCCAATCCACCCCAATCCAATGCACCCTACTCAATCCAATCCACCTAACTCCAATTCCATTAACCCCACTCCAATACAATCTATTCCTCTTCAGACAACCCCACCCCAATCCAATCTGCCCCATTCCATGCCATTTGACCCCAATCCAGTCCACCCCACTCCATTCCACCTCACTCCAATCCCCCACTCCAATTCACCCCACTCCATTCCACCCCACCCCATCCCACCCCACCCCAATCCAATCCAATCCACCTAACCCTATTTCAATCCATCTGACTCCAATCTAAGCCACCCCAGCCAATACACCACACTCCAAGCCACACCACTGCAGTCCATCAGACCCCTCTTTACTTCAATCAACCCCACTCTTCCCCAACCCAACCCATCCCAGTTCAGTCCATCCCACTCGATTGAATCCATCCAGCCCATCACTTCAATCCAATCCACTCCAATCCACCCCACTCCAATCCACTACACTCCGATCCACCCCACTCCAATCCAATCTGCCCCTCCACTTTAATTCACCCCACTTCAAACCACCCTACTCTACTCAAATCCACTCCACCACAATCCAATCCAATCCACCCCACCCAGACCAATCTAATCCACCCCACTCCTATCCACCCCAATAACATTTCTACATGATTCAGACAATGAGACCTTAATGTCCAAATTTCAAGTGGCCCAAAACACTACTGTGCAACTTGTGTGGAATCTTTCTTCCCCCTCCATGGCTGAACCTCTTCTGAAAGCCTTACTGTGGCTACCTATAAAGAAAAGGACAGTGTTTCAAATGTGTTCCCTTACGTATAAGTCATTAACAGGAAACGGACCTAGCTACCTACGTCAGAAACTAAAATACTACTGTCCAGTCAGGGATCTGTGCTCCATGGATAAAGAGCTGCTTATCATTCCTCATGTCCATTTGACATGATGCAGGGGCAGGTCTTTCTCTTACATGACACAAAGTGGGGTGTGGGGGGCAAGGAGCCGGATCTAGGTCCAGTGACTTGTGCTCTTGAAAACTAGAATCGTAGCTCATGGGAGTCACAGTTCCTCTAAGAGGGAAGTAGAGTAGAGAGTGGGAAGCTGGAGTCGTTCTCAAATTATAGTGTCTGTGGACAGTGTGTCCTTGTCTTGTGCCTTCACACACCCTGAAAGGTGTCATGCTTCATCATTAGGCAATGTTCCTCATCCGGCCGGTGCTGCAATGCCCTATGGGAAGCCGCTAGGGTCTCTGCCGGTCTGAGTGGCAGTGGTGTCCTAGTTTGAAGTTAAAAGATGGCTGGAGGGCAGGCTAATAAATTTAATAGGGAATTGCCCCTCTGTCATCAGTAAAAAACCCAGAGGTTGGGCTGCTTGAGGGGGGCAATGGCCCTCCGTAGCAAGACAAATTTCATACCCATAATGGGCATGTGGAAGGTCAACATGCTTTGTGCAGGGCGTGGTCTCAGGAGGAGATCCCTTCATCTTCTTCAGGACCAATGTGACAATGCAGTGAGTGCTAGTGTAGTATAGTGGCCTTTCAGTTAGACATAGTGCCACTAGTTAAAGAAGAAGAATCTGAAACGGCAAAAGAGACAAAACAAAAGGAATAAATATAATAGCATATACAACCCTTGCAGGAGGGTGTAGTTAGAAAGAGGAGGTCCCCCATTGGTCGACCATGTACTAGTGGTGTTAACCAACTACTATAATTGTCCAGCAATTTATTCAGGTGCTGAGCTCTCAATATATAGTGTAATGGTGATGCTCAGGTGGACAAACAAACATGTATACATCGAATATTCTCAGTTAAAACCATGACGTAATGTTGATATACTGACATAAACATTACCTATTAAATTTACCAGCCACCCCTCCAGCCATCTTTTAGCTTCACACTAGGACACAACTGCCACTCAGACCCGCACACACCCTTATGGCTTTATCACTTAAAAAGATCTCCAATAAAGTGACCTTTCAGGTGACCCATAGGGCATTGCAGTGCCGGCCTGACAAGGAGCATTGCCCAGTGATGAAGCATGACATTCTTCGGGGTGTGTGAGGGTACCAAGACAAGGACACACTGTACCTAGACACTATAATTTGATAACGACTCCAGTCTTTCTCTTACATGGCTGTACTATTGGAATGTCTTGACCTATCCCTTTGCATCTGTCCTGCTTACATAAAATTAATGAAACTTCTCAAAACAGTCTTAGTTTAAAATTCTGTGCTAGGTTTTACCTGGGTTTATCCTTCGCACCAAGATACCTCTTCGGAAGTGGTTCATGTGCTATAGTAAGCTGTATTTAACATAACATAACATAACATAACATAAAAATCAAAACCACCCCTTCCAGTCCAACCACTCCAATCCACCCCATTCCACTCAATCCAACACATTCTACCCCAATCCAATCCACCCCAATATACTTCAAGCCAATCCACCCCACTACCTCAATCCACTCCAACCCATTCCACCCTATTCCACCCCATTCCACTCTATGCCACTCCACTCTAAGCTACTTTATTCTATGACACTGAACTCCATGATATTGATATTCAACTCTATGACACTCTACTCTCCCTACACCACTCTACACCACTCTACTCCAACAAATCTAGTCTATTATACTCTACTCCCCCTACTCCACTCTACTCCAACAAATCCAGTCTACAACACTATACTCCCCTCCCTCCACTTTAGGACAAATCACAACACAAATTTTTAGTCATGCTGAATGGCAGACACTCTGGTGTAGAACATTGCAAAAATACATTGCCAAAGCTGATAGATCATGTATAGGCGAGACCTATTGGCTTTGCCAATGCTTGTTTTTATAGTGAATGTGTTTCATCAATAACTGGTGATACTGTGTGAATATAAAATTGAGTGATTAGATGGAAATGGAAATGCAGGATAAGTGCAAAGTACTGTGTGATAAAGGAACACGATGTAACTTTAAAGTATCACTTTGATCAGAGTCATAATAAGACATAGATAGGCCTTCAGCAGCTAGAGTTATATAAGTCTAGCATTCGCCAACACCTTTCAATTTTTTTTAAACATATATGCTCAATATTCTTATTTAAAGGGACTTTCAGTCAGCTTTCTTCATCCATTGGTATGTTGATGTGTCATTCCCATTTTCCTTCCACCACTACTGCATTCAGTATGGGGCGGGGTCAGCCCCCTTCCGCCACTGGATAACTTTCACTTTGAGGGACTGCATTTTGCTCTTTGACAAGCAGCACATATGCACACAAGCTAGTTCCCTACTATGCAATTTTTTTTGTATTACATTCTTTACTTTGATGTTCCATTTTTATAGTCTGATGAGACAGCAGGACGATTTATATTAGCCCACATGACATGCTTTATCCGTTTCTGTCTCCTGCCAATCCGGCTGTAAATTGCTTTTGGAGAATCGTTTATCTGACTACTAGGGTTTCATAGCATAAGAGATTGTGTCTGTTTAAATTTGTTCTGTATAAAGTTATTGAAAGCTTCAATATCAGACATATGAATTCATAAGCAGACAATTCGTCAAAACACTTTTATTCTGGGCTCCATTTCATTAATGGTTCATCAATAAACTTTTCCCTGGAACAAAACCAGCCTTACTGCATTCCTTTGCATCACTTGTAAGCACATTTTAAAAATGTCCTTCTTTCTCTTTTTTCTTTCTTTTCTTCTTCTTCCTTCTTTGTTTCCTTGTTGCTTTCTATATTCCACTCTTTCATCCTGCTTTTCTTCTTTCTTTTTTCCTTTTTCCTTCATTGTATCAGTCCTTCTTTCTTTCATTGTTTTATTCCTTTTTCTTTATTCTTTTTGTTTCCTGTATTTCCTTTCTTTAAGTCTTTCTTACCTTTTTCCTTTCATTCCTTCTTTCCTTTTTACTTTCATCCTCTCATTCCTTCTTTCTTGCTTTCATTGTTTTTCTTTCCTTCTTTTTTCCTTTTTTCTTGCTTTCTTTTTTCTTTCTTCCATTCCTTCTTTCTTCCTTGCTTCTTTCTCTCTTGCCTTCTTTCTTTCCCTCTTCTCTTTCTCTTTCTTTCTTTAATTCCTTCTTTCTTCGTTTCATTCCTTTGTTCCTTTCTTTTTTCCTTTCATTTCTTCTTTCTTGCTTTCTGTTTTTTAATCCTTCTTTCTTTCATTCTCTCTTTCTGTCTGCCTTTCTTTCCTTCATTCTTTCTTCCCTTCTTTCTAGTCTTCTTCCTTTCCTCCCTTACTTGCTTTCCTTCTTTCTTTCCTTCTTTCTTCCCTTCCCTTCCTTCCTTCTTTCATTCTTTCTTTTTTGACTTCCTTCTTTTCTTCTTTCTTATTATTTTTTGCATCTTTAATTCTTACTGTTTACTTGTTTTTCATTCCTTCTTGCCTGCCTTTCTTGTTCTTCCATGCCTCCTTTTTCCCCCTTATTTCTTTCTCAAAGGCAAGAGGCAGTTGGCTTTTTAGGTCTGTGTTAGCAAGGACCTTTTAATTTTAATAACAGTGTGTGCATAGCCTAATTACTTATAGGGGTTTTCAGCCAGACTTCATCCATATTCCTGTAGTTGTGGGTTGTGTCATCCACATTTTTCTCCAACCCAGTCCAATCGAGCAAGGGGCAATGTGTCACCCAACTTCAGCCATTGGCTGACTTCACTATGAGTCACGGCATGC
Organism: Triturus cristatus; assembly: GCF_964204655.1. Classification (NCBI taxonomy): domain Eukaryota; kingdom Metazoa; phylum Chordata; class Amphibia; order Caudata; family Salamandridae; genus Triturus; species Triturus cristatus. The sequence goes on from NC_140582.1 coordinate 593,821,967, forward strand.
TGTCCTATCAGAAGAAGCACATCCAAGCACAAAGTAGTTCCATTCAGTGCTACGGAGTTGAACAATAATTTGTTCTTTTTGTGAGACCAAACACATTGTTGTGCTTAGTCAATATCATTTTGTTTCATTGACAAACATCTGCCAGCTTCCCAAACAATAACATTTAGCACAAGCCATGAAAAACACAAAGAAATGTGCCAAAAGGCTGGAAGAAGAAGCCATGGTTATTGGCTTTGCCAATGCTTCCTTTCATTGTGAGACAGCATAATACTAGCATAATAGTGGGGAGAAACATGTTCTAGTAATGCTGCCCATGGAGCTGGCATGAATGATGAAACAGCTCTAGCCTTGTTTCTCCATTTCAACCCAGAGAGTAGTGTGTCTTAAACTTCCAAAGAGAAGCAAACGGCAGGCATGCATCTGATCCTAGACAATGTAAGGGGATTACACCAGGCTCTGCACCAAATCCTTAAACCTGAAAGGTCTGTATAGGCGCAGTTTAAATAGTGTGGTTGGACACAGTCTCAGGTAAGTACCGCTGAAGTTTTACCTTCTCAAGAATTGTGGGGTAGTCGTTCACCAGGAGCAAGGAGAGCATCAATGGTGATCGCCCTGCGGGGCACAAAGAGCCACTGAGAATCATAGATGGACAGGCTGTAGCCTCATGGTCACGAGCAGTGATACTTGCTGTGTGAAGAGATGAACTTGCGGGTACTCACACTGGATTTTTGAGCAATCTATGACGTTCCAGAGCGAATGGACCCGTTCCTGAAAAGCCCATAAGCTTGACTTAAGAGTAAAAAGACAACTTCCACGGGCCCAGGACCAGGAAAACATGTCTTGGGGGTCAAGAGCTCATTAAAGGCAAGTCCAGGAGCTGTGTGGGGCTTGTTATGTCCCTGAGGATCAGATTAGGAGGCGAGCACACTCGCCCTTTGAGTCACTCTGGGGTCCAGGGTTCAAGACGGGGGTTGCTAGGCCAGTTTTATTTTCTCAGGCAAGGAGGACAGCGGTCAGCACAGCAAGAAAACAGTTCTTCCAGAGCAGTAGTCCTGCAGAGTGTCAATCCTCCAGCAGCACAACAGTGCTTCTTCCTGGTAGAGTAACAGCAGGTCCAGTAGTGTACTGAAGTGTTAGGGTCATAAGTCAAATTCTTGTACCCACTAGTGAATTTGAAGTGCGGAAGACTTTAAAGACGGGCTGTGAAGTGCATAGAGGTCCCCACTTCCTGCTCCTGCTCCAGACTCATTACTGGAGTTAAACAGTCCTTGGTGTGGGGACAGGGCACAACCTATTCAGGTGTAAGGGTGAGGCTGTGTTCAGCTCCTCCCTCCCATCCTGCCCAGGATGGCCCATCAGGATGTGGATGGCCCATCAAGTCACACCTAAGCTCCCTTTGTGTGTGGCTGTCTAGAGGGAATGCACAAAGCCCAGCTGTCACCCACCCTAGATGTGTATTTGGAGACAAGCCGCAGGCACACAGGGCTCAGAGTATAAAAGTGACATTTGTAAAATAGCAATGATAAATTCAACTTTACCAGGAAAGAGGATTTATCATTACAATTCTACAGGTACTAAACATGATAGCTCTACCTCCTTTAAATTGGGATTTGAAGCTTATTAGATGTAACAAAGAATCCACAATGTTAACCAATGGGAGGGGTAAGCCTCACGGTAGTGAAAAACAATTTTAGGAGGTTTCCAATACCAAGACATGTAAAACCCAAACATACATGTTCTACCTTTTAATTACACAGAACTCTGTCCCTTGTGCTACCAAGGGCCTACCTTAGGGATGACTAATATGTAATAAAAAGAGAGTTTAAGGTTTGGCAAGGAATTTTAAATGCCAAATCGACATGGTAATATAAACTACACACACAGGCTCTTAATGAGCAGGCCTGAGACATTTTAAAGGGCTACTTAAGGAGGTGGCAAAATAAGTGCTGCAGGTCCACTAGTAGCATTTAATTTACAGGCAGATGTAGTGTACTTTAATAGAGACTTATAGTCAAATTAAATATGCAAATTGTGGATAATCCAATCAAACCACGTTTAGGGGAGACAACACAAGTACTTTAGCACTGGGCAACAGTAGTAAAGGGAACAGAGTCCTAAGACGAGCAAAAACGAGATCATCAAAATTAGAGGCAAGCAGGCAAAATGTTTGGGGCAGAACCACCCTAAGGTTTAACAACAATCATACTGAGCTTCATTGACTTTAATCTTAATTACCATAGAGCCAGATACTATGATTTTATCGCAATACTTTGACTAGGGACAATTTGACAGGGGTGTTATGCTTGTCACTGAGAGCATAATCTTTGGGGATAAATGCATGTTTGTGTATGTATGAGATGAATGTGACTAAGAGCCTGTTTCATTTCTACTTTTGAAGGAAGACATAACTTTGGCCATATGTTTTATGTGAATAACACAAACATACAATCATTGTTTTGAAATGAGAGAACTTTAAGTGCAGAGAAATGGTCTGTGAAAATGTTCATAATATGGAACATGTTTCTGCACTTTAGAATTTTCCCACTGAAAATAATGGCTATATTTTTCAGTTATAGATATGGCACAGTGTTTACCAGCCACTAGGAGCAAAATATCTGCTGTGTCTAAAGGCAACAGTTTGAAATGGGAGAAAATGAGAGAGATGAGTTAACTTTGTGCGTATATGGATTACATAAAACACATGATTAAAATGTTCTCTCATTTTAATCCTATTACAAAGTGTCACATTTACAAACAGCAGGCATCTTACTTCTAGTGGGCTGTAGACACAGTGCCATATTTATAACAGAAAAATACAGCCATTTGTTTAAATTTAGAGGAATTTAAAGTGAAGAAACATCTTCATAAATCATTACAATATAATTTGCTTAATTGAAAGTTGGTAAAAACATTATGACCGAAGTTTCTCAGAAATATTTGTTCTCACTTTAAATTTCTCTATTTTTTTTAAAAGTCACAGAGCCTACTAGCCACTGGGGGCAAGATGCCTGCTATATGTAAAAGTAAAACTTCAATGAATTGTTAACTTAGTCATTAAGTTAACCCTTAATTTTATTTTTCTCAAATTTAAAAGCGTTCAGAAACATTTCTTTGTACTCCTGCTCCAATACTGAATTGAAATTGACATTTATTTACGAGTTAAATATGTCAGTGCTTCAGTTCTTTGCCTTTGTTTCCCAGCCTGGGCCATAATTCTGACAGGCACTGCTCATTATCAGGCACTGCTATAGCCAGCCTGATGACAAAAATGGAAAATAAATACAGCCTTCTCCAATCTTTGAAAGGAAAACGTGAACCTGTGCATATATACAAATAAACTCAAGACTGCAAGCTACTCTGAAGGTGTCTGGGAGCTACTTGTAGCCCGCGATCGACTAGCTGAAGACACCTGTTTTAGATAATACATTTAATGAAACCTTAAATTTGCCAACAAAAGGATGCCCTCAGGGTTACAGCTAGAAATCTGTAATAATCTCTGAAGGAGAGGAGCAGGTGGAAATCTGGGTGTACCAAATCATCAAGCACCAACACTTTGTCTAAGGTGTGCTCTACTGAAATTACTGTTGTTGTCATTAGTGCTATTTCTATTGCTCAATCCAGCCTCAGCATCAATTCAACGTATTATACTGGTGCAATGTCTTTATGCTTAAACAACCAAACCACTTTAGCCAAAATCTCCAAAGACATCATATTTTTTCAATTACTGCTATACCCATCATACACTGCGAGGCAATTTATTTTCACAGAATAAAATAGCAGAATAACAGCATTTATGGAGCTGCTCACTCACATTTGGGATCAAGCAATAAAGAAGTGGGCAGTGGACGGGTGAGGGACATTTTAGTATTATTATAGTTCACACAGACTCCAATTGTGTCTGTAGATGCTAACTAGAAAAGCAACCAAGAGGCTTAATGTTATGGTCAAATAGCCAGGTCTTACACAGTTTAGGCAGGTTGTTATCTGACCAAGTATTAAGGAGGATGTTGTTCCAGATTTTGTCCGTTAGTGTTCCAGATTTTGTCCGTTAGTGCTCGAAAAGGTTCCCCTCCCAATCTTGCTTATTTAACATAAGGAAAACAAAGAAGTGGTGGCTTTGAGATTTTGATGTGTGTTTTTGGTATTATTTGCAACATTTTTTCTGACAAATGTGGATACTGCTTTGTGAAAGATTTTCAATCCAAGACAAATTGTTTGGAATGTTATTGTTTTCTATTGGTAGCCAGTTAATATGATTACATGCAGGTTTAAATTATTCTATGACTCTCGCCACTGCATTTTGGATGTTCTCTAGTCTCTGGTATTTGTACTTCATCAAGTCTTTTGGTTAAGGGAAGGATGTGGAACAATCCATAATAGCAGGCAGAGTTGGTTCATGTAGAACTTAGTAACTATTTGGAGATCAAGGCTCAGTCCATAGTCAACCAAAAAAACTAGGGGTCAGATTTATGTTTCCTGGCGCATCCCTGCAAATCAGCAGGGATGCGCCAGGAAAGATGCGTCACGCAAGTTTACCCTTGCGCCTCCACAGATGCGCCGCATTTACAATGCAGCGCATCGTGGCGCAAGGATAAACAGATGCGTGACGCATCTGATGGCGTAAGGGCGGCGCATTGCTGGGGTCGTGTCACAAGCACGATGCAACTCCAGCAATGTTTAGGGGCTGCCCATACCTTACATGCTGCGTCATGCCTTACGCCTGCTTCAAGCAGGCGCAAGGTTTTGACACAGCAGCGTCGGAAAAGTGACTCAGTGAAATCTTGTAGATTTCACTGAGTCACTTTTCCGAGGCTTTTTCCGCTGGAACGCCCACCCTGCATACATTAAACCTGACGCAGGTTTAATGTGGCGCAGGGCTTTACACCGTGACGCATCTCCATAGATGCGTCACGATGTAAATAGGGCGCAACGTGGCGCAGGGTTTACGCCGCTGCTGCGTCACAAAAGTGACGCAACGGCGGTGTAAAAGTGGCGCAAGTCTAACATAAATCTGCCCCCAGGTTTCTGAATAAAGTTACATGTCAGGGAATCAGGAAGAGGGTCCACTTATTTATGTTGTTGTTTATAGTCAGTGTAGGAAATTGGGTTGAAAGCCTACTAAAACTGCAACCACAATTCTTGTCAGCAAACCTCAATCAAACCAGTGATCAACCTTCTAGTAGCTTGGCACTAAAGCTATTAGGCTTAATTTAAAGGCAATGTGTAAAGTATTTATGCAGCACTTCAAACAGTAATTAAGTGAAAGGAGAACACAAGAAAAATCCCACACCAATTTAAAAAGTAAACATTAATACATTATTTGAGGCCAAATGTTGAAAGTTAAATATTTAAGTGAAAACAGTGCTTAGAATCACAAAGTTTCAACTATGGTTATCTGGTCATGCCAGACTGGGACACAGTCACACTTTCAGGTTGACTGGGATGAAGTGTGGGCCTGATACAGAAGCCATGTTTTTTAAGCACACTGAACAATGAAACTTAAATCCAAGATGTGGAGCTTTGCGAGATCTAGCCATGAGGATGTGCTGCGTAGCAGTGGCTGCAAGGTACTTTTTCAAGGATGCGTTGTGCAGCAGTGGTATTAAGGAGCTCCAGGACTGAGATGCGGGGTCCTACATCGAGGATGCATTGTGCAGCAATGGATCTTACGAGCTCACGATTCTGAGAAGCTGCAGGGTCCTGCATCATGGATGCATATCGCAGCAGTGGTTCTTGCGAGGCGATGCATTGTGCTACATCAGTTCTGCTCAAGAAAATACAGCTGGGCTGGCAGAGCACCTTCAGGTCCACTTCTAAGGATCCAAGAACAGAGTAGCAACCCTTGGCCTTGAATTGCAAGACTTAAGGCAGGCAGTGCCCAGGTGCTGGGAACGAGGTGGTTGGAGGCTTTTCTGTCCCAGAAACTTTGATGAGGAGGCCAGCCAACTAGCCCTAGGAGTCACTTTGAGAATCCTGGGTTTAAAATGTAGGTCTAGTCTTTCTTGCTCAGGCAGCTGGACAGCAGGGAATCAGGGCACTATAGTAGCAATCCTTCAAGCAGAGCAGGATAGCACTTCTTCAGAATTTTCCACAGTTCCAGAGGTGTACTGAAGAGTTGGATTTGAGGGTCCGCTATTTATATGCGGTGCCCACTTTGAAGAAGGAGAAGGTTCTAGAGGTACAACCCCAAGAGGTGCTTGGAATTTCCTGCCTCCCTGCCCTGTCCCCAGCTTGTCTGGAGACACAAAAGACTGATGACAAACCATTTGTGAGTGTGCTCAGGCAGAGCGTTTTTGATGTGCAAGTATGGTAGGTGACAGCTCTGCCCTCCATCAAGTTAGAGATGACCCATCATCCCAACACCTTTTCCTCCTTCGTCCCACTGTCTGGGTGCAATACGCAAAGACGAGCCGCCCATTACACCTACTCGTGACCCAGGATAGAGACTGCAGGCACCAAATGGTTAGGACAAGAAAATGCCAACTTTCTAAACGTGTAATTTTCATAATTGTGACTTAAAATCTGACTTTACCATTAAAGAGGATTTAAATTATAATTCTTTAGACACCAACTCGAAATTCCTATCTGCTCCCAGTTGAAATATATCACTTATCATATGCAATAAGGTAACCCAATGTAATCCCTTGGGAAAGGTAGGCCTTGCAGCAGTGAAAAACGAATTTAAGTGTTGTTCACTTCTAGGATACGAAAAAGTCAAAAGTACATGTCCACCTTTTTAAATACACTGTTCTGACCTCTAACAAAATTAGAGCCTATCCTAGAAGTGACTCATATTAATTAAAAAGGAGGGTTTAGGCCTGGCAAACGTCAGAGGCAGTCTGGAATATTTGTAAATGGTTCCTTAAGTGGGTGGCACAATGAATAATTTAAGCTCACTAGTAGCATTTAATTTACAGGCACTGGGTACATGTAGTACAACTTTAATAGGGACTTACAAGTAACTTAAATGCTCCAAATGAATATAAGCCAATTTTGCCATGTTTAAAGGAGAGATCATAAGCACTTTATCACTGGTTAGCAGTGGTAAAGTGCTCAGAGTCCTAAGGCCAGCAAACAAAAAATGTCAGCATGAACAGGAAGATGGAAGGCAAAATGTTGAGGGAAAACCAAACAAAGGATGTCAGGACCAACATCTGTCCCTCCTTCAGCTGAAAGCAGAGAGAACTGCCCACCCTCATTGGAGTTCTTGTCACTAAGGCAGAAGAACCTCAATAGACCATCAGCATTGGTGTGGTCCACTCCAGGACAATGTTTCAACGTAAAGTCTATTCCCTGTAGGGAGATGGACCACCCCAACATTTTAGGATTCTCACTTCTCATATGCATTATCCATCTGAGGATGTCTGAGGTCTGTCAGAACCTGAAAGTGAGCCCTAAACAGGTACGGTGTCAACTTCTTCAGTGCCCAGACCACTTTAAATGCTTCCATTTTGTTGCACTCCACCTCTGTTCCCTGGGAAGTAACCTGCTGCTGATGAAAGCTACTGGTTCATCTAGGCCCTCTTCATTCAGCTGTGAGAGCACAGCCCCTATGCATTGTTCTCACGCATCTTACTGCATGATGAACTCCTGGGCGAAATCAAGCACCTTGAGCGAGGGCACTATGGATGTGACCTTCTTCAGAGTGTCAAAAGCGCTCTGCATGAATCCGTCCAGACCACCTGTCTGAGCTGCTTCTTCAAAGCAAGCTATGTCAAAAGGGGCAACAATAGTGACATACCCATTGACAAATCTCCTGTAGTGCCCCATGAGGCCTAGGAAGGCCCTCACCTCTGTCTGGGTTTTCGGGGGTTCCCAAGCCATAATGGCCTGAAACTTGGTTTCCCAAGTAGACTACAGAACACTGCCCTATCTGGCACTTACTAGCCTTGATATTCAGGCCTGCTCTCTGCAGAGCCTAAAGCACGTCTCAAAGGTGGCACAGTTGGTCCTCCCAGCTGGAACCGAAGACCCTAATATCTTCTAGGTAGGTGTCAAAGAAGTTCTCCATCTCAGCCCGAACCTGATTGATCTAACTCTGAAAGGTGGCTGGTCACCTTGTCAGCTAGCCTGTAGGTCTTATTCTTCACATGCATACTGTTATCAGTGTGAATATCAGCATGCAATGAGCCATGTAAAGGGTTCTTGGGGGTTCTGAAGTCCACTAGATACATTACATCCCACTTGTACTCCTTCACCTTATAGGGCCCAGACCTATGGTCTTGTAGGGTCCTGCGCTCCATGGGCTCCATCACCCACACCTTTTGGCCAGGCTGACACTCGACAAGCTTGGCCTTCTGGTCATACCAAAGCTTCATGACCTCCTGATTGGCATCCAGATTCACCTTTGCCTTCTTCCAGAAGTACTGCACCTAGGTGTCGAGGGCCAGCATGTAGCTGACCACACATCCTGAGGGGATGTCTTGAAAGCTATCTCCCAACCCTCCTTTATTAGGCTCAGATGCCCTCTAAAAGGGTGCCCATACAGAAGTTCAAAAGGGCTGATTCCAACCCCCGACTGCGGTGCTTCCCTATAAGCAAACAACAGGCATGGCTAGAAGACGTCCTACTTCTTCCTCCAGGGAGCAGACAGGCCCATATCATGCCTTTAAGGGTCTTGTTGAGTTTCTCAACAAGGCCATTGGTTTGGGAATAATAGGTTGTGGATAACTTGTAGGCTACCCCAGACTTGTCCAACATAGACTTCATGTACGCTGACATGGAGTTGGTACAAAGGTCAGATACTACCACATTGGATAACCCCACAAGGGTAAATATTGGGCCTGGGTGGGGAACTCCACTCCATTCGCGGAGTTTTTGGAGTTTTCTGCGCTCCGCACTCTGCGGAGCTCGAGGAGTGCAGGAAACTCGGCTTAACGTAGTGCAGCAGAGTTTTTCCCCGCTCGAGCTTGTGAATTGTAAGTTCGCAAGCACGAGCTGCTGCTCGGGTAGAATTTCTACAGAATGACCATGGTGAGTTTTTTTTTGTAACTTTAAGCAAAAAGTAGCAAAACTCCGCAAACTACGTCCAGGCTTAGTAAATCCCCATCAGTGCCCTGGAAGCTGTTGCCAAAGCCATTGTCCAGAGGCCCAGAAATTTTGACGCCCACCATTTCAAAATGAGGTGCCAATAATTGGAAGTGGAACCAGGGTAGGTTTGGGCTTCCCACATGACTTTCCACTAGCCTTGCTTGTGGAACATGACCTGCAGAATGCATCTGAGGTCACCTTTATCCATGGCTAAAAGAAGTGGGTTACAAGTCTACCAAAGGTCTTGTCTTGCCCCCGATGACATGAAAAGGGAGCATCATGAGTTAGCTCTAGTAAAAAAGCCCTGTGGCACTGAGCAACATCGGATTGCAATAGACAGAAACCCCAGGTTTGCTCTTTAGGAGTCAACTCTCCCTGTAAATCTGGTGATCGCCAGAGGTGTCACAGCTGCCTGGGCTTCACCTGGCTGCCATAGACTTTCCAGAGTAGGGCAACCTTCTGTGCTCTGCAGAACTCTTTTCTGGTTAGTCCTCCTTCCTTCTGCCTATTGGTCAGTTCAGATAGGATTCCCAGGGCAGCAACATCCTCCCCTGTAGGTTACTGGGCCTTGCTCTCAGGTTCAGCCTCCTCCTGGACTGTGGGCGTTTCAGGAGCGAGTTTCCCATGTTCCTTGCCCTTCCTCTTTTTGTCCGGTACCAGGATCATTCTTCCAGGCTCCAGGTCCCCCTGACTATCCTCTCAGGCGGCCATGGAACACCCACTCAGAAAACCCAACATCTCCAGGTGGCACCGGAGCGCTACCTCTTTTCAGATGGTGTGTTCCAGGTCATTACTGATCAGACAATCCACAGGCAGGGATGGGATCACAACTACCCTTAAGGAACCTGACCCCCCCATTCAAAGGGAATCTGAGCCACTCAGTAGTGACTCTCATGGCTGCCATCTACGACAACCTGGTGGACTACATTAGGGATTGACTGCTCTGAGGTCACCAGATGACACCTGATGGTAGTCATGCTGATACCTGTATCTCTCAGAGCCTCCTTCCATTGCCCATTGTTGGTGTCCCACTGTCTGTACTTTTTAGTGTACCTAGGCAAGTGGGCCTTTGGCTCCATCTCTCTGTCACCCACAGACAGTAGGGTAACCTCTGCACTTCCCCCAAACTAACTGGAGCAATCTCCTCCCCAAGTGATTCACTAGCCAGTCTCGTGTCTGCCTACCAGTGGGTGACTGTGCCCTTTGGAACACTTGGCATCACCCTTGAAGTGCCCAGCCTAATGAAACTCATACTACTTAGGGATGAAGTTCCTGGAAAACTTATGATCAGGGAGCACATTCTGCTTTTTCTCAGTTGGGTATAGGGGATCCTATTCATGGAACTATTTTGGAAACCTTTAGAGAACTCCTTGTTTTAATTTTTGCCCCCACTTCTTCCGGTGGGGACCCTGTCCACCCTTTTTGTGATACCTCCCAGATATCTTCTTGTGGACCCCGGTGCTGAGTCAGCAGTCCTCCACCTTAGCAAGCTTCCTGGAGTCAGTGATCTTACTATCTTTCAGTTGTTGGTTCAGCTCTGCAAAACAAAGACTGAACATGTGCTCTATTGTCACCAAACTGTGCAACCCCTAGTGTTTTTTCACTAAACTGCCCTTAACGCAACCAGCCTTGCAAAAGGAATTTACACAATACACTCAGGATTTATGGAGCAGCTTCTGGCTGTCCCTGAACATCTGCCTATACCTTTCTCGGGCGAGACAATACTTGCTGGCATGGGTGTCCTTTATGGGAGGGTACCACATCCTGCGCCACCTTCGCTAGGGCCAGTAGGGTATCTCCCTTTCACTGGGTATGTGCCTTCAGAGACTGGCCCCAATCATCCTCCTCAGAGACCCTATTCATCGTCAGAGCAAACTCATATGCTTCAAAACACTTGTCAATGTTCTCCCCCACAATAAAGTTTCTACAGGGGGCACAGCAATTATGCTGCCACTATTGTTACTGGACTCCACTTCCCTAGCTCTTATGGTAATCTCTCTGAGGCTTAGTACGTGGAGTTGCACTATGCAGAATTCCGCAGAGTTGCATGAAAACTCTGTGGAGCTCAGCTCCGCCCTACGGGGCCACAGGTACAGGAAGAAAAAGGAGATATGTGCATGGCCTGGATGTGACTGGCGGACACTGCAAAATGACAACAGCTAAACAAGTGTAGATCCTCAAGAGGCACTGTGTAGCAGTACGGGATGTCACTGAATCAGGAGGCACATGGTAAATGCCACTCGATTTAAGCTAGCCTGGCTGATGAGGGGTGATACCCCGAAACTGGTTCCTGGATGCTTGTTTCTGGTCCAGCGAAGACCTGGCTTGGCAGGCCGGGCAGGACTGTACCATAAGGCGCAGGGTCAAGACTGATTTGCATATGGCTGGGTCTGAACTGGGGTGGCAAAGTGAGCTAAAGCACGATGATAATTCAACCCAGATCTGTGAATAAGGGTGAGTATTTGAAAAGTTTCAGCACTCCGTCCATCATCTCCTTGTGATTGCATGATAATGCCATACAGGTATGGGATATTACTGCCCTGGCTGCTGTGCGACAAATGCAACAAGTTCTCCTGTTGTATTGAGTTGCTGGATCGTCGTTTATTGCTGGGTAAATGAACACAGAGCCTGATATTGCTGTCAGTGCTGGGTCATGGCTGCGAATCTCACCATGCCCACCCACTTTTATTCACCCTGCACATAGAACAGGGTTAAACCAAACCTCCCACATAAGTGGGTAACACAAATAATATTATAACTAGGCTTTCCTGTTTTCAGTTTCTATTTTTGGGAAATTCTGGTGGTGTTTTTTCAGTGTTTTCCAGTGATTTCAGTACCTCAAAAAACCAGTGCTTTTCAGTGGTTACTCATTGTTGCGCCATAAACAAATAGTAGAAACAGTGTTTTAGCGGTATTTATGGAACGCTTTGCTTTTATTATTGCTTTCTTTCTTCATTGATGCATGGTATGTAGACAGTGTACATCCAGTGTATATGAGGTCTAAATACAATTTTAATAGTTAAACTTATTGTAGTATACTATAAAATATTTCTCCAGTGAGTCTTTGGTCATGCGCGCACTCTCTTTCCTTTCCATGTAAACTTTTATTTGTGAAAAGGCCCTCTCAACATTGCACTTGAGACTGGCAACACCAAAACAGCCCGTACACAATTTGCCAACTCAGGCCACTGACGTAGCTTTCCACGCCAATACTAGGGCACCTGAAGGTTGAGATTTTCTGGGAAAGGTTCTGCAACATATGCGTTGAACTGTGTGCATATGCCCTCAGAGGTATCAAAGCGGTCAAAAATGAAGGTGTACTTTTCAAAGTCTGGAGAAAATTCCCCTTTACGGAAGGGATCTAACACTTGTGCAGAGTACCACAGTGAGGCTTCATTGACTTCAAACGCCATGGTTGGTAAAGGGACATTTCTATGCAACATTACCAAACTTGTTAACGTTCATTGCCAAATAAAAGTTCCACATCTGAATGTGTTTTTATTTGAAGATCTGCAACCAGCAAGATAAATTAACAAATATAAAGGATGCATGACTGCAAGCAGTGTGAAGTAACAGGAAGGACTCAAGAGACCATGAGAGATCCTGCCTAATGTACTCTGTCTTACTCAAAAAAAACTTTAAATAAATGGAATAAGGGCCATCGCCCTCCTGAGGTGACATGTTTCAACCTAGGGTCTACAAATCGCCCCAGGTGAGTAGTTTTTGTTAGGAGCAGGATCCAATGGAGCTTTTTAGTTGGGTGGTCTTCTGGTGGAGTAGGCTGGTGTGGTAGGGTCTCTTCTGCATTACGACCCCATGGCTTTGACCAAGGCCTGCTAAGCTATCCTAGATGTCAGAAGAATCACTAGGTTGCCAACGCAGAGTTATTTGGCATGCATAGGAGTCCTTTACCATAAGTCAGCCTGGTATGATGAGTCACAATGAAATGCACAAGCTTTGGGAAAACTACATATCTAAAGTTTATGTATGTATTTATTTGAGAGTTTTATATAGCGCCGGCTAGACCCAAGGGTAGCAGAGTGCTTTACAAGACATAGCATTGATAGAAGGATTCACAATTGACATAGTATTACAAGAGGGGATAAAAACAGTGTAACTTGAAATACGTATCTTAAAGAGTACGGTGTGCCTTTGCTTAGGCCTAGCTGTGACCTCACTTCTTCCAAAGACAAAAATTGAGTTGACGAAAAAATGACATAGTCCCAGCATCTGCTCAGCCTCCTGTGATTCTGGGAAACTCACTTAATCTCCCTCTGGCCTGTTTTTGTAAAAACAAGTGCTTTTAACAATCTATCGATGTTCCTAAGGGTTATTGAATGTTTTTTTAACATCACTGTGCACCACTTTCCTGCAAACCTTTTTGGGCCACAATTCATTATAAAGGCGATTTCTTACCAAAAACATTATCTTGAACCCCAAACACACTAATAACAGCTGTGAGCTGGAGGTGGGCAGTAACACAAGACATCAGTAGATTGACTTGAAGACTACACTTCCTGACATGCCTGTGCATATATTTAGCAAGAGAAAATCGCTATATAAAATGTGTTACTATTGGCTTTGTTAGGTATTGTTGGTAACTAACAAAGACAATCCTTAAGAATTTAATGTAGCAATTTTCAGAAACTTCAGGTATATTCAATAACATGAGGGCCTGTTCAAAAAGCATGAGTCTGGATCAGAACGCAATGTGTGGTAGTGATGTGAAACATTTTGTGCAAGCTCACACGTCTATGGTGCACACGCTCTGCAAAATAACATAGCGTAGCAAAGCAGGCATATTTAAATACACAAGACAAAGCCTGCCTATAAAAAAAACACAAGTGGATTTATAAACAGCACACAGAACCTTTTGTGCTGTCCTGTCCCAATCCCCTGCTGTGCTGACAACCTGGGGCAGGGGAGACAGGTCTTCATCTAAGTTGCACCCTCCCCACCACGTGAGCCAGGCAGGGGGCCTGGAGTTGCTCTGACCCTTGGACGATTCACACCTCAGCTCCCCATGTGCTGGACCGGCTCAGAAGCAGTGTTTTCCCCTGACAGCTCCGTGCCAGGCCACCACAGGTAGGCTAATATGGATGGGAAAGAAAAAGTATGCATGGGTACCCCAGTGTCTTTTACTCCTAGGGGGTGTGCCTTTGCTTAGGCCTGGCTGTGACCTCACTTCTTCCAAAAACAAGAATTGAGCGGACGTAAATGACATAGTCCCAGCATCTGCTCAGCATCCTGTGATTCTGGGCAACTCACTTAATCTCCCATGGGCCTGTTTTTGTAAAACGAGTGCTTTTAACAATCTAGTGATGTTCCTAAGGGTTATTGAATGTTTGTGGAACATCACTTTGCACCATATACCCACAAATGTATTTGAGCCACCATTCATTAAGAAGGCGATATCTTATAAAAACATTATCTTGAACAACAAACACGCTAATAACAGCTGTGAGCAGGAGGTGGACAGTAACACGATACATCAGTAGATTGACTTGAAGACTATACTTCCTGACATGCCTGTCCATATATTTAGCAAGAAAAAATTGCTATATAAAATTTGTAACTATTGGCTTTGTTAGTTATTGTTGTTAACTAACAAATCCAATAGTTAAGAATTTAATATAGTGATTCTCAGAAAACAAGTGCATTTATAAACAGCCCACAGAACCTTTTGTGCTGTCCTGTTCCACTCCCCTGCTGTGCTGACAAACTGGGGCAGGGGAGACGGGGAGATTGCAGCAGCGTCAGTTGGGCCATCTTCATCTAAGTTACACTGGCAGGGGGCATGGTGTTGCTCTGGCCCTTGGGCCATTCACACCTCAGCTCCCCATGTGCCGGACCGGTGTTGCTCTGGCCCTTGCGCCATTCTCACCTCAGCTCCCCATGTACCGGACCGGCCCAGCCCAGCAGCAGTGTTTTCCCCCGACACCTCTGTGCCAGGCTACCACAGGCAGGCCAATGTGGGTGGGGAAGAAGTATACGTGGGCCTTGCTCGGGGCCAGGCAAGGTGGAGAACTTTCAGGGCATACGGAGGAAGGTAATTCCCTCGCTGTCTGGCAGCCTGTTGGCCGCTCTGCATATTTGCAACAAGAGCAGACACGCAGAGTGAGGGTGGTAAAAAGTAGGCCTGAGTGGTGAACTTCGCTCCGTTTGGCGAGTTTGCAGAATTTTCTGTACTCTGCACTTCACGGAGTTCAGTAAACACCGCTTTGCGATGTGCAGTGGAGTTTTTTCCCCGCTCGCGATCGCGAAAGGTAAGTTCGCGAGCTGCCGCCTGGGTAGAATTTCTACCCGAGCGGCAGGAATACCAGCACACACTGCATTTCGCACTGCACTCTGCCACTCATGGAACTTCACTGAGTTTTTTTGTAATTTCGCGAAGTTTCGCGTAGCAAAACTCCGCGAACTACACCCAGGCCTGGTAAAAAGTGTAATAAAATGGGCTCCCTTGCAGAACTTACCTGCTGGGCCTTGGAGCACTGGCGGTCATCGTCTCATCGCCGTCTGATGTGTGGTGAGGTATGTGGGACCAGACAAAGTCTGCACAGTAATTTCAATAGGAACTGGCCCCACCCACCAACCTTGCTAACCAATGTGTCTCCCCTAATTTAATGGGGGTGACTCATGTTCCGATCTGCTTCCTTCTCGGGCCTAAATAGCAGTTTGTTTTTTAATGCTTTGGCTCCATCAAGTGACCAAGAGGTGCAACAACTATGAAAATCAGTGACACTCGGTTTAAACTGGGTCAGCTGATTTTCATCTGGTATGGTACTGTCGGGAACAAGTGGGTTTAACCAATTTCCACACAGCCTAATTATAACCAACCACCCCACGATGTGTGGCAAGGTGGTACTGACCTGCATCCTTGGTGTCCCTGGAGCACTCATGAGACTGGGAGCGACAGAAACTAATACCCTCATGTGTCGGCTGGACATGATGTCATGCTAGATACACAAAAGCTGACTCTTCTTCTGGTCCTCTGGAAGAATGACAAAGAAGTGTAGGTGCGAAAAAGGCCGAACAGAATCCTTGGCTGCAGAAGTGAAATACATGACGCTCCTGTCCTCTGAATTACTTTTGCACCCAAGAGGGAAAGCTCAGCATTATACTTCATGATTAGGGGTGTGTGTGTGTTGGGCCGGGCTGTTGCTTGTAAACTCAGCAACAAAGGAGGTGGAGTTTTCGCCAGAACTCTGTGCTCCTAGTGGAGCACAGAAAGGCAAAACTTTGCAACCTCCGCCAGTGGAGAGAAGTTCATCACTCAACCTTACTTAGCACCATGGCTAATTTTTCCCTGGCCAAGACTCTGTCAGCCTTCCCCTGCTCCAGTTTTATGGACAGATTATTTTCTTTCATCTTCAGCTTAGCCATCTGCAGCCTAAACTCCCTGTCATCCTTGCTGTCCACCAGCTCCTCAAGGAACAGATCTTAGAAGGAAACACTGCTTTCTACTCTGGAGTCAAAACATTCCCCTCCCCTGTGGGCTGCACCTCAGGACCTGCCCCCTGGCCCTCTCCTTTCCTATCTATATCATTGTTCATTTCAATTGCTGTAGCCAGTTTTGCCCAGGCTGTGAGTGCCTTTTGGAGCTCCAGCTTTCATTGCTGCCCTTAGCTCTCCTTGCAGAAGTCCCTGAGCACAACCATATTGTAGGCATCTATTTTGGCAAGTTGAAAATCCATCTTTGCTAGTGTGTCAGGTAAAATGAGATTGAATTAGCAAAATACAAAAAAGACAATCAGGGCGAATATAAAAGAAAAAAAATGGTTTCAAATGATCCATCTGGATTTTTTGTGTAACACAAAATTACTGTATGACACTGCACAAACATAATTTCTAATCTCACCGCTGCACACCAATGTAGGAAACTGGCTTACTGTTTGAGGACTGCGAAGCAGCAACCACATTTCCTGTTTGTGTGAAATACAAGCAAACCTCAAATTAACCTGTGCTCAACCATCTGGTAACAGCCAGTCTTAATTTACAGGCAATGTGTAAAGTATTTATGCAAACAGTAATAAAAGGAAAATACAACACAAGAAAAATCCCACACCAGTTTAGAAAACATAGAGTAAGATTTAATAAACTATTTCGGATCAAGATGACAAAAATCCCATCAAAAGAACCTGAGATATCCGGTTTTAAAGATTTAAGTGAAAACACTGCTTAGAAATGCAAAGCACCAACTGTGGTTATCTGGACATGACAGAGCAGGCCAAAGTTACAAGTACAAGAGGACCTTGCTGGAGCGCATGCTCGATACATTAGCCAAGATAGGCCAGCTGAACAAAGTATATAACATCCGGGTTACGGAGCATTGCATGATCCTGTTTCGAGGATGTGTCATATAGCAGTAGCTTTGAGATCCCATGTCGAGGATGCGTCATGCAGCTGCAGATCCAAGGAGCTGCAGAGCTGTGATGCAAGGTCATCCATTGGGATGCATCATGCAGCAGCAGTTCCAAAGAGCTGTGGGGTCCTGCTTTGGGGATGCGTCTCACTGAGGCAGTTCCGGTGTGGGCTGTGAGGTGATGCATCACACTGTGTCGGTTCTACCCAATAGAACACAGCTGGGCTGGCAGAGCACCTTCAGGCCCACTTCCAAGGGTCCAGAATTGGGGTGGCATTGCTTGGGGTGGCAAGACTTACAACAGTCAGAGTCCAGGTGCTGGAGTCAAAATGGTTGAAGACTGTTCTGCCCCTGAGGCTTCTGATCAGGAGACCAGGCAACTAGACTTTTAAGTCACTCTTTGGATCCTGGGTCCAATTTGCAGAACCATTCCTTCTCACACAGGGAAGCAGAGAAGCATAGCGGCATAGAAACAGTCCTTTTTGCAGAGCAGCAAAGAGTCCTTCAGAGTCTTTCACAGGTCCAGAGAGTACTGAAGAGTTGGGTGTGAGGGTTCAATAGATATACATTGTGCGTACATTGAAGTAAAAGAAGGTACTGGAAGTTTCTACTCCCAGAGATGCTTAGAACGTTTTGCCTTCCAGTACTGGTCCCAGCTTGTCTGGGGGCACCAATGAATAGTGTCAAATGCTTTGTGAGTGTGCTAGAGCAGAGCCTTTGGGATGTGCAAGTGTAGTAGGTGTTAGCTCCACACCCTAGCAAGTCAAAGATGTCCCCTCCTGCCAAAACCTATCACCCTTTTGTCTCACTGACTGGGAGCAAAACTGAAAGACCAACTGCCAGCTATACTTACTCATGTAACTCAATGTACAGGCTACAGGAATCATATAGTTAGGACAATAATTGCCAAATTTTAAAAAAGTGATGCATACAGAATTAACCCCCAACACCATGGAGTTATGTAATGCTTGTGAAGGCAAAGTAATTATTTTGCACTTCTCGTAACGAACTGTTGTTTAAAGTCTATTCGGATTGCTCCTCGCGTGCATCCTCACACTTCTATATGTTTAATAATGACATGACATATAAATCAAGACATACTGGCAAACAATTAACACACACATGAAAATAAATATAGTGCACAGAAAGGCTTTTTCTTGTGGACTTTTCAATCCCTAAAATATATTCATAAGACAAATATCACATAAATGATATTTTAAACCAAAAAAGACTTAAATATTCACAAGGGTGTCATAACTTGTCATGACATGTTTTTCACATCTGTGATCAACAAGCATACATGTGTACAACATGTACAGTGCTTTTTATATAAAAAAAAACTAAGCAAGCAAAGTGTTCAGCAAACGGTGGATTATATTAAAAAGTGGACTTATATCCCTGGGGGCATTTATTATTTCTCTCCAAGTGTATGGTCCTCCAAATGTTGTGAGGCCCTATGTGGTCAAGGCCTGTGATACTTCAAGTATTCTGAAGTATGGGAGGTATGAATCCTCTTAAATTATTCTGTGATTGTTTTTGACCTTTATGCAGATTTGTGTGCCCTCTGGCCACCTTTAGCTACACTGACGTGTTTTGACCTCATAGTTGGGCCTATTGGCTTAATGAAGGTCTTCCTCAGGGCTGGTTGCTTTCTGTTGATAGAAACACTGTGCCACAAATAAATGGTGAAAAACCACTGTTACCTCTTGGGTAATCCAAATACAGCAGATGCTGCAGAAGATTCAACCTCTGATTCATCCCTGAATCGCTACCAGGACATGTAAAAGTTAAAGTACATGTCCAACTTTTTAAATGCACTGCACCCTGCCCTATGGACTATTTAGGACCTACTCTAGGGGTGACCTGTATTTATTAAATAGGATGTTCAGTTAGTCAATGTTTCATACTTTCAATCACATTTAATCTGTACTAACACAGGTGTCACTTGTCATTAGTTTACTACTGTTCAGCTTTTGGTTTCTTTGTTGGCCTTGATTGGTTTTAGTTGATATGCACTTTTATTTGGTTTATTCCTTTTTATTCATGTTGTAAAATAGATGTTATGTTTGTTTGCAGAGTAATCCCTCTGATGAAGGACCAGATATGTCCAAAATGTATTAGGTCGCTTTGACACATTGACCGCGCTATGACTTAGTGTACTTGTGGTTTTGGAATGATGAAATTACATTGGAAGCGATCTTTCTACATTTGAGATTGTATAATTAATTAAGATGCTCAATTTACCACAGAATTTAAAAAAATATATATAGTAAAATATTTGTTTGTGAAAAATGATAACCTTCAACAGATTTGAACACAAGATAAGGCTGACATATTGGCTTGTGCACCTCTGTACTATTTCAAATTTTGTGAATAGCTGTTTGAAAGACCTGACATCCTTGGTGGGTCTCCTCCCACATGTTTTGCCTTCAGCCCTCCTATTTTCTGAAATACATCATTTGTAGTTGTAAGAGCTTGTGCACTTTAGTGCTGGTTAGCTTGTGATCTCTTCTAAAAGCATGGTAAACTTTGCTTGCATCTGATTACCCCATTTAATTTACATGCAAGTCTCTAGAATAAGGAACTATATTGTACCCAGGACCTGCAAACTAAATGCAACTAGTAAGCCTGAAGCACTCATTGTGCCATCCACTAAAGTAGCACTTTGGCTCAGGCCTGCCATTGTAGCATGTAGTGCAGTTTTAAACTCCCAATTTGATCGGGCAAAAATAACGTTTCCCATCCCTAAACCTTGTTTTTTTTTAAACATATAGGTCACCCATAAGGTAGGCCCTAAATGCCCCTAGGACACTGTGAATTGTATTTAAAAGGTAGTACATGTGAATTTAGGTTTTACATGTCCTGGTACTGAAAAAACTCCTAAATTCTTTTTTCAGTTCTGTAAGGCCTACCCTTTTCATATACTAACATGGCTTGCAAATTCAGCTTCTCCTGCTCTGAGCTTTTTTCCCGCCATCATCAACGACTTCAAAGAGACTTCATTCTGCACTCCTCAATAATGAGAACTCTTCCTCATACACAGCCTACTGCCTTGCCCCAATGAACTCTACCTTCTCCTGGACTTTTCTTCAGAAAAGTCTGATAAAAGTCTGAAGGTAAGCTGAGACCAGGTCCAACCCATCTTGGGTATTTGACCCACGCTCCATCGTAGTGGACCTTTACGTTTGACTTTGCCCTGGTCTCACCTGACTAGATGCCTGCGGTTGGTACTTAGATCATTTAGGTGCTAGAGTTAATTGAAAACTTAAAAAAAATTCTGACTACTGATTGGAGTTAATTATTTTGGTGTCATTTTATTTATTAAATGTTACTTTTTTTAAGCCAATGTACCAGAGTTTGAAGCACAGGTTAATTTTGTGACTTTTGTGGTTCCCCCAGACAGGTATTGTGGTTGTTGCTTGAGTGGGGTTTCAACCCTTCAACCAATACCCACATTTATTTCACTTTTTTAAAAATTTTGATATGTTTAGGACAGTAAACATACTAAGGTAGCATGCCCAGAAGGGATTAACCGTTGATGAGTTTATTTACAAAGGAGTAAAATGCAGAAACTACTAATATTTGCTTCCACAAATCCAGCTATACATACTTGCCATATTATTATTATTTTCACTTTTTAACTTTGTAACATTCTCCAAAACAAATTCACTTATAATTTGGTTGAGTTGCCATTTCTCTGGTAATATTTAAACTATTTGTATTACCAATGCATTTTTCAAAACCCGGCTATCACTGTGAGCTCTCCTAAAGCTTGTTGCTTTTCTAATGCATTCCTGAGAGAAAACAGAAATATTTATGTTTCTAAAATGGCTTCCAGTGTATTCCACTACTCTACTGTAAATATGTAATTGGATTGCTAATAGTTGAAATAGCAGAGAATAGTCAAGCACAAAGGTTGGAATATATTTTACCATGAAAAACACACATATTGTAAGAATAATTTTTTTGATGTGTAAAAATCCCCAAAAAGAGATTAATGGAGCTAAAGTAAAGAGGTATCTGTAGTTAATCATCAAATCGGATATGCACAGATAGTCCTCCATAATTAATGGTTTTTTAAAGGATGATGTAGAAAAACATTTTGTGTAATGTATCATTTTCCAAAATAAATATGATAAAGAGGCTGTGTAAAAGGGGCTTTGAATACAAGACGTTACTAAATCATGTATAAAAAATAGGTTATATTGAAAAATAAAGATAGCTAGAAATATGTATTTACCTATGATCATACTCATTTACAAGTGGCTGAGAAACTGGCAAGTACAGCTGAAACATGATTTATTGAAAACAAGTGTGGTCATTGTATCCAGCATCCCTGCAAGTATGTTCTATTGGAAAGGGTGACCAGATCACCACTCTGAGTAGTAGAGGGATAGAACATGGACTTATGTCTGATGCAACCCAAGTCTGAAGTGCTTTCACCTCTACCCAACACTGAAACAAGCCCTGTGCCTTATAGAAATATTTAGCTCAAACATGAGCCTCTCAACTCCAGAAAGTTGCAAAAGGAGAATTGTGAGGCAGTGTTGGACACTGTGTCATCTACTTTGGTCCCTGCTTTGGTAGACGATGTTGGCATGGTGTGATAGTTTCTGTGATTGTTGATGGTTCCTGTAGTTAGAGATGACATTTGTGGTCTCTCCTGTAGCATGAGGCATTGCTGCTGTGGGTCTTGAATTAGTAGCATTAGTGTTTCATGTTGTTTTGGTAGTCATGGTTCTTGCTATGGTAGTAGCTATGGTAACAGCTTTTGTGGCTTCTGTTCCTGGTACCATTTATTCTATTATGGTGGCAACTGTGGGCACTGCTATGATTCCGGTTGCAGTCTCTGCTGTGGTTGGAGATGTGTTCATTCGCGTGGTTTGTTCTATCAGCTGGTGTCATCAGTTTATCCTAGCGTTGATGGTAACAGTGATCATTGCTCTGGCTTTAGCTGTGCTCGCTACTTTATTACCTCACATGCTGGAAGTTCTTATTACAGCGTAGGCCGTCATCTCGACTGTTGTGGCACTTGATGGGGCTACTGTAATCCTTCCATTCATGGCTGCTATGCTATTGTCATAGTTGTTGTTTTTATGTGCAGCCTGCTCTCCCGGCATCTGTGTTTGTTCTTGTACGGGAAGATATGGACCAGTGTATGTTTCAGTGCTCTACTACCAGCTTTTGATACTGCAGTGAATGTAGATTTGCTGCTAAAGGTGTCCCTGATGTGGTGATTGATGTGATCAATACTGTGTTTCTGCTGCTTTAATTAAAGTTGCGGTTAAATTTGTGGTTGTATTTATGGTCTGAGCAGTTGAGGCTATTGTAACTGCAGTTCTGTTGTCGCCACTGTAATGATAGCTGTGTTTCTGCGGGGGTGCCAACTATTGTGGTAACTGAGGTCTCCACTATAGCTCTTTTAGCAAGTGCCTCTTTTTGCATGCTCCCCGTCATTTTTTATGGACTGCTGGTGGTTTTTTAACTCTGTATACAGAGACACTGCTAGCCAAGTTCCAGTGCACATGCATTGACCCCTCAAACAAGTTAAATTGGCTAACACCTCATTTGTATATTTAAGTTTTCTTTAAGACCACAGAATATGATGCCCAAAACTTAATCCATGGAAGGTAAAGTTAAATGTCACCTACCTATGAATTACAGTGCTACAGTGCTGTCCACTGATGTGACCAGACAAACATTACTCCAGACATTCCACTACATCCTGGCTGCTGAGCCCTGCAGCTCCACCTGTCAAACTTGTTTACAAGAGAAAACCTTCCTTTTAAAGATTACCAAATCTCAACCATATAGGTCTTAAAGCCCACAAGGCAAAGTTCATTGTATTTAAAAGTAGGGCAATTAGAAATGTAAGGTTAACATTTCCCTATAATGACTAGCACTCAAAACCTATTTTCACTGTAGAAAGGCTGGCAGGCCCATAAAGAAACACTGGGAAGCACTAATGCATATTAATTCTGCCTTATCGGACTAGGGACCAGCTAAAACTAAATTCAAGGGCTATTTTAATATTTATTAAAAGCCCAACTTCATGATTATATTGGTTTGTTATTATATATTAAGGAAACAGCACTTTTAGAAATATACTTTTTCCTTGATTAAAGCCTCTAGAAGTTAATTTGCATTGACCTCCTGCAACAGCCGGATGACCATTATGGCTGTGCTCAGGAAATTCATTTCCCTCGTCACAGGCAGATGTCAGGTGACACCTGGACAGGCTCCTTCTTTTTACCCCCAGTCAAGCAGGCACAAATTCCAGTGGGAGTAAATCTGTCTCAACATTGGTTTGGAGTAATCACAGAGAAGGGGCTGCTCATTACCCTGTACGTACCTCTAAGTAGGCATACATGTTCTGCATAAGAGTTTCAAAATTTGAGATTTAGACAAAGAGATGCATTGTGAGATTGTGTGCAGTAGGGCAGACAGGAACTGCTGCAAAAGTGGGTTAGCCTCCCCTAGGAACTTTTACCCCATTGGTTAGGAAGGGGCCAGGCATCGCCCTCTCCCACTGGCTTGTGGCAGACTAACGTGGCATCTCCTGGCACCCAATTCAGAACACTTTGTGAACCTGAGGAAAAACTGAGGAAGACTAGGCCTGCTGCGTGTGAACTGAGAGAAGCCCTCAAGGACTGGACCTACTCCCTCTTGTACCCAAGACAAAGAAGTGGACTCCAAGGGTCAGAGGGTTGATCTCCTGTTCAAGTTACAGGGATGCTACAAGCTACAAGAGACCTTCCCGGCATCTTTCCGCTGGTCGGTTGCAATTGGATCTAGACTGGGCCTTGCTTTTGGCCTATTACAGAGTGACCCCAATTGCTGTCAATTACTGTTCCTGAGGTCCTGGATTTATTGGCTTTGTCTGGCTGGACTTATCTTTCCAACCCGGAAAATCTGTGATTTAGAAATCTTTTCAACTTCAATACCTCCAGCGTACCAAGTCAGACTTGGCAAGCAAAAAATCCTGATGTGCATTTCAGCGGGGGTTAAAAATGCATGGTTCTCCTACTCAAAGCTTCTCGGCAGCAGCAAAACAGATGCAGAGGGACCTCATTGAGAATGGTATCCAGCCTTGTGAGCCCTCTTCGGCTACAGCCTGCAGCCTTTCTCTCTCTTTCTCGAGGCCCATAGGAAAGAATGGGAAGGTATTCCTTGATTGCGAATTGCAATTTGCGATTTGCAATTAAGGAATATTAAGAAATCGCAACTATTACATTCCATTTTGCGAATCCTTAATAGCGATTCGCTAAAAATCGCTATTAAGGACTCGCAAAATCCAATATTGATACATCTGGCCCTGAGTAACTTTGAGGGTTCACCCCAACAAGAATTGTGATTATTATACAAGGTGGGTAATCACCGCTTGTCACTAATAACCTAATTTCTTTCACCATTGATATGGTGCCAATGACCAAAGGGGTGGTAACAGAGAACGTATATTGAGAAGTGTTTAATCAAGATGAATTTTGGAACTAAAAACTGGGTATCCTACAGGTCTAAATATGGATGAGAAACTATATGTACATCTAGATACAAGAGACACCATATGTATTGCTTGCAGCATTTTCCTTTCTGGTTGTCTATTTAAATATAATGCTTGGATATCTTTTTTCTTGTGTCTTTTTAGTGTTCATTTTGTTTTTCTCAAACATATGGATCTGAGTTGTCTAATGTCAATGAAAGGAATAAGCAGGTGCTGATATGAATGAAGGGCTTTTCTCTTTTGTGTTTCTGAATTATGTTTTAACTGTAATGGAGAATTAGAATTGTCTCTTATGAGTATGTAAAAAAGAGAGTATGTTATGATATTGGAGATGCCCACATGTATTAATGAACAGAACATTGTTGAATGTATAATAATGACACACTACAAAATGTCTGTCGGTTTCAGGCACATATTTTGAACAAGGTATATTTGTAGGCCCCTTTGGATGGACACAGCGGATTCATGGAAGCATCTATGACATTATATAAATATGTATAACATTGTATTATGAGCATTTATACAGATGTGAGAGTTGCAGAATATTTCTGAATACTCAATAGTGCTTCTCTTACAATAAAGTTACTACTTCTGTGGCACACACTCCGAACAAATATTTTAGATATGCACACTTGGGCAGCATGCAGTGGCTCTTTGAAATCATCTATGGCATTTTAGAACTATATATAGCAGGATAATATTATGTCACACATATATCTATAGAGTAATCTTTCATGACAATGAAATATTCATAAAAAAGTGGAAAAATTAAAACAGCCTCACATCACAAGCCAACTTAAATGAACATTATTCTGTGTGCTAAAAGCTTTCACCAGAAAACCTTCATAGGATGCAATCCCTATGGTGAATTTCTTAGGATAAAAATAAACTGTTTTAGAAAGAATTAGATAAATTGAATAATGAAACCAAGGTCAAATTTCTGTATATGGGATCCTCTGAAACCCTCATAGAGAAAAGTGTTGAAAAGATGCAAAACAGCACTGATAGGACTTGCAGATAATGGAAAAAGAAAGACATGATGACATGAATGATGCTAAAAGAAGCACAATAAGGAAGATAGTGACATTGATCAAGGAAGCTCCTAATATAAAAATAAAAATATAGAAAAAATGGAGGATAGTGAAGAGTGACCTATTTCTTGATAAGATCTTAGAACAGTAATAACACACAAACGTGCAAAGAGTATAACATGTATCTTGGCTCACAGTCATTTTAAAAAGAACAAAGAAGGAACCTGGTTAAACTCTCAAAAAGGTTTTTACAAATGCAATCACTTTAAGGTGTATGAAATTGTGGTTAGTTGCAAACAGTTCGGAATACGAAATGGTAATTTGAGAAACATCAATAAGAGAATAATATTTAAGAGCAAACATGTTGTGTAACTAGAGATGTGATCTTGACTCTTTTGGAAGTACACCAAGTGGACTAAAAAAGAGAATATGCGACCAGACAAGAGCAATAACCAATAAATATAGGAATTACATTTTTAACAGGCTCACAAGAGTGATTAGAGGATCTTGAGAATATATGACATTGATATGATGGAAAAAAATGAGAGAGCTGGTGATAAATAATTAACCCTAAGGAAATGAGACTTGTGGTACATTTTGAATGTTAGAAAAATGGCCGTGAAGTATTTAACCCGGACAAAGAAATGTATGTAGATCTGCTTTGAGCAAACATTGCATGCTAATTGAGAAAGAAATGGCATATATTGCATGACATAATCAGAATCGTGAGATAAGGGAACTGCGCCCATGCCATACGGAGGGCTTGGTTTTTAAAGATAGTGGCGTAAACAAGAGCACAACCACAATTGCAATAAATGCCCATTAAATGCCAAATGAAGGACTGAATCCGAGGACATAATGAATTTTATAATGGACAGGAATGAGCCTCAGACAAAAAAACCATACCGTGAATGAGATGTGATATGTGAATTATAAGCAGTAAAACCTCCTGATTAGGATAAGATGAAATTAAGAATTGGGAAAATGCTAATTACTAATTGCCGTTATCTGGAGAGGATACGCAAATTAATTGAACCCATAAATTATAATACTTGTTTATGTAATTTCTTCTATAATAGTGAATGGTGGTGTTATGTCTATAGGGATTTCTCATTTTTTTAACACGTCTACAGCCCGAACCTATGAATGGAATTACACCAAATGTGGCAGAAAGCTAGATGTTGGTCCAGAAAAGCATGCTTTTTGTGTTTTGGTGTAAATTTGTTCAGAAGTTTCACAGATATTTCAATTGCTGTAGCCAGTTTTGCCCAGGCTGTGAGTGCCTTTTGGAGCTCCAGCTTTCATTGCTGCCCTTAGCTCTCCTTGCAGAAGTCCCTGAGCACAACCATATTGTAGGCATCTATTTTGGCAAGTTGAAAATCCATCTTTGCTAGTGTGTCAGGTAAAATGAGATTGAATTAGCAAAATACAAAAAAGACAATCAGGGTGAATATAAAAGAAAAAAAATGGTTTCAAATGATCCATCTGGATTTTTTGTGTAACACAAAATTACTGTATGACACTGCACAAACATAATTTCTAATCTCACCGCTGCACACCAATGTAGGAAACAGGCTTACTGTTTGAGGACTGCGAAGCAGCAACCACATTTCCTGTTTGTGTGAAATACAAGCAAACCTCAAATTAACCTGTGCTCAACCATCTGGTAACAGCCAGTCTTAATTTACAGGCAATGTGTAAAGTATTTATGCAAACAGTAATAAAAGGAAAATACAACACAAGAAAAATCCCACACCAGTTTAGAAAACATAGAGTAAGATTTAATAAACTATTTCGGATCAAGATGACAAAAATCCCATCAAAAGAACCTGAGATATCCGGTTTTAAAGATTTAAGTGAAAACACTGCTTAGAAATGCAAAGCACCAACTGTGGTTATCTGGACATGACAGAGCAGGCCAAAGTTACAAGTACAGGAGGACCTTGCTGGAGCGCATGCTTGATACATTAGCCAAGATAGGCCAGCTGAACAAAGTATATAACATCCGGGTTACGGAGCATTGCATGATCCTGTTTCGAGGATGTGTCATATAGCAGTAGCTTTGAGATCCCATGTCGAGGATGCGTCATGCAGCTGCAGATCCAAGGAGCTGCAGAGCTGTGATGCAAGGTCATCCATTGGGATGCATCATGCAGCAGCAGTTCCAAAGAGCTGTGGGGTCCTGCTTTGGGGATGCGTCTCACTGAGGCAGTTCCGGTGTGGGCTGTGAGGTGATGCATCACACTATGTCGGTTCTACCCAATAGAACACAGCTGGGCTGGCAGAGCGCCTTCAGGCCCACTTCCAAGGGTCCAGAATTGGGGTGGCATTGCTTGGGGTGGCAAGACTTACAACAGTCAGAGTCCAGGTGCTGGAGTCAAAATGGTTGAAGACTGTTCTGCCCCTGAGGCTTCTGATCAGGAGACCAGGCAACTAGACTTTTAAGTCACTCTTTGGATCCTGGGTCCAATTTGCAGAACCAGCCCTTCTCACACAGGGAAGCAGAGAAGCATAGCGGCATAGAAACAGTTCTTTTTGCAGAGCAGCTAAGAGTCCTTCAGAGTCTTTCACAGGTCCAGAGAGTACTGAAGAGTTGGGTGTGAGGGTTCAATAGATATACATTGTGCGTACATTGAAGTAAAAGAAGGTACTGGAAGTTTCTACTCCCAGAGATGCTTAGAACGTTTTGCCTTCCAGTACTGGTCCCAGCTTGTCTGGGGGCACCAATGAATAGTGTCAAATGCTTTGTGAGTGTGCTAGAGCAGAGCCTTTGGGATGTGCAAGTGTAGTAGGTGTTAGCTCCACACCCTAGCAAGTCAAAGATGTCCCCTCCTGCCAAAACCTATCACCCTTTTGTCTCACTGACTGGGAGCAAAACTGAAAGACCAACTGCCAGCTATACTTACTCATGTAACTCAATGTACAGGCTACAGGAATCATATAGTTAGGACAATAATTGCCAAATTTTAAAAAAGTGACGCATACAGAATTAACCCCCAACGCCATGGAGTTATGTAATGCTTGTGAAGGCAAAGCAATTATTTTGCACTTCTCGTAACGAACTGTTGTTTAAAGTCTATTCGGATTGCTCCTCGCGTGCATCCTCACACTTCTATATGTTTAATAATGACATGACATATAAATCAAGACATACTGGCAAACAATTAACACACACATGAAAATAAATATAGTGCACAGAAAGGCTTTTTCTTGTGGACTTTTCAATCCCTAAAATATATTCATAAGACAAATATCACATAAATGATATTTTAAACCAAAAAAGACTTAAATATTCACAAGGGTGTCATAACTTGTCATGACATGTTTTTCACATCTGTGATCAACAAGCATACATGTGTACAACATGTACAGTGCTTTTTATATAAAAAAAAACTAAGCAAGCAAAGTGTTCAGCAAACGGTGGATTATATTAAAAAGTGGACTTATATCCCTGGGGGCATTTATTATTTCTCTCCAAGTGTATGGTCCTCCAAATGTTGTGAGGCCCTATGTGGTCAAGGCCTGTGATACTTCAAGTATTCTGAAGTATGGGAGGTATGAATCCTCTTAAATTATTCTGTGATTGTTTTTGACCTTTATGCAGATTTGTGTGCCCTCTGGCCACCTTTAGCTACACTGACGTGTTTTGACCTCATAGTTGGGCCTATTGGCTTAATGAAGGTCTTCCTCAGGGCTGGTTGCTTTCTGTTGATAGAAACACTGTGCCACAAATAAATGGGGAAAAACCACTGTTACCTCTTGGGTAATCCAAATACAGCAGATGCTGCAGAAGATTCAACCTCTGATTCATCCCTGAATCGCTACCAGGACATGTAAAAGTTAAAGTACATGTCCAACTTTTTAAATGCACTGCACCCTGCCCTATGGACTATTTAGGACCTACTCTAGGGGTGACCTGTATTTATTAAATAGGATGTTCAGTTAGTCAATGTTTCATACTTTCAATCACATTTAATCTGTACTAACACAGGTGTCACTTGGCATTAGTTTACTACTGTTCAGCTTTTGGTTTCTTTGTTGGCCTTGATTGGTTTTAGTTGATATGCACTTTTATTTGGTTTATTCCTTTTTATTCATGTTGTAAAATAGATGTTATGTTTGTTTGCAGAGTAATCCCTCTGATGAAGGACCAGATATGTCCAAAATGTATTAGGTCGCTTTGACACATTGACCGCGCTATGACTTAGTGTACTTGTGGTTTTGGAATGATGAAATTACATTGGAAGCGATCTTTCTACATTTGAGATTGTATAATTAATTAAGATGCTCAATTTACCACAGAATTTAAAAAAATATATATAGTAAAATATTTGTTTGTGAAAAATGATAACCTTCAACAGATTTGAACACAAGATAAGGCTGACATATTGGCTTGTGCACCTCTGTACTATTTCAAATTTTGTGAATAGCTGTTTGAAAGACCTGACATCCTTGGTGGGTCTCCTCCCACATGTTTTGCCTTCAGCCCTCCTATTTTCTGAAATACATCATTTGTAGTTGTAAGAGCTTGTGCACTTTAGTGCTGGTTAGCTTGTGATCTCTTCTAAAAGCATGGTAAACTTTGCTTGAATCTGATTACCCCATTTAATTTACATGCAAGTCTCTAGAATAAGGAACTATATTGTACCCAGGACCTGCAAACTAAATGCAACTAGTAAGCCTGAAGCACTCATTGTGCCACCCACTAAAGTAGCACTTTGGCTCAGGCCTGCCATTGTAGCATGTAGTGCAGTTTTAAACTCCCAATTTGATCGGGCAAAAATAACGTTTCCCATCCCTAAACCTTGTTTTTTTTTAAACATATAGGTCACCCATAAGGTAGGCCCTAAATGCCCCTAGGACACTGTGAATTGTATTTAAAAGGTAGTACATGTGAATTTAGGTTTTACATGTCCTGGTACTGAAAAAACTCCTAAATTCTTTTTTCAGTTCTGTAAGGCCTACCCTTTACATATACTAACATGGCTTGCAAATTCAGCTTCTCCTGCTCTGAGCTTTTTTCCCGCCATCATCAACGACTTCAAAGAGACTTCATTCTGCACTCCTCAATAATGAGAACTCTTCCTCATACACAGCCTACTGCCTTGCCCCAATGAACTCTACCTTCTCCTGGACTTTTCTTCAGAAAAGTCTGATAAAAGTCTGAAGGTAAGCTGAGACCAGGTCCAACCCATCTTGGGTATTTGACCCACGCTCCATCGTAGTGGACCTTTACGTTTGACTTTGCCCTGGTCTCACCTGACTAGATGCCTGCGGTTGGTACTTAGATCATTTAGGTGCTAGAGTTAATTGAAAACTTAAAAAAAATTCTGACTACTGATTGGAGTTAATTATTTTGGTGTCATTTTATTTATTAAATGTTACTTTTTTTAAGCCAATGTACCAGAGTTTGAAGCACAGGTTAATTTTGTGACTTTTGTGGTTCCCCCAGACAGGTATTGTGGTTGTTGCTTGAGTGGGGTTTCAACCCTTCAACCAATACCCACATTTATTACACTTTTTTAAAAATGTTGATATGTTTAGGACAGTAAACATACTAAGGTAGCATGCCCAGAAGGGATTAACCGTTGATGAGTTTATTTACAAAGGAGTAAAATGCAGAAACTACTAATATTTGCTTCCACAAATCCAGCTATACATACTTGCCATATTATTATTATTTTCACTTTTTAACTTTGTAACATTCTCCAAAACAAATTCACTTATAATTTGGTTGAGTTGCCATTTCTCTGGTAATATTTAAACTATTTGTATTACCAATGCATTTTTCAAAACCCGGCTATCACTGTGAGCTCTCCTAAAGCTTGTTGCTTTTCTAATGCATTCCTGAGAGAAAACAGAAATATTTATGTTTCTAAAATGGCTTCCAGTGTATTCCACTACTCTACTGTAAATATGTAATTGGATTGCTAATAGTTGAAATAGCAGAGAATAGTCAAGCACAAAGGTTGGAATATATTTTACTATGAAAAACACACATATTGTAAGAATAATTTTTTTGATGTGTAAAAATCCCCAAAAAGAGATTAATGGAGCTAAAGTAAAGAGGTATCTGTAGTTAATCATCAAATCGGATATGCACAGATAGTCCTCCATAATTAATGGTTTTTTAAAGGATGATGTAGAAAAACATTTTGTGTAATGTATCATTTTCCAAAATAAATATGATAAAGAGGCTGTGTAAAAGGGGCTTTGAATACAAGACGTTACTAAATCATGTATAAAAAATAGGTTATATTGAAAAATAAAGATAGCTAGAAATATGTATTTACCTATGATCATACTCATTTACAAGTGGCTGAGAAACTGGCAAGTACAGCTGAAACATGATTTATTGAAAACAAGTGTGGTCATTGTACCCAGCATCCCTGCAAGTATGTTCTATTGGAAAGGGTGACCAGATCACCACTCTGAGTAGTAGAGGGATAGAACATGGACTTATGTCTGATGCAACCCAAGTCTGAAGTGCTTTCACCTCTACCCAACACTGAAACAAGCCCTGTGCCTTATAGAAATATTTAGCTCAAACATGAGCCTCTCAACTCCAGAAAGTTGCAAAAGGAGAATTGTGAGGCAGTGTTGGACACTGTGTCATCTACTTTGGTCCCTGCTTTGGTAGACGATGTTGGCATGGTGTGATAGTTTCTGTGATTGTTGATGGTTCCTGTAGTTAGAGATGACATTTGTGGTCTCTCCTGTAGCATGAGGCATTGCTGCTGTGGGTCTTGAATTAATAGCATTTGTGTTTCATGTTGTTTTGGTAGTCATGGTTCTTGCTATGGTAGTAGCTATGGTAACAGCTTTTGTGGCTTCTGTTCCTGGTACCATTTATTCTATTATGGTGGCAACTGTGGGCACTGCTATGATTCCGGTTGCAGTCTCTGCTGTGGTTGGAGATGTGTTCATTCGCGTGGTTTGTTCTATCAGCTGGTGTCGTCAGTTTATCCTAGCGTTGATGGTAACAGTGATCATTGCTCTGGCTTTAGCTGTGCTCGCTACTTTATTACCTCACATGCTGGAAGTTCTTATTACAGCGTAGGCCGTCATCTCGACTGTTGTGGCACTTGATGGGGCTACTGTAATCCTTCCATTCATGGCTGCTATGCTATTGTCATAGTTGTTGTTTTTATGTGCAGCCTGCTCTCCCGGCATCTGTGTTTGTTCTTGTACGGGAAGATATGGACCAGTGTATGTTTCAGTGCTCTACTACCAGCTTTTGATACTGCAGTGAATGTAGATTTGCTGCTAAAGGTGTCCCTGATGTGGTGATTGATGTGATCAATACTGTGTTTCTGCTGCTTTAATTAAAGTTGCGGTTAAATTTGTGGTTGTATTTATGGTCTGAGCAATTGAGGCTATTGTAACTGCAGTTCTGTTGTCGCCACTGTAATGATAGCTGTGTTTCTGCGGGGGTGCCAACTATTGTGGTAACTGAGGTCTCCACTATAGCTCTTTTAGCAAGTGCCTCTTTTTGCATGCTCCCCGTCATTTTTTATGGACTGCTGGTGGTTTTTTAACTCTGTATACAGAGACACTGCTAGCCAAGTTCCAGTGCACATGCATTGACCCCTCAAACAAGTTAAATTGGCTAACACCTCATTTGTATATTTAAGTTTTCTTTAAGACCACAGAATATGATGCCCAAAACTTAATCCATGGAAGGTAAAGTTAAATGTCACCTACCTATGAAATACAGTGCTACAGTGCTGTCCACTGATGTGACCAGACAAACATTACTCCAGACATTCCACTACATCCTGGCTGCTGAGCCCTGCAGCTCCACCTGTCAAACTTGTTTACAAGAGAAAACCTTCCTTTTAAAGATTACCAAATCTCCTCCATATAGGTCTTAAAGCCCACAAGGCAAAGTTCATTGTATTTAAAAGTAGGGCAATTAGAAATGTAAGGTTAACATTTCCCTATAATGACTAGCACTCAAAACCTATTTTCACTGTAGAAAGGCTGGCAGGCCCATAAAGAAACACTGGGAAGCACTAATGCATATTAATTCTGCCTTCTCGGACTAGGGACCAGCTAAAACTAAATTCAAGGGCTATTTTAATATTTATTAAAAGCCCAACTTCATGATTATATTGGTTTGTTATTATATATTAAGGAAACAGCACTTTTAGAAATATACTTTTTCCTTGATTAAAGCCTCTAGAAGTTAATTTGCATTGACCTCCTGCAGCAGGCGGATGACCATTATGGCTGTGCTCAGGAAATTCATTTCCCTCGTCACAGGCAGATGTCAGGTGACACCTGGACAGGCTCCTTCTTTTTACCCCCAGTCAAGCAGGCACAAATTCCAGTGGGAGTAAATCTGTCTCAACATTGGTTTGGAGTAATCACAGAGAAGGGGCTGCTCATTACCCTGTACGTACCTCTAAGTAGGCATACATGTTCTGCATAAGGGTTTCAAAATTTGAGATTTAGACAAAGAGATGCATTGTGAGATTGTGTGCAGTAGGGCAGACAGGAACTGCTGCAAAAGTGGGTTAGCCTCCCCTAGGAACTTTTACCCCATTGGTTAGGAAGGGGCCAGGCATCGCCCTCTCCCACTGGCTTGTGGCAGACTAACGAGGCATCTCCTGGCACCCAATTCAGAACACTTTGTGAACCTGAGGAAAAACTGAGGAAGACTAGACCTGCTGCGTGTGAACTGAGAGAAGCCCTCAAGGACTGGACCTACTCCCTCTTGTACCCAAGACAAAGAAGTGGACTCCAAGGGTCAGAGGGTTGATCTCCTGTTCAAGTTACAGGGATGCTACAAGCTACAAGAGACCTTCCCGGCATCTTTCCGCTGGTCGGTTGCAATTGGATCTAGACTGGGCCTTGCTTTTGGCCTATTACAGAGTGACCCCAATTGCTGTCAATTACTGTTCCTGAGGTCCTGGATTTATTGGCTTTGTCTGGCTGGACTTATCTTTCCAACCCGGAAAATCTGTGATTTAGAAATCTTTTCAACTTCAATACCTCCAGCGTACCAAGTCAGACTTGGCAAGCAAAAAATCCTGATGTGCATTTCAGCGGGGGTTAAAAATGCATGGTTCTCCTACTCAAAGCTTCTCGGCAGCAGCAAAACAGATGCAGAGGGACCTCATTGAGAATGGTATCCAGCCTTGTGAGCCCTCTTCGGCTACAGCCTGCAGCCTTTCTCTCTCTTTCTCGAGGCCCATAGGAAAGAATGGGAAGGTATTCCTTGATTGCGAATTGCAATTTGCGATTTGCAATTAAGGAATATTAAGAAATCGCAACTATTACATTCCATTTTGCGAATCCTTAATAGCGATTCGCTAAAAATCGCTATTAAGGACTCGCAAAATCCAATATTGATACATCTGGCCCTGAGTAACTTTGAGGGTTCACCCCAACAAGAATTGTGATTATTATACAAGGTGGGTAATCACCGCTTGTCACTAATAACCTAATTTCTTTCACCATTGATATGGTGCCAATGACCAAAGGGGTGGTAACAGAGAACGTATATTGAGAAGTGTTTAATCAAGATGAATTTTGGAACTAAAAACTGGGTATCCTACAGGTCTAAATATGGATGAGAAACTATATGTACATCTAGATACAAGAGACACCATATGTATTGCTTGCAGCATTTTCCTTTCTGGTTGTCTATTTAAATATAATGCTTGGATATCTTTTTTCTTGTGTCTTTTTAGTGTTCATTTTGTTTTTCTCAAACATATGGATCTGAGTTGTCTAATGTCAATGAAAGGAATAAGCAGGTGCTGATATGAATGAAGGGCTTTTCTCTTTTGTGTTTCTGAATTATGTTTTAACTGTAATGGAGAATTAGAATTGTCTCTTATGAGTATGTAAAAAAGAGAGTATGTTATGATATTGGAGATGCCCACATGTATTAATGAACAGAACATTGTTGAATGTATAATAATGACACACTACAAAATGTCTGTCGGTTTCAGGCACATATTTTGAACAAGGTATATTTGTAGGCCCCTTTGGATGGACACAGCGGATTCATGGAAGCATCTATGACTTTATATAAATATGTATAACATTGTATTATGAGCATTTATACAGATGTGAGAGTTGCAGAATATTTCTGAATACTCAATAGTGCTTCTCTTACAATAAAGTTACTACTTCTGTGGCACACACTCCGAACAAATATTTTAGATATGCACACTTGGGCAGCATGCAGTGGCTCTTTGAAATCATCTATGGCATTTTAGAACTATATATAGCAGGATAATATTATGTCACACATATATCTATAGAGTAATCTTTCATGACAATGAAATATTCATAAAAAAGTGGAAAAATTAAAACAGCCTCACATCACAAGCCAACTTAAATGAACATTATTCTGTGTGCTAAAAGCTTTCACCAGAAAACCTTCATAGGATGCAATCCCTATGGTGAATTTCTTAGGATAAAAATAAACTGTTTTAGAAAGAATTAGATAAATTGAATAATGAAACCAAGGTCAAATTTCTGTATATGGGATCCTCTGAAACCCTCATAGAGAAAAGTGTTGAAAAGATGCAAACAGCACTGATAGGACTTGCAGATAATGGAAAAAGAAAGACATGATGACATGAATGATGCTAAAAGAAGCACAATAAGGAAGATAGTGACATTGATCAAGGAAGCTCCTAATATAAAAATAATAATATAGAAAAAATGGAGGATAGTGAAGAGTGACCTATTTCTTGATAAGATCTTAGAACAGTAATAACACACAAACGTGCAAAGAGTATAACATGTATCTTGGCTCACAGTCATTTTAAAAAGAACAAAGAAGGAACCTGGTTAAACTCTCAAAAAGGTTTTTACAAATGCAATCACTTTAAGGTGTATGAAATTGTGGTTAGTTGCAAACAGTTCGGAATACGAAATGGTAATTTGAGAAACATCAATAAGAGAATAATATTTAAGTGCAAACATGTTGTGTAACTAGAGATGTGATCTTGACTCTTTTGGAAGTACACCAAGTGGACTAAAAAAGAGAATATGCGACCAGACAAGAGCAATAACCAATAAATAAAGGAATTACATTTTTAACAGGCTCACAAGAGTGATTAGAGGATCTTGAGAATATATGACATTGATATGATGGAAACAAATGAGAGAGCTGGTGATAAATAATTAACCCTAAGGAAATGAGACTTGTGGTACATTTTGAATGTTAGAAAAATGGCCGTGAAGTATTTAACCCGGACAAAGAAATGTATGTAGATCTGCTTTGAGCAAACATTGCATGCTAATTGAGAAAGAAATGGCATATATTGCATGACATAATCAGAATCGTGAGATAAGGGAACTGCACCCATGCCATACGGAGGGCTTGGTTTTTAAAGATAGTGGCGTAAACAAGAGCACAACCACAATTGCAATAAATGCCCATTAAATGCCAAATGAAGGACTGAATCCGAGGACATAATGAATTTTATAATGGACAGGAATGAGCCTCAGACAAAAAAAACATACCGTGAATGAGATGTGATATGTGAATTATAAGCAGTAAAACCTCCTGATTAGGATAAGATGAAATTAAGAATTGGGAAAATGCTAATTACTAATTGCCGTTATCTGGAGAGGATATGCAAATTAATTGAACCCATAAATTATAATACTTGTTTATGTAATTTCTTCTATAATAGTGAATGGTGGTGTTATGTCTATAGGGATTTCTCATTTTTTTAACACGTCTACAGCCCGAACCTATGAATGGAATTACACCAAATGTGGCAGAAAGCTAGATGTTGGTCCAGAATAGCATGCTTTTTGTGTTTTGGTGTAAATTTGTTCAGAAGTTTCACAGATATTTAAGTTTAAAAATATAGATATCTGGGAAGGTGAGTCATTGCAGTGGACTTGCGGATCCTACTAAAATGAGATTGGCTGCCAACATTTAAACCAGGAGGTGTTGGCACCCATCTTGGGATTTGGCTTGAAGCCGAGTCCCACAAAAAATGTAAATAATAAAGAAAAGGGGGCAGGGAAAGAATAACTTGGCCCAGATATGGTGGGGGTATCTGACATTGACCCTGCTGGCGATTAAAAGTATTTATTTAATGAATTTTGCTGCAAAATCATGGGTGGGCCTCCAGATCCACAGCAAAATAAAAAAAAAAAGACTGGTGGCTCCCATGCATTTTTATTATGAAGGTCCTGGGTGGGCCCAATCCCGAGCAGTGTTTATTAATTTTGCGGGGAGTCCATGCCCTTGGGACCACCACTTCAAGGTGCAAACAATATAATGATGTGGAGGGGCCTACTTGGCCCCCCATATAGCCCTGGGAACCACCAACCTCCCTGGGTCCTTGTTTATAATTTACATGGGAAATGCCCTGGGCAATCTCGGTGCCCTGGGGACTGCCACCTCCCAAGGGCAAATGTTGTATTCATGTGGGGTGGCCCGCTAGGCACCCCCTACCACCCAGGGGACCACTACCTCCCTGAGGCAATTATTAATAGAAACCTTCGAAAAGTCTCTGCAGAAGACCAATCTGCTGCCTTTAAAATATCGTCCAACCTACCACCCATCATGCAAACCTTACTAGCCATAGCACCTCTTTTGCCAAATCAATTCCAGCCTCTTTCATTGTTGATTTAACCCATCTGGCAAAAGAAACATTACTCACCGGTTTAAAAGGTTTCACATATGAAATCAGAAGCTGATCCACTCCATCACCTCTTTTATCCAACATACGTGCCTCATACTCTTTCAAACAACGCACCACACAAAGATTAAGTGATTCATCGAATCTTGGATAACAAATGGAATCGGACATAGTCTTTGTTCTTCTGCAAATTTCAAAATTCACTCCATCTGGTTGATTTAATCGTATAGTCCACTCAAGAGCCCTAACATCTGAAACCCTCCTAAAAGATATCAAACAAAGAAGATACGCTAGTTTCCAAGACAACTCTCTAGTTCTCAGATACTTATTTGATGCCCAATTCATGAATACCTTTAAAACCAAACCCACATCCCACAAAGACTTATATTTAGCCAAGGGAGGCCTCCTGAAACAAATTCCTTTCATCACTCTACAAACTAAAGGACTCCTTCCAACAGAGATACCTTGAACAAAAGAATGTCCAGCTGCCACAGCCGATCTATAACAATTCACTGTTCTATAAGTCAAACCCTTCTTAAATAAATCTGCTAAAAAATTTGCAACCTCTATATCATCTGCCTCCAATGGATCCAAATCCCTTTCCACGCACCAACCACTCCAAATTCTCCATGCACTCCTGTATCTCTTCCTTGTCCCAGGTGCCCAAGACTCATTGAGTAACTCTGAAGCTGATTTCGAAAGTCTTGAGACGCCTTCAGAATGCCTGATATCCTCCAAACTAGAAGGTTGAGTAAACCTGAAGTCACCAAAGGGTGTTCCATCCCATTTACACCCTTTAAAAGTCCCTTCTCTGCTACAACCAGAAAAAGCTCCTCCAATGCTAATTCCATTATTGATGGGAACCACCACATTTCTGTCTCCTCACCTGATTCAAAACCCTCTGAATAATTGCAAAAGGAGGGAAAGCATATCCCTTTATCCCTTTCCAATTTTGATTGAAAGCATCCACTGCCATTGCACCTAGGTCCGGCCTCCAACTCACAAAAGTCTGTAACTGAAACGTCAGACGGGATGCAAACCAATCCACCTCCAATGGTCCAAAAATTTCTACTATCTTCCTGAAAACATCCTTGTTCAACATCCAATCGCAGAAATCTATCACATTCCTTGAATACCAATATGCGTCCACATTCATCTTCCCAGGAAGATACTAAACTCTCAAATCTATCTTGTGCTCCAAACAAAAATACCATATTTCCTTCACTAACTCTGTCAATCTCTTTGATCTGCTTCCTCCCAATTTCCTCACATATGTAATCGCTGTTACATTGTCCATTCGTAAAAGCACTGTACTCTCTAATAGATCCTTCTGAAAACTCTTTAATGCCATCAAACCAGTCTGCATTTCCAAACAATTTATATGCTCTTTCTTCTCCTCCCAAGACCATACACCTCCTGTCTGCTTTGTCAAAAAAGATGCACCCCAACCTAGATTGCTTGCATCGCTCTCTATCACAAAATGTGGCTGAGAACCAAAGATCGCCTTCCCGTTCCAAGCTTCCAAATTTTCCTTTCACCACCTTAATTCCTCTTTCACTTCCTCGTTCAAATAGACTTCATCTCCGTACCAAAAACCATCTGCCAGTCTTTGCGCCTTCAGACGTTGAAGAGATCTGTAATGCAGTGGACCTGGAAATACAGCCTGAATCGAAGAAGACAAGAGACCAATCACCCGAGCTAACTCCCTTAACTTCACTTTCTCCTTCCTTGCCATGCAAACCACTTCCTGCCGTATCTTTTTTATCTTCTTCTCTGGCAAACGCAAACAACACTAATTTGTGTTCACTACAAAACCTAGAAACTCCCAAAATTGGGACTGACACAACACTGACTTCTCCAGGTTTATCACAAAACCCAAATTCCTCAACTCCGTCATCACTTTCAACTTCTCCAGAAGTACATCTGCATCCTGATTCATCACCAAGATATCGTCCAAATAAACTATCAGTCTCATACCTCTCTCCCTCAAAAAAACAACTACTGGACGCATCACCTTCGTAAAACACCAGGGTGCTACTAACAACCCAAAGGGAAGGCATTGAAATTGATATAATTGATTCCTCCATCTGAACTGTAAATATTGACGACTCTCTTGGGCCATGGGAATTGTAAAATATGCATCCTTCAAGACTATCTTCACCAACCAATCCTGATCTTGTAACAAGTCTCTTAGCATATGTATTCCCTACATTTTGAAATGAAGATACGTCACATACTGATTGAGACTCCTTAGATTTATCACCAGTCTCCAACCTTTCTCCTTCTTCTCCACAACGAACAAAGTACTCACGTAACCTTTGATATCCTCCTATACTCGAATAATTGCACCTTTTTCCAACATTTGATCTACTTCTTCCTGAATCACCTTTACTAAATCTTCTTGAAAAGACAACTCTTTTGGTTCTTTTATCTGAACTGGATCTGCATCGAATTCAATCACAAAACCTGATACCGTCTGCAGAACCCAAGCGTCCAAAGTTATTCCTTTCCAAACCTCTACAAAATATCTTAACCTTCCTCCTATCCTTAAAGGCATAGAACCAATACATTCTTCATACTCACCTTGTGTTTGTCCCTGTCCTCTTCCAAAGAATTGTCCCCTTGGACGAGATCCTCTTCTACCTTGTGATCTCCCTCTCTGTGGATAGAACTGACTATTTGTAGTCAGTCCCCTGTATCCTCCATTTCCTTGAAATGTTGAATTTTGATACTGGGCACCAAATCCTGCCCGGCCAGTAGTTTGCCCTCTCCTACCGGCCCTTCCATAAAAACTATTCCTTTGAAATACTCTTCTCACATTAGATTGGGCTTTGTCTAGACTAGTAAATGTTTGTACATACTTAGTCATGGATCTAACTAGACCCTCTCCAAAGAGCAAACATTTTGCCTCATCAGTTGATTCTTTCATAGCCAATTCACTTAATTTTGGGTTTATTCGCATTAGAAGCGTTCTCCTTCCTTCAGTAGGAAGTCCCGCGTTTGCGTTTCCCAATAAACAAATCGCTCTTTGACACCATCCTCTCAACAAAGTAAAATCCATATCACTTCCTCTCAGAAATGACTCCTCTATCATATCAAATATTCTACCCAGCGGTCCTAAAATATCTAACAGCTTATCCTGACAAATCTTCAGTGACCTCTCTAAACCCTTTCTCGGGTCCTTACCCATTTTAAACATATAAGTTATTAAAATGTCAAAATGTCCGCAATCCGCATTTTACCGGAAATTTTTTGCTTGCTCGCGCTGTAAAATAATACATTCTTGCGTGCGTGCGCGCGATCGCCTTACCTGAGTCTTTCTTCTCGCGATCTTGCACCGCGAGACAAGTGAAAACAAGATGGCTGCGCCCGCAAGCAACCGCATGGGTAAGTTGCCGAGCCACGACCACGCAGAACATACCACGAATGGGCGGTAAAAAAACTTCCGCATCTTCGCGATATTTCCGCGTGTTTGCGGAGATTTTTAACATTTTCGCGATAATTTGCGAAAGTGAATTTCGCAAATTCTGCCCACCCCTAGTCACTTTCTCATCAATCACAGGCCTGGAACATTCGGCCCTCATTAAATTATGTTCCTCTCTCTCTAGAGGCTGACGCAATCTACTTTTAATATACTCTGAAACGTGTTCCAGAGGCCACCAATCCTTTCCTATTGGATGTCTAATCTCCTTTGGGTTAAATACATTTTCCCCAAACGGATCTTTGATAGATTTATCTTCGAATTGTCCTGTCGCTATACTCATAATACTTTCCTCATTTTTATACTCATCATTATAATCTAAATCAAGTATATATTCATCCATAATAATACTTGATCTTCCTCCATAAGAGTAAAACTCATTGTTATCCTCTTCATTTTCATCATTTCGCTGAATTTCTTTGTGCCGCCTCAGGCACCTGAACTCTGTGAGGCGCTTGGGCCACCTTTTCTTTCCAAATGCTTCCTCTTTTGAAGACACTTTCCTCCTGGACCCTTATTCTCTACTTCAACCTCTAAACTGAATAAAATTCCTCTTCATCCATCTCTTTTCTATTTCTTTTTCCTAAACAGTGTTTAAATGCCTCCTGTACCACTGTTTTAACCTCATCACTCACCAGTTTCCTTAAACTCTCATTCCATTCATCCTCTGCCATTTTACTGTTGTCCTCATTCACCATCTTTATATATTAATAAATATAACCCTCTTCGCACTTTACCTATTCACTAAAATTAATACAATCTTCTTATTTCCTCTAAAATCTCCTTTTTCTCTTCCTTAATAACTTATTTTTAACTTCCTATACTTCCTCACAACGCTACGTCTGCAATCGTCCGGTAATGAACTCCCGGTTGACTCTCAGTTGCCTAGCAACCAGTCTGACCTAATGCCTTTCAAAAACGGCCTCAATAACTAAGCCTACTTCCATTTCCCCATTGAAAACTAAACAGAAACATCAAAATGATGTTGATAGGCTATAAAAATGCGTTCTTCTATACGCCACCATTTTATGAAAGTGTCTCCCTGCACGCTTGTGAGCGCACCGCACTCGGCATTTCGAAAAACAACTGTAAGTTCATCCACTACCTTACCTCAACCTAAAAACATTATCTCATCGTAAAACTAAACGTATATTATTTGCATACCGCCTAATACGTCTGAATCTAAATTTTTTCAATTTTGGCTTTTCTTATGAATTAAAATTGTCTAAATTTTGCCAGAAAATTGGGTATTTAAAAACATTCTCATTCACAAAAATCCTACTTATTCCTTTAAAAATACAATTCAAAGAAACAATCGAGAAAACACTTATCCTGCCCAGAAACAGCAACAAAAGAGGAAGAAGATGGAGGTTGTAGAGTCTTTATAGGGGATGAACATTCTTTTTGATTGTGATGTTTTAGTTCCTTCCTGGGAATCTTTAGAGTTGTTGTTGCTGCTCAGAAGAAAGTAATAAAAGATTTATGCATAATGCTAGCCTCCTGTCTTGTCATAAAATCTAATTATAAGGTACAATATATTTCACATTTGAGTATTTTGAAAGGCAGGTGCACACAAGGTGAAGTGAAAAGTGCATAGGAGGGATTTGTGAAGGGTGATGTGCAAAGGGAAGGTAGTGCGCATAAATACATCAGCAATCAGTGATGACAACCTATCCTGCCAGATAGCTGGCATATAAATAAATGACAAATCATAACATAATTAAGTAGATGCAGATAT
This sequence comes from Triturus cristatus, assembly GCF_964204655.1. Lineage (NCBI taxonomy): Eukaryota > Metazoa > Chordata > Amphibia > Caudata > Salamandridae > Triturus > Triturus cristatus. The sequence continues at coordinate 593,865,736 of NC_140582.1, forward strand.
ACACTCTCTGTCATCTATATTTGATAATCAAATAAAACACTGTCATCGTTTCGACCCCTATATAGAACAGCAAACTTGGCGCCTTGAGAATGGGGTCTTCAAAAGAGGTTGCATGGTGGGTCAGTGTGGGTTTGAGTTCTGCAGGCCACCAGCTGTGCTCCCATGTCGTGGTGTTCTTCCCGGAGATCAGTGCTTCAGTTTAGTCACAGTTGAGTTGGAGGCAGTTGTCAATTATCCATTTTGCTACGTATGTCATGGCGTTGCCGACGTTGGTTTTGGTGTTGGAGGGGTTCTTAGTGAGCAAGAGGATCAGTTGAGTGTGGTCTGCTTAGGAGGCTATGTTGAGTCTTCTGGATCTGTTGACATCTGCAAGGGGGTCATGTAGATGTTGAACAAGGTGGGGCTGAGGGATGATCCTTGTGGTTAGCAGCATATGACGTCTTTGGGTGAGGAAATTAAGGGAGTCAGTAGGATGCTCTGTGTGCATCCTGTCAGGAAGGAGGGGAATCACTTGAGGACATCTTGCTGTATGCCTATCTTGTAGAGTCTGTTGATGAGGGTATTGTGGGAGATGGTGTCGAACTCCACTAAGAGAGGTCGAGGAGGATCAAGACCAGAGTTTCTCTGTGGTTTAGGGGTGTTCTGATGTCATTTGTGGCAGCAATCAGTGCGGACTCAGTGCTGGGGTTGGCACACAATCCAAATTGTGAGGCATCCAGTAGGTGGTTTTGCTCCAGGAATTTTGTGAGCTGTTGGTTGATGGCTTAACAAGTACTTGGGCTGTGTAATGGAGCAGGGAGATCGGACAATAATCTTTTAGATCGCTGGGGTCAGCAGAGGATTTCTTTAGGAGGGGACTGACATCTGTGTGTTTCCATCTCTCTGGGATGGTTGCAGTGGAGATGGAGGAGTTGAAGATGTTGGTGATTTGTGTTCTCATATGGTTCGTTGTGAGGTTGTAGAGATGGTGGGGGCAGGTGTTGGTGGGTCATGTTGGTGGGTCATGTTGGTCATGTCTTCCATCCCAGGGTGGATGGAAGAAATGATGACTGAGATGATCAGGGTGGTGAGTGGAGACAAGGTGGTTAAGATTTTGCTGATGTTCGCTGGTTGGGCGAGATCACTGGCATTGAGGGTGGTGGGCTGGGGGTAACATTTGTTGTAATGTTGGTGATCTTGCTGTGGAAGTAGTCTCAGCGGGTGACGCAGAGTTCTTGGGAGGGGTGTTTGGTGTTCGCTATGGCCGTTGGCTTGGAGATTTCTTTGACTATTTTGAAGAGTTCCTTTGTGTGGTTGGCCGCAAAGTTGATGCGGGTAGTGATCACTGCTGTTGAGGCTACTGTTGAAGTGGTCCACTTCCCTATAGAGAAGGGACTTTACAGTAGAACACTGCCCTGGATCATGCCAGGCCAATGCTGATGGTTTCTCCAAGTTTTTCCACCTTAGTGAAGAGAACTCCCAAGGGGTTGGGCTCTCTTTAATTTCAGCTTGGGGGAACACATGTTAGACTTGGCATTCATGGGACGGTTTCCCCTGACTGGGCGGTTTACCATTGCTAATCAGGGCTGAAGTGCATGCATTCTCTGCTTAAAACAAGGTAACTTTGGCTTATCCATAATTGGCATATATTTAATTTACTTATAAGTTTACCTTTAAAGGGTACCACATATGTGCAGGGCCTGCAAATTAAATGCTACTAGTGGATCTGCAGCACCGATTGAGCCACCAACTTCAGGAGCCCTTTAAACATGTCTCAGGCCTGCCATTGCAGAGCCTGTGTGCCGTTTTAAACTGCCATGTCTACCAGGCAAGTTAACCCTCTTGCCAGGCCCAAACATTTCTTTTTAATACATATAAGTCACTCCTAAGGTAGGCCCTTAACACCCCAAGGGCAGGGTGCACTGTAGTTAAAAAGTAGGACATGTACTTTTAAGTTGTACATGTACTAGTAGTTAAAAACTCTAACATTTGTTTTTCACTACCGCAAGGTCTATCTCTTCTATAGGACAACATTGGGATTACATAATTACATTTTATAAGTGTAGTTTGCAATGGGGAAGTGATTGGACCCCCAAATTTGGTGTCTGGAATCACAATTTGAAATCACAACTTATGGTACAGTCAGATTTTAAATTCTAATTCTGAAAATGAAACTTTTAGAAAGTAAGACAACACTACAATTTCCAGTGCTGACGATCATTTTGAACATTCAATTTAACTCTTCGTGATCATGCAACTGAATTCCTGCATCCACCATTCATTTTCTTTATATTCAAGAAACATTTGATAATTATTTTCACAACGCAATCACAGACAGTTGACCAATGAACATGGATAACATTACATCAAATTTTTAAATTGCTGATCATCCACATAATATTTAACAAACCATATGACTACCACATTTGAATTTTCACAAAAGCAACACAACAAATTTGCATATGAACAACAACAACTGATGTATTCCAGCTCTGACTTTGAAACCCACTGGCAGCTAAGACAATAAACACAAAATCAACTAGCTCCTGTCTGTTGAGCTTAACCCAGAGGTTCTAGCTCAATTTATATAAAGACCAGCTAGTGACAGGCATGTATCTTTTATACCATTGTTTCAGCTTATTCCCCGTATGCCAGTGACGTCTCTATAATGCACTCTCTGGTGTGTAACCATTGTCGACCCGTTTCGAACACAATGTGATTTGGGGATTCTCCTCAAGACTCAGAACTGTTGGAGACTCTGAAAGAAACATATAGGGCATCTTTTATTAATTGTGATGCTTTATTTTTGGGGAGTTTTGAATCAATAAAACTCTAACCTTATCCGATTACCTTAATGTAAACTCTTGAATGGAACACTGGATATTTCAATTATCCCTTGCGTGTTAATTCTGAGAAAATCTAAAAAAACAAATATGAAGGCTCAACACTAAATGTCCATAGTGGGTGAATTGATGTAACTGAGACAGTATTTTTTTACATATGAAACAAGCCTGGATGCAGTCACTTATTTAAAATGGCGGAGGGCGCGCTGTCTTCTACGTGAACTCAGTCTTTTTATTCTGACCAGGAAGGAAGCAATCTGTAAATATTTAGGCAGAATCAGCTGGTCAGGCCCTGTGGTATATAACGGGCAGATAGACCAGTTACCATCCACCAGCCAGGGAGAGCTGAGGACCAAACACGTTTGCAGAGGGCAGAGACCCTTGCTACTACTCATAATTGACTCTTTCGATTGCCCGAAATTTCTCCTATTTCATTATATAGACATTCATCTAGAGGGTACTGATGAGCCATAGGCCAGACAGCACTAACCTGGAACATTCTTGGCAGTAATTTCAGGATGGTAAAAAATCTTATGTCGTCAACTGCTTAAGAAGCTCCTTTTCAAAGCAGCTGCCAATATGCCATCGGATCCGTGAGACCATCCAAGGCAGTGTGAGCGTTCAAAGGGGCATATTCTCAAGGATCTACTGCCGAGTTATTGGCACTTTATCGCAGCCAAAGTCGTGATAAATGTATCGCCCCATTCACAAGGTGGTGCAAACAGCCGATATCACCAGTTTACCTGCGATAGCAGCCGCAAAAAACTTTGCCACAGATGAGCCTGGCAACTATTGTTAATGAGATGTAGAGTAGGCGTTCCCGAGCAAAAAGCTGCGACAACACCACACCGCAACGCTCTCAACGACCAGCAAGATCGGCGATAAGATGTCAAAACAGGCAATAAGGCATGTTAGCAGCAGGAAATCAACACCTGCTCCGACCTGGTGCAAAGTCGGACGACAACCTGCACCAGAAAAGGGAGCCCAGCCCACAGCCACACCTGAAGAACCACAGATGCCATGGAGCTACTCATCATGCAGCTCAGAGCCCCAACAGGGCCACAACACCCACTGCAACCACCCCCAGGCCCCCCACCCCGACCCCTCCGACCCTCCCCTGGACCACCACAGAGGCAGCACAGACAAAGACAGCTGACCTTCAGGAAATGCACCAGCCTCACAGACTTAACATGAGAGAATGTCATTGCCCACTACAGACTCAAAAGGACAACCATTCTCCGTATCCTGAACATCATTGACCACAGGCTGACGGTACCAACACAGCGGACAACCAACATCCCACCTCAGACAAAGCTACTGGCTGTGCTGCACCTGTTGGCCACTGGGACATTCCAACCAACAACCGCCAGAGTCGGAGGAGTCTCACATCCAACCCTATCCAAGTTCCTCACACCTGTCCTGAATGCCATCAGCTTGGTACCCCAGTACCTATACTTCCCCCACACTGCGCAGGAACAGCTGGAGACCAAGCAAGGCTTCTACGACATAGCTGGAATCCCGCACGTGTAGGGGGCAATTGACTGCACACATGTCCTACTTGTGCCCCCTGCCGACACTGCACACAATTACCGCAACAGAAAGCACACGCATTCTATCAATGTGCAGGCAATAGTTGACCACCGGGGACTCTTCACCAATGTCATCGCCAACTACCCAGGTAGTGTGCATGATTCATTCATCTTCCAACAGTCCATCATCAACCAGCACTTCCAGGAGGGCACCTACGGAAATGCAGTGCTCGTTGTTAAGTACCAAATGAACACACCACACTCCTCAACTCCACAATCATGCGACTCACAACTCTAGGAATGCACATGTTACAAACTCACATACAACATGCCAAACAACATGTCCACCCACCATACACGACAGCACAACGTACTGCAGTAACCTGGGCTAGCCATGTACATGAGCCATCAACGGCATGGCACCTCAGCCACACAATAGTAGAATGTAGGGAGAGGTGGGAACCAGGCATGTGCGAAGGAGGCAAGTGACCCATGAATGAGAATGCACACAATGCCAAGTGTGGCATGGATGTGCTGGTCAGACTGCAGTATGCAGACCACAGACATATCCATGTCGACATATATTCTGCTGGTGATGGTAATGTTGTGGACAGTGGATTCAACCATGTCACCCCAGCCAGTGGGGAAGATCTCAGAAATGTAGCTTGTTACGTCCCCCCTGTAAGCGTGTGCGGAGTGGGCTGGCCCGGCATATGCCAGGCTAGCATATGGGTGTGAATAAAAAGCATGTAGCCCTGGGCGTGGTTCTCTTCCAGTATGGCCAATGTGTCTGCCATGGCGGCGCCTCTCACCCCGCCACGAGGCCGATGCCGTGAGCAGTTTAGCCTGCAATCCTGTGCACCTACTGCACCCCAGGCCGCTGGTCCCCAGACCTTGTCTTGCCCACCCCTGTGCATCCAGGCCTCACTGCTCACCTTCCGACACCGGCATGTCTCCAAGAGGGCCCACCAGGTGCTGGTGCAAGCTCCAAGCCCGAGGCCCGCGACCTTAGGCAGCCTCCTCAGACCATCACGGCCTCCGCAAGCAAGGCCTGCAGTACTCCTTTCTCATTGACATACTCCACCATCATACACAGCGGACAAGTAGGTCACACATTTGGAACTGAGTCTTGATTACACAATGGCAGATTACATATTTTATGGCTGAGTTTATATCACTATACTCCCTTTGATGTGGTGGCACCAACTCATGTCTGTGGGCCCTTGCTGACTTCTGCCTTCGGCCTACACTGTGGTCCAGTAGGCCTCACACCAATCCAATACAGTCCGTACCAGGCAAGACATGGCATCGTCGCAGGGTGCACACCCGCTCAGCTCTGGTGCCTCCACCTCCGTCAACCAGAAAGCTCCGGCCTCCGGCCTACACTGCGGTCGAGTAGGTCACACATTTGGAACTGAGTCTTGATTTCGTCATGGCAGAGTTCATATCACAGTACACAAGGAGAGGAGTAAGAGGAAGAAGCGGTTCAGTCCAGAGGACAAACGGATCTCCGTTACGGAGGTGATCAAACACTACCTACAACTGCACTGGTGCCACTGACTCTGTGCATCGCAAGCCAACGACATGTGGCTGTGGGCCACTGCTGACCGCTGCCTCCGGCACACACTGCAGTCGAGTAGGACACACAATTGGAACTGAGTCTTTATTTCTTCATGGCAGAGTTCTTATCACTGTACAGGCCTCATTGCAGACTGCATCCCCTTCCAGCTCTGGTGCCACACACTCTGTGCCACAGGAGTCATGGACACTCTCTGGTTGAACTTTGGTGGCTTCTGAGTCTATGGCCTGGGGGTTGGCTTCATCATCATGTATCTGATACTGACATGGTGGGAAAAAGGAGACTGCAGCATTCAACTCCTCCATATTGCCTGTTTCTGCTTGCTTCTGCCCTCTGCATCATGCCCTGGATGGACATCTTCCACTGTCCACCGTAATACTCCACGACATTCTCCTTAGACATCAACGAGGACCCGCTCAGCTCTAGTGGCCCTACTTCAGTGCATCGCAAGTCACCGTCCCGTGGCGGTGTGCCTGTGCCGGCCACAGTGCATCTGGGGCCACTAACTCTGCGCAGCTCATATCATGGACCCTTGCTGTTAGTACTTTGAACTTCTGATTGTTTGATCACTGTTGTAGTTGTTGCCAGCACCAACCAACCCCTGAGGGGTGGCTCACACCACCCAACACCCATCCAGCACAGGTGTCACTGGACGTGTGACCCTGGCAAAAAAAGGGTGCCAGGCGCACGTGCCCGTAGCCAGTTCCGCAAATTATCTCAGTGTGTCTGTGTGGTCATTATGTATGCATGAGGGCCAGAGGCGCAACTAGAGCCAAATTTCGGGGGGGGCTGAGCAAAAATTTCGGGGGGGGGCTGAGCAAAAATTTCGGGGGGGGGCTGAACTTTAAGCAATAGGCAGCGTGGAGCTGCAGGGGCTCTTAGAAGGGGTGAAACAACAGCGAGTCCTCATTAACATGCAAATGGTCTTTAAAAGACCTGTGAAGTGCTCGGGTGCGGCTGCTTTTTTGCCCGGGAAGGTGTCTCATCCCGGGCTGCCACACACGACGGGGGGGCTGAAGCCCTTTGAGTCCAATGGGTGTTGCGCGCCTGATGAGGGCCCCGTGCCATACCACATTACATTGTGCTGTGGACAGCGGGCAGAACCTTGTCATCTCAGGCGGTGGGGTAGACCTGGGACATGTAGCTGTGTCAGACCCCCCTGTGAGCGTAAGGGAGTGGACCGCATACAGCAGTATGACATAGGGGAGTGGTCATTCAACACGTGGCTCTGGGCATGGTTGAGTTTAGGCCATGCCAAGGAAGTAACTAATGCGTGTGTCTGGTGTAGTGTCGGCGCCACCCATCATGCAATATACAATGTTGCTATGTGGCATGCCCCCGGATTGCAGGCTCGGCCGAGGGGTACATGAGGGTGCCCAAGCACGCTCAGGGTCAGGGATCAGACGTGCCAACTGTTGTGTCTGTCGCTATTTCCACAGCATAAATCCAGTTGGCCGCACACTGCTCGTCACACCAGCATGTTGCCCCAAGGAACTCTGGTAGATGTAGTGGCGACGGCGAGTACGCCTATGCCACAGTGTTGAAAAAAAGTATGTGTCGCATTAGCCATCCCTGGACACGTGTTTCGAGGTAGTTGCCTCTCGTCAGCAGGGAGTAGGTAAGTGTAAAGGGGTGCCGCGTGGACTGCCAATAACGTAAAAACAGGTAGAGTACCTCTCATGGCGCGCAGGTGCTGGTCCAGAGCTCATCAGCCCAAATGGCTCAAGGGAGCCTTTATATAACAAATCCAGTTGGCCGCACACTGCTCGTCACACCAGCATGTTGCCCCAAGGAACTCTGGTAGATGTAGTGGCGACGGCGAGTACGCCTATGCCACAGTGTTGAAAAAAAGTATGTGTCGCATTAGCCATCCCTGGACACGTGTTTCGAGGTAATTGCCTCTCGTCAGCAGGGAGTAGGTAAGTGTAAAGGGGTGCCGCTTGGACTGCCAATAACGTAAAAACAGGTAGAGTACCTCTAATGGCGCGCAGGTGCTGGTCCAGAGCTGTTTATATTCAGGCTCCCTTGAGCCGGTGGGGCTGACGAGCCCATGGCTACGCACCTGCGCGCCTTGGGTGGTACTTTACCTGAGAATATTTTTTGGCAGCCTACGCAGCAACCCCACACACATACCTACTCCCTGCTGATGAGAGGCAACTACCTCGAAACACGTGTCCAGGGATGGCTAACGCGACACTCATTTTCATTTTAAACTTTTGGCATAGGCGTACCCGCCGACGCTACTTCATGGACCACAATTCTTTGGGGCAACACGCTGATAGGACTAGCAGAGTGCGGCCAATTGGATTTTTATTTCCACAGCATAAGCCAAAGGTCTACCCTCAATTGCATTGCGAGTTCAGCCAGGCATGAGCTCTACATCTGTGTCCACCCTCGTCTTTCCCATAGACCTACACACACGTGGCCGCCCACCTTCAGCGCACAACAACAACATCACTTTGTCGTTGTCAGGCTTGTTGACATGCCCAGACAGGTATGACAATGGTGTGCCATACGTGTGCAAGTGATGCAACCGCGCTGCGCACACCAGTGAATATGCTCGGGGGAATGGAGGAGCAGTCATGAGGCTACGTAATACACATTGATGCCGCTCATTTGCAACAAGCAGTATATATCATACAGGAATCACAAAGTCACACATATCACACACCAATGAACCATTGAGCCTGCCAACACATCATGCAGAACCAACAATTGACTCATGTCTCTCTGCACTGTCACAGGTGACCAAGGATATGTACTCTGCGTTTGGTTGATGACACACCTCCGAGCCCCAAACACAGGCCCAGAGGCCGTACAATACGGCCCACAAACGCACCAGGGGTATCATGGAACACACATTTGGCATTTTGAAGTCACGTTTCAGGTGCCTGGATGTCACAGGTGGAAGGCTCCTGTACAGCCCAGACATCGTGTGCAAGATGCTCATTGCATCTTGTGTGTTGCACAACATATGTTTACGCCGCAATGCCCCATGGATACAAGTGCCAGATGCACCGGACAATGATGATGAAGATGAGGCAGGTGGACCACACCCCACTGCAGCTGCAGCAGGAATAGCCTGTAGGAACATCATCATTGACAATTTCCTCACATGAGCACATCACATTGTGACAGTCCTTAGCAATCATGGGACAGTACAAAATGACCACATGCACAGCATGTGCAAATAAATGCATCACTCAGACAAGTGTGAGTGCAACATGTAGTGCTAACAATTTCATGATTTGTTCATGGACGGTGAGTGTGTTACCTCTGTGCAGAGAGGTTGTTTAGGGTGTCACGTATTCGAACCGCCAGTTCTGTGTGTCACAGTTAGGAGGGAATCCCACTCTTCGGCATTTCACATGTGTTCAAAATCATTCCATTTTGGCTGCCATTTGTGACCTACAGGTGACAACAGGGCTCATTTTGGGGTCAAATATGTACCACCCTGATACAGGGATGCCCCCTGTGACTCAAGTCCCACAACATGGGCAACATGTACGTAAGTGGGAGTCACTGCCCCTACATTCGTCCACGCTTTCATAATTGATTGATCGTGGTCATGACACATCTGTGTGCAGGAGGGTTGCTTGTCCCTCTGCAATGTGAAGGGGGGATGCAGTTTCACAGTGTGTTCCATGCATGTTTCAGCATTGGCACAGTTCACATGCAGACTGCATGTCAATGTACATTGTGACTGCGAGGAGATGCCTATTTGATGCAGGACAATGGTCATTAGTTCTACATCAAGGATGTGGGGTTGTGCTCGTACATTGTCATCTCACCATTTTTTTACTATGCTTTTATGGTGCATTTTCCTGCATGACGCGTGGGAATTGCAGGACTATCACTGGTTATCGCTGATATTTGTATCGCGATTGGCCTCATCGCTACTATTTTCTTGTTCGTGTTTCGCGTTTTTTCGGTGTCACGTTAATTTTAACACGGTCATATGACGCTTTATTGTGGGACTATCGCATGGTAACTTCGTGTTGAGAATACCACGTTAACACTGAGTTGTTTTCCCGCGATAGACTGCGATGTGAAGAGTTGCGTTGAGCTAAATTTGTGATGGTTCGCACACGTTCCGGAGAAAATGCCCCAAAGTGTTTAGGTCTTTCTGTCAGTAAGCTCAAATTCACAGAGCAACACATGAAATGAATAAAAGGAGATTTGTGTCAGTGATTCTTGCCCGAACATGATCAATCCAAAACTCACGCTAATACCTTTCAACATTAATTTCTTTTGCTGTGAAATGTTGATTTGGTGGTCTTTTAACATAGTACTAACTAATAAATGAGAAGAAAAGTTGCTCAGAAAAAAAATATGCAAATACTCATTTTGTCGCATCACTTGCACGATGCTATAGATAGCTCCAAATTACATCAATCTTCTTTTCTTTAATAGGACATCAAATGAATGCATGAATTGCAAAAGTGTTATTTAAATCAGCCATTTTTTTGTCCAATTATATACCCATGGAACGGAAAAACATCTGCTTTATAATGAGGGCTCTACCATAAATCTGTGGCTAAAAGCAGCCCAGACTTTCGCTTTCAGAGCTCACTCTTCCCACATTTCTCAAACAATAATCCCTTCAATATTACGGTAGTCAACAATTACCACATGCCCTCTACTTCCCAAAAAAGAAAGCATTTAGCTGTGTTGTCTCGTGCCAGATGCAGCTTGCTGCATCCAGTTCATCAGAATACCACTCTGAGCATTCTCTTCATGTCCACATCACGCATTTGAAGAGAGCTTTCAGTTTTGTAGAACATATCACTCACCCCTCCCCCAAAACAAAGAACTGCAAGAAAACTTTTTGGGCCTCATTATAAACATGCTTGCTTTAGGGCTGAGCTTGAGACAACGTTAGCGGTTATTCTATACACAATTACAAAATATATATGAGACCTTTGGGCCAGCTCACCGTCCGCCACTGCTTGTTTGAAAAGCAATTCATATTTAGAATCGTATTTCACATTCATATTTTGAATCAAGACTTCAATCTTTTGAAAGACAACATACATATAGTGGGCTAACGGGTCAGCCCTCATCACCCCCTAGCTTTCATGCTAATGTCATTTACATTTGGATCAATCCACAAGAGATCCTTTGGGGCTATGGAGTGTTGTGAAGTGCTAGTCCTCCAGGCATTTAATTGCATAACATTCAAAACTGGAGACTGGTGTATCTGTAAGATGGAGCAGGGCGGCATAGCGAACTGCTTGAACCACCCCATCCCAGAGCCACCAGTGTGAGCATCAGCGACCAGTCTGGTGTTCCCCCTACCGGCTCAATGCACGCCTGTTCAACTTGGGATTCTGTACCTTCCGCAAAATGAAAAGACGAGTGTTGTTTTTTTCTGTTCGTGTTTGTTAGATTTGGGGGTCTCTAGTTGGCATAGGTAGGTACCTGTGACAAATGTGGACTCTTGCATCTAGTCAGGGTAAGGAGGTACACTCCTAATATAACCCCTGCTCACCCCCTTGATAGCTTGGCACAAGCAGATAGGCTTATCTCAGAGGCAGTGTGTAAAGTATTTGTGAACACATACAGTAATCAAGTGACAACACTACAGATGGACACCACACAAGTTTTATATAAAAAATATGTATTCTTTATATAGACTTATCACAAGACCATAAACGACAAGAAATCCACAATACTGTTACTTTAAAATGGTAGAATTTAGCTTAGTTCTCTTAAGATGGTAAATGCGACACTAAGAGTTCAATATACCTTAGATGCGACACACAGGGCAACAAAAGTGTTGCAAAGACGGTGATGCGTTGAAGATCCAGTGCAAATAAACAAAGATGGTGCTTTCTTCTTGGTGTGAAACATTTCCCATTGATGCGGCGGCGCCTGATGCGACGTCGATCCAATTCTCAGGTATTGCGAGATGTTTCCTCACGATGCGGGTCGCGATAGGCTCTACCACACGCTTCCCAGTGATGTGGCGGCGTCTGCTGCGACGTCGATCCTCTCCCTTGGCGATGCGAGCTGCTTACACAACGATGCGAGCCGCGACAGGCCCTGTGACACTCTTCCTGGTGATGCGGCAGCATCTGATGTGACGTCGATCCTCGTTTCCAGCGATGAGCCACGACAGGCCCTACGACACGCTTCCCAGTGATGCGGCGGCATCTGCTGAGATGTTGATCCTCTTCTCCTGGCGATGTGAGGTGCTTCGGTGGACCTGCGTTGACTCAACGATTCTTCTGCGACACACTTCCCGGCGATGCAGTGGCGTCTGCTGCAACGTCGATCCTCTTCTCCGGCGATTCGAGGTGCATCATGTTGTAAAGCGGCAGCGGCAGTTCGGCGACACACTTCTGGTTCTTGAGTCGCGCTTCCAGCTCCTTGCAACACGCAAGTCCTCAAAAAGTCCAGCACAACTGCAGGCACTTCAAGAGAACTATTGGGGAGCTGGTGGGTGAAGTCTGTTGTCCCTGAGACTTCAGCAGGAGGCAAGCTTTTTTCCAAGCCCTTGAAGATCCTTCCCAATTTGAAGAAAAATTCACACACAGTCCTTTCTCCTTTCTTTGGCAGTCAGGCAACCACTGCAGGCTAATCCCCCAAGCAGCACTTCAGCTTAGGGATAGTCTCTCCTCAGTTTCTTCTGGTTCCACTCCTCAGCAAAGGTTTCTTCTTGTTTCCCAAAGAGATCTAAAGTTCTTGGGTTTGGGTCCCAACATTTATACCCAGTTTCTCATTGTTCTCTGAAGGCAGGATGCCTTTGCCTAGTCTAAACCAGTTCTGGTCTGCCCTGGAGCACTTTGTTGACAAGACTCCTTATTTCCTTTCAGAGTGCAGGGCAGAGACATCAGACATACCGCAGGGGGTGGAGCCAGCATTGTGGAGGGAAGGCACAGCCCTATTCAGGTCCCAGGTGCAACTCCTCCCGCCCATCTAGATGCAGATCTCTCTATTCAGCCCTGTGCTGACTCACTTTGTCTCCTGGAATCCCCCAGCCCCTGTCACTCAAACTCCAGACAAGGAATACACAGCCTAGCAGAGGAAGCTTTGGATGGTTAGACAAGAATATACCTACTTTCTAAAAGTGTTATTTTCAAATACAGAATATTAAAACCAACTTCACTAAAAGATGTATTTTATCATTCTGAGTTCAGGCATACTAAATTAGAATTTCTACCATCTTCCCTGAGTCAGTTAGGATTATAAGATGTAATAATCAAACTGCCCATTCTGGCCTATGGAGAACAGGTAGCCTTTCAATAGTTAAAAACGAAAATGGCTGTAATTCACTTTTAGAACATGCCACACACACCAGGGGTTGTCCTTCCTTATACTTACAATGCACCCTGCCCTTGGGCCTCCCTTAGGGGTGACTAATATGTAGAAAAGGGATGGTTTAGGGACTGGCAAGTGGGTGCACTTGTCAAGTTAGCATGGCAGTACCAGACTGCACACAGGCTCTGCAATGGCAGGCCTGAGACACACTTTACAAGCTGTTCCGGTGGGTGGCACAATCAGTGCTGCAAGCCCACCAGCAACATTTGATTTACACGTACTGGGCACATGCAGTGCACTGTACTAGGGTCTGACTGGTAAACCAAAGAAGACTACATTTATACCTGAATTTGACTTAAAAAGGCATACTTTATCCCACCCTGCATATTCATTTGGATTACAATTTTGTTACTTTTCCTCTTCCTTTGGATTGGTTTTGTTACTGTCTATTTCTTACTTCTGAATGGACACTATTTCTTATAATGCTCTGCTATTAAACTGGTAAACAAGGTTTTGATGCCTTATTCTTCATCACACAGTGCGTAGAGGTACTCTATGATATATTTGGGCCCACAGAATCTTTACAAGTGCCTCATGGAATTCATATTTCAATTAATCAATCCATCAATCAGTCATCAGGGATTTGCAGAGCGCACTACTCACCCGTGAGGGTCTCAAGGCTCTAGGTTTTTTTTTCAGCTCCGGTCATCCGAAAAGCCAGGTCTTGAGGCTCTTCCTGAATGCTTGCAGTGAGGGGCTTCTTCTGATGCTGAGGGGGAGTTCATTCCAGGTCGTAGCTGAGATGTAGGAATAAGATCTGCCTCCCGTTCTTGCTCTGTGCACGTGGGGTATTGGCCAAGGCTAGGTCAGCGGAGTGGAGGTTTCTCTTGGGGGCGTAGAAGGATATTCTTTTGCTGAGGTATTGGGATTTGGTGTTGTGGAGGGCTTTGTAGACTTGTGTGAGCAGCTTTAACGTCACTCCATTTTCAACAGGGAGCTAGTGGAGGTCTCGTAGGTGTTGGGTGATGTGGGATGCTGAGGACGAGTCTGGTGCGGTCTTCTGGACGGTCTGGAGTTTAAGGAGTAGGGTTTGTTGATTCCGGCGTAGAGCGCGTTCCCGTAGTCTAGCCTGCTGGTGATGAGTGCATGGGTGAAGCTCTTCCTGGAGTTGCGGGCATCCATTTGAAGGTCTTGCAGAGTATGCAGAGGGTGCTGAAGCATGTGGAGTATACGGCATTGATCTGTTTGTTCATGGTGAGGGATACTATGCTGAGTCCATGTTTCCTAACGATGGTTGCGAGGGGGGGGCCATGAGGATGTTGAAGAGCGGGGGGCTGAGGGAGGATACTTCGGGTACTCTGCATCTGATCTCTGTGGGTTCAGAGAGGAAGGGCATGATTCTAATTCTGTGAGTTCCGCCGGCGAGGAAGTAGTAAATCCAGTCTAGGGCAGTTCCCTGTGTGCTGGCATTGTGGAGTCTGGCGGCTAGTATGCAGTGGGAGATGGTGTTGAAGGCTGATGAGAGGTCTAGTAGAATAAGGGCTGCAGTGTGGCTTTGGTCAGATAGTGTGCAGATGTCATCTGTGGTCACTTATAGGGCGGTTTCGGTGCTGTGGTTGCTGCGGAAGCCGGATTGAGATGTGTTGAGGATGTTGTTGGATTCTATGAAGTTCGTTAGCTGGATGTTGATGATCTTCCTGGAGACTTTGGCAGTGAAGGGGAGGAGGGAGATTGGCCTGTAGTTCTTGAGGTCCGTCGGTTCTGCAGAGGGCTTCTTAAGGAAGGATTTGACTTCTGGGTGGTCTAGTCATCAGGGACCATGCCCTTTTCAAGAGTGCAGTTGATTGTCCATTGTAGTTTTGGTGCGATGGCGGAGGAAGCCCTGTGAAAGATGTGCAGTGGGCAGGGGTCGGTGGGTGCTCCGGAGAATATACTCCTCATGGTCTTTGCGGTGTCTTCTGTGGTGAAGATGGTTGGCTGAGTGGAATTGCTGGCGGAAGGTGCTGTGTTGGTGCCTTGGTCCTAGGAGGGAGGGATGTCCGACGTTTCACTGGGGGGTCTGATGAATTCTCGTATGATGTTGAAGAGTTCCTTGGAGCTGCAGGGGTTGGAGAGGATTCTGTTCTGGATGAAGTTGCTCCTAATGGATCTGATGATTTGGTTGTGTGCTGTGGTGGCAGTGCTGTAGACGGTGCTTGCTTCCTAGGTTTTGCTGTTCCTCCAAGCTTTCTCGACTCATCGGCATGAGCGCCTGTATTCTCGGTGGTCCATGGTGAACCAGGTGGTTTTCCTGGGGTGCTGTCTGTCATAGTTCTGGAGGGGTGCGAGCGTGTTGGAGCAGTCGGCAATCTATTTGTGGAGTTTGTTGGCTACAGAGTTGGCATTGGTTGTGGTGGGGGAGGAGTGCGGTTGAGGGCATAGTCGAGGTGCTCTTCCTTAATCTTGCTCCAGTTTCTGCATGAGGGCCTGGCGATGGCTTGTGTGTGGCGGGTTTCGCAAAGGAGAAGTGGACACAGTGGTGGTCTGTCCAAGGGCTGCGTGGTGGGACTGAATGGAATGTTGATTCCTGCAGCGAAGATGGGGTTGAGGGTGTGTCCTGCCTTGTGGGTGAGGGTGGTGATGAGTTGCTTCAGTCCGATGTTGGTGAGGTTGTTTGGAAGGCTGGTAGAGTTGAGGTCGCTGAAGTTGTCAAGGTGGAAATACAGGTCTCTGAGCTGTTCGTAGTTAGTGGAGGTGAGGGCATGGGGTGCGACATGGTCTGCGATGGTGTTTGTAAATGGGGCGTGTGGTCCGGGAGGTCTGTAGGCGAGAGTTCCACATAAGGGTTGTTCTGGGGTTAACCTGGATCTGGAAGTGGATGTGTTCAATAGGGGGCACAGAGTTATCCAAGATGGCGGCAGTCAGTCAGAGGGAGATTTGTGGACAATTGCGAGGCCTCCTCTGGGGCTGAAGGGGTGGTCTTTCCTCTGAATTTTGTACCCATCGTGGATGGCGGTTGCAACGTCAGGTACGGAGCTGGCATTGGTCCAGCTCTCCGTGAGGAAGGTGACATCGGGTGTGATGGTGTTGAGGAGGTCCCACATTTCTCCTGCATGTCTGTGCAGGGAGCGTACATTGAGGAGGATGCAGCGCAGGGGTTTGGGTGTGCTCGCATCCGAAGGGTTGGCGGTGGCTCTCCAGGTGTGGAGGTCAGTGAAGGTGCGGTGGCGGTGTCACCAGGGTACCTGACGCTGCTCACAGTCAGGTCACGGGCGGGCGCAGACGGGCTTGCCTTTGGTGCACCAGCAGCATGCCCTCTGTGTGAGTGTCTGCTGCGTGGCTGTGCAGCATTGCAATTAAGTAGGGGTCAGGGTAGGGAGAGCAACTGGGAGGAGCTCTACTGCCATGTCAAGGAGTATGCGTGGCTTCCTTCCGAACAGCAGTTCGAAGGGGGAGAACCCTGTGGATTTCTGGGGATGGGTGCAAATGGCGAACAATACCAGGGGTATTTGTCAGTCCCAGTCCCTCCCTGCTTTATTAACAATCTTTCTGAGCATGGTCTTTATGGTTCAATTATATCTCTCAACAAGGTCATCTGTTTGAGGGTGATATAAGGCCGTGTGTATCTGTTTGATTTCCAGGAGGACACAGGTTTGTTTCATGAGGCGGGATACAAATGGAGTGCCTTGGTCGGTTAACAATTCGCGGGGAAAACCCTCCCGAAAAAAAAAGAGACCATAGTCTGAGCCACTGCTGTGGTGGTGGTGCTGGTCAGGGGTATTGCTTCCGGATACCAGGTAGCATAGTCCACACCCACAAGCAGATACTGGTGCCCACAAGAGGAAGGAATGAGGGGTCCTACAAGGCCATCCCTACCCTCTGAAAGGATATATAGATTATTGGGAGGGGATGTAATGGCGCCCAGGGTAGTGAGGGATTGTTAACCAATTGACATCTAACACAGGAGGAGCTTTATCTCGCTACTATATGATAGACCCCGGGCCAGTAAAACTTGTCCA
Source organism: Triturus cristatus (assembly GCF_964204655.1). NCBI lineage: Eukaryota > Metazoa > Chordata > Amphibia > Caudata > Salamandridae > Triturus > Triturus cristatus. Next base: position 593,882,927 of record NC_140582.1, read on the forward strand.
AAAGATATTTTAAAGTATGTTCCTTCCCATAATGACCCCCCTGTTTGATTATGGGCAAGGTCTAACACTTGTACCCTGAATGGGTTTGGGACTAACAATTGTTCCTTGAGGCATCCCGCTTCCCTGGTTATTCTATAGAACAAACCTCTTTTTATACAGAATAGTGGGCATACCTTATCTGGATGGTCTTCTTGGACTTGCTCCCAGACATGTTGTAAGGTGCTGTTCTCCCTCTGGGCAGCCCAGGAGTTTTGGCCTGTTGTCGGGGATTCATCTAGGGAACAAGCAACATAAGATGGTTTGACACACTGGGAATTAAGGTACAGAGCCCATTCTTCCCATCGCTCCCTACGGGTCTTGGTTCTTTTGGGTGTGGGGCCCTCTAGTCCCTCATTGGAAAAAGGAGCGTGAGCCAACCACCCCAATACGGGGATGGAGGGTCGAGAGACAGAAGGTACTCCTGGAATCAGGGCAGGTCTGTCTCTAAAAGGTCGGACTCCAGGAGGAAGGGCATTACTCCCACTTTTCGCAATTGGGGCTCACCATCTATCTCGAGTAGGACTTCAGCCAGGGGGTACATCCTTTTCTCCCCATGCACGCATGTGACTTGTATGCACTCTCCCCCTTGCATCTGGGAGTCATGTACAAGTCCTTGGCTCACAACAGTGTGATGACACCATGTGTCTAAGAGAGCTACAACCGGCTTCCTGTTAACGTGTATTCTCTTTTTGTAGAGAGGAGGGGTTTCACCGACGACCAGGACCCGGCCACAGGTGTACCCCACTTCCATGGGTTCTTGGGGAGGATTGCATGCAGGGCACTGTTGAGCAATGTGCTACCCACTCTGCGCAGTGGGAGTATTGGGGTCCCTGCAGTGCTGGTGGGCCCTCAGGTGGGCCTAAGCATATGTCTTGCCGGGGCTGAGATACGGTTTTCCATGGCTGTCTTTACTGGAGTTTGGGGAGTGCTGATAGGGTATCTCTGGGTCTTGAACTCGGGGGATCGATGAAAAGGACACACCAGGTCTACTGCTCTTGTTACCGTTAAGTGGGGGGTGTTGCTTAACCCAGTTCCTAGTACTGAAAGGGAGGGCCTAAAGATATTGTTCGAGGTATATTTTTTCTGTGACATAGTCTATGCTTGACGAAGCAGGCTGTAACTAATGGTTCCCAAGGTCACGTATCCGGAAGTATAGGGCCCTGGGGTTATCCCCTGCTGTCCATTTTTCCTTGCGTAAGCGGCTGAGATAGTATTCGTGATCGCAGCCCAGCCTCTCCTGGATAGCCCTCTTTATCTTGCCATAGGGAGTGGTACCTGCCGGGTTGGCTGCCTGAAAAGCAGGCTTCAGTTCCCCTGACAATTAGGGGGCGATGTACTGACCCCCATCTTTCTTCGGGCCAAGCAGCGATGGAGCCGACCCGCTCAAAGTTTACATTAAAGAAGTCGGGGTCGCCTCCTTCCTGGAACTTTTAGAGCACTGTGCCTGGCACGTTTGGGTGCACCCATGCACTGGATATGGCATCTGTTAGTCGCATAATGGCTGTATCCTGCACTAGTTAGTTAGTCGTCATGAGAGCCGCCTGTTCTTTTAGGGCAGCATGCAGGGCTTCCCATTCCTGTTGAGCCAGTTTGGTTTGTTGTTCAAAAATGAGCTGCAAATGGTGTTGGCCCTCTGCCTGTTGGGAGATCATGGACTCCATGGTGAGGAGTTGTGTCATGTTGGCTAGACACAGATCCCACTTCTGACACCACTGTGCTCGCTAGGCCTGGGTAGGTGTGCGCCATCCCCCTCCCTTCTCTCTCCTTCAAGAATGTAAGGATCATGTGTGATATTATGAGATAGTATCTTTTATTTCATTCACTCTCTGTGGGGTTATAATAATTAGTGCCAGTCTCTCCGGGGTAAAGTCCTTCCCTGAGACATGTTTCAAAATGATTGAGTCACACAATGGACTTCCTTGGGTTAGGGAGAGAAGGGTCCTCTGTTGCTTCCGTTCCCTGGATCCGGTTTCTTCTGCGGAGAAGGTTCTTTGTTTCTCCGCGGGATTGGGCCGGTAAGAGCAAGCCAAAAGGAAAGGAAAAAAACAAAGAAGACAAGAGGTCAGAACCGCTGTTCTGGCGGTACTATGGGATAGGGAAAGTGCCACCGTCACCTTTATGCTGCTTCCCGTGCTAAGTGAGGGGGGGTACGGTGCTTCACTGTGAAGTGGCTCGTGCTCCCACCCACCAGCCCCAAAAAGAGAAGGCTCCCGGCACTTGCCTGTGCCCACGACCCTCCTGGGCCACGGGAAGGGGAGCCACAGCCTCCGCTTGACTTGGTGGAGTGCCAGACTTGTGGTCGTTGCTTCTTGAGCTGCTCACCGTGGCCTAGTCATCCTCTTCCTCCTACTGTAGGCTTCCGGGTAGCGGCGGGTCTCTTCCTCAGCTGCTGATGACTTTTTTTCCTTCCCGCTGCTGCTCTCTTTTTTATCTGGTGTTCCCGGCGTACAAGCCCATCCGTCTACTCCACCCCTTGTTTCTGTAGGTTCCCGTTTGGGCGTAGGGAAGGCTGGGCCGTCAGACCTCCTTCCGGTTGGTGTCTCTGCGGCTGCCATTTTGGAAAGGTCAGCTTGCTCCGTAATCAGGGAAAGAAGCAATGCAATCCCACCAAATGCACAGTTATTGTGTTGTCTACACCTTTTAGCTTCTGGCAGTTACCATGGAGTTATACCAGTGTCAAGGGAGGTATCACAAAGGGCATTTTCATGTTTCTTTCATTGGTTTTTGGATTCAGGTTTGGCAAAGTGAACCAATATATTTTTTCCCAAACACTCCCTAGATATACAACACATAAACTAATGTTTTATCAGGTAGAACAGTTTCAAAGCATTATTGGTTGTGTTGATGGCAAACATACTTCCTCCGCAAATGAATTTATTTATAGAAAAATAAAAAGCACCCATTCACTCAGTGTACCGGTAGTGTGTGATGCCTCATGCCTCTTAACTGACCTTGTAGCCAGATTCCCAGGCAGCGCATCTGATTCCTTATGTTCTGCCACAGAGGAATAAATAACCGTCTGTCTCAGGGTGAATTTGGCACTGGTTTTTTACTTGGCAAGAGGATTTCAAACTCAATTCTTTCCATGTTCAAAAGTATATTTGTCAAATAATGTAATGTTTCTCCTTCTCATACTATTTAAGGAGACAGTGTACATACCATTCTTGCATCCAAAAACCAGAAGTGAACGACAGTACAATGGGGCACATAAAAGTTTTTATGATAAAACCATGTGAATAATAATTGAACCGACTTTTGTAATTCTCAATTCACATTTTACATAACTAAAAAAGACTGGTGGAGCACCACTCTGCAGACCAGAAACCTTTTGCAAAATCATTGCCACATGTATCATTCTTCACAACATAGCCATGAGGAAGGGTCTTCACTAGGGGTGGGCGACAATTTCCGTTCCGCTCCCGGAAATTGAGACAATTCGACATTTCCGCGTTCCGACCGGAACGCGGAAATGCCGAATTGTCGCAATTTCCGGGAGGGAACGGAAATTGTTGCCTGGCCAACCACAACAGGAAGCACTTACAGATATAAATAAAGCAGGGGCCCGAGTGGAAGCTCAAATTCAGTAACGCTTTATCAGCACAAAACATTAGGGAGCTAGGTCGAGGCTGGGCAGGTGTGCTTTTCCCCCAGGTCGTCGTCACTTACCCGATCCGTGATTCCGACTCGAGCGCAATCCCCGCGTAGTCTCCAGGAGGTTCAGTCTCCTCATCTGCTGCTCTGCTCGGTCTCTGGCCCATAAACAGAAGGCATGTGAACTGCATGGAAGCCCCGCCCCACACACCAGCGGTGGGCAACGTCTTCCGCCCTTTCCCCCACTGATGGACCTGGACAGCTGAGCTGACTCGAGGGACCCCAGGAACGTCGGCGCCGCAACGTTACAGACACACATGGTCACTGTAACGGCAGCGGCAGGCCGGAAGCACCAATTTCCGCGATCACGGAAATATCGCGTGATCGCGGAAATCGCGGGCATTCTCGCGAGAATTGGCGGTAGTGCCTTCCGCCAATTCCGCCCACCCCTAGTCTTCACAATGTCAAGCCAGAAACAGACTCAGATGACAAGCTACAACCACTTCAGATTCAGCAGGACAGAACACAGGCAGCAGAGGGTTGAACACGATGCACAGAGATCACAAATATCTATTTCTAAAGTGAGAATTATGATAACATCTAAGAAATAGCCAACACACATAAAGGAAATGTATTTCCATTACTGAAAGATGTGGCTTTGCATTTGACGCTCGTTCCCCATGGCAGCAATCCAACACTTTTGATCTTTCTGCAATTGCATCTTTGAAAATGACATGCTTTGCAGATGCAGAGTCACTGTTTTTATCTGTTTGGTTTGCAGGTGCTGTACTGATGCAATTTATTTGTCAAGGACACCAAACTAATTGAGAACTGTCTGACATGTCATCAGAGACATTATCATTGTTGGATGTATTGGTTGTTGGTCATTACATTGTTGGTGTGTCCTGTGCACGGAAGAAGTTATGTCCCTGCTTTGTGTTTGTTCCTCATCTCCTTCCTCAATGTCTGGGAGTGTGCCTGGCTTGCTCTCCTAGTAGCTGGAATAGGAGTAATGGAGATAGGAGTAGTAATTGTGCTGTCCTCAATTTTTACTTGTGTGTGTTAATTCCTTCATCAGCCTCAATGGTTTAATACATGTTCTGGGTGTGATCTGCAGAAATGTATGAAATATTCTTGAAAATGTGATTTATGTGTTTTTGACATGAAGATTATAGATTGATATATGTTGTTTAGTCAACGACACACAGTACACTATATAACTTAGTTGTAACACAACTTCCATAGTTCATTGACAAATTACAGTAAACACATCTAAATGGAGTTTTGGTAGCTAAGATGTTGTACTTGAAGACTTAAAACAAAATGTTATGGAAAATTTAATACAAGACAATAATTTACCTTGGCCGGAGCATGCAGGATTGGAGGTGTCAATGTCTGACATTCCCACCACACTGTTTCAGGTTCAAGTGTCCCATCAATAAGTGATTCCATTGGAGTGGGAGAAGGATGTTTGATGGGGCCACCATCTGTGCCATGAGCCTCAGCCATCCTGAACACCACCTTCTTTTTGGTATAAGATCTTAGGTCATGCCAGCTTTTTGCCTATTTCTGGTATGGTTCTCTGGGCGGCACCAAAAGAGTTCAGTTTTTTCAGGATTCTTTTCCAAATTTTGATTTTCTGAGCATCAGGCACAGAAAATGATAATTTGACAAACAGGTGGTCTATGTATGCCGCACATCATTCAGTCAAAAGCTCTAACTCCTTATCAGAAAATTTTACTTTTCTCTTCCTGATGCCAAGGTCCTTATCCCCATCATCAATTGACATGGTGTTGTAGGGAAAGGTGAATGTTACTACCAGTAGTCACCCAGGAACACACCTTCTTTCTAGTACCTTCCTAGACTTATGAGTTGTGGCCATGCCCTGTATTCATAAACTTCCAGGTTCTTACATCATTATTTTGCATCCAAAATGTGACTTTTCCTGACTGCATTTTCTTATTTCGAAATCACATCAATGCGATTTTCAAACAGGGAATTTCATAATTGGGATAACAAATTTGTAGGAATCACTAATAGTGGAATACTTCTCTAAGTACATCTAATTTTGAAACTTCCAAATAGCAATTTCTAATAAATCGCTATTTGGAAATCGCAATTAGTAACTTTCGTACAAATGGTCATAGGTTAGAATGTGGAAATCTTAAGTGTGACTTCATCCAGCGGCTCCCCAACAACAATGCCTTCTCTCTGGGCACCGCTTAAATCCTTGCACTCACTGAATTTCTACCTTCTCAGAGACTTTTTGCTGAAATGCTTTGATGCTGAAATGTAACACCTTGTGGTACTGCACCCTTTCTGCACCCTTTCTATTGCTCTGTGGATTTTCTTTTTTTACTTATGCTACTGCTGGGAAATTTTTTGACAAAAATTCTAACAAACATTATCAATTACACCGCCAGTAGCTCAAACTTTCACTAATGCAAGACCTATTGCATTGCGAATGCTTGTTTTTCTCTGTTGGTAATTTTTTCAGGTACATGAAACAAATGAAGTCTTCTAGCTCAGCCGTCAGCTGTTAAATCAAGTTCAGCCTAGGTATGATAACTATAGGCACTACTCCAACAATCCTCAATGATATCCCTGTGGAGGCTGAATTTTCTGTTAGTTTAGACTAATATAACCAGAGCCTTTACGTTGCCAGCCTATTATCATGTGTGACATATTTAAGCCCCAACTCTTCATAGATAATAAATTGGAAGATACAGAGGAGTAGCCCTCAAAATCATTAGCAAAGCCTCTTTTCCTTGATGAAATCCAATTGAGCAATAGCCCCAAATGTGTGCCCCATATGTCCAAACAGGGAGGCATGTGTGTATATATTTCCAACAAGACAGGAACAGGATTAGATCAAATTCTATTGGCAAGCTAAAAAACTGCCCGAGTTGCTTGTGTGACTTTTTTTTACTCTATTGCTCATATAGTATCCCCAATTGCCCTGGGAATCAAAAGTAATGCCCAAATATGGAAAACTATAAGCTCCATCTAAATGCCTCCCCTTGACGAAAGTAGGTCTAATCCTAGATGGGCACTTACCCACTGCCCTATAATGTGTTTTGGAAAAATATGTCTCCAAATGGAGACGATCCATGAATCACACAAACTTATCAATCTGATTGTCTAGGCCAGCAGGAGTCCGTGCAATCAAAACAACATCATCGGCATTCAAAAAAGCTGCCACAGGGTGATTCTTAATTTTAGTTAGGTCGTAACCATGGGACGTAAAAAATATTCATGCAACATATTTGCTTATAAAAGAAAATAAATAGGGGCAAGAACACAACCCTGCCTCATACCTCGATCCAGACCAAAATAATTAGTTCACTGTGCCCCAGGACCATATCGATCAGAAGCAGATTTTTCAACAAAAAATTGAGCAAATCAGTAATTTTAAAATGTGAGCCTGTAGCCATGACAATAAATACAACTATTCTTCCTTGTGGGCAAATTCCCTCAGATGGGCAGAGTCTATTATCACATGTTAGTACAGCAGCATGTTAAATAGATCAATTAGTTGTCTGCTGTGCTTTGATGAGTGTATGCAGTTGTTACTAAAATGAAATGTGGGTATGTTTAAAACACTGTCTTCAACCTTGAATACATCATATGCTGCAATTTGAACTCTAGTGTGCACAAATCTAAATCAAAAGGAATAAACAAAATCTAACTAATCCAAAGAAAGCCCAAAGGGAGCCTCACACAATAGGTATCATTACACATAAATTACACCAATCAATTCTACATTTTGAAGACAAATTGCCAAGGACACAGTTTCATAGTACTAATCAAATGCTGTCAATTGTAGTGAACAGCTGATTTTATTCTGCTTCCTTTTTTCATAGGCCCATGTTAGTCAACAGGTTGGATTTGTTTTTTTTTACGGAGTTCTATATAGCGCGAACTTTACCCGAATGTATTGGGTATCAGAGCGCTTTACATAGCACCAGTTGTGTTACATGAGGACACATTCATTTTTGATGGGCACGGGGATATTAAGTGATTTGCCCAGAATCACAGGATGTTCAGCGTCATTGCCGAGACTCGAACCCGGTTCCCCAGATTCAAGGTCGACCGCCCTAGTCGTTAGGCCAACTCCTCTCCCCATTTCAAATATGTTCCCAACATTACTAACCATACTTTTCTTACTGGTCCAGCATTGCACAGTACAGTTTTTAAGGGCATGCTAGCATGTGCTTCATGACTACTGTGGCAATTATGGACGGACTCTTAGCATTAGAAGCAAGATCTGTATAGAATTGCATAAGGCGGACCTTTGTGTAGAGAGACATGGTGAGTGCCAGGCAATTGCCAGTGGCTGAAGATAATTCAAGCATTCCATCCATTACCTTGTTGTTATTGCATTTGATGCCCAAAGTGCAACTGGAATGCCCAGACATGGGTACTGTGCTCACTGTGACATAGAACTTAATTTACACTGAGCCCCAAATAGGGCAAAACCAGTTCAGGATTGCTTGTGGTCCCTACTGGAGGGGCCTCTTCTGGCTTTTTGGGACTATTTTCTTGAAAAGCAGGGTTGGTACTAATTTGCAAATGGCAAGACTATGTCTTAAGTAGCATGGTTGGTGAAAAACAATGGACTGGAAAGTGGACCACAGTGATAGCCTGTGGCTGAGATTAATTCAAGCAGTCCATCCATCACTTTCTTGTTGTTACAGCTGATGCCTTAAGTGAACCTGGCCTGGGTTTGCTAATGGCCCTTTTTGAAGGGGGCCCCTCCTAGCAGTTTAGCATAGACTGTTCCCATAAGGAGCAGGGCCAATGCTGATTTGCATACAGCAGGGGGTATTCTAGAGTTGTAAGATGTGCAAAAAACGATGGACTGCAATGTGGCTCTAAGTGCCTGCCAGTAGATGAGATTAATTTGAGCATTCTTTCAATCACCCTGTTGTTATTGCAATTGAAGCTCTAAATGTGATGGTTACACCCAGATTTCAGTCCTGTGTTCAATGTGCCATAACACTCAACCTGTGGCCTACTAATGAGCCCCAAGCAGAGTGAACTGGTTTGGGGTTTCTTATCCTCCCTTCTGGAGGGGGCCTTGCCTGGCAGTTATCTACAGGCTGTTCCCCTGAGTAGCAGGATCAGTACTGATTTCATGGTGGGCCTTTTTCTAGACTGGTAAAGTGAGTAAAATATAATTGACTGGGATGGGGCCCGAGTGATTTCCAGCAGCTAAGAATAATTTAGGCATTTCATCCATCCCCTTGTTGTTGTTGCAATCTTTATGCTTCTGGCCACAGCATGCTTGTGCCTCTATCTGACAGTGCAGTCCATTCTAAGAACCACTCCGTCAGTCCCACAATTCTTTTCCACTCTTGAGGTGCATCTCAAACTAACACAAACCCATGGTAGCTATGCAAGATTAGGGTCATAGAAGCAGGATATGCTTCATCTTCCCTTCATGTGTGGTGCCACCCATCTGAGAAGAAGGCTTTACAGTTGCTCACATTTTGCTTGGCGCTTTTTAAGACAGGGGCTCACCCAAATTCAAGCCAAGGTCCAGTGACATCAGATCTAAGAGATACCTCTAAGCTGTATGGCTGAAGTACTAATCAAGACAGAAGGATGAGTGGGCCAACACATCTGCCATTGCATTCTTGGACCTCTGTTGTGCCTTAAATGTGTGCTAGACTATTTCCACTCATCAATTGCTGGTTCTGACGAGGGACATTGCTAGGGCAGAATGCTGCTTCAAATGTGTTTTGTCAGCAACATACAATTGGAACGTGGAAATCAGCAAGCTAGTGCTTAAACGGGCACAGTGCTAGTTTCTATAATTTAGGAGCAAAGTATGAAATTCACAGAATGCATTTTTACCTTTCTTTGTAACCATGATTCAAAACTTTGAGACTGATTTAGAGTTTGGTGGACGGGTTATCCTATAGGATTTACAATACGGTGACCGAGATATCCTCACACTAGTGACAGAGTACCCATCAGAGAACTCTAAATCAGGCCCTTTGTTTTTAGCCAATTACTGCTATTTCAAATGGAAACCACAGTCCTGGCTTCAACCCAACCTGTGACCAACAGCCTTTCAAAAATAACTTTGTCTTTGAGGATAATAAAAAATCTGGCGAGAAGTAAACAACAAACTTGGCCCAGAGGCCTATGTAAACTGCTTCAGCTTCTGGAGGTATTGTTAATCCAAATTGTACATCATTTTAAGGAAAAATACATTCATAGAATAACAATTCTGAGAAACCATTTCACTTGAACTTATTACCTTCTGTATAAGAAATTAGTGTAATTTACTTTTACATACTTACGTGAAATTATGGAAAAATTACAAAAATTTATGCGAAATGGAAAACTATCACTCCACTATATTTTAAGGCAAAGTGTGTCCACAAGTCAATAGATGGCGCACAGGCACATTAAATAAAAGAGCCATGAAGAACACTTTATGCTGTTCCCATACATTTGGAGTAAATTTGTTTTACTGCGAAAGGGGCATAATACACACAAATGGCATGATGACTTAATTTCAGGAATTTTGTGAAAGAAGTGTAAAGTTAATTTCCTGGATTACGTGCATTACATCAGCAGGATTACAATTTTACCCAAGCCTACTGTTTATTCAAATTTATCAGAAACCAATTTATAGAATGTATTTTCTTTTTCAAGTTTCATATGCATGTTTTAGAGCGCAAATTACATTAATCTTGAAAATGACTTCTCTCTTTTGTTTTTTGTAAAAGATTTACATATGCACTTTTCTCTTTAAACACCGTTCTCACATCATGGACCTATTATTAAGTTCTGTTATTGTAATGCAAGTTACATTAATGTGCAATAATGTCCCATTATATAAATTAGGATTATAGGTTATGTTAGCATGACATTTATTAATTGAAAGTCACTTAATCAATGCTTATTACAGTTTTGTGTTAGGATCAGTGTTACAAAACCTTGATTATTATTTTACATATATTCAAATTAATTCAATAACATTTACAATTTAGCTACATTAACTGATAATATAAAATTAATGCAATTAAAATTAAGCTGCATGCGAAATAATATTTTTAGGACTTTTGGGTTGCCACTGGGTTATAATAAGTTGGTAATTCATTTAGTGTAATTTAGAGGTATGAAATAAATCAATGTAATCAAATATAAGTGAATGCCATGCCATGTATGCATTTACATGCAAATATTTAAAGGGATTGAGTTAGGTTTAGCATTAGGAATATAATGAGCACGCAGTTTGTTTTTATATTTTGCAATTTGATTTATTAAAAAGGATAAAAAAAGCATTACTTTATTATATTATGAAATAGTCTTATTTCATATAATTAGTTCTAGATTGTGGAGAAGGTCTGTCATAAACTAATGTACACTAGTATTTCACTTTCTTTAAAACAAATACATTTAATTAAATTACAATCAGCGTTATCATATTTACCGTATTTATTACAAAAACAGGGAAAATATTAGCATTTTGGTAACATTTTGAATTAATGATGGGGACAAAGTGAACTTAAGACAAAACAAAGTTGCCAAGTTAAAGGTCATTTCAATGTATGGGATAAGTAAAACACTGAGCGAAAAAATGCAGGTTAAGTAAAGGTATCAGAGGAAGAGGCAGCTGAACAATTGAAGTAATGACATGCTTCTAAAATAGGTCACTACCTTCTCATAAAAACAACAAGATCCACGATATAACTCCCTCAACACACAAACCTGTTGGTCTATTCAGGAGTGAAATTCAGCTGTGTTTATTCCCTCATTTGCCATTCCATACCAAGCTTGTTATAACAGGACAAAAAGCTTGACAAAAACTGTTCCTTTGCAAGTTATCAAAAAATACTTGTTTCATAGTCGCTGTAGAAAATGAAATGTATCATCTCAATTACAATGACAATCTTATACAGTATACTGGAAATTTGGCATCACCTCTACACTTGTCAGGTGAGTGTAGGAGGTATAAGGAATCCAATCTTAGTAATTGAAATGTATCCAGAGAAGGGCATTCTCTTTAATCTCAAAGGCCTTGAGATCCTGGGTATAATCTGCTGGGGCAGCCACCTAATTAATACTAACATTTGACATACTACAAAAGAGTCTTGGTCAACATTTCTTTGCCAGATAAGATAAATCATCCTGGGTTGGTATCAGTAGATTGATAGATATTTGAGAGGAGATAACATATAAGCAAATTGTTAAATGGTGCAAGTAAGATCCTTAATTTCTTCCTACGTAATCTTTTTTTTAGATTTTTTTTAGCTGTTTTGTAAAGAGCTTTACATTTGGGTTCCTTAAGAGCAGTGAGGTTCAAATGAACGGTAAACAGCATTTACTTTGCATGTGATACTTCGCATGCCATTACAACGCGGTCGTTAGTACGACCGCGTTGTTAGTTCGCATACCTTTACTATGCAAGTCAGGACAACTACTTGCGTTAGTGGGGAGAAGGTGTTGGATTTTAAATCCAACACCTTCCCTAGTGTCCGCACAGACTGGAGTTGGAATAGTAAATTATACTATTCCAGCATCCAGCGTCCCCTACTGCAATTCGTTGTTCCGAGTGCGTAATAAAGGTTTGCAAACTAACAACGCGATCGTTGTAATGGCATGCATTCTAAATGCATGCTAAGTAACGAGTGCTATTCAAATGAACAGTTCAGGTACAGGAGGGGACATTAAAGCCAATTTGGGGGGTAAAGCAGTGGATGTTGAAAATCGTATCAGGTATTTTTCATGTCAATCCCTCTTCTGTTAGAAGCAAATCAGTACAGTTCATTTTTCAGGAGTTTTTACTTGCAATTGGGCTCAGATCCCAAGTTCATGTTAAGCTCATTCCAAAGTCTGAAGCCATTAACTCCCAATGGCATGAAGGATTCTGGCTGAGTTGTAGTTATTCCCATTCATGCAAATATTCTGGGTCTTTACCTCAATAGGCTGTATGACTGAGGCAGCAAAAATTTTAAACAAGCATCTAGCAGAATCCGAAAGAGAGCTTCAGCGAATGTTTAATTTTATGAATAAACAGTATAGGAATAAATAACTCCCTTTGAGAAAACATCCTAGAGTGTACCTTTGCACAGAAGAAACTAGATTTTCACAAATAGCTCATTTTATTTTGCATTACATCATTCTCTTGCTACATACAATTTTCCAAGCAAGTAGTGTATGTATAGGCATCACACCAGTGCATGTGTTTCCAACTGCTCTCTCAGCTCTTCCTCAGGGTTCTACATGTAAGAATAATGTGAAAGGGCCTACATACAAAACAACTTTATGAAATATTTCATTTTTAAAGCATTTTTTTTGTAGTGTATCAATTTAAAGATACTTATAATGTCTCATAGATTGCCTCGCATATCAATGTATATAAACCATTTGATATACGTCTAATTTATTACATCACAATGTCCCTTTTTTGATAATATATCTCTTTCTAGTAGATATTACTAGGAATTCACATGATTACTATTTTCAAACTGATAAGATTCTGTCAAAGACTCGGTACTGTGAGTATGAGGATGTCAAGGCCAATCCCTCTCTTTTCCTCTAGAGGTTGTATCATCCACTCGAATTAGGCCAAGGCTGGTAATGAAGACCCAGGATAAGGGGAAAGAGGGCAAGAGAGAGCGAGAGAGAGAGAGAGACTCATGTAGGTTATTAGTTGGAAGATCTAGATAGATTCATTTGGCACAGTGTCTAAAGTGCAAACTTATCAAGACTAGGTACCTACCTGTGTCTAAGGTAACACATTTATTAATGTATCATGACACCAACAGAGGAACCAAAGATAAAGAGCACTGCAGCACTGGGAAAGAGGAATACTGAATGGAGAATAAAACTCAACAAAAGGGTAAGAAGGCAGGTAGAAGTCATAGCAATGTTAAGAGAGACTGAGGGGCACCAAATGGGAAAAATAAAAAAGGTGATTTAAAAATTATCAAACTTTAATCATTTTTCCTATTGTTTCCCAGAGGAAATCTTCACCAAGGAGGTATAGATCTGTGGTGATGTGTGAAAAGTTACAATTAGGAACTTTACCACTCCTAAATTTGGCTCCACTCTCGGTTTTAGGTGGTGGAGAGATAGAAGTCTACACTTCAAAGTACATTTACATTTGGAAATGGTAAATAGACGACAGTAGAAAATTTACTCCAAGGTTTAGGAGTAAATTTACATGGGTAGATTTACTCATGTGTAAATTTACTTTTGTGATTTAAACATGTCTCAGTGTGCTGATCCTCTAGTGGCTTTTGGTGTGACTCTGGGAAATGTAGTTTCTGAGTGAAGATGTAATTTCAACGCTTTTGTGTGTCTTCTCTTATGCCTCAATGTGCCATGTGACCTGACACATTCATTCTAATCAATTTGCCTGCTGCAATGTTTAGTACGTGTAGCACTTTGATTAAGAGAGGTCCTACAAAAGTTTGGACTCTTCTTATTGCAAAGATATATATTTCATACTTGTCCTACTAGCATTCAGTTTACTTCCCTAGCAAAGTTGATTATCAGTAATGAACTAGAACCAAAAGCAAATATCTTCAATCAAACTAAATAAATGCTAAACTTCCCTCATATCTATGTAGCAAATTTTTACACTTGTTTGATTACTAAATTTTATTGTTTTAAAAGCAAAGTCTATGGTTTCGCTTACTTCTTCAGAGAAAATAGCAACTGATAAAAATAGCTTACTTTTTGTCAGTGCCATGTTTTCTTTAGTAGAATGTTTAACCCCTTCAGTGCCACGCCCTTTCCCCGCCCTGTGCCGGGCGTTACATTAGCGGGCGGGGATCATGACGAGATAGTCTCGTCATGGGCACAGCGCAACCGTGCTCCATGACGAGACTATCTCGTCATGGGCACTGAAGAGGTTAAAGAGGCTTTCAGTCCTTCATACCGAGCTCAGCTCACTTATGCACAACTTGATTCACTTATAAAAAAGGAGGTTATCTCCAAACTACAATTCATTCTGCTTAGGATTTTCAAGTAAAACCGATACAACCATTTTTCTTTAAATTGTCTCTATTTATCCCTGTTTAATAACTTTGTCCAACTTGTAAATGACTGTGGGTTTTGAATCTGAGTTGGTTTACAGAACATTATTGTGAGTATAGCTGATGAGTGTGAGACGTTCTTGTGGGGTGAGTCAATGTATTTTATAGAAGAACTTTCGAAACCTATGTACTGAATGTGTTTGTTCAAAATAGATTTGTTGTATAAATAATGACTTTATATGATTGGATAATGATTGCAAACAATTGATTTGTAAATAAAATTTGTGTCAAAAACAGAACCACATTAGTTTTTGAGCAACTGATACGGGTTTTGTGTTTTTTTTTCTGTTTGTGCTTGTACAATATGTATTGGTTGTCTCCACTTGTTTGAAACAAATTGTAGGATATTCTTGATGTTGAACTTAGAGTACTGCTTCCTTACCATTATCTGCAGTCTGTTGTGTCCACAGGCACACCTGCACTACCACCTATGTCTGCTCTAGGTGACCCTAAGCCCCTGCTACATGTATGCCTTCTTCTCTCTGAGATTTTAGCAGCCCACACTACTCGGTGCCTTCAATAACAGCACTTTCTGCAAGTTTCATTCCGTCCTTCTTACCTACAGGTGTCCTAAACCCCTTGCCTTGAGCTAGAAATGTGTACGTCATCCTCAACAGCTACAATAGACAATCGTCCTTCATCATATCCATGGATACAACAATCCTATTCGACCCCTTCTAAATCCGCAGGATAAATCATTATCAACTCAATAGTTCTGAGCAAATATTTCTATTGAAATAGCCTCATCATCAGACTTTCAGATTATTCCTCCACCCCTCCTTGACAATTTACCATTTTCATGACATGCATGAGCCTCAGTTAGCCTCAAGTCATCTCTAACATTGACTATCGTCACCAGGTTGGTTGTTCTTAGCATATACAACTCTGTTTACATTACTTTCCACATACAAAGAGCATTCCAGAAATTCTCAGCCATTATTTATTTTTGTGTGGTAGGCTTGGCCATCTCTGCAGGGTCACCCCCAAACTGTTTGCCTTCACCCCTCCTGTTTTCTGGATTTTGTTTTTGGTGCCACTAGGATTCTATGTATCACTGCTAACCAGAGCTAAAGTGCTTGTGCTCTCCCTAAAGCATGTAAAATTACCTTCCACTTGATTAGCATATTTAATTCACTCATAAATCTGTAGTATATATTGTACAACATGTACCCATAGCCTTTAAATTAAATACTTTGAGTGGACTGTGAGCCTGTAGCTCTCACTGTGCACCCACCCAAGTAGCTCTTTAAAGTACGTTTCAGGCCTGCCATTGCTACCCTGTAGGGCAGTTTAAAAACGTGGTTTCTACCTGGCAAAGTAACCTTTTGCCAGGCCTAGTCCTTTCTTTTTAATACACATACATCACTCCTATGGTAGGCCCTAAAAGCCCTTGGTGCCGGGTGCATTGTGTTTACAAAGTAGAACATGTGTTTTTTTAAGTTTTACATATCCTGATAGTGAAAACCTCTTAAATTTGTTTTTCAGTACTGTAAGGCATATGTCTCAATTTGGATAACATTGGGTTACCTAATTACATTCAATAAGTGCCAACTTTTGATTTAGATCAGGTAGGAATGTCATGTTTGAATCAAATGAATGGTAAAGTCGGATTTCAAATCACATTCCTGAAAATGTAACCTTTAGAAAGTGGGCATTTTCCTGCCCTAACCGCTTGGGGCATGCAGTCAGGGTCCTGGGTCACATGATGTTGAATAGTTTAACCGCCGGTCTTTGTGTATTCCTCCTAGACAGTTGACAGGATAGGCCAAACTGCAAGGATGGTGAGGGGGCCCCGTTACCTGGCAGAGGCTTACAATTCAAAAGGTTTGCCTCCAGCAAACACAACAGAACCCGATGCTAGTTTTTTGTCAACTGAGACTCCTTGAAGTCTTGGTAGGAGAAGGTAAGATTTTTCCAGAACCAGTTGTGGGGGTAACCAGGATGCCCCACCACTTCAAATGAGAACAACTCTTCAGTACACACCTGGGCCTGTGTAAAAATTCATAAGTGCTGCCTAGACCCCCAGCGACTGCCCTGCTGCTTGCGGCCTGCTGGGTTCTCCAGAGGACTGTCATTCTGCTTCCAGATGACTGCCCTGCTGTTTGAGGCTTGCCTTGGTTCCCAGAGGACTGTCCTGATGCTGGGGACCTGCTTTGCCGCTTGAACCCAGGACTGCCAGAGTGACTCCGGATGCTAGTTTGCTGGACTCCCCTGTGAGATACAGGGACAGAAGAATATGCAGAAACTCTGAACACTGGACCTGGCCTCTGTTGAAGTGAGCCCTAACCCCCCAAGTGGTGCCTGCCAAGTCCCGGACCCTTGCAAGTCATGTTAGAGAACTCCAACCTAACCTTAAATGCTGGGGCGTAAGAGGTTTCACCCAAAAATGCCTGAAGAACCAATAGAAGACCTGTATCTATCTGCCAGCCTATCCGCCTATGGTGCATCACCATTTGGCCTTACTTTGTGGTAGCTAAGTTCTTTTCTATAGCAGCAAATCTTTTTCTGAGTGATGGTATCTAGCCTCATCGAACCCTCTTTGGCTACAGCTTGTAGCTTTGTCCTGCTGGAAGTTTTCATCAAGACCTCATCCAGAGCTTCACAATGAGAATGAATTGACTCCTACTCCAACACAGCCTGCTGCCTTGCCCCACCGAACTCTAGCTTCTCTTCTGTTGCTTGAATTGCCTAATTTTTCTTAGGTACTATTGAAGTGTCTCTCTTGTAGGTGTACTCTACTCTTTAATGATGAAGTCGGTTTTTAAGTTACTATTTAAAAAAAGGGACTTTTAGAAAGTTTGAACTTTTCTGCCTAAACCAAATGTGCCTTTCTGCTAGTGCTCTGTGTTACATGACTATGAATGACTGTACGGTTGTGGGTTGTGCATTGCTCCGAGACAGTGAGACAAAGGAAGCCTGTGTGAGAGGGAGAGCCTTCTTGACTTGCTTTCTGGGGAGGAGCTATGCCCTGCCCTGATTACACTTCAAAGGTCCCTGCCTGCACTCACTCACACGAAGGTATCTGACCTGCCCTTACCCTCGTCACCCAAGCAGTTTGGAGCAAATTCCCTGGGAAGGCGAAATGATCAGAATACATTTACACATGGTTATAATGAAATATTGCATTTAAGCACAAAATGATGATGAATTTCATTTGTGGTTTGTTGACCTGGAACCTTTGAACATGCCAATAGATTTACCTTATATGTTTATATGACCCTCTAGGGGGTCAAGGTGATTATGCCATCTAATCTATGCTACTTTCCATCTGCTGATGTAAATATTTATAAATTGATCAGGGGTGGGCGGAGCTTTCAGAGCATAAAAACTCTGTGGAATTCCACGGAGTTCCACTCCGCCCTAATTCTGGATGACCTTAATGAAGGACAATCATCCTTAATTGGTAAGCGCTGCATTTCTTGCTTAATACATGCGTCTGAATAACGTACTTCATTAATGTACCTGTGAAGGCGATCATGAGGCATAGAAAAAGAAGAAGAATAAAATGAGGCATGGAAAGAGAAGAAGAAGAAAATCTTATTTATTGGGAAAATATTCATCAAGATATTAGTAAAAATAAATATCAAATTCAAGTGGCGGACAGACCTTCATGCTGTTATATGGTCTAAATATAACAATGTGGATTGTACTCTTTATGGTATTGGTGGACTTTGTGCCGTATTTGTGGTCTAAATATAACAATGTTGAGTTTACAGTTCATGGTATTGGAAGGGCTCCCTCTCCTCCCACCAAAATCCACAGGGGCAATGGGGTGGCCTGGCAGTCCAGTTGGTTTGTAGCGCTCACTGCCGGCATGGCTCAGGCCTCAGAGGCCTCTGGGAGTGGATGGAGGCTGCTGCTGGTGTCCTGCTCCAGCTGGTGTCCACTCCTATCCTGCCGCACTGCCTGTTGCTCCCAGTTTTGCAGCCTCTCCTGGGTTGGGCTTCAAGGATAGGCAAGGCTGGTTTTAAACAAGAGGCCCCAAGATGTGAGCCTCAGCCTAACCTGTGGGCATCAGTCAAGGGAGCTGCACCACATGGACAAAAGGGAATCTTCTTCATTTTAGGATGGAGGCGGGCTGCAAGAGTACCCTTCCTCTCCGCTACATTAGTGTGAGTCAACTCATACTGAGGCTTGGAGCAGATGCGTTCCAGGGCCTACGGTGTGCAAAGAGGGACAGAAAAGGGGTATGGCCACACAGTCATCAAGGAAACCTAGATGCCGAGGAGCTTACAAATCAGGCTACATGCTGGGTGGAATCATGGCAGCGAAAAGTCACAGCGGGTAGCAACTATCAGGTGAGCTGAGTGGTGAATCCTGGTGAGCTCCGCTCCGTGGTGGATTGCGGAGTTTTTGCTGAGCTCCGCCCTCCTAGTGGAGCATGGAGTGTGAAAAGCTCCACAAACTTTGCGGCAGAGCGGAGTTCACCGGCCAGGGCTAAAATTGATGCATAGTATTGAGTAGTGTGTTGGCACTAAATGTACTTTTGCTTTTTTAAAAGAAAAAGCACTGACTGGATAATCATTTCTTGAGTGTTATTATTGCATGACAGTGAAAGTTGATCACTAGCCCACACCACCTACCATGAGTAGACCTTGGGCTGCTCTGCTTCGCTGCCCTGAGCGAGTCAAATGCTACAATGGGGTGCTTGATTGCCTTTAAGGGAAAATTGTGGACCTATTCATTTTACAGGCCACAGAACTAATAGCCCAATTTTCTGCAAAGACCATTTTAAGAATTTCATTTTAAAGTAAATTGACTGGTTTGATCATTATTTAATGTTTTTCTTAGCAAATTAGGGGTTCACTTCAGCTAAAGAAATGGAAGCTCTCAGGATCAAATACAGGGTCTCAAAGCACTAACGGCCAATCTGTGTTATTCTTTAGTTAGAATGAAATATCGTTATCTATGGTCTTTTAACTCAAAGTGTAGTTGTACAGTAAACATGGATCTCTTTTGTGGGTGAATATGCTGCACCAAAATGGATTACTAATAAGAGCTCTGTCAAGTTCACTAAATGATTCTTGAATAATATATAACACATTAAAGAAGCATGAACAGGCACATGAAAGTGTAAGGAGTAAGAGTCCAACGAAAGCTAAATTACTGTCCCTTAAAAAATCTATACGATCTGTTGTCAAGTTCTCTTGAAGCTATTCTCTGGTAGATAAGAAAAATGGTCTGTTCTATCAAATAACTATTGACTACTCTGATGGAAGTAGTTGATCCATGCTGAAAAGACAAGATTTTAAGAAAGTGGAAGCTTTGGTAAATCATAAAACATTTGCTGCTTCTTTAAAGGAAACTATTTAAATGTTTTAAAAAAATGTAATCCCACTCTTCTGGCCATCATATCCATTTCCTTTAAAGATGGTGAGAGATGTTTATGGGGCCCAGGGCACATATAGAATGGCTTTAGTAACTTTCTCTTTTAGGTTGGATGAGATTTCAGCCAACTCAAGAAGGCCTCGGTTCCTCCCTTCCTAAAAAACCTTTCTCTTGATACTTTATATTCAAAACACGAAGGGCCCGATTCACAAAAGTAATTTTAGACAAAATCCTAACTTTGCGACTTTCGTATTCACAGAAGGCATTTAGGAGTACTAAAGTTAAGATTTTTTCTCAGTCAAACTTAAGTTTTGGTCTTAAGTTAAACTTAAGACAAACTTAAGTTTAACTGAGACAAAATCCCAGTCGTACAGTTAGGATTTTGTCTCAGTTAAACTTAAGTTTGTCTTAAGTTGAATTTAAGACCAAAATTTAAGATTAACTGTGACAAAATCCTAATTTTAGTACTCCTAAATTCCTTCTGTGAATACCGAAAGTCGTAAAGTTAGGATTTTGTCTCAGATTACTTTTGTGAATCGGGCCCTACAGCCCTATCTTCAAAACCCTCAAAGTATTTTGTTGACAAGACAAATACTTCTCAGCTACAGAAGTTCTGGAAATATAATGGGGTCTAGGGGATTAGAAGTCCAGATTTTTGCATAACAGGGAGCCTTCAACCGCCCTTTTTGCTGCCAATAGGTCTTCTTAAACATTTTTCACAATAGTGATCCAGCCTTGCTCATGGTACTTGATACTTCAATGGTCTCGAAAAACCTTAACTGCACTCTTTGTAGAAATTGGTGCATGAACCGGTTGGGTTGGCTGATATTACCTGGATCATTTTTTGATTTTTACCAGGTGATTAAAAGGCTAACATATGCATCAGTAAATGGTGTCATAACAAATGTGGC
Source organism: Triturus cristatus (assembly GCF_964204655.1). Lineage (NCBI taxonomy): Eukaryota > Metazoa > Chordata > Amphibia > Caudata > Salamandridae > Triturus > Triturus cristatus. The sequence continues at coordinate 593,903,859 of NC_140582.1, forward strand.
ATAACATACAGAATAGGTGTTTAGACCACTGAAATTATCTTGTTTTTGTTTTTTTTCTGGACCTTTTACCCCCAAACAATTTTTGCATGTTGATTTGCCAGAATGTGTCAAAGACAAACTGGGAAGATGTAATAACTGTCACACAAATCTGAGTTTAGCCCAGGGTGTCAGCTTTGTATTGGGTGCAAGTTTATCTAGTGATGATCACATCAACATGATTGCCATTATTGTTGGAAAATGGTCCTCTCCGAAAGGGTCACCTCCAAGATTTTGCCTGCCTCTCCGTATTTTTCTGACTTTCTTTATTTGGGCTGTAGGACTGCTGACAAGTGCTAAAGTGCATGTGCTTCTCCCCTAAACATTGTTACATTGGTGTATACACAATTGGCATATTTAGTTCACTTGTAAATCCCTTGTAAAGGGGTATACCATATACCTAGGGCCTGTAACTTAAATGCTACAAGGGGGCTTGCAAAATTGATTGTGCCACCCACACAAGTAGCCTTTCAAACCTGTCTCAGTCCCGCCATTTCAGGGCCTTTGTGTGCAGTTGACTGCCACTTTGACTTAGCACAACTTGCCATATGTTGGAAGGCGAACCCCGAGGAGTCGGCGAGACCACCCAAGGGGGGCCCTCACACTGCACGAAGTAGCCGAGCACTGCAGAGAAGCCTCCTGAGAGATCCTTCTCCTATCACGTACTAGCACAGTAACACCACCACACAGGACTCAAGGAGGTTGTCTCAAGACGAGCAATTCTTTATCAGCACTTAAAGGTTACGGGATCAATATTTACACGAAAGGGATCGAGGGATCCACAAAAGTCTCAGGGCCCGATTCACAGAACAAACTTAAGACTAAATCCTAAACTTAGTACCATTCTGGTATTCACAGAATGCACCTAGTACTTCTGGTATTCACAGAATGAACTTACTACTTTTGCTATTCACAGAATGAACTTAGTACTTTTGCTATTCACAGAATGGATTTACGACTCCTAAACTTACGTCCGTACTCGGGCCGGAAATTCCGGCCCGGAGGCGGAGCTTCCAGACCGGAGGCGGAGCTTCCGGGCCGGAGGCAGAGCTTCCGGGCCGGAGGCGGAGCTTCCGGCCCGGAGGTGGAGATTTCAGCCACAGCTAAATCGGCCGGAATCCCCACCTCCGGGCCGGAAGCTCCGCCTCCGGCCCGGAAGCCCCGCCTCCGGGCCGGAAGCTCCGCCTCCGGGCCGGAAGCTCCGCCTCCGGGCCGGAAGCTGCGCCTCCGGGCCGGAATTTCCGGCCCGAGTGCGGACGTAAGTTTAGGAGTCGTAAATCCATTCTGTGAATAGCAAAAGTACTAAGTTCATTCTGTGAATAGCAAAAGTAGTAAGTTCATTCTGTGAATACCAGAAGTACTAAGTGCATTCTGTGAATACCAGAATGGTACTAAGTTTAGGATTTAGTCTTAAGTTTGTTCTGTGAATCGGGCACTCAGTGTCTCTTTAGAAGGGAAGGGGTAGCGCGACAGTCTTTGGCAGGAGCTTTGTACGAGGGTACCTGGGGCCCAGTTCTTATCCTCAAGCTGGAGGACCTCTGGATCTCGGAGGGGTCGAGCTGCGACGGCGTCAGCAGGGCTCTGGCGTTCAGTTCATGGAGAGCCGCGATCAGATCAGCAGGGCTCTCAAGATGGTTTCTGCTCAGCTCGAGCCGCGACGTCGTCAGCAGGGCTCCGAGGGAGGTTTCAGCGAGGGTGGGCCGCGACAGCGTCAGCAGGGCCCCGATGTTCCGGGTGGCTTCAAGGTTTCAGCATGAAGGAGCCGCGACGCAGTCTGCAGGGCTCGTGGTAGTTCAAGCAAGAGTTCTTCTCCGTGGGGTCAGCCGCGATTCGATCAGCAGGGCTCTCGACTCCGGGATACAACTGCCGATCTGTGGCGGGGTCGCCCCAGATATAGGTCTGGAGCCCTTTGATGTCCGGACCCTTGCGCCCGGGGGGGCGGAGAGGCCGGGTGGAGGTGGCCAGACGCCCAGCAGGAGAGGCGCCAGGCCCAAGAGGGTTGCAGGGAGATCACACCTAGGGATGGGAGGACAGTTGGGGGTCCCATCGGTACTGTCCTCCGCCGGGGGCGGTGAATGGTTCATGTGGCACCCCCTGGCCAGTTCTTGGTGCCTCGATGTCGGGGCTTCGCTGGGGCCGAGGCCGGGTTGAGCGGGGTCACGCCGGCTGGCGCACGGAGTCACGTGGATGCTAACAAGATGGCGGAGCCCCGAGGAGTATGCGACCTCGTGCGGCTCGGGATGAAGGGTCTCGGTGCCGCTCGGAAGGGTGGCCCGTGAAGGCCGGGGCGGGGAACAGGCACAAACCACGGGGGTAAGGACCACGCCACGAGGCCGGGTTCAACAGGCGTCCCCCCAAGCCGAAGGCATGGAGAGTCACCCATCTCCTTGGGGATTCTCCTCGTCAAGGCGGAAGAAGCGGGACAGGCCGTCGGCGTTGGCGTGGTTATTGCCGGGCCGGTGTTCAACAGCAAAGTCCATCCCTTGCAGCGAGATGGACCACCGCAGCAGCTCGGGGTTTTCGCCCCGCATTTGCATTAACCACCGCAGGGGCCGGTGGTCGGTTTGGACCCGGAAGTGGGTACCGAAGAGATAGGGCCGGAGCTTCTTAAGGGCCCACACTACAGCGAAGGCCTCACGCTCGATGGTGCTCCATCGCTGCTCCCGGGGCAGTAGCCGTCGGCTGATGAAGGCCACTGGTCGGTCGAGCCCCTTTTCATCGGCCTGGGACAGGACGGCCCCGATCCCATACTCGGAGGCGCCTGTCTGCACAATGAACTCCTTACTGTAGTCAGGGGCTTGGAGTACAGGGGCAGTGCACATCGCTGTCTTGAGAGTTTCGAAAGCTGACTGGCAGCGAGGAGTCCAGTGCACCTTCTTGGGTTGCTTCTTCGAAGTGAGTTCTGTGAGAGGTCCAACAATGCTCCCATAGTCCCGGATGAATCGCCGGTAGTACCCAGTGAGGCCCAGGAAGGCCCGCACAGCGGTCTGGGTAGTGGGGGGTTCCCAGGCCTGGATGGCATTGACTTTTGGCTGGAGAGGGGCCACCTGCCCGCTTCCCACTTGATGGCCCAGGTAGGTCACGGATCCTTGGCCGATTTGGCATTTGCTGGCCTTGACCGTGAGCCCGGCCCGCTGGAGGGCGGCCAGGACGGCTTTGAGGTGAAGGAGGTGCTCCGCCCAGTGGTTGCTGTACACGGCAATGTCGTCCAAGTAGGCCGCGCTGAAGGCCTCGAGCCCGGCCAAAACCTTGTTTACAAGCCTCTGAAAAGTGGCCGGGGCGTTCTTCATGCTGAAGGGCATCACCCGAAAGTGGTAATGCCCATCAGGGGTAGAAAAGGCGGATCTTTCTCGGGCGCCGGGGGTGAGCTGGATCTGCCAGTACCCGGCGGTGAGGTCTAGCGTGCTCAGGTAGCGGGCGGCCCCCAAGCGGTCGATGAGTTCGTCGGCCCGGGGTATAGGATGGGCGTCCGTCTTGGTCACCGCATTCAGGGCTCGGTAGTCTACGCAGAATCGTAACTCCGGGGGGTGGCCGGGGGCTGCGGCCTTTGGTACCAGGACGACAGGGCTGGCCCAGGGGCTGTCGGAGGGTTCGATGACCCCCAGGGCCAGCATCTTCGCTACTTCGGCCTGGATGCATGCCCGCACTCAGTCGGGTACCCTGTAGGCTCGGTGTCGCACGGGGGGGCTCTCCCCGGTGTCGACGTCGTGGACGCACCAGTGGGTCACCCCCGGGGTGAGGGAGAAGAGGGCTGCGTAGTCCTGCAGCAGTTGTTGACAGTCGTCACGCTGTTCCGGGGTCAGGGAAGAGGCGAGTTGGACACCTTTGATGGATCCGTCGTGGACGTCGGACTGCAAGAGGTCGGGCAGGGGCTCGGAGTCGTCCTCGCCCCCCTCGTCGGTCGCCAGTAGCAGGCTCAGTTCAGTCCGGGCAAAGTGGGGTTTGAGCCTGTTAGCATGTAGAACCCGGAGGGGGTTCCGGGGGACTCCAGGTCGACTAGGTATGTGACAGGGCTTTTCTTCTCCACCACCTTGAAGGGCCCGGTCCACTTCTCCTGGAGGGCGCAGGGTTCAACCGGGGCCATGACCCAGACTCTCTGGCCTGGCTCGAATTCGATGGTAGAGGAGTTCCGATCGTACCACCGCTTCATGTCCTCCTGGCTGGCCTCGAGGTTGGCTTCGGCCATGGCTCGGAACTTGCGGGTCTGGTTTCGGAGGGTCAGGAGGTATCGGTAGACGTCAGGAGGGGTGCCTTGGAGCTTCGTCTCCCAGCCCTCCTTGACCAGGCTGAGCGGACCGCGGACCGGATGTCCGTACAATAGTTCAAACGGGCTGAACCCCAGGGATTTCTGCGGGACCTCTCGATAGGCAAACAGGAGGCACGGCAGCAGGACATCCCATCTCCGCCTTAGGGGCTCTTCCAGGCCCTGGATCATTCCCTTTAAGGTTCTGTTGAACTGCTCGACCAGTCCGTTCCCCTGAGGGTGATAGGGGGTTGTGAATTTGTACGTGACCCCGCACTGCTGCCACAGGGACCGCATGTATTTGGAAATGAAGTTCGTGCCCCTGTCGCTCACCACTTTGCGGGGAAATCCCACTCGGGAGAAGATCCCCATCAAGGCCCGGCCTACCACGGGGGCCGTTATAGTTCTTAGCGGGACCGCCTCCGGGTACCTGGTGGCATGGTCCACGACGACCAGGATGAAGCGGTGGCCCAGGGCGGTCTGGGGGTCCAGGGGCCCCACGATGTCGATTCCGACCCGTTCGAACGGGGGGCTGACGGCTGGAAAGGGCTGGAGGGGGGCCTTGACCCGACCCCCCGTCTTTCCGCTGGCTTGGCAGGTCTGGCAGGACTGGCAGTGGTTGTCCACGTCTCTCCGCATCCGGGGCCAGTAGAAGTGGGTCACCAGACGGCTGTAAGTTTTGTCTTGCCCTAAGTGTCCGGCGAGGGGCACGTCATGTGCCAGGTTGAGCAGGAACTCCCGGAAGCGTAGGGGGACCACCAACACGCGGCTGGCCCCGAGTTCTGCCACTTTTTGCTCACTGTACAACAGGCCCTCGGCCCAGTAGACCCAGTGGGTGCCGGTCTGGTCCCCGTTGGCTTGGGCGGACGCTTGTTGTCGGACCCCTTCGAGAGAGGGACAGGACTGCTGTTCTTGCTGGAACTGCTCCCGGGTGGGGCCCCCTTCGTGTCGCCATTGTGCAAGTTCTGGTAGGGCTCCCAGGGAAGCAATCTCCTCGGGGGAGGATGCACTAGGTCCAGGGTCGGTGTCCGCCTCCCCCTTGCCGCAGGCGGGGGGTGGTGCGAGCCCCTCGGGCTGGGCGGCACCAGGGGCCAAGGACAAGCGGGGGGCCGGGGCGGTCATGGACCGGGTGATGGCGCAGGCCCATTCTGATAGTCCCAGCATTCGGAGGTGCTCTCGTCGCTCTACTTGAGCCCAGGGGGAACTCTCCAAGTCGTTCCCCAGGAGGCAGTCTACGGGTGCGTCGTCGCGGACCGTCACCTTTAGCAGGCCTGTCACCCCTCCCCACTCGAAGGGGACCAGGGCCATCTGGCACAGGCTTTCGCTGTTGTCGGCCGTCCGGACGGGGCACAGCACATTGGGTAGGATCTGTTCGGGGATCACCAGGTGGCAGCGGACAGCGGTGACGCTGGCGCCGGTGTCACGAAGGGCTTCGGCCCGTTGTCCATTGACGGTGACCTGCTGCCGGTACTTCTGGGTGTTGCTTGGGATGGGGGTGCAGGGCACCATTTCTCGGCTACCCAGGCAGACCAGGGACATGGCTGCCGGCTCCCATTCGGTGGTCCCTCGGTCGAGGGTTTCTTCTTCCTCTTCCCCTTCTCCCAGGGCGGCGGCCGCCAGCTGTCGGGGCGGGGGCCCGCCGGCCCCGCTTCTTCGATTCAGGGGGCAGACCGGGTCGCTGGCATAGTGTCCGGTTTGTTGGCAGCCGTAGCATGTTACTGGCGGCCGTGGTCCGGTTCTGGCCGGGGTCGCCCCCCTTCGGGCTAGGCTCGGGGAGAGGTGTTGCTGCGGTGGCCCTCGAGGGGGACTCCTGCGGGCCCCGGTGGGGGGGTCCCGGTTCCTGTTCGGCCCTCCCCCTCCACCGCGTTGGCGGGGGGTCCGGTGGGGTTCCTCTGGTACTCCCCCATCGAGTTTCGGGGGACTCGGGAGTTGACCCATCGATCGGCCTCGACGGCGAGTTTTCGTGGGTCGGTCATCTTGCTGTCGAGGAGGTGTTGCCTTAGCTCCACGAAGCAATTGTTGGAGAGATGTTCCCAAACGATGAGGTCGACCAGCTGCCCGTAGGTGGTGACTTTGCTACCCTTGATCCATCCTTCTAGGGCCCGGCTGAAAAAGTCCACATATTCCACCCAGGTAGTACCCGGGATCTTTTTGCAGTCTCTGAACCGCTGGCGGTACATTTCCGCGGTTAGCCCGTAGCGGGTGAGCAGGGCCTCCTTCATGTGTTCGTAGGAGGTCATCACCTCCTCCGGCAGCTGGAGCAGTGTGTCTCGACCCTCACTCAGGAACCGCCCCCACAGGCCGGCGCCCCAGTCCTTTCGGGGCACCCGATGAGAGGTCATGGCCACCTCGTAAGCCTTGAACCATTGTTGGATGTCGTCATTCTTATAGTACTCCTTGACAACCTCTTTCGGGGTATGTACCTTGGCCTCGGCAGGCGGTAGGGTGTCTCTAGTACTGGGGGTGTCGGTCCCCCCGTTCTTGGCCTTGATTTCGAGCTCTTTGAGACTTCGCTCGTGCTCAAGGGTCAGTTTTTTTTCCTCCAACTCTCGGTGCCGTCTCTTCTCTTCTATCTCCTCTTGTAGCCGTAGCTGCTCTAGGGCCAGTTTTTTTTCCGCCAGCTGGAGCTCGCCGTCCAGCCGCAGTCGTGCGAGCTCGAGTTCGTGGTTCCGGACCTTCTCCCGCTCTCGTATTTCTTCTTTGGAGAGGCCGGTTTCTAGGCTCTTTCTTCCTCCGGTTGCCGGAGTCAGTGCGGTTGCTGTGGCCTCAGTCAGGGGCAAGGGACCTTCTTCCTGGGAGTGGCCTGCCTCGGCCTCCAGCCAGGTCCTCAGGGCTTTCTGCATCTCCTCTTTGGTACCTAGGCCGGTGGTTGCAATGCCCTTGTCCTTGCAGAACTGTTTCAATTCCTTGTGTGCATATTCCTCCAACCGTTCGGGCTGGAACTCCATGGTCGCGTTATTTTCCTGGTTGCTCATGATTTCTGTTTGACTGGATGGGTAGCTAGTGGGTACTGGCTGGTACGTATTGCGTTTGGCTCGGATCCCGTCGCTGGCCACCAAATGTTGGAAGGCGAACCCCGAGGAGTCGGCGAGACCACCCAGGGGGGGCCCTCACACTGCACGAAGTAGCCGAGCACTGCAGAGAAGCCTCCTGAGAGATCCTTCTCCTATCACGTACTAGCACAGTAACACCACCACACAGGACTCAAGGAGGTTGTCTCAAGACGAGCAATTCTTTATCAGCACTTAAAGGTTACGGGATCAATATTTACACGAAAGGGATCGAGGGATCCACAAAAGTCTCAGTGTCTCTTTAGAAGGGAAGGGGTAGCGGGACAGTCTTTGGCAGGAGCTTGGTACGAGGGTACCTGGGGCCCAGTTCTTATCCTCAAGCTGGAGGACCTCCGGATCTCGGAGGGGTCGAGCCGCGACGGCGTCAGCAGGGCTCTGGCGTTCAGTTCGTGGAGAGCCACGATCAGATCAGCAGGGCTCTCAAGATGGTTTCTGCTCAGCTCGAGCCGCGACGTCGTCAGCAGGGCTCCGAGGGAGGTTTCAGCGAGGGTGGGCCGCGACAGCGTCAGCAGGGCCCCGATGTTCCGGGTGGCTTCAAGGTTTCAGCACGAAGGAGCCGCGACGCAGTCTGCAGGGCTCGTGGTAGTTCAAGCAAGAGTTCTTCTCCGTGGGGTCGGCCGCGATTCGATCAGCAGGGCTCTCGACTCCGGGATACAACTGCCGATCTGTGGCGGGGTCGCCCCAGATATAGGTCTGGAGCCCTTTGATGTCCGGACCCTTGCGCCCGGGGGGGCGGAGAGGCCGGGTGGAGGTGGCCAGACGCCCAGCAGGAGAGGCGCCAGGCCCAAGAGGGTTGCAGGGCGATCACACCTAGGGATGGGAGGACAGTTGGGGGTCCCATCGGTACTGTCCTCTGCCGGGGGCGGTGAATGGTTCATGTGGCACCCCCTGGCCAGTTCTTGGTGCCTCGATGTCGGGGGTTCGCTGGGGCCGAGGCCAGGTTGAGCGGGGTCACGCCGGCTGGCGCGCGGAGTCACGTGGATGCTAACAAGATGGCGGAGCCCCGAGGAGTATGCGACCTCGTGCGGCTCGGGATGAGGGGTCTCGGTGCCGCTCGGAAGGGTGGCCCGTGAAGGCCGGGGCGGGGAACAGGCACAATCCACGGGGGTAAGGACCACGCCACGAGGCCGGGTCCAACACCATACCTTAAATGAATGCCTCTTTTATTACACATATGTTACCACTATGGTAGGCCCTAGGTACCCCATAGGGCAGGGTGACGTGTAAGTAAAAGATAGGACATGGACTGTTAAGTTTTGCATGTCCTGGCAGTGACAAACACCCAAATTCATTTTTCAATACTGTGGGGCCTACTCCTCTCATAGGCTGACATTGGGAATTCCTTAAGACACCTTTAAACTAAAATTTCTGACCAGAAAGGAGTAGCTACATCATGTTTTTACATTTGTAATAGTAATGATAAATCCTCTTTAATTGTAAAGCTGAATTTCACATTAATATTTTAGAAATACCACTTAGAAAGTGAGCATTTCCCTCCTCTTACTGCTCTGTGTGCCTTGTAGCCTGTCTTCAATTCACGTCTGAGCAGAAGGTGACAGCTACACTTATGTGCATTCTCTCTAGACATCCACAAATACAGGAAAGGTGGGTGTGACAGAGAACTCATCTGCATTCAAGTGCATTCCTACAGCTCTTCCTGGGAAAGAAGAGGCGGAAGCTGACACTTACACCTGGATAGGCAGTGTCCTATTGCCCACAGAAAGGGCAGATTGCCCCCTACTGATAGACTGGAGCCAGGGCTGGTAGGAAATGACATGGTTGAACTTCAAAGATGCTTCTTTGAAGTCACCTCCACTTCAAAGCCACAAGTGGGTATTAGTACTGTGCCTCTGACACTACCAAGACAGTACAATACTGGGCCTGTGAAGAACTCTGCCAGACTGCTGTGCTACAAAGATTGCACCTCTGCTTGATTACTGCTCTGGAAGAACTGCTTTTCTGTGCTGTCCTGCTGCCTGCTGGTCTCTGCCCTGCTGAGGAGAAGGACTTGACTCATCTCAATTGAACCCAAAGTAACTCCAAAGACTGGCTCACTTGCCCCCTCTTCTGAAGTCTCAGGGCATCAAAGACTTTCTTCAACCTTGCAATAGCACCCAGACTCTGCCATCTGTGAGTCCTGCCCTTCAAAGTGGTGCAAATCTAGTCCTGGGCCTTTGAAAGGTGGCTTCTGCTGTACAGAACAATCAAAATGGATGCAGTGACAAGTTTGAGCTGATTGGAGCTATTTCCCTTCGAGGCAGGAGCTGATCGATGACAACGCTTTGACGTCCTACGAAGCTCAACAATGACAGAGAATGCAGCTCAATGACTAAACAGTGCCAGCATCGTAAAGGTGTTCGTTCGTTGCTTAGTTTTGCATTTCCCTTGAAAAAAAGAAAAGACAAGAGGGGTTTGGCAAAACAGGAACACGTTGGTTTAATTAAATGCATTGACCCGGAGAGCATCAACAGAGTCGCTTCTTAAGATAGTCTCAATGTACAGAAGTTTTGACTGATAATAAATGCAGTTTGTGAGGTACAATCAACTGATTTTGCATTCTTATAGAGCATGTGGTCTGGGTGTAGTCATTAATAATGAATACTACAATCTGATAAAAGACACATGTAGCTCTCTACCTCACGGACAGGTACTGTGGGCCAGTGTGTATGCATCTTGAAGTCCGGCCTGTGGTGGCGTATGATGTACATGCTGTGTCCTGATTGGCTGAGTGTTCCTGACTACATGTGGTATCTAGCTTTGTGATAATTTGGGAACATGTGCCTTTGGTCAAATGTGTTATAATGAGGCCAATTTTCTCTGACCTGTTTGTAGTGTAACTGTCTATCTGTGGGATCAATCAGGGTTTTCCCATGTTGCACGTTTGTCTTCAGGGCTGAGTTTAGATTTACCCGTGACTTATCAATTTTTCAAGCCTGGGTTTGGGTCACAGGGTCTGTCTGACCACATATCTCTGACTCAGGGTAGATGGGGAGGTCTTCTTAGGTGAATTCGACAGCAATGGTACAAATTCGGTATGGTGTGTACATGGAACATGGCGGTCATTGACATAATATTTACCAACATAATCATTATTATGCGTACAGTTGTCATAGTGTATATTGATATTGCTTTTACTGGTATTGACATTGTTGTGCGTGCATAGTTTATGACATATATCGACATTGCATTTATTGGTATTGACATTGTCATGCATGCATAGTGTGGCGTACCTCAACATTGCATTTGTTTGTATTGCCGCTGTTGTGCATGCATATATTATGGTGTACATTGACATTACATTTACTGATATTAACATTCACCCCCAATTGACTTTTCAATGACATAATTTTCCACATATGTTTTTTTTTTTTTAATTGATTTTCTGCTAAACGTACATTACAATCATCACATCCAGAACAATTTTCCAGGCATTATACAGCGTGAGAATCTATTAATCACAGTACCCAGTACTGCACAGTTGAGCAGTCATCAGCATAGTGTCATCATATAAACAATGCAAATGCTAAGTCAGTGATTATCTTGGAATAAGGTAGGGTGATCATATAGGTATTCTGTAAGAGGCTCCCAAATGTCCGCCGGTTTCGACACAGCTGGCAGTTCCTCAGCATATAATACAAAATTGTCTCTGCAGTATGCAGCATCTTGCATCCAGTGCTTCAAGGTAGGAGTTAGTTTACTGTCCCAGTTCATTGCCACTCTGCGTTTGGCCAAGAGCAGCATTATGGCAGTGAATTTCTTTTTGCGTGATTTCCCCGGTATGTTCAATCCCAACAGGCATACCTGCGGCATGCATTGTAATTCAGTTGATATCATCCTACCCAGATGGTGAGTCACCAACTCGCAATATTGTTTTATCCTAACACAATTGCGCGAAGTCTGCCTGATCAGCCCCACACCTCTTACATTGCGCATCGTCCCGCAGCCCGTATTTATATAATTTGGCTGGAGTGTGGTAGACCTTATGTATATATTTGTAGTGAAAAATACGGAGGTTACCATTCGGTGTAAGAAGCGTCGTTAGTGCGCAGCATGACGCCCAATCGTCATCCGTCAGCGGGGAGTCTAAAAGTGTGTTCCAACTGTCCCGAGCCTTATGTGTTTGTGTCCCTATTTCGTCTTGGACAAGCTTATATAGTCTTGATAAAATGTTAGTGTGAGTAGGTGTGGCTATCAACATCTGTAGTGGTTTTAGTGTTGGGGGCTCCGCCGGGGATGTGGGGTATAGCACCCGCATTGCTTCCCTCAGTCTGTGATAAATAAATCTGAATAGCAATGTCTGATTACTAACATAGGATAAGTCATCTAGTGAGATAAAAGTGCTACCTGGATACAAATCACCCATTCGTGTGATACCTATTTGTTGCAGGATCTTCATGCTATTTTTTCTTGTGTGACTGATAGCTCAGGGTGATGAGCCAGTGGCATGTTTGGAGCATATATAGGGTGTTTACCCGCCTTTTGGCTGATGCTGTGCCAAGCTTCCGACGTCGCTCGCACTGTATTAATTTCTCACAGTGAAAAGTGATGGCGAGTATGCGTAATTATACTAGTTAATGGTATAGGATCTGCATCTCCATCTTCAACTGCCAAGTGTGGCAAATATCTCACCGGATGATACCAATAATGCGCATATTGCGCCTGAGCGCATAAATAATATAAATGTATATCCGGAACTGCAAAGCCGCCTGATTCATATGGGAGAGTCATAGTGCGTAGACTTATACGCGCGTGCTTCCCAGTCCATATCAGCCAACTGAAGTTAGAGCATATCTGTTTGAAGATTGGAGCCAGCGGTTTTATTGGTATGTTAATGAAAAGGTACAATAATTTGGGTAGCAATATCATCTTTATTAATGATACTCTGTCAGCTAGCGATAGAGGTAGCGCGATCCACCTGGTTATTTGTGCTTCCATGCAGCTTATCATGGTACCATAACTATAACGCAATACCAGTTCCACATCCCGATGTACCGAGATTCCTAGGTACTTAACCGGTTCATCTTGCCAAACAAGGGGGTATTCCAGTTGCGGTGCCCTAGTGCCAACCGTCAGCGGCAGTATAGCCGATTTGCTCCAGTTAATTAGTAATCCCGAGATTCGCCCATATTTGATGTACTCCCGCAATATTGGTGATAGAGTTTCTTCCGGATTACGCAGATAGAGTACCATATCATCTGCATATAATGATATGATGATAGGTCGCTGACTGAATCGCAGTGCCGCATGTGCATAAAGCTGACGTATTTTACAAGCCAGCGGTTCCAATGCAATGGAGAAAAGCATTGGGGACAATGGGCAGCCCTGTCGAGTGCCACGTTGTATTTCCACTGCATCCGATATGTGCATGTTTACCTTGACTCGGGCAATGGGCTTGTTGTACAAAAGAGCGACCCCATCAATGAATTTAGGCGGCAGACCTATTGCTCGTAGCACCGCGAACAGGTAAGGCCATTCGACAGAGTGGAAGGCCTTAGCGGCATACAGTAGTACCGCCACCGCCTGCAGCTCCGGGTTTAGCTGATGCAGGAGGGCAAATATAGTGCATAGATTATGTGCTGTGGAGCGTGCTGGTATAAAACCAGATTGATCCGGTAAAATTATTGTGGGCATGAGCGGCTGCAGCCTTGTGGCAAAAATTGTTGCCAGTATCTTCGCATCAGTGTTTATCAATGACAGAGGTCTATATGAGTCCACCTTATCAGGCCTTTTGTCTGGGCCACAATGGGTGCTTCGCGTAGCGTAGGGGGGAGGATTTTTTTATGATATGCTTCACCATACATTTCCAGCAATGGTGTAATGAGCAGGTCAGGGAATGCCTTATAAAATTCTGCCGTATACCCATCTGGGCAGGGCGATTTACAATTAGGTAGCGATTTAATTGCTGCCAGTACCTCCTCCTCCGATATATGTTGAGCGAGGTATTCCCGGTGCGTGTCTGACAGCCATACCAAGGCTATATCTTCAATATACTGTAGGATCTCATCTGTTCGCATGGTGGACTGCGACCCATAAAAGTCTCGGTATGTCTCTACAAATGTGTGTAAGATGCCCTGTGTGTCGTAGTGCACTTGTCCGCTGTCATCCTCTATCTGGGTAACCGTTTGTTGTTTACGTTCAACACGCACCTTCTGTGCTAGCACCCTGCCCGGTCTACCACCCTCAATCAATCCACTTGCCACCTGACGTCGGGAAATGTATTTAAGTTCCTCGTCTGCTAATGCATTATATCTATTCAGCTCTTCCCGTATCTCGCTAAGGGTTAGTGCGCTAGAAGATGTATCATACTCTGTTTCTAAGCTTCTGATGTGATCCTCGCTGTTCTGTAACTGAGTTCTGATATCCTTTAGGATGCCTGCATTCGCGCTTATACAGATTCCTCTCAGCGTGGCTTTAAAGGCTTCCCATAATGTACCCACGCTATCTACTTATTTTGTGTTGTCCTCAAAGTAATCTTTTATCGCCTTTTGTATTGTATCCTTATATATGGGGTCGAGAAGCGCCGCGGCATTGAATCGTCATATGAACGGGGGGGGGGGGGGATAAGTCGGAACTGTTAATGCCAGTAGGACGGGCTTATGGTCAGAAAGTGTTTTGGGAAGGTGCATTATATCTATCACCCATGTGGAGGCGAGGCTCGTGAGAAGCCAGTAGTCCAACATCGACCAGCTATTATTTACTGTAGAGGAATGAGTACTTTTGCGTGCTGTCAGGTTGCGTGTTCGCCACACATCTAACATTCGAAATTCTTTCATGCCATCAATAATAGTGGAGGCTGCATTCGTGTGTCGCTCAGTGGTGTTTGGGGATCTGTCTAGTGTGTCATCCAGCACTACATTCATGTCCCCTCCCCATATCAACTCCATACTTGGTAGAGCACGGATCTGCACCCAGAGGTTCTTGTAGAATGCGACGTCGTCAGTGTTCGGCACGTATACATTAATGATGCCTATTTTGGTGCCTCTCAGTACCCCCGTAACAATGACATATCTACCCTGCGGGTCAACTAGCGACTGATGTAGGTGAAAGTTCATTCCTTTACGTACCAATGTAGTTACTCCTCGGGCATAAGAGGAATATGCCGCAGATACAGCCACCTCTGCCCACCTGTTGCCTAGTGTATCTGCCCTCCGCTGAAGTAAATGTGTCTCCTGCAGCAGCGCGATATCAACATGGTGCCTATCAAGGTAAGCTAAGACCTGTCTAATCTTCTTAGGGTTATTTAGACCTCTTACATTCCACGTTACGATTTGCAAAGGCGTTACTTTAGCCTTCGTGTATGTGCCTGATGTCACCTTTCTGCTCCTGTGGAACTTACTTCTTGCGCTCCCTTCATAATCAGTGGGCGCTCTTGTGTGCTATCTTGGGCTGCATTACGCCGTTGTATACGTGTTTTTATTATCCTGGAATGTGTGCAACTTTCAATAAAACAGATTCCCGCCCCGTACCCCCCCTCCCACATCACCATCCCAACTATGGCGAAGAAAAGCCCCCATTTCAACTAACATTAATCCCATTCCTCTGTTCGCACCCCAATGCAACTACAGTTCAAGAAAGAGAAAATAACAGTTGTGTTACACACAGGGGGGACGGTTGCCGCCAGCTATCAACCCCATCCTATGGGTGAATGGGGGACCACACCGCAGCTCCATTGTTATTTAGTCATCAGGAGATATCCTATAGCAACCAAGTTCTGAGAATCGAGTACATCTGCCGCAGGGTTCGTAACTAACAGAAACATTAACTTTGAAACATTGCATAAAGGAATCACAGAACCACACTCACATATCCTGCAGTAGACCAAAGAGTCCCAGAGTATCCCTCCAAGAGTCTGTGAGTTCGTCAAGTTCAGTATCTGCACCACCGGGGATCAAGCATCATTTCAATTTAGCAGTCCTGTCATTCTATATCCGAGGTGGGGTCCTTTTCAGCGCAGTCACCCCTTGGAGGTTTACGACGTGCTGTTTGTGGGTGGTACAGCTGTAAGTATTTTAGAACTTCCTTAGGATCATTGCATATGGTGCTTTTGCCATCCTCCGTGAGTTTCAGACGAGCAGGGTACAACATAGCATAGGGAATGTTCATGCCTCTTAGTTTTTTCTTAACTTCCATAAATTTCTTGTGTGCTTCCTGCACTTGCGACGTGAAGTCCGGATAAATGGAGATGTTCATTCTCTCGTAGTTCAGTGTGCCTATCTCTCGAGCTTTATGAATGGCCGCATCCCTGTCCCTGTAATTTAGGATCTTTGCGATTATAGGTCGAGGTCGCGCTCCAGGTATCGGCGGGGGCAGCAGAGATCTATGAGCTCGCTCTACGATGAAGACCTCGGAAAAAACTTCCCTGCCCAAGAGAGTGGTTAGGAGCGTTTCAATGTATCTCTCCATGTTTCCCGTCCTGGTCGTCTCCGCCACCCCTACGATGCGCAGATTACTTCGGCGCAAGCGAGCTTCTAAGTCCTCAGCCTTCGCTAACAGGGATTGTATCGCTCTGTCGGTCTTGGCCTGCTTCAGTTCAGTTTGGTGTTGCAGGTCTTCTGACTCGGATATTCGGCGCTTCGCCTCATCTATTCGCTCAGTATGTTTATCCAGCCTTTCAGACATGCGGTCAACCTGATAGGTCTATCTTCCTGTCGATGTTGGTCAGGGTCGCTTGTATCGTGGCGAACATTGGTTGGAAATCCACTGTAGAGTCCGACCCCGTCACCGCAGTGTTAACAGGATCTGGGTCCGGTACCCCAGCGCCCATATCCCCGGTCTTCCGGCGCTGTTCGAAGTGTAGCTTGGGTTGATGTTTATCCTGTTTCCTCATTTCTGCGTCTCGCTCTGTGTAGCGTGCTATCGGAACAGTTCACTTGCAGCAGTGGGGGGGCTACTAGATCTCAGCCGAGACCCCAAGGGCAACCCCGCACGCCAGAAGCCGCTCCCCAGCACAAGCCCAGGGGCGGATCCCTTTGGAATTAGAGCCGCAACGCCGACCTCACAGCAAATGCGGATGCAGGTGGCTGTCACACACTTCGGGCCACGATTCATATAAAAGTGCCCAATGTATCCGGTGCAGTCTCCCCGACTGCCCAGAGTGATCTCCTTGCTCGTTTACCAATTATTTCTATGTGCGGTGAGAGGGGTATGCAGGAGTGCGTGCAGTAGGTCTTGGAAGTGTGCACCAATAGTATAAATCAGGGCTCGGCCTTCCAGCAGACTCCCTTCGCTATCAGCGGAATCACTCGCACTGCTGCATCAGCCTAATCCTCCATAATACACTGCGCAGTGGTATTTGCTCCAATGGGCCACCTACTCGCCAAATCCCCTCTCCGCCGCCGGGTTATCACTTATGAGACCCCTTCGCCAACGGCCCAGGCCCGTTCGCGCCTCCCTCCTGGGCCTCTCCGGAGATCAGGTCGGTTGTTGGGCATGCATCCTGGGGCTTCCCCTCTCGTTGCAGGTCCGCCCAGTCAATAGTGCATCTCCTTGCTTAAATGGCATACCCAGGGAGCCGCAGGTTAAGGAGGGCTGCTGCAAGCCAGGGGGTGGTCACTTACCACGCGCCGGGACAGCAGGGCACCACAGGATCCGTGTTTCGCTTACCTCGGGCCTGGGGCTCACTTTACCTCCAGCTGGACGCTTGCTCCCTCCGATGCGTCACAGGCCCAGGACCACGGGACCGCACCTCAGTCCATGGTTTCCGGTTACCAGCGCTCACAGCATGGCACCATCCGCCCTTCGCACGCTGCTTCGGCTCCCACAGTGTCAATTGCCTGGTCCGAGTCGCGGCGCACCGGGCTCACGCCGAGGACGCAGCCCTGCGCAGGCAGCCTCACCTCCGGCGTCCCCGCCCGGCCAAGCTCACAGCCCGTCCCGCTCCGGTCCCACGCACCGCAGAGGAAAAGCAGGTGCTCACATGTCCCAGCGGGTGTGCCAGCAGTACGATTCCCTCACATTTGGCAAATTATCACCATTGGATATCTAGGATAGATGCAGGATTGCGGCGTCGTCGGGAGAGCCCGCTTAGAGCGCAGCCATTTCCCAGCGCAGCAAGCTCCGCCCCTAATTTTCCACATATGTCATGACAGTCAGAATGTTTGAAACTGTATGTTTCACTGTAGTGTCTGCTATTCTTTCTCTAGCTATTGCATACTACCTAATTTGAGGACTATGTTTTTACAGCGGGAAACCCAAGTTTATTGGAAAACACAAAACAGTAGTACAAAAATAAAAACTAGAAGTAATGACGTGAATAGTTTGGACGCCCATAGCGAGATCCAAGAAAAAATACTATGAAACCAGCCCTGCTTGGGGTCACCTCCATCCTTCTTCATGTCAGCTTGTAGACAATGTAGTACTTGGATGGCAAGAGTGAGAGTTCCATTTCTGAGATCATTTCTAGGAATAAAAGTACAACAGGAAACATCAATCTTGGCACACAGCCCACCCTCAAACGCAGTCATTAAGTCCAAAATGTACAGATGTTTCATCACCATAAGGCGGGTGGCTCTCAATTCTTCCTTGATGGCTTTTAGGCCAAGCTCAGTACCGTTGATCTTCTCCAAAATGTCCCACTTAGTTATTCATAACCAGCGGGTGTTCGCCTTCATTTGCAAGTTGAAGAAGGGTATTGACCATTCTGTATTTACTTGAGTTTTAGAAAACAGTCTAAATTCTTCCAGAATATCCCTGTACTGAGCCCAGCCATAATAATCAGCAGTTCTTCTTCTTCTTGCCTAATGCCTTAGAGTTGTTTTCTTCTGTCGCAGATGTTGGGACTACTCAGACAGATCTTCACCACGGATGACCAGTGTTGATGTGTGTATGGTCATGAGGTTGCAGAGGCCCCAAATCTGGGGGCAAGCTGGGTGTAGGCAAGCTCACCACACTACCAATATATATCTATCAACATGCAGGTGCCCCATTGCAGGTCCAGTATAAGCAGTATTAATTCACAGTTCTCATTGGAACCAAGCAGTATGGTTCCTTTACCTCTGAAACATAAAGAATACATTGTAGGTTTCTGTACAATTAGGGCTCCCTCTTTCCCTCCAACCATGGGCTCCTATTAACCTCGGCATCCTGGATATCCTGGTGTGGGGTGTCTATGCTGGCATTTGACCACTCTCATGTGACTCATTTCCCCTAGCGCGGTCGAGGTGAGCAACCCTGGACTGGAATTCCAAATATGTAAAGGGCCACTTTGGGACAGCAGACAGAGGCAGGAGTGGATGTATTGTGCACTGGTGCAGAGGTCTTGCTACCTCTAGGAACCTCTTTTCTACAAAGTCCAGAGGCCAAACAGTGTCTTAGAATAGTGCGCCTCCTATGCATCCTGTCTAGTTCCATTTATAAATCGCTAGGTTCGGTAAAAAGGTACAGTGCGGTGGGGTTGGTTTCATACCAGATGATGTTTAGTACTACTCTATGGTGTTTTAATATATTAGGTTGAATCTTGACCCTAATCCTACATAGGTACAGGTGGATATGACATTTTGTTTTCTCGGGGGCAATCTCTTTGGATAAGTAAAGCCTGTCTGTACCTATGGCATGGAATATGAGCAAACATACGTGGCACAACCTGTTTGTGGATAGATTGCCCAAGGTAGTCATTTGGTAATACCAGGTGTGGTGTAGGAGTGTGCTGTGCAGTGCATGAGGCATGCTAGTGTTTGGTTCACCATAGGTGTAAGTGAGCTGGGAGAGGTCTCATTGCATGCGTTGCAAGAATGTCAAAGTATGTTTTATGAAACTAGGCATATTTCAGTCGCCAGAGGGGTGTGAGAGCACCCATGCTAAACAGAGGGTACAGAAGAATGCAAAAAACATAACTTGGAAAACATTTGTAGGTGTTGGGATGGTCTTCAGGGGTGTTTTATGCATCTGGGCCCCCAGGGGTGTCTTTTCGAGGTGTACCGCAAAAAAGAATCCCTTTTTTCCCCAAAGAGTATTCATAAAGTTATTTGCAATCTGTGTCCTTGAGCGCTTCATCTTGTTCATGTCCTTTCAATTGTTTCAATAGTGTATATGTCTGTGTGTGAGTTTGTGTGTGTGTATGCATGTGTGCGTGTGTGTGTGTGTGAGTTGTTTTACCGATGTAGGGTTGTTCTTTTGATCTGCATGGGATGCATGCAATGTGAGGTTTTGTGGATAATGGCGATTTTTCCATTGTCACAAGCATGGCCCCTCTGGTCTCTACACGTGGCATGTATATTATCTTCTCCCTAATTTGAAGATGGCAGCTTTGGTTTTTTGGGCTACTTTTCGGCTTTTTCTGGCAGGTCATTGGGCACCTTTTTTGGGTCTCATGTAGGGCTGGTTGTAATGCGGCATACCGGTGGGGGTTGAGAAGCTGATCCATGGACCCCGTAATTCGGATGCGGCAATGACTGCGATCGGGCCTATTGCTTCCTTGGAAGATGTTCGTGAGGCCCTGTGTATTTTATTTGACAAGCTGGGTGTGGTGATGAGCATCTTCATGCACTTTGTGCAGGGGCTGCGCTGGTAATCTATGGAACCCCTTTCCCTCTTGTCACCCCTCTCACCCGGCTCAAGGATGCTTTGGTTATGCTGCCCTCAGTGGAAATCAGGGACTTCCTACCCAGAGAGATGCTACTCCAGCTGTTTTGTAGGGGCATGATCCAATGAGCAGACTTTGGAAGTGTTTGGAAGCATTAGCGGAGAGAAGGAAACAGAATGTCCTGCTTACAATAAGAGTTAGGTTTGCAGCTGGTTTGCTGGAGGCCTAAAAATGTTGAAGAATGGGGTCCTTTTTTTATTGTTGTAGTGAGTTTCCTGACGTGGATATGAAGTGGATGCGCCATGCTGGGGGTTTGGATTTATTGTGTATTTGTATTCTACTGTTGTGCCAGGACATTTTCACCCAGACACTCACCCCTCCCAGCCGTGGCTGGGCCCTGTGTCTGCAGCTGGTGTTGCCACGTGCTTAGCCAACCACACAACCTCTTTTGAGGCGGGGTGGCTGTAGCCTGATTTATTGAGGCATATCTTATGATGCATTTGTGTTGCTCTGGGCTTGTTTTTGGGGGATGGATAATCTGTGGGGGCTGTCCTAGTACCATTCCTTTCCGCTTGTGACAAGACTTTAGGTGCCACTGGTTGGCCATGTGGACCATTCTGTGACAATAGTGGTACTCTATCAGGCAGGGCTGCAGCCAGCTTCCCTGGCCTCATCTGCTAGGACTGTGGTCCTAAGGAAGAGCTCCCTTAATGTCTTGTGCCATTCACATATTTGCAGTCAACATGGCCCTCTCGAGGGCGGTCTTTTTTAACTTCTGTTAAATTTGGCACTGTCTCTCTGGGCCTGCTCCTGCTTTTCCTTGTCCTTCTCCTTTCTTTTTTCAGCAGTAATGCAATATGTGGTCGAGTATTTCCTGCCAATATTTGGTCTCTAGTCTACCATCTAGTCCTGTCTGTCTTTCAGCGAACAGTCCCTTCTTGATGTTGTTGAAGAATGCAACTTGGGAACCCATTTCGGTCCAGGGACGTCCTGTCTATTGTTCCCACATTCTATCTAGGACGTCAGACACAGTCTCCACAGGCTTCATGCTTTCTGCCATCAATCTTCCTAAGTCTGGGCAGTCAGGGAATATCTCCCTCAGGGATTCCATATCTGGTGTCTAAATAGTTGAATGAGATCCGGTCATGCTCAGTGTTGATCAGCGTGGCTGCGGATATGCTGGCTCGGGAAAACACTGTGTCAGTCTGCTCTCCAATGAGGCTGCTGAGCAGACTTTTGATGTCACCTACACCTAAGTTGATTCCAGCAGTGTTTTTCTCAAAACATGAGAGCCACTTTCCTGCCCCACCCTGCAATGGGGCAGTTTGTTCCTGAGCCCTTCTTTGTCCAACTATGCCCACGGCATATAAATAGCCCCTGGCAGAGCCTTCTGTAGCAGCTGGCATATTTTGGCATGGAGAGACACCGTCCTCATCGTCGCTCTCTTTGTGCATGCATAAGGGTGCCATTTTGTAACCCTGGGCGTTAAAATCTGCTCTGCTCACAGAGTTTGCGGATTTTCGTCAACTCTGTGTTCCGCGCTGAACGTGGAGTTACTGAAAACTCTGTGATCTGAGGCGTACCAGAGTTGTTTCCTTGTTCTTGCTCTCAAAAGTCGTGGTAGCGACTAACCGGCATCCCTATGTTCGCCGTTGAGATTTCCTGTCCGTTCGAGTGCGCCACGAGATTTTGGTAGCGGCCGCGTGATCCCACGAGAGTGTGTGATCGTGAACATGTCATTCGGACGCGCCATTGGACATTTGGCGGAAGTTCGGTTAAGCTTGTGATGCCGAACATGCAGAAATTGTAATCTGGAGAAGAATGTATCTCGAGTAGCATAAAACCGTCTCGAAAATGATGATTTGGAAGAGTAAAACTCCTCAGATTGATATTTGGCTGTACTTTTTTGTGCAAGGAGTCCTTTTTCTTTTTTTCTTTATTTTTTTTAAGGAGAAGGAAGTGCCCCAGAGTCTCCAACTTCCTGTTCATTTCCAGCAGGCTCATCCCAGTGCTGTGTTCATGTCCTGTTCACTTTTCATTTGGATTTGGAGCTGGAAGGATCACTTTTTGGGTCTGCTGCATCATATATCATTGCATTTGAGGACTTTTGGACTTGGGATTTTACAAGTAAGTTGGAGAATTGGTGTTGTTTGTTGGACTGGGGCATTGCAAGTTGCAACTACACTTTTTTGTACTTTTCATAGTTTTTTAAAAATTTATAATGGGTAGCCAGTA
Organism: Triturus cristatus; assembly: GCF_964204655.1. Taxonomy (NCBI): domain Eukaryota; kingdom Metazoa; phylum Chordata; class Amphibia; order Caudata; family Salamandridae; genus Triturus; species Triturus cristatus. The sequence continues at coordinate 593,925,964 of NC_140582.1, forward strand.
GCCCCAGAGCTACTCATGGGTGCATGAAACAACTGTCTCTATGGTGTATGTTGAATTTAAACGTCATTAATGGCTTGGATGGCACTGGATTGAATTGCAAAATGTGTTTTTTTGGGTATTTCACTTTTTGGGTGTGTTTTAAATAAATGCCTTTGTTGGATGTGTGTGTGTGTGGTATGTGGTTGTTGTGTAACTTGTAAACCTTGTTTAGCACTGTGGATTTTTGTTTTTGTAATTTTGTAATAAAGTTGTGTTGTTTAGCATGCCTCCTTTGCCTGGCTACTATAGGCCTGATTGAGTTTATTGTTTTTCCAGGCCTCCTGCTTGTTATGACTGTGAGTGACCATGTGGCTGGTGGCCATTTTGTGGTGGTAGTTTAGTAGTGTGCTGCTTTTGCCATAGGCCTGCATGTCTTTCCTTTGTTCCTCTTGGCTTACTGATTCCATCCCCTTTGCCAGCTTCAGCTCCCTGAACGACGTGATGCGCAAATTAATGCCAAACAGGTTCCACTTCCATTATATTTGTATTTTTGTTTTTGTTCTTCTTCTTTCCTATCCTTCCTGAGTGTACTCAGTATACCATGAAAGCCCTTGTTGTTAAAGTCTCAGAAATGGCTACACTGTTGTTTTGTCTTTTTAATAACTGAGTTAATACAATTTAATAATAAGACACTAACAAGTTATATATTATATTTGTTTCTTTGTACTTGTAGTAATTGAACCACAACAACAAATGCAACATTTCACTGATGTTCTTCTGGCTTCTTTGCTTTTAGGTGCACAAAAGACTGAGGACGAGATGTCATCATCACCCGTTGTACTGCCAGACAGAAGTCGACATGACGTGGCGTGACATGTGACCACAGACATCTCTGCAACTTGTGCAACTGCATCCTGCTGACATTTGAATGAAATGGCCCCAAAGAAAGGTACCAGGTCCTCCAGTACCAAGAAAGTTTCCAGTGAGAAGAACGAACAGAAGAAGGAAGTGGCACTTACGCCTGTTGCAGGGGTGTCCGGGGACAAAGCTGGGAGCAGCACCTCCACATCAGTGGGCCCACCAACCTAGGCCTAAGTCCATGAGTGTCACAGAGGCAGCCAGTCTAATTGCGCAAACGCCAACGAGCAGTGATGTTGAAATTGACTTATCGTTATCACAAAGTAGTACCCAATCAATGCAGGAGGAACTCAGCATATAAGTGGGCAACAACAGCTGCAGCAACAGCCGCAACACCAGCCGCAACCACTGCCCACAATAGTAGTTGTTCCTCCTGAAGTAGGGGCAGTTCAGGAAATTGAGCTTCCTGCAGAGGAAGAAGAGCAAGCTACTCTTTCAGAAGATCCATTGTCTTCCAGATCCCCAGCAAGGAAAAGTATGATTTGTCCATCAACTTCTTCTTCAAGCCCCCGTTCTGATGATCTAGATGCCACTTGCAAGCCACCAGGTCAACTTAGAGTTAGGCACGCCACGCGACAAGGCAAGGGAAAAGGAAGGTTCCAGAAAGCCTTAGAGTTATGGAGGTAAACGTAGAAGAAGAGGATGATGACGAGCCAGTCATCATGAACATCACTCCCGCCCCAGTGGAGATGGAGACTGACATTATTACCCCCTCCCAAGTTGCTGTGAGGGATGTGGCACAGATAACACCAACACAGGTAACACCAACATGACCTCCAGCTTCCATATTTGCATTTGCAAAGACCCAGCAGAGACCTACATCCAGCACAACCACCACCTCAGTAGGTAGTGGTACAGGCACTGCACAAAGTGAAATTCCAGGCTCACCCTCCAGTTTATTCAGCTTTGCAAGTGGCACCTCCAGCAGCGCAGGAAAGTTCACCTCCCCAGTTTGGGACGTTTTATCGGTTAGCTGTAAGGAGGAGAACTTTCCCATATGCTCAATTTGTCGACAAGGTGTTAGTCCGGGTAAGCTTGGTACAAACTATGGTACCGAAGGCCAAACGACCCATCTGAAAAAACACCACTTGATCCAGTGGGAGGGGCACCTTAGCGGCCAAAAAGTAAAACTGCACCCATTGCTGTTGGTGGGATGAAAAGTAGAAGAAGATATGATCGCAGTGGAAGGTGAACAAGAGGGAGACATTTTCTCTGGTACACAAAGTAGCCCTGATCCCAGCAGTGCAGTAGTACGACCCACATTCTCATCAGCCTCAGCAACATCTCAGTGGCACTGTAGTAAGAGTCAGGCTGAGACACCAAGGTCACAGAGTACCCCAATGAAAAAAAGTGCGCCGTTGAGCCTAACTAGGTTCAAGAAGTCACCTGCATCAGTGGCACCAGAAAGAAAAAAAATCCAGCATACCATTGTCAGCATCTTTAGTTCAAAGGGGCAGTACGAACGCAACCAACCAACAGTTTGTACAATGCCAAGCTGGTGAAAATGTTAGCGCTGTACCTTCTCCCTTTTTCTTTTGTGGAAGGGGTGGGTTTTCTGGAATTTGTGACAGCCATCTGCCTAAAATGGAAGGTTCCCAGCAGGTCCTATTTCGCCAGAGTTGCTGTTCCAGCACTACATCACAAAGTGCTGGAATTGCTTGGACAAGCTTTGCAACAGAGTGCTGACATCCACCTGACAAGAGTGATGTGGACCTCATGCCAAGCCACTGATTACATGTGCATCACTGCACATTGGATCTTTATTGTGGGGGTTAGAGAAAAGATATCTGCAGCAGGTGTTGTTGACACTGCTGAGATTTTTAATGCCACTCATAAACATGCAACTGTAGCCATGTTCGCCATGAACAAATATCATACTGCTGCAAACATTTTGGGAGAGTTTAACATCAAGGTCTTTGAATGGCTGCACCCAAGAGGGCTTAACATTGGTTTTGTTGCCACGGACAATGGCAGTAATATAGTTAAGGCCATGCGCACTGGTGGCTATTTCAGGGTCCTGTGTTTGGTGCACTGCATTAACATCATTGTTCAAGACTTTCTAAAAAAGAAGACCGAGTCAGCAACTTACTGACCACCTTCAGAAAAATATGCACACATCTCAGACATTCTTTTAAAGCCCGGAAGCAGCTCAGCTAGGGGATGCGGAAGGCATGACCATTGAAATGGACCAATGGGGCCTAGTTAAATGCCTGACAGAGATGCTTCTTCCTTTCGAGCTCTTCACACGTGAAGTCACAAGGAGGACTGTACTGTGGGCCAAGCTATCCATTGCTGCACATGCTAGAGCAACAGATGAAGGTGATGTCTGAATCGTACAAAGGTGTGGAGGAAAAAAAAGAAGCATATGAGTTGGTGGAAAACTTAGCCCTTCGCTTAGTTGAAAATACAATGGTGCAAACTAGCATTGTGTCAGACAAACATTACATTTGTGCCACAATTCTGGATCCACAGTACAAATCAGCACTGAACACTAAGACATTAATTCCTTTTTCAGAAGTGGATGTTGCCCAGTACAAAACTTGGATAGCTAAGGCAGCAAGTGACCTGGAAAATGAACGACTGGTAATTAAAGGCCCGCTACTCCAACCCACAGCAAGAACAGGATCATCAGCCCCAGTAAAATCGGCACAGGATTCGTATCCACAGCAAGGGGTTGTTAGGTCCAGTGCTGATGCAAAGGCAAAAGAGGCCTAGCACAGCGGATCACCCCTGAGCATTGAGCAGATGGTCCAGGCCTATCTGGATGACCCAACAGAGGTCTTCATTGATCAAAACCCATTGGTGTATTGGTATGGGAAAATGCACCACTGGCCAGTGCTCAGCAGGCTGGCAATAACCTATCTGGCTTGCCCTGTCACAATTTTCTCTTCTGAGCGTGTTTTCAGTGCTGCTGGTGCCATTGTTTTTTTTGTCTTCTTTTTTTTGGACTCATCTCATATGACCTCCGTAGCTATGGCACCCATTCGATATGAACCATCTCTTTTGCCTATAGCTTGGTGGTTCCACTCTCAGCTGATGTTCTTTACGGGGGATACCCATAACATACAAATTGAGCTGACCAGAGGTTTTAATCATTGGGTCATTGTCCTATCCCTACACTCAACCCGATGTCGTATTATCCAGAAGATCCAGAAGATCCCAGAACTGTCCCTTCTCTGAGCTTTCCCTGTAAACATTTACTCTTTGGTCCAACGCTCTAAAATATCTAACAGAGCTCCACCAGGCAATCCAAGTGGTGGGGATCATCTGGTGCCACAGTTTACAGATCTCCCTCCTAGCCAGCAAAATCAAGTAAAAGACCTATCTTTGTTTAGGCCCTATTGGGTCCAAAACTCCCCCCAGAACTGGAGTAAGACCAAATAATATAAGGTGCCATTGTACCAGTGAAAAGGATCAGTCTCTCACCCAAAAACGTGGAGAGGTTAACCATGAAAAAATATGTGAATCACAGCAGGAAGATGAGGACAGCGACTCAGGTGACCCAAATAGTGTGTTAGATGATTACCTACTTCTGGTTGAACCACCAGAGTTTGAGGACAATCTATACTTTCCTGACAACTAGGTTTTCAACTTGCTACTTTCTTTCTTCCTTATTTACTTTTAGTATTTGTCTGTGTCTCTGTCTTTCTGGTTCGAATCACAACAAATCCATCACCACCGTCTTCTCTTTTTATTACCATATTGGAGTTGCGGCTGTGTGCATTTAAGTCCACTCCTCCGGGTCCTGTTCCATCCTCCTGACTCACCCTAAAACCATTTCCCTCAAACCAGGCATTGGATGGAGAATAGTACAAGAAATTTGGCCTCGTCGAGTCCCTCCAAAAGAAGTGGAACATGATGACTTATGTTGCTATCCTCCTTTCCAAGCCGAGAGGGACTGCTCTTAACTTATGATGAGAAGGAACAGGTAATGATGGCATACATTGGACCCTCACTCTGAGTGATTGGTGTTTGTGTTGTTGTTGTTATGCATTAATGAAGTCGAAGTGTAGTAGTATTTCATCTATACACTGCTGGCCGATCCATTGCATTTTTGAATATGGAATCTGAATGGAATCCCTCGTTACACTACACCGTGATGCTGATGACCAGTAGTCTTCGCAGTCAATCAGTCGGATCGGAGATGATTGATGAAATAACTCGGGCCGCATTACATGAAGTGGCACAAAAGGTAAACAAGTCAAAAACAACCACAGCAGACCTGCATGTCTGTGTAGTGGTGGAGTCGACTCAGTCGAGTCGAGTGTAGTTAAGTGGTTAATAACATGACTGACAGAGGTGCTTTGAATGATATAGTTACTTAATTTGGAAAATGGTATGTTGCTTTATATGTGTGCTCTGTCTGGCTCAGTCTAAAAAATCTAAGCAATGTGGAGGTTGGGTGGGCGCCGTGGGCCTGCTCTTCCTGTTTTTGTTGAAGGTTAATGCTGGAAACAGAGTAGACATGATTTAGCCATGCCGCTTCTTAAAGTGTTCTTGTGTTGCATTTATGCATTTTTTTCTCCTTGGTTTTTCAATATCCCTTTTGTTTTTCCATCTACACTTACAGCATGGCCTTTACCTTGTGCTATACTGGGAAAACAACTCACACTTACCCTACCAATCCGCATCTGCCAGGCAGGCAGTGGCACCCAAGATTGATGAACGGAGCGTCCATGGAAGGGAGGACCAAGAGGAATGTAGAGATGCAACTCCCCAATTTGACCAGGATAACAGTAACCTATACAGTATCACTCATCATCTTTTAATTAATTTGATTCATTTTTTTCTCTTCAATCATTGCGACTGCGTGCTGTTGTTAATGTTATGTTTGCTCTTTGCTTATAATTGATCCCTACAGCTATTGTTTCATTTTCTTTGCTAAGTTTAAAAGGAAGCCCGATACAACAGAACACAAACTGTATGTAATTTGGGTCTCTCTGAGGGCAGACAGGCAAGGCAATTACATAATAATAATTATTAATAGTATACTGCTTCCCTGTACTGTTGACTAGTCTGGTCCTATTTATCATTAACCATCAAATCATCATGATGCATGCATTTCCTTTTTCTCCCTTAACAGATTTATGAATAATCAATCAAACAATCAATCAATCAATCAATCAATCATATAATTTGTAAAGCACACTACATACCCGGGAGGGTTTCAAGGTGCTGGGAGGGGGGTTGTAGCTGCTACTGGTCGAAGAGCCAAGCCTTGAGTTGTCTCCTGAAAGTCAGCAGGTCTTCGGTTTGTCGTAGGTAGCGGGGGAGGGTGTTCCAGGTCTTGGCGGCGCGATGGGAGAAGGATCTGCCTCCGGAAGTAGTTCTCCAAATGCGTGGGACCGTGACCAGGGCGTGGTCAGCGGAGCGGAGTTTCCTGTTGGGTACATAGAAGGAGAGTCGACTGTTGAGATAGGCTGGGCCAGTTTTGTGGAGTGCCTTGTGTGCATGGATCAGGAGCTTGAAGGAAATTGTTTTGTCGGTGGGGAGCCAGTGCAGGTTCCTCAGGTGGGGGGTGATGTGGTCACGGCGCGGGACGTCGAGGATCAGCTGTGCAGAGGCATTCTGGATTCTCTGTAGTCTGCTGATGAGCTTGGACGAGTCTCCGGCGTAGAGGGCGTTTCCGTAGTCGAGTCTGCTGCTGACTAGGGCCTGGGTGACTGTTTTCCTCGTGTTTGTCGGGATCCATCGGTAGATCTTGCGGAGCATGCGGAGGGTGTTGAAACAGGTGGAGGAGACTGCGTTGACTTGTTTGGTCATGGAAAGTTTTGAGTCGAGGATGACTCCCAGGTTGCGTGCGTGGTCGGTGGGGGCCGGGGGTACCCCAGTGACGTGGGCCACCAGGAGTCATCCCAGGCGAAGGGGTTGGACCCGAGGAGGAGGATTTCCGTCTTGTCTGTGTTCAGTTTGAGGTGGCTGTCCTCCATCCAGTCGGAGACGGCCTTCATTCCCTGGTGGAGGTTTGATTTGGGGGTGAGGGGGTCCTTGGTGAGGGAGAGGATCAGCTGAGTGTCGTCGGCGTAGGAGATTATGTTGAGGTCGTGCTGTCGGGCGATGGAACTCCCACTGCAATATCCATTGCATGCCTCTTTGCCACAGGGGACTATGGCAGAAAGGGGCATATTTACAAGGTTGCGTTAAGCCACGTTAAGTGGCATAGAACCTCCTTGTAAATATGTGTAATGATGGTACGTCACCAAAGCGTCAAAAAAGTTACAGTCCAATTGCAAAAGGGGTTTTTAAATATACCCCTATGTGTGGTACACAGTGGTAAGTGATCCCAATACTCTGCCAATATCGGCTTGGGGCAAAATTTGCAATGATTTGCTCAGAGAAAAGGGAACAACCTGACAACTATTGGCCCTCTGTGGCCAAACACAAGCCAAACCTTATTCACTAAGGTCCAAATGTTTTCCCAAATATAATAGTGCATATGTAGTATTCAACAACTTCTAACGTGCAAATTAGGCCCTATTTCTCACCCAGGGGTCATGCATACCTTCTGTTGTACCGCTGAGTTGTCCAAGTGCAAAAAATCAACCACTTCACTTCTTTCAGACATTGTCAGTGGTAAGAAAATGACAGTCTATAAGAAAACTCCTTTAACTTAAAAATAAGATCAAGGTGGTGGCCCTATATATAACGCACAAAGGGCCTAGCTGTCCCAGTTGTGTAACACTCAACAGTTCAAGCGTAATAAATAAGTTGCCCTATATAACACACCAGGGGCCTCGGTGCACCAGTTGTGTAACGTTCACTTGTTCAATTGAAATAAATGAGTGCCCGTATATAACACACCAAAGGCCTAGGTGTACCAGCTGTATAACTCTCAGTGGTTCAAGGAAAACAAAATACAAACTATCTTCACCCTCTTTAGCATGCTGACTAGGGAAAAGTGACCTACGCTCTTCTCCTAGTTTGCCACACACCACATGCTGGGACTAAGTATCCGATGTAGTCTCTTACCCTTGTGACGGTGGCCTCCGGAAGGATCCCTGCCCCGCAGATTCAGCACAACTTTTAATCAATTATGTTCTGGTCACTAGTCTTATTGCGCAGATGTGAATCTATCCGGCAGGAATCTTCATCCTTCGGCAGCAGTCGGGCTCAATAAATCAATCTCTCCTATCTAACTTGCCAAGAATTTGCCTAAAAAAATGAATAGACGAGAGGTGTTTGGCAAATTAGTAAGAAGTTGGTTTAATTAAACACTGCAGCTGGGAGAGAATCGACAAAGCCGCATCTGAAGACAGTCTCAATGTAAAGAAGTTTGGCCAATCATATATACAGTTTGTGAAGTACAATAGACCAATTCCACATTTTTAGAGAGCATGTGCATCCAGGCATAGTTATAAATCATTAATTCAAACATCTGATAATGGACACAGGTGGCTCTCGACCTCAGAGAGAGCTAGTGTCGGCCAGTCTGTATCCATCCAGATGTCCAGCATGGGAAAAGCGTGATCATTATGTGTGATGTGCATGCCATATCCTGATTGGCTGAGTGCTCCTCACTACATGTGGTATCTTGCTTTGTGTTATTTTGGGAATGTGTTCCTTTGGCCAAATGTGTTCTATTGGGGCCAATTTCCTCTGGCCTGTTTGAAGTGCAACTGCCTATCTATGGGATCAATCAGGGTTTTCCCTTGTTGCGTATTTGTCTTCAGGCTGAGTGTAGCCCCACCTGTACCTATCAATTAGTAGGCCTGGGATTGTTTCGCAGGGCCTGTCTCACCACGTATCTCTGATTCTGGGTTGATGGGGAGGTCATCTGGGGTGAATTTGACAGCAATGATACAAGTTTGTTATGGCATGTACATAGATCATGGCAGTCATTGATATATATTTACTGACATTCTCATTATTATGCATACAGTTGTCATAGCATATATTGATATTGCTTTCACTGGTATTGACATTGTTATGCGTGCATAGCTTATGGCATACATGGACATTGCATTTATTGGTATTGCCGCTTTAGTGCATGCATATATCACTGGTGCACTGGTATTAACACATCGATGAAGCCTTCATCGCCTGCACGGATTGGAAGTTATACATCGAGTCTTAAACATCGGTGCTTGCTCCATTCAAGGTACTTTTTGTAGTGATCGTGGGCTGCGTACGAGGGCGGGGTATGCGAAACACGCATTCCCCGTATAAGGGCTGCCAAGCGAGAGACTAGTTGTGACGATGTAAAAGGTGCGCGACCACTGGGGGGGACACGGAGAGCAAGAAACTACCACTCATTGCAGACCTGTTACTGGCGCACCGGTAGCATACTCCGGCATTACGGCCCGCGCGGAAGCTACAAAACCCCGCCTCTGCAGAGGCTCAGGGCGTTGCAATCTCTTCGTTTACAGCATTTCGAGTGAGTGGAACATACTTCCCACTCGATCACTCGATCGTCCGCTGTCTCCCAGCTGTTCAGAAGTCCACCTCAGGGAGACTACATTTCTATGCCCGGAGTCCCTGAAAAGAATACTTGCAGATTGAAGCCGTCTGCGTTCGGTGAACTCTCCCCATCACGGCTTATCTGCTGTGTTGCCTGGGGGGGTTAGAGGCCTTCTCCCGATCCCCGGACATCACCGACATTACGACACTCATGGGAGAGCAGCGCAGGAGCGCTTCTCCCGCTCTCTCTACACCTACCTTTGGTTCCTGAACTTCCGCATCTTCCGGAGTTAGGCAGAGCGGAAGGTATTCCCCGCTGGATTGCCGAGGCTCCGTGGACCGCCTCCCATCGGTCTCTGGTGGATGCTACGGCTCTCCGCACTTCCAAGGCACCTTGTGAAACAGGTATTTAGGTGTGCCCAAATGATAAGTAGCGCTGTAGCGCTTTTCATAGTAACTCCTTTTTGGTCTGTTTTATTTTCGTTTGTCTTCCTTTGCTGCTGCTGATTTTGGTATTGTCTCCTGTCACCGCTGCTGTGAGGTAACAGAAATTACTCATTTATGGTCAGGATTGCTCGCTGTGACTCAACAGAGAGACTACATGGGTGCCAGTTGTAAGTAAGGGGTGTCTAACTTTAGAACAGTCTGGTGGGAGTTGATTACTGTTCTGTCTCCTCCTAATCCCATGCTACTTCTCTCGTTCTGTGCATTTAGTTATCATCAAGGGACCCCTACTCGTCTTACAACACGCTAGATTCAGACAAACGAAGTAGGACTTGAAGGACCCGGCTTGGCAGCTGTGTTTATTGTTTTCTCCACTTCCCCTTTCCCCAGAGTGCATCTATGCATGGCAGTGTTTACTTCACTCTATTCGGGGCTGCGCTCAGAGGAATAGAGAGGCCTGTCTGCATGTCATTGTTCCTGCTGATGATCTTCCGAGGTTAGTGGCTTTCGTTCATTCCGAGCCACTGACATCCGACAGATTGCAAAGCCCACGACTATTGTCAGCCTGAGCAATGGATACCAATGCGGTTCTAGCCTCACTGTTGGAGAGCCTTACCGCTCTTCAGCAGGAACTCCATACCTCACGTCAGGAAACCCAAGAGTTAAAAAGCGAGGTGGGAACTCTGTGTAGAGAGGTAGCGGGCATCTCCAGGACTGGCAAAACTTATGCTTCCGGAAAGGGCTCTTATATTAAAGATTGGACTCTTCCCCCTCCTGCCTCATCTCCAGGGGTAGGGTCACAGGGGACTAGTTTCTTTTCTACCCCCGCAACACAACCACCTTCCCAAGGACCACCCCCACAGTTCAAATATTACAGAACCCTGGTGTTCCTTTGGCACTTCCAGAGCGTTTCTATGGGGATCCGAAAAAATGTGAAATCTTCCTCAATCAAAGCAGACTCCATTTCCTCTGTAAATCAGCCATCTTTCAAGAAGACGCGTCAGAAACGTCCTTCATGATGTCATACATGGGGGGCAATGCGGCAAGCTGGACTATACCACTAATGGAGCAGAATGATCCCGTACTACACAACTTTCATGATTTCTGCGTAGAGAATAGAGATGTGCAAACTATTCGACAGAAAGACGCATATGATGGCTCTAGACCGGGAACTGATTACTCTTCGGCAAGGGTCACAGGACCTACTGACCTATATCACCACCTTCAACCGCCTCGTGGTGGAAACTGACTGGCCACAGTTTGGAGCACTAAAGGAACTATTTACCAAGGCTCCCATCTTACGTCACCCTGACCCCTGCTTACCGTTTGTGGTTGAAACGGATGCCTCACAGTATGCTCTGGGAGGGGTATTATCCTAACGGCACCCGGATACAGGCCAACTGCACCCTGTAGCGTTTTATTCCAAGTAACTTACCCCCTGTGAGGTGAATTATTCAATCACCGATAAAGAGTTGCTGGCTATTAAATGAGCGTGTGAGGAGTGGCGACATTACCTCCTAGGAGCACATCACACCGTAGAAATCTACACTGACCATAGAAATCTCCTATTCCTAAAAAAACGCTAGAGCTTTAACTCCACGCCAGTTACGGTGGTCCTTGTTTTTCTCTGACTACGACTTAATTATTAAGTACAGACCCGGGCCACAGAACAGTAAGGCAGATGCATTGTCCCGAAGGCATGAGCCCACAAACCCTCCCAAGGACGAAACTAGAGAGCCTCCTGCCATCCTCCCTGCTTCCGCCTTTCCGGAACAAACTCTCGCCTTCAAAGTCTCGCAGGACTTTCTCGAGAATGTGAAGGTAACTCTAGCAGACATAGATGTCCACACTTGGATCCAAGAAAACCCGGAACACCGGGGCACGGCAGGAGATCTGCTGTACCATTATCATGCTTTGTATGTGCCACAAGCATCCCTACAACTACAAGTGCTGGCTTGGGCTCATGACTCTCCGCTAGGAGGACATTTGGGAGAATACAAGACCATTGCTACTATGGAGAGATCATTTTGGTGGCCCACCTTGCGGAAAGACACTAAAGAATACGTAAGGAACTGTGCCGTGTGTGCCCAGGGAAAGGCCAGACACACCAAGCCAGCGGGTTTACTACGAACCATACCTATACCTCCTTTTCTGTGGCACACGGTGTCCAGGGATTTTATAGTTGAGATGCCACCCTGCGAAGGATATACCACCATCTTGGTAATCGTTGATCACTTAACAAAAATGGGGCATTTCATTCCGCTCAAACGACTACCTACCTCGCCCGAACTCGCTGTGCTTTTTCTACAACATGTGGTCAGGGCTCATGGAATCCCGAGAGTCCTTATCACGGACCGAGGAACACAGTTCACTTCACGATTCTGGAAAGCGCTGAATACCGAGGCCCGTTTGTCTTCCAGTTACCACCCCCAGACCGACGGAAAAACGGAAAGGCTTAATCAACCTTGGAGCAATACCTCAGATGCCTTACACTCCAAAACGCCTCGGACTGGTTTCCTCTAATCAGGATGGCTGAATTTGCTTACAATAACGCTGAACACTCCACGTTGGGATGTTCGCCCTTCTTTTGTGTCTATGGGTTCCATCCAAACATGCTCCCCTTCGACTGGCCCGTAGTGTCCAAACACCCCACCATACAAGAACACCATGCCCATTTAAGAGCAGTGCTCATCGATGCTAAGCACCAATTAGCCCTATCACTAACTGCGCAAAAACGTCATGCAGACACAAAGAGGGCTCCAGAACCCATATATCAAGTAGGGGATAAGGTGTGGCTGTCCACAAAAAACCTGCATCTCAGAGGGCTGGGCAAGCTGGCTCCCAAATACATTGGGCCTTATGGCATTGAGGAAGTCATTAACCCTGTGGCAATGCGTTTATCCCTACCTAATTCTTGGCAAATCCACCCTGTCTTTCACGTGTCACTGCTCTTAATTTGTCTGGAAACTAGGACATTGCCTTCTAGGCCCCTTCCCCTTGAGGTGGACGGGCAAGAGGAATACGAAGTTAGCAAAATACTAGACTCTCGATTAAACAGGGGTCGAGTGAAGTACCTAGTGGATTGGAAGGGGTATGGGGTAGAGGACAGAACCTGGGAACCCTCCGGCAACATGCATTGCCCTCTTCTGTTTAACCGGTTTCACGCTGAGAATCCCGGAAAACCGGGTCAACCGCCGAGACGGCGATCCTACAGAGGGGGTTCTGTAGCGATCATGGGCTGCGTACGAGGGCGGGGTATGCGAAACACGCATTCCCCGTATAGGGCTGCCAAGCGAGAGACTAGTTGTGACGGTGTAAAAGGTGCGCGACCACTGGGGGGGACACGGAGAGCAAGAAACTACCACTCCCAGCAGACCTGTTCCTGGCGCACCGGAAGCAGACTCCGGCATTACGGCCCGCGCGGAAGCTACAAAGCCCCGCCTCTGCAGAGGCTCAGGGCTTTGCAATCTCTTTGTTTACAGCGTTTCGAGTGAGTGGAACATACTTCCCGCTCGATCACTCAATCGTCCGCTGTCTCCCAGCTGTTCAGAAGTCCGCCTCAGGGAAGCTACAATTCTATGCCCGGAGTCCCTGAAAAGAATACTTGCAGATTGAAGCCGTCTGCCTTCGGAGAACTCTCCCCATCACGGCTTATCTGCTGTGTTGCCTGGGGGGGTTAGAGGCCTTCTCCCGATCCCCGGACAACACCGACATTACGACACTCACGGGAGAGCAGCACAGGAGCGCTCCTCCCGCTCTCTCTACACCTATCTTTGGTTCCTGAACTTCCGCATCTTCCGGAGCTAGGCAGAGCGGAAGGTATTCTCCGCTGGATTGCCGAGGCTCTGTGGACCGCCTCCCATCGGTCTCTGGTGGATGCTACGGCTCTCCGCACTTCCAAGGCGCCTTGTGAAACAGGTATTTAGGTGTGCCCAAATGATAAGTAGCGCATGAGCGCTTTTCATAGTAACTCCTTTTTGGTCTGTTTTATTTTCGTTTGTCTTCCTTTGCTGCTGCTGATTTTGGTATTGTCTCCTGTCACCGCTGCTGTGAGGTAACAGCAATTACTCGTTTATGGTCAGGATTGCTCGCTGTGACTCAACAGAGAGACTAAAGGGGTGCCAGTTGTAAGTAAGGGGTGTCTAACTTTAGAACATTCTGGTGGGAGTTGAATACTGTTCTGTCTCCTCCTAATCCCATGCTACTTCTCTTGTTCTGTGCATTTAGTTATCATCAAGGGACCCCCTACACGTCTTACAACACACTAGATTCGGACCAACGAAGTAGGACTAGAAGGACCTGGCTTGGCAGCTGTGTTTATTGTTTTCTCCACTTCCCCTTTCCCCAGGGTGCATCTACGCATGGCAGTGTTTACTTCACTCTATTCGGGGCTGCGCTCAGGGGAATAGAGAGTCCTGTCTGCATGTCATTGTTCCTGCTGATGATCTTCCGAGGTTAGTGGCTTTCGTTCATTCCGAGCTACTGACATCCAACACTTTTTCAATGGGACCTGTGTGAGTCCTGTAGCTGGCCTGCTTTCCATCATGGTCGGCCTGAACTTTGGATATACCCCAGGCCAGCATGACCTCAAGTAACCCCTAAGTGCTATTTGCTGCTAAGCACTACATTTGAATGTAATCTTAAAAAATGTGTGTCAGGTTTTACATATTGCATTGATGTTGTGTTGGCATCGTTTTTCTCATAAAATGTATTCTTTTATATCTAAAGCTGTGTGGAGTATGTTTGTGGTGTTTTCATTGTGTTACTGTGTGTGTGTGTGTGTTTCACAAATACTTTACATATAGCCCTTTTAGATAAGCTTGACTGCTCTGTGCCAAGCTACCAGAGGGTGAGCATAGGTTATCTTTTAGTGTTTATCAAACTTATCCTAACTCAAGTGCTAGTTCCTGCTTTTACAGGGCGCATACTGTGACAACTAGAAACCACTGTTCTGACAATTTATCCTATCTAATTATCATCTACATTTTCATATAATCAATTTATAAGTGGGACATGATAAAGACAATATAGCCAGAATTTATGAAAGCCAATGACACAAAGCCAATGACAAATATGGGGGGAGAGTGGGCGTGGCTGCTAGGGTATACCCTAAAACAGCATGCCTCGCAGAACGAGCAGTGCATACGTACTGCCGCTAGGCTCGCCCTAAATGACAGGTTTTCCCTCTGAAACTCTTTTTCTGATGACCTGCAAACTACTGACCATGACCTTCCGTTTAGGAAGCTTTTAGAATAACATGTATTTAGGACTGATCTATTTCCCCATTACTGTACTTTGAGGCCCCTCCAAGGTTAATACTACAATATAATCACTTGTGGTTAAAAGTCCGATTTTAGAGTACTTAATTTCCTCTAATGTGAAATGTATTACACAGTGCAAATTACGCTGGTGGTAAATCTATCAATGGCAGTATATGTGCAGTGATATAATAGAGCCAATACGTCTGGAAAAAAGAGATATTTTAATGATGGCAATATGCCACATTTACAGACAGTGGCTAAATGCAAATCTTTAAAGCATTAGAACTCTTCTAATCTAAATTCTGAGTTGTATAGGCTTTCGAATTTGAACCTCTTGTTTCTACCACCACCAAATGTAATCTCAGTATATAATGGTACTATTAGATCTTTTAGTAAGGAGCCCATAGTGTGGTGTATCGTTTTCTAGAGAATAATCACACTCTTGGAACACAAGCATTTGGACAGTAACAGATGCTAACTCATCTTTATTTAATCTTCTAGACACACTATGTGTCTTAAAATACCAGAGCTACCAATAATTATATTGAGCAAAAAAATCTCATCTCTTTGTAGAGCTAAATGCTGTCTTCTAATAGCTGTTGCGTCCTGAAGTAAGAGATGGCCTTGCAAATGATGATGAATGACCCGTATGTAAGCGACATCATGTTATCTGCTGAAACACTTAGATGCACGAATTAGTTCAGTCAGCTTTAACTTTCTGCTTCCCACAGAGGCTTCGATTAATTTATTCTGGAACACATTCGCTCACAGCAGAACATTGAGTAGATAGTTTTGTTTAGAAAGCAAGATATAATGTTTAAACCTGTAGGGGAGCCCTGATAATACAGAAAAAGACATGTTTTGGCCAATTAAAGATGGGCTAATTTGGCTGTCAATGGGTTGAGTTCCATTTTTCTCTTCTTTCTCGCTATGCTTGTATCTGCAGGAGCATTTATGAATTAGATACCGTGCAGCTTCAAGATGTTTCTTGTGTTTTTTGTCTAAGTGAAGGAAAATGGACCTGTCAGCGGCATAGAAGTCAATATTGCCGAGTATTTGAGGAGGCTGCTTTTGCCCTCCATTAGGGATTGGATGGCGCCTCGGTGCATTGAGACAGCATTAGTAATTGCCAGTGCTGTTTGAGTGATGATAATTGATCTATGGATTTTTAGAAGGCTCTCTAATTCTGCAGCTTGTGGCCTCATACAGAGAACTAATTAGAAATCCCATTCCTGGAGCCATGAATCTTGACAAGCATGTTGTGGCAGTCTGCCACCCAAAAACCTCTATGTGTCAAACATTCCCAGGACCAGATGTGATGTGCAGGGGTTCAATCTTTGATAAACGAGTCCCGTGGGACCAATGTTTCAAGGAGCGCTGTCACAGAGAAGACACAAGATTAACTCATTTGTCTGTCGAATAATTAATTTTCTTTCACAGTGTTCTGTCTAGAAAATCTGAATTGCAAAGTTACTTGAATGCAAAGTGCTGTTTTTTTCACTTGTGTCGGTTTAGAAAAGCATACTTCTTTCTTCAAAGCATTTAATTAAAGTAAAGGTTTAATTAGTTGCGGAAAAGAGACCGCAAAATCAGATAAAGTAATGAGGATTATAATACACGTCTTTCAAAGGAAAGAGGGGTTTTAATGTAAAATATAAATATAAATACACAACTAAGCAACAGAGTTGTCACTCATACACCAAGCAAATAAGTTAACTGAAAACGAGGATACAATACAATACCACCTGAACTCTTTACCGTTGCCTTTACAGAATTCATAATCAGAAAGGCTCGCAAATTAACTACATCAGAGATGGGCCCAGTCCCAATTGATTGCGAAGAATATGCACACTGATAAAATAGGCCCTGATTTTATAGCGAGAGATGCAGGCTACAAGCTACAAATGAACATAGAACTGCCTTACAGAAATTTTTGGATCGCGAATAGCAGGGGTTTGCAAACCTTACATATTGGGGGATATTCTCAAGAACAGGAGATAATTATCACCAACCTAGGTTAACACAACTTTACATAACGCCGTCTATCACGGGAAACTAACGCTGTGTTAACGGCGTATTCTCAACACGCCGGCAACAGGCGATAGTTCTCCGATAACACGTCAAATGTCCACGTTAAAATTACCGGGAGGCCGATAAAAAAGGAAACCCGAACGTGAAAAAAGTTGCAATGGGCCCAACAGCGATAAAAATATCAGCGATAAGCAGCGCCAGGCTTGCTATTCCCACGTCTGCGGGAAAAATCACTTTAAAAGCTGCAAAAAAAGGTAAAATAAAAACAAAACCCAAACAACTAAGAAGCACCATGGAGGAAGCTAGAGCAACTACAGAGGCCAACCAGAACCCCACAAACCCTCCGAAGGACAAGCCGGGGACCCCGGGGAAGGAGAAGGGCAAGGAGAAGAAGAGGAACCTGCGATTCAGTCTGCAGGAAAACAAGAACCTGATAACGGAGCTGATAGAACACCACCACCAACTGTTCATCACCTCCACTGTGTCATTGGGAACTAAAAATGCAATATGACAGTCCTTCTTGTCCAAGGTGAATGCAGTCAGAGTGAAGTGCGAAGAAGCTCTGGAATGATGTGAAGCGCAAAACCAAGCTGAAACTCGCTAACAACTGGAAAGCAGCAATGCAGACTGGAGGTGGGAGTCCAGCGCCACAGCAGGAGCTGGATGAGATGGAGGAAATGGTGTCCACAGTCATCAGTGGGGAGAGGGTGGCAGGAGTTGGGGGACCGAACACTGCTCAACATGACTTGACCCAACAGGGTGAGTAACGACCAGGGACTTGGGGGACGGGGGGAGAATGGCACAATTGCACACATGCACAATTAAGTATAGCACAGTGCACACCCACAATGACTATGGATCATGTCCCTGATCTCCTTGGCATACTGCAGCACACATAGAAACAGCAAGTAGGCCCCCGTGGACAATGTGCCCAGACGGGGCCCTCCCCACACATCACTAATCTCACAACAAACCCATGCACATGTGCTGAACCCAGCAAAGCTGCGGGTCCATGAGCCACACTGACAATGCAAGTGACACTGCATGACTATTAGCATGGCTACAATCCAATTATCATGACATGGTGCACGCCATGACTCTGAGGTGGCTGAGTGTGGACCACATCCCTAAAGGAGCAGGTCACACTCTAACACATCCACGTGCACAAACAACACCTGACATCATCCCCCTTATGTCCATGTTGCTCATGTTGTGGGACTTGAGTCACAGGGTGCATCACTGCATCAGGGTGGTTCAAATTTGACCCCAAATTACACCCTGTTGTCTTTTTTTGAACACCAATTACAGCCTTCATGTCATGTTTTTGTACACGTGTGATACGCTGATGAGTGGGATCACGTACTACATTTGACACCCTGAAATGGCATTTTGAATACGTGACACCCTAAACAGCTTTTCTGCACAGAGGTGACATCCCCACCATCTATTTGCTATTTGTGAGATTGTTAGCACTTAATGTTGCACTTACACTTGTCAGAGTGATGTGCTAATGCAGAGGACTGACATGCACAATGTGTGTTGCAATTAATTTATTTGCACATGCTGTTCATGTGGTCATTTTGTACTGTTCCATGATTGCTAAGGACAGTCACAATGTGACGTGCTCATGCAAAGAAATTGATAATGATTGTGTTCCTTCGGGCTATTCCTGCTGCAGCTGCAGTGGGGTGTGGTCCACCTGCCTCATCTTCCTCATCATCGTTTGGTGCATCGGGCACTTGGATCCATGGGTTATTGGTGCGTACACATGTTGTGCAATACACAACATACAATAATCATCTTGCACACTATTTCTGGGCTGTACTTTAGTCTTCCACCTGTGATGTCCAGGCACCTGAAATGTGACTTTAACTTGCCAAATGTGCACTCAACAATGCCCCTGGTGTGTTTGTGGGACACATTGTACGGCCTCTGGGACGGGATGTTCGAGGCTCGGAGGGTTGTTATCACCCAAGGGCAGAGTGCCTATCCTAGATCACCTGTGAGAGGTAAGTGAGATTAGTGTAAATTGGTGGTTCTGCATGCTGTGTTGGCAGAATCCAAAATTTGTGTGGGGTGTTATTTGTGCAACTTTGGGACTCATGTTTGCCATGTATTGCTTCTGGCAAATGTGCGGGATCAATGTGTATTACGTAGCCGCACAGCTGTTCCTCCCTCCCCTTGAGCCTATTTACATATGTGCGCTGCACGGTTGCATCACTTGCACACCTACGGCACACCATTGTCATGCCTATCTGCACATGTCCGCAAGTCTGACAACAACACTGTAATGTTGGCCATTGAAGGTGGGTGGCCACATGTGTGTAGGCCTACGGTAAGGATAGGGGGGACACAGATGGAGAGTTCAGGCCTGGCTGAACTCACACTGCGATTGAAGCTAGGCCTTTGGCTTATGCACCGGCAAGGAAGAAACACACAAAACAGTTGGCATGTATGAGCTAAGACCCTAAGTGGTCTAGTGCGTGTTTATTTATCCATTCAGGCGAGCCCGCCCTCTGGGTGCATGCTACATTGCAACATTGTCGATTAAGTGCCGGGTGGCGCAAACACTACAACAGAGACACACACAATAGTCACATTTGTGGCCAACCTAGAACTGAACCATGCCCTGAGCCCAAAACTGAAATACTCCCAGAGCCCAGAACTGATCCATGCCCAGAGCCCCGGGCCCTTTCTTCACACTCCTCACACGCCAACGCATGATCTGCCGCAGCAGCGTTGGGATGTCGTGCGCTTCGGAGTACGTCTTCAGATGTTCTGCCCAGGCTTTCCAGCGGCCTGCCTGGGATGGGGGGCCCCATGACTGTGACGGGCTCCAGTGGTGTTACCGAGGACATGTTGGTGGCTGCTGGAGTCGGGCTTGTGGGGTAGCCCCACGGGATGATGACTTGCAGTGCACTGAGTTAGTTCCACCGTAAAAGCTGAGCAGGTGTGCAGCCTGCGATGATGCAGTGGTCTGGAGGCTGGACGATGACTTGCTGTGCACTGAGTTAGTGGCACCTGAGGCACTGCGTCCAGCATGGTCCTACCGGCGCGTGGCGATGACTTGTGGTACACTGAGTTAGTCCCACCTGAACAGGTGAGCGGGTGTGCAGCCTGCGATGATGCAGTGTTCTGGAGGCTGGACGATGACTTGTGGTGCATTGAGCTAGTCCCACCTGAAGAGCTGAGAGGGTGTGCAGCCTGTGATAATGCGGTAGGCCTGTTGGGCCGGACTGGAATGGATTTGTCTGAGACCTGCTGGACCGCAGTGTAGGCCGAAAGGAGCTGTCTGCACACACAGAACTCCACAGTGTGATGCCGCTGGGTGCGCTGGGGGCCTGTTGCGTGGAAGCCAAGCTCGCGGGCCTCGGGCTTGAAGATTGCACCTGCCTGTGATGGACCCTTCTTGGAGACACGTCGCTGGCGGCAGGTGAGCAATGAGGCCTGGGTGCACAGGGGCGGGCAATCACTGCTGGGTGCCGGACGTGTCTGGGGACCAGCGGGCTGGGTAACAGCAGGCACACAGGATCGTGCAGTCACCATCAGTCATGGTGGCGGCATTGTGGCAGAGTGAGGGGCACCGCCCTGGCAGACATGCCCCTGCAGGTGATGACGAGATATGCACTGGGTAGCGTGTGATGTAGCCACCTCGTCACTGGTGTAGATTTGTCCATTGAAGGTGGGTGGCCATGTGTGTGTAGGCCTATGATCAGGATATGGCAGACACAGAGACACACGCATTAGTTACTTTGGTGGTCATCCCGGAAGTGAACCATGCCCAGAGCCCCAGGCTATTTATTCACACACCTACACTGGACTGGCATACGCCGGCCCAGCCCACTACGCTTACACTTACAGGGGGCAACATAGCTGTCCAAAGTCTTCCCCACTGCCGGAGGTAACATGGTTGCGTTCACTGTCCACAACACTACAAACACCAGCAGTATATGTCCATATGGACATGTCTGTGCTCTGCATACTCAAGACTGTCCAGCACATCACCGTCACACTTGGCATTGTGTACATTCTTATTCATGGGTCTCTTGCCTCCTTCGCACATTCTTGGCTGCCACCTCTCCCCACATTCTGCAATTGTGTGGCAGAGGGGCTTTGCCTTTGTGGATGGTTTGTCTACATGTCTTGCCCCTGTTACCTCAGTTACTTGTGTTGTCATGTCTGGTAGGTGGGCATGTTGTTTGGCATGTTTTATGTGATTTTGTTATGTGTGCATTCCCACAGTTGTGAGTTGTATGATTGTGGAGTTGAGGTGTGTGGTGTGTTCCGTTGGTACTTACCAACGAGAAGTCCATTTCCATAGGTGCCATCCTGAAAGCGCTGGTTGATGATGGACTGTCGGAATATGTAGGAATCATGCACACTGCCTGGGAAGTTGGCAACAACATTGGTAAACAGTCCCCGGTTGTCCACTATTGCCTGCACATTGATGGAATGCGTGTGCTTTCTGTTGCGGTAATTGTGTGCAGTGTTGGCAGGGGGCACAAGTAGGACATGTGTGCAGTCAATTGCCCCCAACACATGCGGGAAGCCAGTCCAGCGTAGAAGCCTTGCTTGGTCTCCAGCTGTTCCTGTGCAGTGTGGGGGAAGTGAACGTGCTGGGGTATCAAGCTGATGATGGCATCCAAGACAGATGTGAGGAACTTTGATAGGGTTGGCTGTGAGACTCCTCAGACTCTGGCAGTTCTTGGTTGGAAGGTACCAGAGGCAAACAAGTGCAGCACAGCCAGCAGCTTTGTCTGCAGAGGGATGTTGGTTGTCCTCTGTGTTGGTACCATCAGCCTGTGGGCAATGTGGGTCAGGATGCGGAGGATGGTTGTCCTTTTGAGACTGTAGCGGGCAGTGATATCCTCTGGTGTTCAGTCTCTGAAGCTGGTGCTTTTTTGGAAGTTCTGCTGTCTTATTCTGCGCTGCCTCTGTGGTAGTCCGGGGGGGTGGTCCTGGGGGTGGTCGGTAGTGGTGGCGGTGGGTGTTGTGGCCCTCTTGGGTCTCCAAGCTGCATGATTAGTAGCTCCATGGCATCTGTTGGTCTTCAGATGTCACTCTGTGCTGGGCTCCCTTTCTACTGCAGGTTTTCGTCCTACTTAAGACCAGAAAAAAGCAGGTCTTAAGTCCCTGCTGCTAACCTGCCTTATCACCTGTTTTTTGGACCGCATCGCTGATCCGGCTGGTTGTTGAGAATATCGCGGAGAGGGGTTATCGTGAGTTTTTGGACGGGAATGCCTACTCTGCATATGATTAGGGTTAGTTGTCACTGTCAGCCTTGGCAATGTTTTTACCAGCAGCTATCGCAGGTAAACTGACGATATTGGCTGTTAGCGCAGGCTTGTGAATAGGGTGACAAATCTATCACCACTTTCTTGATGGAAAAGTGCAGCTAAATCGGCGATGTGTCCTTGAGAATATGCCATATTGTGTCCATTTGTGTGGTAGAACAGCGTCCCTCCATTTTTCATTTTTGCTATATTAATCACAAAGAGTGGTTTGCCAACATCATTGCAAATACATTGCTGATGTGTTGTGTTTTCTCTTCCACGATTGTTCTGATGTTCAGAATAATTTAGTGGTAGCTATATTCTCTTTGGCCAATGTGCCTGATTTTATCGAAGTCTAGTTATGCATTACCACATTACTCTATATGGAGCTTTTGTACAGTTTGCTTGTTGATTACCATTTGTTCTACATATATTCACGTATGTGGAGACATTAAAGCTAAATCACAACTACAGCTGATTATTCACATTCTTATCATAACTATGATAATGTGTCCAATGTACCTTACCTCACCTCTCCCTCCATTACCTCCCGTAAAGATGTCCTCTACTGCTCATCCAGGTCTACCTGGAGAGGCAAGGACGCTTAAAAGATCAACTTTCCATTGTAAACCAATTACATTGAGCCCCAGTCGTCAAAAAGAAAATGATACGATAATCGTCGGTTGTTCTTGTTACTGCAATATCCTGGGGAAATCCTGAAAGCCAGCAAACCTTAATCACATCTCTTTCTTAACCTCCTTGTGTGCAAAATGTAGGGTGGAAAATTTAGTCTGAGGAGGAATGCCACAATTTTTCATGTTTGAAACTGTCAGTTTATTGCAGTTGAAGACTGTGAATACAAAGGAAGATGTCCCCAGTGATGTCAAATTTTAATATAAAATGGGTAGTTTGATCATAAAAAAAGGAAAAAAATATCCTAATAGCTTGATAACAGAGCGTTCTCATGGTGAAAAATTACAAGCATTAGCATGGGTTTCTTCCAAAAAAGGGAAAATAGGTTATTTCAAATAACAGGTGAAAATTGTGCTGATTTAGGCTAATCAAAGTAAAACTGGTACAAACAGCATAAAAGACTGTTCATCTATGATAAATCTTTCCCGATATATCTTTTGTCTTCTCCGGCTCCAGCTTTTGTCTTCTCTGTGGCTGATTCTGGCTTCGCCTAGTTTGAAGAAGTGGTGAGGGCACGGGTGGGTTGGGGCCCCTGAGTGAACTGAGTCCATGATGGAAGTGGTGTCCTGTGGAGCGAGAAGGCTCCTTTCAGTTGGTCAGATGTCTGTTTTGGTAGAGGGGTTGTGTTGTTGCTTGAAGAAACCGGTGGCTATGGGCTGGGGTTTGACGTTTCAGTAGATGTTTGCGATCTTGACATATAAGAAGTTTGCAAGGTTGTGGCAGAGTCTCTGTGAGGTGGCAATGTTAATTGTTGTAGCTGAGGGGTTATAGAAGTCTTTGACAATGTTCTTTGCAGTTGCAAAGGACTTTTTATTTGATTCTCTCAACTGTCTGTGGTAGAGGATGGGGGCTGTCTTAAAGGCAGTCTTGACGTTCGTGTCCTTGCTAGTGCGCCATGTACTTTATAGTTGTTGACAGTGTTGTTTAGCGGTTCTGATGTCTTCAGTGTACTAGCTAGCCTGCTTGGTGGACCTTCTGTGGGTGTTGTTACTGATAGGAGTGATTATGTTGGTGCAGTTGGTGATCAAATTGTCTAAGTTTCTGACATCCTCGTCTAGGTTTTTGGAGGAGATGGGCTGGGTGACGTTGAGAGCATTGATCCATGTGTTCTTTGATACTTTGCTCCAGCTGCAATGATGGGCATTGGGTAGACTAGGGGTGGAGGTCCTTGACATGGTGATGTAGAAGATGATGATGAAGTGGTCGGTCCAGGTGAGTTCCATGGTGTGGCTGTACCTGATGCAGTCGCTGGGGGTGAAGATGGGGTCTAGCCTGAGGCCTGCAATGTATGTGGGGTCATGGATGAATTGGGTGAGTCCGATGTTTTTCATGTTGTCGAGGGGGTTGGTAATGTTGATGTAATTGTAGTCATCGAGATGGAAATTGAAGTCGCCATGGAAAATGTTGTTTTTGGAGTCTATGGCTAGAGAGGCAATGAAGTTGCTGTTGAAGTTGCAAAAGGCTATATGTGCTCACTGAGGATGGTAGGCAAGACTGCCCCTGATGGAGGTTTTGCAGTCTGTTTGGAATCAGAAGTTGAGGTTTTCCTTGGCTGGGGTTATGTCATCATTGTGGTGGTGCATTGGACAGATTCCTTGTGTATGATGGTGAATCCTCCCCCAGGCTTACTAATGCAGTCGCTGTAGGTGATGTTGTATCCTTTGGCGAGGTCAGGAACAAACATGCAGTTGAGCCAGGTCTCAATGAGGAAGAGGACGTCCGGTGCCAGGGTGAAGATGAGGTACCATTACTCGCTAGCGTGTTTGCATAATGAGCGTGTGTTGAGAAGGGTGCATGCGAGTTGGAGTGTTGTTTGTTCAGGTGGCATCTGTGGTGTATTCGGGGTGGGGCTGGTCGGTGGTCAGGTGTGTGTGCTGTGGCAGGCGATGTACCAGTGGGTGCAGGTGAAAAGTCCTACCGTGGGAAGTGGGTCAGCGTGGTGGCAGTGTTTGTTGCTGTGTCCGGGGTTGAGGGTACAGAGCTTGCCGATGGTGTATCTGCAGGGGACTAGAGGGCCAGCAGTCAGCCTCTGGGCCTCTGGGAGTGGTCCAGGTGTACATGAATGCAGAGCCTTTGTCGTGCCGGCAGTGCACCCACTGCGCTAGCTTGCTGCGCAGTCACACTGCAGCCTGCATTAAGTAGGTCTTGCGTGGGCGAGGTTTCTGTTGGCGGGAAGAACGGCGAGTGCGAAAACCCTCTTGGGAAAACCCATGCAGCGGTCGTGTCACATAATCAAACAGTAGCAGCTGTATCAGAAAGGAACAAGCAGGAACTGGAGGCCACAGACAAGTGGACGGCTAGGTGCCTAGCTTGTCAATAGCTAGAACAATGATTGAAGGACTCAAATGAATTATTAGTAAAATAAAATCCAATCCAAAGGTCAATCTAGATTTTAAATTACTATTTTGAAAATGGCACTTTTAGAAAATTGACATTTTCCTGCCTAAGCCAAACGTGCTGTTCTCCCAGTGTAATTTTACTTTAAATCCCTCTCCTAGTCTGCGATGTGTATTGCTCTCAGACAGTGTACAAAAGGCTCTGGAGTTTTGAAGATGCTTTCCCCTCTGACAGGATGGCCATCTGGGCTATACTCAGGAACTTAATTAAACTTGAGAAAGTGTGTAACCTGTCACAAGTAGATGTAACTCACACCTAGGCCTGTCCCATGCATTGTACGGCTAGCCAACCAGGCACCAATCCCTGTGGAAGAGGGATTGCACCCAGACCCAGTTGTGACTGACCACAAGGGAGGGTGTGCCCATTATCTTAGCTTCACCACTGTGTGGGTACAGGGAGCTCTGAAAAAGGGAAGAACGTTTCTGTCATATCGGTTTTATGTAGAGAGGGGCACTGTGGTACTATTTTGGAAATGGCACCTTTAGAAAATTGGCATTATCCTGCCAAAGGAGAATGTGCTATTTTGCCAGTCTTCATTGTAATTTGATTTTTAATGGCTCTCCTGGGGTGAGATGTGTATTTCTGGACAAAAGACTTGGATGTTTTGGAGATGCTTCTCCCCCTGACAAGTTGCCATCTGAGCTGTGCTCAGCAATGTAATTAAATTTCAAAAAGAGTTTTTTTTTTATGTAGAGAGGGTCTCTGTGGTATAGTTGACTGTAAAACAATCATGAATATGGTCAACCCTGGGAATATTTACCCCATTGGTTGGGTAGTGGCTAAGAGTTTCCCCCACCCACTCCCTGGCACTGGGAATAAAAGTGGCATACCCAGTACCTTTTTCAGTACATCTGTGGACCTATGGCAGACAGAAGAAGGACTCCATCTGCTTTTGAACCTGTGGAGAGAACTCTAAGGGCTGGACCTGCTCCCCACATGTACCCAGGACTAAAACGTTGACTTCAAAGGCGAGTTGGTTAGCATCCTGTAAAGCTCCCGGAACACAAAAGCAGCAAGAACCTCATATCTCTGCTGAACCCAGTTGACAAGTTCCAATTGGATTTGCCATCAACCCTGCTGGTGGCTTCTGGGAGATTGAGTCCTAACCCCCAGGTGGTTCCCATAAGGTTCTAGACCCTTTGCTGGTGTTAGAGTGTACTCTTCACCTCTTCAAAATGTCTGGACTGGACACTTAGAAGAATTTACCGGACTTTTCTGCAACAGAACCAATTGCTACCAATGGCCTGCCACCAAGCCTCAGCCTTCGATGTTGTACTGCTGGTGTTTTACAACTTGTGATTTCCCCCCTGAGAGTATCCTGACTTCCATAAAAGTGTCTAAGTCTCAACGTAGAAGACTTCACCAAGGCCAATGCTCAGATACAACCTAATGACAACAATGCCTTCCTGGACCCCAACTTCAGACTTTGCCTACACAGAGCTTACCCGCCTTTGACATTGAGAGCCTCAAACTTCCTGCTGCAAATGAAGCTCAAATGAAGGCCTTGCACTTCAGCTGTCTGCCATCAGCTAGCTCATCTTCGGATCCAACCTGCAGCCCAAACCACCGTCGACCTCATTAACGAGAAATTTTCTACAGAAAAATGACTACGTCCGAAGGTAAACATTCCACCAAGATAAACCTGGTCTCTGTATTTGATCAGCGATCTATTGTGGTCAGCTTAACTTTTGTCTTTGACCCAGTCTAGTATGACCAGGTACCTGCGATTGGCACTTTGTGCTTTGTGATGCTAGATTAATCTAAAACCTCTAAAAATCATATCTCCGGTTTCCTACATCTGATTTTGTCATCTCGGTGTTTGTTTGTTTATTAAAATTGACTCCATGTATCTAAATTGGATTGGGATTTTTATTGTGTTGTGTTTTAATATTGATAATTGCTTTATACCTTTCTAGTAAGTAAATCCTGCTTGCTATGTACTACAGCTACCAAGAACTGAGCTCCAGTTTAATCATTCAGCCCTGGGCCTTGCCCTGGGCCCTGCACAGAATTGTGACAGTATTACCTGGTGAGGACTCACATAGTCTGTAACTAATAATCCAGTTCCTCACAAAGTGCAAGCCTATACTCATAATACAAGAAATATTAGAATATCAGCATGAAATGTCATAGACTCCTCACATACTATGCAAAATTGAGTACAAGAGCGAATTCTGCATTGGGGCTCTGCGCAGGCTGTGGTTGGCACTAAACAAAAATGCTCTAAGGTTTGCGTGGCAGTGCAAATTCAAGTATCAGGTTATTCCACTACATAGATAGTTGAGATTCACACATTTCTCAGAGCCCTTCAGAAAACTGATCTGTTAGTTAATATACTTATAGGGTTGGATTCTAGTTATTTTGTACACGTTTATAATATTGACTTAGTCCATAGGTGCTTAAATGGATTATAGTTTCAGAAGGTAAATTGTTAAATGCTGAACATCTCTGGGGATGGTGGCAGCCCTGAAGGAAAATCTTTCTTCGGCCTATTTAGAGCATACAATACCCCATAAGAGTAAAGGGTTTCACAATAAAGGGGACTAACCATTGTTTATATACAAAGACAAGCAGGTAAGTGTGCCTACAAGGGATTTATTCAAAAATATGTTTATAGCAATTGAGAAATTACATTCAGGTAAGCTCTATCAAAGTCGCTTACAGTTGGGTTACTCCAAAGCAAATCTATTAATTTATCAATGAATAGATCATATTGATATCAACACCATTGATGTGGCAAGTCTTAGTTGATGTGTAGATACCTGGTATATATGTATATGACTCATATTATACACTATCTGCACAAATTTAATAAGGCTACAGAGTGCAAGCTAATGAGTGCCATTCGGTTATCAGTGTGGCATATCAGTCTGCTTTCTTTCAAAGTGAGTATTTTGTCTATATTTTCCTGTCTCTTAGTTGGTTTAACGTCTTTGATGACCCACCATGCCATTTCTTTTTCTGAGTGGCCAAGTTTGAGATAGTGCTCCACTAAGAGAGCATTCTCTACTCTGCATCAGATACGAGATTGATGTTGCAGAATGCGTTTCTTTAAAATCTGTCTGGTTTTGCCAATGTATTGTAACCCACATGGACATTTAATGCAATACACGACATTGGGCGTGTTGCAATTAGAAAATTTTTTCAAATTGATATCAACACCATTGATGTAGCAAGTCTAAGTTGATTGTGTGGTGCTGTATTGCATTTATAATGTCCCACCAGTGGGACCATTTGTCTCATATTGTCAACTATTTTGGTACCAGTATATTCATAAGCATAAACCAAACAATCTTGGAGGTTCAAACCTCTTTTAAAAGACAGCATAGGTTTAGTCTCTAACTCAGGTAGATTTTTGAGGAGCATCCAGACCATCAACTGTGTCAGCAAACAACACAATGCAAGATATACTCACATTTAAGAAAAAGACTGAGATGACATGTTCTGTTTAGACTCAACTTGTTTATTGAATATATGTTAACTGTGTAATCTAGCAAGTGTCTGGCCACATAGCACTTGGTACATATTTGTATACATCATGTGCAATGACATTGTATTGCTGTGTTACATAATCCCCTCATGACCTACAATAATTTTCTGCGACTTTATTGAAAAGATCTGTAATTATTGGACGAAATGTATGAACTACAACATTGTACCATAATGTCTTCTCTTTGACTGTTGATATTGTTTCCATAATGATATATTACACTACCAAATACTCTGTTTAAAATATCACCAATCTATACTCCTTTTGTGGTGGTTAATGGTTTCTGCTTCGTTACCGCCCACATATTTGAGCTTCTATATAATATGGACGCATCCAGGTTAGGCAAGATTAAGCGCGATTTTCTAACTAAATCATTGTGCTCAACAATGTGTCCTCGATTTAACACATTGATAACGTTTCAATCTTCGGTTCCTTTACATGAGCACCATCTTTAAAGGGTGAACAGTACTGTTAACTATGCTCAATTTATCTACACTTTCCAGTGATACATAACAGCTTTTAGCTGAACTATAGTACTGTAGCCAGCTATCAATAATTGAATATCTTAAATGGCTTGGCAACATATATATGCTACTGTCTGTCATTTAAACGGTAATTCTCCTCCATTTAAACATGGCACCTAAAACAAATCGGACAGCAGTCCTCTTTCTATTTCCAAACAACGAAAGCCATACAGCACGTTTAAATAGCTGCTGTTTCGTATATGCTGCTCACACGTCGACTACTCAGCGAGCTTTTAAACTTGGAGCCTTTCTCGTTTTATACACAGGTATTTAGACGTTCGATCCTCTGTAACGAAGCTGTTTTGCTCATTGTATTCTAGTCTAGGAAATTCGAGTTGCATTATTTTCATTATGGACTTTTTATTTGACAGATTTTGTATTTTATTCCTGGCAAAAAGTACCCATATTCACTAGGGTCTTCAAGTCAAGCAGTGACAGCGTAAGATTTCTCTTTCCTTTCTAAATGCTTTTAAGTAGCACAAGAGAGTATAATTCTTCTTTGAAGAAAAACAATACTGCCCAAGCCTCCAAGGATCTATGGGGTTTCCCATTTTTTGAGACATTGTTCAAGCGCAGATAGTAGTCTGTTTTGGGTGACTTCTTTGAAGTGGTTACATTTATAATATTCCATTTATGTCTGAGGCAGTAACCCTTACATACACCGATGAATACATCTTAAAGATAGCGGGCTGCCCATCCCTTTTAGGAAACAGAGGCCCCGTTACACAGCTACCATTTGAATCAGATCTCAATCAACTTGAACAACTGAAAAATAAGTTTGTTCGAACAGAACTCCATGCCAAGGGCATAATTACGACAAAGTCTGCCTGCCACCGCAACGGAGCACGGGACCGACCGCCGATGCTGTGGCGGACCCGCCATGCAAATTAGGATGCGCCCGCCACACTGGCGAGCGCATTCTGGGACTTTTACATTGCGGGTGGATCTGCTGGCTGCAGACCTACTCGCAATGTAAAAGGACTGTGCACAGCATTGCAATGGAGAACATGGCAGGCACCACGTGGTGCCAGCCACGTTGTGCATTGCAATGAGGGGGGTGCCATAGGTACCCTCCATGTGCACCCCCCCACCCCCCCAACAAGCTGGGGGCCCGCAACGGGCCCCCAACAGCAAGAACTGCATGCCTTTCCATGGTGGCATCGCCACCATGGAAAGGTATTTTTCCGCCCAAATCATAATATGGATGGCGGTATCTTGCAAACACTGCTACCATATTGTGTCCCTTTTCCGCCCGGTTGTGAATTCGTCCAGCGGAAAAGCAGCGGACGGTCTTTCCGTGAGGGAGAGCCAGGGACATATGGCGGGGGGATTGCCATTGCCGGGCCGGCGTTGAGCACCGCCGGCCCGGCGGTGGCGATCCGTCCGCCATCATAATGAGGCCCCAAGTTCTAAACTGATTGTCTGAATGCAAATATAATCCCTACAGGACTTCAAATTAGAAACAATCCCATAATCTTCACTGAGGATGAAGATTTTTAAGTAGGTTTCAGTTTTTCAGCAAATAAATGCTCACGTATCTGGATGGTTTTGTGCATAGAAACAGCTCTGAAACATATTAAAACACATGAAGATCACCACAGACTCAACCATCCCCAACAGCAAACATTAGTACATCAGGCAATTAAGGAATTTGAGGAATTCAATGCACATATAAACAACTGATAAATTACAGAAAGACATCAGAAGATATAGCAAAGAGAAGACGTATCCCTACTTAAACAAGGACTTTTACACTCCCCAGGGATTCAACCAATAATGAGAAAGAGAACTACCTTCTCTGATACCAACTCGGATACGGGTAGTGACCAGTCCTTAGAAACTCCATTTCGTCCTCAATATGAACAAAAGCCATCAACATCATGTCAGGCTTTTTTAGGTCAGGAACGTAGCGGCTCCGGCACCCCCCCAGAGACAGAGAGGAGCGAAGCGAGGATGGTACGGCAATCGGTATACACCGGGGTTCAGGCAGAGCAGGAACAACTACTATGAGTGGCAGGCCCTGCCCAACCCATCCCAATTTTCAATCTGTCAAACCATACTCCATCAGAGTCAGAAGCCGCCGTACTTTCAGCTGGCTTATCATTTATACCGACATCCAAAAATGAGTTATTCCAAACAAAATTGGAACTGTACAAATGTTTCCATTCAGTAAGATTGAAGAACTTCTTTGCCACTAATATATCGACACAATCTCCTGATACTACAAGTTTAAGACACCCATCACATTTTTATCCAACAAATGCAATGGTTGCAAAGGAAATAATCACCTTTGAAAATGCAACCCAGACTGAAATAGATCATATATTTAAAAGCAAAATACATTATAAATCAAATTTTTCCAAAGAAAAACAAAAGGCACTTCAAAATTTACAATCTCTCCCCAATGTCACAAAACAACTAGCAGATAAAGGTGGGGGTATTGTGCTATGGGACAAAGAAGCATACAGACTTGAATTACTTAAACGGCTATCTGTAAATGAACATTACAGAAAACTCAGCAGCAATCCGACTAACAGGCTGACCACCTTAATTTTCACCTTAAGTCGAGAAGGGTTTGATGGAGGCTGGTTAAGTGAGAAGGAGGCATCTTTCCTCATTAACAAAGTCCCTACTGTACCAGCAATCCTGCCAAAGGTACAGAAGGACATTCAGAAACCACCCGGATGCACAATTGTTTCAGGGTGTAATTCAATTGTAAAACCTTTGGCACAATATGCTGACTTCTTTATTCGGCTTTGGCTGTAGATCAACCTTCTTACATTAGAGATACTATGGCCACTATCAATATTGTAGAAAATCACTATTTTGATCCGGCCCTTGATCTTCTGGTCTCAATGGACATTGAGAGCCTTTATACGAATATTGCCCAAAACAACATACTAACAATGTTGAACACTCTGCTGGAAAGCAGACCAAGGCCCCATAAAGTTCCAACATCCTTCATTTAGAATGCACTAGATTGTCACTATGCGAAAACTTTTTTCTTTTTGAAAATACGTTTTATCAACAGCTAAACGGTGTAGCTATGGGGGCTGTGTATGCCCCAGACATAGCTAATATCTATGTCTCAACCTTTGAAAACACATGCATTTTTGATACAGCTAATCCTTTTTCAGCAAATATCATATGTTTGCTGAGATATATAGACAACGTTTTTTTGATCTGGCGTGGAAGCAAAGACCAACTTGATGCCTTCCACACATGGCTCAATTGTAAGAATCCCCATCTTAAATTCACTATTGAGTCAGATGAAAGTAGTATGAATTTCTTGGACATAACAATCAAAGTAGACACCAACAACCATCTTTACACAACATTGTACACTAAGCCAACAGCCAGGAACACACTTCTGGAGTACAAAGCCATCATCCCCAAGTGTTGAAAGACGGGTTACCCTTCGGGCAGTTTCTACGTTTTCGCAGAAACTGTACCCAGAAGGAGGACTACTTTATTGAAGCCAAAAAACTGAAAGAAAATTGAAAGCACAAGACTATCCAGCGAAATTACTAAAGGAATCATTAAACGTGCCTGGTACAATAACCGAGAAGCGTTGTTAGAAGTCAGGGAACGGCCGCAACATCAGCCGCGGCCCGTGGAGGGAGTTCCGTGGGGCGGTAGGGCGGGGGAGGGGCAGGGTGGGGGGATCTAAAAAACGGAATATGGATAATTGCAGGTAAGTAAACAATTAAATGAATATCGTAGCGTGCGCTGCATCGCATTTTGCGATGCAGCGCGCGCTACGAAATTCACCTAATTGCTTTGTTCGCCATAAGTTGGCAGGGTATGCTCAGACGCGAGTCCCTTTCTCACTTTGCCACTGGATTCAAGCAAGCCTGGCTGAAGACGGCTGAAATGCCAGAAAACGGTCCTAGGAAGCTTGTTTCCGGTCCAGGGAAGACATGGCTTGGCAGTTCGGGCTGGACTGTTCCCATGAGGCACAGGGTCAGACTGATTTGCATATGGCCATGTCTGAACTGGGGTGGCAGAGTGGGCTAAAGAACGGTGATGGATTAAACCCAGATTAGTTGACTGGGGGTGAGTGCTTGCAATGTTCAACACTCTGTCCATCATTTCCTTTGGTTTTGCTTTGTTCGCCATAAGTTGGCAGGGTATGCTCAGACTTGAGTCCCTTGCTCACTTTTCAACTGGATTCAAGCAAGCCTGGCTGAAGACGGCTGAAATGCCAGAAACCGGTCCTAGGAAGCTTGTTTCCGGTCCAGGGAAGACATGGCTTGGCAGTTCGGGCTGGACTGTTCCCATGAGTCACAGGGTCAGACTGATTTCCATATGGCCATGTCTGAACTGGGGTGGCAGAGTGGGCTAAAGAACGGTGATGGATTAAACCCAGATAATTTGACTGGGGGTGAGTGCTTGCAATGTTCAACACTCCGTCCATCATTTCCTTTGGTTTTGCTTTGTGTGTAAACTCTTCAGATTGCCTACAAACATTTTGTGAAAAGGTGTTCACAATTGTAACTATGAAGACAATTTAACCTTATGTATCTTTTACTTCTTGCTACATTGTGTTGATGTTTGATTTTGTACCCTTTATAATAATAATTTTCAATCAATATAAAATCAGGTTTTTGAGTACATAGACCCGTGTTTTTCCTTTCCCTATCTCTGTATCTCTACATGAATGATCTATTCATTGATAGATTAACAGATTTGTTTTGGGAGAAAACCAACTGTAAGTGACTTTGATTGAGCTTACTTGAATGTAATTTCTCAATTGATATATATATTTTGTTTTAATAAATCCCTTTTAGGCACACTTACCTGCTTATTTTACTGCCCAAGCCTCCAAGGGTCTATTGGGTTTCCCATTTTCTGAGACATTATCTGCAAAGACAGCTGTCCAAACCTGTTAGGTTCATGTAGTTCGATGAATTTAAACCAAGATTTAATGCAGTACATTGATTCTATTAATATATGCAATATTAAAATATGTTAACCCTCCTAAAGTATTTCCACTTAAATAGTCATACAGTCTTACTGAGGATAAAATTCCTATGGTGTATATATAAAGAATTGAAAATAGACATCTCCCCAATTAAGCATTTAGGTTAGACTTCATAAAAGCAGCGCACAAGGACATAGAATCTACTCATGCTGCTTCAATTCTACAATATTAATGCCACAACAATGATATTAGTGGCTGTATATGCCTAAAGCTGCACAGAAATAGGTAGTGCAATGTACTATTTATCAACAATAGAAATCTCTTAATGCTGCAAGGATAACACCTACTCTTTTAGAATATCTGATAGGGAGGACAGGCAATAGCCAAGTGAAGCATCCTGCTGAAAACAATGTTAGATTTTATTACGAAAACAGAGCAGCAGTGAGCCAATGTTCTGCACAAATAAGCCTTGATTATTAGGGTGCTGGACACAAGAGTACCATAACACTGCAACCAATATCACATTCAGCGAGCACTCAACTTGTAGAGGACAGCACAGAATGGATGTACACCGTACAAACTTCTCAAAATATATCTTGCTTGTAGAAGGTTTGTGCTCTAGATCAGAACTCTTCAATCTGGGGGCGGTCATGACGTGATCCTATGGAGGCCAGGTACTGGCCTAGAGGAGCATTAGCTAAAAACGATGTGTATTTTAGGAAGAACAGAAGAGCGTCAGTGAGCCAATCAGTAATGGGCCATCATTTCATCTTTTGTGACCCATGTCCTGGCTGCAGTAGGTGTCAAAGGAACAGGCAGGTCCAAATAACCCTCCACCCCTTCATTTTTGATAAAGGAGCATTTTTGTGGATACTTTTATACTTTAGGAGACCAGGCTCTCCTTAGCATGCTGGCAATCACATACCTGGTTGCATTTTTAATAGGGATACATTAGCATCCCTGCTATGTATGTACTTTTGAACACGTTTAGACTTGCCAATATTACTATATTTTTGTAAAAAATTATATTTGCCATTCTGGAAGCTCCAACAAAAGATTGCGACTCCTCAGATAATCAAAAAAGGCTTGAAGTGTCTAAAAATGATGGAAGCAGCCAATACCTTTCATACAGACAATGGGTTGGCGTCAGAATTAAGACCTTTTCAGATGCTATCTCTGCTCTTGGAGTACACCTGTCATTCTCATACTTTATCAATCTGGAGTGAAGCTGAATCATCAAGCAAGCCAATTGTATGTGTAAATAAGCTTTGACTGGTAGAGTGCTAGACAAAAGATAAATCATAACACTGCAAACTATAGAAGGCTTAGCAAGCACTTGCAGAGGCCAGCACAAAAGGGCTGTATAACTGTACAAACCGATCTTTGATATATCAATGTACGACCTTATTTACTGAGAACTTGAAAGACGAAGATGCCAAATGATTCATTTTCAGTTTAATTTATTTTGTTTGATAGTATGCTGATGAGGCAACACAAACATACCCCAAAAACCTAAGACACAATTCATCATAATGTGTGCACATTAATTAAACGCCAGTGTCAATGCTCTTCTTATAAAATCTAAATTCACTGAAATATCATATGTTTTAGTAATACTCGTGTTCTAGCTATTCTAAATGATTCTAATCAATGTTCAAGTCAGAATCAACTAGGTGGAAGAAGGTCCAAGGTGCTATTATTGCTATCTCAGTCAGTTCTTGAAAAATTATAAAGTATCTAAGACAATAATAAAAAGTGAAGTGCATCCTACAATCTTCTGGCTATTTTTTAAAAAAATCTCTTACTTATTCCCACCCACAAATGTGTTGATCTTTCCCACAAAGCTTGTTGTGGTAAGGCACTTCAAATGTGAGGAATGTATCCCAAAAATAAATATCAACCAGCTGTTCTTAAAATGCTCATTATTACCTCCCTTCTAGCATACTGACTAATAAAATTATAGAAGACAGGTATTAGAAAACTGCACGTCTCGCCAACCAGAAAAATGTACATAAAATTCCTATGCACACAACACCTAAACATATATATTAAAAACATTTCACATTTATCTTATTCAATGGGTTCAAAACAATTATCAAGAAGGAAGTGTTATTTGCCTATTTTCCAAGAATCCAGAGAGGTAATCATTTCCTAAACAGACACTCTGCCCAATGCACAGAATATACAGACATTGTTCATTTCATGATGTATGAAATAAAGTCATTGAATTGACAAATGTTAATTTTACAGAATACTGGCCAAAACATTCTCTTTCTTTCACCAAATAAAGTAACACAGAATACAATGAGGTGAACCAGTGTCATATCACAGTCAAAGCAGAAGGAACAACTGTTA
Organism: Triturus cristatus; assembly: GCF_964204655.1. NCBI lineage: Eukaryota > Metazoa > Chordata > Amphibia > Caudata > Salamandridae > Triturus > Triturus cristatus. The sequence continues at coordinate 593,962,650 of NC_140582.1, forward strand.
CCATTAGCACCCACTATTCCGTTATCCTTATCATGCGTTATCCATTTAAAACGAGCAGTCACTTGACCAAGTCTCAGCTTTATCATCCATCTTCGTATGTGCCTTGCTTTTCTGCCTTTTAAATACGATGGCCGGAGCCCTCTATAATCCATGGCTATTAGATCTGCCAGTTATACTCTCTCCTGACAGTCCTTTAAATCTCTTTCAATAGATTTGTTTTCTGAGCAACTGTTTTAACATATTGTTCTTGCAAACTACAGAACTCTCTGCTATATTAACAAGCCGTACCAGGTCAAAACCTTTAGTTCCGTTAAGCAGATAAGCTGGCCGAGAAGCATATGCATCAAGCAGCAGATGACTTTTAATGAAGAACCTGAATTTCCCCTTCTCAGCTTTTAACAAACTAAAACAATAATTCATGGCCCTTTGCTGGCCCTTGAATTTAATATTAGTCCGCCCTAGATCAAGCCTCAGATCACTGTTATTTGTTACTTTTGCCAACCATCTTCATTAGATCTTCGTTTTGATATTCTGAAGTGTGGATAGACCTTTCTCAAAGACTATTTCACAGCAATAGAGTAACATGTTCTTTATTTTTAAGTTGTATGTGATCCTTAAATCATGCACTGCTTTATGCTCCATCTTTGAATCGAGCCTCCGCATCGAACCCTCAGCAGCTTGGGTTTTTATTGCCTGTTTGGCAAGTGGAGGTTTAAAACAGTGATTATTTGGAAATAAGAGGCCTAGGTAGCTATACTCCTTAATGTTTTCCACTTGAACACCCCTTAGCCACCATTTTATCCTACTATTCTGACTGTGCGGTGTGGAGAACACCATTACTTTAGTCTTGAATACGATTATTATCAGATCATTTGTATTGCAGTTTAAGGCAAAGGTGCTTAATTGCCTCTGCAGACCCACAGTTGTTAGATCCTTACAGACTGTGTAATTTGCATAACAAATTGAGGATATAGATTCACCAGCTAATTTAGATAGACATGAGGCAGGGAGGAGAAAAACAGGGGTGTTCACTAAATAGATAGCAAACAACAGTTGTCTTAGCCCATTTGGGGTGTTTATTTTATTTTACAGAGCACCATTACTCCCTGATTTATCTTTTGTCCCTGTGTCATCAAAGAGCAGCATTATTAATTTCATCAGGCCAGGTGAGACATTCAAATTTGCAACTTTAGCCCACCGAAGGGAGCGATTGATAATAATGAATGTTAAAGATAAGTCTATTCATACCCCGTAAAGGGGGATTACTTTTTTCCAAAGCATACTCATCCACAATTTGTTTGAGTGCAAAATATCCACTTCTTCTAAACTAGGGGTGGGTGGGATTGGAGACGTTTTGCAATTCCGCATTACTTCTGTAACACAGAATTGTTAATTAATTCTGCCGTTCCGCGTACGAAAATAAATCATCACTCTACTGGTACATAAACAGGGTTGAGAGGGAGCAGTCCCTCAATTTTAAAAAAACACTGGAGATTAAAGTTTAATCTGCAGTGACTTTTAAATATAGAAGGACTGCTCCCTCTTCCATGCCTGTTTAAGTACTACTTCAGTGCACAGCCCCTTTGGTGTTCTTACACAAGTATGTAAGGGCACCAAGGGGTATGCACTGGAGTGGATACCCTTTGGTGCCCTTACATACCCATGTTAGGGCACAGAGCGGTAGGCAATGCCCTGGAGTGCATTGCATACACCTTGGCGCCCTTACATAAGAATGTAACGGTACTAAGGTTATGCACTGCACTGGAGTGCACTTCATACACTTTGGTACCCTTAAAGAAGTATGCAGGGGGTCAAGTGGCCCACCCATATTCTAAATGAAGTTGTGTCTTAGGAACAACTGCCTCTTTGCTCATCTATTCTTCTAATGCATTCAAAAGAAGTTTAGCGTATATTTTACTGGATTTGTCTAGAAGAGTTATCATTCTGTAGTTCTGATTTAGCAATTCTGAGCCCTTTTTATAAATAGGGAGCCTGATACTCTCTTTCCATGTTTTTGCAATTATATAAGATCTTATAACGGAGGTGAATAAAGGGGTGAGAACTTGGGCCCACAGTTTAGAATTCAGTGTTAACATATTGGCAGTGGCCTTGGACCCGCAAACTTTTTGAACACTTTAAAATGTTTCTCAATTTCTGATATCGAAGGAATAAATTGCTTCACTGTGAAAGATAAACCATCAGATGGATAGGGCATTATTACGAGTTTGGCAGTCCATGAAGCGCTGCACCCATGGTGATTGTTAAGCCACCGAGACCTCAGCGGTCCGACTGCCATATTACAATATGGCCAGATTTCAGTTTGAATGACCGCTGGCAAACTACTGACACCGCTGGTCAACTTCAATCGTGGTGGCCACAGAATGGGCCAATTAGGCTGTGGGAGGCCCTGACCACCTGTGAAACCACAGGCCCAATTATGAGTTGCTTTACAGCTGGCAGGAGCATGGTGGCCAAACCAACACATCTGAGACGGCGTAAAGGGAGGTATATAAGGCTGAAACTCACCTCTACACATCTTCTGCCATCATAAAGCCCACCGAACATGCCCTGCCCCTTTTGTACCTGTTCGATCATGTCCAAAACCTACTCTGTCCTAGATGAACTCGGCAGTATGTCATACAACACCCAGTTTCCATAGACTCCTCAGCAAAAAGCTGCCCCACCATGAACCAGGCAAGGGAGTTTGGGTCCATAAGTAATTTACCTGTTTACAGGGACCCTGTCTGGAATTGTTTCATAAGAATAATCAAAAATACATCTGTAGAATGCCCTTCTAGGCCAAAACACGGGCACTGCACAGGCACACTGTGCACAAATGGATATGTGTTTGCAGACTAAATTCAGTGATAGAGATCTGTGCATTATTTTGTGTTCCTCAACAGCACCTCCTCATCAGTATCACACCTATTAATGTCTGTCACACATATCGTTTGCAAATTTCTCAGTTGTCTGACAAGTTACAACTGATCTTCACACATCATGCAGCTTACCATTTGTCAAGTGTTAGTAGAGATCGAAGTGACTACAAGTACCATGAGGCCCTGTCATTGCAACTCTAACCACAATGTTAGACTCCTTTTGCCTCTTCTCACGTGTCTGCCATGTCACTACTGATCTTCACACACCATCCAGCTTACCATTTCTCAACTGTTGGTAAAGTGAGATTGAAGTTACTACAACTACCATGAGGCCCTGTCACTGGAACTCTAACCAAGATGCTAGACTCCTTTTGCCCCTTCTCAATTGTCTGCCATTTCACTACTGATCCTTGCACATCATGCAGCTTAACATTTCTGAAGTCTTGGTAAAGTGAGATTGAAGTGAATACAACTAGCATGAAGTCCTGTAACTACCACTATAACCAAGATGCTTTATTGAATGTGACACACTCGCATTGCACACATCCCAGGTCCTGTTTTGATGTCAAATAAACATCTGTATGGATGTGTCATTAAAGTGAAACACAGCTTCCCTGCTACACAACTCTGTATTGGACTCTCACACATCACCCACATGAAAATATATTGTCAGTCGAAGGTCTGCCATAGAATCAGTGTGAGAAGCATTCTAAGAGCATAATGTAAACACTCTCTGCAGGATAGCTATGCATCTATCAGGTGGAACACTGAAAGGCTGGAGCCCTGGGGCGCATCCCATTTTGCACATGCCTGACAAACTCAATGTGTACTGGAACTGGAAATTAAAGTATACCAGGGACATTCGATAGCATAACCAAGTGCCATACATGTGTAGGGAATGTGTAAGTGTAACTCATGAAAGCAAACACATCACTAACAGAATGTGGAAAACATCTAGATAAAGTAGCTGTAAGCTACACACAGGAAAACTCCACAAATATATGACAAGTCAACACCCTCTATGTGTGGATAAACACATTTCTAACTTCAACACAACTAACACCTATCCTAAATACATCATAGGAAGAAGTGCAACCTCAATGATGTTTACAGTGGCCAGGCCAAGCTGAAATACCTATCATATAAAATGTCACCCAATGCAATGTCTGCACCATTTGGATTTAATCCCAAATGGACACCCATCCAACATTTAACCTCATTATGCTAAACTCCAGCACTGACCCCAAGGTCACATCATACAAACCACTTCAACTGGATCAGCAAACAGGGATGACAAGAAACACAACTGTAGTCACACATCACAAAACTATACAATGACATCAAATAGTTAGAAAAGTAATGGCAGGACCAATGTCTTCAAAACTATTAAAAGATGTGAATGACAGTATGTCCCAACAGGATTCAAACAAAGGTGAATGGCCACTCCATTCAGTGTACATGTGTTCAATGCTGTGTCACTAAACTTGCCCTTACTGACACTGCCAGGGAACCTCCTCACAAAGGGGCATCCATTTGGCACAGCAGGTACCTCAAAGATGGTACTTGGGACAGGTGGTTTGAGGTTAAGGGAGGGGTGCTTTTGTTTTGGTAGGGGTTTTTATGTTTGTTTTTTTAAATGTTGAACTGGGTTCCTGGGGTTGGGGATGCTGTTTCTTTGGAATGGAGTGTGAAGGAGAAGGGATGGGTTTGTCCTTTTTAGGGGTTTTTATGTTTTTTATTTATTTTGGCTTGGGTTCAGGGGGGTGGAGATGTTGTTTTTCAGGGGTGGAGTGGGAAGTGGAAGGAATGAGATCGGGTGTGTGAGAGGTTTTTGGGAGGGGGGGGGCAGGTTTCACAGTAGCAAGGGAAAGGGCAAACCAAACATCTTCACGTAGAAAACGGGGAAGGCTGTTCGGGATGGAGTTTGGGTTGGGAGGGACAGGGATGGAAAGTGCAAGCTGGGTCTACTGTCTACACTGTGTATTTTGTTGGTGTCTGTTGTATGGGTGACTGTGAGCATCTGCGCTTTCTTCCTGTGTGTGCTGTGGACATGCTCAGTGTTGTGGAGAGCTCTGTGTGCATTGCTTTGTCATCTGCGGGAATGAGTGTGACTGTGGCGGGCTCAATGTCTGTTTCTGTGTCATCTGCAGATATGAGTGTGGCTGTGGTGGGCTCTATGTATGTTGCTGTGTCGTCTGCAGGCATGAGTGTGGTTGTGGAGGGTTCATGTCTGTTGTTGTGGAGCCTGGTGGTAAGTTGGGGGTGGTGGGTGGCGTGTGCTGAGGGGGCGAATGTCTGCTGCGTGCGTATATCTTTGAGTTTTTTTGGATGTTTTGTGTTTGTGTGTGGTGCTTGTGTCTGATGAAGTGTGTGCATGCTTAGGGGTGCATGTGCTTGCGATAGGAATGGGAATAGGTAATTTGAATGTGGAAGGGACTGTCAGTGGGGTGGGAGGTTGGAATAGGTGGAGGGCTGCCATGAGAGAGGAAGCCAGAGTCTGAAAAGATCTCTGTAAGTCAGACACTGTAGTGTGAATGCCTTCCAGGTAGGCAACCATGGGTCAGCTGGTTGCTTTGCCCCTGGATGGCATTCAGGACTTCATTCTGACTGACAGAGATTCTCCTCAGGAGGTCAATCGCCTCCTCACTTAAGCAGCAGGACTAAAAGTGGCAGGGGCTGAGGTTCCTAGAGCAAAGGAGATCACTCCCCTCCTAGCAGAGCGAGAATGGCCAACTTATAGGAGGACAACAGGGAGTGTGGCGATAGAACTGGGGGTGACGCACAAAGATGATGGTAGTAATGATTCTGTTGGGACCACCACCGCTTGGGAGTGTATCTGAAATGATATGTAACATAGGTTTATGGCAACAGCGTTGCCTCACCTGATGATCCCAAATCAACAGAAAACATTGAAGAAGTCCACATATCATACGAGCTGCATGGCATAGGCTTCAAAATTAGAATGAGCACTTTTATGCCTACTACATAACATGCAAACAGTTGGATCAACTCATGTCATAACCCCAGATAGGCCCAAATTAATTGATGGAACAGTCTACACTACATCCTTATGTCCGTACTAGGATAGTTAATCACCTTGCATCCTTTGTCAATTGTAGTATTCCATTATAAAAAGATGTAACAAAATTGGATGGATCAAAGTGTGAGATTTACACAATGCTCACACAAGGCCTAGAGTGAAACAAATCTAACTATTACTCATTATTATGAAATCTGTTTATTGTCATTTTTAAGTTTAAACAAGGTACATGGTACAATTCAGGATCCTGATGACTAACAATTGAATTAGGCCCACTGGTACCTCTCTAGTCATGAGTACATTAATGAACGGGATCGGGTTCTACGCCCACGTTCTAAGAAAGAATAACATTGCGGGCCTCTCAGCCGAAACCATTATCATAACCTCCCCTTAGCTTTCTCGTCGTTGGGGGACTTCACCTGAGTGAGCCACTCGTATGTCGCCCGCTCATCCCCGCTATGCTCCTATAAACAGTTCACTAAACATAAGAAAGGGGCAGAACAACAGCAGCAGATTCCCGCCTTCACTTTGACATTCCCATATTCTGACCCCTGTGCCCCCTTGTACAGGCCGTTCTATCGACATCATCACCATTCCCCAGTACCTCACCTAGGCATCTAAACCCTTAGCAACACTCTTCATGTCCAGCCCCTACTCTGACTGTCGCCCCCCCTCAGTAGGGGTACCCCCATCACGCACCCCGCAGGGCCTCATGGTGTCCCCGTCTAGGTGCGTCAGGACCTGTAAGAGTGTGTCCCACTGACTCGCTAATGGTGTTCATCTTAGGCCTAGTGTTTCCTCCCGCAAAAGGGCCGTGCTCTCCGCCCCTGCCCACACCAGCAGCGAACTCCGCCACGCTCGTACATGGAGGGGTCCGCTGCCTTCCAGCGCTTGGTAAGCAATCGCTTCGCCACCACCAGACCCAGATCGAAAAACCTAGACGCGACCTTCGTGGAGGGAGTTCTGTGAAAAAGGTGCAACAAGCAGACCGGCCACTCAAACGGGGCCCGACTACCTGTGCAGGTACAGTGCTCCATGAACCGCCCGCCAGTACACATCCAGTGCTGGGCAGCTACACAACATGTGAACCAGCCCAGCATCCAGCACCCCGCAGCGAGGACAGCTCGCGTCTGAGCGATGGAAATACCGATTTATAGAGTCGGGTGTGAGATATGCCCTATGTAGAATAAAGTATTGTATTTGGCGGAATTGCATGCTCCTGGGGATCCTCGTTGGACCCTGTAACGCTCTGCTCCATTCCTTGTCGGCCATGGGGCGGGCCAAGTTCGCTTCCCATTTACAGCGTAGCGGGGTCAAATTGATCGCCGCATGTGTGCGCAGGGAAGCTGTGAACCATCGTATCATATGCCTCCCTCGCCCCATGACATGGATGTATTGCATCGTGAGGTGCTGCTCTGGCTCCTCTCTGAGATCTCGCCAGCGTCGCTATCAATGAGCGGTGACAATGAAATTGGCCAGGTGGTAACCCTGTCTCCTCCGCTAACGAGGCGAATGAGAGAAGAGCACCATCCCGGTAGAGGTCCCCCAATGTGTAGATATCCGCCGTATGCCAGTCTGCGAGTTCAGTTGAACTCAGCACCCTCCACCCACTAGGAGAGCCCTCTATCGGTATGGCAGGGGCGTATGGGACACAATTGCGAGTTAGATAAAGAGCACGAGCCAAAGAAATAGGGGGCGCCGTGGTCGCCGTATTGTCTCGCTCTCTGTCTGCCAGCCACCTGGCCACCCCCTGCAGCTGTGCCGCTAGATAATAATGTGCAACGCACGGCATCGCAAGTCCCCCCTGACCCGTGGGGAGGTATAGCTTGGATAGTGCGACTCTGTGGCGTGCATTACCCCACACAAAATCTCAGAGCGATCGCTCCAAGGTTGCAAAAAAGGATGCTGGTATGTAAATGGGCAGATTAGCAAAATAGTATAGGAGCCTGGGTAGAATCACCATTTTAATTAAAGCGATTCGCCCTGTGACCGTGAGAGGGAGGGTACCCCAAAACCGTATCTGAGCTCTGATCGCCGTTACCGCCTTACCCAGATTGCCCTTCACCAGATCAGCTGGTTGCCAGTATATTTGGATGCCCAAATAACGGAAGGTGTCCGGTTGCCACTTGACCGGCACGCCCCCTAGATGGTATTGCGGATCTTGAGTCTCGGCTCGGAACGCATACAGGCACGACTTAGCGGCATTCACCCGTAGACCAGAAAGCGCGACGAAGTCGGACAGGACTCGCTCTAGCTCTCCCGGAATGTGTGCCACATCCCTGATGAAAACCAGGAGGTCATCCGCATATAAGGAAACCTGATGGGTCGCATCAGCCAGGGGGATGCCGTCTGCCAGTACGCTACATAGCATAGCAGCCAAAGGCTCTATTGCGAGCGCGAAAAGGAGGGGGGAGAGAGAGGACACCCTTGTCTGGTGCCGCGACCGATCAAGATGGCGTCAGAAATGTATGGACCGGTTCTTACCCGCACCACAGGGTTCTTGTAGAGGAGCGCCGCCATCTGGAGGAACCCGAGGCCCAGCCCATAGTGTGACAGCACCGCCACCAGGTACCCCATTCAAGACAGTCGAAGGCCTTTTCAAGGTCCAAGACCAGACAGCCCACCCTAGGCCAATGCTGCGCTCCATCCGTAGCCACCCGAAAGAACCGTCGCAGGTTAAGAGAGGTGCTGCGCTTTGGCACAAACCCGTTTGACCGGTACCGTTGCGGCCAGCCGCTCCGCCAAGACCTTGGCCAGAATTTTGTAGTCCGCGTTAAGAAGGGCAAGGGGGCGGTAGGACCCCAGGTTGGTAGGATCGCGCCCAGGCTTGAGTAGGGAGATCAGGTAGGCCTCCCTCATGGAGGCAGTCAGGGTGGCCTCCTCGAGGGCCGCAGGATATAGCGCATGCAGCCTGGGCACTAGGGACTCCCGATAGGCCTTATAGTACTCCGCCGGGAGTCCATCCGGTCCAGGCGCCTTTCCAGAGGCCAGCGAAGCCACTGCCTCACCTATCTCCTCCACTGTGAGAGGGGCCTCCAGTGACTCCTGATGGTCACCTGGAACTGTGGGCAAACGGGCAGGCTCCAGAAACTGATCTAGATCCTGCGCCTGTCGGCGCCCCGTCGAAGTGTAGAGGGCAGCATAATGTGTTGTCAGTATTTGGTGGATCTCCCGCTGCGTATGCACCAGTGCCCCGTCCAGCCCACGAAGAGATTCTATCGGGCATGTACCGTCTCCTGCCTAAGTAACCAGGCCAATAACTGCCCCGCCCTATCAGATGTGGCGTGAACCCGAGCCGAATGAGCCGCGTAGTTGTGGCACCGTAGTCGTTCAAGTAGCTCAGCATGACGCGTCTGGAGCCGCGCCAGCCGAGTCGAGTCCCGGCCTCCTCCTTCGCCGTGACGTTCACACGACTGAAGGCGTGACTCTACGGTAGCGAGCGACAACGCAAGTTGCTTACGAATATTCCACGCCGCCCTCAGACAGTGGCCCCGTATGGTGGATTTGTGCGCGTCCCAATCCGTCAGCTCACTTCCTGACGTTCCGGTCAAAGAACTGCTCAACTGCCGTGCCTAGAGAGGCACGGAATTCAGCGTCCTCCAGAGCTGCCGGTTGCAGTCGCCACGTTGGAACGGGGGGCCTTCCAGGGTCCCAACACAGACTCAGCCTAAGAGGGTTATGATCCGAGTGGGTCCGGCCCAAGTATTCTGCCTGAACTATCAGGGGAATCAAGGAGTGATAGCCCACCACCCTGTCGAGTCTGACGTGAAGGTCGTGTACCGCCGAGTAATACGAATAAATGCGGTTGCTGGGAGGTAAGTTGCGCCACATATCCCGTAAGGCCCAGCGCGATAACCAATCAGTGAGGCTCCTTGCATTCGAAAGTGCCTGTGTGCTACAGACGGGCGGGTAGGACCTGTCTAGGTGTGTGTCAAGAACTGCGTTAAAGTCCCCACCCAGTAGTCAGGGAAGGCCCGCATACGGTGTTAGTACCACAGATAGTTAGTCCAAGAACGACGACTGGTCGACGTTCGGGGCATGAAGGGAGCCCAATAGCATATGCTGTCCATTAAGCTTCCCACTGACCAATGTGTACCTCCCAGCGGGGTCAACCACAGTGTCTATGTATGCAAACGGTATACCCGCCCTTACCCAGATCAATGTTCCACGGGCGTGTGCAGAGTATGTGGTCCCAAAGAGCTGACCCCTCCAACGTGCACGCAGTTTATCTAATTCTGGCTGCGTCATATGTTCTCCTGAAGAAGGGCAATGGCTACCTTGTGTCGCTGCAGGTAGGCGAAGACAGAATAACGACGCGCCGGCGTGTGCATACCCCTTAGATTCCATGTAACTACCGCAGTGTTAGCCATCGAGGACAAGTAAGGACTGTGTGGGACTCAGGGCCAGGATCGGGTCGGCTGGGGGGGAAGGACTACAGTTGCGGATGTCATGTCGGCCTGCTGCAACATCATAGCAAATAAGAGAACTGCGGTGTGCCGCTGAGCGCACCTAACAAAAATCAAAAACTGTGTAACTGCAAGGGCAAACCCCAGAATGGGCATTCGTCCAAACTTACAACTCAAGCGCCTATGGGATACTAAGCCAGGTGTTAGCTAGCGGGTGCTAAGGGTGATTGTACTGGTCACGGGTTACTAGGGTCCTGTGCTACCCCCGCCCTTGCTGTATGTGCCTTCTGAGCTGCTAGCAGTGCCAAGTACTTACTAACGGTACTATTGTGCCCGCTGCCTATGGCCATAACATGCGTGCTCCTCTCCTCCCATTCCCCGGGAATTCTCATGCAACTGACAAAGCCAATAGTCCGACTTGTTGTAGGTATGATGTTACTTGTTGTATCATATATCTGGATGCAATGACAGAAACAGCGAAATACAAGTCGGGCGGTACACTATGCTAAGTATTTTTAGCTTATGTGTTAAGCCAGGGCCTTAATTACACTGCCATGCCCCTTTGCGAGACCCCCCAGTTTTTTCATCCCACTTAAAGCCCTGTGTATGATTTATTTATGTTTTTATATAGCGCCTGAATCACCCCCAAAGGGGTATCTCTGCGCTTCGTACTGTGCTGCTGGGCAGGCTGACGAGCATTATCACATTCTATCCTGTACAGTCATTTTTTTATCTATCTGCAACCGCATGTCAATATACTATGCCGATATAATGTGTTAACATGCAACATGAAATACTAAATCCCAATAAACAAATTTTTAACAAAAAAAGTATATATTCCTTGTAAAATATATTTTGAATATTTGAAATTTAAAGCATGCAGAATACACAAATGGTACCAATGAATAATTAAATATTAATCACATATACTTTTCGTTTTTAGACAACTTCATTACTTTCAGTGCACCCTCAGCCATGATGTTACTTGTTGTATCATATAGCTGGATGCAATGACAGAAACAGGAAAATACAAGTAGGGTGGCACACTATGCCAAGCACAGAAAAGTGTTAATCACCTCACAGCTGCGCTCTATTAAGAGAAATTCAGCAAGTCTACCAACACGACGTGTGCTTTTCATGCCGTGTTTGTAGAGTTGCTGCATTTCTTTTCCTAACAGAGCTGGGCTGCGGGGTGATTGTGGGCCTTTGTTAAAGATTTCAGGTTAATCACAGCGCCCGTCTGGAGCTGCAATTAACCTGAAAACTTTAACAAAGTCACACAATCACCCCGCAGCCCAGCTCTGTTAAGAAGAGAAATTTAGCAAGTGTACAAACACGAAGTGTGCTTTTCACACCGTGTTTGTAGACTTGCTGAAATTCTTTTCATAATAGAGCGCAGCTGCAGGGTGCTTTTGTTAAAGTATTCATGTTAATTGCAGGGCGCTGCAATTAACATAAATACTTAAACAAAAGCACACAGTATGCACCGCAGCCGGGCTCTACATGGAAGAAACACCCGGTTTTCGTGCCGCTCGCTGTTTAAAAGCAGCAGCGCGAATGTTCTTCTTTGATGTGCTGTGTGTGTGTGTGCGCGCTCCACACACAGCACTGCGCGCTTCTTGTAACGAAGGTGCGCGCATGCCCAGGCGCGCACGTTATTGGGAAGGACTGAGTGAGGCTACCCTTTGTGGTTCCATTCCCCTTGTAATTTATTTGCTGGACAGAGAGCAGGGTACAGAAAATCGCTTGTCAACTGGTGGCAAAGCAAATTCTGTTAAGGGACTAATTTGTGTTACTCTAGCTTCATCTGCGGGATTTCCGAGATGGCGTCCGCTTTAGCAAAAGAGAATTAGCATTCTAGTCTTCAGGGAATTTCAAAGAGTGTTCACGGCTTCGTGCAACTGCATGAGGTGCGCGGCGCACTTGAACCGTCATTCCAGAGGGAGAAGCAGCGTTTTCCCTGAGAAGCGTCAAAAAAGCTGTTTTTGGGAGAATTTCTAGCAAGGATATTTATCGCTTGCTTTCTAGTCAGTATTCTGTATTGGCAGCATTCCGGAAGGTCTGTAAACCGCGATTCATTTCTAAGCGGCATCGTTTCAGAAAAAGGAATTTGTAGAACTAGTTCCTGAGAGAGAGAGTTTTCAATCCTTTCAACACTCTTTCTCCTCTCGTGTTTTTCCTATTGGCAGGCTAAACAATTTAGAATTCAGTCAGTTATTAATCCTGTGAGCTGCCTCCTGTTAAGATTATCGCGTAGTTTCCTATTGAGCTCTTGGTGGCATTTATTTGAGCTCCTGCATGGTGAAGAGAGAGACCTATTGTAAAGAGAGGCTCTATGAAACTTTCAACGCTTACCAACTTCCACTACTTACCTGTATATTAAAGACTACTAACAGCGCGCAGCATGAACTCTGCATTTCACAGCTGCATACTAATGACATTATCTATCTACACTGTTGAGCTCGACTAATCAGCAAGTAGCTATAAATATATATATATTTGTACTTACCACCAATCCTCATCTGGCCATCGAACACAGCATCTGAAAGAAAGAAAGAGACAATTCATATATAGAATACTGCAAGGAGATATAGTGTATATAAGTAAAAGGCAGTATTTACAGGACAGAAGAACTAAGTCATATCCTAATAGAGAGGCAAATTCCACTGAGTTCTCAGGTATCTAGTGTTTATGTATCCCTAGAAACTTAGAGAGTTAATGCAGTGGGGGAGGGGGTTAGGAACCGAGTAATATGTTGTTTGTAATTTTAGGTGCAGGTAGTTCAGTCCTGTGACCCTGTGACGATCCACTAGAAGAAGCACCACAGTGGCAGTCTCTCTTCTCTTCCCAGTCCCCTTTCCCCCTCAGTACTGTGGTCAGCAATAACATCTAGTCCGCCGTGGTGTTGGGGTTTTGAGAAACTTCTTCAGAGTTGAGAACTTGAGTGGATGCGTCAGTTTGTTACTGCTGCGCAGGGGAGTTGATGCGTCGCTTCCTTACTATGTGGGGAGTTGATGCTCAGTTTCTTACTGCATCCCTTTACGATGCGACAAGATGGCGCCTCGATGCGATGGGACGATCCGGTGCGATGTGACATGATGGCGTCTTTGATGTGATGCGACAACATGGATGCGATGCGTACACGCCCGATGGCTGAACGCAAACTCGGTGGATTCATGAGCCGCGATAGGCCCTGCGACATGCTTCTTCGGCGATGTGTTGGCAAACAGCTGCGGCGGCGGCACGCTTCTTTTGCGTGCGACGGCAACAGCTGCTGTGACGACATGCTTCTTCCTGGTTGCGCCACGCTTCCAGCTCCCAACAACACGCAGTCTCTAGAGGTCCCAAAAGGAGCAGCAGGTACCTCTCTGCAGGTAGAATTCCCAGCAAGGAAATTCGGAGGAGCTGGGGGTGAAGTCTCTGTGTCCCTGAGACTTCAGAACAGGAGGCAAGCTCAGCTTCAAGCCCTTGAAGATCTTCCTCAAGATGGCAAAGTACACACAAAGTTCCTTTTCTCCTTTGCTTGGCAATGAGTAACCACTGCAGGCCAACCCCAAACAGCAAACAGCACAGGGGCAGTCTCCTCCTTCAGCTTTCTTGGTTTTTATCCTTGGCAAAGGTTCTTCTTGATTCTCAGAAGTGATCTAAAGTTCTGGGGTCTGGGACCCTCTTTTTATTCACACAAAGTATTTGTTCTCTGAAGGCAAAGAGTGTCTGTACCTAGTCAAAACCAGTTCTGTCCTCCCTGGTGCAGCTTCCTGGCAGGAGGTGGAGATAGCATTGTTGAAAGTAGACCTGGCTTGGTAGCTGAAAGGAAATCTCCTTCCCCTACTCTCTATTCAATGTATGCTCAGGCAAGTGAAAAGAAATCTCCTCCCCCCTACTCGCTATTCAACCCAGGTCCATTCAGCCCAGCCCTGACTCGTCAGACTGCGGGAGCCAAAGCCCTCTCCAGCCCCCTGTCACTCACAAACCAGATATGTAATACACAATCCTAGCAGAGGCATACTGGATGGTTAGGCAAGAAAATACCTACTTTCTAAAAGTGGTATTTTCAAACACAGAATGTAAAAATCACCCACACTAAAAGATGTATTTTAACATTCTGAGTTCAGGCATACTAAACTCCGTTTTCTACCTTGTTCCTTGGGACATTTCACATACTGTGCACCCTGCCTACTATACCTTGGGCCTAGCTTAGGGGTGACTAACATGTAGAAAAGGGAAGGTTTAGGGACTGGCAAGTGTGTACACTTGCCAAGTAAACATGGCAGTCCCAGACTGCACACAGGCTCGGCAATGGCAGGCCTGAGCCACACTTTACAAGCTGCTTCTGTGGGTGGCACAACCAGTGCTGCAAGCCCATCAGCAACATTTGATTTACAGGCCCTGGGCACACATGGTGCACTGTACTAGGGTCTGACAAGTAAATCAAATAGCCAATCATGGAATCACTGATCCATTACAACAATTTACAATAGGGACCACTTGCACTTTGGCACTGAAAAGCAGTGGCAAAGTGCCCAAAGCATCAAGACCAGGAAAAACATAGCGAAAACATAGGTGGCAACAGCAAAAAATGGAAGGTAGACCCACGCCAATGGTGCCAGGTTTAACATTACTGTAACAGGATTTATGTACCCCAACCATCACCATCACAAGTGTTATAAATTGATAGTCATATTATATCTTATCAAATTTTAAAAATGTACAAAAACTGATATTCTGTCAGGAGCTCTTTCCAGCATTGTTGATATTGAAGTGACATATAGAAGATTGTAAAGTGTGTTTGATTGTATGTACATGTATATATTTTAAGTGTGTTTGTTTATGTTTATCTGTAGCCCTGAAGAAGTCCCATGTGGATGAAACTCATCAGCTACTGGATTTAATCTGACTGATTTTTCACTGTGTCAAGATTTACTCAATAAAGGATCAATGCTAATGACGAAATAGCCTTAGCGATAAGGAGTCTCCAGTCAGGCAAGGCGCAGGGCCCCAACGGCCTTCCAATCGAGCTCTATAAACTAGCGGCAGACAAACTAGCCACGCATCTGCAGAACCTGTAAAGCTAAGACAGATTGCGCCTCTTACAGGCCTATCGCTCTCCTAAATGCCAATCGTCTCGTCAAAGTGATCAGCGGAATAGTACATCCAGACCAGTCGGGCTTTATGCCCCAGCGCAATACAGCACGGTGTAATGGGAAGGCTGGTCACGATACAAGAACCTGCGACCATAGTCTCACTGGACGCATCCATGGCATTCAATACCATTGAATGGCCATACCTTTTTGCCGTATTAGTAAAGCTGGGGTTCGGGCCTGGGTTTATTCACTGGATCAAGTTCCTCTAATTGGAGCCCCTGGTGCAAGTTGTAGTGAACAAAACAAATCTGAGGTGTTTGCGCTGGGTCGGGGGATCCACCAGAGTTGCCCGCTGTCCCCCCTCCTCTTTGCTCTTGCGTTGGAGCTCCTTGCGGCATGGATTCATAGAGATCCAGTCATACGCGGTCTCCGAAGGGCAGAAACATGGGAAGACCGCATCTCGTTGTATGTGGATGACATCCTTCTGTTCCCAGCCTCCCCAAGAGCGTCATTGATTGTGGTGTTTGATATTTTTGCAAGCTTGAGTAGATTCTCTGGATTCCATTTATTGAGGTAAATCCCTTCTCTACTTCCACCCCGGGACCCGCCAGTTATACCTAAGGGCTGCCCTATACAAATTACTACGATGGTCTTTGAATACTTAGGGGTGGTGTGACATCAAACCAACATCTCTGTTACGTTGGCAACCTACTCCTGCCGCTACAAAGATTGAAGCGCTTCCTCTCTCACTATTGGGCAGAGCAGCGCTTTTCAAAATGATGTCCTTGCCCCGCCTCCTCTTCGCACTAAAAAACTACCCTGACCCGGTGCCTACACGTTACTTCAGGGAAATAGAAGGACTACAGAGGGACTTGCTGTGGGAAGGGAAACCCCGAATAGCACTGACCAAACTCACCCTTAACTGGTTCGACTGGGGATCAGCCTTCCCGACCTTAAGAAACATTATTGGGCGGCCAATCTTGCGGCCATTAATCACGGCACATATTGCCGCATAGTTGTCCCGGGCTATGCCATGGACTAGTGGCTCCTCCCAAGAGGGAATTACAACAGAGCCCTCTATTTTAGACCACAGCAGTTCTCCCTCACTGGGCCAACCAAACACTCAGTGCAGGTCTGGCACGCAGCAACCAAAAGCCTGGGATGGGAGAGAAAACTGATGTTAGCAACACCTCTCTGGGACTCAGAGATGCTGGGGGATCTGTGGAAGTCGAAAGGGTTCGACAAATGGGACCTTATTGGGATCTCGAATGTCTGAGACATGTGGTTAAAGGGAGACGTAGTGCCATTTGCTGCTCTGCAACAGATTTTCAAACTCACCAACCCAGAATACTTTCGTTATCTCCAAGCCCGACACACACTACAGTCCCATTTCACTAAAGGTTCCTCCCCCCACAATCTTCGCCCCTCAAGGATCGATTACTCAATGGATACCTGCCAGGGAAGGCAATCTTTCTTACATATAAAAAGCTGATAAACAACACCGTAGACCACCTCCAAGGCACCAGGGTAAAGTGGGAAAGGGATGGCCTTGAACTGGATGATGAGTAATGGCAGGAGGCACTCGCCTCCCCAACGGAAATGGCAATTTCAGCTAGGTTGCGACTTGTTCAACTCAAAATATTGCATAGAGTGTACGTTACTGGACCCTGCCTGGTTCGCATGGGGAAGGCACTGGGGGGGGGATTGCAGAAGGCAGTGTGGTAGTGAGGGCACGTTTATGCATATTCTATGGGAATGTGACCTGATTCAGGGGTATTGGCACCAAATAAATACTGTTTTTAGCGAAGTTTTGGGATTGCTCATCCGCCCTGAAATGTAAAAGGTGCCTTTTAAATGTATGGGAACCCACAGACCTGAGCAGAATGGGTAAGATCTGGGTCACGCTAGGTCTCATGGTGGCAAAATGAAACATTGCTCAGCTGTGGGGAGCTGCCAACCCACCAACCATAGCAGAATGGAAGAAACACATGGACTGGTGTATGTTCGGAGAGAAAATGGTGTATCTCGCAAGGGGATGCCCAAAGAAATGGTCAAAAATCTGGGGGGCATGGAACATGAACCGTGGGAAGATCTGTAGCCCACCGCGCAACTCCCTCTCAGATGACCTGTCCTCACCATAAACGTTGTGTTCCAGGAGGTGTCACTGCTCTAATACTGTTACTACTGTGATTATTACTATGTTGCTGAATGAATTTCTCTTGTATGTGCAATGTCAATATGATCCACGTCACCATGCCAATACGTGTTGTTTAATAAAAAGATTCATTAAAAAAAAAGGATAAATGAAGAAAGGAAAACACTGCAGTTGAAATTTTTGAATGGGCATATAAGTACTGTGTTTACTGATTTAGTGACCAAACTTAAAGTTTTTCATTATCAAGTGGTAAACCACTCTGTATTATTTTAAGTCCCTCCACAACAACGGACCCAATACCTCAACGAAAGTGTGTCCTTCCACGTACCCAAGAGAAACCTCTGTTCTCCTGACCTCACCCCGCCGAAACCCTGCGCATCCAGAGAGCCGGTGGAAGAGCCTTCTCCTACATCGAGGCTAAGACCTGGAATGAGCTCCCGATTGACATCAGATGCTCCCCCTCTCTGAACACCTTCAGGATTGATTCATTGACTGATTGATTGATTAATTATGTATGTGTGTTTAACTTTTTTAAATTATGTTTATTTGTTATATTTGTTAAAATGTATATTAAAATCGAATTAATTTTTAAATACATTTTATTATTTAATATATTATAATAGTTATATTTTATTTTGTTCATATATAGAAAACGATATATTGTACAACTATATTTATGACATCGACGTTTTTTGATATTTTTGTACTCACCATCATAAATATACTATGTTGATATTTTTGACATCTATATTTAGACATCAATAATGTGGTATGGGGATATTTTAGGTGTTCATAGTCTGTCAGTGAAACTCTGTGATAGGGAATTTTGTAGCGAAGCAGATGATTTACTAAATCTAAGCAAAAGTACCATCTGTGGGATGGTACAAAAGGTTAACATCATCCTCAAATGCTTATAACAGTATACAGACATGAATCGTGGTGTAAAGCCTATACAAAAGTATGCACATATATCGTGATGTGATCTGAGAAATCATTGTAGCTACTATGAACTTGAACAATCCATAGATATATGCATCTTACACAAGTAGATATCCCCCTTATCACACATTACAATTGTGCTCTCCTCTCCACAAAGTACAGGGCTACATAATCCATTACATGTGTGTCCTTTGTAGGCACCACACATAATATAGGCAATAAACATAATGGTAACCCTCTGACACATAGAGGCACATTATAGCCTATTTGAATTGTTGGTACGCAGTTAAATGGAGTTCCATATTTATTACCTGTTCCTCTGGGGAGCCAAAAAGCTGAGCACAATGGTGAAGAAGCTCATTAACCAGGTTATCCAACTCCTCTGGAGTGAAGGGATGGGCCCTCTCCCCTTCAGTGTATGCCATGATTGCTCTCAGAGGTGGCAAACAGCAGCTAGGATGGGGGAGGTGTTAATAACCGCAGTGTGAGTAGGCAAGTGAGTTATTTTTCCAACCGCCGCGGTTGGGAAAATTGTATTGGTGACAGTTAAGTGCGTCACCTCCACTACAAATGAGGGCAAACGTGTACATTTGAAATGCTCTGTTCCCATGTCGTGTCCAGTACAAAACATCATCTATGCAGTGCATTACTGTGCACATAGGCAAAATGTGCGCATCGCACTGTACAGCATGGTTGGTGGAATTTCACACTAAATGTTATGCTACCTTCACAATATTGGCAGTGTACTATTTTGGGATCGATAATGTCACAGTTCTGTTACAGACCTGTGAAGGCCACCTTGGGGATGACTGGTGGATGTTCAAAATTTGACAATCATGATGAGAAGTGTGTAATGCTTCATGAAGCATTAAGGTTCAGACACATGACTTTTGCCTTACTCTTCACATATGTTACTCTGCACACTGTGGCCAAAATACATTTTTGGGTTACGCCTCACTCAGGTACCGTGGGAGAGGGAGAAGATGCCAGGCTTCAGTGTACCACCCATTTTCAAACCTTCAGACCATGGACGTGCGACATGTGATCCAGAGGTTTTGTTTGAATTGTCAAACAATACAGATTGAGCCTGACCTCATACCTCACATTACTTATCCTACATCCATCCCAACACTTGTGAGACTCATGTCTGTATTGCATTTTCCGGCTACAGGCTCATTTCAATTCACTGTCGCTATTTCAGGTGGAATGTAACAATCTGTTTTCAGTCAGGCACTATCGCTATTTCATGTGGAATGTCGCAACCAATATTCAGTCAAATAGTACTAGCAGCACTTTTGAGACACATGGACAGCTACATCCAGACCCTCAGACGTCAGGATTTTTGTCACTGTGAAGGGGGATTTCTATGCTTTGATCACATCCCACATGTGACTGGATCCATTGACAGCAGGCATATTGTCTCAGTACCACCATATGCCAGGAAACAAGAGTATCACAACAGGAAGCACTATCATTCTATCTAAGTGTTAGTTGTCTGCTTGGTGTATTTGTACATCTCAAACGTCTGTGCCAGGTTCCCAGGCCTTTTCCATGATTCCTTCATACTGTAGAACAGCATAAGACCACAGCTGATGTCACACCTACTACCCTAGAGGGACTGGCTTGTAGGTAAGTGTGATCTGTCCTAACTTTGTGGCTGTCAGGTAGTAGGATCTGAAACTGTGTGACTCATTGTTTCCCTTCTGTCTGTCTTCCATCTAGGAAACTGTGGGCCTGATTCACAGAACTAACTTAAGACAAAATCCTAAACATACTACCATTTTGGTATTCACAGAAGGCACTTACTCATTTCGGTATTCAGGAGTCCTAACTTTAGGACTCCTAAATGCCTTCTGTAAATACTGAAAGTCTTCAAGTTAGGATTTTTCTCAGTTTAGGAGTAGTAAATGTCTAACTTTACTACTCGTAAACTGAGAAAAATCCTAACTTTAAGACTTTTGGTATTCACAGAAGGCATTTAGGAGTCCTAAAGTTAGGAGTCCTAACTTTACTGCTCGTAAACTGAGAAAAATCCTAACTTTAAGACTTTCGGTATTCACAAAAGGCATTTAGGAGTCCTAAAGTTAGGGCTACTATCTTCTGAGAATACCGAAATGAGTAAGTGCCTTCTGGGAATACTAAAATGAGTAAGTGCCTTCTGCGAATACCAAAATGGTAGTAAGTTTAGGATTTTGTCTATGTTAGTTCTGTGAATCGGGCCCTGTGTATCCCAACAACCCATGGTTGTTGGCATCACTGAGGAATCCTACTACTCCAGAGGAAGTCTGCTGCAAAGAAGCTTATGGAGGAACATGGCAGCCGGTGGAGCGGGCTTTTGGGCTCCTGTAAGCCAGATTCTGATGTTTGGACAAGACTGGGGTAGCTCCCCTCTACCCGGGAAGGTGTGTAAGATTGCCGTGGCCTGCTGAATGCTCCACAGCATTGCCCTGCAATGGAACATCCCTTACATCGCAGAGCATGAAGGCCATGAAGAGCTACCGGGTGCATCAAAATCTCATCGAAAACTAGTTCTCCAGTGTATGTATGGTATGAGATGTGATGACTCTGACTATTATTGCGAACTCTTGTAGTGATGTTGTTGTGAGGAGGATGTTAATGCTATGTGCTAGGAATATATGGGTCAGGAAATGTCTGGGGAAAGGTGTTTGTACTGTAAGTGTAACTTTGTTCAGCTGTAAATGTTGTCTTGGACTGTGTTCTCTAGAAGTTGATTTGTGCCGTATGTATTGTTTCGTAGCTAATCTCTCTATATTAGTCTATTTCAGGTACCCTTACCATGGCATCTTCATTTGGACATTTCAGAGTTGTGACATTAGCAGGTATATGATGCTGCTCAGACTTATAAAATGTATATGGGTTAGTCCTGGGAATGTTTGTCACAGAGTTTGGGTGTAAAAGCAGGTACCAAGACAGCTTGCACAGTTATAGGGTGGAAGTTTCCTGGATTTCATTGGACTCAATGCGATGGGTTGATCCTAATGCAATATGTGTGCCATCATGTGATCCAACACACTGTTGTGTCGGGCCCAGTTCATACTATTCTGCCTTCACATTGGCTAATACCTCATTGTGTAGGAACTGTATGTAGCTGTTGGTGTGTCTCCTCATTGTAGGCCAAAGTCCTTGTGGCACATCACTGACATTTATTTTTGACATTCCACCAGATGCAAGCAACACTGGATTGAAATAACCCTGAGGTCAGAAACTGTGGTACTGACGTGCCTGTTTGATGTTGGATTCCTTTTGTGAGGTTGGCAGTATGGCTCCAGCTGATGACGTAGACCTAATTTATTATGGCCTATTGTGTAGGATATTGTCATATGTATTCCCTCCTTCCATGTTGTGCATGTCTGCAACTGATTCTGAGATCACTGATACATAATAAAAGAGTCATGTCTTATTTGCTATGTTTCTGATATCATTTCAGCCTGTGATTTGAACCATAGAATAAAGATGTTATCAGACCAGACACTTGTATGTGTGTGGTGTTGTGACATGGTAGTGATCCTGAGTTTGAGAGTGTTTACATACAACATATACATGCTTCCAGAAGTCCCTAGTTTTGACATTGCAAAGTTGGTATCATAGTACATTCACATTGATATATGTGGGAATTATAACAGGAGACAATGATTTGCTAATGTGTGTTTTAAATGAAGTGAACAAAAATGAGAACAAGAAATTAACTAAACATTACACACTACAATCAAAAATTGAAGTCTTTAGTCATAGTGGATGAAATCATTGTGGTAGAGTCCAAATGGTGTGGAGTTCAAATAAAGTTCAATATATTCCTGCCATCAGATATGGAAAAGTGGGCAGGTATAGTCCACAAAGTGAATGTGTAGCAGACAGAGGACGACATTAGGGGCAAGGCTTTTTCCTGGCGGTGGTGGGTGTCTTGTCATCCCTACCTCCTGGATCTTTGGGTAGCCATCCCTTCTTTTTGCCAGAGAGGGGATCTGCAGCTGCTGAGATAGGGGAGTGTGTAGGTGTGCTGTCTTCTGACGGGGCCTCCCTTCCTGTGGCTGTGGCAGATGTTGATGTCTTGGATGTTCTTTGAACACAGGAAGGGGTAGATGCAGGTGGGAAAGCCCTGCAGAGGGTGGTGTTGATGTCCCACAACACTCCAGCCAGGGAGGCCATGTTGGTGTTGATGCCAGCCACCTCAGTGTGTATGCTGGCCACCTCGGTGTGTATGGCGGCAACCTCCTGGGATGTGTCCCTCTGCAGCTCATTCATTTCCCATATTTTGGTCAGTATCTGGTCCATGACACTTTGGGAGTCCTGGTAGACTCACTCTGTGGGCCCACAGTTACCCACAGTTACCCTCACACTATGCCTACCCCCACAGCCATGTGACCATGGTACAGACTGCACCCTCCCACTGGGTATGGGTCCCCCAGTGCCTGGGGTGTTGATATCGGCTCAGAATCCAGCACTTGGGAGCACAGTATCGTACTGACTAGGCCTGGGCGAAAATTCCGTTCCACTCGTGGAAATTACGATAATTTGACATTTTCGAGTTCCGCGGAGAGCGCGAAAATATCAAAATTTCCGCAATCCGCATCTTACCGGAATTTTTTTTCTTGCTCACGCTATAAAAAAATACATTCTCACGTGCGCGCGATCGCCTTACCTGAATAACAACGTTCGCCGACAAGTTTTCCCGATCCGGTCGCATTCTCCACGAGATGTTGGTAGCCATTTGCGCTGTCTCGCGACAGTTCCCGCCCGCATTAATGTCATTTGTCGCGCGATCACGTAATTCGTCGTGCGATCACGTCTTTCTTCTCGCGATCATACACCGCGAGAGTATGAGATGATTGAGATCTCGAACACGTCATTCTCCACCGCGAGCAAGAGTGTGAGGACGTGGGCACATCATATCGAACGCGAGCGGTCGGGACAAGTGAAAACAAGATGGCTGCACCTGTGAGCAACCGCATGGGTAAGTTGGCGAGTCGCGATCACGCAGAAAATACCGTGAACAGGTGGGAAAAAGAACTTCCGCAATATTTCTACGTGTTTGAGGAGATTTTTAACATTTTCGCGATAGTTTGCGAAAGTGAATTTCGCAAATTCCGCCCACCCCCAGTACTGACTGTGCCTGGTGCAGAGATTGGGGCGTACAGTGGTTGGCTGTGTTGTTGCAGCTGTGGTAGGTGCTGCTTTAGTGGACACAGTTGCTGTCTGTCCAGGCTGACCGAATAGGCCAGGACCGTCATCTACGTCCACCTCCTCAGGAGCATTGACATCACTGAGGCCTTCCTCATGGGGTGAAGAAGAACTTTGGGGTCCATTAAGATGCCGCCCGTCACCCTAGGGGTGCTGGGACCGGCCACCAGTGGTGCAGCAGTCCTGCATCGCAAATTAGGATGCGACCGCCACCGTGGCAGTCGCATCCTGCATATACAACATTGTGGCGGACGGTGCTGTGAGCAGCACCCGCCACAATGTAGTAAATGCATGTTGTGCATTGGCATGCACAACGTGACAGGCACCGCGCGGTGCCTGCCACCTTGTGTATGCCAATGTAGGGGGGTACAAGTACATCCTCCACCCCCCCACTCCCCCGTGGGCCCACAACGGGCCCACAAAGCGATTCCCGCATGCCTTTCCATGGCAGAGTCTTCGCCATGGAAAGGCATTAAACCGCCAACATCATAATATGGATGGTGGTACCTGCAAGGCACCGCCACCATATAGCAGGCCTTTTACGCTCGGTATGCAATCGTGGCGATTGCCTACCGGCGGAAAAGCGGCAGACAGTCTTTCCATCTGCCGCGGTACCCCCCACCAGGCTAATGTGGCGGGGGATAAATGGCCGTCAGATCACCACTACCGGTCAGGTGGTGGCGATCCGCCTGCCATGCTAATGGGCCCCTTTGTTCGGTTTCCAACCTCTGTGCTGGTGCTGTGGTGGTTCGACCTGTTGAGAAATAGAGATCATTGTTATTGCTGGAAGTGAAGTATTTACATTCTTGTTGCTTGTGTCAAAGCAAATGGGGACCTAGAATGTAACAAAATAGATAGAGATTAGTATTGTCATCTACTTGCATGGTATTGATGTTGGTTACTAGACATTTGAAGACATCAATGTAAGTAGTAGATTTCATCTACTCATTAGATGTGCAGATATGTGTCATTTTGGATTTTGGTATAGACATTACATATCCAAAACTCTGCTAAAAACACAGAGTAGTCATCACGTGTATTTGCCCATTCCAAGGCCTAGCTGTGTATAATACAGGCAGACACACAGCTTGCTTGTATATTTAGCATTGTTCATCATGTGAGGAGAGCAGACTCGAAGGGTGACCTGGCACTGCTAATCAGCTGAGTATTCTTTATGGCTTACATATATTAGGGGTACACCGTTGTTAGGGTTACACTCATGCCATCAATGGTTTTAGCTGATGAGACCAAGCCTCCATCAAACAAATTACTCCGATACATATCTGAGTGGAGCATTGTCTGTATATTGCACACTTCATGATGAGTGAATCTCAGTTAATTAGAGTTGCAGTGACAGGACATCAAGGTAGTTGTAGTCACTTCAATCTCACTTTACGAACACTTGACAATTGGCAATCTGCATGATGGGTGAAGATCAGTTAAAACATGGCAAAAAAGTGAGAAGGGGCAAACGAAGTCTAGCATTCTGGTTAGAGTTGCAATGACAGGGCCTCATGATAGTTGCAGTCACTTCAATCTCACTTTACCAGCAGTTGACAAATGGTTAGAGTACCATACCTGTTGGCAACATGCATTTAGGATGGACCATACTTTTAAATATTCATATCATGGGTCTTGCATTGATATTTGTATGGTAATGTACTTACAGTCAGCAATGCAACATGCAGCATGTCAGGGAGCTGGATACATGTGCTCTTATATGCCGCAAAACACATTGACACAGACAAACCAACAACTCAGATAGTTGAGTATTGCATGTTAGGAGAGTAGATAGAGAACACCATAGCAAAAGCAGAGTTAAGAGCAAACAGGGCCTTGTGATATTGTGACAGTTATTGAAGTGTAAATTACCAGAGTCCACTCCCCCAGGTATTGCTGTCAAGCCCTCAGAATGCAAGATGGGCAAGGCCTTCTCCTCCTAGAGACAGAATTGCAATGGTGTGCTGGGAGGAGCACTGCTAGTCCTCCGAGCCTTCAGGATGTGGTTGTTGTACTGGCTTTGCACCCTCAGCCTGAGGTCATTCAACCTCTGCCTAATGTTGGCCAGTGTGCACAGGGTGGTACGAACAGCATTCACTCTGTTGACAATCCTGTCTCAAATTTCAGTTTTCCTACTGAGGGCAGTATGCTGGACCTGGGAACCAAAAGTTTGCGTCTCTAATGATTTCATCCAACATGACTGTCACTTCAAGCTCAGTGAAGCATGTTTTTTTGCAAGGCAAGACGAAAAAATTAAATGCGAGTGACAATTTGAAAGGAAAAACAAACAAGTGATACAGGTAAAAAGGTACAAAACAAAAACTACAGGTGGTGGAGAGTGCTAAATGAGAAGATGAAAAAAGAAGTGCCTTATCACAAAATGCACAAAACGATGGTGCCCATCTTGTGGCTGCAGTTGGGAAGCAAAGGATGCTGGCTGGGGATAGAGTGTGTCCACTTGGCCAAAGCAAATCAGCTGTGTAGTTTTTAAATCCATTTAATAGTCACTGTTGTGATGATTTTTTGTGCACATACCATTGCGGTCTACCTCTGTTGGGCAACCGCCATTCGTTAACTACCGCTGGGAGACAACCACTACAACTGTGTAGTCGTAATACGCTCACCAGGTAGACTGCAGACCTGACAGCATCGGAGGATGCAACCTCAATATTGCAGACTGCCGTGGTCCCAGCGGAAAGAGTGCTGTGGCTGCGGTTGGCATTTCAGAGAGAACAACTCATAATATGGAGGGCAGCAGACAGCCGGTGCCTCAGTGTTGTAGATGGCACGGCGTTTGGGCAGGCGGACCATCAAATTTATAATCAGGCCCATAGTCTTTAACAACCATCTTAAAGAGGAAATTCAATTTACTTTTTAAAATGTTTGTAGAGGTTGAGAATATAATGAGTCAAATCCTCATCAGGCATAACTTTCACTTTCATTTAACCCCACTGGAGCTTTTGGTGACTAACTTCTAGAAGAGCTGAGATATGATTTCTCATTCTTAGCCCCAGTAAGTTTTCAGATTTCTCTTCAAAAATTCTTCCTAAGTTGCTTGATAGTATCCACCAAGTCACCAAGCTTCTGGTAAAGGTGTCTCCTATTCTTCTATTGAGTTCTATGTTTGCCAACTACTTTTGGGAGCTAACTTTGGCCTTAACCATGCTTACTTGATAGAGGACAAATAACTAACAAAACCAAGGATCTGCTGAGATTTCAGAATTTGGCATTAATCTTGGCTAAATTATGCATTAGTATGGCCTGTAAATCAGCTGCAGCACACCCGCTGGGGCGTTGACAGGCAGATATGCTTTGATGGTCACCAGCTGAACTAATGGTACACAGACGACTGCACATGAGGGGAGATGGACCAGATCCACTGGACTGTTGGGACACTTACCTGGAGAAGTTTAAAGCGAAAACAGACGACTGGTCCCATTTGAGAGCCTTGTCTCTGGGAGATAATATTTAGCCAGGATTCACCTCTCATCCATCACTACCAGACACCTCACTTAGTTTGGAGGGTTGGGCAACTAGGGGGTAGGAGAAACTTAGGGGACATCATCGAGGAGATCACTGATGATGAACTATTCGCCCACTGTGAAGCATTCTGTGAATATCAAAATTGTTACAGAAGGTTGAGAAGTATTACACTGTACCATGATCGTACACGTGGGTTGGGTGTTGTTTTTCTGTTTTTGTTGATTCATATCATTCGTATTAAAATGTCAATACACTTTTGGCATTTGTTAAAATATTGGTAAAAACCAAAAAAATAATTTGGTATTGGCCTCCTATTGGCAAGTGTTATTTCTTTACCAGACCAGGCACTTCTGCCCTTCTTGGAGTTGGGTTTTGTTGGGGGGGTGAAGGGGGTGACCCAAATGCCCATGTATCCGGTGACTGTATGGACACGTTCAGTTGAAGTGCATCTGACTTCCTTCCCCCGAAACAAAGGGAAGTTACTGGTTGCCAAATTTGTTTATTTTATTAATTATACCAACAAAATGCAAAACAAATTAAAGAAATTTACAACCCAAAAAACTGTTTGACCTGAACAAAATTGACTCTTGTTGTATTCTTCTCTGCTAGGTTTTGGACTTTCAGTATAACGTTATCATATTCTTCAACAATCACATCTGGAGATAGGGCTTTGTTTAAAAGTAAACATGCTCTTATTTCAACAGCCTGCTTCTATAATTTTGCAGACCATATTATTTAACGTTGATTGATACATCGGATCTGGTTTGCATTCTATCCTGTCTCCCTTTTTAGCGTACCATATATAATGATAGGTGCAAAGGCTTATGATCACTACCGACCATAGCCCCTGTTTCAAAATCTATCACCATATTAAAAGCTTCTCCAGATATTATTGCGTAGTCTAGAAGCGAGGACGATCTGCCATCAGTAAATGTCTGTTGATCCGGTTGGTCACCCTTAAATTGGCCATTAATTATTATTATGGTGGTTGCATCTAGCAAATTTCCCGTTTTTTTCTTCCTTTCAAATCTACAACATTGTCATCAATGATATGAGCAGGAATCCCCAAACCATTTTCTTTCATACTCCGGAAAGCATCCAATTTTGTTTGAATAGGGATTTTGGTTTTCAAGTCTCCACTATATATATAGATTATTTCAAGAAGATTAGTCATATTTCTTAATAGTATGTCTTGTGACTTGCTGGGGAAGAAATAGGCAGTCACAAGTACCAGATGTATACTTTTAGTCACTGTGGCTAGGAGGCCATTAGAGCACAGACCAAAAATTGCAATATTTAAGACATCTGAAAATTAATAAAAATGTGCACTCTCTTCGAAATATACTTTACTGCCACTAGACTTATAAGGCCGCCCTCTGGTCTGACAAAATTCCTCTTCAAAGCATTTTGATTAAAATTCAGAAAGTCATTAACCACATATTCTATGGCCAGGTGTCTTTTAGAGCAATGATTGTAATTTATCTCGCTGTCAGAACAGTTGTTAACACTTTAAAATTCCTCTTTCTTTCCAGAGTTTTATATAGCGCAAACTTGACCCACAGGTATCAGGTATCAGAGCGCTATACGTGAGCACCATTTACGTTACACAAGGACACATCTTTAATCTATCTATGTTCCAAGAGATGATGTTAGAGCTTATTTGTTAGGATCTCCAAAACAGGGGTTTACACACCTGCTTCCTTAATTGAATCATAGTGGCTATTAAATTTCAATCATGCTCTTTTGTTTCATCTAACACGCTGCAATTTGTGTAAATTTCTCTGCACATCCATTCCTGGTGTCCAACTATTTCAATCACAAGACAGAGAGACTTGAGACATCTTTTTGGCATTGATTTGTCTTAAATGAATTTAGATTGGTTCTAAGGACATCATACCCCATCCATCAGAAATGTGTCAGTTTCTGAATTTCTTCTTCTGACCTTTTGACATGAAGATGTTTCCCGGTTCTGAGTCTTGAGGGTTCTGGTTTGTCCGAGGTAGGGGCGGCCCTTAATGGTAGCCACAGTGCTGCTGACAATTCAACACCAGAGCAGACAGTGCCTTCCCGAAGGAGTACCTTCTGGTGGAAGCGGTGACACCAAAATCCAGGCAGATGGACAAGTCAACGATGGTAGGAAGAATGCTGACAACAGACCTGGGAAAGAGAGAACTGAGGAAGGAGGAGCCCACTGGAAAACACCAAACTGGAGCAAGAATCTCCAATTGAAGAAAAACAGGAGCAAAGAGTGCCAATAAGGGCGAAGAATCACCAACGAAAGCGAAGAGACACAAACAGGAATGAAGAAAGAAAGATGAGGATCCAGCCCCTTAAATACCCAAGGATAAGAATTCATGTAACAGTAAGGGGAACCACCATCGTGGTTTGGGATAGAAAAAGAAAAAAGATAGTGAAACCACCAACTTGGAATGCTGAAGAAAAACATACCCAAGGCATTCTTGGAACGAGGCAGAGGGAATAAAAAAAGAACAGGGAAGTATGGCCCTTGGACAAGACTGCAGGCAGCTATGGATGATATCAGGTGAGTGTACTGTGGCCATAAACAGACCGCCATTTATATTGGCGGCACACACTTAAGAAATAATTGCAGCAAGGCGCATCTTAACACACAGAAAATGAATGGTGGGCTGCCGCACTGACCTGTGGTGTGCCCGGTTTCCTGGAATAGGTGCCACGTGTCGATTTATGGCCCACAGCAGTGAGGCGGGAAGAGCCGTGGGTCGATTTACAGCCTGCAGCAGTAAAGCGGGAGAAGCGCGGGACGGGTTATGGCCTGCAGCGTAACAGTAGGTCCGTCTCCCGAGTCACCGGGCTTATCAGGGAAGAGTCGGAAAAACCTGCAGACAAAGAGAGGGCCATGAGAGTATTAGCATCCTCCCAAGACCGATCACTGGGGGGATATCCTTTCCGATGAATCAGGAATTGTAATAGGTTCCTAAAAAATTGGGAGTCACAGATTTCCTGGACCTCGTATTCAGGAACATTATCGACCAAGGTAGGAGGAGGACGAGAAAAAACATGATTACATGTGTCAGTGACACAGGCTTTCAACTGGTAAGTATCGAACACAGGGTACACTTTCCGAGTACGAGGTAATTGCAAACAAAAAAACACAGGATTTATTACATGGGTGATCTTGAAGGGCCCATAATAGAGTGGCTTAAATTTGTTAAGGGACAGGTGAATGGGCAAATATCTTGAGGAGAGCCAGACTTTATCATTGAAATGATATGAAAGAGAGTCGTGTTGAAGGGTGTCAGTTGACCTTTTCATTCTTGCCTTAGCTTCTTGTAGGTTGGAGTGTATGTTTTGCCTTATAGCTCGGAAGCGACGGGTAAAGGAGGATGCTGCTTGAACAGAAACCAAGCCTTTCAAAACAGAAGGGAAGGCTTTAGGATGTTCGCCATAAGGACAGAAAAACTAAGTAGTTCTGGATGCACTGTGGGTAGCATTGTTGTAGGAGAACTCTGCTAGTTGCAAATAGAAAGTCCAATCACTTTGGGTGGAATTACAGAAACAACAAAGATACTGTTGCATGCCTTGATTAAGGCATTCAGTTTGTATGTTGGTCTGAGCATGGAAACCGGAGGATAAGGCTACCTCGATGTGAAGGGAGTTGCAGAAGTGCTTCCAGAACTGGGATATATATTGGGGACCTTGGTCAGATATTATTACCTGTGGAATTCCATGAAGACAAAAGATCTCCTGTATGAAAATACCTCTGCATTCTCTTGTAGTGGGCAGTTTTCCTAGTGCGGTAAAATGTGCGAACTTAGAAAAAGAGTACACAGTTACCATGATTACATGGTTGCCCACAGATGGAGGCAAAGAAGAGATGAAATCTGTGGACACAGTATGCCACGGTGCCGGGGGAACAGGTAGAGGTTGAAGCAACCCTACTGGTCCAGTATGAGGGGTTTTGGCTTGTGCATAGACGGGACAATAAAGAACATATCTTTCGGTATCTTCTCGTACTGACTGCCACCAAAAGTATGAAGCACTAGTTCATGGGTATTTTTGAAACCATGGTGGCCAGCAATTGGAGAGTCATGGCACATCTGCAAGGCTCCCAATTGCAGCTTCTTAGTAGGGAGAACCAGCGCCTTTTCCTTGTAATAGTGTTAGTCTTGTGTGTTGAGTTGCTCAGATACCCTATTTCACTCTTTCTTGGGGAGAAATGCATACCCTGACTGGAGCCTGTAAAGGAATTACTGTACAGTACCTATGATGAATTGTGGTTCTATGATGTTTTGTTGTGGAAGGGTAGGACATTTAGGATATCATCATGATAGAGAGTTAGTCTAATCATTTTGGGAAGCTGGTTTATACGTGATAGTAAAGTTGTATTGCCTAAATAGGTAGGCCCACCTGGCTTGCCAGCTATTCTGGCACAAAATGCTGTAAATATACTGTAAATTGTATGATCAGTCCTGATTTTAAATGGTTCGTTAGAGCCCATTAGATATTGTCTCTCTTCAGGACAGGCTAGCTTCATTGCTAACAGTTATCTCTCAAGAACAAAGTAATTTCATTCTGAATTGGACAAAATGTGTGATAAATAGTACACAGAGTGTTCAAGTCCATCGTCTTCCTGTTCTTGTAGTAGGACAGCCCCTATTGCCCTATCCAAGGTGTCAGTCTCAACAATAAACTTTTTGGTTGTGTCGGGTTGGCGTAAAATAGGGGCTTGAGTGAAGGATCTCTTTAATGACTGAAAAGCCTTCTCTGCTGCGTCAGTCCATTTGAACCCTTGTTGCAGATTTTCCTTTTTTAATGTCTGCAAAATGTAACTTGTTTGATGGGCAAAGTTAACAATGAACTGACGGTAGAAGTTTGTTAAGCCCATGAAGCACTGATGGGCATATTATCAAGGACGGTGTTAAAATTCTCGCTGGTTTAGCGGCAATAAACTGCCGCTAAAGCGGCGATAATGGGCTTGATAATACATCCTGGAGAATTCCCATAGAAGCCCAGGTTCACACCGGAACCTGGGTTTCTATATAAATTCACAAGGGCATATTTTCAAGGCCATTATCACCGCTTTAGCGGCAGTTTTCTGCCGCTAAAGTGGCGATAATTTTTAACTCCGTCCTTGATAATATGCCCCTGAGTTTCTTTAATGTTTGATGGCAATGGTCAGTCGAGAATGGCCTTTATTTTTTCGTTTTCAATAGCTATGCTGATCTGATAACCTAGGTACTCCACTTCAGGCTGATCAAATTCACATTTTTCTGGCTTGCAAAATAAAGTGTTCTGATGTAGTCTTTCCGGTACCTGAATGACATTTGTGTGATGAAGGCTGGGGTTGGAAGAACAGACAAGAATGTAATCCAGGTAGATCACCATGGTCTGGTTCAAGAGATCTGTAAAAACGTTGTCCATCAATCTTTGGAAAATAGAAGGGGCATTTTTCAATCAGAAGGGCATAACCCTGTAATCAAAGTGACCTGAGGGTGTTCTGAACGTTGTCTTCCATTTATCTCCCTTTTTGACTCGAAGGAGATGATAGGCACCCCGAAGATCCAGCTTGGTAAACAACTGTGCCCCTCTGACTGACTCTAATATGCCTTTCATGAGAGGCACTGGGTAATGGTCTTTAACTGTGACTTCTTTTTAGCACTCTAAAGTCTATGCAAAGACGAAGAGCTTTAGTCTTCTTAGGTACAATGAAGAGAGGTGCCCCAGCAGGCAAAGAAGGCCACATCATAAGACCACTTTGAAGATTCTCTTTAAGATATTGCTTAAGTGTTTATTTTTCTGTTTCAGCAAGGAAGTATACCTGCCCAAAGGGTACTATGGCCCTAGGTTCAAGAGGAATGGCACAATTGTATTCTCTATGAGGTGGTAACATCATATATTCTGGATTTTGAAACACGTCTGCATACATCTGATAATGACCACATACTACTTGTACGAGATTGATAGTGTTACATACTTCCTCTTTAATCATGGGCATCTCCTTAGGTGACCAATATTGCTCAGAAGAATAACACAATTTATGGCAGAAATGTGAGAATAGGGAGATGGTCCTGGTTTCCCAATTAACATAAGGTTTATGCCTAACAAGCCAGGGTATTCGGAAGATTATGATATGGTTTGGAGAGGCAATAGGATCTAAGGACAGATGCTCTTGATGCCTTCCGAAAGTCAGAGGTAAGGATAATGTAATTTCTTTAACTGGGCCGGAAACAAGTGGGGTTCTATCTATAGTATGTACTTGATCAGGTCTTTCTTTAGGAACTCGAAATATCTGTTTCTCCTTGGCCCTCTGCTCATCCAAATTTATGCCGCTATCCAATAAGGCTATTACTTTCCCCTCTATTCAATTAGGTAATCCCAATAGCATAGGCAACAAAAAGATGAGATTGGAGGTCTATTTTGAGGAACAGATTGAAGATGTGTTCGACCATCCAGCTCTCACCCTTCCTACACAGGGTGGGATCTTGGGATCTAGTGTTTCCCGATGGCCTTTGTGGGCGAGTGGGACAACTATGAATCATATGACCAGGAGAGCCACAATACAAGAACAACCCTTGCTTCCTTATGTATTCCTGCTCAGTCTGGGATAATGGTCCATGAGTCAGGCCTATCTGCATTGTCTCTTCATCTGTTGGAAGGGATGTTTTGGGCATGTAAAAATCTGTTTTGTGAGTATTTTGTTGTGTTGTTTGTCTATGTTGTTGAATGCAAACCTTACGACGCTCCATATGACTCATTCAGGCGGTATTCCAGAGACAAAGCCAAATCCATCAGACCTGCCATAGTGACTGCTCAAGGTGTATGAACCAGCTTGTCCTTGATTTCTTCACAAAGCCCTCGATGAAATAGGGTCACCAATGTGCGTTCTACCCAGGTGGTTTCTGAGGCTAATTGTCTGAAGTGGGTGATATACTGCAGGATGTCTAGGTCCCCTTGTTGGATATCACACAGGGCTTCCTCAGCTGAGGATTTCAAACCAGGCCTTCCGAACATCTGTTTGAAAGCAGTGACAAATGCTGTGTAGTTGGACAAACAAGTGTCGTCAGTGGCTACCAGAGTTGTTGCCCATGCTAATGCCAGACTAGATAAAGCGGTAATCAAATATCCAAACTTGGTTCTGTCTAGAGTAAACTGGGCTGGACAGAAAGCAAAAAACACTGTCAGGGAATCCAAGAATTCCTTTAACTTGTTCGGATCACCAGAGAAAAGGGGAGTGGTGGCAGACCATTGGTACAACAGAGGATCAGACTGCCAGCATTTGTAGTAATGCCAGATTCTCCTCTTGCAACTGTTGCAAATCTTAGGCTTGTTGCTGAATGGTCTGCACCAGGGCTTGTACCACCTTTGCAGATCCTTCTGGAGGTATTGCTGAGGGAGCATCCATGGCATTTATACAGGGTTGTGGGCATTGCAATCTGTCAGGTTCAGAAGTTTTTCTTCTGACCTTTAGACGTGAAGATGTTTCCCGGTTCTGGGTCTTGAAGGTTCTGGTTTGTCCGAGGTAGGGGTGACCCTTTCTGGTAGCCACAGTGCTGCTGACAATTCAACGTCAGGACAGACAGTGCCTTCTTGAAGGAGTACCTTCTGGTGGAAGCGGTGATTCTAGAATCCAGGCAGCTGGACACGTCAACAATGGTAGTAAGCAAGGGGACAACAGACCTAGGAAAGAGAGAACTGAGGAATGAGGAGCCCTCTTGAAAACATCAAACTGTAGCAAGAATCACCAAAAGAAGAAAAATAGGAGCAAAGACGGAAGTGAAGAGAAACCAACAAGAAAAATGAGTGCTGCAAAGATGAGGATCTAGCCCCTTAAATACCCAAGGACAGGAAGTGATGTAACAGGAAGGAGAACCACCACCTTGGTTTGAGATAGGAGAAGGAAAAGGATAGAGAAACCACCTTCTTGGAATGGTGAAGAAAAACACACCAAAGGCATTCTGGGAACCAGGCAGAGGAAATGAAAAAAGAGCAGGGAAAGATTGCTCCTAAACAAGACTGGAGGCAGCTATGGATGATATCAGCCGAGTGTAGTGTGGCCATAGGCAGACCGCAAATTATATTAACGGAGTGTACTTAAAATAATTACAGCAAGGCATGCCTTAGAGCCCAGAAAAGAAACCGTGGGCTGCATTAACAGTGCAATTCCTGTAACAGCACGAGCCTGGGACACATTATGATAAAATGGCATTTACTACCATTTTACTAATTTGTGTGCCTGCTGAACTTGCAGCAGGTGGGTTGACAGTCATCCCCATGACAGAGGAGCCGCTGCTGGTGGTTAAGGACTGCATCTGCAATGATCCATTACCTGAAATGCACTCACGCATCCAGCCAGTCCAACCTTCTATCCCAAACCTTTGGGAACACCACCAAGGAAGTATCCTTTAGGGTGATTTTTGAAAGTTTTGGGACACGAGCAAAAATCGTCAAAATCTTTGATCTATTGAATTAGGAGATAAGATCACAGTTGGAAAATAAATCTATAAATCTTAAAACATGTCCCTTGACATCAGTGATATTGATAGTGGGACTGACAGAAACTGAATAATGGTTCATAATTTCAGCGAGGGCAAAATCCCTGTTGTGCTTCTGACCCCTTAGTGTAGTGGGGGCTTCGTGTACAGCATCTCTATGTTTTTCCGGACCTCCTTGAGTAGGAGAGACCCTATCAAATGGAATTGAAATGGATATATTAGATTGTGACGTAGCTAACTTGCTAGTGTTGCTATTTGTTGCCTTTTTCTCATTTTGAGGTGTTAGACCATTCGAGCACACTGTTTCACAAATCACCCGTAGCCTTACTTTCTTGTTGTGAATTTACCCTCAGAGCTCTACAATTCCAAGAAAATGTACATTCAATGTTGACTTCTTGTTCACTAATTTTGTTAGTGGCCGAAATATCCATCCTTAATTTACTTCGCTCCTCTTTCCTTGTTATTCTCCGTTTCTGCCTTTTTGTATTTTTTAACAAGTGATAGTAAGTCATGATAGTTTATTCTTTGAAAATTATTCTTTGTGCAATCTTTTAAGATTGAGATTTCTTCTGCTTTACTCTCTGATGGCATTGATGTTATAATAGAATCACATTCAATAGCACTGGTTGGAGAGACTAAGGTGTCGATTCCGATCCTGTAAAAACCGGGTACGAACCGTCGGACGGAGCGTTTTCTCCATCCGACTCGTACCCGGGAAAAATACCTTACAAACATGCAAGTACGATTCGTACGCAAACACCATTTGCGTACGAATCGTAAAAACCACCGACCGACCAAAAAATACCCACAATTCTGATCTGGGACACCGCGAACGTGACGTCCGGACGGAGTCAGGCAGCGTTTCACAAACCAGCAAGTACGATTCGTGCTCACGTCACTCCGCACGGACAATATTTTACGGCAGCCAAAAACTGCCAGGAAATCAGGACGACGCGCAGAAGGAGCACCTGTACGCGACGGACAGCCATGGACCCCAACCTACGTGTCATCCCGGCCCTCATAGCAGTCCACCTGGTGTACAGGAACCGACGCAGACGCTGCAGAAGGTCAGAACAACACCCAGGGGCAAAGGGGGGGCAGGGGCAGGAAACATAACCCCCACCCAAGTCCAAAATCACACATGCCCTGTACATACCTGACCCCCAGGGCCTGGTCACTTCGGGGGTGGGGGCATCTCCACCAAGGCCTGCGTCCGCCACAACGCAAGTCAACATGGACGCGAACCGGCATCACAACAATTGTGGTACGCACCGTACCCACGCCTTAAGAGCGTGGGTACGGGTCGTACCACGCCCAACCCTACGTCACCCCAACAATGGCGGTACAGCCCGTACCCATGTCCCAACGGCATGGGTACGGGCCGTACCGCCATTGTTGGGGTGACGTAGGGGTGGGCGTGGTACGACCCGTACCCACGCTCCTAAGGCGTGGGTATGGGCTGTACCCCTACGGCACCCCAACAATGGCGGTACGGCCCGTACCCACGTCCCAAAGGCATGGGTATGGGCCGTACCGCCATTGTTGGGGTGACGTAGGGGTGGGCGTGGTACGACCCGTACCCACGTTCTAAAGGCATGGGTACAGTACATACCCCTACGGCACCCCAACAATGGGGGTACGACCCGTACCCACGTCCAAACTGCATGGGTACGGGCCGTCCCACCATTGTTGGGGTGACGTAAGGGTACGAACCGTACCCATGCCTGAAGAGCGTGTGTACGGCCCGTGCCACGCGTACCCCTACGACACCGCTACAATGGTGGCACGGCCCGTACCCAGGCCCCCAGAGCGTGGGTACGGCCCGTACCACCATTGCAGTGGTGATGTAGGGGTACGCATGGTACGGGCCGTACCCACGTCCTAAAGGCATGGGTACGGTACGTACCCCTACGGCACCCCAACAATGGGGGTACGACTCGTACCCACGTCCGAAAGGCCTGGGTATGGGTCGTACCTCTACGTCACCGCCACGATAGTGGTACGGCCCGTACCCACGTCCCACAGGCATGGGTACGGCCCGTACCACCATTGCAGTGGTGATGTAGGGGTACGCTTGGTACGACCCGTACCCACATCCTAAAGGCATGGGTACGGTACGTACTCCTACGGCACCCCAACAATGGGGGTACGACCCGTACCCACGTCCAAAAGGCATGGGTACTGGCCGTCCCGCCATTGTTGGGGTGCCGTAGGGGTAGGGCCCATACCCAGGCCGTAGGACGTGGGTACGGCTCGTACCACGCCAGTGGACAGACACATAGGGGTGTGTGGCCATCAGTCCCAGCAGTGCCCAGACATAGGAGGGGTGGGTGCAGAGTCCCCCCAGCAGTGCCCAGACATAGGAGGGGTGGGTGCAGAGTCCCCCCAGCAGTGCCAGACATAGGAGGGGTGGGTGCAGAGTCCCCCCAGCAGTGCCCAGACATAGGAGGGGTGGGTGCAGAGTCCCCCCAGCAGTGCCCAGACATAGGAGGGATGGGTGCCTATCACTCCCAGCAGTGCCCAGACATAGGAGGGGTGGGTGCAGAGTCCCCCCAGCAGTGCCCAGACATAGGAGGGGTGGGTGCAGAGTCCCCCCAGCAGTGCCCAGACATAGGAGGGGTGGGTGCAGAGTCCTCCCAGCAGTGCCCAGACATAGGAGGGGTGGGTGCCTATCACTCCCAGCAGTGCCCAGACATTGGAGGGGTGGGTGCAGAGTCCCCCCAGCAGTGCCCAGACATAGGAGGGGTGGGTGCAGAGTCCCCCCAGCAGTGCCCAGACATAGGAGGGGTGGGTGCAGAGTCCCCCCAGCAGTGCCAGACATAGGAGGGGTGGGTGCAGAGTCCCCCCAGCAGTGCCCAGACATAGGAGGGATGGGTGCCTATCACTCCCAGCAGTGCCCAGACATAGGAGGGGTGGGTGCAGAGTCCCCCCAGCAGTGCCCAGACATAGGAGGGGTGGGTGCAGAGTCCCCCCAGCAGTACCCAGACATAGGAGGGGTGGGTGCAGAGTCCTCCCAGCAGTGCCCAGACATAGGAGGGGTGGGTGCCTATCACTCCCAGCAGTGCCCAGACATTGGAGGGGTGGGTGCAGAGTCCCCCCAGCAGTGCCCAGACATAGGAGGGGTGGGTGCAGAGTCTCCCCAGCAGTGCCCAGACATAGGAGGGGTGGGTGCAGAGTCCCCCCAGCAGTGCCCAGACATAGGAGGGGTGGGTGCAGAGTCCTCCCAGCAGTGCCCAGACATAGGAGGGGTGGGTGCAGAGTCCTCCCAGCAGTGCCCAGACATAGGAGGGGTGGGTGCCTATCACTCCCAGCAGTGCCCAGACATAGGAGGGGTGGGTGCCTATCACTCCCAGCAGTGCCCAGACATAGGAGGGGTGGGGGCAGAGTCCCGCCAGCAGTGGACAGCGACATGGTGGTGTGTACGCCATCCTACAATTAGCAAAACACCATGGGTGCATGAAGACATACACAAAGTGCGACAATATTGAGAGTGGCATGCCAACACATCACTGACAGCAGTGTCCCACTCCCATGAGGGTGGATGTCCATCCCCCACTGCATGACACACCACATGTGGGTGTGATGACAAATGACACATGCATACCCACCCCTGGTGCTGGCAGCACAATCCACACAATGAGAGCATGCAACAAGACTGTATACTCATGTGCCACCCTACTAAACTAAGAGACCCAAAGGGAACACACACTGTCACGCACATTCCAGGACTGATAGGAATGTACAGGTGCTGGGGCAGCCAACAAGTTGGTGCCTCCCATGGAAGGAAAAGGGTGGAGTACCCACAGATACAATGCCCACAATTGTCAGTCAGGTGACCAAAGACCCTGCAGAACACGTAACACATGTGTGCAAGGCTGGGAGTACACACACGCATAGGGTGTAAAAGGGAACATGTCCACATGAAGTCATGTCAATATACTCCATACACTAGTACAGTGACCACCAAGGATGCCACAAATGATGCAGGTGGATACATTGCTGAGCATGCATGGCCAAAGTTGAAGGGATCCGTCACACACCCAGGATATGTAGACCCAGCTCAGCACAACAATTGGGAAACAGCCTGCAGGGAAGATGTCAGGGTCCACCGAGGAAGGAACACACCTTGGGACAAAATCACCATACAGTAAGAGCACACATGACCAAAGATTATTTGCAGAGCCCTTGTGATGGCACACAGATACCAGGGTCCACCCCATGAGCAGCACACTACAACATTTCCTAGACACCAAACACATTATCACCACCCCAAATCATGGTGCAGCACCAACAACAGCAAGTCCAGGAAAGCATTAGTGTGCATAAGAAAAACAAAATGCTTTATTCAGCAGGAAATAATATTTGCTAAATGAATGTCCAGAATATAGAGGGCCCACAGGCCAGGCCATGTGAAAAGTCCTGGTGGGGGACACTTAGGGATGTGTCTCCCCTAGCTTGCCTGCACAGTTCACTGTTCCATTTCATCCACAGAAGGGGGGGCCTCATGGGGGGGAAGGACCAGGCACCGCAGCGACAGGAGGGGCAAGGGTAGGTGTTGTGGGTGCAGGGACGGACGACTCCACCACAGGGGGTGGGGCAGTGCCAAAGGTGGTGGTGAGGATGGCACTGCATATGGTGGCAAGGTCACCCAGCGTCTCCCCTGCACCCGAATGAACCACAGGCCCCAAGGAGGGGGGGGGGGTCGGAGGGATGGGTTGCAGCGCTACTGGGGGAGGGTGTGGACAGGGGGGGGACTCAACTCCCCTGCCCGGGGACTCTCTCGACCGCTTGCGGGGTGGTGTCACAGTGGGGCTGAGGGACAGACTGGCCATGAAGGACTCCTTGTCCGACTATTGGGCAGGGGAGCTAAGGGGAATGGTTTTGGAGGAAGTGGGTCTTGAAGACTGCGGACTCCCACTGTGGCTGCGTGCCTGCCATTTGCCCCCAGACCCAGTGGGTGTGCCTACTTCCCCCTGTGTGTGCATGACTGGAGGAGTGCGCTTGGCCTTCCCTGTTGGTGTGCTGCCTGTGTCTGGTGGGGTGCGTGCATGGGGACGTCTGGGTGTGCGTGGGACAGGCATGGGAGTGGGAAGTGTGGATGGTGCAGGGGTAGGGGGGACAGACGCTGCTGGAGATCCACTGCTTCAGTCAGTGACGAATCTATGGACCTCAGCAACAACCGTTGATCAGACATCGCTGCTGACATGCCCTCCAAGTACGACACAATATGTGTCAGCAGTGTGGTGTGGCCATGGAGGACAGTAAGCATCGATGTCTGACCAACCTGCAACTGCCGCAGAATGTCCACAGACTCGGCATTGACGGCAGCAGGGGAGACAGGGGCAGGGAGTGCGGTGCCTGGCCCGAAGGAGACGTGTTGGCGCCTAGCACAGAGGGAAGGGACCCGAGCAACTGGGAGGCGGGTGATGGGAATGGAGGGAGCGGCGACAGATGGAGTGCTGCTTTCAGCTCTGGGAGCAGTGTCTGCCCCCTCTGGGAGCTCAGCCTCGGACCCGTCAGCGTCATAGTCGGTGGTGGGACTGGACAGGTCCTCCGCCGCACTCCCCTTCGCCTCCGTGCCACTCGCTGAGCCAGACTCGCCAGCACTGGTGGCACCGCTGCTGGATCCCTCCTCAAGGTCCGTGCCAGTGTCTCCCTCGGTTTCCCCCGACGATGCTGTGGGCAAGGTGAAGAGACAGGAAATAATCAGACACCTGTATACATATGACACATGAGTCAAAACTACATATAAACTGAGGAAAGCACTAGCGCTGGTCAGTGCTAGTGTCACAAAGGGCACTGATTTTTGGTGTGCTGGATACACCAGCAAATTTTGATCAATAAAGTTTTCCAAACTTGAAGTTGCTCTTCATTGCAATATTTTATTCATACTTATGAAGATATATTCATGGAAGTATTCAATAGTTTATACTTGGTATTCAATTCCTTTTACACCAATCCATATGTTCCCAACAATCCATATATTCCTATTCCAATGCATTTCGGCCTGCTGGCCTTCATCTGGGAAATCTATGAAACAAAGAGTGGTGTCTATCACTAATAATTCTTCAAAAACAAACAATGTTTAACTCACTAAATCTTTGTCACATATTATCTGGCACCATCAAGTGATATACATACTATGTTACGTTCGACAATTGAAGTAGCCATTTACATTTACGCGTATGGATTATTTTCCGTTGTTAAAACCAAATGCATACGTGTTTTTTCTGCTGTTAACTGGAGCCTAGTAACATTACAAGTTAATCTCACAGTCAGATTGGCTAGCGCAGCGCGTTAACTAACAAGCATTCGTTGACGCTTTAAACCAATTTTAGCGGTTCTAATGTTAAAAAGGTTCAAATTGCCTCGAGTGGGCTGCAAGCATTAAACGTAACGTGGTAATGTTACTATTTCAACTTACAGACAGGTTAAGTGGCGTGGCACATTAGTCGACAAATGTTTGTAAGCGCTTAAAGCAAATGCTCGCGGTTCCGGTATTAAATGAGTGCAAGCTGCTTCGGGTGGGTTACAAGCATTTAAACGTAATTCCTTCTTACCGAATATGCAGGAAACTGAATTCTATCAGCGCTGTAAGCAGAACGTTCTCAGCGCGATGCAAGTTGGCGTGTGACGCGTGTGGGACGTACTACGATGTTTTAAAGTCGCGCATGTATCAGTTAAAGGGCCAGTGTCTATATGTGTGTTTCATACTAAGCAATACTAACACTTAATGACAAAGATGATAGTTACAATATATTATACCACGGAAACAGTGTATCATAATGTACAATTAACATAATCATGACAGAATATTAATGGATTTATAAATAACAACTAAATTCAGTTCTTTCATTTATCCCCTGAGGACGCAGGGTTTGCAAATGGAATATCCAGTGATTTTCACGTGTCAATAAAGTCTTTCTATTATCTCTCTCTTCATTTTGTTCCACAATTTCAAATATACATGCTCTGATCTGGTTAATCTGATGATTTTGTTCAATGAAATGGTTGGCGACCGCTGATTTAAACACTTTTGTTCTTATATTACTTTTGTGTTCAGTTAATCTTGTTTTTAGTTTACGTTCAGTTTGTCCCACATAGGCTTTTCCGCATGGGCATTTTAGCATATAAATAATGTTTTTTGTGTCGCAGGTACCATTAACCTGTAGCTTGATTTTGTTGCCCCGCATGGGGTGAGTGATGGTGTTACCCTCCATGATATTGTTGCAATTACTACAGTTTCTGCATGGGATAGTGCCTTTAAAGGTTATTAAAGGTTTTGTGAGAGTAGGTTTCTTTATGATTTCACCGAGATTTTTAGCTCTGGTAAATGCAAATGTGGGTTCATCCTGGAAGATGTTATTAAAGTCCAGTTCTGTTTTGAGCATACACCAATGTCTTTTGATGATTTTCTTGAATTGTGGAGTGATAGTAGAATATTTACTCACGCATGTGATTTTAGTTGTTTTTACACTTTTTTGAGAAGAGAGTAACATCTGCCTGTTCTTGGCTGTGGCTCTTTTGTGGGCATCCTGTAACACC
Organism: Triturus cristatus; assembly: GCF_964204655.1. NCBI lineage: Eukaryota > Metazoa > Chordata > Amphibia > Caudata > Salamandridae > Triturus > Triturus cristatus. The sequence continues at coordinate 594,005,854 of NC_140582.1, forward strand.
TCATTTGGGTATCCTCGTTTCTTAAATTTGTCAATCATGATTAGTGCTTGTGTCTTGGATTCCTTCGGGTCTGAGACAATCCTTTGTACGCGGAGTAATTGTGAATATGGTAAGTGTTGTTTGAGAGGGGTAGGGTGGAAACTTTGGTAGGCAAGCAAATTGTTTCGATCAGTTGTCTTGGTGTATAGAGTAGTTTCAAACTTATCACCTATTTTAAGGATGGTTACATCCAGGTAATTAATTTGTTTCTCATGTACTACATGAGTAAATTGAATCCTTGGATCAATCAGGTTTAGTAGTTGGATGTTGTTGATCAATTGGTCTTCTGTATCTTTCCACAGGATAAAGATATCGTCTATATATCGCAGATATAGACGTAACCCTTGTTGCCATTGGGGATTTTGTAGAATGTATTTATTATCATACTGGTGCATGAAAATGTTCGCGTATGCTGGGGCTGCTGGATTTCCCATGGCGGTGCCAGACTTTTGTAGGAACCATTTATCCTCCCATTTAAAGAAGCTGTGCATCAATGTGAAATTGAGTAATTCCAGTAGAAATATTTTCATATTTTCGTCATATTCCATCTGAAGTAAGGCAGACACACGGAGGAGGTCAATGAAAGAAAACTGCGCAAATACCGCCGCGATACCATCGACTATAAGTTAAATTAAGTATATAATTGGGCAGAGGTATATGCCAGAAAAAGACAAAACCGCCCATATACACAACAAACTGATACTTCTTCCTCTGATACAGATGGCACATCAGATGCGTCCGGAAAAAGACCTACTAGAGCAGCACCTACAGCTACTGCAATCACTTCAGCTCAGCCTTTTTTAGGAGAAGGCCCCAGCGAAGGGGACGACCGAGGAGGTCAAGACGAAAATCTAGAACAAGTGAAGGAGAAAGACCCCCCACAGACCAGACATATGATGTCCAAGAAAGACAAGAAGAAGACCAAGACAACCTAGTCATCAACATTTCTGATATCCACCTAAACAGACTACAAATGAAAATTCTGCAAAAAGGTACGTCATTCGTTCCCACTGCCCATACTAACCACCTAGAAGTCAATATAAGTTTTTTTAAACTGATGAGAAAACTCAGATTGCGTCATTTTTTCTCTAACATAGTAGGAGAACAACAGGACCAACAACAAAGTAAGGAGGATTCCCTTAAAGGTCTCACTACCACCAGCACCTACATGGCCCCCATCAGCCATAAGACTTTGGATTTGTTCGAACAACTGGTTAAACAAGACTTAGGTAAGATCAACTATCGCAAAAAAACTAAAAGTAAAAACCTTACCCAGAAAGAACTAGCTATTCTCAGAAACATAGCATCCAATCCCAACATCATTTGTCAGAGAGCGGACAAGGGTGGCGCTCTGGTCATCATGAATAAAGATTACTACATTTCACAAGCTCAAGCTCATCTTAATGATGAGAATACCTACATGGAACTCGATAAAAAACCCACCAAGGAAATACAAGTGGTACTACAAACCATCATCATAGAAGGCATCAATAAAGGATGCGTGGATGACAAGATGAAAAAATATCTTACTATGGATCATCCCAAAACACCAAGGTTTTACCTTACACCAAAAATCCACAAGAACCCCCTACAACCACCTTGTCGCCCCATAGTATCAACCTGTGGCAGCATACAGGAACCTATTGGCAAATTAATTGACAAATACCTTCAACCTTACGTCATCAACATGAACTCTTTCATTAAAGACACCACAGATTTTTTAAATAAGTTGGATAACGTGAAATTGGACTCCAACGAAAAGATACTCATGTGTACCATTGATGTACAAGCACTGTACACCTCTATACCCCACTCATTAGGGATAGAGGCCGTGGAAACTGCCTTACTTCAGATGGAATATGACGAAAATATGAAAATATTTCTACTGGAATTACTCAATTTCACATTGATGCACAGCTTCTTTAAATGGGAGGATAAATGGTTCCTACAAAAGTCTGGCACCGCCATGGGAAATCCAGCAGCCCCAGCATACGCGAACATTTTCATGCACCAGTATGAGAATAAATACATTCTACAAAATCCCCAATGGCAACAAGGGTTACGTCTATATCTGCGATATATAGACGATATCTTTATCCTGTGGAAAGATACAGAAGACCAATTGATCAACAACATCCAACTACTAAACCTGATTGATCCAAGGATTCAATTTACTCATGTAGTACATGAGAAACAAATTAATTACCTGGATGTAACCATCCTTAAAATAGGTGATAAGTTTGAAACTACTCTATACACCAAGACAACTGATCGAAACAATTTGCTTGCCTACCAAAGTTTCCACCCTACCCCTCTCAAACAACACTTACCATATTCACAATTACTCCGCGTACAAAGGATTGTCTCAGACCCGAAGGAATCCAAGACACAAGCACTAATCATGATTGACAAATTTAAGAAACGAGGATACCCAAATGAGGTGTTACAGGATGCCCACAAAAGAGCCACAGCCAAGAACAGGCAGATGTTACTCTCTTCTCAAAAAAGTGTAAAAACAACTAAAATCACATGCGTGAGTAAATATTCTACTATCACTCCACAATTCAAGAAAATCATCAAAAGACATTGGTGTATGCTCAAAACAGAACTGGACTTTAATAACATCTTCCAGGATGAACCCACATTTGCATTTACCAGAGCTAAAAATCTCGGTGAAATCATAAAGAAACCTACTCTCACAAAACCTTTAATAACCTTTAAAGGCACTATCCCATGCAGAAACTGTAGTAATTGCAACAATATCATGGAGGGTAACACCATCACTCACCCCATGCGGGGCAACAAAATCAAGCTACAGGTTAATGGTACCTGCGACACAAAAAACATTATTTATATGCTAAAATGCCCATGCGGAAAAGCCTATGTGGGACAAACTGAACGTAAACTAAAAACAAGATTAACTGAACACAAAAGTAATATAAGAACAAAAGTGTTTAAATCAGCGGTCGCCAACCATTTCATTGAACAAAATCATCAGATTAACCAGATCAGAGCATGTATATTGGAAATTGTGGAAAAAAATGAAGAGAGAGATAATAGAAAGACTTTATTGACACGTGAAAATCACTGGATATTCCATTTGCAAACCCTGCGTCCTCAGGGGATAAATGAAAGAACTGAATTTAGTTGTTATTTATAAATCCATTAATATTCTGTCATGATTATGTTAATTGTACATTATGATACACTGTTTCCGTGGTATAATATATTGTAACTATCATCATTGTCATTAAGTGTTAGTATTGCTTAGTATGAAACACACATATAGACACTGGCCCTTTAACTGATACATGCGCGACTTTAAAACATCGTAGTACGGCCCACACGCGTCACACGCCAACTTGCATCGCGCTGAGAACGTTCTGCTTACAGCGCTGATAGAATTCAGTTTCCTGCATATTCGGTAAGAAGGAATTAAGTTTAAATGCTTGTAACCCACCCGAAGCAGCTTGCACTCATTTAATACGGGAACCGCGAGCATTTGCTTTAAGCGCTTACAAACATTTGTCGACTAATGTGCCACGCCACTTAACCTGTCTGTAAGTTGAAATAGTAACATTACCACGTTACGTTTAATGCTTGCAGCCCACTCGAGGCAATTTGAACCTTTTTAACATTAGAACCGCTAAAATTGGTTTAAAGCGTCAACGAATGCTTGTTAGTTAACGCGCTGCGCTAGCCAATCTGACTGTGAGATTAACTTGTAATGTTACTAGGCTCCAGTTAACAGCAGAAAAAACACGTATGCATTTGGTTTTAACAACGGAAAATAATCCATACGCGTAAATGTAAATGGCTACTTCAATTGTCGAACGTAACATAGTATGTATATCACTTGATGGTGCCAGATAATATGTGACAAAGATTTAGTGAGTTAAACATTGTTTGTTTTTGAAGAATTATTAGTGATAGATACCACTCTTTGTTTCATAGATTTCCCAGATGAAGGCCAGCAGGCCGAAATGCATTGGAATAGGAATATATGGATTGTTGGGAACATATGGATTGGTGTAAAAGGAATTGAATACCAAGTATAAACTATTGAATACTTCCATGAATATATCTTCATAAGTATGAATAAAATATTGCAATGAAGAGCAACTTCAAGTTTGGAAAACTTTATTGATCAAAATTTGCTGGTGTATCCAGCACACCAAAAATCAGTGCCCTTTGTGACACTAGCACTGACCAGCGCTAGTGCTTTCCTCAGTTTATAGCACATACTCCAAAGCAGGGAGTAAACGAAGGAGCACGATTTACGCCTTTAACCTAAAGATTACCTTGGAGCTGTGCACGACTATCATCTAAATCAAAACTACATATATCACAGTGCATAGTATGAAAAGCAACATGAGTAACATCTACAATACTACGCACATATGTAGGCCCTGCACCACACTGTTGGTTGACCCACCATGCCACTGAGAAACAATGGAGAGCATGACACAACAGCAAAGAACTTGATATCAAATTAGACAGAGGAGCTAGCCTCTGGGGACAGTCGAGTACTGCATCTGGACCACACACCGTAGCCAAAAAAGGGATGAGCAGGAACCATGTCTTTTAACTTTTGGCACATGCTGCTTAGCAAATACATTAAACCCTGCCCAACATGACTGGGTCACTGCATGTTGAGTGTATGTTCAGACAATCATCACACACAGGCCAGACCTGGCAAGGACACATACGGTTTGGACATGTAGGCCTTGCCCGCACAAACCCCCCCCTACCTGAGACAATGTGAGTGACTCAGAGGAAGTACTTACACCTCTTATTCGGGGATTACTAAAATGCCCTTCAATGAATCCTGAATGTACACGAACTAACCCTCGTGCGCCTGTCCACACATATAATTGACAAACAACCATCATCAGATAGTTGTACCAAAACACACAGGCACCGGCCACTGTGAGTATGCACAAGCCAAATTGGGTCACCCTGTACAGTAGACACATGTAGCACACTTAACGTAAATACAAATGAGGCCAGGGTACAATGCCACAGAGCCCAACCTATGCTGAAGACACAGAGAATGTCCACATTGTTGGATGGCACACATGATACCTAGGAAAAGGTGCCCCAGGGGACTGTAGTGGCCACACTCCTCCATGGTCCTGGATGGATATGACTGCAACAGAAGCAAACGTCCCTGCACTATGCTTATCTCCCACTCATGCACAGCATGTCTGAGGGCACAACATTGGTCATGCATGCTGTAAGGCAGCACACTTTTCAGACACACTCCTATGTCGGGACTTAGCATCAGTGCCAACTAACATGGACCCCACATTGACTGAACTGGCCAGGGCACAGGCAAGGACCCAACACATGTTACACACCACCCCCACACATGATGCTGCAAGCATTGGGCACTTGGATTAACTGGCAGCCTAGATAACCTTGTGCAAGAGTGATTACACTCAGACCAGGGAACACATGTCAAGGAGGGGAAGGGAGGAAGAACAGCACCGGTTGACTTGGGGGAACAGGATATGTACTGCACATATGAACCCTGGCAGTGTATCCATGCAACTGCGCACTTCCAAAAGCTGGTGACACACAACAAACACACATGTACCTACCCCCTTCCTGCTGCTGCTTCTCCGCTAAGCGCCTATCCAAGTCAGGGAAGACCACCGCCAGGACACGCTTCATCTGGTGGGTCAGACGCCGGCACCCACAGTTCTTATGGCTCTCTGGTGAGTCCCCCAGCAGGACTCGGGCGATCCACCGGATATCCTGTCAGCGTTTCCTCACCTGGGCCAGGCGCTGCCTCTGACCCTCCACCGACCTCACGGCACTGACGGCTTGCTTCCAGATCTCCCCCTTGGCATAGACGCCTACCTGTGAGGATGACAAAGTGAGACAACATCAATACACCTGCTCCAGAGACACACATTTGAACAATTTGGCTGGTTTGAACAGGGCATAGTATGCAGCAAACTCAGTGCACCTTTGTCATAGGGACATCATCCTCTGGGGACGGCCAAATGCACTACGTGGCATTGAAAGTACACAGGTGGATTGAGGGGTGCAACACAATCACTGATCCCGGCTCACACTGTGCATCACAAGCTACACCACGATTATGTACAGCACCTCAAAGCAGTCACATGCCCCAGGCCACTGACGCAACCTCAGCAGGGTACACAGACACACACAGGCACAGGACAATCACCTGCCATTGGCAACTGCGGGTACAAACATCACTCTGCACATGTGCCACTAGACTGGGGGGTGTCACAGGCGTGGGGCAGGCTCAGCATGTCAGACATACAGCACTGCTCCCTGCACACATCAGATGGGTAGGGTATATGCATCCCTCATGCAGCTGGGGTGCAACACTCCACATAGACACTCACCCACATGACAGGGGACTTACACACACACCAATGTCCAGGGGGCGAACACATCATTTGGACACTCTCACCACAGGTACACTCAACTCACACACATCTGTGGGTACAGTCATCTGTCACACTGGGGGGACCACAGAATCACATCAGGACTGTAGAAACAACATTCCCAAGAGGATTAGCCAGGCTGAATGTGGCATGCACCATGCAGGGATTGTCACAGTAAGCACTATGCAAGTGAGGAGTGCAGACATGCACTACAGCATGTTCTGCATGTGAGACATGAGGCATTCCCCCCCCTGGGACCTACTCTAAAGAACATTGCATGTCTGTCACACCTGGACACAATGCCAGAAGTGACAGTCACAAAAAAGGGGCACAGTCTAAGCTAATGGAGTCAGCACTCACCTGCTCCCCTGGTCTCCCATACAGGCAAGGGTACTGTGGGAGGATCACATCCAGCAGGGCCTGGTTCTCCTCCTGGGTGAATGGCTGGGCCCTCTCCACAGACCTGGACATGGTGCCAGAGGAATCACGAGCAGCAGCAGTGGTGTGGAATGAAAGGTTGTTCAGGCAAGTGCTCTCTCATGGGGCCTGGCTGCCTTATATTTGCCTTGCTGGCCTGTTTCATTTACAGGAGTACAGAGTGATTGGTCAATCTCATTTGCATCCTACGTTTCCTCCAATCCCTTTAAACCTACCCCAGTGGGTGCCTTTGCATGTTTAAAAAAATTAGCATGATGTCAAGTCAACAACCATTTTGCAACTTTGTATATTGTCTCCAACCGACTTCTGCTGGCCACCTGATGAAAAAATTTGAACTTGAAACTGGGTCTCCATGACAACCAGCATGTATTTAGGCCCTTATAATTGTCCCTCATGTGTCCCCTATGTAATTTCACTATACACACACAGGTACGGTGCGTTCCACGCCCCTAGGGCACCACTACTCCAGTGATACGGTCCGTACAGGCGTCTGTAGGGTCCGTATCACCATGGTTGTGTCGCCGTAGGCTTATGCCATAGGGATACGGTCCGTACACGCGTGTGTAGGGGCCGTATCATTATGGTTGTGTCGCCGTACGCGTACGCCATAGTGATACGGCCCCTACACACGGGTGTACGGACCGTATCCCTAGGGCGTACGCGTACAGCTGCACTACCATAGGGATACGGACCCTACACACGCGTGTACGGACCGTATCCCTATGGCGTACACCTACGGCGACACAACCATAGTGGTACAGACCCTACAGACGCCTGTACGGACCGTATCCCTAGGGCGTATGCATACGGCTGCACTACCATAGGGATACGGACCCTACACACGCGTGTACGGACCGTATCCCTATGGCGTATGCCTACGGCGACACAACCATAGTGGTACGGACCCTACAGATGCCTGTACTGACCGTATCCCTAGGGCATACACGTACGGCTGCACTACCATAGGGATACGGACCCTACACACGCGTGTACGGACCGTATCCCTATGGCGTACGCCTACGGCGACACAACTATAGTGATAAAGACCCTACAGACGCCCTCAGAGCGTGTGTACGGTGCGTTTCACACCTTACACTGGTGACAGGCAGCACACAGAAAGGAATTGAGCTGTCATACTTGGCCGAGGCTGGACATCAAGTCATTGTCAGTGCAGTCCTACATGTCTCGGGCCTAGGTGTGTCAGACTGTGATGTGGCACAAATCTAGGCCTGGGCGGCAAATTCCGTTCCACTCGCGGAATTTGCGGAATTTGCGTAATTTCGCGCTCCGCGGAGAACGCGAAATTGCTCAAAAGTCTGCTTTCCGTGATTTCGCGAAATTTTTGCTTGTCCGCGTTCTCAAAATACATGTTCGCGAGATATTTCTCCTCGAGCACGCAAACAGCAATTGCGAACAGGAAAAAAGCATCGCGAACAAGCAATTCCGCGTGTTCGCGGAATTTCTGCGTGTTCGCGGAGAATTTTTACCGTTTCGCGGAGATTTGCGTAACACAATTCCGCAAATTCCGCCCACCCCTACACAAATCTCCTCATGTTTGAACCCAATAGATGTGTGATGAGCTGTGTACACATGTCATGTGTCAAGGTGCACTATGTGCCACACATCCCCTTCACACCTTTGACATGTGTGCATGTAGTACAGACTTGTTGAGCACTGCGTCACTGGCATGGCACAGTCGCCAACACCCGCAACTGTCCCCTGATGCCAGGTACACGGATAATGACAACTGACATGTGACTACCGGCGTTGCACGATGTGAGTATGTCATGTGTGTGTCATGTGTTCCCATAAGCTTGCTGTTGGTGTTCCGTCAAATGCATCTGCAGTTGCTGCATCCAACATGTGCATGTGTGTGGATGGGCATGGCACACTATTATGCACACCAGTACACATGTGGAATCAGACGTAACGTGTGTATGTATGCATCGAACATGGACTTGCGAGACAAGGACATATCTGCGTAGTATCAATGTATGTGTGATCAGTTTTGACATGTACCCCTTCATGGCAAGGTGTGTGGTCTGTCCTTTTTTCAGGGACATGTGACCTGTGCCTCTAGTGTTCCGCAACCTGTCTGTATGATAAACATCCTTCTTCTGCACACATGTGGATGTCTGTCACTCCTGTAATGCGTCTGCCTGTTCACTTACACTGGCCCACAGCTAGTTTCATGCCATGTCATGTTGAGCTTGTGAATCCACGTTTGTAGCTGGCTCTTGGTAAGAGTGTCACCTGCCTGGCATACGTGTCCAGGATATATTGCACAGACCTGACTCTGCATGTAGCATATGTGTATTGGCTGTTCAACATGTGCTCAGTACATTGACAGTGTTGTTGTACTGTACTCACTCTTCGTTGTCCCTTCCAAATTACTGCAGGGCTCCGCCTCTCCCCCGACCAATTCCAGACTTGGCTGCCCTGAGGGAACGTGACTGTATACACCGCTACCGCTTCACCCAACGGTTGATTCTGAACTTGACAGCAAGGCTGGCACCACACCTCCAACCGCTACACAGGTATCCTACTGCACTGACACCCAAGATGAAGGTGATGGCAGCCCTACATTTCTTTGCCATGGGTACGTTTCAAGAGACCATAGATCATGTTGGTGGCATGTCCCAGACCATGTTCAGCCGTGTCCTGCATGATTTTTTAGAGGCCATGTTGGTTCACCTGGATGAGTTCATTCATTTCCCAACTCCTGAGCAGTTGACAGGTATCAAGGGTGACTTCTATGCCCTGGGAGGGATGCTCCATGTCATTGGGTCTATTGATGGGACACATGTGGCTTTGGTACCACCACAGGCACAGGAGGTAGCCTATAGAAACAGGAAACATTACCACTCCATTAATGCCCTTGTGGTGTGTCTTGCTAACATGGTGATTTCCAATGTCTGTGCTCGTTTTCCAGGATCAGCACACGATGCCTACATCATGAGGCGTAGCAGGGTGCCTGAAATGATGCTGCAGCTGCGCAACGAACGAGCATGTCTTGTTGGTGGATATACTCTGTTACTCCTGTATTTAGCGTCATCTTTCTGTCTTACTGCTTCTCCTGACCCACTTCTGTCCATGATGTTTCCATGTAGGGGACTCTGGCTATCCCAACATGCTATGGCTGATCACGCCTCTCCGCAACCCCAGAACGGCTGCCGATCACCGGTACAACAACGCCCATGGGCAGACCAGGCGAGTGATAGAGAGGACCTTTGGCCTCCTGAAGAGCCGATTGCGGTGCCTCCACAAGACCGGCGGCGCACTCCCATATGCACCGGTGAAGGTCTGCAAAATCTTCCTCGTGTGCTGCATGCTGCACAACATGGCAGTGGAGAAAGCTGTGCCACTCATCCTGGATCCGGATGAGCAGGAACATCCACCCGTGGAGGACGAGGGGCTTGGTGACGATGCAAGTGATGTTGAGGTGGAGGAGGAAGAGGACATCCGGAGTCGGCTCATACGCAACTTCTTTGCTTAGTGGTGAGTTGCAGTGTCTGAGTGTGCACGCATTGAGCCTTGTGTGGCATGTGTTGCAATGTGTGGGTCCATCTGCATGTATGGCAAGTGAGTCAGAGGTGTCTTTGGATGTGTCACTCGAGTGATGGTGTAATAACAGTATGTCTTACCTGAGACACTATTTTCACCTAGCATGTTGACAACCTTATACGTGTCGAGTACATGCCCATGCATGCGGATGTGCTTCTTTTGGGTCACTTCTTGTGTGTCTCTCATCCCCAGGTATTTACGCATGCTGTCTGCTGGTGGCATTGTTGTGCTCCTGCTATTCCTCATGAATACAGCAATGTGTGCTGAATCAGCGTAACATGCACGGACATGTCAAAAAATCACCTTAGGGTAAGGGATGCACCATGGCTTTTTGGGTGTGCTATTTGTTTGGAATGTGTGTGCACTGCTCCTGTTCATGTTTGGTTACTTAGCATACATGTAGAATCACCATGGGTCACATGACATGGAGCTGGATTCACCTGAATTGATAGTCACACTTGGTGACAGTCATCTGTAATGTGATTGTGGATTGTGATGAAGGCATCAATGTGTGTAACACTGCCCTTGGAAACATACGGGATGCACTGGGTTGACATAGTGTGGGACATCCCCATTAGTGGATCAATGGTGAATTGCAGCCTCTCCGTGAGTAGCAGGGGGTGTTTGCCTCAAACCCGTCACTTGTGTGCCAGTTCTATGGGTTTCCTGCATCTGTGGTGTAAAGGGGGGTGCCAGTGTAGGTTCCACATGTTCATCCACATGACCTGTGCATCTGTTAATATAGATGCATTTGCCTTCCGGCAAACATGACTAATAAAGGTGTCCCTCAGCCTCCAAGGTGCCTCATCTCTGTCAATGCAGGTCTCTTGCCACTGTGCATGCGGCATGTCTGGCATAGTTGTCACCGATTGTGCATATGAGTCTATGTGTAGAGTAGCAAGATGCAAGGTGTTTGTCAGGGATTATGATATGTATTGTGCATGATGTACATGGTTGTGTAGGTATTTTGGCATCTCAGTCCCCACAACGGCCACTTTGCTGCATGTGCATCCATTGTCTGTGTGTGTGCCATGTTGAACCAGACACTCCTCCCTTCTCATACACCTTTTGCAGTAGTCCTTTCTGACACGCTTGTGTTATTGTGCAACTTGTGGCATGGTTTTCAGGACATGGCGCCTGCTGCTGCAGGCCCTGCAGCAAGGGCACACAGAGTTTCTATATTTGCCCTCACACACACGCCTCTAAGACGCACCCCCCTTCCTCCCTCCACCCATTCATTTTGGTGTAATCTGCTTGTGTGTGACACAGTTGCGGTGGGAAAGGCTGGACGGTCTGCACATGCTACATGCACATTGCACGTGCCTCATGTCCTTGCATGTGCCACATCACGCTACACCATGATGTTGAGGCCACCCACCAAGCAATGTCCATCCAATACATCTGTTGCATGCACTCAGGCATGCACTCATCGCCCATACAACACCTTTGCATAATGAGTGTGCAACTCCAACTGCCTACATAGCGCTGGTACGCCTTCCAGGCCCTGTCACACCAACCAGGTCATGTCCCTCCTACTCCCCACCGGCTCTGTACCCCAACATGGCCATGTGAGTGGTACTCCAGGCCTCTGCATGTAGTATGGTGTCGTTGTGGGACACATGGCACAGGTATCATGTCTCAGCGTGTCAGTCTACAATGTGTCCAGGATCCCCCTCTACACCATGACATGCGCACTGCATCTCATCATCATCTGGTGTCCCATTGACAGGCAGGTGCTCCTCACCCTCCCCAAAGACGCAGTCCTTGCCAGTTCTCATATTGAATAATGCATGGTATCCATTGGCAGATGGCTGCACATTGGCCACCTGATGCTGGACTTGTACACGACTGAGGTGTTCATCTGCGGATTGTCCCCTTACAGCTGGGTCAACTGCTTGTGTCCCACCCGCAAGGGCCCTGCACAGGCACACAGTGTCCACACACACAAGCTGGTGTGCATCATGGATTGCTTGCTCACATGTGCTATGCTGATCACCAGCATCTGTACCTCAGGCTTCAGAACACTCTGCATTATGCACAAGATCCACAGTTCGATCCACCTCAAGACAAGACAGACCATCCCCCAGGTCAACTTCAACATCCGTGTCTAATCCTAACCTGCACTGTAGGGAGAAGTACGTTACAACTCCCATGAGACTTGTCCACATCCAGGGTGCATCTGCACAGCTCTGCTTCAACATCCGGCGACCCAGCCACATCACCGTCCAACAGAGATAGCTGCAATGGATCACTGTCAGCTGCAGGATGACCTTCACAATCCACGCCCACACTAAGAATGCAGCCCACGACCACGCCCCCAACACAACCTTGTGGCACTGTCATCCAAGACCCCATTGTGCCATCTCCATGCATCCAACCTTGGCCTGGCCACCATTCTCCACATCCACCTGACTCCTGCTTGAAGGACATAGTTCTCCCACCTGGCTACACATACCTGGGACTCCCACCCCAGGACACTCCACATGATCCCTGACCTCTGCGCATGACTTGCTCTTCGAAATAGGTCTGTCCGCACAGTTGTGCAGGCACCCCCTCAGCTGGTTGGGCCCATCACGGGTGAGTATGGTGCTCCATGTCTGTATTGGATGATACATTGTGACCCATGTGTGTCCTGTGCCAGACTCAGACCCCATGGTATGCATGGTTGGAGTTACTTCAAAACTCAGGCATGGTTTGACTTTCCAACACACACATGTAATGGAATAATGCAAAATGACGGCATCATCTTGTGATTTCTAAGATTTTTATTAGTGGTGGGGTACGTGTTTGGGGGGATGTAAAGTGGTGCTCGTCGGGTGTCTGTAATCCAAAGTTCACAGGGGGAGTTGGGATCCTTGCCATTGGAAGTCATCAGAGTCCATGCCACTGTCTTTGTCAACATTGGTCAGACAGTGACCAGCAAGTCCATGTGGCAGAGATTGTCATTGGATGAGGTGCTGCTGTTGCGCCAGAGGTCCAGGTGCCAGGCCAGGTGACCTGGGAGATGGTGATGGTCCGCTGACTCTCACGGTCTTTTGAGTGGACGACCCACCTTCCTCCGGGGACCCTCAGAAGCAGGCTGTGACGATGTCTGGGATGCTCCGTCGGACGAATCCTCCTCCTCCTGATCCCTCCCTGTGGCTGGTGGTGATCTACGCCTGGTGGCACAGGGAGGGTTGCCCATGTTTTCGGCAATCCGACGGAGTACACGGGTCATGTCTGTTTGCACCGCCACGAGCTCAGCCAGTCTTGCCTCCATACGTCCTTGGTGTTGCTGTTGACTGGCATATTGCTCGGCTTGCAGGTTCTTAATCTGATGGAGGGCCTCCACGGCCTGGCTGATGCCCCTGGTGTCACGCCGGTATGTGTCCAGGATGTTGTGGATGTGTGTCATAACCGGTTCCTCAGCTGTCTGGTCAGGTTCGCGCCTCCGCCGTCCTCCACTCCCACCACCCCTGCCCACTTGAGCCTGGCCTGCCGTTGTGGGCACATCGGGTCTCCGGGACCCCTGAGGGATGGCATTTGCGGGGTCGCCTGCCTCCTCCTGGGTGCCCGGGGTACCTTGTCCCTCCTGGTCAGACTGGTTGCGTTGTGTGCGAGCAGGGCTCCTGTGTGTATCCTGAGATGTGGCAGGAATGGGGGTGGTGGTTGGCACAGTTGGACCTGACGCAGGTGCTGCAGGTGCTTGGGCACCAGAGGGGCTAGGTTGGTCGGGGTCATCCACGGTGTGGTGAGAGTCATCGCTGCCGGTGGGATCATCGTCACGCCGAGCCTGGTCCTGTGATTCTTCCCCCCCAGTGTTGGGGAGAGATCGACGACGTTGCCCTGTGTGTGAGGGAGAGACAATGTTAATGGTGTTTCATGCGTCATCCATGTTTCATACATATTCAAGTTGGCACAGTTCCTCTGGGTAGTTGGATATGTCTAGCATTCCTCTCACAGTGCACTTGTGGATGGGGATGTTGCGGGGGACAAATTGATATGTACTCCTGGTTATTTGGCCTGTCTAATGAGTGTTGGGATGCTTATTTGGCTATGGATTGGTCTTGTTGTGTCACATATCCATTGTGGGAGTGCCAATTTGCGTTTGCTGCCCTGGGGGGGGTGTGTGATTGTGTAAGGGGGTGGGGTGTGTGTGTGACCAGGCATGCTGTTGGGTGTTGTGTTATTTGTCATTGGGTCTACCAGGTGATGTGTCTATCCCCTCATGGTGCCTGCTGGCATGACAGTGAATGTGAGTTCCTGTGGTAGGTAGGTGGCATGTGGAGTTCGTGTTTGAGTGTACAGTGGTCACAGGTTTGCCTTGTGCTGTCTACAGCAGGGCCAAGTGTCATCTACCTTGTCTGTACTTGGCAAGTCCCTGTGCATTGTGCATGGTGCATGGGTATGTCCCTTGGCCACAGCTGTCAACACTTTTCCTATGTGTGACACACTCTTTGTTGTTGCATCAGTTTTGAACGCAGTGAGTAGTGTATCGAGCGCTGCAGAACCAACTTACGTGTTGCACTGTACGTGGCCAAATGGTGCTTTGTCATGTCTATTTGAGATTGCAGGTAGGTAACTTTTGCATTTGTGACTGGGTTCTAACAAACACAGTGAGTGGGTATACTGGGTGTGAGGTTAGGTTTGTGCCTGCAGCAAGGATCGACTCGTACACAGTTTGACACATGGCCCAGTGCTTTCCAAACAAATGAGGGGTGATTCATGCACTGCCAGACCTTGTCAACATGCACACAGTCCACCTGCTGATGAGCCGACATGCCCACACCACCCAAGGGTTATTTTGTCTCCCTCTGTCTCCCTCTCTCCCTCCCTCTGTCACCCTCCTCCCTCTGTCTGTCTCCCTCTGTCACCCTCTGTCTCCCTCCCTCTCTCTCCCTCTCCCTCCCTCTGTCTGTCTCCCTCTGTCGCCCTCTGTCTCCCTCCATCTCTCTCCCTCTCCCTCCCTCTGTCTGTCTCCCTCTGTCACCCTCTGTCGCCCTCTGTCGCTCTCTGTCGCCCTCTGTCGCCCAACCTCTCTCTCCCTCTCCCTCCCTCTGTCTGTCGCCCTCTGTCGCCCTCTGTCTCGCTCCCTCTCTCTCCCTCTCCCTCCCTCTGTCTGTCTCCCTCTGTCGCCCTCTGTCTCCCTCCCTCTCTCTCCCTCTCCCTCTGTCTGTCTGTCTCCCTCTGTCACCCTCTGTCTCCCTCCCTCTCTCTCCCTCTCCCTCCGTCTGTCTGTCTCCCTCTGTCGCCCTCTGTCTCCCTCCCTCTTTCTCCCTCTCCCTCCCTCTGTCTGTCTCCCTCTGTCGCCCTCTGTCTCCCTCCCTCTCTCTCCCTCGCCCTCCGTCTGTCTGTCTCCCTCTGTTGCCCTCTGTCGCCCTCTGTCTCCCTCCCTCTCTCTCCCTCTCCCTCCCTCTGTCTGTCTCCCTCTGTCGCCCTCTGTCTCCCTCCCTCTCTCTCCCTCTCCCTCCCTCTGTCTGTCTCCCTCTGTCTCCCTCCCTCTCTCTCCCTCTCCCTCCGTCTGTCTGTCTCCCTCTGTCGCCCTCTGTCTCCCTCCCTCTCTCTCCCTCTCCCTCCGTCTGTCTGTCTCCCTCTGTCGCCCTCTGTCTCCCTCCCTCTCTCTCCCTCTCCCTCCCTCTGTCTGTCTCCCTCTGTCTCCCTCCCTCTCTCTCCCTCTCCCTCCGTCTGTCTGTCTCCCTCTGTCACCCTCTGTCTCCCTCCCTCTCTCTCCCTCTCCCTCCGTCTGTCTGTCTCCCTCCGTCGCCCTCTGTCTCCCTCCCTTCCTCTCTCTCCCTCTCCCTCCCTCTGTCTGTCTCCCTCTGTCGCCCTCTGTCTCCCTCCCTCTCTCTCCCTCTCCCTCCCTCTGTCTGTCTCCCTCTGTCTCCCTCCCTCTCTCTCCCTCTCTCTCCCTCTGTCTGTCTCCCTTTGTCGCCCTCTGTCTCCCTCCCTCTCTCTCCCTCTCCCTCCGTCTGTCTGTCTCCCTCTGTCGCCCTCTGTCACCCTCCCTCTCTCTCCCTCTCCCTCCGTCTGTCTCCCTATGTCGCCCTCTGTCGCCCTCTGTCTCCCTCCCTCTCTATCCCTCTCCCTCCCTCTGTCTGTCTCCCTCTGTTGCCCTCTGTCTCCCTCCCTCTCTCTCCCTCTCCCTCCCTCTGTCTGTCTCTCTCTGTCGCCCTCTGTCTCCCTCCCTCTCTCTCCCTCTCCCTCCCTCTGTCTGTCTCCCTCTGTTGCCCTCTGTCTCCCTCCCTCTCTCTCCCTCTCCCTCTCTCTGTCTGTCTCCCTCTGTCGCCCTCTGTCTCCCTCCCTCTCTCTCCCTCTCCCTCTGTCTGTCTGTCACCCTCTGTCACCTCAGCCCAGCTTCCTGGGCACACACACTTTGCAGGTCTTTCAATGGCCATTGGCTTGTTCATGTGGCTTTGTTTAGAATCTCCCGGACCCCATTGGGCAGAGTGTCTCTGAGTCTGCGCTGCAGCGGCGGTGTGTGCTGACACTCTTTCACAGTGATGCCTCTTCATTAGCTGCTGTTATGTGCAAATTGGCCCTCATACCCATGTCATCCTGCGACGCGGCCGCCATTTGCAGGCGACACAGTACAGTGTTGGGACACACTGTTTGTATAGCTGTGCCCTAGGCCATATGGGCTGAGGGCATTGGTGTCTGCTTCTGAGTTGCACAATGTGATTTTGGAGGCCTCCCTCCCGGCATCACGGACATCCTGTCTTGTGTTGGTGTTTTGTGTGGCCTGTGACTTGGCATGGCCTTGCTTGGTGCATGGGGCATGGATCCGCTAGTGGCATGTGCGTGTTTTTGGAGTGTGGTTGTGTCCGTTAATGGCTTTGGGGTAGTTGCGTGCATTATTGTGAGTTGGGTTGTTGATGCGGTTCCCCCCATGTGGGGTGAGTTGTTTGTGTACTCACCAGGCTCGGCGACTCCTCCTACTCCGTCTACTCCCACCGGCGGCAGCGTGCGCATCACCTTCTCCTCCCAGGGATGGTAGTGTACCGGTCTGCAGGGCGGGCCACCTCCAGTGATGTTCCCCTGGTTGTATTCCTCTGTCATTTTGCGGCGGACCGTCCTCCGCAGATCGTACCACCTGGCTTGGCATTCATGCCTGGTCCTTCTGATGGGCGCAACAGCATTCACCCTCTCGATGATCCTCTGCCGCTGATTTAGCTGCTACGCTGGTCTGTCTGACCAATGTTCCAAAGAGCTGTGGCTCGACTCTGATGATTTCGTTGACAAGGATATCCAGCTCCGCTGTTGTGAACTTTGGATTCCTGTCTGTGGGCATGGTGTGGGGTGTGGGTGTGTGTGTGTGTGTGTGTGGTTGTGAAGGTGTGTGTGTAAATGTGATGAGGGGGTGTTTGTGAAGGTGGTTGTGTGAAGGTGTGCAAGTGTAAGGTGTAGTAAAGGTTGAAGTATGGTGCTGTGGGTTGTTTGTGGGGTCTGGCAGCAGTGGGTCTGTTGCAAAGGCTCATGGTTTGTGTGTGTGGGCCCCCTTTTTATTGGTCCATTTGTGGGTGTGGCTGTGTTTGAACTTTGGGTGGGTGTGTTAGAAGGAGTGGTTGTGTTTTGGGCCTCTGTTTACCTGTTTGGCTGTTGCAGGTCAGTGTATTGGATGTATTTGGGCTTGTTGGACGTTTTTTGTGGTGTTGTGCGATTCAAATTGACTTTCCTTGTGGTGTTTTGCAGTGTCCTGGTTCAGTACGTGTGTTTTTCGCGTCTGTGATGTGCGTACATCGGCCATGTTGTTGTACAGTGCTCACATTTGCTATGGCTTGGTACGACTCATACATGCGCAAGGCTGGGTGAGGGTGCTGGTGTAGGGGCCTCGGGTAGGGTGCGTACAGGCACGGGCAGGGTGTAGGGGCCTGGGGGTACATGCCGAACATATGTGAACCGAGGGTACGGCGCGTACATGGGGGGCTGGGGGTACGGTGCGTACATAGGGGGTGCTGGGGGTACGGTGTGTGCCCCCACCCCGTATGGATGGTGCATACCCCCAGCCCCCGTATGTAAGCACCGTCCCCCAGCACATCCCCCCATCCTCCCGTATGTACGTGCAGTACCCCCAGCCCTCGTATGTACGCGCCGTACCCCAGCACCCCCCCATGTCCGCGCCGTGCCCCCACCCCACCCCGTTGGTACGGAGCGTACCCCCCCTAGGTACAGAGCGTACCACCACCCCCGTAGGTACGAAGCGTACCCCCACCCCGTAGGTATGGAGCGTACCACCACCCCGTAGGTACGGAGCGTACCCCCACCCCGTAGGTACGGAGAGTAACCTCACCCCGTAGGTACGGAGCGTACCCCCCCTAGGTACGGAGCATACCACCACCCCCGTAGGTACGCTGTGGACCCCCGCACCGTACATAGGGGGGGTGGGGGTACGCTCGTAGCTACGGGGTGGGGGTACGCTCCGTACCTACGGGGTGGGGGCACGCTCCGTACGTACGGGGTGGGGGTATGCTCCGTACCTATGGGGTGGGGGTACGCTCCGTACCTACGGGGTGGGGTGGGGGTACGGCACAGACATGTGGCGGTGCTGGGGTACGGCACGTACATGGGGGGGTTTGCTGGGGGGGGGTGTTCGGCGCGTATGCAGGCAACTATTTGCCCGTCTCCATAGTTGCTATGGGAGTTCGCACCGTACGGTGATTTTTCCATACGGTTGTGCATTCGGACGGACGGGACGGATTGTACTTCAGTTTCCCGAATCGTAGGTAAAACTGTCCGGGGACGTGTCGGACACTTTTTCCGACCCGAGGACGTGTCGGGGAATTTTCCCAATGCGATTCGTATGGATTTTTTCACATACGAATCGTACTTGCCAGTTTGTACGGGACATGTAGGATTCGTACGGAAAAAAAACCGGATACGATTCGTACGGGGAATATTTTTAACGGATCGGAATCGGCACCTAAGTTGTCTATTTCATAGTTCCAATTATTGCTAATTATTGCTAATGCAGATCAATTCTCACTTCCCTTAATGTAGGCCTTATTTTCGAGAGGCTGCCTAACTGGATCTTTTTATGGGGCCCGATTCACAGAACAAACTTAAGACTAAATCCTAAACTTACTACCATTTTGGTATTCACAGAATGCACCTAGTACTTCTGGTATTCACAGAATGAACTTACTACTTTTGCTATTCACAGAATGAACTTAGTACTTTTGCTATTCACAGAATGGATTTACGACTACTAAACTTACGTCCGCACTCGGGCCGGAAATTCCGGCCCGGAGGCGGAGCTTACGGCCCGGAGGCGGAGCTTCCGGCCCGGAGGCGGGGCTTCCGGGCCGGAGGCGAAGCTTCCGGGCCGGAGGCAGAGTTTCTGGCCCGGAGGTGGAGATTTCTGCCATAGCTAAATCGGCCAGAATCCCCACCTCCGGCCCGGAAGCTCCGCCTCCGGGCCGGAAGCCCCGCCTCCGGGCCGGAAGCTCCGCCTCCGGGCCGGAATTTCCGGCCCGAGTGCGGACGTAAGTTTAGTAGTCGTAAATCCATTCTGTGAATAGCAAAAGTACTAAGTTCATTCTGTGAATAGCAAAAGTAGTAAGTTCATTCTGTGAATACCAGAAGTACTAGGTGCATTCTGTGAATACCAGAATGGTACTAAGTTTAGGATTTAGTCTTAAGTTTGTTCTGTGAATCGGGCCCATGGTATCTACTCCAACTGATTGACTCATGTTAACTTAAATGACTGAGTAGGATTGACTTGCATTCTGTTTGTGGGTTAAATTCTTTACCCTTGTTTGTGTTGCATGTGCCTCCTTTTTTTGGGTAGCTTTATTGAATTGGGGGTGTCCATGCGTCTAAAGATCCATAGCTATACCTTCTGACCCCATCTCTTGGTGTATTGCCATAGTCATGTCAGGGACTGTCCTGCACAAACTCAAATGAGGCACTGGTGTGTTTCTTTCTTAAACCTGTCATTATGACACACCTCCAATATTTGCACACACAAATGAAACCGAAAAAAGGTAGCTAACTGAACGCAAAGAAACCTCACAAGTGACCCTGGAAATGTGGGTTGGTCACACTGTCAGGGACTGTCCGGGACTATGTCAGGAACACCGTCAGGGACTTGGGCAAGTACTGGGAACTGGGTAGAAAATGTCCAGTGCACAGAAAGATTAGTACAGCGCTGCCAAGGATCACACAGGGAGTCGGAGGAGAAAAAGGGATCGAAAGGGGAAGCCTGTATAAGTGAACAAGATGGGTAAGTCTCAGAAAGGAAGGGCACTCACGAGGAAATTTAGCATTCAGAATAACTACACCCAGGATGAATGTGCAAGACATATATATGAAACAATATTAACAATAAAGGGGAGTGTGGGGTAAAGCACTCAGGAGCTCCACATGGTAAGACTGAAGCTCAGTAAGTTTCTCACCCACAATTGCTGTTACAGATTCCTTACTGCAAATACCCACATATAGGATATGCATGCAAAGGCAGGGTCTGTGGAGCTTATACCTATGGTGATGTTATAAATGCAACTCAAAGACAATACTCACAGTGAACAAGAAACAGCACCTAGGTAGTCAGCTGTGCCCACGGATCCTGGCGATCAAACAGGAACACGCTAGGCAGTAACATCAATGGGGTAGAACTAAACACAAGCACAATAGACAAGGAGCTAGCAAGGAGGAGTGCTTAACAGGAAAGGAAGGAAATCACAGTGCACACTTGGCAGAAATCAGGTATAAAACATACAAGGCAACAGAAGCCGGACAGCAGAATAGAAAGACAGCAAACTAGTAACTGGAACCAAGGAAATGGGAAGAAAGGCAGGGACTGGAAAAGGATATACAGAAGGGGAGGCTACACAGGTATACTAGAATAGTGCGGGTTCAGGAATCAAAAAAACAAAGTAGTATTGAAGGCAGTGCTGGAGCAGGAACAAGAATTGAGCTAAGGCTCAGGAGTCAAGGTAGCCCTGCAGGCAGTGCTAGTTCAGTGACAGTGAATTACTAAAGCCCAGGAGTCAAGGTAGCACTGCAGGCAGTGCTGGTTCAGGAATAGGGAAACTGCTGTAGTTCAGGAACTAGGAATGCTAAGGCTCAGGAGTCAAGGTAACACCACAGACAGTGCTAGTTCAGGAGGAGGGAAACTGCTGCAGTTCAGGAACAAGGGATGCTAAGGCTCAGAAGTCAAGGTTACACTGCAGGCAGTGCTAATTCAGGAATAAGGAAAACAGCAGGAGCTCAGGAAAAAGGAATAACTAAATCTCAGGAAACACTGGAAAGGAGGATATCAAAGGCTCAGGAAACACTGGAACAAGGACCGGTATTCAGCTACAATAACCAAACCTGGGCTGAAGGGAGCTCGGGCTTAAAAGAGCTCACAGTAATTACATGCATCAGGTGTGAGGAGGCTAGCAGCAGCCAGCCACAGGTGAGCTGAATTCCTCCACCCATCCTTGGCCTGCAGGGGTGGAGACAAAGCAGTGAGCACGGGATTATAGGTAATGGAGTTTCCAGCATGAGCAGACTGGCTTCCAGAAAATCCGGCATGGAGCGGGAATGAATGTCAATTCCTAAATGGTGTCCAAATGCCTGGAAGTCAGGATATGCATGCAGGAGAGTGTCTGGATGCATTTTAGAACACTGGAAAGCCCCAAAATATGGCCCCCTGGTGGTGGGCACAAGAGCACAGGGAGTGAATTGTGACAGTACACCCCCTCTAACGACTGACTCCTGGAATCTGGGACTGGATTCAAAGCCTTTGATGCTATGAAATAAGTCAATTTCCATCAGAGATGTAGTGCAAGATACCAGAGGACTGCAGGAAAACTGTGATGTTCTGGACGGTTGGATGATAGGCTGTAAATTAACAGCAGTATTGAAGGCAGAACTTGAAGAGTCCAAATCCAGTGACAGGGGCTAAGAAGCCTGAATGAAAGTTGTTTGAAGTCCTGATGATGGCAGGCTAGCGAGGCACTCTGAAAACAAAGGCATATTGACTTTAGGGTCAAAAGCAGATGACTGATTGGCAGGAGGAACAGAGGTCAAAAGCAAACTGGCTGAAAACAAAGGAGGTGACAGGAAGCAGACCTGAAGTTCTGGCCCTGGAGAAAACCATACAAAAGACTCACGTGCAGGAGTCTTTGGAAGCAGGTATGCAGGAGACCCAGGCCCTGGAGGTTGACATGTTGAGAGTTTTGTCTCTCATGCTGGAGATTCAGTTTTGTAATGTTTATGTATTGAAACCTCTGAAGGCTGGCAAACTGGAAGCACAGGGTCAAAAGGTTGGCAAGATAGAGGCTCAAGCCAGAAGGCAGGGAGTCTGGAAGTTCTGGTGCTGCTGAAGGCAGGGAGCCTGGAAGCTCTGGAACTGAAGGCAGGGAGCCTAGAAGCTCTGGTGCTGATGGCAGGTGGTCTGCAGGTTCTGGTGCTGAAGGAAGGTGGCCTGCAGGTTCTGGTGCTGCAGGCAGGCGGCCTGCAGGTTCCGGTGCTGAAGGCAGGCGGCCTGCAGGTTCTGGTGCTGAAGGCAGTCAGCCTACAGCTTCTGGTGCTGAAGGTAAGCAGCTTGGAGGTTCTGGCTCTGTAGACAGGCTCTTTGGAAGCTCTGGCTCCATAAACAGGCTTTTAGGAGGCGCCGGCTCTATAAGCAAATTGGTTGGAGTCTCAGTAGGCAGGCCGGCCAGAGGTTTGGACTCAGTAGGCAGGCAGACGCCAGGCTAAAGTTCCCTAGGTAGGCCGGCTGAGGACTCGGGATCTGAAGGCAGTGGGCCGGCTGAGGACTCAAACTCTGAAGGCAGCGGGCCAGCTGAGGACTCGGGCTCTGAAGGCAGCGGGCCAGCTGAGGACTCTGGAGATTCTGCAAGAAGACAAGCAGAAGGCAGAGTGACACATGGTTCATAGACTTTAAGCTCTGGGAATGGTAGTAGCTTGTGAACAGTAGATTTGCTGTTGTCAGTAGTGACATCCACACAGGTCCTTGCCAAATTAAAACACACAGGAGTACTTTCTTCCAGATGGCTAAGAATAGTGCTTATCTTAGAGCTCCTGATGCTCAGGCTTCTTTCACAATTTGGCAGTTCACACTTCACAGTCAGAGGAAATAGGTCAAAGATTCCTTGGCAATTGGAGATCTTTTCAATTTCTTCTGAATTACAAGGTTGTACAGATGCAACAGAGCATAGAGTACTATAATTTCCTGACTTTTCAATATGTTGTGTGCTTGAAGGCAAGAAAACAAACCAGGGGTCAGAATTTTGCTTCTTCTCAGCAAGGAGGTTGACTTCAGTCGCAGCAGCTAGATCAAGAGCGTGGTCTGAGTCACAAGATACTGTCACATCAGGGATTATGTGGGGCACTGGTTCAGATTGTATCTCTATGTCAATAGTCTGTCTATGGGGTATCTCGGAGATAGAACTGACCTCACAACCAGGAAAAGAAAGCAAAGATATTTTGTGCCTTGCCTGGCATTTGGGGTTCATGAAAAGTGGAGGGGCACATCTCAGCCTAGATGTAAGTTAGCACTAGAAGACTAAACACCAGATGAGTTAGAAAATTCAGACTTCAAACACATACTTTGATTAACTGCACTGTGAGACAAGGTACTATGGCTTTTCTGAGTGGAATCTGAGTGATCAGCCATGGTATTATTCACACAAATGCTGGACCATCTCCGAGGGAACGCAAAAGAGAGCTCAAGGCTTAATTCTCCATTTCTAAGGAGGCTAACATAGAGGTGGAAAAGTTGTTTTGTACAGGGGTTTTAGATTTCCACTTGAACTCTAGATTTGAATTTTTTAACAGAGTCTGAAACATTTCATTCTCTCGCTGTAATTCAAGAATCTTAGATGTAGTTATATCCTGTGAAGACTGCAGATCTTTCTCTACACAGACAGTGGTAGACTTGGCAACTTCACAACAAGCAAGAGAGCTACAACTTGGATTTTGTTTAAACTGGCTATTAGCTGCCTATGTTGTAGTAGGTCTTTTCTCTCTTTTTTTAAACTGATTATTGTTTACTTTGAATGTAGTATTTAACAAGGTCCTTTTAGTATACGGTACTGTGATCTTTACTGGACTACAAGACTGGGTAACATTATGAGAATGGAGAACAGAGGTTATGAAATAAATCTGCTCTTTCTTTGGTTGTGTGGTTGAATATTGTATTTTACAACTACTAACAGCAGACATGCTAGAACCAGAATTCTTGTTCAGCAAACTGAGTATGGTATCATTCTCCTTTCGCGAAGCTGACACAGACATTGAATCTAGATCAGAACAGAAGATTTAGTCAGGATCTGGCAAAGAGGTGTTTGAGAGCCAATGAGTAAAATATTCAGAACATAAATGTCCATTTCTCATTAGAGGATTCTTTGTTTCAGGACCAGGGTGAACATTTTCAAATTTTAAAGTAGACACTAAATGCCTCTCATTGGTGGGTACTGGTGAACTACCCTGCACAAACTCAAATGAGGCACTGGTGTGTTTCTTTCTTAAACCTGTCATTATGACACACGTTCAATATTTGCACACACAAATGAAACCGAAAAAAGGTAGCTAACTGAACGCAAAGAAACCTCACAAGTGACCCTGGAAATGTGGGTTGGTCACACTGTCAGGGACTGTCCGGGACTATGTCAGGAACACAGTCAGGGACTTGGGCAAGGACTGGGAACTGGGTAGAAAATGTACAATTCACAGAAAGAATAGTACAGCGCTGCCCAGGATCACACAGGGAGTCGGAGGAGAAATAGAGATCCAAAGGGGAAGCCTGTATAAGTGAACAAGATGGGTAAGACTCAGAAAGGAAGGGCACTCACGAGGAAATTTAGCATTCAGAATAACTACACCCAGGACGAATGTGCAAGACACGTATATGAAACATTAACAATAAAGGGGATTGTGGGGTAAAGCACTCAGGAGCTCCACACAGTAAGAGTGAAGCTCAGTAAGTTTCTCACCCACAATTGCTGTTACAGATACTGACTGCAAATACCCACGTATAGGATATGCATGCAAACGCAGGGTCTGTGGAGCTTATACCTATGGTGATGTTATAAATGCAACTCAAAGACAATACTCACAGTGAACAAGAAACACCACCTAGATAGTCAGCTGTGCCCACGGATCCTGGCAATCAAACAGGAACACGCAAGGCAGTAACAGCAAAGGGGTAGAACTAAACACAAGCACAATAGACAAGCAGCTAGCAAGGAGGAGTGCTTAGCAGGAAAGGAAGGAAATCACAGTGCACACGTGGCAGAAAACAGGTAACAAACATACAAGGCAACAGAAGCAAGGCAGCAGAAGAGAAAGACAGCAAACTGTGAACTGGAACCAAGGAAACAGGAAAAAAGGCATGGACTGGCAAAGGATATACAGAAGTGGAGGCTACAAAGGTATACTAGAATAGTGCAGGTTCAGGAACAAGAAAACAAATTAGCATTGAAGGCAGTGCTGGGGCAGGAACAAGAATTGAGCTAAGGCTCAGGAGTCAACGTAGCCCTGCAGGCAGTGCTAGTTCAGTAACAGGGAATTACTAAAGCCCAGGAGTCAAGGTAGCAATGCAGGCAGTGCTGGTTCAGTAACAGGGAAACCACTGCAGTTCAGGATCAAGGAATGCGAAGGCTCAGGAGTCAAGGTAGAACTGCAGGTAGTGCTATTTCAGGAGGAGGGTGAAAAACCAGAACCTTTTGGACCTGGCGGCGCAGGGTACGCCCTCTGTCTCCGGAGTTCACCTGCTTCGCTACACAGAGACACGGGACACTCTGTCGGCGTTAGAAGATTGGATTTATTTAGCTGCAGCTAGTACAGTTATCCTAGAAGTACACAAAGTAGGTTCTCAGGAGACTGCCACTTCACTCTGTGGCGCATCAGATTAAATGCTATACAATACATAATTATTAACGAGATACACTCCCAAAGCATATAGGAAAAGAGCCAATAGGGAAAGTTGAAAAAAGCGGAACCAATAAGAAAGGTTCGAAAACAGAAATATCAGATGACTCGAAGAGACCTCTCCTCCAACTGTGTTTGTCATCCTACCCTCGAACTGATTCATTAACAGATTATAACTAACTTGCAGGTGGTGAGATACGTTTGTGTGTATTGGAGGACAGTCGTGACACGAGAGAATGTTAGCAGGAGACAGTGAAGGCCAGTCGATAAGATATGATCAGGAAAGAATAGTGTGAGCCAACAGATAGTTGAAACAGGGATTAGGAAAGCCAGACAAGGATTAGTGTACTCGGCTAGTTCTAACACCAGCTTCGCAAATAAAGGCCGAGGACGTATTTTGACACCGGGCTACAGAAAAAGCAGAATAGACTTTGTTCGCCGTGCTGCCTGAGTGATGGCAACACAAAATGGCGGCGGGGCACAAAATGGCGGGTCGATTCGATCGTGATCGAAAATCGAAGTTCCTCAGACCCTCCTTTTGCCAGAACTCAGGCAAGATAGACTCACGTTAATCTGAGTCCACGTCAATAGCCATGAGGTCATCAAGCTGTTGCTGTAAAATCATTCTTATGTTTTCCGTTACTTGTGGCTTGGGTTTTGGGATGCACATAATAGCACAAAGATCACAGATAGCGGGACCACAGTGCATACAAAGGCAGCAAGAAAATACAATGGTCAAGATTATTCCAAGGAATGTCAATGCTTTCCAACCCCATTTGGACAGTAGTCCCCAAAACCATTCCGTTAAAGACCAATCTCCTTCATCCTGATGAATAGACTCGGAGATTATGTGCAACTTGGAGATAGCTTGGTATACTGTCGGAGCGTCATTAGGAATGAAAATACAGCAGCTTGACCCGATCAATTTACACACTCCACCATGATCGGCAAGAATGAAGTCTAAGGCAACTCGATTTTGCAAGGTCATAAGACGATCTGCCTGTAGTTCTGCCGTGATATTACTTAAGGCTCCTACAGTGATGTCTATTGTAGTCTCTATGACACGGACCAGTTGCCTTATATTTCTGCTGTTAGCCATTGGACCCCAGAAGGGAAGAAAACCTTTAAGGAAATCTCCCCCCTCTTGTCCCGCTGTGTCCTTTGAATCAATAATTCCTCTGCCGAAACGGGTTCGGTGATAATTGGCAGAAGCAGTGTAAGTAGGAGGAAGAAGAAAGGCTATATAGCAAGTACCAGAGAAACCCATTGGTAACCAAGTATAAGCTCTATCATAGCAGATGAAATAGGTGCCTTGAGACGGCACTAGAGGAGGCGAGTTTTGAGAGGAATAAATGTACGTGTAGGAGCAGTTACTCTTTTGTGCAATGTCAGAAGAGCGATCGTTTATCTGTAAACAGAAGTTACCTTGATGCGGTATAGTCCAGATTGGCGAGGACTTTCCCTTTCCCACTTTACTATTAAGACTCGATATATATTGGGTGACGTTCCAATTGGTGTATGCTTTCCTTTCGTCGATGGAAATTTTGCTGTTCTCCATGATTTTAGCCATAACTACCATACCCTTAATCAAGGAACTATGACTAAAATCCGGATAATTAATTTGTGAAGTAACAGACCGTCTGAATTTGCTTTGATAAGCATTGGAGAAAATGACGAAGAATGCCCAAGCAGAACCCTCATAAGAAAAAGGAAGAACTAGATATGGCATTCCTTTCTCGGTGGTATGTGGCATAAGACCACATACCCAACAATCAGTTGTGTTAACCTCTAATTGATGCTGGTGTAATAGTTGGATAAAGGAATTGTTGTAATACTCGGTTCTTCTGACAAGTTCATGTGAAGGAAGAGTATGAAAGAGGTGTGGAGAGATAGTAGAAGAAGGTAAAGAGGAAGAAGGGGAGGTATTTCTTGGCTGCAAAACATAAATTATCCAACCAATAATTGCCAAAGCAATACATAATGATATAAAAACACAAAGTTATACTAAAACGACTGTACACTATTTTACAGGGTGCTTTCTTCACTCCATCTCTTCTTTCTTTATTATTTAGTGTAGTTTCTATCCTACTAGTGGATGCTCACGGCAATCTTCCTCAATCACTGAAGTCACGATGCTCTACCGTCCTATGACACTGAAGATCCTGCAGACCTATTGTCACTACTCAGGTCGTGACTTAGACTCCTACCGTGACCCTGCAACCGAAACAGAACACTACACAAGGGAGAAGAAAGTCTCAAATGTTCTTTTGTCTGGGCCTGAGATTATAGTGTTCCTTCCCCGGAACACTCTGATTTTGAAACAATGTTCTTGGTTCAGTCGTATTCAAGCGACGATGCGATGGAATTGCTTCTTGTAAAATGTCGTCGTCCTCTTTCTCAGACAGTGTCCCATTCAGGTGTGCATCGCTAAAGGGTACAAATCGTGGAACTGTTTCGCCTTCACAGTCACCAACCCCTCTACGAACCCACTGATCAAAAGGCAAAGGCAAAGGCACTTTCTTGCAATGCACACCGTGAATCCAATTTTTCTTTCCTTCAACTTTGACGGCTGTTCTTGTGGTCAGTAACACCACTCGAGGCTCCCGCCACCTGGGCTGCAGATTATTAGACTTTTGAAAATTCTTCACACAGACCCAGTCACCTGGTCGGATGGAATGACCTGGGTCTGTGGAGGCTTCCGGCAGAGCACTCTGAACCTGTTGATGAAGAACACGCAATTTAGTTGTAAGGTCATGCAGATAGTCAATCAACATTGGATAGGGAAAGTCTGAGAATTTCTTAGGGCGAGGTATTCCCCATACGTTGGTCGGACGGCCAAATACCACTTCGTAAGGGCTAAGTCCCAAACGAGAGTGTACTGTAGTTCTGGTGGATAGCAGAGCTAACGGCAAAGCATCAGGCCAATTGAGTCCCGTACTTGCTTGAACCTTTGCTAATTTCAACTTCAAAGTTCCATTGTAACATTCTACTAAACCCGCTGATTGTGGATGATTTGCCGCGTGGAACTTTTGCTTGATTCCAAGACCTGCACAAACTTTCTGCATGACTTGGCCAACAAATTCATTCCCATTGTCACTCCAGACAATGCGCGGCAAACCAAACCTGGGAAAGAACTCTTTTAGTAGGATTTTAGCTGTAGATAAAGCTGTATTATCTTTCAAAGGGTATGCTTCTATCCACCTCGAAAAAGCACATATTGCCACCAGAACATATTTGAGGTTGTTGCATCGATCCATATGAATGTAATCGATTTGCAACACTTCAAATGGGTATGTCGGAGGAGCAAAGTGACCTGCTGGAGTTGGGGTTCCCTTTCCTGGATTGTACATTAGACAAACAATACAATGCTTTACTACATGGTCTGCACATTTTGGGATATTTTCGTTTTGCCACACTGGAGCCAAAAGTTTACAAATGCCTTTTGCACTTAGGTGAGCTGGACCATGAGCCATAGTAACCACTGGGAGTACATAAGCATCTGGTAACAACCAACATTGATGTTCGGATAATTCTACCCAACAACCCATCTCATTTAACATTCCCGTACTTTCTTTCCACTTGTTCAACTCTCTTTCTGAAGCCTCTTTCTGAATCGCTTTCACGCTTTCCACTGTATTCTCACACATTCCTCTCTCTCTGACCCAATTCGCAGGACCTGCCACATACATTCGACTCGTTGAATCTCTCGCTGTTTTCTTTGCTATTTCATCAGCAAATGCATTTCCTCGTCCAACATCATCCATAATCTTCTTGAGTGCACTACACTTCACTATCGCTATTTGGATGGGTAAAGCAAGTGACTCAAGGAGATCAGTCACTAACTGACCATGCTGTATTTTGGTGCCATGTGAAGTTAGGAATCCCCTTTCCTTCCAGAGACGCCCAAAACTGAACGCTACACCAAAAGCATATTGGCTGTCAGTGTACACGTTCACTCTTTTCCCTTTTGATAATACACAAGCTCTCGTCAGTGCTATCAACTCTGCTGCTTGCGCTGAATTGTGTCTAATGCGTGCAGTTTCCACAATCGTATGTAAGGTAGTTACAGCATAGGCTAAAACCGTATCTCCATTAGGTATTTTGAAACAAGAACCATCTACCCATAGAATCCCATCCGGATTCTCTAGTGGCGTGTCTCTCAGGTCAATTCTTCCTTTTGTCTCTTCCTCAGTACGGAAGAAACAATCATGCTGATCCTCAACACTCTCCTCATTTGGAAGGGGCAACAAAGTAGCTGGATTCAAAGTATTAAATCGTTTAATGTGTACGTGACTAGCCAAAAGCGTCAGCTCGTAACCAGTTAAACGTGCACTCATAAGATGCTGTGTTTTTGTTCTGTTTAACAAAGTATCCACTGCATGTGGCACCATGACAATGAGAGTGTTATCCAACACCATTCCAGCAGACTGTCGGATAGAGATTGCTGCTGCTGCTGTTGCGTTGAGACAACTGGGCAATGCTTTAGCTACGGGATCTAATGTAGCTGAAAAATAGGCACATGGCCGCTGTCTGTCTCCAAATTGCTGTGTCAAGACTGACAATACACAACCTTCTCTCTCGTGAACATACAGCGTGAAAGGCTTAGTGTAATCTGGGGTGCCTAGTACAGGAGCAGAACAGAGAGCAGTGCGTAAATCAGTGAAACTCTTTTGGCACTCATCAGTCCAAGGAAGGGGCTGAGGCGTATCTTTTAAAGTGAGTGCCAACATAGGTTTGGCGATCAAAGAGAAGTTAGGGATCCACTGTCTACAATAAGAAGTAATACCCAGAAAGGCACGTACTTCCCTTTGTGTGGATGGTACAGACATTCGTGCAATCGCCTGAATTCGTTCTGGTGTCAATCGTCGTCCCTCCTTTGATAGGAGATGACCCAAGTAGGTAACTTCTTGACAAACATATTGTAGTTTGGAAGGTGAAACCTTGTGATTCAGTTTAAACAAGTGGCGTAACAGTGCAACAGTGACATCTTTGCAGATATCTTTTGTATCGGCGGCGACTAACAAGTCGTCCATGTATTGAATAAGAGCAGCACCAATCGGCAAGTAAAAGGTATCAAGATGACATTTTAAAGCTTGGCTATAAATGGAGGGACTTTCACAATAGCCTTGGGGTGCGCGCTTAAATCGGAAGCTTCGGCCTCCAAGAGAGAAACTAAAAATGTCCCTACTCTCTTCTGCAATGGGAATACTGAAGAAGGCATTCTTTAGATCGATAACAGAAAACCAGGTTGCTGTGGAAGGTATCATTGTCAACAAAGCAGTGATATCTGGAACAACAGGAAATTGTGGAATCACAATTTTGTTTACTTCTCGCAGATCAATTACAAACTGATACACAGGAGCCTGAGAAGGATCAGTGCGTTTAAGAATAGGAAGAATAGGACTATTACATGTGTTACCTCTTGTTTCTTCAACCACATCCTTCCGAATTAAGTCATGAATGATTTCCAAAAGCGCTTTTTCACCTTCAGCAGAAATTCTATACTGCGGGATGCGCGGTAATTCAACATTGGGCTTGAGAGTGACAACATAAGGCGGAATCTCAAGACAACCCACATCGTTCGGACCTGTGGCTCAAAGCGCTGTTGGAAGAGAAAGCAACTCAGGAGGAAACTGATCTTTGGACAAATACATTGGGGAGATCAACTTCTGACCTAGAGTGAGATGTATGCCAGAGGGACAACAATATATTGTAGCATGCATTCTTTTCAATAGGTCTAGACCCAACAGATTCTCACCGCAACCATTCGTCAACAGAAGTGGAGCTTCCAAATCATAGGGACCAACTGAAATAGGCAAAGGGCAAGAAACCGGATTGCGAACAGGGGCGCCAGAGAATCCTACAGAAACATTCGTTAAGCCAGACAAAGGTGCCCCAGGGAGTTTACAATGAATGATAGAACTTCTCATTGCTCCAGTATCTAGAAGAAATGGCTCTGATACACCCATTGTAGTGACGTTAACATAAGGACCATTTTGATCTACTGGGATTGGCACAACTCCCCTACTTTGTCCATGGCTGTCCTAGTTGGCATGAAGACTTTCATTCTCGCCTTCAACATAACGGTCTTCATTCTAATACTGTGTAGATCTCACATTCTGCTGATCAAAGTAGTTCATGGAATTGGTAGAAGGAAGGGCACGCTGTTCTTGAGTCAACACACCTCGACCTCTACCTTTGTTTGCTGACTGGAGGCCAACACGACCTCGTGGAGCAGATAACGCTCCTTTGCGCTGCAATAAAACCGGACAACTACTCTTAAAATGACCTTCCTCTCTACAATAGGCACATTGATTAGAACCTAACAAAGGTCGCGGAATGTATGGCTCAGGTTTTTGATACAACCTCTGAAACTGCGGTGGCTGCTGAGTCTGAGGCTGAACATAACGTGGCGGATAGGCTTGATGCAGGAGAACCTTCGTTTTTAAATCTTTCGTCTTTTTCTCTTGCTTTTCTTTTTCTTCTTTAACCCTATTCTCATAATATTGTGCAGTAGCCAATATCTGAGCAGAAGAAGAAACAGCCCAAGAACTTTCTGAATCTTTTAATTTGTGTGACAGCTCGGGAAGCAAATTGAATATAAATTTATCCACGAATAATCGCTGTCCACCCTCGGTAGCCATGTCCTGACCACTGTGGTCGATAAATGTCTCCTCAAAATGAGTAAAGAAGTCAGAGACACTTTCATCTTTCTTTTGTTTGCATGCTGCTAGCTTATCCCAATTAACTCTCAGTGCAGGCATCATAGTTTTCATTAACGTGATGATTCTACCAGGAAGTTCCGAGATCAAAGCGTCAGGCTTTGCCCCACCCACTTGGTCTCTATCTGTATTAGCTATAACATCCCAAGTATCACCTAGTTCCTGTGCGTGATCCTCTCTACGAATCTTAGCCCATATTGTCTGTGGGACTACATTACCCATCAACATATCAATATCTGCTAGATTCATAATGCAAGCATCGATTGTCTGTGATAATTCTTTGGAATAACCTGCAGGGTTCTTACGAGGATCTGGTAGAGTCTGTTTAAGAGCCAATACTTCAGATCTCTTCCAAGGGACTTGTACCCATATTCGTTGAAAATGAGCAGGAATAGCTGCATTAGCGCCTACAGCCGCAACTGCCTCCTTCCAAACTGGAAGAACCTCTCTCATAGGGTAATTTTTCGACGTCAGTTTAACCGACGGATCAGAATCAAGAAAAAAAAAAGAGAAAACAGTAAGGATCTATAAGAGATAAGTGTCCTTACAGCTTCCTCAACTTTGGAACCTACAATAAGTCCTTTTCACATCTTCCCATTCTTTAAAGAGAATGTCGCACATTACATTAAAAACATATCTCTGCGTAGGCGCATTCCATTGCAAAAAGGTAGGTATAATATCAAGCACACTATATTGTGGACCCTTCTTGATCCATCTTCGTACAAGAGAGTCTAGCTTCTCTCGTTCCTCAAAATCTGGGAACTGACTACGAGCTTGTCTTCGAGCAAAAGCCGGAGACACATTAAAAGCTCCAAAGAAAGGAGATAGAATACTAGTGACAGAATCTGTGAGACGCTTACGCACAGACGGTGAATTAGACATTAGGACTGGAGACAGAGTATTAGGAGAACTGACAGGAGAAGAACTGGAAATTGCAGGAGGAGCAGAAGGCAAAGGAGAGCTAAGATCAGGAGATGAAGGCAAAGAAGTTGAGACTAATGGTAAAACCGGCAAGGGAGGTAATACTGGAGGAGGCAAATGCTGAAGAGCCGGAACCGGCGGAGGTACCACTAGCAGCTGAGCAGGCTGTAACAGCTGAGGTACATTGGCATTTTGCGCATAGGGTGGTGGCAACCTTAATAAATGAGACATTAGGGGATCCTCTTCTATATCTTTCTTATTATCAGAAGGAGAAACAGGCAACACCGGATAGCATTTATCTATCGCCATACGATGTTGTCTTTCTGAAATTTCAGTCGCATTGTCAATTTCATCATTTTTTAACTGTTCGGTAGCCTGTATAATTGTCATACCCTGTGCTTTCCTATCTCGTTTTGCTTGTTTAATTTCTTTCTGTTTGGCTTCCTTACGCCAAAGGCGGAAAGAGTCAAACATTGCCGGCTGGGCTTTTCTTTTGAACAAAACTGCTTCCAAATTGTCTAGCACATCAGGGTCAAAACTACCATTTTCTGGCCATTTGAGAACACCATCTTTCTTCGTGTATCGAGTCCATGTCTCGTTAAAGGCAATGGGGCCAATACCATGTTTCGAATAGAGCTCATATGTGGGGGTTCCAACCGAAGGAATCGGACAAGAGTCCTCAAGTCGGGAATCCCTATTACAACCAAGACAACAAATTCTTCCAAACTTAGTCAGACCAGGCATCTCGAGATGTCTCCGGACTGTTCACAAACTTCAAGGGAGTAAAACTCAGTTTACGCAGCACAAATGCACTTACCCTCGGCTTTAGCCTTTGCAAACGCTAAATCTAAGAAACCTAAGGACATCAAACAAAGAACCAAATTGTGGGCGCGACCCACGAAAATACTTAACTAAGGACGTCTTCTTCCACCAACAGAGGCCCGTCTATCGTCTCGCCTTACCATACATCATCAAAGGAATGGGCCAAAGCAGGGCGGCAGTCAGGGCAGCGGTCGTCAGTAGCCGTCAGGAAGGAGTAACCGCGCTGCAAAAGACCTTCGGACCACTTTCGACATACAGGGGTCGCTTAGTGTGGTTCGCGAACCCTCCGGAATTTTCTTGCGGGGTTCCTCACGACCTTCGAGCAGAACCGGTACCACTGAAGACGCCCAATGTTGGGCGCCAATTGAAGAACCTGAACCTTTTGGACCTGGCGGCGCAGTGTACGCCCTCTGTCTCCTGAGTTCACCTGCTTCGCTACACAGAGACACGGGACACTCTGTCGGCGTTAGAAGATTGGATTTATTTAGCTGCAGCTAGTACAGTTATTCTAGAAGTACACAAAGTAGGTTCTCAGGAGACTGCCACTTCACTCTGTGGCGCATCAGATTAAATACTATACAATACATAATTATTAACGAGATACACTCCCAAAGCATATAGGAAAAGAGCCAATAGGGAAAGTTGAAAAACAAAGTGGAACCAATAAGAAAGGTTCAAAAACAGAAATATCAGATGACTCGAAGAGACCTCTCCTCCAACTGTGTTTGTCACCCCACCCTCGAACTGATTCATTAACAGATTATAACTAACTTGCAGGTGGTGAGATACGTTTGTGTGTATTGGAGGACAGTCGTGACACGAGAGAATGTTAGCAGGAGACAGTGAAGGCCAGTCGATAAGATATGATCAGGAAAGAATAGTGTGAGCCAACAGATAGTTGAAACAGGGATTAGGAAAGCCAGACAAGGATTAGTGTACTCGGCTAGTTCTAACACCAGCTTCGCAAATAAAGGCCGAGGACGTATTTTGACACCGGGCTACAGAAAAAGCAGAATAGACTTTGTTCGCCGTGCTGCCTGAGTGATGGCAACACAACATGGCGGCGGGGCACAAAATTGCGGGTCGATTCGATCGTGATCGAAAATCGAAGTTCCTCAAGGGAAACTGCTGCAGTTCAGGAACAAGGAATGCTAAGGCTCAGAAGTCAAGGTAGCACTGCAGGAAGTGCTAATTCAGGAATAAGGAAAACAGCAGGAGCTCAGGAACAAGAAATAACTACATCTCAGGAAACACTGGAAACAAGACGATCAAAGGCTCAGAAAACACTGGAACAAGGACCGGTATACAGCTAGAATGACTAAACCTGGGCTGACGGGAGGTGGGGCTTAAAAGAGCTCACAGTAATTACATGCATCAGGTGTGAGCAGGCTAGCAGCAGCCAGCCACAGGTGAGCTGAATTCCTCGAACCCATCCTGGGCCTGCAGGGGTGGAGGCAAAGCAGTGAGCAGGGGATTATAGGTAATGGAGTTTCCAGCATGAGCAGACTGTCTTCCACAAAAGCCGGCATGGATTGGGTTGGATGTCAATTCCTAAATGGTGTCCTAATGCCTGGAAGTCAGGATATGCATGCAGGGGAGTGTCTGGAAGCATTTTAGAACACTGGAAAGCCCCACAATATGGCCCCCCAGTGGTGGGCACGGGAGCACAGGGAGTGAATCGTGACAAGTCATCGCATCTCTCTGAACCCCAGCTTTCTGATCAGCTAACTATTGTAATATTTGAATGCTAATATCAGTATTGTTTTCAATGTCTTTCACCAGTTTAGCCAATAATTGAACAATTGAGATAAAAATTGTAGTCATTGGATCTAGCCAAGCCTGGTAACTATTCACCTCTCCAAAATGGTGTGAACTTTTTTAGTGGGCAGGGTTAATCCTTCAATATTTGCTATAACATCTTACTTTGCAATGTGAATACTGTTGTTATGAGTAACACTAAATTCTTGTGTAGATGAAAGGTCAGTTATACAGGCAATACAAATCGTCTTGGTCTAGGTTGTGTAAGAACACCCTCTACTAGTTGATTTTTATTTTCAAATTAGAGATATGGCTGGATGACTGTTTAATGCATGGAGCAAAGAGGCATATCGATCTTTAACTTCCAAATCACCTGAAACAATATCCAGAATTAACTTATCATTAAAAATATTGCGTTCAACTGGATTAATTTTGGAGTGCCCAGATGCCCTAACATTAGCCACCTCCTGAAAAATAATTGAGCCCTGTAATATCAATTTTTTGGGGGACTTCCAGTATTACATTTAATAGTACTGATTTTGTTTATATTTTTTTAATTCAGTTACAAATTGCTCTACTGCTTTAAATGCAACATCATTATCATCATGCAAGCACCTGATCATATCCAGCTCATCTCAACCCTACAGGGCAGAGTGTGCATATTGCCTTATACATGCAGTATGGACTTCTACCATTATTGTCATCTCGTGTTCTTTTTTAATACATGTGGCATGGGTTAAGGCTCCTATTTTTAATATGACCCAGCACTTCATCCTTTGGGCAAGGTGTCTCAGTAAAGGCTGGAATCACATCTACTGGGCCCCTTTTAAATCAGCATCACATGCTAGACTCTTATTTGGACACTCTTGAGACAATAAAGATGAATCTGTTGAATCTGTTAAGTCAAATAAATCTATTTGCTTTTTTGAGTGACACACAGATTTGATAATTTGACTAGAACCACATCATTCACTATGAATTTCATATAATCTTTAACTGTTTTGAAGTTTTATTCTCATTCAAGCTTTGACGCCCTTGACTATGATTTTTTCCTTTCACAAACCTTGATCGTAATATCCTCAAAGGACTATTAATCATTTGTTCATTATGTATGTTCTCGCTTATATTTGTTGTATTATTTACATACTGAGTGTCAGTGTCAGTGAAGTTTTCTAGTAAATAAGCCAAGGAATTATTCAACGGTGGTCCTGCTATACCCAGTTATGCTGAATATTCTATATGTGGCTGTACTTTGCTGATTCTGTAGTAGTTCAGTAGCATCAGATGCTGCAGCTCAAGCATAATACAACCAATACACAGTGATCCTTAGCAGTTCGGAGCAATCGGGTGACAGCTGGCCTTAGTGCCACAACACCGACAACCACAACCTGTAATGAGAACCTAAACCCCAAGCCAGGATCACTCAACCCTGTTAATTGCACTTAACATCCATGTCACACATTGGCACCTACCTTGACCTACCCTGCCGCGCAGGCACTCACCATCAGGGAAAGACCTGCATGATGCCAAAGGCTAGACAGGAGGCAG
This sequence comes from Triturus cristatus, assembly GCF_964204655.1. Classification (NCBI taxonomy): domain Eukaryota; kingdom Metazoa; phylum Chordata; class Amphibia; order Caudata; family Salamandridae; genus Triturus; species Triturus cristatus. The sequence continues at coordinate 594,043,928 of NC_140582.1, forward strand.
GGAAGACAGGGGCTGTATGATGGGGCCCAGAGGTGCAGCAGTGGACTAGCCACACAGGTTAGACCTTTGAGTGTGGCATGAGCACCCAACCACCTCTATGGCTGGTTAGCAGTCAAAAATAAATCCATAACGGCATGAAGAGTTCAGCACACATAAGAGGGCCACAGTAACATGAGACCTAAGGGGACACAGGCTCATGAAAGAAACTACTCCAACAGCTCCTTGTCCCCATTGCCTCAGTTGCCCAACAAATCGCACATTGCCGCAGCAATGGCACAGAATTGAGCCTCCGACTGCTGCTGCTTAATGTAGGGCTTAAAAGTCAGGAGCTAACTGTCACAAGCTTGAAAACGGCCGCATGCACAACAAGTGTGGCCCCCCTGAGTCAACTAGTTCTGGCCTGGCAGATTATGATCTCAACAGCAGAGTTTTCAATGGAAGCAGAAGTCAACGGGTGGTGAACTCAGCAGGTATGGCTCTGCAGCTTTCACTTCACTTGGGGTGCTGCTCACTGTTAAGTGTGTCTTTGGCATTTGGCCTGCTTTCACCAGTCACATGACGCTCAGTATCATCACATCAAGAGGCAACTAGCAATCCAAATGATTCAAGTGACTCAATGTCAATCTGTCGCAAAATCTCTAAATTTTTAGATGGAAATTTGCAAACAAGAAAAGTTTTTCTGGCTTGTCCGTGGAAGAACACGTGAACCAGTTCTTTGGATAGAAGTACTTGCACAGTAATCCCGTACAACATGTCCTCTAACTCTTGTGCTGTTACCCTGAGAGAAGATCAGCCAAATTGAGATAGTCACCCCTATTTCACAGATTGCTGAGTCTCCAGCTTGACACCAGACAAGCTCAACATATCCAGCCAATCCTAATTTGGTGCAAGCAGCGACTTTATTGGCCATACCTCCTTTAACTTTAACTGCCTACACAATATCATCAAAATAATCTCTACTAATTGAAATATCAATTCCTTAGCACGCAGCTGTAATATTAAACATTATGCTGAACCTGAAGGAACAGGAGTTAATGTTCTTCCATCTCTTCTGGAAACATCAATGTCTCAATTCATTAGTCAGCGATTTAGATGGATGATCACCTGTTGCTAGGATAGTATTGCATACATCTACCCACCGTGGTCATATATTTAGATATTTTATTACTAGTTTATCTTTTCTTTTTTGTATTACAATGTTGATTATACTTAAGGATGGTGTATAGGCATTATCTTAAGGAGTACTTTCCACCATCTCTTGCTATACAACAGCTGCAGCCATATTCATGCTCATATGCTCTCATGCTCACATCATGTAGCGTAAAGTAACAATGCTCAGATCTTGGAGCCAGTGGCGGTGGTACACAAATTACAAATACCACATGTTCTGTGCATTTAATTGGTTGATATTGTTATGCAAGGATCTTTTGTGAGTCCTTGAGATACAAAAGTGGTCTGGTTTACATTGGTGATTTGAATAGCTATGCCTTATAAGCTAATGAAGATCCATATCTAGACATAGACAACTGCAAACATATATTTTGCTGTCATCACTATTGTTGGGAATTAGATTATTATTTGGGATGGGAATCCGCTCACCTGTAGGTATAATCACAACTGTTGTCAGGGTGAAGCCATAAAGACCCAAAATTAACCTGACCTAAACCCTCTAGTTGCTATAACGGAGAGCAGACTGGCTTAACATGGGACAATGGGTAAAGTATTTCTACTGAACCAAAGTAGTAGAATAGCAAAACACCAAGCAAATGAAATACCTAACTAAATTAGACAAAATGACACCAAAACGACTAAGAGGTGTGCGAAGAGTATTCATAATTAATTAGGAATGAAATCCTTTTATTGAGTACAGTATTAGTTGTAAAGGAGACCCTTTAACTTTCAGAGTCTCTGAGGACAAAGTGGAAACAGAAAATAAAATGTTGTGGCACAGCCAACACAGGTTTTGCCCCCTATAATTGGACTTTTGGCCTGGGTCTTCCTCAGGGCTGCCAAGTCAAATATATTCCAATACCATAATCAAAATTAATGTACATATGAGGAACACAGACATACGGTACATCAAAGACAAATTTGTACAAAAATAAATATTTTCAGGAGAGGGGAGAAAAAAAATTGAAAATCAAAATAAAGAGTGATAATTGAGTGGTGCATAAAGGGGGAATCTCGTACAGTACTAGGCATGACTCGCCCCGCTCTATACTTGGAGAACACATTGATAGGAAATTACAAACACTGATGAAGGACATACCATCATTCATACAGGACAGCAAAGGCATCCTGATGAAGTTAAGAGATGTCATTTGGGAACTTGACTTCTTTCTAATATCGACTGACATTGTGAGCCAGTATACCTCCATCGCTCATCAAGACGATCTAACGTCACTTAAACATTCTTTTTGGACCCAACCAGCCAATTTTCTTGAAAGAATCAAAAGGCTACTAGACGTATTAGAATTCTGCCTGACACAGAAAATCTTCAGCTTTGGTGCACTGACACAACATTGTTGTAAAAAACATCAATGTTAAAAATATTGAGTAAAAAATATAGACAACAAAATAATAGACTCCTATACTTAAACAGGTAAGTACAAAAATATCGACTAAACAATATCGATGTAAAAAATATAGAGGTATAAAATATCGACTTTTATATACATATAAAATAAAATAATATATATTAAATATATTAAATATTAAATATAATATTAACAAAATAAAATAAATGTAATATACATTTTAATAAATTATAACAAACAAAAATGTAATAAAATAATAAACACACAAACACAATAATTTATACACATATATTTACTTTAAAACAATTAATAAACTGTTGTGCTTAATTATGTTAAAAGTTTAAAATAATATAAAAAACAAAAATATATATATTAATGATTTAAAATATGAAAACAAATCTATAATAAATTAAAATATTAAACTATAAAACATATTTTAACTTACATTTCAGTATACAGTCAGTGCAACAGTAGAGAAAGAGTTGGATAGCAAAGGGGTAAAATTAACTACTCCCATTTCAGTGAGTGCAAAACTAGGGTAAGTGTTGGATAGCGGAGACTTTACATTTACTATTCCAACTCCAGTGAGTGCAACAGTAGGATAAGTGTTGGATAGCAGAGAGGTATAATTTACTATTTCCACTCCTCTGAGTGCAACAGTAGGGAAAGTGTTGGATAGCGGAGGGGTAAAATGTACTATTCCCACTCCAGTGAGAGCAACAGTAGGGCAAGTGTTGGAGAGCGGAGAGGCAAAAACTACTATTTCCATTCCAAAGAGTACAACAGTAGAGAAAGTGCTTGCTAGCGCAGGGGTAAAAATTACTCTTCCCACTCCACTGAATGCAACAGTTGGATAAGTGTTGGATAGCAGGGGGTTAAAATTACTATTCCCACTCCAATAAGTGCAACAGTAGGGAAAGTGCTGGATAGCGGAAGGGTAAAAATTACTATTCCAACTCCAGTGAGTGCAACAGTAGGGAAAGTGTTGGATAGCGGAGGGGTAAAATTAACTTTTCCCACTCCAGTGAGTGCAGCAGTAGGGACAGTGCTGGTTAGCGAAGGGGTAAAAATTACTATTTCCACTCCAGTGAGTGCAACAGCAGGGAAAGTATTGGATTACGGAGGGGTACAAATTGCTATTCCAACTACAGTGGGTGCAACAGTAGGCAAAGTGTTGGATAGCGAAGGGGTAAAATTACTATTCCCACTCCAGTAAGTGCAACAGTAGAGAATGTGCTGGATAGCGGAGATGTAAAAATTACTATTCCCACCCCAGTGAGTGCAACATTAGTGAAAGTGTTGGATAGCGGAGAGCCAAAATTACTGTTCACACTCCAACAGTTATAAAAATATATATATATTTTTAAATAAATCATTATAATAAATAAACAGTATTTAAAAAATGAAAAATCAAATATATTAAATGCATAAAAAGAAAACATGCAATACTATTAATTACACATAAAAAACTACAAATAGTATACAAAATAAAATAATGACTAAATTAATCTTGAACATATTTACAAACAAAAATTAATTAATACATAAATGCATTTATTTGATTTCCTACCCTATAACACCACACAAAAAACACAAACCGTCAACATTTTAAATAAAATGTACTTCCATAATTAACATAATTAATAATCTTTTAAAAACATATTAATAAAAAAACTAATACAAATGAATTGACTACACACTTTTAAACACTATAATATCCACAACAAACTCCTAAATTAAACTATACAATGATAAAACACAATTAAAACTGATTTTTAAATTAAAAATTATTACTATTAACAACTAATAATAAATTAATTAAAATGTATCTAATAACCACCCTTCACCCCTTTAAAAGTAAGAACACACAAACAAATAAACAATTACCAAAAATAAAAATCAAATAATTAACATTAACAACTATATATTAATTAATTAAACACAAATTACTTCCCACCCTTTACTCCTATAATCACCACAACACACACCTAATATTAATTACACAATTACCATAAGGAATCTTTAATCAATATAATTAATATCAATTAACAAAAAGTTCATAATAACAAATAAATAAACTACTTAACACCCTTCACACCTATCAACACCACAACACACACCTAAAATTAATCACACACAATTACCATAATTAATTACCAATTAATTAATTAAAATTAATTAACAACCAATTATCAACTCATAAATTAAACTAAATTATTTCCAACCCTTTACTCCTATAAATACCACAACACACACCTAAAATAATTACACAATCGCCAATATTAATTATAAATTAATTAATTACAATTAATTAACAACCACATTGTTTTAATTAATTGATAATAAATTACTTTACACATTAAAAAACTATAAAATCTCAGTTAAACAAATATTAATAAATAAAATATAATCAATTAACTCAATAAAATTATTTTACTTCCCACTCTATTACCCTATAAATCCACAACCTGCTATGGAACTAAAAACGCAAAATTCAAATAAAAAAATGTATAACTACTAAAAATATAACACATATATTAAAAATAAAAACAATTCTTATACAAAAATACACACATCACATACATATAAAATATGTACTAATATACAAAACATGAATAAAATAACAATATTTTTAACAACTATGGGGCCAATTAGGATGGCGGGCGGACTTTAGTCCGGCTGCCACCCTAGCAGTGCTGGGACCGCCTGCTAGTGGTGTGGCGATCCCGCACCGGCAATTAAGATGCCACCACCACCGTGGCGTTGGCATCCTCTATTCCCAGCATTGTGGCGCCACCACAATGCTGTGGATGCACAACATGGCAGGCACCGCGCGGTGCCTGCCACGTCATCTATGCAAATGCAGGGGGGTACCATAGGTACCCACCATGTGCCCCCCAACATCCATGGGGCCCGCAGTGGGCCCCCAACTGAGGAATCCACATGCCTTTCCAAGGCTGCTTCCCGCTGGCATCCTAATATGGCTGGCGATGGCTGGCGGTGTCTAGCAGACACCGCCACCATATGCAACCCTTTTCCGCCCGGTCCATGTTATCGGGACCAGAGATCAAAATCAAAAAATGGATTGACTGCAATAGTAAATTTTGAGTCTATGTCATCTTCTGCCCTCGAAATCACCCCTATTTTGGAAGCACAATTTGGCCTTTGAGAACTAGGATTCAAGAACACTACAAGAGCATAAATAAACACACATGTCATCCCCTCACGGATCATTTTCATGAGAAACACCCACACAGAAAAACCTTCACTTTCTATGGTACTGAAATAATACACAAAGACCAGCGAGGTGGCAATCGAGAACTCAAGTTACGCAGAAGAGAAAGTGAACTTATTCTACAATACAGCTCCGTCAAAAATGGACTCAATAAAAATGCTGAAATGCAAAACTGGCTTGGAGATGAATGAGGACATCAACAACAGATCCAAGATTTGCGCCCCTTTGACTCACAAATCTTCTCTGCTCCCCGCATTGAAGACCTCAAGGTGGATTAATACAACCTTGAGCAATGAAAGGAACTTTGTCAGACTCACTTTCCCCTATTTTCCCTGTACCCTGCTGAGCCAAACGGAATCACACATCAACATGAACATTCCCACATAGATGAGAAACCCGTATTCATGATCATGCTTACCAATGAACACCGTGTAATCACACACCTGAAAAACACCCTTAAACGTATCCCTGATGTATTGCCTGGTTTTAGTTTATTACTAACCTTTTGCCACTTAAAAGAGAGGGTAACCCTGTAATTGCTGGAATTATATCCTGAGATCTGAATTTAGTCATTTTGCCACCCCTGCCTTTTCAAATTAACCATGCAAAAAAGACATCAGAAACTTTGGTCAGAGGACAGAACACTAGCCTCCACGTACTTCAAAGAAGCTTTCCACACCACCTGTGGCTGTGTGATTATTAATAAGTTTTATCCTCAGCCTCCAAGACAGTGTTCATCGGATAAAACATCAGCCCCCAAATATAGCCCATAGTGTTACCACACCGTTTACAGATGAAGACCTCTTGGCGAAGAGCAGGTAGAGCACACCCTCTTCCTTATGAATTTATTTTAGACATTTTTCCTGGTTTTGGGCACCCCAAAAATCAGGTTTATTAACCCCCATCTTCACCCCATTCCCTCTCCTCAAACCCCCTTATCCTGGGGTAGTAGCTTTATCCCTTTGCAACAACCTTTTGTTGCACAAACACCATAACAAGATGGCGCATCCTCCATCCACTGGACGCTCCATGTCCCGAAAGTCCTATGAAACGAAAAGTCATAGTTCCGTAACAATCCACAACAAGGAGAACGCTTTTCTCCTTTTCGGCTGCCCGTGCCGACTTAGGAATTTCTGAACAGCAAATGCAGGTGAGGCATCCCACATATGCCAAACATACCCGCAATGTCCTTTGTAAACGGGACATCGCACAAAACGCGGACCATAATGTTCATTTTATTTCACTATTATAATTGTTTTTCCCTCAGAAACATCCCAATTCTAGAAAACGAGAAGGTCCATTCCTTGAATTTTTTAATACTAAAGGTAGGGAGCCCACATATTCCCAACTATGACATATATTTATCTCGAATCTGCCTAAGAAACAGATAAAAACAGGCTTTTTCTCTTATACCCTTAGATTATAGGAATCCCAACTTATGAAATTTAACGGTAAGCAAAATCTGCCCCCTGACAGGGTGAAGGGCTACACCCAAAGAATATGGCAATTTATATAATAAAATAATATCACCCTCTGCACGAGCGGTCTCCTAGATCCAGGATCACCAGGTCGCCCACCATTCTCTATTATATACCTCTTTTTGGAACGTGCCATCATGGGTGAATCTCCTTATCAGGGTGCACCTTCTAAAGCCACTGCAGAAGTAAATAAAGACCCCACCACGTCTATACACACATCTGATTACGTCAAACCTATTTGGTCACCAGTAAGCTTGGTCTTTTTTATACCACATATGCATGTTCATCATCTATTTATATCAATAAGGCAAGTAATCCCTTAAGACATACTAATGCTTTGGAGACTGTGCCTTTTGTATCCATACATGAATTTATGGTCATTGCTATCATCATGATTACAACGTAACCATATGTAAATGTTGACTTTTAATTAGGGGTGGGCGGAATTTGCAAAATTCACTTTCGCAAATTATCGCGAAAATGTTAAAATTCTCCGCAAAAACGCGGAAATATCGTGAAGATGTGGAAGATTTTTTCCCGCCCGTTCGCGGTATGTTCTGCATGGTCGCGGCTCGCCAACTTACCCATGCGGTTGCTCGCGGGCACGGCCATCTTGTTTTCACTTGTCTCGCGGTGCATGATCGCGAGAAGAAAGATGTGATCGCGCGACGAATGATGATACTGCGGTCGCGAACTGTCGCGAGACAGCGCAAATGGCTACCAACAATCCAACATCTCGTGGAGAACGCGCCTGGATCGGGAAAACTTGTCGGCGAACGTGGGGATTCAGGTAAGGCGATTGCGCGCACGCAAGAATGTATCATTTTACAGCGCGAGCAAGCAAAAAATTTCCCGGTAAAATGCGGATTGCAGAAATGTTGACATTTTCGCGCACTCCGCGGAATGCAAAAATTTCAAATTATCGCAATTTCCGCGAGCGGAACGGATTTTTAGCCCAGGCCTACTTTTAATTCTTATTTCCATTTTCGGTCTACCATGATGGGATAATATATGTGATATATTCTATCTTCCCTTCCCATATGGAACTAATACTTTATGATGTGTCCTGTACTCCAAAATATTTGGATTTAATGATTTCAATATTTTTCCAATGTTCCTTGTATTTCTTTACGCTTGTTACAACATTTTGAACTCACCCTTACACTTTATTGCAGTTTGTTTCTTCTTAAACAACCTTTTTCTTTTCCTCTAGTAGTAAAAGCTTTTCTTCTTCCTAAATCAATTTTCTTTCCTCTCTTCATTATTTCTAAATTAAACCTTTACAATATTTTCTCTTCATAATGTTCTTTTCTTTTTTAGTGTTCTTTTTTTTACTTTTCTTTCATTTTATTCCTTCTTTCGCTCAAAATGTTCTTTTTCTTTCCTTTTCCCCTTGCGGGCTTATCCCAAACTCCTCCCTTCCCACTGTCATGACTGGTAATATGCGGGATTATCCTTTTATGCACCACTCAAATATCACTCTTTATTTTGATTTTCACATTTTCTTTTCTCCCCTCCCTGATGCCTTTGATGTACCGAATGTCTGTGCTCTTCATATGTACATTAATTTTGAATAAGGTATTTGAATATATTTGACTTGGCAGTCCTGAGGAAGCCCCGGGCTGCAAGGCCAATTGTAGGGGGCGAAACCTGTGTTGGCTGTGCCACAAACCATGTATTTTCTGTTTCTACTTTGTACTCAGAGACTCTGAAAGTTAAAGAGTCTCCTCCATAACTAACACTAGACTCAATGAAAAGATTTAATTCCTAATAAATTACGAATACTCCTATTTGTCCTGCACACCTCTAAGTCACAAAATAAATGGGGAAGGGGTTTCCCATTGCTGAGGACAAGTACTTTAAAAAATATCCTCATTAATAGGCAGGATGGCACAATATCTGGGCCCATTAGCCCTTCAATCCCTTAAAACACCAAAATTCCAATAAGGGGAACTGCAGATATACATTTTCTCTGAAGATTTAAGTGGAAATAGCACCAAGATAGAGCAAAGTGCCAATGTTAGTCAATGGTCCATGTAGACCAGGCCATGTGCAATTTCAGGCCTACAATGATGGAACTCGGATCGGTTACACCAAGTGGAATAGTCCAGGTGAAAGCCTGGAAGTTAAAAAGGTCAAATAAAATTCTAAATACCTCTGGTCTGAAGGAAAACTTTTAAAACATTTCAGACATTCTTCTGGCACCCAAATCACCACAGGAGTACACTACGAAAGCCTTTCTGACCTTACGGGAGCGTCACAGAGTGTCAGGCAGAGGCCAACAGCTGGGTCCAGTCCAGGTCCAGTTGCCGCTGGTCAATTTAGTACTTCCAGGAGTAGGATTCTTACAGCTTTTTGTGTCCATGACTGCAAACTGACCCTTGGAGTACATTTCTTTGTCCTTGATACAAAGGGAAGCAGGTTCAATCCTTCAGGGATCCTCTCAGGTCACAGACAGCAGATGCAGGGCTTTTCAGTTCTTCCCCAGGTTCAGTTAGTGTTCTGTCAAGGTGCCTCGGTGTGCCACATTTATGGCTGGCACCATTACTTGGTGGAGGTGACTCTAGGGCACTTCCTAATTAATAGGGTAAAAGTTCCTGGAGCACAACCCTACCCACTTTTTCACTAGTACCTGTATGCCTTACTGCAAACAGGCGCAAAATGTGTCAGGTCCTTTTCAATATGTTGAAAGTCTTCAAACACACTATACTTGGGCTCTGAGGGTTGCAGGTGTAGATGGGAGTGTGCAATGGTAATTACTAGAGTTCTCTCAAATATACCACTACTTTCCAGTTTGAAGTAGGTACTGTGTCCACACCAAACCCAGAGACAAAAAGTCTGGTAGGACACAGTGGATACACAAGAATCGTCTTTGCATCCTGTTCTCTCCCTTTCAAATGCACTAAAGTGTTACATGTGGCTCAACAGACTTGTCAGAAAGGTTTTGAAACTGTAGTGTCAATCAAATGCCTGCAGCCCCGACCTTCAATATTCTATTGAGCTCAAAATACTCATTACTGCCCATTCCAATAACCCTATTATGTGCTCCTCCAAGGGACTTAACACCTCTTTCACACATCTTCCTGGGCTAAGCACAAACTGTGATTTGATGGAGAGTTAATGCAAATTAGCCTCCAGGAACTCCAAGCATGGAACTTTTGTAAAGTTATTTTCTCTTAATTTTTCATTTAACATCCACCTTCACCATTGAATTAGATTTTTAAAAGCTAATAAAAATTGTTCAATTTTTTTTACAGCTGGTCCTAGTCCTCAGATAGAGTATTAGAATTTTAATTTGTACTCAGATTTTGTGCATACAACAGGAAGGCCTGCCACAGAGAAAATCGTTTTTTAGCCTGTCACAGTTTTAAATACCATGCACACCTTTCTTGTGTGCTACAAGGCATGCATACATGTGGCAAGAATATTTAAAGGGCAGATCTTTACCTGTAAGAAAGTGTTCTTTGGGGAAGTCGCACTACCGGTGTTACACTGCAGCAGTTGGGCTACAGGGCATTTAATTTCCAGCCTGTTGGTATAATTTCTAAACCATATACTAGGGATGTGCAAGCAAGTTAAATGTGCCACTTAGAAATGAGACAGTTCAAGGCAATTTACTCCTGGTTAGCAGGGGGAAAGTGCACAGAGTTCTAAAACCAGTCAAGCTGATGAGGCAAATAACCAAGGGTGATGTCACACAAAAGATGGCTCTTTCCTACAACTACTGACACCATTGCATTCACTAATCAACTAGTCATAGTGTGTTGTGCAATATCACTCAATAGCTGCACTGTGACACTCCATGGGCTGCAGTCTGAAGTACTGTTTGCAAAGATTTATGTACTCCCACACTGATAGGTATTCTGATTCCTCAGCCTATTTTTATTTGCACGTTCCTGAATTATTGCCAGTAGTTTACATTTGGTTACACAACATAAAACCATTTATTCTCCTACATTTGTAGCGTTTATTTTCAGAACCAGGCTACACTTATTGGCACGTAACAATTCCAGTGAAAAGTATTCGAGGCACGGAATCTTGGCAATTAAGAGATGACTCACAATGTTGTACTTATATATTTCAAAGAGATTTATTTTTTCTCAATGAAACTGTACAGCAAAACATATGCCAGGAATTTGATTCACATAAACATTTAAAAAGTCCATTAGCTGTAAAGACTATTACGATTACTTTCCCGATTGGAAATAGGTAAGAGCTTTATCTAATGATGAAATTCATAAACTGATTAACATGTTAGCTTAAATATGTTATCATATACTTCAAATGGTGTGGCATTGTCATTTTCCCACACAAAACTGTGTATTCAAAGATTTTTTTTTAACTTCCTGTCCATTTGCCAGTAAGCCTGATCTTAGGTTTTTGCCTGTTACCATAACTACCTATAGTTTTGGAAAGCTGTATCAACAGTAGATGTTGGACGATATTTGACCATAAGTTAGTGGAAAAAGTCCATGATGAAAATACATGATGATACAAATGCAACTGAATGCCTTTCACGGCCAGTTTCTGTCTGAAAAGTAAGAAATGTTCTCTCGTGTAGCTTATGATTTGGCAAAAGAGAGTACTAACTTTTTTGAGAAAGTGGAAGCTACTTGCACTAGGGATATTCATAATGACATGTTACAAGATACCTTTCCTCTCATAGATAAAAATGTTCGCCCACTATCTAAATGTGTCTATTTTAGTTCTACTTGCACTTCATCTTCTTTGAAAGAAATTAAAGCAAGCATATACACTATACCTCAAGAATTAATGCAAACACGTCATTGCACAGCTGAGTTGGGCTTTGCAAATGTATAAATCACAAAGGGTACCCTGCTCCTTTCTTAATGGAACTACGCTTACACCTTACAATCTTTCTTCGGGCCAGAGCTATTAAACCAAAAGGACGCACCTCCTGCTAATGATCTCAACCTAACGAGGCTGATCCATGGGACTATTTCACTACACATCTTTATTTCTCGTTCTGTGTCTGTACATGATAAGCTTCTATTGCATGGAACAAACCTATGCACAGTGCATAGCGCCCACACCGCTGAGCACTCCTGTTTCACTTTTTATGGTGTTCCTGCATTAACTCTTTATAACACTCATTGCATGTGTTTACAACATTCCTTTTTACCCCAGGGTTAAGTCAAACCCTAGGTGCCTGAAAATAAGATGCTGGCCATAAATACACACAGAGAAGTTGTTTTAACTTCTGTGGTATAAACGTTCGGCCTTCAGACAACATAGTCTGTGACAGAGATACAACTTCTTTTAAACACTCCCTTTCCAATTAATTTAGCCGGTTTGCTTGGTGCTGTCTTAGATGCCTCTAACCCTGCACGCATTGTAACTGTTTTCAGAAGCATCAGCGCTTGACTATTGACTTTCAGCATTAGTATACTTTGAGGTACGCCTGTACTTTTGGGCTCAATTTTTCGCATCTTTTGGGGGATTTATAGCAGTTCTGTTTTGTTTGTGCTATCATCTTGATCTGTCTGCTAAAATGATTAATTTGCTGCATCATATCAAGGGCACTGTTGTCATGTTATGGCTTTTTACGTGGGATTAGAGCTGGTTTCAGGATCCCTGATTCGTGGAATTTCATAAACGTCTTCCACCAAGTGCAAGACCTCTTTCCCATTGACACACATGCATTCATACATCTGTTTTAAACATCCTTTTAGACCATCCAGCTGTGGTTCTGACAGACTGGCTAGAAAAGTTCCATTCACTGATTGTTCAGCAGTGACTTTGCCGGCCTCTAGAGGCAGCTGCTCATCATTGCGTCTGTTTCCTATAGTACATCTTTGCTTCTGATTAATGTGCCACCAACATATGGTGTATCTTTGACATTTTCATTATTTTCTGGATTTACCAGCAGCAATGTCAATGATGACTTGTGCACCTGCGCATAATCTGAGTCCTTATTTAACTCCAGCATGATTGCAAGTTTCAGTCACGTTGTGCCAACATTAATGCTGATTACAAGATCAATGGTATCTTCAGCTTTTTCCATAGTTTTGATCCTGTGCTTCTCACCATCGCCTTTGATCTTAGAACCAATATTTGATAAAAAGAACATTTTGGAAGATCCAGACCAGTCTTTGAGAAGGATGTTCTTCAGTTGTTTCTGTACCTCATTCCCCTTGCCTATTCGTTTTGACTATTTCTTGGCTCTAGCATCTGCTCTGTCATGTTGATTTTGCACCTTGTGTCATGTGCCCTTTCCTTAAGCTCTTCTTATACTGCCTCTGTTTGTGTGCCGTTCCAGTCTCTTGCTTATTACAGATCCTAGAAACCTTGATGTTGTCCTGTTTTTTTTATTCTCCAGTTTTTGATGAACTGAACGTTAACATTTAGGTGCCGATTCCGATCCTGTAAAACCCGGGTACGAATGGTCGTACGGAGCGTATTCTCCGTACGACTCGTACCCGGGAAATCCTCCTCACAAACCAGCAAGTACGATTCGTACAGAAATACAATTTCCGTACGATTCGTACAAAACTACGTGCGGATAAAAAATACCCACAATTCCGATCCGGGACATCGCGTACGTGACGTCCGGACGGAGTCAGGCAGCGTTTTACGGACCAGCAAGTACGGTTCGTGCCTACGTCACTCCGCACGGCTCATTTTTTACGGCAGCCAAAAACTCCCGGGAAATTGAGGACGGCGCGAAGAAGGAGCACCTGTATGTGATGGACAGCCATGGATCCCATCCTACGTGTAATCCCGGCCCTCCTAGCCTACGACATGGTGCACAGAAACCGACGCAGACGCCGCAGAAGGTCAGAACAACACCCATGGTCAAAGGGGGGGGGCGAGGGGCATGAAACTTAACCCCTACCCAAATAATACCACATATATCATGTACATACAGTACCTCCAGGGTCTGGTCACTTCGGGGGCGTGTCCACCAATCCCTGCGTCCCGCCACAACGGAAGTGGACGTGGACACGTCCCGTCACCACAACAATGGTGGTATGGCCCGTACCCACGCCCTCAGAGCGTGGGTACGGGCCGTACCACGTGTACCCCTACATCACCACAACAATGGTGGTATGTCCCGTACCCAAGCTCTGAGGGCGTGGGTACGGGACGTACCACATTGTTGGGGTGATGTAGGGGTACGTGTGGCGTACCACCATTGTTGTGGTGACGTAGGGGTACGGCCTGTACCCTCGCTCTGAGGGCTTGGGTACGGGCCATACCACCATTGTTGTGGTGATGTAGGGGTACGGTCCGTACCCACGCTCTGAGGGCGTGGGTACGGGCTGTACCACCATTGTTGTGGTGACGTAGGGGTACGGCTCGTACCCACGCCCTCAGAGCGTGTGTACGGTCCGTACCACCATAGTTGTGGTGATGTAGGGGTACGGACCGTACCCACGCTCTGAGAGTGTGGGTACGGACAACATCACGCGTACCCCTAGGGCACCAGTACATTAGTGATACAAGGTGTACACACGCCACGAATGTTGTCATAGGGCCTGGTGCAGCATCTAACCGGTATATTGGGGGGTGTATGCCCAGGAGAGCAGTGTACTGCACCAAGGGTGCAGGCAGGTGGGTGGGTGTCTGCCTAGGATTCACATCAGTGGACAGAGACATGTGAGGGGTGGGTGCCTATCACTCCCAGCAGTGGACATAAACATGTGAGGGGTGGGTGCCTATCACTCCCAGCAGTGGACAGAGACATGTGAGGGGTGGGTGCCTATCACTCCCAGCAGTGGAAAGAAACATGGGGGTGGGTGCAGAGGACTCCCAGCAGTGGACAGAGACATGGGGGTGGGTGCCTATCACTCCCAGCAGTGAACAGAGACATGTGATGGGTGGGTGCCTATCACTCCCAGCAGTGGAAAGAGACATGTGAGGGGTGGGTGCCTATAAGTCCCAGCAGTGGACAGAGAGATGGGGGTGGGTGCAGAGGACTCCCAGCAGTGGACAGAGGCATGGGGGTGGGTGCCCATCACTTCCAGCAGTGGACAGAGACATGGGGGTGGGTGCAGAGGACTCCCAGCAGTGGACAGAGACATGGGGGTGGGTGCAGAGGACTCCCAGCAGTAGACAGAGACATGGGGGTGGCTGCCCATCACTCCCAGCAGTGGACAGAGACATGTGAGGGGTGGGTGCCTATCACTCCCAGCAGTGGACATAAACATGTGAGGGGTGGGTGCCTATCACTCCCAGTAGTGGACAGAGACATGTGAGGGGTGGGTGCCTATCACTCCCAGCAGTGGACAGAGACATGTGAGGGGTGGGTGCAGAGGACTCCCAGGAGTGGACAGAGACATGGGGGTGGGTGCCTATCACTCCCAGCAGTGGACAGAGACATGTGAGGGGTGGGTGCCTATCACTCCCAGCAGTGGACAGAGACATGGGGGTGGGTGCAGAGGACTCCCAGCAGTGGACAGAGACATGGGGGTGGGTGCAGAGGACTCCCATCAGTGGACAGAGACATGTGAGGGGTGGGTGCCTATCACTCCCAGCAGTGGACAGAGACATGGGGGTGGGTGCAGAGGACTCCCAGCAGTGGACAGAGACATGGGGGTGGGTGCAGAGGACTCCCAGCAGTGGACAGAGACATGGGGGTGGGTGCCTATCACTCCCAGCAGTGGACAGAGACATGTGAGGGGTGGGTGCCTATCACTCCCAGCAGTGGACAGAGACATGGGAGGGGTGGGTGCCTATCACTCCCAGCAGTGGACAGAGACATGGGGTGGGTGCAGAAGACTCCCAGCAGTGGACAGAGACAGGGGGGTGGGTGCAGAGGACTCCCAGCAGTGGACAGAGACATGGGGGTGGGTGCAGAGGACTCCCAGCAGTGGACAGAGACATGTGAGGGGTGGGTGCCTATCACTCCCTGCAGTGGACAGAGACATGTGAGGGTGGGTGCCTATCACTCCCAGCAGTGGACAGAGACATGGGGGTGGGTGCAGAGGAATACCAGCAGTGGACAGAGACATGGGGGTGTGTACATCATCCTCAGATGACCACAACTCCATGGGTGTATGAACGCATCCCCAATGTGCGACTATGTTGAGAGTGCCATAACAACACATCACTGACAGCAGTGTCCCACTCCCATGAGGATGGATGTCCTCCCCCCACTGCATGACACACCACATGTGTGTGTGATGACAAATGACACATGCATACCCACCCCTGGCGGATGCAGCACAATACACACACTGAGATCATGCCACAAGACTGTATAGTCATGTTAAAGCCTACTAAACTAAAAGAGCCAAAGGGAACACACACTGTCTCGCACATTCCAGGACTGATAGGAATGTACAGGTGCTGGGACAGCCACCAAGTTGTTGTCTCCCATGGAAGGAATAGGGTGGAGTTTCCACAGATACAATGCCCACAATTGTGAGTCAGGTGCCCAAATACCCTGCAGAACAAGTAACATATGTGTGCCTGGCTGGGAGTACACACATGCATAGTGCGTAAAAGGGACAATTTCTACATGAAGGCATGGCAACATACTCTATACACAAGTACAGTGACTACCAAGGATGGCACAGACTATGCAGGAGGAGACATTGCTCAGCAGGCATGGCCATAGTTGAAGGGATCCTTCACCCACCAAGGAAATGTAGACACAGGTCAGCACAGCAATTGTGCAACTCCCTGCAGGGAAGATGTCAGGTGCCACAGAGGAAGGAGCACTCCTTGGGACAATGTCTCCAAACACAAAGAGCATACACGACCAAAGAATCTTTGTAGAGACCTTGTGATGGCACGCAGATACCAGGGTCCACCCCATGAGCAGCAGACTACAACATTTCCCAGACACCTAACACATTATCACCCCCCCAACTCATGGAGCATCAGCACCAACATCAATACCAGAAAAGCAATAGTGTTCAAAGGAAAATAAAAATGCTTTATTCAGCATTAAATTAAAACGTATAAAAGGACACTATTTACAAAGGCCATAGGCCAGTCCAGGTGCGAAGTCCTGGGGGGGACACATGGCCACGCGTCTCCCATAGCTTGCCTGCACATTAGACACTTCATGTTCATCGACTGGGGGGGGGGGCATCATGTGGGGAAGGACCAGGCACTGCAGGGACAGGAGGGGGAAGGGTAGGTGTTGTGGGTGCAGGGACGGACGACTCCACCACAGGGGGTGGGGCAGAGCCAAAGGTGGTGGTTAGCAGGGCGCTGCACACTTCCGCAAGCTCATCCAGCGTCTCCCCTGCACCCGAAGAAACCACAGGCCCATGGAGGGGGGGGGGTCGGAGGGATGGGTTGCAGCGCTACTGGGGGAGGTGGTGGACAGGGGGGGGGACTCAACTCCCCTACCCGTGGAGTGCCTTGCCCGTTTGCGGGCTGGTGAACCAGTGGGGCTGAGGCCCAGCACAGCCAAGTAGGTCTCCTTCTCAGATTGTGGGGCAGGGGAGCCGAGGGGAGTGACATTGGAGGGACTGGGGAGTGAGGAATGAGGACTTGGACTGTGGCTGCGTGTCTGCCTGTGTGCCCCAGACCCAGTGGGTGTGCCTGCTTCCCCCTGAGTGTGCGTGACAGGAGGTGTGCGCTTGCCCTTCCGTGTTGGTGTGCTGCCTGTGTCTGGTGGGGTGCGCGCCTGGGAATGTCTGGATGTGCTTGGGACAGGCATGGGAGTGGAAAGTGTGGATGGTGCAGGGGTGGGGGGGACGAAGTGCTGCAGGAGACTCACTGCTGCCGTCAGTGACTGTTAGAATTGAGAATCTCTGGTTGGCACAGGTATGCACTTGTGACAAGCAGGGACTCTTACTTCTAAGTCAGAGTAAGGGGATCACCCTTTCAAATAACCCCTGCTCACCCTTTAGGTAGTGTGGCACAAGCAGTCAAGACTATTCTCAGGGCGTCATAGGTTAAGCATTTGTGAACACATACAGTAATACAATGACACACCACACATGGACACCAGTCAAGGTTGTATCAAAAATAGTTTTCTTTATATAAGGCTTAGCACTAGACCAGAATAACGAATAAATATGACCACAGTATTATTTTAATGTTCAATGTTCTTGTAAAAAGGCTTAAAATGCAAAAATAGGCTTCTTTTAGTTAAAATATGCTTCTTTCACATAAGTACGCTTCTGTCAAGGCTCTGTACGGTTCGTACCTGGATGTGCGACTCGTTGGCATTAAAAGCAAAGAAAGTACGAGTCTAACAATCGTTGCGGACACCAGGGTCCGTGGCATGCACGCTGCGGTGCGAACAGAACAAAGTACCTTAGTTTTTGTAGGGTCCGCGACGGACAGTGCGGGACAAGTCGATGGGTCTGGGTCGTAGCTCGGCAGCGTATTCGGATGCTGGTCGGGTCGCAGCGTCGGTACGCGGCGTTGGTACGGGACCTTCATGGATACGTGCGCATGGCCCGGATCGGCTTGCAGAGTCCGTGGCGTTCGAGCCGTACCTTCGGTGCGGATAGGTGGCGACACTTCTCGGCGAGCCGTACAGCGTACGGGGAGGATCAGTGTGATGCGGCTTCTCGGCTCTGAGTACGGCACGGTGCAGTACGTTAGCAGCGTACGGACCGTACCTGCGGGACAACGAACCTTGGGTCCGGCGTACAGGATTAGGCAGCCAGGGGTGTACGACTCGAATCGGCGGGGAAGGTTAGGGGCGATGCGGCCGGGAGGGATACGATGCGTACTAACGCTTTTAAATCAGCGTAGACACACAGTGCCGGGCGGCAAAGACACGGCTTCGCGGAGGATGGGGTACGAGTCGTACTGGGGCCAAATCCAGCGGGAAACAAGCAAGAATTGTCCAAGCAACTCAGTTTTGGAAGGCAGATGAGTCCAATGGTCCTGGGACTCAGTTCAGGGGGCAAGCTCTCTTCCAAGCCCTTGGAGATTTGTTGAAGCAAAGTGCAAAGTCTCTTTTAGTCTTTTCCTCTCCTTTCTCAGCAAGGCACCAGCTGCAGGCCAATCCCCCAGGTTAGGGAAAGTTACTCCTCCTTCAGCTTCTTCCAGGTCCTTCTAGTCAGGCAGAGTTTCTTCTTGGTTCAAGCAGGATCTGATTTCTTAGGAGCAGGGCTCCTACATTTACACCAAGTTTCTTTTGTCTTTACAGGCCAGGGGGGCCTTTGCCTAATCCCAGCCCAGTTCTTTTCAGTGAGGAGCCCTTTGTTGTTGGGACTCTGGCTTCTTCTTTCAGCAGGCAGGGCAGAGACATCAGACGCTCCCCATGGGGTGGAGCCAGCATTGTGGTAGCAGGGCACGGCCCTATTCAGAGTCAAGGTGCACTCCTCCCACCCATCCTGGTGTAATCTCTCTATTCACCACCTGGCAGCCCCAGCTTGTCTCCTGGAACTTCCCAGCCCTGTCACTCAAGCTACACACAAAGAAGACAGCCCCTCCCAGCAGAGGCGGACTGAAATGGTTAGGCACGCAAAGGCTAACTTTCTAAAAGTAGCATTTGCAAACCCAGGATATTAAAATAACCTTTGCTAAAAGATGTATTTTATTATTCTGAGTTCAGGCATACTACACATGAATTTCTACCATGCTTCCTGAGCCTGCTAGGATTGTAGAGTGTTACAATCTAGCAGCCCATTCTGGCCTATGGAGAGCAGGTAGCCTTACAATAGTGAAAAACGAAAATGGCTGTAATTCACTATTAGGACATGCCACACACTTCAGGGCATGTCCTACCTTATCCTTACAATGCACCCTGCCCTAGGGCCTACCTTAGGGGTGACTAACATGAAGGTAAGGGAAGGTTTAGGGACTGGCAAGTGGGGACACTTGCCCAGTCAGCATGACAGTACCAGACTGCATGCAGGTTCTGCAATGGCAGACCTTAGACACATTTTACCAGGCTGCTTCTGTGGGTGGCACAACCAGTGCTGCAAGCCCACTAGCAGCATTTGGATATACAAGCCCGTGGCACCCCTGGTGCACTCTACTAGGGACTGATAGTAAACCAAATAAGCCAAACATGGAAGTCAATTCACATAATACATTTTCCCATAGGGAGCACTTGCCCTGTGGCACTGGATGGCAGTGGCACAGGGCCCTGAGCAGCTAACACCAGCACAAAAATACATTGAGGCACAGACAAAAACGGAAGGGTGAACCACGCCAATGGTGCCAGGTCTAACAGTGACGAGTCCATGGACCTCAGCAACATCCGTTGGTCAGACATCGCTGATGACATGCCCTCCATGTACGACACCATCTGTGTCAGCAGTCTGGTGTGGCCATGGAGAACACTCAGCAGCGATGTCTGGCCAACCTGCAACTGCCGCTGAATGTCCAAAGACTCGGCAGTGAGGGCAGCAGGGGAGACAGAGGCAGGGGGTGCGGTGCCTGACACGAAGGAGACATGTTGTTGCCCTACACAGACAGAAGGGACCGGAGCAACTGGGAGGGCGGTGATGGGAATGGAGGGGGCAGTGACAGATATAGTGCTGCTGCCAGCTGTTGGAGCAGCCTCCGCCCCCTCTGGGAGTTCAGCCTCGGACCCGTCACCGTCGTAGTCGGTGTTGGTACTAGACAGGTCCTCCGCCTGACTCCCCTTGCCCTCCGTGCCACTTGCTGCACCAGACTCGCCAGCACTGGTGGCACCGGTGCTGGATCCCTCCTCCACATCCATGCAGGTGTCTCCCTCGGTGTCCCGCAATGATGCTGTGGGCAAGATGAAGAGACAGAAAATAATCAGACACATGTATACATATGACACATGAGTCCAAACAAAATAGGTCACAGTGCATATCAGGAAATGCATCATGAGTAACATCTAGAATACTCTGCACATACGTAAGCCCTGCACTCCCCAGTTGGTTGACCCATCATGCCACTTGGAAACAATGAAAATTAGGACCCAACAGCAAATAACTCGATATCCAATTATACAGAGGATATGGTGTCTGGGAATTGTTGAGCACAGCCAGACTATGAAGGCATGCCACCTCTTGTTCACTGTGAAAGAAACAGTATTGGTGCACCCAAGGGCAAATAACAGACGCCAATGCTGAAGGTGTCCCCACACTCAGAGACCTGTGAGCAATTTGGAAAGCCAAAAGAAATACATTGTGAACCCTTGGGAATCACAACACTTTACACAATCGACGTGTTTGGAATGTGTGAATGTGCCACTTTTTGATCAGAAGCCACATGTGCCTGTATAACAGAAGTCACACAAGGAGGTGCACACAAAACTACATTTACACAGTCATTGTATGAGCTGGCAGCCTAAATCAAATAAGCCACTGTAAAGAAGAAATGGGGTATCAGTAAGTACATATACATGGCACCACGGTGGTCTGGATGACTTGACACTCGTATGTTGGTATCAGCAACAACCAAGGACTTACCCAAATGCAACCACACTGTGGGAACATGTATATGTATAATCTCTAAACAAATTTTTTCCTAACTGTGCCTTTGTTTTAAATGTGCCAGCATGTCCCAGAAAAGTGTAAAGGTGGTGTCTTGTGCACTTCCTTGGGAGACATCTGTCATGCAGGCACATTATTGTCATTTACAACAAAAAATCAAAGTCATGCATATCAACAATTGACAAGTGTAGTGAGTGCCAACGTACAAGACTTCTTGACTAACAACTTCAATCATGCCACCTGTCACATGGCCATCCGTACCATGATGACACATTTGGCAACACATCTGACCCACTACCTGTCATGTGGAGTGGCAAACATGTCCAAACACAGGACAATGCATTAGCTAATAGCCCTGCAATTGTGTCGGAATAAGGAGCACCTGCACTGAGGAGACACCCTCATGGGAACCAAGATTGTCCACACAGATATCAGCACACACAGACCAAACTACGTAGCATCTGGACCACACACCGGTGCCAAAAATGGATGAGCAGGAACCATGTCTTTTAACTTTTGACACATGCTGCAAAGCACAAACACTAAACCCTGCACAACATGACTGGGTCACTGCATGTTGAGTGTCTGTCCAGACAATTATCACACACAGGTCAGACCTAGCAAGGAGACATACGTTTTGGACATGTAGGCCTTGCCCACACAAACCCCCCCTACCTGAGACAATGTGATTGAGACAGAGCAAGTACTTACACCTCTTAATCTGGGTTTACTAAAATGTGCATCAAGAACTCCTAAATGTACTCAACATCACCTCGTGAGGCTGACCACACATATTAGTGACAGACAACCATCATCAGATAGTTGTACATAGAAACACAGGCACTGGCCAGTGTGAGTATGCACAAGCCAAATGAGGTCACCCTGTACAGTGGACACATGTAGCACACTTTACGTAAATACAAATGAGGCCAGGGAACAATGCCACAGAGGCCAACCTATGCTGAACACACCGAGAATGGCCACAGTGTTGGATGACACATGATTCCTAGGAAAAGGTGCCTCAGGGGACTGTAGTGGGCACACTGCTCCATGGTCCTGGAATGATCTGACTGTAACAGGAGCAGCCGTCCCGGCACTATGCATATCTCCCACTCATGCACATCATGTCTGAGGCCACAACATCGGTCATGCATGCTGCAAGTCTGTTCATTTTAAACCTCACACTCCTATGTTGAGACTCAGCATCAGTGCCAACAATTATGGACCCCCAAATTACTGAACAGGACAGGGCACAGGCAAGGTACCAACACATGTCACAGACCACCCCCACACATGATGCAGCAAGCATTGTGCACTTGGATTAACTGGCAGCCTAGATGACCATGTGCAAGAGTGATTACATACAGACCAGGGAACACATGTCAAGGAGGGGAAGGGAGGAAGAACAGCCCCGGTTGACTTGGGGCAACAGGATATGCACTGCACATATAAACCCTGGCAGTGTATCCATGCCACAGCACTTCCTTAAGCTGGTGACACACAACAAACACACATGTACCTACCCCCTCATTGCTGCTGTCCCTCCTGTAACCGCCTATCCATGTCAGGGAAGACCACCGCCAGGACACGCTTCATCTGGTGGGTCAGTCGTCGACGCCCGCCGTGGGGGCGTGAAGGTGAGTCCCCCAGCAGGACCCGGGCGATCCCCCTGGTCCAGCACCGGATGTCCTGCCAGCGTTTCCTCACTTGGGGTAGGCGCCGACTACGACCCTCCACCGACATCACGGCCCTGACAGCCGCTTCCAAATTCTCCCCTTCTCGTAGGCGGTTACCTGTGAGGATGACAAAATGAGACAACATCACTACATCTGCTCCATGTCACAGAGACATACATTTGAACATCTTTGATTTTTTGAACAGGGCATAGTATGCTGCCAACTAATAGCACCTTTGTCATAGGGACATTAGCCTCTGAGGAAGCCCCAATGCACTACATGGAATTGAAAGTACACAGGTGTCATGAGGGGTGCGACACACTCCCTGACCATGGCTCACACTGTGCCTCACAAGCAACACAAGGCTGATGGACAGCACCGCAAAGCAGTCACATGCCCCAGGCCACTGACGCAACCTCAGCAGAGTACACAGACACACACAGGCACAGATCAATCACCTGCCATTGGCAACAGCGGATACAAACCTCACTCTACACATGGGCCACTTGCCTGGGGGGTGTCACAGGTGTGGGGCTAGTTCAGCACGTCAGACACACAGCACGGCTTCCTTCTCACATCAGATGGGTAGAGCAGTTGCCTCCTCCATGCAGCTGTGGTGCAACACTCCACATAGACAATCACCCACATGACAAGGAACATTCACACACATCAATGTCCAGGGGGCGTGCACATCATTTGGACACTCTCACCACAGCTCCACTCAACTCACACACATCTGTGGGTACAGTCACCTGTCACACCAGGGGGACCACTGAATCACATCAGGACTATAAAAAAAAAATGCCCAAGAGGATTAGCCAGGCTGAATGTGCCATGCACCATGCAGTGATTGTCACAGTAAGCACAATGCAAGTGAGGAGTGCAGACGTGAACTACATCATGCTCTGCATGAGAGACATGAGGCATCCCCCCCGGGACCCACTCTAAACAACATTGCATGTCTGTCACACCTGGACACAATGCCAGAAGTGACAGTCACAAAAAAGGTGCACAGTCAAAGCTAGTGGAGTCAGCACTCACCTGCTCCCCTGGTCTCCCATACAGGCTGGGGTACTGTGGGAGGATGATGTCCAGCAACGCCTAATTCTCCTCCTGGGTGAATGGCTGGGCCCTCTCCACAGACCTGGACATGCTGACAGAGGAAGCAATGACAGCAGTAGTGGTGTCCAATGATGTGTTGTGCAGGCAAGTGCCCTCTCATGGGTTCTGGCTGCCTTATATCTGCCTTGCTGGGCTGTTTCATTTACAGGAGTACAGAGTGATTGGTCAGACTCATTTGCATCCTACGTTTCCTCCAATCCCTTTAAACATATACCAGTGAGTGCCTTTGCATGGTTCAAAATTTGAGCATCATGTCAAGTCAACAACCACTTTGCAACATTGTATATTGTCTCCAACTGACTTTTGCTGGCCACCTGATGGAAAAATTTCAACTGGAAACTCGGCCTCCATGACAACCAGCATGCATTTAGGCCATAATACTTGTCCCTCATGTGTCCCCTATGTAATTTTACAATCCACACACAGGTACGGTGCGTTTCACACGTACCCCTATGGCACCAGTTGCACAGTGCGTTTGACACGTACGTGTACACACTGGTGGTAAACGTACGTTTACCACCAGTGTGTACACGTACGTGTACGATCAGTGTGTACATGTACGTGTATGATCAGTGTGTACACGTACGTGTACCACCAGTGTGTACACGTACGTGTACTTCTGTAGTACACGTACGTGTACACACTGGTCGTACACGTACGTGTACCACCAGTGTGTACACGTACGTGTATGACCAGTGTTTACACGTACGTGTACTACCGTAGTACACGTACGTGTACACACTGGTGGTACACGTACGTGTACGACCAGTGTGTACACGTACATATACGACCAGTGTGTACACGTACGTGTGCCACCGTAGTACACGTCCGTTGTACACATACGTGTACATACTGGTCGTACACGTACGTGTGTACGGTCCGCACACACACGCGTACTCCTACGCCAACACCAATATAGTGATACGTACCGCACACACGCCCTCAGAGCGTGTGTACGGTGCATTTCACATCTTCCACTGGTGATAGGAGGTGCACAGGAAAGGAATGGAGGTCTCAGACTAGCACAAGGCTGTACATCAAGTCATTGTCAGTGCAGTCCTTCTTGTGCAGGGCCTATGTGTGTCAGGCAGTGATGTGGCACGTCTCCTCATGTTTTTGCTTAATAGATGTGTGATGACCTGTGTACACATGCCATGTGTGATGGGGCACTATGTGGCACACTTCCCCTTCACATTTTGCACGTGTGCATGTAGTACAAACGTGTCAAGCACTGCATCACTGGTATAACACAGTCACCAACACCCGCAACTGTCCCCAGATGCCAGGGACAGGGACACTAACACCTGACATCTCACTACCAGCGTGACCCGATGTGCCTATGTCGTGTGTGTCATGTGTTCCCATGAGCTTGCTGTTGGTGTTCCGTCAACTGCATCTGCTGTTGCTGCATCCAACATGTGTCTGTGCAAAGATGGCCATGGCACACATATACGCACACCATGCCACATGTGGATTCACACATTACGTGTGTCTGGATGCTTCGAACATGTTCTTTTAACATGAGGACATATCTGCGTTGTCTCCATGTCTGTGTTTTCTTTTTTCACGTGTACCCCTTCATCGCAATGTGTGTGAGCTGCTAATTTTTAATGACATGTGCTCTGTGCGTCTAGCTTGCCGCCAGCTGTCTGTATGAGATGACATCCTTCAAATGCAGATATGTGGATGTATGTCACTCCTGTGATGTCTCTGGCTGTTCACTTACACTGGCCCACAGCTTGTTTCAGGGCATGTAATGAAGAACTTGACAATCAACGGTTGTAGCTGGCTCTTCGTAGGAGTCTCATCTGGCTGGCATACGTCTCCTGGATGTATTGCACAGACCAGACTCTGTATTTCGCAGATGTGTATTAGCTGTTGAACATGTGCTCAGTTTATTGACATTGGTGTTGTAATGTACTCGCTCTTCGTTATTCCTTCCAAATTTCTGCAGGGCACCACCTCTCCCCTGACCAATGCCAGACTTGGGTGCCATGAGGGAACGTGACTGCATAAGACGCTACCGCTTCTCGCAAGAGTTGATTGAGCACTTGACCGCCTGGCTGGAACCACACCTCCAACCACTACACAGGTATCCTACTGCGCTGACCCCCAAGATGAAGGTGATGGCAGCCCTACATTTTTTTGCCACCGGTACATTTCAATTCACCATAGCTGATGTTGGTGGCATGTCCCAGACCATGTTCAGCCGTGTCCTGCATGATGTTTTAGAAGCCATGTTGGTGCACCTGGATGAATTCATCCATTTTCCGACTCGTGAGCAGTTGACAGGTGTCAAGGGTGAGTTCTATGCCCTGAGAGGGATGCCCCATGTAATTGGGTCCATTGATGGGACACATGTGGCTTTGGTACCACCACAGGCACAGGAGGTAGCCTATCGAAACCGAAAACATTATCACTCCATTAATGCCCTTGTGGTGTGTCTACCTAACATGCTGATTTCCTATGTCTGTGCACGTTTTCCAGGGTCAGCACACTATGCCTACATCATGAGGCGTAGCAGGGTGCCACAAATGATGCTGTGGCTGCACAACGAACGAGCATATCTTGTTGGTGGGTATACTCTGTTTGTCCAGTATTTAGCGGTATGTTTGTATCTTACTGCATCTCCTGACCCACTTCTTTACATGATGTTTCCATGTAAGGGACTCTGGCTATCCCAACATGCCATGGCTGATGACGCCTCTCCGCAACCCCAGAACAGCTGCAGATCACCGTTACAACAACACACATGGGCAGACCAGGCGAGTGATTGAGAGGACGTTTGGCCTCCTGAAGAGCCGATTCCGGTGCCTTCACGAGACAGGCGGATCCCTCCCATATGCACCGGTGAAGGTCTGCAAAATCTTCATTGTGTGCTGCATGCTGCACAACATGGCAGTGGAGAAAGCTGTGCCACTAATCCTGGATCCGGATGAGCAGGAACATCCACCCGTGGAGGATGAAGGGCTTGGTCACAAGGCAAGTGAGGAGGAGGAGGAGGAGGAGGACATCCGGAGTCAGCTCATTTGCAACTTCTTCTCATAATGGTGAGTCCCTGGGTCTGAGTGTGCACGCTTTGAGCCTTGTGTGGCATGTGTTGCAATGTGTGTGCCCAGCTGACTGTATGCTAAGTGACTTAGAGGTGTGTACTGATGTGTCACTCGAGTGATGATGTCATTCCACACATTGTAGCTGAGACAGTAAATTTAAAACTAGCATGGTGACAACCTTATTCCTGTAGAGTAAATGACCATGCATGCGGTTGACAATTTTTTCGGTGACTTCTTGTGTGTCTGTTATCCACAGGTAGTTGCGCATGCTGTCTGCTCGTGGCATCGTTGGGCTCCTGCTATTCCTCATGAGTATTGCAACGTGTGCTGAATCAGTGTTACATGCACGGACATGGTGAAAAGTCTCCTTTGGGTAAGGATTGCAGCATGGCATTTTGGGTGTGGTAGTTGTTTGGAATGTATGGGCACTGCTCCTGTGCAGGTTTTGTTACTATGCATACATGTCGACTCACCATGGGGCACATGACATGTAGCATGACTCCCATGAATTGATAGTCACCCTACGTGACAGTCATCTGAATGGGATTGTGGATTGTGATGAAGGCATCAATGTGTGTAACATACGGGAGGCTACTGGTGGACATAGTGTGGGACATCCCCATAAGAGGCTCAATGGGGAATTGCAGCCTCTCCGTGTGCAGCAGGGGTTGTTTGGCTCACCCGTTTACTTGTGTGCCAGTTCAATGGATTTACAGCATCTGTGGTGTGAAGGGGGTGTCCAGTGTAGGTCCCACATGTTCAGCCAAATGACCTGTGAGTCTGTTCATATTGATGCATTTCCCTAGGTGTGAGCCTGAGTAATAAAGGTGTTCCTCACCCTCCAAGGTGCCTCATCTCTGTCAATGCAGGTCTCTTGCCACTGTGCATGCGGCATCTCTGGCATAGTTGTCAAAGATTGTGCATATGAGTCTATTTGTAGATTAGCAACATGCATGCTGTTCTTCATGGATTAGAATCTCTATATTGTGCATGAAGTCCATGGTTGTGTATGTATTTGGGCATGTTGGTCCCCACAACGGGCCCTCAACACCTGCTGAGGGTGTGTTACCTGTGCGCAGCTCAGCCTTCAGTTTCCTGATCCGGTGTCAGTCATCTTTGGTGATTGTGCATCCATTGTCTCTGGGTGTGCCATGGAAAACCGGACACTCCTTCCTTTACATACGCCTGTTGCAGTTGTCCTTTCTGACATCCTTGTCTTTGTGTGCAACTTGTGGCATATTTTCCAGGACATGCCGCCTGCTGCTGCAGCCCCTGCAGCAAGGGCACACAGAGTTTCCGGATTTGGCAACACACACGCCTCAAAGATGCTCCTCCCTTCCTCCCTCCACCCATTCATTTGGCTGTCATCAGCTTGTCTGTGCCACTGTTGCGGCCACGCGGTGCCAAAGGCTGGACCGTCTGTACATGCAACGTGCACATTGCACGACCCTCATGTCCTTGCATGACCCACATCACACTACAGTCTGATGTTGCAGCCACCCTCCAAGCAATGTCCATCCGCATATCTACCGCCTGCTCTCAGGCATACACTAAGCGTGCACACAACACCTTTGCATGATGAGTGTGCAACTCCGACTGCCTACACAGTGCTGCCATGCCTTCCAGGCCCTGTCACACCAACCAGGTCATGTCCCTCCTACTCCCCACCGGCTCTGTACCCTAGCAAGGCCATGGGAGTGGGACTCAAGGCTTCTGCATGTAGTATGGTGTCGTCGTCTGGCACATGGCACAGGTATCTCTCAGCGTGTCAATCTACAATGTGTCCAGGACCCCCTCACCACCATCACATGCACACAGCACCTCATCATCAGCTCGTATACCATTGACAGCCAGGTGCTCCTCACCCTCACCAAAGACGCCGATATTGCCAGCTCCAATATTCAAGAATGCATGAGATCCATTGATGAATGGCTGAACATCAGCCACCTGAGGCTGGACTTGTACAGGACTGAGGTAATCATCTGCGGATTGTCCCCTTACAGCTGGGTCAACTGCTTGTGTCCCACCCGCAAGAGCCCTGCACAAGCACCCAGTGGGCACGCACACAAGATGGTGTGCATCATGTATTGCTCGCTCACATTTGCCATGGGAATCACCAGCATCTGTACCTCAGGCTGCAACACCCTCTGCATTATGCATACGATCCACAGATAGATCCACTCCAAGGAAAGACAGACCATCCCCCAGGTCCACGACAACATCCGTGTCAAATACTGCCCTGCCCTCTACGGAGCAAGTACATCTAAACTCCCGTGAAACTAGTACACATCCAGGGTGCATCTGTACACCTCAGTTTCAACATCCCGCGCCCCAGCCACATCACCTTCCAGCAGAGATAGTTGCACTGCAGGATGACCTTCAGACTCCCCACCCACACTCAGGAGGCAGGCCACAACCCCGACCCCAAACCAACCTTGTACCACTATCATCCGAGACCCCGTTGGGCCATCTCCGTGCATCCAACCTTGCCCTGGCCACCATTCTTCACATCCACCGTACTCCAGCATGCAGGACATAGTTCTCCCAACTGGCAAAACATACCTGGCACTCCCTCCCCGGGAACCTCCACATGAGCCATGACCTCTACGCCTTAATGATACTCTTCCAAATAGGTCTGTCCGCACAGCATTGCAAGCCCCCCATCAGCAGCTTGAGGCCATCACAGGTGAGTATTGTGCTCCATGTCTGCATTGAATGATACATTGTGACTAGGGCTGGACGTAGTTCGCGAAGTAGCACTTCGCGAAGCTACGCAAAGTGAAGCTCGCACTACGCGAGCTACGCGTAGCACTTCGCGAACTGCGTAGTACCTTGTTCGCACTGTGCCAGATGTCGTTTTCAATGATTGCACAGTGCGGACAAGCAACCGGCACTGTGCAATCATTGAAAATGGCATCTTGCACAGTTCGAGCTGTAGTTTTCTGCTGTTCAAGTAGATTTTTACTCGAGCTTCAGCTTTCTCAACGCGAACTGGTAGTTTCTCATCGCGAGCGGTCGCGAGCATACGCGACCACTCGCAATGAGAAACCTGACCTCCTCGCGTTGGGAATCTCGCCGGGAGGTTTATTTTCCATGCTCGCGATCGCCAACTTGAAGTTGCTGATCGCGAACAAGGAAAAAGTCTCGCCGGGATGTCATTTTGCTTGCTCGCGGTCGCCAACTTGACGTTGAGGACCGCGAGCAAGCAAAAAATGACCGTAGCACTACGCAACACTATGCTACGCGTGTTCGCACTGTGCTTCGTGCAGTTCGCATAGTGCGAAGTAGCGCGAACTTCACAAACTACGCGAGCGTAGCGTAGTGCTTTGCCCAGGCTTAATTGTGACCCATGTGTGTCCTGTACCAGACTCAGATCCCAGGGTATGGATGGGTGGAGTTAGTTCAACACTCAGGCATAGTTTGACATTTACACACACATATGTTGTGGACTAATGCAAAATGACTACAACATCTCATAATAAAAAATAAATATTTTTATTTGCGGTGGGGTACGTGTTTTGGTAGATAAAATAAGGTGCTCTACCGGGTGCATGGAATCCAAAGTTCACAGGGGGAGATGGTATCCTTGGCATTTGAAGTCATCAGAGTCCAGACAACAGTGTTGGTCATCATTGGTCAGACTGTGACCAGCAAGTCCATGTGGCAGAGAATGTCAGTGGATGTGGTGCTGCTGTTGCGCCAGATGGTCAGGTGCCAGGCCAGGTGACCTGGAAGATGTGGATGGTCCGCTGCCTCTCACGGTCTTTTCCGTGGACGACCCACCTTCCTCCGGAGACCCTCAGATGCAGGCCTTGACGATGTTTGGGACGCTCCATCGGACGAATCCTCCTCCTCCTCCTCCCTCCCTGTGGCTGGTGCTCGTCTGCGCCTGGTGTCACAGGGAGGGTTGCCCATGTTGTCGGCGATCCGATGGAGTGAATGGCTTATGTCCCTTTGCACCGCCAGGAGCTCAGCCAGTCTTGCCTCCATCCGTCCTTGGTGTTGTTGTTGACTGGCATGTTGCTCGACCTGCAGGTTCTTCATCTTGTCGAGGGTCCCCATCATCTCTGTGAGGCTCCCCACTACCTGGCTGATGCCCCTGGTGTCACGCCGGTATGTGTCCAGGATGTGGCGTATGTGTGACATACCGGTTCCCTCAGCTGGCTGGTAAGGTTCGCGCCTCCGCCTGCCTCCACTCCCACCACCCCTGCCCACACGAGCGTGGCCTGCCGTTGTGGACACATTGGGTCTACGGGACCCCTTAGGGATGGCATTTGCGGGGTTGCCTGCCTCCTCCTGGGTGCCCAGAGAACATTGTCCCTCCTGGTCAGACTGGCTCTGTTGTTCAGTGCGAGCAGGGCTCCTGGGTGTCTCCTGGGATGTGGCAGGAATGGGGGTGGTGGTTGGCACAGATGTACCTGAAGCAAGTGCTGCAGGGGCTTGGCCACCAGAGGGTCCAGGTTGGTCGGGGTCATCCACGGAGTGGTGAGAGTCATCGCTGCCGGTGGGATTATCTTCACACCGAGCCTGGGACTGTGATTGTTCCCCCCCATTGTTGGGGGGAGATCCATGACGTTGCCCTGTGTGTGAGAGAGAGAAAATGTCAATGCTGTTTCATGCGACATCCATGTTTCATACATATTCAAGTTGGTACAGTTCCTCCAGGTAGTTGGATGTGCCTAGCATTCCTCTCAATGTCCACTTATGGATGGGTATGTTGCGGAGGACAGATTGATATGTTCTCCTGAGTGTTTGACCTGTATAATTGTGGCTAGGATGCTTATTTGGCTATGGATTGATCTTGTTGTGTCATGTCCATTGTGAGAGTAGATAAATCCGTTGCCTGCCCCAGGGGTGTGTGCTTGTGTAAGGGGGGGGGGTTGTGACCGGGCCTGCTGTTGTGTGTAGTGTGATTTGTCATTGGGTCTCCCAGGTGATGTGTCTGTCCCCTCATGGTGCATGCTGGCATGACAGTGAGTGTGAGTTCCTGTGCTAGATATCTGAGCTAGTGGAGTTGGTGTTTGAGTGTACAGTGGTCACAGGAGGGCCTTGTGCTGCATAAAGCAGGGCCAAGTGTCAGCTACCTTGTCAGTACTCTGCCAGTCCCTGTGCCTTGGGCATGGTGCATGGGTATGTACCTACGCCATATGGGCTGAGGGCATTGGTGTCTGCTTCTGAGTGTCACAATGTGTTTTGTGAGGCCCACCCTCCCTGCATCCCGGACATCCAGTCTTGGGTTTGTGGTTCAGGTAGCCTGGGACATGGCATGGCCTTGCTTTGTGAATGGGGCATGGACATGTTAGTGGCATGAGCGTGCTTTTTGAGTGTGGTTGTGTCCGGTGAGGGCTTGGGGGTAGTTGCGTGCATTTGGTGTATTTGGGGTGTGGATGCCATTGCCCCCATGTTACGTAAGAAGTTTGTGTACTCACTAGGCTCTGCGACTCCTTCGACTCCATGTACTCCCACCGGCGGAAGCAGGGCCATCTCCTTCTCCTCCAAGGGATGGTAATGTACGGGTCTGCGGGGCAGCCCACCTCCATTGATGTTGCTCTGGGCGTATTCCTCGTTCATTTTCCGCTTGACTGCCCTGCGCAGATTGTACCACCTGGCTTGGCATTCATGCCTGGTCCTTCGGATGGGCGCAACAGCATTCACCTTATCGACGATCCTCTGCCACAGGCTAGTTTTTTGGGCTATGCTGGTCTGTCTGACAAATGTTCCAAACAGCTATGGCTCGACTCTGATGACTTCGTTGACAAGGAGGTCCAGCTCCACCCTTGTGAACTTTGGATTCTTGTCTGTGGGCATGGTGTGGGGTGTGGGTGTGGATGGTTGTGGGTGTGTGGGTGTGAATGTGACGGTGTGTGTGTGAATGTGAAGAGGGGGTGTTTGTGAAGGAGGTTGTGTGAAGGTGTGTAAGTTAAGGTGTAGTTAAGGTGTAAGTAAGGTGCAGTTGTTTGTCTGTGGGGTCTGGCAGCAGTGGGTCTGTTGCAAAGGCTCATGGGTTGTGTGTGTGGGACCTTTTTATTGGTCCATTTGTGGGTGTGGCTGGGTTTGAATTTTTGGTGGGTGTGTTATAAGAGGTGGTTGTGATTTTGGGCCTCTGTTTGCCTGTTTGGATGTGCCAGGTCAGTCATTGAGATGTATTTTGTCATGTAGACGTGTTTTGTGGTGTTGTGCGAGTCGAATTGACCCTCCTTGTGCTGTTTTACAGTGTCCTGGTTCTGTACGAGTCTTTTTCGCGTAGGTAAGGTCCGTACATACGCGAGGCTGGGTGAGGGTGCTGGGGTACGGTGTTGGGGTATGGTGCGTACAGGTACGGGGCTGGGGTACGGGTCTGGGGTGCAGTGCGTACAGGCACTACGGGCCTGGGGTACGGTGCGTACAGGTACGGGGCTGGGATATGGGCCTGGGGTGCGGCACGTACAGGTGCGGGGCTGGGGTACGGTCCTGGGGTACGGTGCGTACATGTATGGGGCTGGGGTACGCGCCTGGGGTGCGGCACGTACAGGTGCGGGGCTGGGGTACGGGCCTGGGGTATGGTGCGTACGGGGCTGGGGTACACGCCTGGGGTGCGGCGCGTACAGGTGCAGGGCTGGGGTATGGTCCTGGGGTACGGTGCATACAGGTACGGGGCTGGGGTACGCGCCTGGGGTGCAGCGCGTACAGGTGTGGGGCTGGGGTATGGGTCTGGGGTACAGTGCGTACAAGTACGGGGCTGGGGTACGGGCCTGGGGTACAGTGCTTACAGGTACGGGGC
This sequence comes from Triturus cristatus, assembly GCF_964204655.1. Taxonomy (NCBI): domain Eukaryota; kingdom Metazoa; phylum Chordata; class Amphibia; order Caudata; family Salamandridae; genus Triturus; species Triturus cristatus. Next base: position 594,078,146 of record NC_140582.1, read on the forward strand.
TGGGGTATGCGCCTGGGGTGCGGCACGTACAGGTGCGGGGCTGGGGTATGGTGAGTACAGGTCCGGGGCTGGGAGACGGGACTGGGGTGCGGCACGTACAGGTGCGGGGCTGGGGTACGGTCCTGGGGTACGGTGCGTACAGGTACGGGGCTGGGGTACGCGCCCGAGGTGCAGCGCGTACAGGTGGGGGGCTGGGGTATGGGCCTGGGGTACAGCGTGTACAGGTACGGGGCTGGGAGACGGGCCTGGGGTGCAGCGCGTACAGGTGCGGGGCTGGGGTACGGTCCTGGGGTATGGTGCGTACAGGTATGGGGCTGACGTACGCGCCTGGGGTGCGGCGCGTAGAGGTGCGGGGCTGGGGTACGGGTCTATGGTATGGTGCATACAGGTACGGGGCTGGGGTACGCGCCTGGGGTGTGGCACGTACAGGTGCGGGGCTGGGGTACGGGTCTCTGGTACAGTGCGTACAGGTACGGGGCTGGGGTACAGTGCGGATGGGGGTACGGTGCTGACATATGGGGGTACGGTGCTGACATATGCGGGTGGAGGGGCAGCTGTACGACTCATATCCGGGCACAAGTTTACCCGTGTACGTGTGTGCTACTGCGTTCGCTCCGTACGGGGCCTTTTACATGCGGTTGTGTATTCGAACGGGCGGTACGGATCGTACTTGCGCGCTTGGACTTGTTTTATGATTTGCACGTAAAAATGTCCGTCTCCCTCTCGTACACTTTTCCCGACGCTATTCGTATGTATTTTTAACGTACGAATCGTACTTCGCCAGTTGTAGGGCACTTGTACAAATCGTACGTGAAAATATACGGATACAAGTCGTACGCAATTTTTTTTTTAACGGATCGGAATCGCCACCTTAGCGTAGTTTTTAGGTTCCTTTCGAGTACTTACCCTGCTCCATTCAGTCTCTAGTTTGCCATTATTTCTTGTTAGTCCTTTGCTTGCATTCCTTTTTCTTCTGTCTGTATGTGCTTGTTTACTTGGAGCAATTTTCTCTCTGCTGCTCGCCTTGTACTCCATGTGGGTCTTTGCATGTGGTTAGTGTGCTATTTTGTCCTTACCTGAGTATGTGTATTCTTATGTCCAGGGGGTAGCTCCTGGATTCCATGAGGCAATGCCTGCCCACCCTTTGTCTTTTGTTATATGTAGTCTTAAGTAACTTACTTTTGACAGTGAGATATTGCTATTTTTATAATAATTCCTGCTGCGTCTCCTGCTGGACCCAAAGAGGCTTATCTAGTATATGTAAGTACAATCCCTGTTCCAGGGTCCAGACACAAAATAATTTCTGCTTCATCTTTTTGATGAAGTTTTTAGGGTGACTATTTGCACAAGGATGTTGAATGTCCCTCTTGCTGTGGGAAAATCGGAGTGTTATCTGTTTATAACCATAGTGATAACTTAAAGTGTTTGTCCATTATTGGTTCCTTTCCCTGTATGTACACATTAAGTCTGTTTACTTTCTCTATCCTGTTTATGTCCCTTAACCCATTTGTGCCTGTACTTTCCTGGTGTATGTCGTTACTTGCCTCTGCATCAGTACACCAACTCTCATTTTTCAAGCCTGATATTTCATCACATCAATGGCCAGAGCCCAATAACACCCAGATAGTGTGCACTTGCTCATATACTCAGCCCATGCAAGTGTTTATTTTCAATAGCTGATGCATTTATTTTCCTAACTGTGCAACAATGAGCGTTATATGCATTCTACTTATCAAGTGATTTCAGTTAATGTTTTTCGTTTGTATGTTTATATATTCATATGAATAAAATAGTGTTATGATAAAGCAAAATAGCTTTAGACTTTATCATGAGTGTGCATGTAAATTCTCATGTATTTCTCTCACCGTACATCACAATTATGAGGTGTATTTTTTCCAAATAAATAGCTTGGGGAGTATATAACAGCTGTTCACAGCACTCACAGTAAGAGAGAGATAGGGTCCTCGAACACATTCAAGTCAGCAAAGCAGTATAGCTTCAAGTTTAGCCAGCAAAGTCCTACTGAGCTGTTTGTCACATAACAGTTCAGGTATGAATGTGTGTTGATTCTATTGAACTAATGATTTTCCTTATGGCAATACATTTGATGCTTAAGGATTAGCATGTAAGGATGCACTGTGTACAATACGTTGTCTATTTGTTTAATAGTTACAATCTCTGCTTACAGTCTTACTACGAATTTAGAGTTGTGAAATTATTTATGATTAATGATTTTCTGCACTAAATCTGACTCATACAAGAAACCTTGATGACAGTGTGTATTTCATGTGTGTGTATACTTGTGGCAAACGTTTGCTAGAACTCACAACCACAATAAATACCTATGCTTAATAGTTTCTAGCATGTTATGTACTGAAAACACATAATTTACAGGTAATTTGAAGGAGATGAAAGGGACATACGTTATCTGTTCCTTCAGCTCAGGATTGGTAAATTGGTCATGCCCGCTATTGCCAAAGAGACATGAAGGATCTACTGGTGCTCATTTACATAATGCTTGTAAACAAAATATGCATAGCACACCCAATCCACCACCACATGAGCTGAGGTCAATAGAGACTGACAAGAGGATATTTCACAATCTAATTTTGCTTATGTTGTGAGTTGCAGAGTTCATACATTGCTAAATATTAAATGCAGCCAAAGGTGCCTCGAAAGGTACCAAGTATACCGAGAAGAGCAAGAGTCAAAGAGAGTGAAAAGTCTTAGCAATGTCTCACAGGATTATAGGTGAGCACAAAAGATCAAACATTACAATGAAGAGGTCAGCTAAGCTTTTTTTTCCACGGTAAACTTCATTAACATCATCTATGCAAATCCCAGGGCACAGAGACCTTGGAAAATCAGTGCTCAAAGCACAAATATGGCTGCAAAATTAGAAGGCAGGATAAATCCTAGAGCTAGAATGTGACCTAATAAAATGATAAACGTGCCCTTAGGCAAATTATTTCTTATCTGTGATATCTCTTCCACGAAAGGTGTTGACGAAGTTGAATGTGTGTTCAAGGATGCCAACTGGGTACAAATAAAGAAATACTCTTTCTTCTGTTGAAGTGAGAAAGGACGATTTAACTCGGGTGTTCTCATAAATCAACATATGTAGAAGTAAGCAAGAAATTACCTTTGAATGATTTGCTTTCAAGGGAGTTTAAAATTTCCAGGCAAACAAGGTATGAAGCTGTTGCTAAGGTGGACTGTGTGTGATTGCATACACTTGATCTACAGTCGTACTGACACTCCATGCTGTGCTACAAAAAGCTTCAAGGTGTACAACCCTTGAAATTGAGGACTTTTCCTGCTCCTGTGGCTTACCTTCACACTTATACACCTAATTTACAAAGGCCCTCCACACTTGTGGCGGAGGCCCGGCAGTCGTGGGGGAATCTCCACACTCAGGTTGAAATCTCCGCAAACATAATTCTCATGGGGAGAATTCAACCCGAGTGTGGAGACTTCCCCACGACTGCGGGCCTCCGCCACAAGTGCGGAGTCCCTTTGTGAATCAGGCACAACATTTTTATTGATAGTTGGAATCAATCTGTAAGGCACACCTTAAGCTGCAGCTTCTCTGCCAAAGCCTACTGAAGGTTTACTTCTTGTGGCTAGATTCTCACTTGGTGAATATGCTGAAACTCCTGTGTACCTCAGTCACCTCTTTGGGACAGAGCATCAGCACCTTTCCCAAAAGTGCATAGTTTAAGAATTTTGAGAAATACATGCAGCTGATTTCTGGAACGACTCATTGGAGCATTAGGAACTGGGTTCATACTGGAAAAAAAGTTGCTCCCCACTATACATCAAGTCAGTTGCCAAACGTCTAGATTCAGCTGGTCTTGCTGGTTGTCTTCCTTAGATATAATGAACCTCCTCTTTCTCTGGGCCACAAGGAGATCAGCTTCTCTGACACTGAAAGTGTTTTTCAGAGCCAGTGATTGAAGAAAAAACAGAAACAATCCAGATTACTTCCCTGAGCAGATAGAAATTTTCTCACAGCAGTCTTGATATTCATGTTGTTTAAAATCCCATGAGCACTTTGGCAATTTCAAACACGCATATTAAAAACAACTTCACCAAAAGATGTATTTTTAAATTTTGAGCTCAGAGACCCCAAACTCAAAATCTTTGTCTGCTCCCAATGGAAAATGATACTCAAAAGATATTTCAGGGCAATCACAATGTTACCCCATGGGAGAGATAGTCCTTGCAATAGTGAACAATGAAGTTAGCAGAATTTCATTATTAGGACATGCAAAACACACCAGTACATACCATACCTTTTAAACACACTGCATGCTGCTCATGGGCCGGTTTGGGCATACCTCAGGGGTGCCTTACATGAACTAAAAGCAACGTTTTGGGCCTGAGAAGGGGGTCTAAGTGCCAGGTCGACATGGCAGTTTAAATCTGCACACTCACACACACACTTCACTGGCAGGTCTGAGACATGTTTGCAGGACTACTCATGTGGGTGGTACAATCAGTGCTGAAGGTCCACTAGTAGCATTTGATTTACAGTACCTAAACACACTTGGTGCACTTTACTAGGCACATTCTAGAAAATCACATATGGATAAACCAATCAGCAATACATTTTAGACAGAGAGCATATTCCTTTTAGCACAGGTTAGCAGTGGTAAAGTGCCCAGAGTCCTAAAGTCAACAAAAAATGTCAGGACAAATAGGAGGAATAAGGCAAAACAGTTGGGAATAATCCTGCAAAAAGGGCCAGGTCCAGCAGGGGGATCAAATTATGTGGCACGGTTGAGTAAATTATGCTAAATCAGAAAGAAAGGATAAATCCTAGAGTTAGAATGTGACCTAATAAAATGATAAAGGTGGCCTTAGGCAAATTGGTCCTTATCCGTGGTATCCCTTCTACACAAAGTGTTGAAGAGGTTAGATTTATGTTCTAGGATGCCAACTGGGTACATATGATGTAATACTTTTCCTTCTGTTTAAGTAAGGAAGTATGATTTGACTCAGGTGTTCTCATGAATCAACATATGCTGAAGTGAGCAAGAAATTACCTTTGAAATTATTTCTTTTCATGTGAGTTTAAAATTTTCATTTAAGCAAGGTATGAAGCTGTTGTTAAGGTGGACGACGTGCGCTTGCATGCACTTGATCTGCAGTCCTACTGACACTCCAAGCTGTGCTGCAATACGCTTCAAGGTAAACAACCCTTGAAATCTGAGACTTTTCCTGCACTTGTGGCTTCTTTTCACTCTTTTAGCACCATTCACAAAGGACCTCTGCACTTGCAGAATCTCCATAATGAGAATTCTCATAGTGGAGATTCTACCCTGAGTGTGGAGAGTCCCCACAACTGCGGGTCCTCTGCCATAAGTGCGGACGCCGTTTGTGAATCAGGACATAAATCTTTAATGATAGTTGGAATCAATCAGTAAGGCAAGGCCTTAAGCTGAAGCTGCTCTGCCAAGGTCCGCTGAAGGTTTACTTCTTGTGGCTAAATGCTCAACTGGTGAAAATTCTGAAACTCCTATCTACCTCAGTCACCTCCTTGTCAGAAAACATCAGCACCTTTTCCCAAAAGTCTAGCGATGAAGATGTTTGAGCAAAAGTTGTTCCCCATTGTACATCAGGTCAGTTTCCAGAAGTCTAGCTTCAGCTGGTCTTGCTGGTTGTGTTCCTTAGATGTCATGGCCCTTGTATTCCTCTGTGACCTATGACGATAAGCTTTTCTGACCCTGAAAGTGGTCCTTAGAATTAGTGATTGAAGAAAACAAACAGAAACAGTCCGTATTCCTTCCCCAGGCGGATAGAAATTCTCCCTCAGCAGTCTTGAAAATCATGTTGTCTCAGACCCCATCAGCATTTTAAGTTCTGAGTGAGGGAATCACTGTTTTATAAGGTTAACTAAGCAGTGATTGGCTGAACTCATACAACTTGCATCCAAATTCCCATACTACTACTGCAGCCTTTCTGCCTTTCTTTTTAACTAGTTCTGTCACTTATGTCAGAATGTATCCTACCAGGCCATATTTCCCAACTATCTAAGATGGGGGAAAGAGCCCTTGTCTAGGATTCCATCTCCCTGTAAGTTAGCACCACCTAAGACCCCCCTTTTATCATCAAGTAATAGGCACCGCTGTGGCATTTTTTCCATGACTTAAGGCCAGGGCCACTAGAACTATGCAACAGGGGATGATCAAATTATGTGGGAGGGTTGAGTAAATTATGTGGGAAGAAAAGGTAAATTATGCTGCGTAATGTGGCACATTTTGTGATAGTGTTACTTAATTTTTTTGTTATTTGTACACCTGTTAAGACTGCCTAGGCAATGGTTGCACCTCATTGGTACATGTTAAGCACAAAAATATAGCAATCAGCAATAGAAGTGTGACTATTTAACCTGTGCAAATGGCCTTCCACTATGCACAAACACATTGTTCAGTCTTAAGTAGTTTTTGAGCTGTTTGAGCTAGAAACATATTTTATTTTTCGTTAAAATATGCAGATTATGCAGCAGATGATGGATTATGTGGCAAGGGTGGCAAATCTATAATCATGCAAAAAACACCATGCCCGCACAATTGCATATTTCCAGTGGTCCTGCTTAAAGCCCTATATTGTCTGTGCAACCACATAAGTTCAAATGATTTTAATGAGATCTTCCATTATAAGGTAAAAATGCCACAATTCAAGGCTTTATTCTTTATGTGAAAGCCTGCCTGTGAGAAGTGTAAAATGCCCAATGTCAGGAGGCTAACAAAATGCTGTGTCCATCATGTGTATTAGTAGTATTTTGGTTTATGGCATTCTCCTTTTGAGAGATGCTATCAAACAAAAGAGGGTTGAAGCAAGAAGCCTATTGCTCAAGAAGACGATTGCCCTTTTGTCTTTTGGGAAGTTCAGCTCTGCAGTCCATTCACACCTCTTTGCACCTTTGTTCGACTGTAGTTAATGCAAGAGAAAGTCATTATTCGTGCTCTGTGGGGGGCCCAGCGAGACATCAAATATGAACCATCAGGTTTGGACTCGTTATCTTAAAGGCAGAAAGGTAGAAGCACTATCTAAAGTCATTTTTGTGACATATACCATGAACATCTACATTACCTAATAATTTTTATTTTCTTCAATTGGGCAAATTGCTTAGAAAAGACTGTTAGAAACCTAGCATGACCTCCTGTTTAGGACCCATTTTTCATTGGCTTTAGGACTCTGGGCACTTTACCACTGCTAATCAGTGCTAAAGTGCATATGTTCTCTTTGTAAATTATGATTATGATCAATTATGCATGATTGGCAAATTTGATTTACTGATACGTCCCTTGTAAAGTACACTGAGTGTGCCAGGGTCTGTAAATCAAGTGATACAAGTGCATCACTGGTTGTGCCACCCACATGAGTAGCCCTGTAAATATGTCTCAGACCTACCAATGTAGTGTCTGCGCACACAGTTGTTAACTGCCATGTGGACCTGGCCAGTGCACTTACTTGCCAGAACCTAACTTTCCCTTTTCTTATATGTAAATCACCCCTAAGGGAGGCCCAAGGTACCCCCAGGGTGCAGTGAATGAGAAATGTAGGACATGTACTTGTGTGTGTTACATGTCCTGATAGTGAAATACTGTGTGTTTCGTTTTTCACTGTTGAAAGGCTGTCAGTCCAATAGGCTATCATTGGAGCAGCACTGTAACATTTTTACATGTGTAACTTTCAATCGGGACAAGATTGAGAAATTGAGTTTAGGCTCTCTGAACTTAATACCACACCTTTTGGTAAAGGTAGTTTTTAAATAGTGTGTATGGAAATGTCACTTTTAGAAATGGGGAATGTTCTTGCTTTACCATTCTGTGTGTCTCTGACTGTATTCAGTGCCTGCCTGATTTTAAAGTGACTGGAGCTGGGAATGTGCATTCACTAGACAATCCCAAGGGAGGGTTGAGGTATGCTGCGCCTTTCCTGGGTGACTCATAGCTGAGCTGAATAGACCTTTCTGCATTTAGAGTGGTGAGAGGAGTTTTCAAAAGCACCTGAATCGCCTTGGTCTCTTTTAGACAATGCTGTTTCCACCTCCTGTAGGGAAGCTGGGCCAGAGAGGAAACTGATCTGGTTTGGGCTGGGCTCAGAGACCCTTGATACAAAGAGAACAAAGATAAAATGGGGCATGAGTATTTGACCTTAATCCCCATTGAATTTATCATTTCTGGACAAAGAGGAACCTTGAGATCTGGAGAGCTGTAAGGAGGACTATTGCCTCCTTGCTATGTGTGCTTTGCTGTGTTGGCTTGCAGTTGCCTTCTGCAAAGGAGATGACAAAGACTGGAACTTTGCTGTGCACTTGCTTGAAGAAGAATCTCCAAGGAATTGCTTATCTCCTGTTCTGAAGTCTCAGGGCCAAACAAACTCCACTTGCACCCACTGACCAGCACCTGGAATCCTCTCTGGAATCCTACATTCAAAAGGACCCCAATTCCAGTTCCTGGGCCCTGATAATTGTGTGGTTGGTGCTGCAAAACAGGAAGAACAACTCCGACGCCATGACCGCTGCCGCCAGTGACGATGCGACCGAGGCCGGGGACGCCGCTTGTGAAGTGCATGATGCACCATCCTGCCTGCACCGCAGCTCTGACTCCCTTCCACGCCCTTTGATGCCTGCAGTTATCAGCCTTCCAGACGCCAGCGCTTGCACCAACACCATTACCGCGAGTATCACATTATCACAGATTCAATAACCGACATAGGAGACTTCACAAACTGTTCAATATCACACCACCTCACCGGAACCGACACATCATCGCTGATGCCACCTAACTTTCCCTGTCCTAGATTCAATGCCTCACCTCCTCATGAACTTAACGCCTCACTTATCCCGTGGCAGACAGGAAACAGCTTCGCCTCTGCACCAATGTCTCATAGGAGGGGACTAGTTTTGAGGCTCTCAACATATGATCAGAAATATCCAATAACCGTTCGTTAAAGATAATTTAGGGTAATCTAATAGGAAGTTCACTCTGTAAACTCCTGACATGTGACCCGATGTATCCAGTAATATAGCATGAAAGGAATTTTTTGCGGTCGAAAAATATCTAATTAAGCATACCGGAATAGAATAGGAGGAAGCCCATTTTGAGGGCCACCGCACGTGACTAGATTCCGGAATAGGATAGGAGGAAGCTCATTATGAGGTCCCCCGCACGTGACTAGATATGTCCAATAACTGTCTGTGATAGACATTTCACGTTAGCTAAGAGTAAGTTCACGCTAAAATTCCTGGCATGTGACTTAATACATCCAATACCCGACCAGGAAAGAAAACACTCGCTGGTAGAAGGTATTTAAATAACCTCATAGGTTTAAACCCAATCTCCTTTAAATATTTTGAAATGACCGGGCAGGACGCTGAGACACCGTCGGTATCGATATCAAAGGGACATACATTATTAAGGTAAATTTCAGCCAACAGAATGTTTATTTTAAATAAGAGTACCACAGTCCAAAGAACAGTAGAAATGTCAGAAGAATAAGCGAGTCGGTAATTCACGCTGACATTACAAATATTTTTTTCACGTGTTCACTGTCAGATAAACTAAGTTCCCAATATAGAGAACTTTGTCCGTTTTAAAATACTAAGGGCCTCATGTAGGTAAATAAATTTTACCGGTTCTTAAATACCGAGCCGTACCGAATCGGTAAATTAGAATCGGTAAGTTATATGTAGGTAAAAATTCGGTAACAGTTACCGATTCGGTAACAGTCGGTAAATACGAATCGGAATTCACCGATTCGGTAAATACCGAGGTGATAATTACCGAATCGGAAAATACCGAGGTGGTATCTACCGAATCGGAAAATACCGAGGTGGTATCTACCGAATCAGAAAATACCGAATCGGTACGTACGGATTCGGTAAATAACATCACATGACTTGACGAAACAGCTAATCCTGTGCAACGACAGCCCACCCAACCAGGAACTGCCCACACCCAGGCAGGTGTACACAATTAGCCGAAGTGGCCACACCCAGGCAGGTGTACATAATTAGCCGACCCTGGAGAGGCTCGGAGTGCAGAGGAGAGGCAGGGAGCAGTTGCATGTGCGAGCGGGAAACAAACAGCATGTCCAGCCAGAGCACACAGAAAGACGGAGGGGAAAGGAGGAGGAAGCTCAAATTCAGCCCCAAGGAACTCCAGGTGCTGGTGGAGGAGGTGGTGAAGCAGCACCAGAAGCTGTTTGGGAGGCAATCCCTGCAAGTGCCTGAGGCCGAAAAGCGCAACATATGGCTGGCCATCCAGGCGCAGGTCAATGCTGTGGGAGTGACCCACAGGGAAATTGAGGTCCTCAAAAAGCGCTGGTATGACCTGAGGATTGTGACCAAGAGGAAGATGGGCGACATCCAGAAGGAGGCCAGCCAGACCGGAGGTGGAACCAACAGGGCACCTGCCCTCACCGAACTGGAGGAGCTGGTGGCGGCCACACTCGAGCAAGAGAGCGTCGTGGGTCTTGGGGACGCCGACAGCTCTGCCAGAGCCGCAACACACCAAGGTAAGACGAAAGCACAGCAATGTAGCCGCCCCTACCCCTATCCCACATCCCCCATTGTGACACGAGAATCACACTGCAGTCCACACGTGTCAGTGCAGACAGGCAATGCATTCCGGGAGATGTAGTCAGGGCAACACTAACCATGACGTAAATGTCACAGGGCAACAAGGCATGTCACGCACTCGAGGCACAAGGAGACAGAGGACAGATTGGAATGTGAAATGATTTATTGTGACGCTTGCAATGCAGCCCTTCGGGGACACTGAGCCAATGTTGTTTTTCTGTCCACAGATGTGACATCATGCAGTACAGGGCAAGCTGCAGGGGAGACGGCACACCGGCCACAAAAATCACCGCTAGCCAGCACGAGTGCAGACCAGGGAGCAGGCCCACTTGCAGCCGCACCACCTACGCAGCCAGCCTCGCCGCACACAGAGCCAGCATCACCTCACCGAGAGCCAGCATCACCACCACCAGAGCCAGCATCGCCACTCATGTTCGATTCACCGGCCACATCTCCGCTTGCAGGTGTGAGAATGAGGAGGCGTCCAGCAGCCAGGCTACGAGCCTTAGACACCTCGTCAGACGACAGCATGGGCCCAGAAGACCGCACCGGGCCCCAGGAAGGGAGCCATCCCACTGTGCCCCACACCTCACAGGCAGCACAGACGGGAGCAAGAGGGCGCCGCAGGTCGCGTGTCCAGAGTCCACCAGCACCCACTGACGGCCATGGTGTCTTCTTGGGGCTCGAGGGCCAAATGTTGAAGCAACAGCGCCTGCAATCAAAGGCAGTAATGTCAGTCCAGAGGCACATGCGGGTGATGAGGACAAGCTTAGTCAACATGGACACAAACATTGGCGGCATGGCTGCGGGCATTCGGGACATGTCCCAGTCAATCCAGCAGTTGTGCAGCAAATTAGATGCTGACATCGAAGCACGGCGCCGGGAACGCCAGAGAAGGGACACTACCAGCAGGGCACTCAACCGTCTGGCAACTGCGACTTCCCTACTTTGCCGGCGCTCTGTGACGATGCAGGAGGGCCTAACACAGTGCTGCAGCGACCTGTCACGGGGGATGGTGCAGGTGACAAGTGCACTAGGGGTGCTATTGACAAGTCAGGCGTCGACAACTGCTGCAGGGGATGCTGCGGAGAGCATCGACACCAGCAGCAGCATCACACCCCCCGTCCCAGAAGCACGCAGGAGCAGCAGGCGGCTTGGGGTTGGCTCTAGTGAGGATGCACAGGCCGTGCAATCCACCACTGCAGCGCGTATGCGCAAACATTGATGTGGCCCTGCTTATCCACTTGCCATTGGGTGACGTAACCCTGGACATACTCATTGTATAGATGGCATATTGCCAGATTGGCCTGTTCATGTGTTCATGGCGTGGTGCCACATTAAACTACGTCATGACTTCTCACGACTCGCTGTGTCCCCTTACTTACTCAGAAATAGTTGCATGTGATCTCTGCCCGTCTCTCTCTCCCATCGATTGCAGTTGGCACTCTATCTGCGCTGCCCTCTGGCTGGCCTGACTCATCCTCGTTGTCCTCAAAATATGTTAGTTCCACATCTGTACCTTTTTTCGTGGCAAGGTTGTGCAGCATTGCACAAGTGGCAATTATCTTGCAGCAGGTGATGGGTTTGTACTGGCGTGCGCCTCCGCTCTTGTGGAGGCAGCGGAACCTGCTCTTCAGCAGTCCAAACGTGCGCTCCACCACATTGCGTGTAGATTTGTGGGCCACGTTGTATCGTCTCTCACTCTGGGTTGCTGGGTGTAGGTAGGGAGTGAGGATGAATGAACGGCATGCATATGCACTGTCGCCTGGATGAGTAAAAGGGAACCATCAGTTACATGCCTCTATACACTCTGATTTGCAGGTTTCAAGGGGCGTCACTGTTACTTACCCAGCAGGTATCCCTCTCCGAATTCTCCGGCTCTCAGTCGTGTGTAGATCCCACTATTCTGGAAGATGTAAGAGTCGTGGGTGCTCCCAGGAAACTTTGCAACAATATCTGTGATGATGTTCCCTGCATCACAGATCACCTGCACATTGATGGAGTGGGTGGACTTCCTGTTCCTGTAGATGTGCTCTGTGTCAGCTGGAGGACAGATTGGGATGTGTGTACCATCAATACAGCCGATGACATGGGGGAACTGTGCCATGTGATAAAAGTCTGTTTTTGTTTTCTGCAGTGCAGCCTGTGTGTTTGGGAAGCTGATGTAGTGGTGCATTCTCTGCATCATGGCATCCAGGAACTTCCTGAAGAAACGTGACAGGCAACTCTGGGATACCCCACCCACCGCAGCTATCACCACCTGATAACCGCCGGATGCCAACAGATGTAGGCTGCAGAGCACCTGCACATGTGGGGGTATGGCGTGCGCCCTTCTTATTGGCTGGTCCAGGAGTGGGTGAAGGTCCCTGATTAAGTCCATGATGGTTTCGGGGTGTAGCCTGTACCTCTCATGTATCTCTGCATCAGTCAGCTGGAATAGTGTGATGCGCTGTCTGTAGATTTGTTCCTCCCGTCGCCACACCCTCAGTCCTGCTGCCTGTAGACGTAGGCGCCTTGCAATGACGTACATGGCGGCCATGTTGTCCACGCTGTTGCATTTTGGGATTGCTTATGTGCATTGTTGATGGTTACCACCTGCTTTCCATCCGTGTTAATTACCGACTCTTATTTACCGATTTTCCTGGATTTCTTAATTACCGACTGCTCCTACATGTCATTTTCAATTTTTACCACTTCATATTTACCACTTCATATTTACCGATTCGTTAATAATGTATTCGGTAAATATGAATCGGTATTTTAGAATTCGGTAACTATGAATCGGTATTTACCGCCTCATATTTACCGAAAAGTGGTTTTTGGACTCCTACATCTCACTTGTCTGAATACCGGTCGGTAACGGCATATTTACCGAAAATCGGCCGTTACCGACCGGTATTTGGCTACCTACATGAGGCCCTAAATGAGCCAGTAATTCATATGTAACGATAAAATCGCATTGATTAGGTTCAGTTACCAGACATAAGAAGACTAGTTTAGTGTTCGATAATTGACTGAACACTAAACGCCAAGTAATTAAAGTGTTTGACGCTGAGATTTTAGGAAGAGACATGAAGAGCTTTGATATCTGTAACCCTTTTTTGCAGCTATGCCAAGTAGACTATCATCTTTTTAAACTGCCTTTTAAAAAACGGCTACATTACGAAGGATCTATAAACTAAAGAACAGACTATATATATATACAGGTAAAAATTCAATGTATGAAATAATAAGATACTATGACGATAGACAATATTCTTACCTGTAACAGAATCAAACAATGTGATGTTTGTCTTTACATCTTAGTATAACAGACTTTGACATTACATCACGGAGCTTTTCGGCATAAATCACTGTACGAAGCTAGACCAAACTAATACAACAAAATCATCTTGGATGTAATTGTAAGTAAGGGTGTGGTTTCAGCCTCCTTATTATATATAGCATGAAAGATTGGAACTCATTTTTGAATAAAATATCTTTTCTGATATCTTTACAGCATTGGATACTAAATAGGAGATGCTGGCGCATACATGAAAGAAAAGTATTCATATATTGCTGCTTAAAATACAAAGTAAGCATAAATACGAAGTAAGCATAAATGACCTAGTTAATGGAGAATAACTGTATTACCAACATGTTAGGATCATTCTTTAGAGCACTTTATCATTTACAGTAAAATGGGTTAAAAAACCTGATATCCTTATTATTTAGTATAAACAACTTTATTCTACTTCCTTATCCAATTAGGAACTCTGAATCACTTCTATCAATTAGTAAGCTCACTTGGGTGTAGGTGAAGGAAGACGGACAGAGGGAGGAGGCTGACACACAGAGGGAGGGAGAGGGAGACAGAGTGGGAGGGAGAGGGGGACAGAGAGGGAGGGAGACACAGGAAGACGGACAGAGGGAGGAGGCTGACACACAGAGGGAGGGAGAGGGGGACAGGGAGGGAGAGGGGGACAGAGAGGGAGGGAGACACAGGAAGACGGACAGAGGGAGGAGGCTGACACACAGAGGGAGGGAGAGGGGGACAGAGAGGGAGGGAGACACAGGGAGAGCAAATCAGCCATGTGGTGTGTGGGAATGTCTGCTCGTCAGCAGGTGGACTGCGTGCATGTAGACAAGGGTGGCCAGTGCCAGCACCCCCCCTCTCCTCCATGGCAAAACACAGGGCCATGTCACAACCTGTGCACGAGCACAACGACAGCTACCTGCATCATATAAGTGTGTGGAACAACTTCATGTGCCCACGTACAGTGCAACACGGAAGGCGCCAATGCACGGCTCGCCACACCTGCCCACTCCACTGCTGACTGCAGTCACACTTGACGCAGCAAGTAAGACTGTGCCACACATAGTTAAAGGCGCCAAAGCTGTGCCCAAGGGACACACCCATGCACAAGTGCACTGTGAGTGGAATGCAAGACAGATCCAAATTCCCAGAGGAAATGTTCCAACTTTGAAACTGATGAAAGATGGATGTTGCATGGACCAAAATTAACATTGTCTCTCTCACACACAGGTCAACCTCGTGGTTCACCCCCCAACACTGGGGGGGAAGACTCACAGCACCCGGCTCTGCGGGAGGCCGATCCCACCGGCAGCGACGACTCTCACCACTCTGTGGACGACCCCGACCAACCTGGCCCCTCTGGTGTCCAACGACCTGAAGCACCTGCGTCAGGTACAACGGGGCCAACCACCACCCCCACTCCTGACACATCCCAGGAGACACCCAGGATCCCTGCCCCACCACCACAAAGCAGCCAGGCTGGCCAGGAGGGACACGGTGTCCCGGGCACCCAGGAGGAGGCAGGCGACAAGGCCAATGCCACCCCTCAGGGGTCCCGGAGACCCGATGTGCCCACAAGGGCAGGCCAGGTGCAAGTGGGCAGGGGTGGTGGTAGTGGAGGACGGCGGAGGCGCCAGCCTGACCAGTTGGCTGGGGATCCGGTATATTCCCATGTCCGAAACATCCTGGACACATACCGGCAGGACACCACGGGCATGGCCCAGGTTGTGTCCGTCCTCGAGGGGATCAAGACCCAGCAGGCCCAGCAACATGCGGAGCTACATGCCTGTCTACTGCAACACCAACGGAGGATGGAGGACGGAGAGGCTGAGCTTGTGACGGTGTACACGGGAATTCACACTACACTCCGTCGGATGGCCGACAACATGGACAACCCTCCCTGTGCCAGAAGGCGTAGAACATCACCACCCACAGGGAGGGATCAGGAGGAGGAGGAGGAAACATCCGATGGAGCCTCCCAAACATCGTCACGGCCTGCTTCTGAGGGTCCCCGCAGGAGGGCGGGTCGTCCACGGAAAAGACCGTGAGGGTCGGTGCTACAGCACCATCTCCCAGGACACCTGGCCTGGCACCTGGCCCACTGGAGCAACAGCAGCACAGCATCAAAAGACATTCTCTGCCACATGGCCTTGCTGGTCACTGTCTGACCAATGTTGACAAAGACTGTGGCATGGACTCTGAGGATTTCAAATGGCAAGGACACCAACTCCCCTACTGAACTTTGGATTCCAAACACCCGGAAAGCCCCTCATGTCATACCCCCACTAAAATAAAAAGTCACACCATGAAGAGAAGATGCCTGCTGGTTGCATTATTACCTTACATGTGTCTTGTAAAGTCTAAACATGCCTGAGTTCTCTTTTGACTTCAACCCTCCACACCCTGGGGCCTGAGTCTGGCACAGGACACACGGGTCACAGTGTATTAGGCAAGACAGACATGGAGCACCATACACACCCGTGATTGGCCCAACCAGCTGAGCGGGTGGCCGCACAACCGTGCCGACAGACATATTGAATACAGCAACAGTCATGCGCAGAGGTCAGGGATCATGTCCAGTGTCCTGGGGGGCACCCAGGTATGTGTAGACAGGTGGCAGAACCATGTCCTGCAAGCTTGAGTCCGGTGGATGCAGATAATAGGGGCCTGGCCAACGTTGGATGCATGGGGATGGCACATGTCACAATACCCACACAGTCATGGACATCATGCACAATACACAGTATCATACCATACACACAGCTTGCATCTTGCTACTCGACACATAGACACATAGCCACTATCAGGGAAAACCATGCCAGACATGCTGGATGCACCGTGGCAACAAACCAGCATTGACTGAGAAGAGGCACCTTGGAGGCATAGGGACACCTTTATTAGTCATGTTTTCGGGATTGCAGAGGCAACTTGAAGTACACATGAACACTTCATGTGGAGTAACATGTGGGTCCAACACTGGCACCCCCCTTCTGCAGAACAAATGCGTGATAGCCATGGAAGTGGCACACAAGTGTCGGCCAACAGCTAAACACCCACAGCTGCTCACGGAGAGCCTGCCATACACCATTGATCCGCTGATGTGGAAGTCCCACAGCATGTCAAGCCAATGCAAACCGTATGTGTCCGAGGGCAGTGTTACACACATTGATGCCATCATCACAATCCACTATCCCATCACTGATGACTGTCAACAAGTCTGACCATCTATTCAGGTGTACCCAGCTGCATGTCATGTGTACCATGGTGATGCAACATGTCTGCAGAGGAACCAAACATCGACAGGGGCAGTGTGCATACATAGTGAACAACTGCCATACCCAATACACCCCTGATGCATCCCTTACCCTAAGGAGACTTCCAAACGTGTCCGTGCCTGTAACGCTGAGTCAGCACACGATGACGTGTCCATGAGGAATAGCAGTGCCACAACAATGCAAGCAGCAGACGGCATGCGCAAGTACCTGGGGAAGAGAGACACACAAGAAGTCAGCCACAAAAAGCACAGCCACTTGCATGTGCATTCACTCGACACATGTATGGATGACAACATGCTAGGTCACAATTATGACTGGGGAAATACAACCATCACTGGCACCATCACTCCAGTGACACACCCACACACACCTCTGACTCACGTACCATACATGCAGGTGGAGACACACATCACAACACATGCCACACGGGGACCAATGCGTGCACACTCAGACACTGGTACTCACCACTAAGCAAAGAAGTCGCATATGAGCCGAGTCCGGATGTCCTCTTGCGGCTCCACATCCTCCACATCACTGGCCCCATTGCCAAGCCCTTCGTCCTCCACGGGTGGATGGTCCTCGTCATCTTGATCCAGGATGAGTGGCACAGCTTTCTCAACTGCCATGTTGTGCAGCATGCAGCAGACCATGAAGATTTTGCAGACCTTCGCCGGGGCATATGGGAGTGCGCCGCCGGTCTTGTGTAGGCACCTGAATCGGCTCTTCAGCAGGCCAAACGTCCTCTCTATCACTCGCCTTGTCCGGCCATGGGCGGTGTTGTAGCGGAGCTGGGCCGGCGTGATGGGGTTGCGGAGAGGTGTGATCAGCCATGGCATGTTGGGATAGCCGGCGTCCCCTACATGGGAAGCACATGGACATCGTTAGAACAGGAGAAGCGGTCGTGCTGGAAGTCTACGCAAAATACAGGACAGACAGACTGTACCCACCAACAACACATGCTCGTTCGTTGCGCAGCTGCGTCATCATTTCAGGCACCCTGCTACGCCTCATGATGATGTACCAAAGCAACATGTGTCCCATCTATGGACCCAATGACATGGGGCGTCCCTCCCAGGGCATAGAATCCACGCTTGACCCCAGTCAACATTTCTGGGGTAGGAAAATGTATGAAGTCATCCAGGTGAATCAACATGGCCTCTAAGAAATCATGCAGCACACGGCAGAACATGCTCTGGGACATGAGCTATGGTATTTTGAAAGGTACCCGTGGCTAGAAAATGTAGGGCTGCCATTACCTTCAGCTTGGGTGTCAGTGCCGTAGGATACCTGTGCAGCGGTTGCAGGTGTGGTGCCAGTCTCGCCGTCAAATCCAGAATCAACCGTTGGGGGAAGCGGTAGCACCGGATACAATCATTCTCCCGCATGGCAGCCAAGTCCGGAATTGGTCGGGGAAGAGGCGGCGCTCTGCAGTAATTTGGAAGTGACAAGGAAGAGTGAGTGCACCACAACAACAATTAATTTGTACTGAGCACATGTTAATCTGTCTATACACATATGCTACATACGGAGTCAGGTATGTGCCACATGCCCTGGACACGTATGGCTGGCAGGTGACACTCCTACCAAGACCCAGCTACACACGGAGATTGAGAACCTCCACATGCCATGGCATGGCATTAGCTGTGCCCAGTGCAAGTGAACAGCCAGACGCAAGACAGGAGTGACATACACCCACACAGCAGCAGAAGTAGGATGTCGATTGCAGAGACTGGTAGTGGAACACTAGAGCCACAGGTCACATGACATTACACTAGGACAGCCCACACACCTTGCCATGAAGGTGCACATGTCATGACTCACCACACATTCATAGAGAGGATGCAGACATGTCCTTGTTACACTACTCTGTGTCCCATGCATACATACGCACCTCACATCCGATACCACATGTGGCATGGTGTGCGGAACAGTGTGCAATGTCAATCTACACACAGACACATGTTGGTTGCTGCAACAGCTGCAGCTTTTGAGGGTGCTCCAACATCAACCTAATGGGAAACCCCCACACATACATGACATAGTCACATCGTGCACCGTGGGTAGTGACAAGTCAGGTGTGGTAACCCCTGTACCGGGCATCAGGGGACACTTCCGTGTGTTGGTGTCCGTGCCATGCCAGTGTCGCTCATCCCAAGTGTGCAGTACGACATGCACACATGTCAAAGGAGTCAAGGGCATGCCTGGAACATATTGCACCGTCACACATTACATCTGTACACATCTCATCATACATCTGGTGCCTTCTCGACTCAGGAGTAATGTGCCACATCACAGCCTGTCATACCTGTGCCCCACACATGTAGTACTGCCCAGACAATGCCTTGATGTCCATCCATGGACAAGTATGTCCGCCCTATTCCTTCCTGTGTGCTGCCTCTCACCACTGTGATGTGTGAAAAACGCCGTACTGCTGCTAAGAGGGCCTGTGTACGTTCCCATATCACTATGGCAGTGCTGCCCTATGTGTACCCATAGTGATGGTGAGCGTACAGGCATGTGTACGGTCAGTAAGTACGCATACGCGAGAACACCCATAGTGGTACGGACCGTACACACGCCTGTACGTTCACTATCACTACGAGTACGCATACGCGAGAACACCCATAGTGGTACGGACCGTACACACGCCTGTACGTTCACTATCACTATGGGTGTCCTCGCCTATGCGTACTCGTAGTGATAGTGAACGTACAGGCGTGTGTACGGGCCGTAGCGCTATGGGTGTTCTCGCGTATGCGTACTCGTAGTGATAGTGAACGTACAGGCGTGTGTACGGGCCGTACCAGTACGAGTACGCATACGCGAGGACACCCATGGTGATAGTGAACGTACAGGCGTGTGTACGGGCCGTACCAGTACGAGTACGCATACGCGAGAACACCCATAGTGGTACGGCCCGTACACACGCCTGTACGTTCACTATCACTACGAGTACGCATACGCGAGGACACCCATAGTGATAGTGAACGTACAGGCGTGTGTACGGGCCGTACCACTATGGGTGTTCTCGCGTATGCGTACTCGTACTGGTACGGCCCGTACACACGCCTGTACGTTCACTATCACTATGAGTACGCATACGCGAGAACACCCATAGTGGTACGGCCCATACACACGCCTGTACGTTCACTATCACTATAGGTGTCCTCGTGTATGCGTACTCGTAGTGATAGTGAACGTACAGGAGTGTGTACGGGCCGTACCAGTACGAGTACGCATACGCGAGGACACCCATGGTGATAGTGAACGTACGCACGCGTGTACGGGCCGTTGCTATGCATTTGGGGTGCCCTAGGGGCCCGGAACGCACCGTACCTGTGGGTGAAGCTCAATTTTACATAGGGGACACATGAGGGACAAGTATTAAGGCCTACATGCATGTTGGTTGTCATGGAGACCAAGTTTTAAGTTTGAATTTGTTCTGGAAGGTGCACAGCAGAAGTCAGTTGGAATGAATCTACTTTGTTGCAATGTGTTTGTGGGGTTGACATCATGCTGAAGAAAAAAACACAATAAGAACCCACTGACTGTGCTAGGTTTGAAGGGATTGGAGGAAACATAGGATGCAAATGTGAGTGACCAATCACTCTGTACTCCTGTGCATGAAACAGGCCAGCAAGGCAGATATAAGGCAGCCAGGTCCCATGAAGGAGCACTTGCCTGCACATATTTCGATTCTACCACACTGCTGCTGCTCCTGATTCCCTGGAACCATGTCAAGGTCTGTGGAGAGGTCACAGCCATTCACCCTGGAGGAGAACCTGGCATTGCTGGATGTGATCCTCCCACAGTACCCCCTGCTGTATGGGCGACCAGGGTATCAGGTGAGTGCAGAGCTACTAGCACAGACTGTGTCCCTTTTTTTGTGACTGTGACTTCTGCCATTGTGTCCAGGTGTGACACACATGCTATGTACTGTAGGGGGGGTTCCAGGGGGGATGAATGCCTGATGTCTCCCAGCAGTGCCCAGAGACAGGAGGGGTGGGTGCCTATCACTCCCAGCAGTGCCCAGAGTCAGGAGGGGTGTGTGCAGAGTCCTCCCAGCAGTGCCCAGAGACAGGAGGTGTGGGTGCCTATTACTCCCAGCAGTGCCCAGAGACAGGAGGCGTGGGTGCCTATCACTCCCAGCAGTGCCCAGAGACAGGAGGGGTGTGTGCAGAGTCCTCCCAGCAGTGCCCAGAGTCAGGAGGGGTGTGTGCAGAGGCCTCCCAGCAGTGCCCAGAGACAGGAGGGGTGTGTGCAGAGGCCTCCCAGCAGTGCCCAGAGTCAGGAGGGGTGTGTGCCTATCACTCCCAGCAGTGCCCAGAGACAGGAGGGGTGTGTGCAGAGTCCTCCCAGCAGTGCCCAGAGTCAGGAGGGGGGTGTGCAGAGTCCTCCCAGCAGTGCCCAGAGACAGGAGGGGTGGGTGCCTATCACTCCCAGCAGTGCCCAGAGTCAGGAGGGGTGTGTGCAGAGTCCTCCCAGCAGTGCCCAGAGACAGGAGGGGTGGGTGCCTATCACTCCCAGCAGTGCCCAGAGACAGGAGGGGTGGGTGCCTATCACTCCCAGCAGTGCCCAGAGACAGGAGGGGTGGGTGTGATGCACAGTGTGAGCCTTGATGATTGATTGTGTCTTTGCTCTCATTCCACCTGTGTACTTTCACTGGCACGTACTGCTTTTGCCCTTCCCCAGAGGAGTATGTCCCGATGGCAAAGGTGCAATGCGTTGGCTGCATGACATGCCTTGTTGTAACCAGCTAATTTGTTCTCATATGTGTCTCTGTGACATGTTGCAGGTGTATTAATGTAGTGTCACTTGTTCATCCTCACAGGTAGGCACCTCTGCCAAGGAGCAGATCTGGCTGACCGCCGTCAGTGCCGTGAGGAGTGCGGATGGTCGGAAGCGGCGCCTGTCCCAGGTGAGGAAACGCTGGCAGGATATCCGGTGCTGGACGCGGAGGATCGCATGGGTCCTGCTGGGGGACTCACCTGAGAGCCATAAGAACCGCGGGCGCCGCCGTCTCTCCCACATCCACAAGCGTGTGCTGGCGATGGTGTTTCCAGACTTGGACAGGCGCTTACAGGAGATGCAGCAGCAGGAAGGGGGTAGGTACATGTGTGTTTGTTGTGTTTCACCAGCATTTGTAAGTGCACTGTTCCATGGATGCACTGCCAGGGTTTAATGGTGCTGTGCAGATCCTGTTACCCACAGTATTGCAGTGCTCTCCTGCCTCCCTTCCCCTCCTTGCAATGTGTTCCCTGGTCTGTGTGGAGTCACTCCGTCACAAGGTTATGTAGCCTGGCACCTTCTCCACGTGTACAATGCCTGCTGCATCATGTGTGGGGGTGGTGTGTAACAGGTTTTGGGACCTTGCCTGTGCCCTGTCCAGTTCTGGTCTTGTGGGTTCCATGTCAGTTGGCACTAATGCTGAGTCCAGACATGGGAGTTAGTCTCTCAAGTGTGAGGCCTTACAGCACGCATGTCCTATGTGCTGGCCTGTGACATGATGTGCATGAGTGTGCGGTACGCATAGTGCGGGGATGGTAGCGTGTGTTGCAGTCATTCCCATTCAGGAGCATGGAGTTGTGTGGCCACTACTGTCCCCAGGGGCATATTTTCCTAGGTATCAGGTGTGTAATCCGAATATGTTGACAATCTCTGTGTCTACAGCATAGGTTGTGCTCTGTGCCATTGTCCCCTGGCCAAATGTATTTTGACGTGAAATGTAGTACAAGTGTCCACTGTACAGACTGACCTGATTTTCCTTGTTCATACTCACGGTGGACATTGCCTGTGTGTCTTGTTACAATCATCTGATGATGCCCATTTGTACATGAATATTTGGACAGGCGCACCTTGGGTATTTTGTGTGCAACCTTGAATTGTTGCATCCCATGTGTATTTCACCCAGACTAAGGTATGTAAGTGCTTCCTGTGTCTCTAAATAATAGTCTCATGTAGGGGGTGGGTGGTGCGGGCATGGCCTTCATGTCACAACCTGATATCTCCTTGCTAGGACTGGCCAGTGTGTGATGTTTGTCTGGACATGCACTCAAGGTGCAGTGGGCCAGTCATGGTGGGCATGTTTTCAGTATAACCTATGCTGCATGTGCCTCTTGTTCCTGGATATGGTCCCTGCTCATCCCTATTTCCTGCCACGCTGTGTGGTGCAGATGCAGTGCTGGATTGTCCCCAGGGCCTTGCTCCTCAGTCAAAATTCCATTCCATCTCATTTGCTATTGTGTCATGCTCTCCATAGTTTTTCGGTGGCATGGTGGGTCAAACAACTGTGTCTTGCATGCCCTACATATGTACCTTGTTTTGTAGATGTAACTCTTCTTTTGTTTCAGGCTATGCACTGTGACCTATGTAGATTGGACTCATGTGACATATGTATACAGGTGTATGATTAATTTCTGTCTCTTCACCCTGCCCACAGCATCGTCGGGGGACACGGAGGGAGACATGGGCACAGACGGAGCAGAGGGACCGAGCACCAGTGCCAGCGGTGACATCGGCTCTGGCATATCAAGTGGGACTGAGGCGGAGGAGAGTGAAGCCGGGGACCTGTCGACTGGCACAACAGAGTGTGAAGCTGACGGGTCCGAGGATGATCTCTCCGAGTGGGGGGCGGCTGCACCAGCAGCTGACAGCGGCACTACATCTCGCCCCGCCCCCTCCATTGCCATCAGCCGCCTCCCACTTGCTCGTGTCCCTTCCCAACGTGCCCGGTCACCACATGTCTCCTTCCTGCCATGCACCGCACCCCCTGCCCCTGTCTCCACTGCTGCCGCCAATGCCGAGTCTGTGGACATCCAGCGGCAGTTGCAGGTTGGTCAGGCTGCGATCCTTAATGTCCTCCATGGCCACAGCCAAGTGCTGCACAACATGGAGGCATACTTGGAGGGCATTCATTCATCGCAGGCTGACCAACGCAGCTTGCTGAGGTCGATAGACTCGACACTGACTGTAGCAGTGGGTCTCCTGCAGTGCTACGTCCCACCCCCTACCCCATCCACACTTCCCACTCCCATGCCTGTCCCACGTACACCCAGATGTCAGCATGCGCCCACCACAACACACACAGGCACCACACCAGCAGGGAAGGTCCACCGCACACCTCCTGACACGCACACACAGGGTGAAGTAGGCACACCCACTGGGTCGGGGGGCAAACGTGTGACACGCAGCCAGAGTGGGAGTCCGCATTCCACCCAATCCACTCCCTCCAAATCCCCTCCCCTCAGCTCTCCTGGCCACATCTCCCCCAAAGACTCCTTCATGGCCGCTCTGTCCCTGAGCCCCACAGTGACGCCACCACGCAAGCAGTCAAGAAGTCCTCGGTCAGGGTGGTTGATTCCCCCCCCTGTCTACACCCTCCCCCAGTGGTGCTGCGACCCATCCCTCTGACCCCCCCCCTCCTTGGGGCCTGTGGTTCCTTCGGGTGCAGGGGATTCCCTGGCAGACCTGGCTAAGGTGTGCAGCGAGCTCCTGGCCTCCACCTTTGGCCCTGCCCCACCCCCTGTGGTGGAGTCCTCCATCCCTGCACCCACGACACCTACCCTTCACCCTCCTGTCCCTGCGGTGCCTGTTTCTTCCCCCCCACATGATGCCCTCACCCCTGTGGAAGACGACGGAATGTAACTGTGCAGGCAAGCTAGGGGACACGCATCCCACTGTGTCCCCCATCCAGCTGTGACTTCTGGACTGCCCTATGGGCTTTGTAAATATTGAACTTTCTACGAACATACAATTTTGGATCATGCTGATTAAAGCCATTTTTGTTTCTTTTGAACACTACTGCTTTTCTGATATTGCTGTTGGTGGGGCTGCTACATGATTTTGGGTGGTGATCATGTGTTGGTTGTGTGGGAAATGTAGTAGTGTGCTGGTCATAGGGTGGACCCTGGGATCTGTGTGCCATCACATGGTGTTAGCTAGGTTTCTGTGTTCATGTAAGCAGTTGCTGCATGGTGAAAATGTCCAAAGGTGTATTCCTTCCTCTGTGTACCCTGACATCTTCCCTGCAGGGTGTTCCCAATATTTAGCGCAGAGCTGTGTGTACATTAGCTGGGTGTGTGACGGACTCCTTCTACTTTGCACATGCATGCTGAGCAATGTCTCCACCTGCATCATTCGTGGCATTCTTGGTAGTCATTGTACTTGTGTATGTGGACTAATGACATGACTTCATGTGTACATGTTTTATTTTCTGCGCTATGCATGCGTATACTCCCAGCCTCGCACACATGTGGTACATGTACTGCAGGGTCTTTGTGCACCTGACTGAAATTTGTGGGCATGGTATCTGTGGCTACTCCACCCTTTGCGTTTTATGGGCACTGCTGTGAGTGTTAGGCACACACCCCTCCTGACTCTGGGCACTGCTGGGAGGACTCTGCACACACCCCTCCTGTCTCTGGGCACTGCTGGGAGTGATGGGCACACACACCTCCTGACTCTGGGCACTGCTGGGAGGACTCTGCACCCACCCCTCCTGTCTCTGGGCACTGCTGGGAGGACTCTGCACACACCCCTCCTGACTCTGGGCACTGCTGGGAGGCCTCTGCACCCACCCCTCCTGTCTCTGGGCACTGCTGGGAGGACTCTGCACACACCCCTCCTGACTCTGGGCACTGCTGGGAGGCCTCTGCACACACCCCTCCTGTCTCTGGGCACTGCTGGGAGTGATAGGCACACACCCCTCCTGACTCTGGGCACTGCTGGGAGGACTCTGCACACACCCCTCCTGACTCTGGGCACTGCTGGGAGGCCTCTGCACCCACCCCTCCTGTCTCTGGGCACTGCTGGGAGGACTCTGCACACACCCCTCCTGTCTCTGGGCACTGCTGGGAGTGATAGGCACACACCCCTCCTGGCTCTGGGCACTGCTGGGAGGACTCTGCACACACCCCTCCTGACTCTGGGCACTGCTGGGAGGCCTCTGCACACACCCCTCCTGACTCTGGGCACTGCTGGGAGGCCTCTGAACCCACCCCTCCTGTCTCTGGGCACTGCTGGGAGGACTCTGCACACACCCCTCCTGACTCTGAGCACTGCTGGGAGGCCTCTGCACCCACCCCTCCTGTCTCTGGGCACTGCTGGGAGGCCTCTGCACACACCCCTGCTGTCTCTGGGCACTGCTGGGAGTGATAGGCACACACCCCTCCTGACTCTGGGCACTGCTGGGAGGACTCTGCACACACCCCTCCTGCCTCTGGGCACTGCTGGGAGTGATAGGCACACACCCCTCCTGAATCTGGGCACTGCTGGGAGGACTCTGCACACACCCCTCCTGTCTCTGGGCACTGCTGGGAGTGATAGGCACACACCCCTCCTGACTCTGGGCACTGCTGGGAGGACTCTGCACACACCCCTCCTGCCTCTGGGCACTGCTGGGAGTGATAGGCACACACCCCTCCTGCCTCTGGGCACTGCTGGTAGTGATAGGCACCCACCCCTCCTGTCTCTGGGCACTGCTGGGAGTGATAGGCCCCCACCCCTCCTGTCTCTGGGCACTGCTGGGAGGACTCTGCACACACCCCTCCTGCCTATGGGCACTGCTGTGAGTGATAGGAACACACCCCTCCTGACTCTGGGCACTGCTGGGAGGACTCTGCACACACCCCTCCTGTCTCTGGGCACTGCTGGGAGTGATAGGCACACACCCCTCCTGCCTCTGGGCACTGCTGGGAGGACTCTGCACACACCCCTCCTGCCTCTGGGCACTGCTGGGAGTGATAGGCACACACCCCTCCTATTTAACAATATGTACGCTTAGTCCATACACGTGTGTGGCTTCACTCCATGGGGGTACGGGTCATACTTACACTGTTGGGGTGGGGGGTACGCTCCATACGTACGCGGGTGAGGGTACGGGTCGTACTTACACTGTTGGGGTGGGGGGTACACTCCATACGTCCGCGGGTGAGGGTACGGGTCGTACTTACACTGTTGGGGTGGGGGGTACGCTCCATACGTCCGCGGGTGAGGGTACGGGTCGTACTTACACTGTTGGGGTGGAGGTACGCTCCATACGTACGCTGGTGGGGGTACGGGTCGTACTTACACTGTTGGGGTGGGGGGTACGCTCCATACGTACGCGGGTGGGGGTACGTGTCGTACGTACACTGTTGGCATGGGGGGTACGCTCCTTGCATACGCGGGTGGGGGTACGTCTCGTACTTACACTGTTGGCATGGGGGGTATGCTCCTTGCATACGCGGGTGGGGGTACATGTCGTACTTACAGTGTTGGGGTGGGGGGTACGCTCCTTGCATACGCGGGTGGGGGTACGTGTCGTACTTACACTGTTGGGGTGGGGGGTACGCTCCTTGCATACGCGGGTGGGGGTACGTGTCGTACTTACACTGTTGGGGTGGGGGGTACGCTCCATACGTACGCGGGTGGGGGTACGTGTCGTACTTACACTGTTGGCATGGGGGGTACGCTCCTTGCATACGCGGGTGGGGGTACGTGTCGTACTTACACTGTTGGCATGGGGGAGTACGCTCCTTGCATACGCGGGTGGGGGTACGTGTCGTACTCACACTGTTGGGGTTGGGGGTAGACTCCATGCATACGGGGTGGGGGTACGGTCCGTACATATCCATCCCCACGCTATGTGATGCTTGTGCGGGCCGTACCCAGGCCTTTGCCACGTGGGTACGAGCCATCCCGCCATTGTTGGGGTGACGTAGGTGTGGGCGTGGTACGACTCGTACCCACGCTCTTAAGGCGTGGGTACGGGACGTACCTGTCTGGTTGTGTTGCCGGTTTGCGTCGTCAAGAATTTCCGTTGTGGCGGTCGCTGGCTTAGCTGGACACGCCCCCACCCCCTCGTAGTGACCAGGGCCTGAGGATCAGGTATTTCCAGGGCATGTGTGCTGTGTGACTTTGGTGGGGGTTTTGTGGCCTGCCCTGGTCCTGCCACCCCCCCCCCTTTCCCCCCTCCCTTTGTTGTTCTGACCTTCTGCGGCGTCTGCGTCGGAACCTGTAGAGGAGGTCGACTGCTATGAGGGCCGGTATGACACGTAGGTTCGGGTCCATGTCTGTCCGTCGCGTACGGGTACTCCTTGTTCGCGTCGTCCTGTCTGTCCGTCGCGTACAGACAGCCAAATCAAGATCCACATGTATGCTAATGACACCCAATTACATCCCAAAATCTCCTTAATCAATAACTTACAGAGACTCAGATCCTACCTTAAACACATCTAAGTGTGGATGTCAACTGAGTACCTGAATCTAAATCCTATGGACCCACATTCCTCCTGTTTGCCAAAAATGCCAAACATTCTCTGATTCAGTCATGGTTCTCCCACTTCTATCTAATGGTTTCACAGCCTATTTGAACAGGTCCAATCCCTCGGATTTACCCTTGACTAAAATCTTATATGACAAAATGCAAAATTTTCAAGAAGACCAAAACAGCTCGGTTACAACTCTCCCAAAAAAATGAAACTATTTCTCTCCAGAGTAGACTTCAGAACAATAGCTTAAGCCATAGTTCTCTCCTTCCTAAGTGGAGACAAAGACTTGCTCAGTGGCATCTCGTAGACCCTGCTCATTCCCATGAAAGTCATCCTTCAGGCAGAAGTATGAGTCAGGAAGAGACTGAAGAAATTCGATCACATAATCCTCGCCTCACACTAATGGAACTTTACTGCCACTCCTTTGAAGCCAAGATTATTTTCTGATCAGCTGAATCATTTACTAGGGGCATGAACTCTGTGTGCTAAGATAACAAATTTACTATATCTGGAGGCCGAAATGGAGTTCCAAGGTCACTTGATTATACCCTAAAAACTACAGGAAGGAGAAAAAACACAAACAAGCCTTCTCAGCCTAAACCACGGGATCTGGAACAATATCTCCAACATCAGAGCAGCACCATTTGTCCTAGAATTCGGATAGAAATTGTCTACTCCCTCTCTCTTACCCTACCCCAATGCAACCTCACTGGGGTTTGCTCCCAGTTTAGCTGTTCATTGATAACCATCTTGGTTCATGCCTTAGAAAACCAAACATAGAATGTAGAGTAGCACATTCTGCCTCAGTTGAAAACACAGGTTACTGCAGATGGCACAATTAAAAAAATAACGTCTTGAAGTAAAATACTCTGCCATGTTATATTCATGTTTGCATATATTCTATCTTTTTCACTTTAAAGAGTGAAGCTTTTTGTAATTTCGTCTCTATGGTTGGTTATGGAGGTTAACCCATTTACAAAGAGTGCATTGTTGATGTTATCCCAGATGATATGTAAATCTGGCACATTAAATTTCAAATTGAACATGTGCTATCGATCTTTAAATCTGGCCCAATACATGACACAATCTGCATGTCAAGATTTTAAAACAGCCAGTAATCATTGAAAGGTAGGTATATTGAGTATCAAACAGTAAGTAATACTACCAAATGTTGAAGAGGTCTTCAAAGCACTAAGGTGCCGATTCCGATCCTGTAAAACCCGGGTACAAATGGTCGTACGGAGCGTTTGCTCCGTACGACTCGTACCCGGGAATTCCACCGTACAAACCAGCAAGTACGATTCGTACAGAAATACCATTTCCGTACGAATCGTAAAAAACACAGTGCGGCTAAAAAATACATACAATTCCGATCCTGGACAGCGCGTATGCGACGTCCGCATGGAGTCAGGCAGCGTTTTACGGACCAGCAAGTACGATTCGTACCCACAGCACTCCGCACGGCTATATTTTTACGGGAGCCAAAAAGTGCCAGAAAAGCTAAGTACGCCACGATGCACGCGGAAAAGGGGGCCCGGTACGCGCCATACCCCCAGCCCCCCCGTATGTACGCGCCATACCCCCAGCCCCCCGTATGTATGCGCCGTACCCCCACCCCCGCCATAAGAGGCCCACGTCGGCGTGATGACGTCAGTTCCACCCATTTTTTCCGTGCCTTCGAGGCAAACAGGTGAACCAACGACAAACTCAAAGTATACACAGTATACAGTATACCAACACATATACACAGTATACAAAGGAAAAGGATGCTAAATAAACAAGCATTCCAACAAATGTACAAGCATTTCAAACAACACCTATTTCATGGTATACAAAGGTGGACAACGGGGAGGCGGGTGGGAGAGTGAGGAATCCACAGGCAGATACTGTATCCACCAGAAAAAGCGTTACCGAAGGTAAGTAACTTGTTCTTCTGATGGATACATCTGCCAGTGGATTCCTCACCTTGTGAATAGATTCCCACAGCAGTCCCCACTCCCGGAGGAGGGTGTCCACCTTCCTATACCAGAAAGTCTTGCAACACAGAGCGCGCGAAGTGGCCCTCCCTCCTCATCTCGGAGTCCAAGCAATAATGCTTTGCGAAAGTATGGAGGGAGGCCCAAGTCGCAGCTTTACAAATATCTGCCACAGGAACACCCCGTACCTAAGCAGATGTAGATGATTTTGCTCTAGTCGAATGAGCTCTCATGCCCTCAGGAGGAGTCTTACCAGCCAGGGCGTAGCAGATCTTGACGGCAAGGATGATGCATCTCGATAGTGTGCGCTTGTGCACCGCCCTACCCTTCGAATGACCAACGTAGCCAATGAAGAGTTGATCATCTAGATGAAAGTCTTTAGTCCTGTCCAGATAAAAACTCACAGCCCTCTTCGGGTCCAGGCGATGGAGTCTTTCCTCCTCTTTGGAAGGATGAGGAGGTGGATAAAAAACAGGGAGAGTAATAGACTGCCCCAAATGGAACGGAGTAACAACTTTTGGCAGGAAGGCAGCCCTGGTCCTAAGAACCATCCTTTCAGCATGTAATGTAAGAAAAGAGGGTCTAGAACTAAGAGCTTGGAGCTCACTCACCCTCCTTGCCGAGGTTATGGCTACAAGAAAAACCACCTTAAAGGACAACAGCCTCAAAGGACAGCTATGTAGAGGCTCAAATGGGGACCCCATCAGAAAGGTTAAACAAGATTAAGGTCCCACTGTGGCATTACAAAAGGAGTGGGAGGAAACATGTTTGTAAGGCCCTTGATAAACCTCAGTACAACAGGAGATTTAAACAGTGACGGTTGATCCGGAAGGCATAGAAAAGCCGATAAGGCCGAAAGATAGCCCTTGACCGTGGCCACAGCACAGCCCTGCTGAGCCAAGGAAAGAGCAAACTGGAGCACATTAGAAAGATGGGCTTTTAAAGGGTCAATGGACCTCTCTCCACACCATTTTACAAATTTAGACCACCTGTAGGAGTAAATGGACTTGGTGGAGTGTCGCCTGGCCGATAAAATAACGTCCACCACATCAGGTGGGAGAGAGAAAGAACTCAGGTTGCCCCGTTCAATCTCCAGGCATGAAGGTGTAAGCTCTGGAGGTGGGGGTATAGAACCTGCCCCTCTGACTGCAAGAGGAGGTCTGCCCTCAGAGGGAGACGGAGCGGAGGGCACGAGGAGAGGTGGAGGAGATCTGTATACCACACCCTTCTTGGCCAATCCGGGGCGACCAATATGACTTGGGCCCGGTCTTGGCGAATCTTCCTCAGAACCCGAGGAATCAAGGGTATGGGAGGAAACGCGTAAAGGAGTTGTGAGCCCCAATTCAACTGAAACGCGTCCCCCAACGCCCCCTGCATCGGAAACTGGAGACTGCAGAATGACGGGCAGTGAGCGTTCTCGCGGGTGGCAAACAGGTCCACCCGAGGTGTCCCCCACGTCCGAAAGAAGTGACGAACCACCTCCGGATGGAGCCTCCACTCGTGGTCGGCGGAGAACTGCCGACTGAGACTGTCCGCACGTACGTTCAACACCCCGGCCAGATGATTTGCCATCAGACAAATCTGATGGTCCTGAGCCCAGGACCATAGAGGTAAGGCCTCTCTGCATAGACCAAGAGACCCCACTCCTCCCTGCTTGTTGACATACCACATCGCGGTAGTGTTGTCTGTCAGGACTTGAACCGACTGACCGCGAAGGGAAGGGAGGAAGGCTTTGAGCGCCAAACGAATCGCCCGCAACTCCAGAAGGTTGATGTGAAGCAACCTTTCCTATGGAGACCAAAGACCCTTGATCTCCAGATCCCCCAGATGAGCACCCCACCCTAAAGTGGAGGCATCCGTTATCACTGTGGCCACCGATGGAGGCAGATGGAAGGGCTTTCCTTGCGACAGATTGCCTTCCACGCTCCACCAAGATAGATCTGCTGCAGCTTCTCTGGAGATCTTGATCGACTCCCTGAGATCCCAGTTGTGCTGATACCACTGCTTGCGGAGGTACCACTGGAGCGCCCTCATGTGCCAGAGTGCATGGTTGACCAACAGAATGCAGGAAGTGAACAGACCGAGCAGGCGAAGAACCTTCAGAACTGGAACAACTGCTCCATTGTGGAATAAAGGGACCATCTCCTGAATGTCGAGAATTCTTTGTGGGGGAGGAAATGCTTGACACACAGTAGTGTCCAGTACCGCCCCTATAAACAGGTTGCGTTGAGAGGGCACCAGGTGAGATTTGGGCACATTGATCGAAAAACCCAAGTCGAATAACAGCTGAGATGTTACCTGCAGATGATGCTGCACCATCTCTGGGGACTCTGCCTTCAGAAGCCAGTCGTCCAGGTAGGGGAAAACTGGAATCCCCGACCTCCTGAGATGAGCAGCCACCACTGCCATCACCTTTGTGAAGACTCGAGGTGCGGTAGTAAGACCAAATGGGAGGACCGCAAACTGGTAATGTTGTGACCCAACCGTAAAACGGAGATACTTCCTGTGCGACTTCAGGATTGGGACATGGAAGTACGCGTCCTGCAAGTCGAGCGACACCATCCAGTCTCCTTGCTGCAATGCTTGAAGAACCTGCGCAAGGGTCAGCATCTTGAATTTCTCCTGTTTCAGGTAAAAGTTCAAGATTCTGAGGTCCAGGATTGGACGCAATCTGCCTTCCTTTTTGGGAATCAGGAAATACCGGGAGTAGCATCCCTGACCCCTTTCCTGCTCCGGAACCACCTCTATTGCACCCTTTTGAAGCAAGGCTAGAACCTCTTTCTGAAGGAGAAGCAGATGGTCCTCTGAGCAATAACCTTGGCAAGGAGGGTAAGGGGGAGGAAACTCCCGAAAGGGAAGGGCGTACCCAGTCTCTACGAGGTTCAAAACCCAAAGGTCTGTCGTAACAGATTTCCAACCCCGTAGAAAGTAGGACACCTGACCCCCCACAGGTCTTACATGATCCGGGATGGGGGATCTAGGGCTGCTTCCCTGATGCCTCATTGGGAGCAGAGGAGGAGGAAGAAGAAGAGGAGTTACGTCCAGAACCTCTCCGACCCCTTTGTCTCCCTCTATAGGATTTATAGAGGGGATTCTGCTGTTGCTGCTGTTGCTGCTGAGGCTGTCGATAGGAGCAAAAAGATGACCTTCCAAAGCCCCTAAATTTCCTAAAAACAGAACACTTTGCAGGAACTTCCAGACCCAAAGACTTTGCTGTTAATCTGCTGTCTTTAAATCTTTGTAGAGCAGAATTTGCCTTTTCACCAAACAACTTCTGCCCATCAAATGGCAAATCCACTAATGTGGCTTGAACATCTGCGGAGAATCCCGACGATCGGAGCCATGCCTGCCTTCTTGCAGCTATGGACGAGCCCATAATCCTTGCCACCGAATCCGCCGTATCCAATCCCGACTGGATCACCTGTCTGGCAGCGGCCTGAGTGTCTGTAACCACCCCCAAGAAGGACGCCTTATCGCCCTCCTGCAGCTTAGGGACCAAAGTCTTCATTGAGTCCATCAATGCGTGCACGTAACGCCCCAGCAAGCACGTGGCATTGGAAGACTTTAATGCCATACTCCCCGAAGAGAAAGTCTTTTTAGCAGCCTGGTCCACCTTCTTAGACTCCCTATCTGCGGGAGACTGAGGGAAAGCCCCCGAAGCATGCTTCGAGCAGGATGCCTGCACAACTAGGCTCTCTGGAGACGGGTGTATAGATAGAAAATCCGGATCCCCAGGCGCCACCCTATACCTTCTCGCCACCTGTCTGGAAACCGCCATGGAAGAAAGTGGTTTCCGCCATACCTCCAAAACAGGCTCCAAGATGGCCTCATTAAAGGGCAGTAAAGGCTCTGAAGTGGAAGTAGGAGAGTGCAGAACCTCTGTCAACAAGTTCGATTTATACTCTGCTGAGGGCAACTGTAAATCTAACAGCTCTGCAGCCTTTTTGATAACAGTATGGTAGGGAGCCAGTTCTTGTGGTGGAGAGGATCTTGCCGATGTGTGCTCCCATTCTGGGGTGGTGTCTAGGCCACTAGCCTCTTGTATTCCCTCAAAATCATCAGAGGATGTGTCCACCACACCTTCCTCTACCTCTTCTCTGTACCTTCCTTCTTCCAATACCCTTTGGGCCTCCCTTCTCGATCAAATCCGGGGAGCCGGCATCGACGACGTCGTACGCAGCATCGGTGGAGCCAGAGGTGTTGGAGTCGGCGGCACCATAGACAGAGTCGGTGGCGCCGGACGCGGCGCCGATGGAGTCGGCAGCGGCTTCGAGGAAGGCTCTGAAACAGGTAGATCCATCCGAAGTTGCGACGGATCCCCAGACGGCGCCGGACACTGCCACGAAGGCGCCATCGGCAGAAAGGGCATGAAGGGGGCCTGAGCATAATGCTGCGGCACCCCCAACGTATAAGCCATGGAACCCACGGGACCAGTTGGTGCTCCGGATGGGAAGGCCGCCCTATTACAAATACCATACATGGCATTTAAGAACTGAGTAGAATCAGTACCTGGAGCAGGAAACTGAGGATAAGGCACTGAACCTGCATCCCTCTGCAGAGTATTTGGCTGCGGCGCCATAGTGTCCTCCACCGGAGCCATAGATTCTTCAAGCGCCGGAGTCGGTTCTTCCTCCCGTTCCTGATCCAAAACATGCGACTCCACCCGATCCGGAGACGACGCCGGAGACGGCGCCGAGGACTGCGCCGGTGAACGCTCTGGAGCCCGCTTCGGAGACGGAGAACCTCCCGGAGTCTTAGAGGGAGAAGGAGAAGGTGAAATGTCCTTACTCTGATGACGCCAAGGTGAAGTCGACCTCGACTTCCTGCTCTTCGAGGACCGGCGTCGTGAAGAGTGTTTTCTTTTTTTATGATGTCTCCTTGACTTCGACAACCTCGAAGTCGACGACGCCGCCCTTGATTTCTCTTTCTTTCTCCCTCTCTTCTCCTTACCGATCTTCGCCATAAACAGCTTGGCCTTTCTTTCCTTTAATGCTTTAGGATTCATCCTCCTACAGCATGCATAGTCTTCGACATCGTGGTCCGACGAAAGGCATCACAAACAGTCCTCATGTGGGTCCGTCATGGACAAATGTCCGCCACATTCCCTACAGGGCTTAAAGCCCGACTTCCTTGTCGCAGACATTACAGAATTTTGCAACAGAAGCACCTTACAACTACAAAGTAGCAGGAGTACTGGAAAAAACCGTTGCGCGTCGACGGTGCGGAAAAAAGCGAACTGACATCATCACGCCGACGTGGGCCTCTTTTGGCTCCGGTGACGATGTATTATGACGTCGCCAACGTCGACGTGGAGTGCTGGGGAAGAAAAATTCCGTGGAATGCTGGCGCAGGGTATATTCGCAGGGTGAGGAATCCACTGGCAGATGTATCCATCAGAATGTGCAGTATGAAAGCAATATGAAAATACGATCTTGTACCTACTAAACGCTTCAAGAATAGCACTTCTTGATTTTTCGAAGCCCAAGTTGGAAAAGTAGTTTTATGACACTACATACTTTACCATAGTGCAAGGTTACTGCAACATTGCTAGTAAGGTGGCACTGTAGCCCATTTCACCCTTTAAAACATGTGCCGCATAGATGTTCCATATGAACACCGCATTTGAACCTTTTTCAGAGGGTAAAAAAGCTTTGTTAATATGAAATGCAGTATTAAATGCCAAAAACCATTTGAGATTGCAGTGCTACATCAAAACATATCATGTAATTCAGTTTGAAAATTCAGTACAGGTCCTATACCTATGGATTTTGTTAGTGCAATCCAAAATGATTAAGCTACTAAAGCTATTAAAATCCCGAAAACTAAGAAAATTAATGCATGTATAATTGTAGCAGGTGAATTTAACCTAAATATGTTTTAGGTAGATGAGTTTGACTATTGATTCTGTGTGGAAAATTTAAAATGAGGAATACACACACAGAAATATTTGTTTTTGATAAACTGATTGGATGAACATATCCATAATGAATTGCCTCCGAAAATAATGTTCTGTGGGGATACAGTGTTTGTTTTTAGCATTTATATGTGTTTTGTTTCTGTGTTGACCTATGATTATTGTCACAAAATTGTAATCTTTGTTCTTATATGGAAACCCGTGATTTGCTGCTATGTGATGAAATACAATTCTTTCTTTTGTAGTATATATTGCTGACTATAAATTTTATTATTATGAATTTTATTACATAGCCTCTGTTGCTTGTTTTAAATCTTGATGTCTTCTTTTATGGTTGTAAAAAGAACCGAATAAAGAATAGTTGACTGTCAATAGTAGCTTTTTGTGGTAGAAGCATAAGCGAAGAATAACTCAATTTGGGAATGTGACAGCAGTCAATACCTAGAAGTGTTTTAAGTCTCAAGCAAACCTTAATTGTCCTGCCTGATTAAAGCTGCACAGAAACTGAAGGATCAATAATACACAAAGGGAAATTCCATTGGGTCGCTAATGGTCTGTGATTGAAATCACATCAAATCATGAAACCATCTCAGTCCGGATTTTGGCCAGGCCACAGGACAGAAACTGCCCTCCTGGTATTTACTGACTCTCGGCAACTCGCACTTGATGCAGGAATTCCTGTCATGCTCATGCTATTAGATCTCGCTGCAGCCTTGAACACGTTTTCCCATGTCGGGTTGCTTGAAAGGCTGTAAGAGATTGCCATACAGGGCACTGCTCTCAAATGGCTGAATAATTTCTTGGAAGACAGACACCAAAGTGTTACCCTCCGCCCTTATTCCTCGTGTAAAATGTGACTAGACAGGGGTGTCCCACAGGACTCTTGTTTGAGCCCTACTTTGGTTAACATTTATGTGGCACCCCTTGCTAATAGTGTAGGACCTTATGCCTTTGAAATAATCTCTTATGCTGATAACACCCAGTTGATGTTCACATTTAAATCAGATTGTGCCATGCTATGTGTATGTCATCCATTTCTAACTGGATAAATGATAATTTTCTACAACTAAATGCAGATAAGACAGAGATTTTGCTGCTTTTCAAGGCCACCTCTATCTGTTCCAATGAGTGGTGGCACCTCCAACTGGGGCCAATCCCTCTGCCCAAATAATCTGTGATGGACCTTTGTCTAAAAATGGACCAAGCCCTCACGATGAAAGATCATACTTTGTCCATCACTGGATTGTGCTAACAGAATATGCATCTTCTGTGCAGAATATTTGTTTATCTTTCTATATCTGCCAGAAGAACACTAGTAGAACCCCTGGTAGTAAGCAGATTAGACTACGGCCATGATCTACTGGGGGAAGCAAATGAGATGCTGGTAGCCAAACTACAGGTATTCTAAAACACGGCAGCCAGCCTCATTCTCAATCTTGCTTCTGGCACTCCATCTGCCCATTGGTTAGAGGGCCCTCACTGGCTGACAGTGAAAAAAAGAGCATTTTTAAGATCTGCTGTCTCACTTATAACGCTCTGAGGAGCAAAGGCTCCAGCTATCTGCAATTGAAAATTAAACCATACATATCCAGCAGATGCTTAAAATCCTGTGAGAAAGCCCTGCTGTGTGTCCCCTGTATCAGTATAACTAGATGCAGGGGAGAGCTTTCTCTTACTTGGCCCCCTCCTCTTGAAATAAGCTCCTGCTGCATGTTCACACCTGCTTGAACTATTGTAAATTTTGGAAATTGTTGCAAGCCCACCTATTTTAAAAAGCAACTATCCAATTTCTTCTGATACATGCTACAAGTGCTGACAGGCCCGAGATGCCCATGAGTGAGTTGTGTGCTATATTAAATTTAATTAACACAACATAACAACATTGCTAATTTCCATTTCAATTCCCCTGTCCAAGTTGAGGATGATAATTTGCCATAACATTTCTAACTCAAGTGC
This sequence comes from Triturus cristatus, assembly GCF_964204655.1. Classification (NCBI taxonomy): domain Eukaryota; kingdom Metazoa; phylum Chordata; class Amphibia; order Caudata; family Salamandridae; genus Triturus; species Triturus cristatus. Next base: position 594,116,405 of record NC_140582.1, read on the forward strand.
AGAAAGCAAAGAAACCATACATTACACAAAGTGGTAACTTATACACATACATTTTGTGAGAGTGAAGAAGACACCTGGAGTGGCAGGGTACGAACTCCCTAGCATAATGAGTTATACCAGAGAAGTATCTGTCATTAGAAAGAGATCTCAGGTGGGCAACCCAAGCATTTACTTGAGGGTGCCTAAAAGATCATTAATCCCCTGGGGATTTCAAAAAAAGATGAAGGTACTCTTCCACTGAGATGGTATGCTTTAACATTGGGCCCCTCCACACCATGAAATTCAATCCAGAAGGTCTGTGTGGTGTGCTCCCCATGGTAGACCTCAGTCTAAATGTTTTAGGGATATGAACACTCGGGGTAAGTGGAAGATGTGCACAACATGAAATCCACTGACATATTATTAAGATGGTAACTTCTAACTTAAATATGCCTCTCCCCAGAGAGTTACCCTTTGAGTCATCAGTTACAGCCTGGGGCCTCAGTTTGAGCTACCTCTAGTAATAGTGGATATAGGAGTACATATGACTCTTAATGAACGGTATTTTCAATTGGTGGTGGGAAAGTGTGTCATTTATTGCAGTGACCATGTGTGAACAGTCACACCAGCATGCAAAAACAAAGATTATTCCATTTTAGGTGTATTGGTGCCAACAATTGCGGGTCACTGAAAAGAAGCAGGTCAAATGATCAATGATTGAAACATGCTGGCAAGGTGTAGCCACACTCTTCTTATTTTTGTCACCTCCCTATTGATTCTAGATGAGCATAATAGTGGCTCTCCCTGACAGCAGGATATGAGGAAGGTAGGAGTGGGCATATTCTTTTTAAACACCCACAGTGGATAGATATCAATATATACTTTAAAACCCATGTTTCCTTTTGCATTTTTAATTTTTATTTAAGTCCCAGTTACCTTACCAGCAAGGAGGCATATCCTACTGAATTTCCCGTATTGTGAAGCGTGTTTACTCTTTGGGTGCAGGCCTCCTTCCATTTTATGGGATACCCCAGGCAATTCACTACCTTCAAAGCACCCTTATGTAAGTGTTTATTTTGCCTAGCTTATACTTCCTTCTAATATGAGGTTTTTGTGATAACTCAAAAGGTGTTCACAATTAGAGGCTTAAAGCATTGATGCATCAAGGCACCCTGCTTTCCAACCTCTTTATCGTTAACATCAAGCAGACCCTGAACGATTCAGTCACACCTCCACCCAAACAATTTTACTGGCAGTATCTGTCTATTTTTACAGCAGATTGATGATACTGTTCATTGGATAAAATTAATGTTGATATTGAAAGATCAGCTTTAAATTAACGTTTCTCAAGAAAAAAATTTACATTGAAAATCTAAGGGGGTTATCTTTGGACATACGCTGGAAAACATGATGGGGGAAAGCACCAAGGTTGTGTCAAACTTGCCTATAAATACCTGGGCATTAGGTTGAAAGAAATAGGCAGTTATATCTCGTATCTGTCTTCAATTATATCAAAGATAAGATCATTAAATTCTGCCTCTATGCATTTTCTAAGAATCTTCCTGGACCATCTTTTTGACCAGTTTCGATTTTGTGAGTTGGTTCCACAAAATGAATGCTGTCTTTGATTTTTACTTTGATTTTTAGTTCACAAGCTTTCCCTGTAGAATTATCTTGTTGGACTGACATCAACCAATACCATATCTATTGATTGCTTCTTGGCCCACTAGCCGTAACGATGTAGGTTCAAATATGTATGGGATTTTCCCTGACAGAACAGGCATTGGTGATGGAATTTAGCTTTGGTTTTCTGTGTTTCAAAATTACATATGCCTTCGATAGCACCTTAAGGTGCCTGATGTGGGAGGAAGTGAGTTTAGATGCTTTACCTTAATAGTAAACCTTGTTTATTATTTTTGGATGCATCTCTGACCAAACCTAGATTTGCAGCTGATATGGGAAAAGATGGTCTGTTCAGACAGTCAAATTAAGGAGATCCATTTCAGAGAAAATATTTTCACAGTGAAAATTCCCAAAAATATTTCTGGATCATCTCGTTCTTTTCAAGTGGAGAATTTTCAAGAATAGCTAAGGGGGTGATTGCAATTTTGGGGGGCCATAGGACCGGCAAAACCATTGTGACGCCGGCAGCTACTGCCCCACTGGCAGTCCGACCGCCCTATTCTGAGTTTGGAAGTTGTGCCACCGCAGGCCCCCTTCAAACGCTGGGGATCGCTATTCCTGGGGAGTGTTGCAGCGGTTTGAGGCAGTAATATGATGCAGCACAGCCAAGCATATTACGAGTTTGCTCACTGCCAGACTTTTCTTGGCGATGAGCCTGCCATGAAAAGGCTGGAGGTGAGGGAACTAAGCGGGCCCTACAGGGCCCTCTGGTGCCTCAGAGCATGGGGATGCATACAGGGGGCACATGTTGTGTCCCTTTGTGTGCAAACACCCCCTTTCCTGCATGACATGGACTGCAGAATCCATGCCATGGAGGAACAGGCTTTGGTGTTCCCATTGCTGTGCCTTTTTCAAAGCCACCACCATGGGAATGACAAAGGACCACCTTCCCGACTACGAGAAAACCCATATTCTGGTGGGCAGCCAGGGGTGAACTTTGGCAGTCTGGGAGCGGGGTGGTGGCATGCCACCCTCCTCCCACACCATCACCACAGCCACTGATGCTGGTCATGCACATGTGACTGTTGGATTTCGTGTTGGTGGGGATTGAGATTAGGGAGAGGATGAGTTGAGTGTTGTCAGTGTAGGATATAATTCTCATGTATTGGGCTCTGACCAGGGTGGCCATGTATGTGCTGAACAGGGTTGGACTCAGTGAGGAACGTTGGGGGTGCCACAGATGATGTTCTTTGGGCCTACAATATAGGGCTGGGGGCGGATGCTCTGGGAATTTCTGGTGAGTAAGGATGTGAGCCACTTGAGGGCTTTCCATTGGATCTCCGTCTGTTGTAGTCCATGTAGGAGAGTGTAGTCAGACACAGTGTCAAAGGCTGCAGAGAGATGAAGGAGGATCAAAGAAGCTGTATCTCCCCTGTCTAGAAGAGCCCTGATGTCATTGGTCACCATGATCAGGGCGGTTTCTGTGCAGTGATTTGAGTGTAATCCAGATTGGGACGGGTCCAGAAGGTTGTTGGTTTCCAGGTCTTTGGTGAGTTGGAGGTTTATTGCTTTCTCCAAGACTCTAATGGAACGGGTGAGCAGGAAGATTGGCAAGTAGTTTTTGAGTTTGTTTGGTTCAGCAGTGGGTTTTTTGAAGGGCAGTTTGACTCCTGTGCATTTCCACCCTTCTGGGAAGGAAGCCGAGCTGATGGGTGAGTTTAGGATAGAGATGAGTTCCTTGCCGATTGTGTTGTTCTCCAGGTTGAACATGTGGTGGGGCAGGGATCTCTGGGTGATCGAGAGTGAATGGGGCTCATGATGGTGGCAGTGGTCTGCATGGAGAGTGGATCTCATGCAGTTATTGTGTGTGTTGGTACATTGGAGTCATTGAGGATGAGGAGTCTGTCGAAGGTGGCTAAGGGTGGTTGGGGGTCAAAGTGTTTGTAGATGGTGGCAATTTTGTGGTGGAAGAAGTCTGTGAGAGTGTCGAGAGATCCTAGGAGGGAGTGACAGTGTTCTCAGTGGATGTTTGGTAGGAGAATCCTTTGATGATGCAGGATAGATCTGACTTCGAGAGTGGCCCCACTACTCCTCAAGACAGTGTTCCTTAAACCAACAATGTATCAAAAGAGAAGGTTTTTTTGAAGAATCAACAATTAAACCAGTCACACTCTGCTATCTCATCAATCAAAAATTACTTACTGTCAGTCTTAAAAGGACCCAATAGGCAACCACATAAAATCTGTTTAATAAAACATAAAGATAAAAAAGCTATTGTACAATTAATAAAATTCATATAGTTAAAACACTCCAAGCAATGTCCTAAAAAAAATTTAGCATACATATTGTTCGAGCATCACAAATGAGAGAGACACAACATTCAAGACATGCATATTTGCCATTAAAAACTTGTTAATTTGAAGAAATCAGTAAGAGAAAGTGCCAACATATCACAGATTATTCTTTTAAGACTGACAGTGAGTAATTTTCTATTGATGAGATAGCAGAGTGTGACTGGTTTAATTGTTGATTCCTCCAAGAGATCTTTCTCTATTGATACATTGCTTTGCTGGTGCTCCAGATCCTCTCATGTCCTTTGTAGTTGTACTTGGTTGATTTAAATTCCAGGGTGAAAGAACTGGAGTGTTTGGAGGGTCTGGCTTGTTTTGAGGATTTGAGGGTTGTGACTTTGTCGGTGTATGTGGTAATCCAGTTGTTGAAGTTTTCGATTCCTGCCTCGAGATTGGTAGTCACGTCGGGGGGGGGGGGGGACATGCTGAGGACATTTGTCCAGAGGTCTTAGGGTACTTTGCTTCAGTTCCTATGGGGGGTACTGGATGGGTTGGTGTGAAAGCTGGTGGTGGTCGTGATGCAGAAATGGATGATTGAGTAGTCAGACCAGGTGATTTTGGAGGCATGACTGTAGCTGACTCTGTCGCTGGCTGAAAATATGGGGTCCAGCATGTGTCTGGTGATGTGTGTGGGGTCGGTGACAAGTTGTGGGAGGCCAAGGATGTCCATGTTCTCAAAGAGGTTCGATGTGTTGGTCTCGGTGTTGGTGGGGTCATACAGGTGAAAGTTGAGGTCTCCAAGGAAGATGAAGTCTTTCGAGTTGATGGCCAGGCAGGTGATGAAGTCAGAGATGGCCTAGGAGAGGGCAGGGCAGTGTCCTGGGGGTCAGTAGGAGAGAGCGCTTCTGACTGTGGTTTTGCCATCAGTGTTGATGAGAGATTATTTTTAGATGATTGCTATTCCACCTCCTCGTTTGTTAATGCGGTCTCTGAGAATTATCTTGAATCTGTTTGGTTTGGCAATGGTGATGTTGGTTGGTGATGAAGGGTTGATTCACGTTATGTGAGTAAGATGACGTCTGGTGTGAGGATGGAATGGTGTCCCAAATCTTCATTGCATGTTACAGAGCAATCGTGTGTTGATCAGCAGGCAGTGGACTTGTCCTGACGTGGTATCGGGGGGAGGTGGTTCGGGAGTCAGGGACTCGATGGTGCACTGGAAGAGGTAATGTCAGCTGGAGGAAGGACCTGCTGTTGATCTTGGAGATGCGTAATTGCAGTTGTTATTACATGATCTGGAGTTGAGGGCTAGAAGCTCAGTGCTAGAGTAGCAGTGGGTTGTCAGGGGCCAGGGGGCTGGTGCTGACTGCAGTCAAGGTATGGACCAGCATAGAACACCTTTGGTGGGCCAGCGGCACACCCGTTGCTTGAATCGGCTGTGTGACCGCGTGACTGCCTCCATTAAGTAAGTTCCCGGGTGGTGGGAGGGGCACTGGGTGAGGACAGTGGGAGGCCGAAAGTAGGAGGGTCAAGGCATGATAGAAATAATCATTGGCAATGAGGAAGGAGCAGGAAAAGATATAAATATGGAACCTAAGAAACAACATGCTTGAGAGTGAGATAACCTGAAAAGGGAAGAAGTTGAGTGGAAGAAAACTTGAGGAGAAAAACAATGATGGGAGTAAAAACAGATGGAGGAGAGCAGTTGTTAAGTTGGAAAAATAAGTAATTAAGTGGGAGGAAACAGCGGTTAAGTGGGAGGAATAAACAAGGTAAAAGCGATTATGGGAGAAAACAGAGAAAGCAAAAGCAAGCAGATGATGGACGAAGCGCTGAAACTTTTCAGACACTCACCCTCAATCACAGATCTGATTGAATCTATCAATGTTCTTTAGTTCACTTTCCCATCCCTGTTCAGACCCAGCTATATTAAATCAGTCTTGACCCTGTGCCTCACGGGAACAGTCCTGCCCGAATTACCAAGAAAGGCCTTCTCTGGACCGGAAACAAGCATCCAGGGACTGGTTTTGGGGTAACATCCATCATCGGTCAGACTAGGTTGAATCCAGTGGCAAAGTGAGCAAGGGACCTATGTCTTAGCATACTCTGCCAAATTATGGCGAACAAAGCAAACACAAGGAGATGATGGACGGAGTGCTGAAACTTTTCAGACTCTCACTCCCAGGCACAGATCTGGGTTGAATCCATCATTGTTCTTTGGCTCACTTCACCACCTCAGTTCAGACCCAGCTATATGCAAATCATTCTTGACCCTGTACCTCAGAGAAATACAGCAGTCAAGTAGGAGGCAAAAGCAAGGAGACACAGGATTATGGGAGAAAACAGACAGAAGTGGTGAAGTGGAATGAAAAAAGCGAGGAAAAATCTACTGTGACGATCAGCCAATGTGAAGCTCCAGCAAAGAACACCTCTGTGCACTACAATAACTACAGTCTTGCAACGCATAACCTGCTCTTTGCACCAGCAGTCTCCTCCTTGCAGTTCCTGCCAACATGAACATTTCTCTTGGGGCAGACATTGAGAAGGTAACTCTTGGGAAAAACCTGTATCTGTCCCATGCTCCATCACAGTTAACCTGAACTTGTTGTACTTTATTGCTATTTGTGTGATGCATAAATACTTTACACATTTACACAGGTTAATTGAGGGACTTTTGTGGTTCGCCCTGACAAGGACAGTGTTTATTTTCTGAGTAGGGCTTCCACTACTCTCAACTAATATCCCTATTTCTTACATTACCTTTGAAAACAGTTTGCAAATGTGTAGCCAATGCCACAGTATTAATTGTTATTATAGCTGTGTGAGAAAGCACCACACCATTTGTTTTGCGTAACTGTACAACATTTATTTATTCCACTTTTATTTTGTGTGAATTTTATTAACCAATGCCATACACTTTTGCACTAAAATGAGGTCATAAAAAAGAAAAAGAAACCAATTTAATTAGTCAAAATAGTTAAAATATTTAGGGAGAAATACCTGCAGTGGATGGTCTGCAGAAGCAACCAATGTCCAACGGTCACAAACACCAATGTTTAGGTCCATAAGAACTGAGACACCCAGTGGCACAAATACAACAACATTTCCCTAGCGTATTTAATTGCTGAGGTGGTAGAAAATGGACAATTCAGTTCTGCAACACCCTAGAATCCCAGTACCCCTCTTTCAGGTGGACTATCACCAATAACCTTACCATCTGATTGGGATCCAAATTCCCTATCTGCAGACCCCACCTAGGTGAGGAGTTAACCTAGCCTACCCAAAGACACATCCTCACTTGCATTAAAGTGCTGCATTAACTGTGGTCTTCGAGATGAATGTACCCTCCACCAAGTTGTTCTATTCTTGGGATCTTTTTCCTCTACATTGTTTCTATTTATTTCAAGTTTGCAGATATTTCATTCTGTGACAGAAAATAGTTGAATGAGAGAGGCCCTATTCATACACATCAATGTGACAAATTTGTCATTGAGTTCTTTTGGCATATTGTCAATAAAACAGGCTGTGGTGGTGGTGGATACTGGTTAACCGCACTTGCACTATTTCACTTAATAGATGATGGAATCACCTGCTTTTGTGCAGCAGCTTCCAGTTCAACGCTATTGTGAGTCAACCTTCTGACATTGACTTTTGGAGCCCAAGATTATTTATCATGCAGATGTTCTACAATAATATATCAGAAGAGCACAATTGTTACACTGCTCATTTATTTCTATATTCATCAAGGCATGTTTTCGCATTTAACAAGAATATTTATCTACAAGAAACATATTCCTTATATTAAAGCATGATGTGTGGGATCGGTTTTAGGCTTGATCACAGAAACCAGAATGGGGAGGAATTGAACAGGTAATTGCCCTGAGAGGCAATGTCGACAGTCTGGCAGTGGGAACATTTGCAATGATTGCTTCTGCAGCTTCAAAAGCACCTAGGAGCTTTTTGGACTGAGTGGAAAGTAATGCTACAAGAAAAGAGTCAAACTACAATCCCTGTTCTTTTCCTGACCCATTGACAGATGGGAGAGGCAAGATGGCGTCCGTGGTAGCGGACGTATAGGCTGACCGTCCTCTTGCCGGACCTCGCGGATCGCTCAATGAAAAGAAGCGAGCTAGCAGAGAAATGATGCCGAAAACGGAGCAGGGGAGAAATGGCTAACTGTGCTAGAGAAGCAGCAGTTGCAATTTTGATTCCAGCTCTCCGTGCCGGGGAGCTTGAAGCTTACCTTCGATCTAGATAGCTGGGACACCAGGAAGCAGTACGAGCGGACGCAGATGCTGGCAGCAGCTCTCCCGGGTATTCTGCTGGGATTGACTCGGTCCCGACGCGGCTTGTGGGCGTTGCCGATTAGAAGTGCACACAACACCCGGAGGCTGTTTACGGCCGCGCTGTGCGGGCGGAGTCAGGAGAAACGAGTGGAAATGCCACCGAAAGGTAAAGGTCGACCTTGCGCTTTGGACAATGACATTAACATTGAGCATAATGAACATAGGAATGTGGATACTATGGGCGAATTGACAACTGAGATAACAAAACCGGTAAAAACAGTTACTGTTAATGCAAAGGGGGAGAAAAAGATTCCAGCAATTTTTTCAGCCATTAAAGACAAACGCAAGGGGAAACAACCTGCCCCTTTGACGAAAGGAAGTCACCATATTCTCAAGGATAGAGTAGATATGCTGGATAAAGCTAGGACAATGGATGTCGTTGAAGAAACTGGGGCCTAATCACAAAACTTTGCTATGGATTTACAGTTAATGACTTTAGTAGATCCCCCGCCAGTTCGTGAGGTAAATTTGGAAGATAGTAATAGCAATGGCAATATTGAGAATTTTGGAAGCTCTATTCATAAAGATTCGAGGGAAGTTAGGGGGGGACTACATCTGAGTACTTTAACTTGAATAAAGACTGCGGCCCAAGCCCTAGCACCGGATGTGGAATCGGGGGACTTTTACTCCTTATCAGATCATTCAACATCTTCTTGTGAAGACTTGGTAAATCAATATACTACCCAGATGAGTGCTGCTGACGGTAGTGATCATAGTAGTTTATTCATGGAGGAATCTGGCGATCTTATGGAGGGTAGCCCCCCCACTGTTCAGAAGAAAGTAGAAGTCAGCAAGGGGGGACTGCCACTGGTTGATAGTGTACAAAACGCATCCAATTCTGGAGAAGATATTTCTCTTACACTAATTTACCAATCGATTATGTCTCATCGTGTTGAAACACGAGAAGAAAGTCAGAGACTCCAAAATGTATGTCGGAAATTACAGAATTCAGTTCGACGAATGACGAAATCTCATGCTGATTTTGTTGTAAGATTTAATGAGGCAGAAGCTTGAATCTCTAATTTAGAGGACGAACTGGCTCAACAAAAGAAACTGACTACCTCTTATAAATCGGAGAAAGATGATACGCAATGGAAGTTGACTGAGATTGAAAATCGGGCACGAAGGAACAATCTGAGAGTGCTTCAGATCCCGGAAGGGAAGGAAGGGCAGGACCCACGTCGATTTATAGTTGATCTATTTAAAACAGCGTTCCCTGAGTTGACTAAGTGGGATTGGGACAGAGACATCGAACAAGCCCATCGCTTTCCCTTTACCATTCGTCCCAGAACTGGCCAAGTAAATGATAGACCAAGAGCTATCTTAATTGCATTTAATAGTTTTTTTAGCATGAGAGGAGGTATCACATCTGGCACGACCCGATAAAAAGAGAGCAGGAGCAGATTTTGAGTTTTTTGTACGACCGGATTTTTGCCGATCTACAGTAGAGCTTCGATGGCAGTTACGGGAATTGATTGCACAATTTCAGGCTAAAGGGACCCAAGCGTACGTATTAAATCCCGCAAAGTTAAAAGTGATCAGTAAGGATCATACTCGCTTTTTCACTAGTGAAGGGTCTGCTAAAGAATTTTTGAACTCATTATAGGACGACGCTTTCCTCTGCTGTGTAGTTTACTGGTTGATAGCTGCTAGAGAGTTTTCACTTTTTTTCTCTTATAAATGATTTAGGGCTGTTTCTTTAATTTTTTAAAAATGTTTTTTATTTTTAAGAATTAAAATCTAAGATTTGCGAGTAATGGCAGGGGGGCTCCGGAAGCCTGCATCTACAGGACCATCGGTCCTAAAGCCTTGTTACAGGGGGGGTTGAGGGGTTGGGGGGTGAGAGTTTTTGGGGCTCATCGGGTGCGGAGGGTGGGGTCATTTTTGTGGGGTTAAAAGGGTAAAATGTCCACAGTAACCAATAGAGAGAATATAGAACAAGGTATTGCCATTTTAAAAGGCATAAGGGAATGTATGCTTGCTACCACAGGGGGGTCATGGTACATACTAGTATTTTTTTACTTTTCTTGATCTACTTTTGGCTGCCATTATGGTCTCTAAGGGGATAAAGATTTGTTCATTTAATGTCTCTGGCCTTAATAATTGGAATAAAAGGAATAGAATAACTGCAGAACTGCGAACTATTCAGCCTGACCTGGTTTGTCTCCAGGAGACACATATACCATGGGCCCTACGCGCAATTCTTGAAACACTTGGTTATTCATTGGTTGTGTCCTCGCAACAAGCGTCAATGATACGTGGGGTGACGATCTTGGCCAAATCTAATGTACAAGCTACAAGTTTGGCAGGCAAGTTTGGTAGATGGGCTATAACTGAATGTAGATTAGGGGATAGGAGATATACAGTTTGCACCATTTATGGGTCAAATCTAGATGAAGCAACTATTTTGGAGGAGTTAAATATAGAGCTAGCAACCTGGGGGACTCCGTTGTTGATTTGCGGGGATATCAATATTAGCCTAACTAATCAGGAGTTGTTGGATACCCGAGGGTATAAAGGACGTAAACCACGTGTATTTAAGGCCCTGTATAATTTGGTAAATGATCATGGTATTGTGGATGTGTGGGGTAAATTACATCAGTTAGACCCAGGGTACACATTCTATTCTCCTCCTCATAAAAAGATGGTACGACTGGATTATTTTTTTGCACCCAGTGTATCTTTGGTAGGGGCCTCGATTAAAATTTACCCGAGGATATCCTCGGATAATTCACCAATTGTATTAGAAATTGCTACTGCTGGTTGTTATGCACCGCCCAAATTATTCTCGTTTGATCGGAAATTATGTTTAAATGATTAATTTAAAGAACATATGTCTCGCTGGATTAATGAATTTTTTCAGAACAATAGATACTCCGCTCATAGCGCAATTGTGTGGGACACGTTTAAAGCATGTTTTAGAGGGGAGGTATTAAGCTTTAGCGTTAATCAGCAAAGAAAATGGAAATCAGAGATGCAAATGTTATACTCTGCCTTGAGAAATGCAGAGGGTAAATTAACTCGGGGTTTAACTTTGCAAGGCAGTAATATATCGGAGTTAGAAGAAGCTGTTGCTATATTCCGGGCAAACATTCAGGGAATTTGGAATATAGAGAATGTCAGAAAATATTTGGTGTATAAAAAACAAAATCATGAGTATGGTGAAGCAGTCGGTAGGTGCTTAGCATTAAAATTGCGCACAAAAGAATCTGCGCGCTGTATTAACGTAGTAAAGGATAAAGCGGGAATAGCTTGCCAGGAACCTAAAGGGATCCTAGCTGTTTTTCATCAGTTTTATACGGAGCTTTATACAAAACAGGTAGAGAAGGGTATTGATTTCGGTAGGTTTCTGGATGGAGTTATCTCACACTTAGATTCTGCTGAGGCGGCGCAGCTAGAATGTCCAATTACAATGGAAGAGTTAGAACTCGCAGTGAACAGTTTAGCTTCAGGGAAGGCTGCCGGACCTGACAAGTTACCTATGGAGATTTATAAACTTTTTGATTTATAAAAAAATGATTTGTTGACCACGATTAGGGCCGCTCAGGATGGACATGCCCCTAAATCTTGGGCAGAAGCCAACATAGTGGTTTTCAGTAAAAAGGGCAAGGATCCAGAACTGGTGGGGTCGTACCGCCCGATTTCTTTATTAAATTCTGATGGTAAAATTTGCTCAAAGATTTTAGCCTCCCTTCTCTCTAAGATTATCAATTCATTAATTTCACAGAATCAGCATGGCTTTATACCATCACGAGGGACTGTTACTCATGTAAATAAGGTATGGACATTGTTTGATATTGCTCAGATGGAGAAACGGGATCTGGGGTTAATCTTATTGGATGCGGAGAAGGCATTCGATCGTGTGGAGTGGGAGTACCTGTGGGAATTGATGTGTCGAATGGGTTTTGGTAAGAAGTTAATGACTGCCCTACAGGTACTGTACACTTCACCGATCGCTAAGATTGCCTCAATGGGCCTATACTCTGACCCTGTTGTTATTACTAGAGGCACAAGGCAAGGGTGTCCTTGCTCACCATTGCTCTTTGCCTTGTACATTAATCCATTTATTGAGCACTTAGGTAATGGCCTGTTGATCAAGCCCTTTGTAGTACAAAATATTCCATATTCAGTGTTTGCTTACGCTGATGACATTGCAGTGACTTCGGTCAACCCATATGCCGCTCTCCAAGAGATTGAGCAGTTAGCTATGTCTTTCAGTCAGGTATCCGGTTACTCACTGAATGTTATAAAAACTCAAATATTATGTACTGATAATTTTGTACTCAATGATGATAGAGTGTTAAAAGAAGTCACATATCTGGGTATTAGGATAAGATCATCGATGCTGGAAGTTGTTGATGCTAATTGGAATGCGCTATTACGCAATATTAAGGAATCGTTAGATAAATGGGCTTGTCTACAACTCACTTTAATAGGTAGATGCAACATCCTCAAAATGAATGTCTTACCGAAGGTTTTATATTTGTTTAGGTCAATACCATTGGAAGTGACAGGGGCCCAACTTCAACATTTACAATCTATATGAGCTAAATTTCTTTGGGCCCCCGGCAAACCTAGAAGCTACCAGATTCGTGACACTACCAGTTGAACGAGGTGGTTTAGCCATTCCTGATTTTGTCTTATATTATTATGTATGCTTTTTGTTAAAGATGCGTATTCTATTGACGGGGGAGGATATTGTGAATAGGGCAGAGGCCCCCTCGATTTTTCAGATGTTATTAGGGTCGGAGGCACGACAATGTTTGTTTAAACAAATTGATGGCAGCTATTTCAAGCGAACTAGGTTTAAAGTTTTGGAGTCAGCCTTTAAAGTATGGAAAAGAATTTGTAAATTATGCTCAATAGAGAAATAATCTCAATATACCCCTATGGATGCTGTAAAAATTCTTCCCCCAATTTGTTGGGACAGGGTAGCACTTACCTGGAGGAAGAAAGGTATCTCTCAATTAGGGGACTTTTTTGTTTCTGGTGGACCCCTTATGTCTTACGTAGAATTAGCTAGACAATATAATTTGTCAAAATCTCAATTTTTCAAATTTCTTCAAATCAGAGATTTTATAAACCAGAAAAATGTAACAGCTGTATCTACCATAGTAGTTGAGGCTGTTAGGCGACAGGAGAAGATTTGTATGTTATACAGGATATTGTTATCTTACAGAGCAGATGATTTACGTAAACATAATACAAAATGGTCTACGATATTGGGGGTAGAAAACATATGTATAGAGGACGCTATTATGAGATCTAAGGAAGTGTTACTCTCGGCGAATTTAAAACTACAGTTCTTTAAAACTGCCTTTAACTTGTATTATACACCTGCACGTATGTCCAAATGGGGGCGGAGGGTATGATGGTAAATGCTTTCGGTGTGGGGTAGATACAGCAGATAGTCAGCATGTTTTTTTTAGTTGTGTCAAACTATCAACTTATATTATGGGGATTGAGAAATTTATGTCTAAGTTAATGAAGACTACTCTGCATATCACTCCCACTATGATGCTTTTGGGAATTGGGTCAGGACTTGACAAGGGGACTCCATTGTATAAACTGTGGAAATGTGGATTTTCCTGATCAGTTATGTCCCCTATCTTGGACCCCAACGGTTCTATATGCATGTTACAAGTACATGTATGTTCCCTCCAGTTCCAGTTTCTAAGACGCAAACATATGTGTGTCTACCGTCGACATGTTCTCTGTCAGATCCGCCATCACAGGGCTGGATATTCGATTCCTAAGTATGAAAGGCCACCGACTTTATATGGCTAAGTTACTTCATTTTTACAGTTCAGGCAAGTAGGCCCGATTCTGTCCTCAAGCCTTTCCCTGCTCTCTGTCTCTGACAGCTTCAGCTTGAGCTCGCATCTGTATCCATGAACTTTGTCCTACTCCCTGTGCAGCTAACGGTGCCTGCCTCGGCCAGTTTTCGCCTGTCTGCCAAGAAGTTGTATTTCACCTTCGAATTATCTATTTTGCTCTCCAGCCGATGCATTCCTGTCCAGTGATTTAGGTAAACATTTCCTTTAGCTCACAAGCAAAGGACTCAGCCTTTCCGTCCTCCTGCAAGTGATTCATAGCCCTGTTGCCATGGAAAGTTTTCTATCCCTCGCATCTCATATAGACACTTAGACGCTTGTACACGTACACAGTCAGTATAGAATAGATTCTGTCCGAGAGTCTCTTCCTTGTGGATAACATAGTTCTTTAAACATAGGATGTTAGATATGATTTGGGATTAGGTTGACTTGACCCCCAGACTTCTCGTCTCCACATGTAGAGCTAAATGTCAAGTCCCCTTCACCCCCTAGTTGCACGTCAATTACACGTCATGCTGCCGCGCGCGCATCTATGCCAAGTATTATCTTATAGATCCACCTATGTCTGATAATTCTAACCAATCATGTTTCTTTTATTCCTTATTACGCCTAGTTTCGATTATGTCACTGTTTTGTCACTTTTCTTATCAAATGTTACGCCTTCTACATTCGTTTCATTGTAATGTACTTATTATAAAAATACATGTCTGTTAATAAATTATTGTACTTCACTTCCTGAACCCTCGTGGTGACGGAACCTGAAGGCCGCGACTCGAGTCGGCCATTTTGAATGGAATAAAGCCCATTAGAAAACCTCTTATACCACGGATTCTGCCTCTTGTTATTTTGAGCTATTTACTTTATTTTAAGATTCCGTATGAAATTCAGTCCGGTATTTTTATTTACCACATAATGGCGCCCGAATAGGGACACTTTCTCATCTCACGCGCCGGCGGTGCGTTGCAGGCCCGGTCTCCTGCCACAGCTGGACGGACCATAAACGCGTACCAGCAGGATTTCCTGTAAGCTCCCTCCGGTCAAGCGGGGGCGACTGAGGCTGCGATCAACCCAGACGAGGCGGTGAGAAGTGCGAAGTATCCCGACCAGAGCCTAGCTGAGAGAGCAAGATCCGAGGTATACAGAGGCCCACCAGGTTTTCCGAAATCCCGACGTCCAGAGGGTCCGATGTCCGCAGTTATCGAGTCCTGTCCATTCTCTGAGGCCTTCCGTTTCAAGGAGCTACTCGGTGAGTACCATCGCCGGGGAGGCGTGTTGACGCGCACATAGGTTGTGCCGGTCAAGACGGATTTGGGTACACAAATCCGGTCTGCACTGTTTAGCAGTGTATATGTACTGTTTAGCAGTATATCAAGTATTCCGAAGTATTCAGTTATTGTCAAGAATTCAGCGTGGTGATTAGTTAGGCAGACTGTCATCATTGTCGATCATTGTTATAATGTTTAATGTTTAATGTTTAAAGTATTCAGAAATGTCTTGCATATTGTGGTATGAATGACTGTTCATTGTTCACTGTTCATTTATGGTGTTTTTCGTATTAAGAAAATTCAAGAGTAAGTATCAGATCAGTTGTCAATATGCCGCTCTTCTCGAAGTTAAGACAGATTACTACCAGAAAAGGGGTGCTTGAAGAAGCAGTTCCTATTCCTCCTAGGGACACCCCAGGGCATTTTATGTACCATAAACATGGCTTAGATGCCATATTGTTTCTTGATCTATGGGTAGATTATACCAAAGGATTACCGGAAAGTCAAAGGTGGCCCATAGCGGGAACCTGGGATGCAGAGTGCATCATGAAAGTGGAGGAAGAGTTATGGAAAAGAAAGGTCAGACAGTCACAGAAAGACGCTGTTGAGTTATGGCGTAAAGAATCTCATAGACGAACAGAAAAAGCACGTAGACAAGAAGAGAGGAGTAAAGAAAGTTCAAATAAAGTTCAAGAAAATCTATTAATTGAGGAAGGTATCCGAGTGAAATCAGAACAAGTGAATAGACAAAGAAATGCTCTTATGAATGGTATGTATCCCCTTCTAGCCGAAGGACTACCTAAGGCTGTTACAGAGATGCCAAAAGACTTGCCACCCCCATTATTTCCAATTAAGGTACATCCAAAGGGGCATCCCAGAACCGCAGAAGATGTTTTTCTTTCCTCATATCTAGACGATGCAGCTCCCGAGTATGCTAACGCCACACCACATAGACCGTCTGGCGGAGGGGTTCAACGTCAGGATCAGGTATCTGTCCCCGTGCAACAGCAAGTCCCGATACAAGCTTCGGCAAGCACATCTGTTTCCGCATCTGTCTCCGCAGTCGATCCTATAGGGGTATCGACACCCATAGTTGCTGTGTCACGTTCAACGAATCCATTCACACCCGACGCCCCAGATGGGGCCACGGGAGGTGCTAGCAGTACCTTTACACCACCCAGAATAAATAAACTTGTTTTTCAAGAGTCAGCGCATTCACGTACACCTAAATTCGTAAGTGAACGTACGCTTAAGGAACTCCTTGTAAATTGTAGATATGACCCAGTGGTTGGTAAAGAGGACGAAATGGTCCTGGCATCATTACGTATCAGGCGAGCCGCAGAGTATTTAGCAAGGTTACCAGGGATGACTACGCATCTAGATAACATATATCATTTTGTTCAAACAGGACGAGATCCAGGATGTATTAACAGAGCTATGGAATTCCAGAAAGTAGAGATACAGGGGGAACTGTTACGTTTCCTCATAAACTGTGTAATCAG
This sequence comes from Triturus cristatus, assembly GCF_964204655.1. Taxonomy (NCBI): domain Eukaryota; kingdom Metazoa; phylum Chordata; class Amphibia; order Caudata; family Salamandridae; genus Triturus; species Triturus cristatus. Next base: position 594,133,245 of record NC_140582.1, read on the forward strand.
AAATCAAGATCGTCCGGGGGTAGACCCGAATGCAATGCTTATTCTTACAAGATGGAGTCAGAATATATCAGAAGGGAGACACGATAAGCAAAATTGTATAATAGCCATGTGCCGAAAAATACGTAAAGAAATAGAGCGTATTCATGAAGAGAGATTGGGAACAGACGAGTTTGAGCAAGATGAAGTGTCCGAATCAGGGAATTCCGCAAGACAGTCAGAGACCATAGCCTATGTAGGCAAAGGAAGATACTGTGAAAATACTAGATGTTTTTCTGATCCCATACACTCTGTATGTCCAAATAATAGCAGAACGTATCCGACGCCTGTAATAAATCTGAAATCTCCTGAACATTCGTTTCAAGCCGCAGACAAAATACTACGAGAACGAAGAGGTTACCACCTCCTCGATTCCATGGATGAGCAAGAATTAGCCAGATCAGCCGTTCACTGGATTGACAGTCCTGAAAAATACGGTGATGAGACCGTAGCACACACGTTTTTTAACCTCAGTACAGATGAACAACGTTTAGCTGGAATATATATGATTCAGCAACTCCTCATATTATATAAGAGCCAACATGCTGACCCTGGTCCTTTACCTGATATATTAACGGAACTACTCACGAACAGATGGAGAGGTTCTAGTAACAAGCTAATTAAAGAGATATTAGTGTCACGTAAGCAGTATGTCCTTTTTGTAAGTCCGGATTCTCTCTCGCTGCCCCACAGAGAAAGAGCGCCGTACTATATGGATAGACAAAATCCCCTACGAGAAGTGCACCCAATAAAAGGCGAAGACAATGAGTTTCACCGTGTATTTGTTTACACACCCATATCAAAAATGGAATTATTAGAAATGAAAAAAGTAGTACCTAGTCATGACAAAGACCCAGCGGGTTTCCACCGAGAAATTAAAGACATGTTACTGATGGGAGAGTACACCTTTCCTGATATTATGACGATATTAAAGGTGCTTTTGCCTGCTGGCATATATGAAAAACTGAAAGAAAAAGAGTGGGAAGTGGGAGACCAAAAGATAGACTGGACAGCATTAGCAGAGGAAGAAAGGGGCCGAGCTGCAGGTTCAGGGCTCGGGGATAAAGTTAAACTATTACCAGGTTTACTAGTACAGGTACTGCCACGTTTATTAACTACAAAAAAGGAAGATTGGGGTGCAATCACAGCCTGTAAACAAAAGCAAGATGAAGACACAAGCGATTATTATGCTCGATTTGAAAAATGTTTTGGTATAAATAGTGGTATAAAAGCAAGTAGTGACTCATATCCACATTTATTTGTGACAAAATTAGTGGAAAATGCATTGCCTCCAGTGAAGAATAGAATATTGAAATTCGAGAGTACCTGGCAAAGTAACACTCCGTCGCAAATGCTACAAATGTTACAGTATCATCACAATAGAATTAGGGATGAACAAGAACACGAGCATAGACGCATGAAGGATACAAAAATGAAAATGCTAGTTTCTCAGACAGTACCAGCAGATGGTCACAAAAAGGGTGTGACACATTCTGGTGATTCTGCAGTTCCTGTAAAAGGAACCTGCAATTACTGTAAACAACTAGGCCATTATGTACATGATTGTCCAGTCCTGAAACGTAATATAGCTACAGGTATTGCAAAGGAGAGACCACGATTAGTTAGACAAGATCAGAATGAACAAGGAGCTATGCAGCATGGACAGTCCATGCCAGTTCAGCAACAGTCCATGCCAGCCTCACAGCAACCCATACAGTTTGTGCCAGCTGCACCACCGCTGCCTGCTACTGCCACACAAACCACAACACGACAAATGTATCAGACTGCACAGTATGAATACCCTGAGTATCAGCGTTACGCATGAACCAGCCTAGAGAGGGAAGTTGACTTACCGCTTATCGAGATTCCTGTAGATCAAGAAGGACCTTATGTACATAGTGAATTATTAGGTCAAGATAGAAAATTCTTACTCGATGCAGGGGCAAGTCGAACAACCATAAAACGTAGTGAAGTTCCAGGGGCACCCCTCTCAGGCTCTCAAAATGTTTCCCTTGGTTTTTCGGGAAAACCTATTGTTAATGAAGTATCACAGCCTCTACCACTTACGATAGGACCTTTGACACGAACTACAGATTTATTGCTTACTAAATCATGCCCAGAAAATCTGTTAGGAATTAAGACTCTGAAAGCACTAGGAGCCATAATATGTTGTTCTCCGGAAGGAGTAAGGTTGTTTTTACGTGATTTTAAAGGTCACTATGTGTCCAGAGACATGGATCCCCGACTACAGACTTTACCAGTACATCTATGGGCACAAGGCCCTACGGATGTTGGCTGCATGAACATTACACCCTATCGAGTTACATTGAAAGCAGGAGTGGTACTACCACGAATGCGACAATACAAGTTACCGCATGATGCTGTAGTGGCTTTGTTGAAAATCATTGATGAGCTGATTGCCCAGGGAGTAGTTGTAGAAACAGACTCCAATGTATGTAATTCACCGATAATTCCGATTCTTAAACGAACTGATCCTACTGCTCCGCCAGTATACCGATTGGTTATTGATTTGCGTGAACTAAACAAGTGTATTGTACCACAATTCCCTGTGGTCCCTGATATATCATCATTGTTGACAGCAATTGATTCCGAAGCAACATTCTTTACTGTAATTGATCTCAAGAATGCCTTTTTCAGCGTCCCAATAGATCCGGAAAGCCAATACTTGTTCGGATTCAGTTTAAATGGGCGCAGTTTTAAATTCTCACGCGCTCCCCAAGGATTCACAGAAAGCCCCAGCATCTACAGCCAAGCATTGAAACGAGAACTTGACAGTATCCACATGCCAGTCAATACTGCACTGCTTCAATATGTCGATGATCTGCTGATCACCGCGAGAAGCGAGTCAGAATGTGAAAAAGCTTCTCTGACAGTTTTACATTTCCTAGCCGACAAGGGGCACAAGGTGTCCCCTTCTAAGCTGCAATTCTGTGTTCAGCGAGTTATTTATCTTGGTCACTCGCTGTCCAAGGAGGGAAGGCAGCTTACACCAGATCGCATCCAGTTAATTGCTAACATGTCAATACCCCGGACACAAAAGGAGGTGCGAGCTTTCATAGGCCTCACTTCATATTGTAGGCAGTGGATCCCTCAGTACGCATTTCTAGCAAAACCACTCATTCAGTTAACCACACAGGAGGCAGCCACATCGACTGTTCTCCCTTGGACTCAGGAACATACACAAGCTTTTGAAAGCCTAAAGGAAGCTTTATGTCAAGCACCTGTTTTAGCAACACCATGTTATAGCAAACCTTTTACACTCTTTGTTACAGAACGCGAAGGTACTGCCTTGTCAGTACTCACTCAGGATCAAGCAGGATCATGCAAGCCATGTGCTTATTTTTCCAGTACATTAGATCCCGTAGCTCAGGCTTTGCCTGCATGCCTGAAATCAGTGGCAGCGACAGCTTTAGCAATCAGACAAAGCGATGCCATAGTATTAGGACACCCATTGACAGTTCAAGTACCACATGCAGTAGAGGTTCTTGTGAACCGAACACAAACACAACACTTGACCATAGCAAGACTTACCGGTTATGAACTGACATTGTTTCAACCACACATAGAGATCCGACGGTGTAATACATTGAATCCTGCTACACTATTACCTGTAATTGGAACAGACCCACTAGCTCATGATTGTGTTGAAATCATTGAAATAAAGACGAAACCTAGACAAGACTTGACAGACGTTCCATTGTTAGATCCAGACCTGACGTTGTATGTAGACGGATCATGCATGAGAGCAAGTACAGGAGATTTAGTGGCCGCGTATGCAGTCACAACAGACACTGAAGTTATTGAGACACATTGTATAGATACTCTGTCAGCCCAAGCAGCAGAACTTATTGCTCTAACGCAAGCCTGTATTCAAGCCACAAATAAGAAAGTTAATGTATACACTGACTCACGTTATGCATTCGGAGTTGTACACGACTTCGGCGTGCTGTGGCGAGAGAGAGGTTATCTAACGTCCCATGGTGCCCACATTCAGCACGGGCCCCTCATTCATGCTTTGTTAGACGCAATACATCTACCCACTGCTATATCGATTATGAAATGTAAAGCACACACGAAGGTTACTGATACCATTTCTCAAGGCAATGATTTAGCTGACAGAACAGCTAAACAGACTGCTCAGAATCGCACATTAGACATGACAAAGCCAATAGTTCAGACACCAACACAGTGTATGACAATTAAGGATCCCACACTTGACGTAATTGACATACAGACACATGCCACAGCAGAAGAAATAAAGAAGTGGACTGAACTAGGAGGGATCCAGACAGATCAAGGATGGATGACGAAGGAGAAATCTGTATGGTTTCTCCCTGATTCCATGGTTCAAGCCATTATAGCTACAGTTCACAGTCCAGCACATTTAGGAGAGAAGGCTATGCTAGACAGCATTCAGCACATTTGGTTCAACAAACATTTACGAGCAGCAGCTAAACAAAAAGTTCGTACCTGTATGATATGTTGTCAGTTTAATCCAGGAAAGAGTGTTCCCGTAGAGCAGGGTGGATTTCAGCCTCCTGACCATCCTTTTGAAATCCTCCAGATGGATTATATTCAGATGGAACGTTGTCGAGGATTCAAATATGTCCTCGTAGTTGTCTGCGCTCTCTCCCGTTGGACAGAGGCGTATCCCGTATCAGATTACACTGCCCCGACTACTGCCAAGCAGCTAGTTCGAGAATTCTTCCCACGGTACGGTTTACCACGTGTTGTATATTCAGATAACGGTCAGCCTTTCTCATCCGAATTAATGAAACATGTCTCACTCTTGTTGGGATATCAGTGGAAATTCCACTGTGTCCGACACCCCGAGGCAGCAGGTCTCGTAGAAAGACATAACCAGACACTGAAAATCAGACTGTCCAAAATATGTAGAGAGAAAGGTGTCGACTGGATAGTAGCATTACCAGTTGCACTCTTTTACATGAGAATGGTAGCACACTCTAGAACAGGGCTATCCCCGTATGAGGTGATCTTTGGTAGACCACCGAATATGTGGGGGACGCCTATACCACGCAAAATAACTGACATTGACTGTAACATGCTGACAGATTACTTGGCTTCCTTGATGTCTGCACTACAATCTTCTCGTTCACAGGTAGCTGCAGCCTTTCCCGACAACACTGAGGCGAAACCCCATGACGTTGTTCCGGGTAATCTTGTCTTTGTGAGAAATTTCGACAGGAAAAGTCAACTGGAGCCCAGGTGGAAAGCACCCAAGTTGGTCCTGTTGACCACAAGAACAGCCGTGAAGATCGAGGGACGCAAAGGGTGGATTCATTCAAGTCACGTCAAAAAATTTCATGGACTACCTTCAGATATAGACACTGTGCCCTGCACTCCCTCACAGACTGATTCAAAACTTCCTTTTGTTGAACAGAATGACTCTCAGTGCTATAAATTAAAGCTTAGGCCCAAACAGTCGAGCAATTTGATTGTTTAAGTCCTCTCCAAGGTGAAGCGGTTGAATTGTCTCCGACATGTATCCCTTGGACCTGAGTAGAGAAAATACCCGAGAAATGTTGAAACGACAGGCGTATTGTAAATCACTGCGTAGCTACTGTATGAGGACATTATTAATTTTGTTTTTATTGAGTATTTTAGTAATTATTACGAGTGTGATTTTGCACATATATCATCCTATCTCTAGACATGTTTATAATGTTGCTGCAGAACATTCTTTTAGTGACCTACCGCCACATGAATTATCTTATAGACTTGCGCTGCGCAATAACACCTTCATTAGTATGTTACATCATTCCCATCAGACTAGTAATGCGACCAATTGTTGGGTGTGTGGCCGACTTCCTCCCTATCAGAATAACAAAGGAGTTCTGCCTTTCTTTCCACATCCATTCACACACAATGGCTCCTGTGGAGCATGGTTTAGTTTATTAAATTCCATAGACCCAGACACAGCAGTTTATCAACAACATTGGATATGGGGAAATCTGAATCTAGTTTTATTCAAAGTCTGTCACCCTAATAAGGAGGGTCACCCCAGTAGAACAGGAACTGATTTAGAAAATGAAGTGTATAAATTAGGTAATTTTACGCCTAATCTTATGATTCTGAATGTCAAATCCGAAGTTGAACTAATTCTGCCCACTATGTCAGTATTTCCAGTTAAGGGTGAATTATGTGTAAGAAAAGTTGGTTCCATACATATGGGCCATAGCCAATGCGTTACTACAGTAGAATATAGTGATCAAGGTAAATCTTCATTTAGAGCTTCTCGCCATTCTTACTTCATATGTGGTCAGACGGCATATATGCGTCTGCCTCTAGATTGGGATGGCACCTGTTACATAGCATTCCTTTTGCCACCTGTTTTCCTAGCTCCCCCTGATTATTATCGAAATGTTCATTTAGTACACAATAGAGAGCAAAGAGATCTCCCAGTTGTCGATTATACTGAGACAGCATGGGACAAGTATGTAGATTTCAATAAAGGTATCTTTCCCTATATAGGTACAATATCAAATAGTAAGCTGATACGCAGACTCACCAAGACTCTTGAAGCTGTAGTAAACGAGACTATAGCCGCCCTAGGCAATCTGACAGAGGAACAATCAGTGATGAGAATTGTTGTTCTCCAGAATCGTCTTGTCCTTGACGTCATCCTGGCCGATAGGGGCGGAGCTTGCAGGGTCATCGGATCCAGCTGCTGCATATTCATACCAGAAAATTCGCCATCTGTATATAAAGCTATAACACACCTTCATAAGATTGTAAGCCAGATACACGAAAATCCAGGCACTTGGACGTGGTCCGGGTGGTTTTGGAGTGTGATATCAGCCTGGGGATGGAGAGTTTTATCCTTCCTAGGTATTGGCCTTCTTATGCTCTTCAGTTGTTGTTTATGCCTGCAAGGTGGACCAGCGATTTGTGGTCTGTGTGCCACATCATGCATTCCACATCACAGGTCCCGTTCAGAATGCCGGAAGGAAGAAGAAATGATGCTCCATGAGCAAATCAATGGAATGATGAAGATTGATGTCTCGTGAAGGGCAAGAAGGGGACAAGGAGGGAATGTGGAAATGTGGATTTTCCTGATCAGTTATGTCCCCTATCTTGGACCCCAACGGTTCTATATGCATGTTACAAGTACATGTATGTTCCCTCCAGTTCCAGTTTCTAAGACGCAAACATATGTGTGTCTACCGTCGACATGTTCTCTGTCAGATCCGCCATCACAGGGCTGGATATTCGATTCCTAAGTATGAAAGGCCACCGACTTTATATGGCTAAGTTACTTCATTTTTACAGTTCAGGCAAGTAGGCCCGATTCTGTCCTCAAGCCTTTCCCTGCTCTCTGTCTCTGACAGCTTCAGCTTGAGCTCGCATCTGTATCCATGAACTTTGTCCTACTCCCTGTGCAGCTAACGGTGCCTGCCTCGGCCAGTTTTCGCCTGTCTGCCAAGAAGTTGTATTTCACCTTCGAATTATCTATTTTGCTCTCCAGCCGATGCATTCCTGTCCAGTGATTTAGGTAAACATTTCCTTTAGCTCACAAGCAAAGGACTCAGCCTTTCCGTCCTCCTGCAAGTGATTCATAGCCCTGTTGCCATGGAAAGTTTTCTATCCCTCGCATCTCATATAGACACTTAGACGCTTGTACACGTACACAGTCAGTATAGAATAGATTCTGTCCGAGAGTCTCTTCCTTGTGGATAACATAGTTCTTTAAACATAGGATGTTAGATATGATTTGGGATTAGGTTGACTTGACCCCCAGACTTCTCGTCTCCACATGTAGAGCTAAATGTCAAGTCCCCTTCACCCCCTAGTTGCACGTCAATTACACGTCATGCTGCCGCGCGCGCATCTATGCCAAGTATTATCTTATAGATCCACCTATGTCTGATAATTCTAACCAATCATGTTTCTTTTATTCCTTATTACGCCTAGTTTCGATTATGTCACTGTTTTGTCACTTTTCTTATCAAATGTTACGCCTTCTACATTCGTTTCATTGTAATGTACTTATTATAAAAATACATGTCTGTTAATAAATTATTGTACTTCACTTCCTGAACCCTCGTGGTGACGGAACCTGAAGGCCGCGACTCGAGTCGGCCATTTTGAATGGAATAAAGCCCATTAGAAAACCTCTTATACCACGGATTCTGCCTCTTGTTATTTTGAGCTATTTACTTTATTTTAAGATTCCGTATGAAATTCAGTCCGGTATTTTTATTTACCACAAAACATCGGCATTTTATTTTATCGCTATGACGGTCGCTCGGCTGTGTACTGCGGCTGAGTGGCTACAACCTGAACCTCCTTTTTTTTTTAACTCTGGTGGGCAAAAATGTATAATTTATTTCAGTTGGAGTGGAGCCTATACTCTGTTAAAGGGGCTAAGAAACGTAAGATTGGACACATTATTTGGGGTGTTTTTAGTGATCATATGAGCTTATGAATTGTATAAAGTGCAATATATTTTGTTTCATATCTGTGTTACTGTTGTACAAAAAAATAATGATTGCTTCTGCAGCTTCAAAAGCACCTAGGAGCTTTTTGGACTGAGTGGAAAGTGATGCTACAAGAAAAGAGTCAAACTACACTCCCTGTTCTTTTCCTGATCCATTGACAGCCCTCCAAATCGTATTCAGCACAGGATCACTGAGAGTGAGATGCCCACACATTTCCCACTACAGGTGATCTTCTGTCTTAAATGATGGGTGCAGCATAGTCAAAGGAATCCATAATAGTCCTGATCATTATATGTACTGACATTTTAGGGGGTAGACGTTTTGTGAACAGAAATAAAAGGTAGTTGTTATGGTTTTCTGCCCATTATCTTGTAAGCACAGCATAGACTCAAGGCAGTGTGTAAAAAAAAGGGAAGTTACTCATTGGAATTCCTGCCTATGGGTGAGTCCCATGTGTAATATCTGGGCTTTTTATGAACCCCACAAAACTTCCGGAATATGCTGCAAACCTCGGCGGAAAACCCAAGTTGATTTATAAAGACTATTATCAGATATCACCCAGAGCTGGGACTTTTTTGTGCTTTTTTTGTATGTTAAGGCTACGTAGATGGATTCTACTATTATGTGTTAAAGAATGATGCTTTGAAACACTGCAGCTTTACAATACGCGTTACCTATCAACCATGCCATCATCTCTAGCTGTTCTAAGTTTAATGATCCACAGGCAGCGAGCTTGTTCGTAGCAGCCCAAGTATCACTTAGTATAAAATCAATTCAGCTGAAATTGTATGTGCTTTGCCGAACAACTCTTTCAATTATAGATGCAGCCTTTATGTTTGTACATGTAGACCATATTATCTCTCAATTTAAAGATAATTTGAGTAGTATTTAAAATACCTTGGGTAAGTCAAGAAATATTGATTTACCGAGAAAACCCAATAGTTATTGTTCCTTTCACTAAACTTTGCCGTTGGCATAGATGTTGCAGCTCTCCAGTGGAGGAGGTAACTAAAAACTATTTTTCTTTTTCCGCCTTGCTCAAAATATTCTATCTTGGCCTGTGCCAACGAGAGGTTTATGGATTTCACGGATAAGCAATACCCTGGGCTTCCATTTCACGATAAGTGGATTCTTTCGCTGGTCCACAGACAGGAAATTCAATTTCAAAGCAGCAGATTCTATCTTTTGAAAAACATTGAAAGTAATGTTTTCATATCTACGAAGAAGAATCGCCTTACAGCAGGGTTAACCGTGGGAATGCGATAGCTGAGATGGAACTTTGACCGCAGTGTAAAGCTGCAATTAAGTCAATATATATGAGAGTAGGTTTTACAAGTCCCCATAGTGAGGTGGTGTCTTCTCTCAAGTGTACTTACTCTGATAGACGTTCTAATCATTTTCTGGCTTCAATTTGCGAGTCCCTAGTAAATGAAAATATCTACTCATGCTTGGTAGTAAATCATGTGCTTTTATAAAACGTTAGGTTTGCAGATCAATTTGCAAAACATACGATTATCCCAGGTTAGATTCTTTACCCACGGACTAAACTTGGAATAGGCAGATTTTCTCTAGAATTCCAATTGGAAAGTAGCAGTTAAATAACTTTACTGAATTGCAAAGATTTGCGTTTTGCCTTGATAGAAAAAACACAGATACCTGATGCTTCTGTAAAGGATTGTTTTAAAGAATGATTTCTGCCAGAAATGGGAAGCACTGTGAAGGCACCGAAACATATATAGGAATCCCCGGAATGGTATTTTTTTACTAATGACATGCAAGGGAGGAAACCATCAAGATGGAAGAAGAAATGGCCTAGAGCAACTAACAGAAGACCCTCAAACACATCTTACAATAAAAGGATCAGGAGCCTTCAAATTGTTTTCAAATAGAGGATTAATAAAAACGAAACATTTTAAAGTTGTTAAAATGGGTTAGCAAATTATTAAACAGTGATCTGTAATGTAAACACACAACACGAATTAAAGAACATGTCAAGTGATGACTAGCGACTAGCTCATAGTTCCATAGTAGTTCGCGTGCATCCGGACATTCAGAAACAAATAAAATAAAAAATAAAATCTGGCAGTGACAGCATCAGAAGGTGAGTGAAGGGGTGAGCGGCCTGCTTGGAGAGGTGGGCTCAAAGGGAGAGAAAGGAAGTGTTGGACTTGGCCCTTTTTGCGGGGTTGAGGTAATTCAGTTTTCCGATCACGTTCGTATTTAGCCACCATTTTGTGTCTTTAGGTCATTTTGTGTTGCCCTCACTCAGGCAGCACGGTGAACGAGGTGTTGTTTTCCCTCATCCTACTGCAACGTGTCAAATAACCTCCTGCCTCTGTTTAAAGCTGGTGTCAGGGTCTGGCCGACTCCACTAATCCTCGTATGGTTTGACTGATCCCTGTCTCGACTATCTGTTGGTTCGCACCATTCTTTCCTGACTTTATCTTATCCTCTGGCCTTCGCTATTCTTTACTCGTATTCTCTCATTTCCCAACTGTCCTCCGGGGCATACAAATGTGTCCTGCCACCTGCAAGTCGACTTATAAACACTACCACTGATTAACTTGTGGGGAAGGGTGACAAACACAGTTGGAAGAGAGGCTTATTTGAGTTACTTAATATCTTGTTTTCACATTCTTCTCATTGGTTAAACCTGTATGCATTGGGAGTGTTCTTTGTGAATATGTGTGTTATAAAAGATTGTGCGCCACGAAGTATAGTGGCAGTCTCCTAAGAACATACCGAGTGTACTTCTGGGACAACTGTACTTAGCTGCAGCTAATAAACCTTAGCTTCTACGCCTACCGGAGTGTCCCATGTCTCTGTTCGACAAAGCAGGTGAACTCAGGAGATTAAGGCGTACCCTGCACTGCCAGGCCCATAAGGTCCCGGTTCTTCAATTTGGCGCCCGAACGTGGGCCGGCTTCAGAGGTAGCAGTTCTGCCCGAGGATTGTGAGGAGCCCCGCAAGAAAATTTTGGAGGAATCGTGAACCACGTCAAGCGACCCCTGTATGTCGAAGTGGTCCGAAGGTCTTTTGCAGCACGGTTTCTCTTTTCTGACGGCTGCTGACGACTGCTGCCCTGACTGCCGCCCTGCTTTGGTCCCATTGATGATATTTGGTATCGCGAGACATTGGACGGGCCTCTGTTGGCGTAAGAAGACACTTAGTTAAGTATTGGTGGGTAGCTCCCACTATTTTGTTTGGATTTGGGTCTTTGATTCGGCTATTGCAAAAGCCGAAGCCGAGGGGTGAGTACCTTTGTGCTGTATTATTTGATTTAACCCCTTGATGTTTGTGAACAGTCCAGTGAAATAACGATGCCTGGTCTGAGTAAGTTTAGGAAGTTCTGTTGCCTTGGTTGTAATAGGGATTCCCGGCTGGAGGACTCTTGTCCGATTCCTCCGGTTGGAACTCCCACCTATGAGCTTTATTCAAAACATGGTGTCGGCCCCATTGCCTTTAATAAGGCATGGATCCGATACACGAAGAACGATGGCATTCTACAGTGGCCACAGAATGGTAGTTTTGAGCCTGACATATTAGACAATTTGGAAGCGATATTGTTCAAAAGACAAGCCCGGCCGGCAATGTTTGACTCTTTCCGCCTCTGGCGTAAGGAAGCCAAACAGAAAGAAATTAAGCAGGCAAAACGAGATAAGAAAGCACAAAATATGACGATTATACAGGCTGCCCAGCAGTTTAAAGATAATGAGATTGATAATGCAATGGAAATTTCAGAGAGACAGCATCGTATGGCAATAGATAGATGCTATCCGGTGTTGCCTAATTCCCCTTCTGATAAAAGTAAGGATCTGGAGGAAGACCCTTTGATGTCTCACCTATTGAGATTGCCTCCACCCTATGTACAAGGTGATAATGCACCCCCGTTGTTACAACCTGTTCAGTTGCCTGTTTTCCCCCCACCTGTTCCGGTTCACATTTGCCCCTTTCGGTATTGCCACTCCCGCCTCTCGTGCCACCTATTCCTTTGTCTCCATCTCCTGAACATCAATCTTCTTTGCCTTCGGCTCCCCTTATAACTGCCAGTCCCTCTCCTGTATCGCCTAATACCTTGTCCCCTGTCCTTATGTCTAATTCTCCTACTGTGCGCAAACGAATACCAGACACTGTCTCTGGTTTTTTGTCCCCTTTCTTTGGGACTCTGAACATGTCTCCGGCTTTTTCTCGAAGACAGTCTCGTAGTCAACTTCCAGGTTCCGACGAACGGGTGGTGTTGGACTCTCTCGCTCGCAAATGGATCGAGAAGGGTCCCCAGTATAGTGTGAAAGATATCATGATCACCTTTCATCAGTGGGATGCGCCCACGCAGAGATATGTATTTAATGTTATGTGTGACACTCTTGCTAAAGGATGGGAGGATATGGATTTGGGGTTACTTCCCCAGGGTCTGTTGGACGTTCAGGCTAATTTCGATAAAGGACTCATTGTGGGTTCTAAGGTTGAGGACGCCTCAAGGACACTTGTTACTTTCAGGTCCTTATTTACTTCACAAACTTTTCTTGATTCTGGTCCTGCTGTTCGGCAGACATTGAAACATTACCCAATGAGAGAGGTTCCTCCGATATGGAGGGAAGAGGTTGCGCAAGCAGGTAATAATCCAGCTATTCCCGCTCACTTCCAGCGTATATGGGTACATGTGCCCTGAAAGAGATCTGCTGTTTTGGCCCTCAAACAATCTTTACCGGATCCCCGTAAAAACCCTGCTGGTTACTATAAAGAATTGTCCCAGACTGTTGATGCCTGTATTATGAATTTAGCCGATATTGACATGTTGATGGGAAATGGAGTCCCACAAGCGTTATGGGCTCGGATTCTTAGAGAGGATCACGTTCAAGAATTGGGTGGTACATGGAATGCTATAACTGCCTCGGATAGAGCACAAGTGGGTGGTGCTAAGCATGATGTTTTGATCACAGAACTCCCTGGTAGGATTATTACTTTAATGAAAACAATGATGCCCGCCTTACGAGTTAATTGGGATAAATTAGCTGCGTGTAGACAGAAGAAAGATGAGAGTGTCTTCGATTTCTTCACTCGTTTTGAGGAAACGTTTATTGATCACAGTGGTCAGGATATGACTACGGAGGGTGGACAGCGATTATTTGTAGACAAATTTGTATTTAATTTGCTCCCCGAGTTGTCACATAAGTTAAAAGACTCTGAAAGTTCATGAGCTGTTTCTTCTTCTGCTCAGATATTGGCTACTGCTCAATATTACGAAAACAGGGACAAAGAGGAAAAAGACAAGCAAGAGAAAAAGACCAAAGAATTAAAAACGAAGGTTCTTCTGCAACAAGGTTATCCACCTCGCTCTGCTCAGCGCCAGTTTCAACAGCCTCCCCAGTTTCAGAGGGTGTTTCAAAAGCCTGAGCCCTATATTCCGCGGCCTTTGTTAGGTCCCAACCAATGCGCCTATTGTAGGGAGGAAGGTCATTTTAAGAATGGCTGCCTGGTTTTATTACAGCGTAATGGAGAACTATCTACTCCACGAGGTCGTGGTGGTTCCCAGTTAGCACCCAGGGGTAGAGGTCGAGGTATGTCGCCCCAGACACAGCGTTCCCTTCCACCTCCACATTCTATGAACTACTTTGATCAGCAGCAAAATACTCAGTCTACACAGTATTACAATGATTATTACTATGTTGAAGGTGAGAATGACGGTCTTCACGCTAACTAGGACAGCCATAGACAAAGTGAGGGAGTTGTATCGATTCCAGTAGATCAGAATGAGCCTTATGTTAATGTCACTACAATGGGTGTTTCAGAGCCATTTCTTTTAGATACTGGTGCGATGAGAAGTTCTATTATTCACTCCAAACTCTCTGGGGCACCTTTGTCTGGCTTAACAAACGTATCCGTAGGATTTTCTGGCGCCCCAGTTCATAGCCCGGTCTCTTGTCCTCTGCCTATTTCAATTGGTTCTTATGATTTGGAAGCTCCGCTTCATTTAACGACTGGTTGCGGCGAAAATCTGTTGGGTTTGGATTTATTGAAAAGATTGCATGCAACGATATATTGTTCTCCTTCTGGTGTACAACTCGTTTTGGGGCAGAAACTGACTTCTCCAATGTATTTGTCTAAAGATAAATTTCCACCTGAATTACTTTCTCTCCCTGCAACACTTTGGGCTACGGGTCCAAATGATGTTGGTTGTCTTGAGATCCCACCCTATGTCGTTACCCTCAAGCCCAATGCTAAATTGCCACGCATCCCTCAATACAAAATTCCCAATGATGGTGAAAGAGCACTTTTTGCTATTATTTATGATTTGGTTCAGAAAGGTGTGGTTGAGGAGACGAGGGGAAATGTATGCAATAGTCCTGTTCTCCCGGTTCTTAAACGCACTGATGCTTCTCAGCCTCCTGTTTATCGCTTTGTTATTGATCTTCGGGAGGTTAATAAAATTGTTGTGCCGCAGTTTCCTGTTGTTCCAGATATCACTGCCCTGTTAACTATGATACCTGCCTCGGCAGCTTGGTTTTCTGTTATTGATCTGAAAAATGCTTTCTTCAGCATCCCCATTGCTGAAGAGAGTAGGGATATTTTTGGCTTCTCTTTAGGAGGCCGAAGTTTCCGGTTCAAACGCGCACCCCAAGGCTATTGTGAAAGTCCCTCCATCTATAGCCAAGCTCTAAAATGCCAGCTTGATGCTTTTCCTTTGCCGCCAGGTGCTACCCTTATTCAATATGTGAATGATTTATTGATTGCTGCTGATTCAGAGGATATTTGCAAGAACGTGACTATTGCACTATTGCGTCACTTGTCTGACCTTCACCATAAGGTTTCACCTTCTAAATTAAAATATGCCCGCCAAGAGGTTACCTATTTAGGTCATCTCTTGTCGAAGAAGGGAAGGCGACTGACCCCAGAACGTATTCAAGCAATTGCACAAATGTCTGTGCCATCCACACAAAGAGAAGTGCGTGCCTTTCTGGGCATTACCTCTTATTGTAGACAGTGGATTCCAAATTTTTCTTTGTTGGCTAAACCTTTGTTGGCACTCACTTTGAAAGACACACCCCAACCCCTTCCTTGGACTGACAAATGTCAGAAGAGTTTTTCTGATTTACGTGCTGCTCTGTGCTCTGCTCCTGTGTTGGGTACTCTGGATTACAGTAAGCCCTTCACGCTCTATGTCCATGAAAGAGAGGGTTGTGCGTTGTCAGTCTTAACACAACGATTTGGAGACAAGCAGCGGCCATGTGCCTACATTAGATCCAGTAGCCAAGGCATTGCCTAGTTGTCTTAAAGCTACAGCAGCAGCAGCAATTTCTATTTGTCAGTCTGCTGGAGTGGTGCTTGATAACACTCTTATTGTTATGGTACCACATGCAGTGGATACCTTGCTAAATAGGACAAAAACGCAGCAACTTACAAGCGCTCGCTTGTCTGGGTATGAGCTAACGCTCTTGGCTAGTCATGTGCACATCAAACGATGTAACACTTTAAATCTAGCCACATTGTTACCTCTTCCAGAGGAGAAAGGTATTCAGGAACAACATGATTGTTTTCTCCGTACTGAGGAGGAGACAAAAGGTAGGATTGATTTGAAAGATACACCACTAATGGACCCGGATGGGATCCTATGGGTGGATGGTTCTTGTTTTAAACTCCCTAATGGTGAAACAACTGCAGCTTATGCTGTTACCACCATGCATACACTCGTGGAGACAGCACGCATCAGACATAATTCAGCTCAGGCAGATGAACTGATGGCTTTGACCAGAGCGTGTGTGCTATCTAAGGGGAAGAGAGTGAATGTATATACCGACAGCCAGTATGCGTTTGGTGTGGCACATAGTTTTGGTCGTTTGTGTAAGGAAAGAAGATTCTTTACCTCCCACGGTACTAAAATACAGCATGGTCAGTTGGTAACTGATCTTCTTGAGTCACTTGCTTTGCCTACCCAGATAGCAATCATAAAGTGTAGTGCGTATAAGAGGATTAATGATGATGTTGGTCGTGGGAATGCTTTTGCGGATGAGGTAGCGAAAGAAACAGCCAGAGATGCTATGAGTCGCATGTATGTTGTGGGCCCTGCAAATTGGGTGAAGGAAAAAGGAATGTGTGAGGATACAATAGAAAGTGTGAGATCGATTCAAGGAGAGGCTACAGAGAAAGAGTTGAGTAAGTGAAAAGAGAGTACAGGAATGCTAGACGCGATGGGATTTTGGGTAGAATTGTCAGAACATCAGCGTTGGCTGTTACCAGATGCCTATATACTGCCTGTAGTTGCTATGGCACATGGTCCAGCCCACATCAGTGCGAAAGGAATATGTAAGCTTCTGGCTCCAGTGTGGCTGAACGAAGGGATTCCAAAATGTGCAGATAAATTAGTGAAGCATTGTATCGTTTGCTTGATGCATAATCCAGGAAAGGGAACCCCAACTACAGCAGGTCATTTTGCTCCCCCAACATATCCTTTTGAGGTGGTGCAAATTGATTATATTCACCTGGAACGATGCAACAATCTCAAATATATTTTGGTGGTGGTGTGTGCCTTCTCCAGATGGATAGAGGCCTACCCTCTGAAAGACAACACTGCTTTGTCCACTGCCAAAGTTCTTCTGAAAGAGTTCTTCCCTAGGTTTGGTTTGCCACGCATTGTCTGGAGTGACAATGGAAGTGAATTTGTGGGCCAGATTATGAAAAAGGGTTGTGCCGGTCTTGGTATCAGGCAAAAATTCCATGCGGCGAACCATCCCCAATCAGCGGGTTTGGTAGAGTGCTATAATGGCACTCTCAAACTTAAGCTTGCAAAGGTACAGGCTAGCACGGGACTTGCCTGGCCCGATGCTTTACCTTTGGCTCTCCTATCCACTAGAACAGCTGTACATTCTTGTTTGGGACTCAGCCCATACAAGGTTGTTTTTGGGCGCCCGGCTAATGTTTGGGGAGTCCCTCGCCCTAAAAGTATTCTGACATACAGTATCCAATGCTGATTGACTACTTACATGACCTCACCACTAAATTATGAGTTCTCCACCAACAGGTTCAAAACGCTTTACCAGAAGCCTCCACAGACCCAGGTCATTCTATCCAACCGGGGGACTGGGTCTGTGTGAAAAATTTTCAGAGAACAAGGAATTTGGAACCTCGTTGGAAGGCGCCTCGACTAGTTCTTCTGGTGACATGTACAGCAGTGAAGGTCGAAGGGAAAAAGAACTGGATCCATGGCGTGCACTGCAAAAAGGTGCCCTTGCCCTTGCCTTTTGACCAGTGGGTCCGTAAGGGTGTAGGTGATTTTGAAGGCGAAAGGGTCCCTCGGTTTGTACCTTTCAGTAGTGCACACCTAGATGGAACTCGGTCAGAGAAAGAAGATGATGACGTTTTAAAAGAAGCCGTACCGCCACATCTCCGATGGAACACTACAGATCCACAGACACTATTTCAGGACCAAACTGTACTGAACAGAACTCGATATAATTTAAGGCCTAGACTGGTGAAGGACACCTGAGATTTTCATCTCTTTCGTGACATGTATCATCTGTCCAGGTTGCAGGGTCACGGTAGGAGTCTTGGTTCGTGACCTGTATAGTGGCTAGGCCCCCAGGACTTGCAGTTTTATAGAACGGCTAATAATCACAGCCAAGTGAGTAAGGAAGATTGCCGTGAGCAACAATTTTAGAGGATGGATGTCAAAGTGGGAAAGAATAATAAGAAGGAAGAGATGAGAAAGACATATTGTAAATTAGGGTACAGTCAATGTGGCATAACATTGTGTGTTATTATGTTTTTTAGTACCTTATTGGCTTGTGTAGGTTGGATTGTTCATGCTATGCAGCACAAATCTGTCCCTACTTCTATTTCCTTGCCTCCCCATTCTACTATCTCCCCACATCAATTACATACGCTTCCCCAACATGAACTAATCAGGAGAACAGAATATTTTAACAATTGATTTGTCCAGTTGTTGCATCAACACCAATTGGTAGTCAACACAACCGACTGTTGGGTATGTGGACTTATGCCTCATACCACAGACAAAGGGATGCCATATTTAACCCTTCCATTTTCTTATGAAGGTTCCGCTTGGGCCTATTTTGTGATGTTTTCAAATGCATATCAGAACTGATTCACACGTCCAGTTGGTTCATATGGTAGTGGACAAGATTTTAGTCATAGTTCTCTGATAAAAGGAATAGTGGCTATGGCTAGAATTGTGGAGAATAGTAGGGTTCCTGTTGATGAGAAACGGGCATACGATGGTTGGAACGTGACTCGTTACGTTACTAGCCTTACAGATAGAGTTAAACAGGGAAAATCTCCACCAATTTGGACTGTGCCTCATCGAGGTAAATTTTGTTTACAAATGAATGGCCAGACTACTGACACTGGACAAGGAAAGAGTTTTTGTTCCCATACATACATTCACACATCTCAGAATTCACCACCGTTAGTGCCATCCCAGGGCACGTAATTTGTCTGCCACGATAGAGCCTACACGTGGCTACCAACGGATTTTTCAGGAACGTGCTATATAGCCTTTCTTCTCCCTCCTACATACATTGCTCCTTCGGGACATCACAGAAACAGATATGGCAGAGGGATTATTGATTCTAAAGCCACGGCAGGACAAGAGGGAGGTGATTTCCTTAAAGCATTTCTCCCTTTTTGGGGCCCAATGGCCAACAGTAGAAACATGAGACAATTGGTTCGTGTTGTTGAGACTACCATAGATGTCACTGTGGGAGCCTTGAGTAATCTCACAGCTGAACTTCAGGCGGATCGTGTCATGACATTGCAGAACCGGATTGCTCTGGATGTTATTCTTGCAGACCGTGGTGGAGTTTGTAAATTGATCGGATCTAGCTGTTGCATTTATATACCTGACGATGCCACTACGGTATACCAAGCCATTTCCAAATTACATGTGATCTCCGAGTCGATTCATCAGGACGAAGGAGATTATTCTTTATTGGAATGGTTTTGGGGATTACTGTCCAAATGGGGATGGAAGGTATTAACATTCCTTGGAGTGGTTTTGGCCATCATTTTTTCCTGTTGTCTCTGTATGCAGTGTGGCCCCGCCATCTGTGGTCTTTGTGCCACTATGTGTGTCTCAAAGCCTGTGCCACGAAAGACGGAGAGCATTAA
Organism: Triturus cristatus; assembly: GCF_964204655.1. Taxonomy (NCBI): domain Eukaryota; kingdom Metazoa; phylum Chordata; class Amphibia; order Caudata; family Salamandridae; genus Triturus; species Triturus cristatus. The sequence continues at coordinate 594,152,882 of NC_140582.1, forward strand.
AATGATGTTGCAGCAACAGCTTGATGACCTCATGGCCATTGACGTCGACTCAGATTAAAATGAGTCTGTGTGTCTTGCCTGAGTAATGGCAAAAGGAGGGTCTGAGGTAATTCAGTTTTCCGATCCCGTTCGTATTTAGCCACCATTTTGTGTCTTTCCAACATTTTGTGTTGCCCTCACTCAGGCAGCACGGTGAACGAGGTGTTGTTTTCCCTCATCCTACTGCAACGTGTCAAATAACCTCCAGCCTCTGTTTAAAGCTGGTGTCAGGGTCTGGCCGACATCACTAATCCTCGTCTGGTTTGACTGATCCCTGTCTCGACTATCTGTTGGTTCGCACCATTCTTTCCTGACTTTATCTTATCCTCTGGCCTTCACTTTTCTTTACTCGTATTCTCTCATTTCACAACTGTCCTCCGGGGCATACAAATGTGTCCTGCCATCTGCAACTCGACTTATAAACACTACCACTGATTAACTTGTGGGGAAGGGTGACAAACAGTTGGAAGAGAGGCTTATTTGAGTTACTTAATATCTTGTTTTCACATTCTTCTCATTGGTTAACCCTGTATGCATTGGGAGTGTTCTTTGTGAATATGTGTGTTATAAAAGATTGTGCACCACGAAGTAAAGTGGCAGTCTCCTAAGAACATACCGAGTGTACTTCTGGGACAACTGTACTTAGCTGCAGCTAATAAACCTCATCTTCTACGCCTAACGGAGTGTCCCGTGTCTCTGTTCGACAAAGCAGGTGAACTCAGGAGATTAAGGCGTACCCTGCACCGCCAGGCCCATAAGGTCCCGGTTCTTCAGGGTCATCCCAGAACTTTTTGCCTTCCTCTTTTTTTTCTGACCTGTTGCTGGTGGTTTTATGACTCTGAGCACTAAATCACTGCTGATCAGTGCTAAAGTGCATGTGCCCTGCCTTGTAAACTTGGTTAGATTGGTCTACACCTGTTTGGCATAATGAATCTACCTGTGAGTCCCTTGTACAGTGGTATCCCTTATACCCAGGGCCTGTAATTAAATCCTACCTGTGGGAACGCAGCGCTGTTTGCGACACCCCCTGAAGTAGCCTTTCAAACCTGTCTCAGGCACTTGCAACTGCAGGGCATGCACGCACAGTTTACTGCTGTTGTGACGTGGCATATGAAGTGGTTGCCACGTCTGCAACTCCCCTTTTACTACATATCAGTCACCCCTAAGGTAGGCGCTAGCTAGCCCTATGGGCAGTGTGCTCTGTAGGTAAAAGGTAGGACATGTGCCTTAACTGTGTGGCATGTCCTGGTAGTAACAGCCTATGTGATGTCTCACTGCTTTGAGGCTGCCCTCTAATAGGTTTGCATTGGGGATTACCTTATTTGTGCTTCAGTCGAAATTCCTGACATGAGTGGGGTAGCGTGACCATGTTTGGTATGTGTAGAATTGTAGTGATAAATCATGCTTATTGTTGAAAGCAGATTTATTATCACTATTTTAGAACTGCCACTTTTAGAAGTGGCCATTTCTGTGTGCTATGTGTCTTGGTGCCCTGCCTGGATGCATATTGACTGATGGTTCTGAATGACAGGGTAGAGGAGATGTGCATTCACTCCAGGCATTCCCAGGGGCGTTGAGGTGTGTCCTGCCCTGCCTGGATGACTTAACGCTAGGCTGAGTGGACCTTGGTTTAATTTAGAGTAGCAGGAGAAGTTTTCACTTGCACCGAATAGGCCTGATCTGCATTTGGAGTGGTGAAAGGAGTAGCACTTGCACCTGAATAGGGCTGTGCCTGCCTTCCACAATGCTGGCTCCGCCCCCCTGTGGAGTGTCTGGGGCCAAGACTTACACTATGAATGGAGGATGCTGTGCAGTTGTAATTGTATTTTAAGTGCCCCTAGAACAAAAACATTCAAACTATAAGTAAAGGGGCTGTGACCGCATGTAAGGAGAGAAGTCACTGCATGGGACTTGTACCTAGGTGCTGCTGGCTCTACAGACTGCATCTTGCAAATAGGAACCGCCATTGGATTGGATTACTCTGCTGCCTGCTGGGTGGAGAGAAGGACTGCCACTATAGTTACCTAGATCCATGTGCTGGCATGCTTGCACCCAGTTGCTGGCACCCCCAGTGATCTCCCCAGGGCTGTGTGGCTTGTCCCTGGTGATTTGAAAACAGTGCATGGCACAGCCTGTGGTTTTTAACAGCGCAAGGGAAGTGGAAGGTGCTTCCCTCACCATTCTCAGTGCCTAAGAGTGAAGCGCTGCAAATTTGAAGATCCTGAAGCTGACTACACTAGTGGGCGGGCCCAGCGGACGGAGACTTCGCTCCGTGCTGCACCCAAGGCCGCCTGAGACTGGGAGAGGTCTCCAACGTGAGGACTGCTCATCCCTTTCCCATGTGGGGAAATGTTGCTGCAGCTAGAGTCGTGTGCAGCCTAACCACGGCAGCAGCACATCATTTCTACAACGAGGAAGCTGCAGAAAAGGTTAGCCCTGCCCAAGGTGTGGGCGGAGCAATCCCAGTGCAGAGATGGCAACCGATTCCAGAAGCTCCCTGCACCGGCCGGCAATGCCTACCCAGGCTGCCCGAGTATCCAGAAGTAGCAGGGAGAGAAGCGGCCTTTCCCACAGCACCGCCCATTCCCTGACCTGCCCACCAAGAACAGAGGTGAGCACCCTAATGGGGTCAGAGGGAAGTTTGAGGTGAGCAATTTGCCACTGCCTCACCAGTACGACATGCCCTACAGGGACAGGGGGAAGTTCAAAGCTAGCGACTTGCCGCTGCCTCACCAGGCTGACGTGCCCTGACTAAACTTTTAAATCAGTAAGCCAAGTGGGAAGGAATACTCAATGGAGGTCCCGCTCGGCTGCATTGGTTGGCCTTACTATTGAGGGCATTACTTGGCTCACAAAGCAGTGTGGAACCTTGATGGAGGCCCTGGTTCATAGGCAGACAAAGGTCTCGCACCCACCCGTCAAATGGGCGCTGGGTATCAGAAACACAGAAGCACTGTGCTCTACGTATTATGACGTAGTATCACCTTGTAAAGTGTGTTGGTGACGGGTGATATAAAAACTGTTCTTTTGATACACGCATTGTAATGTTATTGACTATTGTCAAGGGGCAAAGTGAGTTGTGTGTTTTCCCTCATCACGTGTTTTATGTGTTTATGGCCATACAAGGTGTTCTAATGTGCAACCCCACCAGTAGTTACCTACTGGTTACACTAAGTGTGATGGTGATTTTCTAGTGTGTGCCCTTGTTAGACCTGACATCCTTTGCGTGGTTTTCCCTAAATTTTTGCCTCTACCTCCTGTGTTTTTGATGGTGTGCTGGATTTTGTTTTTGTTGGCTTAGATGCTTTCGGCACTTTGCCACTGCTGATCAGTGTCAAAGTGCAAGTGCTCACTGTGTAAATTGGTATTGTGATTGTTTCTCCCTGATTGGCATATTTGATTTACCAATAGGTCCCTAGTAAAGTACACTCAGTGTGCCAGGGCTGGTAAATCAAATGCAATTAATGGGCCTGCAGCACCCGTTGTGCCACCCATATGAGTAGCCCTGAAAAGATGTCTCAGGCCTGCCACCGTGGTGCCTGTGCGCAGTTTGTTAACTGCCATGTCGACTTGCAAGTGCACCCGCTTGCCAGGCCCTAACCTTCCCTTTTCTACGATATAGGTCACCTCTAAGTAGGCCCACGGTACCCCCCATGGAAGGGTGCAGTGTATGGGAAAGATAGGACATGTACTGGTGTGTGTAACATGTCCTGATAGTGAAATACTGCCAATTTCGGTTTTCACTATTGAAAGGCTATCATGCCATATAGAACAGAATGGGGAATGCTTTATAACATTTTACAAGCATATCTTCCCATAGGGATAAGATTGAAAAATGGAGTTTGGTATCTCTGAACTCAGGATTATATAACACATCTTTTAGTAAAGATGGTTTTTAAATTGTGTGTTTGAAAATACCACTTTTAGAAAGTGGCTATATTCTTGTTCAACCATCCTGTGTGCCTCTGCCTGTTTGTGGACTGACTGTCTGGTTTCAGTGTAACAGAGACAGAGGATGTGCATTCCCTGTAGACAGCCTCTGGGGGGGATGAAGTGTGCCTGGCCCTTCCTGGATGACTCAGCCATGAGATGAATAGACCCTGGCTACATACAGAGTGGTGGGAGATTTACCTTGCACCTGAATGGAGCCTGTGTCCCTTGCACAATGTTGTCTCCACCTCCTGTGGTCATGCTGCCCCAGTGAAGGCAGAGCTGGTTTGAACTGGGCTCAGAGCCCCCTGCACAAACAGAAAAAAGAGATTTTGTGGTATAAGTATCAGACCCAAAACACCAGACTTTAGATCATTCCTGGAATTCAAGAGGAACCTTTGACAAGGAGAAGAGCTGGAGAGACTAAGGATAAGTACTGCCCTTGCTGTGTGTCTGAGGTTGGCCTGCAGTTGTTGTTTCTGCCAAGGAAAGGAAAATGACTTTGCTGTGTGCTGTGTAGGGGTGGGCGGAATTTGCGGAATTGCGTTACGCAAATCTCCGCGAAACGGTAAAAAATCTCCGCGAACACGCAGAAATTCCGCGAACACGCGGAATTGCTTGTTCGCGATGGTTTTTTCCTGTTCACAATTGCTGTTTGCGTTCTCGGGGAGAAATATCTCGCGAACACGCATTTTGAGAACGCGAACAAGCAAAAAATTTCGCGAAATCGCGGAAAGCAGACTTTTGAGCAATTTCGCGTTCGCCGCGGAACGCGAAATTACGCAAATTCCGCAAATTCCGCGAGCGGAACAGATTTTACCGCCCAGGCCTAGTGCTGTGTCCCCTGCTTGAAGGAGATCTCCAAGGGCCTGAAGTGTGCTGGCCTCCTGTTCTGAAGTCTCAGGGACACAAAGACTTCACCCCCAGCTCCCCTGAACTCTGCTGCTGTGAGTTCTAGCCTGCCAAAAGGTGCATCTGTCAGTTTTAGGCCTCTGGAGGTTGTTGCTGCTGTTTAAGACCTGGAAGATCTAGGTAAATACAGACAGGTGATAGAGATGGGGTTTAAAGTAAAATCTTATTTCATATCCAGCTCTTCATCTCCTGAGGTCGATAACACGATTCATTTTTACGCTATGAAACAGTAAAATGGCTGTACCCACTTACATACAAAGCAGATTAGATAACCCTTACTGATCCTTAAGGGTTTTAAAAGCATAGATTCAGACAAGTAGTCTGATCAGCTTAGTGAGGTTCAGAGGTGTATTAGGCTCGCGGAACATGTCAATATTGTTTCTCACATACAAGTACTCTGCAATATTTAAAAAGATTTGTTAAGGTGCATAACTAGTCAAAAGGGTGACTGGGGCTTTTCATTCCAATTGCTTTTATCAGTGCTCTTCTTAGTATATTGTTCATGCTAGGCTTTCTCTGCTCATCTGACTGAGTATTCATTAGCAAAGGATGAATCTAGCATAACATTTGATTACTTGACATAAAAAACAATGGTAAAGCCAATAGTTATGGTGCTGAATGCCAAACTTATGGTATTTTCAATGCATGTTTTCGAATGGTTTCAGCAAAACTTTGTTGAGGAACGTGCTGGGCACTCATCAATAATATGGCTACAAGCACAAATTGGTATAAAAGGCACACATTACCATAGTGGTCCCTAGCACTGACGGGAACTACTTTGTGCGTGGATATGCTCTTTGTGAAAGGGGAGAATGCCAGCACTCACAGTGAAGTTAGCCAATGGTTGAAGTGGACTGAACCACTGCTCCATGCTGTCTGCTGTACTGGGAGTAGAAAAATGTGAATGACTCAATAACTAACCAGAGGATGTGAGGGCTGGCAAAAAATCCACTTTATGTAAGAATATTATCCATAAATCAAAAGGCCAGACCCAAATAGAATGCTTTCAGGTGTGCATTACTGTATCTATCGACAGCTGTGTCACAATGCGCACAGGCTCACTGAAGACCTGAATCCGAAATCAGCCTCTGCGAGATTGGAAAGTTTAACAGGTGGAGTCAGAGCCGCCTTTTTTTGCTGATCAATGCAATTCCTTTCCCTTCACTGAGGTGCTGACCCGCCCCCTTTCTATTGTTGTTAATTCAGAAGAATTCAGTGCTATTAATATAAGAATGTGTAAAGCGCTTCATCCGCTTGTCTGTGGTAGTATGGGCTATATAAATGCAATTACAATACACATGCGGATATCGATGCAGTTGGAAAACCGCTAACAGCCCATATTTCCCAAACCTCAAAACATTAATGTTATTAAATGTCTTTAGCTTATCTGTGTTAAAGTTGGTGTCTCTATCTCACCAGGCTGTTCATAGCAACAATAGAAGCGTCTCCTTTCAATCATCCGCTTTTACGACGACATCTGGTAAGTGCACAAAATCTCATTCTGTAATTCTTACACTGCTTGGTAGGGAGGGAAAGTTTTCAAGCATCCTGAAACAAAAAGTTGTTCGATTCCTTCTTAATGAAGTAAATAAATAACACCGAGGAGAAACAAAAACAATTCCATGATTGTGTTTCCATTTGGAATCAATATCTAGCAGGGGAAATACTGTTTGAGGGTTATCGTTTTGGTACGATAAACGTCTACAACAGTATCAAACAAAGAGGTTAAGAAAAGAAGAGACATTTCCAAATGGGGGAAAGCGGAAATGTGTAACTGTCCCTCCCCCTTGATCCCTACAGCAGTGCTCTCAAGTTTCCAGGGTCCATGCATGAGTGGCACTTCCATTCCAGGTGTTTGTTTTGCATTCTAGCACTTGTAGTCCTGTTTATCCCATAATACAATCTGGACTACAATTCTCAAATGTGGGAGTTCTGCCCTGCAGTGTACCTGGGCAGTCCATCTCCCAAAAGGCTCTTTTTAGATGAAAATCTCTTCTTTTAATCTTGTCAAATACTTCACTGGAGTGCATGTGTTTATTTCCTGTTAAGAATGGGGTTTCCAGTTGGCTATGGTATGCACCTAAGCCAGGCAAAACCGATGAAATGAAGTCTAACCAGACACAAGCACCAGAACAGGTCAACAATCAAAGATAGGGCCACATTGATCAAGCATTTTACCAGTCGCAAACGGGCCGTTTGCGGCCGGTAAAATGCCTTTTCCGATCCATCAAAGGCATTGTGTAGTATCTTCTTGTTATATTTATAATGTCCCCTGTTATCTGGTTCCTAGCTGCTCAGCCAGTGTGAGTGTTCTGTATGGAATGTTGGTGTGATGGCCATGAGTGGAATGCTTGGGTGCCTGGTGTGAGTGTTGACAGTTGGATGATGGGCTGAGCAGCAGGCAGGGTGCTCCTGGTGGGGCTGCTACCACTGTTCTTATGGACTTAATAAGTAACTTAAAAGACACTACTCGGCTATGTCTACTTCATGACATCTACTTGTAGAACCTACTTGTTACATTTTGGTGATGAATTGGAGACTAATTCGTGCACAACAAGTGATCTCAAGGAGGTTAAAGATGACAAACCAAGGAGGTCTTCAGGTTGGATGGAACCTAAAGAATCTACAAGCACAGAGAGCACTTGGTGCATGCAATGGTTCACAAGTGACCGCACAGATGGCTGAAATGGTTCTAAAGAGACAACAGAAGAAGTCTGTACTTAAAAGGAAAAAGATCTACATGAAACAAATTAAATGAAGTAACAAGAGACAAGTGAATACTAAAGTAACACGCCTCGCAGCCCCACCAGTGCCCATTACACTGGACAGTCTCAGCCAAGGCGTGCTATGCTCTACTTCTCCACAACTGCTGAACTTCAATGTAACACAAATTGTGTTTTATTTTCTGGCTCAACATCAAAAATAACCTGCAAGAGTGTACTAGATGGTTCTGATACTCAGAGACTCTGGCACTCCTTTTCCTCACTTGTGACCTCAAGAGCATCAATTTGCAGTTCAATTTGGAATTAACGTGCACCAGTTGACAGACGAAGGTGTCAATATGGGTGCAGCTCTTTGGATCTACGTTGCTGTGACAGTGACAGTTAGTAATTATGGCGATTTTCACCTCTACTTTTTGCCTTCTATGGGCTTGTTATTTCGTTATCCAGAGATGAGGAATTCAGCCCATGTGCCTGCTGCCAGAGCCTGACATTTTTGGTGAGGCAATATGAGTTATTATAATGAAATTTTTTCCGCTTTAAAGACCCTCGCTGTTGTGGGCAGTTAAACTGTCACATTGCCTCTGATGTAGCGCTTAAAGGTTTGAAAATTGTAGGGGTGCATCATATTCACCGTTAGTTGGCACCCGCACATAATGAGTGTATTTTAAATATCTTATGTGAATCGTACTGAGGAATGTGTTAGCTATATCATCATGTAAAAGCGTTAGGAGATGCAAAAATATATAATGGATGTATTTAGAAAATGTACACCGATAAGTTTCTGTTTAATGCAATGTACCAGACTAAATGTGTAATTCGGTTGGATTCATTCATGTATGTCGTTTATTCATGTATGTGAAAGTAAAAGCACGAATGTTAGAATGTAATTTAACAGTGTGTTTAACCTAGTAGAGGCCCGAAGTCACATATATCGTGGAAGAGAAAGGCCTGGTATTTCTTATGTTAGCTGTATGCGGTAGGCCGCAAGTGATTTATTTTAGTAGAGGTTTTAGGCTGCAGTAAATTGTAGAATTAAAGGATGCGAAGTATTTCTTCACTCTGTGATCTCACCGCAGGTGCAAGGACAGTTGGTTCGTTAGTAAAAAGGTCTTTGTTTAACAGTTGAATTATGGAGGAAGCCAGACATGGGAGTGCATTGGAATGTGCCAATCGTAACTCCTAGTGCCGACGGTGTCTGGGACTCAAGTCCAAGCTGATGGACGAGGGAAGATGGACGGAGCGAAATGGAAAATTACTGGAAGAAGACCTGGTCGAGGAGGTGTGCCAGAGGGCGTGTTCTGTGTTTTGGGGTTTCGTATTAGGGACAGCGCCCCGAGGGTTGAACAGAGAAGAGGTAGGCGAGGAGCTAGAAGGAGCGTTTTAGATCAAGCTCTCCAAGTGAAGACTTCTTAGGAAGTTCACTTCTGACACCTTTTTCACGGGATCCTGGGTCTCAAGGGAATGGTAAGCAGGGATGTCATCCAGCATAGAGTAGGGACAGAAATGCTTTGGTTTAATGATTCCTAATATCGACATTAGCTTGGTAGTTATCTTCCTCATGCTTTTAGAAGCTGTACTTTTGTTCATATTCAGCCGTATGCGGATCCTTCGTAGAGTGGCATTTGTATTAGTACCCATTTACCTGTTGAGCCTTGTGTTAAGCTGCTTGTATCTGCAGATGTTTTTCCTGATGATAAAATCCCGATAGAAATAGCAATTGACTTCCGAGTCTTCAATTATGTCAAATTGCGGAAGGTATTCTTTGATAATTGTGTTTGCTCCCTCCACACTATTGGGCAAGTAAAAAGGTTCATTCGACCAGAGTGGGTTCTTGAGATAAATGGATTCAAGAAAATTGGCCCCCGCAGTTGGTAGCAGAGTGGGATGGTTACTTCCGATAGCGAGGGACGATTAGATAAGATAAGTGATCCTCGAGACCCATAGACGATAAGTAATGGTGAATCATCAGATGGTGAGCAGCGGACGACGGCGGATGATGAACATAGACGGCAAGTAGCAGTGCGGCAGGAAGCAGCAGTTCGTGGAGTGAGTATCAACAGGAGGAGATGTTGTAGATTGCGGTGTTGATTTGTTGTGTGATGTCTTGCGGAGTTAGAGTGAATGTTGAGTATTTGTGAGATCAGGCTGTGAGCGCGCGCAGCCCGGGAATCGGGGTGTAGAAGACACCCGTGGTAGATTTTGTTGACCACCCAAAGGAGATCGTGAGGTACCATCGATCACCTGGACCGAGATAGGGGGAGTGAATGTGTGAGTGCATGGCAAATCGACACTGCTCGTGAGTTGCTACATGTGGATTTGAGTACTTGTAACCTATCAGAGGCGACAGACAGTTGCCAACCGAGGTCAACAATTTCGAGAGACTGTGGACGAACAGTCAGAGGCTGTGGACGGACAGCTAGAGAAGTAATTTCAGGGTATGCATGGGATGAGTGCGGGCGTGAAAGGTAAACGGTAAGGAGAGGGAACTGCTGCGAACGAAGACAGGTGACGTCAGAGAGTGTCGCGCTGTGATAGGTCGGTTGGTGTTAGTCGCGCTGTTATTGGAGGATTCGACACCAGGAGGTAAACAGTGTGTGAGATCGAATTTGTCAACCATGAAGTGTTTTAAAGTTTTTCGAGAAATGTGTAGAGGAGATAAGCATGTGGTTACTCGAGAGGGAGAAGAAGCCCCTCCCGAGGATACTCCAGCACATTATATGGCAAAGAATGTGGGTTTGCATACGATTATTTGGATCGAGAATTGGCATAAAATGACCCAAAGTGAAGGGGAATTAGCATTCCCGAGGTATGACTCGTTCAGGCTAGCAGTGTTGTACCAGTTGAAATCTGTAATGGCGGGGTTACGACCTTTGCCAAGGCCCACACAGTTTGAAGCACGACATGCGTGGATTAGAGCCGCGCATGATAGGGATAGAGGGAGTAATCAGGAAAGAGTGAAGAAGTCGATCAGGGCTTATCAGGATGCTAGATGGGACGCAGCGGAGAAAAGATGGAGAGTGCAGGCGATAGAGGAGGAGAGACTTTACCCCTTGTTGATTACACCAGAGGGGGTAAGGAATGTAAAGTCAGAAGAAGACGATGAGAGTGAGATAGACGATGACTTATTGGAAAGGTTATTGTCAGAGAGACCACCTCCGTATAACCCAGAGGTCCCAGAAGGGACATTGGTTCAAATAGAAGATACTAGAAGAGTAATAAGCCATCCAGAAATGAGAGTAGAAGGAAGACTCTCAATAGGAACAGAGAGTACAAGGAGCCCGTCTGAGGCGAGCGTAAAGGTAGAGAGAGAGGGGAGGTTACCGGACGCCTTTAAGGTACCGGTTACCATTGGACCCATTGTTTCGATTTACCACCGAGATACAGGGGAGGGTGAAAACCCAGAGCGGACAGCCGAGGAGGTTAGGGGAGAGGTCGCAGAAAGTGGCCTGGCAGGTGCAATGACCCGGAACCCGAACCCTATAGAATGGAGTACACCTTTGCCAGCCATGTCAGACTCCTCAGGGGAGCAAAGAGAGCAGAGACCAGAGAGGCTGAGGTCCCTGATGGAGTCGAGATCAGATTTACGATCATGGGTACCGCCACAGAGAGGCCAGGACCCGAGGGTAAGAATGGCAGAGAGAGAGCAGGTCAGCTTCGGGGATCGGTCCGCTCCAAGGGAAATGTTCCGAGAAGGGAGGTCGCAGGACCAGGAATGTGAGGAAGACGGTAGAGGAAGGGTGGTCTGCCGAGAGGTGCTGAAAGGAGCCCTAGGAGCTGGGATGATAGATGTAGTAAGGTTAAAAGCAGAAGTGGATGAGATAATAAGCGGGAGCTTATCCCTTGAGAGAGTGGTAACATATGGACCGGATGAAATACTTTTTGTGGTGAAGGATGTGACTCGGAAGGCACGAGCGGCACATGAGAAATTGTCAGAATTGGCCAGGCGATACGAGGTAGATTTGTCTAAAACTAAAGCATTGCAGGGAAGCCATAGGTTGCAGTACAGTGACCAAGAACTGGAGGAGAAAAGGGTCGTCGGATTAAGGGCTCATAGCAGAGACTTGATCCTAGCCATTCGAATATGGATGACACTTGATAAATGGGAAGAAAAATGGTCCAGGAAGAAAAGTTCTAGAGGAATGATAGGAGGGACCCCACCTCTGGGTGGAGGCCAGGTAAAAATAGGAAATTTCCCTTTAAGGGAAGTGCAGAATGGAGGATACGTGTACGTACCCTGGAGTAGGGGCGATTTGGCGGCGTTTACCAATGATTTTCCCCGGCTTAGGGAGAAGCCGGTAGAGTGGTATAAGCAAGTTGATCGTTTTGTTAAGATCTCAAAGGTATTGTGGACCGATCTGAATACTTTGTTCGACATCGTGGTCCCGGGAGATTTGTGGGCGGCATGTAAGACTGCCATTGATTGGCCAACTCAAGAGCCTGAGAGAAATGCGTACACGAATGGTCCATCACCGGCAGTAATGAGGATGTATGATCGAGTGATTGCCTGATTAAAGGAGAAGGTTTCTCCTCAAGACATCGATTGGGTAAAGATAGACAGGACAGTGCAGGAACCTAAAGAGACGGTGCATGAGTTTTATGAGAGACTCTTGCAGGCTTTTAAGTAGTACAGTGGTCTAGATGCGTTGGACACAAAGGATATGGGACAGTTTGTCTCAAAGTTTGTGTTGGGATTGAGGCCAGAGGTTACCCTTATGATACAGCAACATTTGATCTGCTGGCAGAATAAACCGGTTGACGAAATCTTGCGGTACGCTAGGTACTGTGCCGATGAGATCGAATCCAAGCATAGGAAATTGAAGGATAATCTGATGCTTGTCCAGATGCAGACCGCTCAGGGACAGCCTAATGGTGGAGCAGTGGTAAGGAGACAGGGGAATTATCAGGCAGGAAATCAGAATGTCCAGGGGCAAGGAAGGCCAAGACCAATAGATCCTAGGACAGGGATGGATGTGGCGATATTGAAAAAGACTACAGCTTGCCACCAGTGTCATCAGATTGGACACTGGAGACGCGAGTGTCCCCTGAATCCATGGAATCAGACGCAGCCGGAAGGAGAGGTAGTTCAGGTCCCTGGGACAGAGGCAGTACAGACAGTAACCAGACCTAGAATGGTGAAAGGGGGGACTGGCGTCCCGCAGATGCAGGTTCCCCAGCCACCCAGAATACAGACTGTACAGCAGGGAGCTCGCACTTATTTGCAGATGCCAATGTTTGAAGTGAGAGAGGAAAATGAGATAAGCTTGTTGGCCCGATTAGGGTCTAACAAGGACGAGGACTGTATGCTTAGGGCCATTCTAGAAGTGGACCAGGCAGGACCCTTTGTGGAAGCAAATCTTGACGGTCATCCTACGACCTTTTTGGTTGATACGGGAGCTACTAGATCGACTATAAGGTCGGCAGTGGTTCCACGGTTGGCCCTTTCTGGACAAAGTCTCCAGGTCGTTGGAGTGGCAAATAAGAAGCTGGTTAGTCCGTTGACGGAGCCAATTCCAATCAGGATAGGAAATTTCAGTGATCGGCACCAGTTCGTGGTGTGCGACTCTAGTCCGGTTTGCCTGTTAGGTGTTAACATGGTGTTGTATCCCACAGGTGTACACGGAGAGCCCATCTATCTTTAATCAGATCTTGAAGAAGAATCTCGAAGGCCTTGTGTTGCCACAAAACTCTGTTTTAGTGCAATACATCGATGATCTGCTTGTTGCGTCAGAGACGGAAGACGCCTGCAGAATTGACACAGTTGCTCTGTTGAATTACCTGGGAGAGAATGGCCACAAGGTGTCTCCAAACAAACTGCAATACTGTTTGAGGGAAGTACAGTATTTGGGGCACCGAATTGAGAAGGGAAAGAGAAAGGTGTCTCCAGATCGTATTGATGCGATTTTGAAGATGCCAGTTCCCTCGACTCAGAGGGAGGTCAGAATGTTTTTGGGAATGGTGGGCTATTGCCGCCAGTGGATCCCAAACTTCTCCTTTGAAGCGAAGCCTTTACAGCGGCTGACGCGAAAGGATGTGAGTGATCCGTGAGTGAGGGATGACGAATGTTTAAGGTCGTTCTTGAGGCTGAGGGAAGCTTTATGCACCGCTCCAGCTTTGGGGATGCCAGACTATAACAAGGCATTTGCCTTATTCTGTTGCGAAAAGGAAGGTTGCGCATTAGCAGTGTTGACTCAGAGTCACGGAGGAGTCCGTAGACCAGTTGCCTATTTTTCAGCTACTTTAGATCCAGTAGCTTCTGCGTTGCCCGGATGTCTCAGATCCGTTGCTGCAACAGGTGTCAGTATCGAAAGATGTGAGAGCATTGTGATGGGGCATCCACTTACCGTTCATGTACCACATTCTGTTGAATTGCTGATGACTAGGACTAAAACACAGCACCTCACGAATAATAGGTTGACTCGTTATGAGCAAGTCATCCTTGCTGCGGACAATGTGTCGTTGAAGAGGTGTTCTGTTTTAAATCCTGCTACCCTGTTGCCTATTCCAAATGTAAATGATGATGAAGATTGTGAGGACCATGATTGTCTCGATGTGACGGAACTATGCACCAAACCGAGGCCTGACATTGTCGATGAACCGCTCCCAGTTTCAGATGAGATTTTCTATGTGGACGGTTCATGCTTAAGAGACAGTGTCGGTCGATTGAGAGCAGCGTTTGCTGTGTGTACCATCACAGGGGTGGTTGAAGCCACCTGTCTCGAAGGAGTACACTCCGCACAGGTGGCTGAGCTTATTGCGCTGATCCGTGCCTGTTTGGCTGCTGATAAGATCCGTGTAACGATTTACACAGATAGCCAATATGGGTTTGGTGTAGTTCACGATTTCGGACAGCTATGGTCCCAGAGATGGTTTATGACATCTTCTGGTTCACCTATCAGAAATGGGGATTATGTACGACAATTGTTAGAAGCCTTGCAAAGCCCAGATGAAATTGCTGTTGTTAAATGTTCTGCACACACTAAGGGAACCGATTTTGTGTCATTGGGTAATAATTACGCAGATGAAGTTGCTCGATTTTGTGCAGAGCAGGGATGTATTTATACTGAAAATCATGTTGTGGAAAGCGAAGAGAAAACGGATTATACTGTGAAGTTAGCTATGGCAGACTCATGGGAAGAACTGAAGCAGTTGCAAGATGGGGTCACCGACCAAGAGCGGGACAGTTGGATACGAGCGGGATGTGAGAAAGCAGATGTGGATATATGGGTTTCGAATGATGGACGTGCTGTGTTACCGGAATGTTTGTTGAGTCCCATGGAGAGACTGATACATGGTGCTGTGCATCTTGGCAGGGATGCAACGATGCGAGTGTTTCGCCAAACGTGGTATAATCCGAAGTTTCGGACAGTAGCTGAGGCTGTGTGTCAGAGGTGTGTTACCTGTCAGCAGATGAATGTAGAAAAGAGAACCGCTGTGACGTTGAGTCACATAGGTAGGTCAGGTGGACCTTTTAATAGGATGCAGCTAGACTTTATTGAAATGTCGAAGTGTAATGGATTGAGGTACATATTATTTATAGTATGTGTCTTTTCCAGGTGGGTGGAAGCTTACCCAACACGTAGGTGTGACACACTCACCGTAGCTAAGTTGCTATTGAGGGAATTAATTCCGAGGTACGGGTTCCCGACCTCTTTTGAATCAGATAGAGGGACTCATTTTCATAGTGAAATCATGAAGCTGCTTTGTGCTGCCTTAAATGTAGACCAAAGATTGCACTGCAGCTACCGACCAGAGGCTTCTGGGATTGTGGAGCAAGTTAATGGAACTTTGAAAGCCCGAATGGCGAAGGTATGCTCTTCGACATCCTTGAAATGGCCAGATGCATTACCTTTAGTTCTCATGAGTCTTCGGAGTGTACCTGATAGGAGGACTGGATTGTCACCCCACGAGAAAATAATGGGGAGGGCGATGCGCTTGCCAGCAATACCTGCTACTGCTTTGATTAACATCACTGATGACATGATTTTGGACTATTGTAAAGGCCTGGCTGACGTGGTCCATTCTGTGTCTCAGCAGGTGCAGACAGCAACGGTTCCCGCCGCAAGCGACCTGTGCCACGACCTGTGCCCAGGCGACTGGGTATTGGTGCGCAAACACGTGAGGAAGAGTTGCCTGGATGCTCGCTGGCGCGGGCCATACCAGATAATCTTGATAACGAATACAGCAGTGAAGTGTGGGGGACTGCCGAACTGGGTACACGCCTCCCATACCCATAGAGTTCCAGCACCCTTGGAAGAAACAGCCCCTCTTGAGAACGAAAACCCAGTTGAGGTGGCAGAGCCATCTGAGAGGGCAAGTCAAGCTGTAGGGGTTGCTGACGCAGCTGGTTGTGCACTGAACCGAGAACGTGAAAATAACGCTGAGAGAGACTCGGAAGAAGAAGAAAGAGCTACAGGGGGCAGTACCGAGTCGGATTCTGCTGAGGAAGAAAGCAGTGCACAGGGTACCAGTAGGGAGCGCGGAGGTGCCACAGAAGCAGGAAAAGTTTGGCCCATGAGTCAGAGGCGGGAGAATTTGAAACCAGCACCCAGGACAGATCTTGCCCCAGTCTCTGAAGAATCTGAAGCAGAGCAAGAGGATGTAGATCGACCTCAAGGTGCTCTAAGAAGGTCAAAGCGAACCAGAGTGCCGAGCCAAAAGTACGCCTCACCAGAGTGGGCATATACAGTGACTGATGCCAAGCTTACTGAACACGGGAAGATTGAGATCGATCACACTGGTCAACAGTCTCCCGTTTCCGAGAGTGGAAGTGTTGTTGAAGATCCCAGGCTTGGAGATCGAAGGAGTACTGACCATCAATATTCCAAATCCACCATTCTTGAGTATCATCCGTGGTCTGATTTTGGAAACGCTAGACTTCCCAACCTTTGCAGTTATACCCGCACCCCAAGAACTGACAACCCTTAAGCTTGAAATACTGCAAGCGGTCCTAGAACTGTTGGGATCGGCAGTTATTCTGGACTGATTGTGAAGTTGTTGTACATTAAAGTTTGAAAAGAAGATAACCTAGGCCTGAGAGGAAGAAGAATAAATTTAGGGATTTTCCGTTGAAGGACAAAGAAGAGTTAGGGAAGTCTTCCCGATCAGAAGAAACGAGAAATTGATCATTGCTAAAAGTTCCCTGGTTCGAGAGAGCAGTTGGATTGACTTCTTGGATGAGAAAGAGACTTGTGTCCCCAGAGACTGTACTGAACATTGAGAACATTTCAGAGATGGCGGAACCTGGGAATGCGCATCGTAGAGCTAAAATAGTGATAGGCACACTGTTGGGAGTAGTGATAGCGGTCATATTTGCAGTAGTGGTGACTTCATACATGGTGGCCCATAGACAGGAGAGGGAAGTTCAGGGAGCACCCACACCTACCACTCCAAGACAGGGAGGGGTCACTGTCAGAGATCAGAGAGCTCAGACGCTCGAGGAGAACCGTAGGTTTCACATAGATTTGTCCAGAGCTGACTTTAAGCTTAATGCTTATGCGAAGTTGTTGTATGAATATGTGGACGCGATGGATGCGAAAGATTGTTATGTGTGTATGCAGTTGCCTGCTTCGGTAGATGAGGGTATTAGGTATCATCATCTCCCACTGACATATGGGATCTCTTGCAGCCTATTGTTTAGTTTGTTTTATGAAAGGAAACAGTTTGAGTATTTCTTCTCAAATTATGACACAGTACTTCCCGAAGTTCCGGCATACAAGCATTTGAATAAATATGACTATTATAAGGCAGATGATAGGCTTCGGAAGTATTTTAGGCCGACTGCGAAGCTAGACACAGCTTATGCCCATAGACATAATTTGACATGCTGGTTGTCCGAAACGGAAAAGAAGTTCATAGGCCAGATAGAGGATAGGTATAGAAAATTGACCCAGACATGGGATACAGGAGATAGTCCAGTGGATTGGACGGATGAGGAGAGATGGTATAAATCCAAGGGAAGTTCTGGACCGATTGCATTGAATGAGGTACAGAGGGGGAAATTGTGTGTTACCCGGCCTCAAACTCCCAAGGAGAAGGTTTTAGTGGGGCATAGTACATGTGAACATACCTTTACCATGGAACACTCGGCTAAGGATTTCTCGCAGAAGTCGATACAGGTGATTCCGACGGTGTATTATGTGTGTGGGAGGAATGCATATGTGATATTGCCTGCGAATTGGTATGGTACGTGTTACTTGGCCATTATATTTCCAAAGATTTACCATACGGAAGATTTGAAATTGTTAGAGACGGGAAGTCATTCCAAAGTGCGGAGAGCTGTGAATGTAGGAATGGTGATTGGGGGCATATATGGAGTGACAATACCTAGTTTGGGTGTGGTCCTGAATGATGTGAAGATAAGAAGGTTGGCGACTGTGGTGGATGAATTGTCGATGAATTCGGCGAGGTCATTGCTGTTGGTGAATGGAGAAATGTTGTCGATACGGAATATGGTTTTGCAAAATCGACTTGCGTTAGACGTATTATTGGCAAAAGAGGGCGGAGTCTGTAAATTGCTGAAGGTCCAAGAATGTTGCACGTATATTCCAGACAACAGTAAGGACTTGGCGAAGTATATCGTCAACATCACCACGATCCATAAGGAAATAGAAGATTTGACAGAAGAGAATGTGTGGGAAAAGATTAGCCAAGGATTTGGTCGAGTGGGGACTTGGTTTGCGAACTTAGGAATGGGATTCCTGGGTTCTGTGTTGAAGCCAATTATAATTGCAGTGGTATGTGTGATCTGTTTGTGGGGACTCTTAAGGGCCTGGAAGTGGTATAGAGTAGGCCTGGGCGGCAAATTCTGTTCCGCTCGCGGAATTTGCGGAATTTCGGTAATTTCGCGTTCCGCTGAGAACGCGAAATTGCCCAAAATTCTGCTTTCCGCGACTTCGCAAAATTTTTTCTTGTTCGCGTTCTCAAAATGCGTGTTCGCGAGATATTTCTCCCCGAGCACGCAAACAGCAACTGTGAACAGGATAAAAGCATCGCGAACAAGCAATTCCGCGTGTTCGCGGAATTTCTGCATGTTCGCGGAGATTTTTTACCGTTTCGCGGAGATTTGCGTAACGCGATTTCGCAAATTCCGCCCACCCCTAGTATAGAGGGAATAAGGCCGAAAGAACCCTCAGAGCAAATGAGCAGCGAATGGAGAGATTACAGGATCGTCAGTATCAGAATCTTAAAAGAATGGAAGGGATTCGACATGGTGGGATGGTAGCAACTGCAGTTTAAACCAACTTTGTACCAGAAGAAATGGGAAGGATGGTGTGATGACAGTTGTCATCAAAGGGGGGAACTGATGTAGCGCTTAAAGGTTTGAAAATTGTAGGGGTGCATCATATTCACCGTTAGTTGGCACCCGCACATAATGAGTGTATTTTAAATATCTTATGTGAATCGTACTGAGGAATGTGTTAGCTATATCATCATGTAAAAGCGTTAGGAGATGCAAAAATATATAATGGATGTATTTAGAAAATGTACACCGATAAGTTTCTGTTTAATGCAATGTACCAGACTAAATGTGTAATTCGATAGGATTAATTCATGTATGTCGTTTATTCATGTATGTGAAAGTAAAAGCACGAATGTTAGAATGTAATTTAACAGTGTGTTTAACCTAGTAGAGGCCCGAAGTCACATATATCGTGGAAGAGAAAGGCCTGGTATTTCTTATGTTAGCTGTATGCGGTAGGCCGCAAGTGATTTATTTTAGTAGAGGTTTTAGGCTGCAGTAAATTGTAGAATTAAAGGATGCAAAGTATTTCTTCACTTTGTGATCTCACCGCAGGTGCAAGGACAGTTGGTTCGTTAGTAAAAAGGTCTTTGTTTAACAGTTGAATTATGGAGGAAGCCAGACATGGGAGTGCATTGGAATGTGCCAATCGTAACTCCTAGTGCCGACGGTGTCTGGGACTCAAGGCCAAGCTGATGGACGAGGGAAGATGGACGGAGCGGAATGGAAAATTACTGGAAGAAGACCTGGTCGAGGAGGTGTGCCAGAGGGCGTGTTCTGTGATTTGGGGTTTCGTATTAGGGACAGCGCCCGAGGGTTGAGCAGAGAAGAGGTAGGCGAGGAGCTAGAAGGAGCGTTTTAGATCAAGCTCTCCAAGTGAAGACTTCTTAGGAAGTTCACTTCTGACACCTTTTTCACGGGATCCTGGGTCTCAAGGGAATGGTAAGCAGGGATGTCATCCAGCATAGAGTAGGGACAGAAATGCTTTGGTTTAATGATTCCTAATATCGACATTAGCTTGGTAGTTATCTACCTCATGCTTTTAGAAGCTGTACTTTTGTTCATATTCAGCCGTATGCGGATCCTTCGTAGAGTGGCATTTGTATTAGTACCCATTTACCTGTTGAGCCTTGTGTTAAGGTGCTTGTATCTGCAGATGTTTTTCCTGATAATAAAATCCCGACAGAAATAGCAATTGACTTCCGAGTCTTCAATTATGTCAAATTGCGGAAGGTATTCTTTGATAATTGTGTTTGCTCCCTCCACGCTATTGGGCAAGTAAAAAGGTTCATTCGACCAGAGTGGGTTCTTGAGATAAATGGATTCAAGAAAATTGGGCCCCAGCACCTCTTCAAACTGCGCATGAGCCAGCTAATGCGTGTGATGCTTACTTGTTCTACGACGGTCGCGTGGAGGAGCTGCAGGGATTTTCACGATGCCGATGTAGTTTCACAGTAATAGTGCTGCTCACAGATGTTTTTCAAGCACAAATGTGCCTGGAGCCACCTCGCAGACGTTTATTCAGTGTGCCGCCATCTTGTGCTTGGCCATTGTCTCACCCAGCTTTGAGCGCATGTTCGCTCCGTTATGGTTCCTGTTTTTCCCGGTGTCTAGCATGTCCGCATGCCTAGTGAGTTGTGTGTGTTCTAAAGGACAGTTTCTCCAAGCATATCAGCAGATTCTGATCACACTACTCTGCGGAATTGGAGGATCTGCTGTTTGTTGCTGGACAAGTCAGGTATCAGGGTGTCTTTGTTTATCGGAACATCACTAAGTTTTCATTTTTGCATTTGCAGTTGATGGAAGTGGGTGTAATGAAACTTTTTTTTCAAATGTATTTCAATCAGCACATTCAAGGATCTGGAACTTATTTCACTCTCGGAAGACCTTGGACTTACATCAAAGTTAACCTGTCTGCCTTTTGCTGTGCTTTTAAACTTTGTTTTGCTCATTGTGTCCAGATTGCAGAGTTTTTAGTGCTTTTGCATGTTTGGTTACTGAAACATCCTTGGTGTTTCCAGTCTTATGCTCAATGCTTTCCTGCATTTTAGGATAATTGGTTTGCGGTCGTGGTGCGTGTGTGATCTGTTGTCATGCAGTTATTTGCTTGTGAAAGTAGTCTTCTGTCCTAGTTTTATTTTTGTACGTCATGTTGAGCTTCAAGATTTTACATAACTTTTAAATGTATTGTTTTATCTGGGGTATGTGTGACCAGTGTGTAGCTTGATTTACAGGAAGTTTATCTTATTGTTTATGGATGCTGTTTTTTTTTTTATGGGCTGCATTTCCACACTCTTAGGTGACATTTGTATCCCTTATTTCAGGGATTGGAATGGGTTTTAGCCCCATTTCCACATTGTAAGTCACTTATCCCTCACATTAGGGGTGGCTTAAAGGGGGGGTCTTTCCCTCTTTCACAGTTTATGGGTATAAGTCCCATTTAACGCAATTTGTAGTGGGTGTTAGTCCCATCTACGTAATTAGTAATGGGTGTTAGTCCCATCTACAGTTTGCATTATGGGCTGTAGTCCCATTTTAGCATGTTTGGTCCCTTACATGAGGGGTGGCAAGTTGGGTTTAGTCTCTTCTCCACATTTTGTTTTCTTGGTTGTGTCTTGCAAAACAAGGAGAGGGGCTCAATAAAGTACAAAGAGATAGAGCACCAAGAACTATTAAGTTAAAACAAATTTACTCTTTGTACTGGATTAGAGACTTATAATACACAAACACAGCCTGTTCTCATTCACCCACTTGCACACTTTGAGAAAGCCGCCTACCGTGCAATATTGGAAAATTATCAGCAAAGAAACTCTTTCATTGGTTAAAAAACATTAATTGAAATTTATTCACAAATTAAAAATAGCTATCACATAATCACAATACATAAAAATAAAATAGTCAAAAATAAGTGACGAAAAGATAAACCTCACTTATGGCAAGAATAAAAAAGATGTGTCTGCATATTATGTCCAAAAACACCCAAAGTTTAGAGATATGACTGTCAATATAGAAAAAGGGACAAAAAGACATACATATAATGCAATAGAGGGAGGAACTATAACAGACATCCAATTTCTGTCTTCAGTGTGTGGATTTGTGATCACAGTAATCAGAAACAATCTGGTGATAATGCACCCTAATTAGAATTCAGTTCCGCAACAAATTCCACCCATAATCTATGCGTCGACGCGTTTCGGTGGTGTGTAATGATAAAGGCCACCTTCTTCAGGACTGACAGAGATAAAGTCCTCCACAGAATAATTTTGTCAAAAAAGCCTAGACATAAAACATAATTTAAACATTAGAGAAGAACAAAATGCAAAAGGATAACATACATATGTCCGTCTTAGTCATAAAAATATACATTTAATTTGCACAAAACAATTTTTTTTAAAAACATTTTTTTTCCTTTTCACTAGGACTCACAAAGATTCCTACAGAATCAGTACATAGGATGTTTGTCATTGAACTACATTTCTGTCGTGACGAATTGGTTTTTAAACAACCATCTGAGCATTCAATTGAATTTGTATTCCTCCCTAATATGATTACCACATCATATACTCTTTCCCTGTAACAATGGAAGAAGGCACCCAATTTGCTTTGTTCCGTTTCCATGTATATGCCATCTTCATGGAGATGTTCCCGTGAGGGGTTTAACAAACTCTGTTATTGATGAGGCTAGGTCATACAATAATGTATAATTGGTTTAGTCTATATATTTTTTTCTGCGGATTTAGAATTGGACAAATTATTTATCGTATCCATTAAATGTTTGCTTATTTCGAGATAATTTTCGTGTCCATCATGCCACAGGACTCGACAATTTTGATCTGGTATTTATTAATACAACAGAACCGGAGCGATTATTCACTCCAAGATGGAGCCGACATTAATCCCTCTTTAAATCCGTTGGTATAGTCCTTTTTTACTGTCCGTGCCGATTTTTGTAACCACGTGACCAATTAGCTTTTGGTTAAAGGCTAGCATGTAGCAGTAGTCTCTGTGATAGACGGTGTGAGCACTGCGACGTTTGTTGAAACGCGTTCCTCAATTTGCGCAGGTAAGGAATTACGATACTAATCTTTATCACAGACCCGTCCTCTCGGGCGGTAGTTCTAACCCTCCCCAGCCTTTCTGGGTGATTCCGAGTCAAGTTGCCAGATCAGTATAGTTAGCACTTAGATCAATACATTAGGCACTGGGTGATAGGAATGTCGGCGCGTAATAATATAACGAGTCGCGTCTTATCGTGCCTATATACAGCAAATGGTTGTGCCGACAAACAGTATGTATTAAACAGGCGTTAGTACTAGCGGTGTACCTCCACATTTTTTGGGCGTAAGAATAGAAGAGCCGAACCCTGTGTCTCTGCCGTCTGTTAGAATAGTCTTAGTTCGGGTAATCCTCAACCCGTTTTAGTACTTAGTAAAGAAGGGTTTATTCTCTGTCACTTAGAAAGGGAACCTCTTAAACCATCGTACTACAGATAGGGTCTTATTCATGACTAATACACTTGCCTCCTTCTTTAACATAAGGAGATATTTTCAATACGCTTATTATTTATTTTCACTTTCAGCCGTATCCAAATAATCGGGTGAATCAGGAAAAAATATTGGTCAACTCGATAGGACGGCTTATTCAAGGGATTCCTTGACAAATTCAATTTATACACCACTAGTGCACCTCCATCCAGGGTAAGTGTCACCAGTCAAACCAATATAGTACTAAAATTTGCCTTCATGTGACAAGCATATAACAAAGTGGGTCATACTGATGTTGAATTATTGTTTACTCATAGAGACCGCACCGCATTAAAAGTGCAAGCAAACAAGACTTGGAATCTCCCTTATCACTAACGAACGTCATAAATATGTTCAAATATAGAACATGACCCTACATATGAATTGGGACTCTATCAATTTTAACCAAGGTGAGACAGTTGGGTACAAATTAATACTCTTTTACGGTAACCATTATCCCCAGTAGAAAATGAAGGTAGTGATAGCGATACCTCGAGTCAGCTTATACTCTAAGTGCGACGGAAAAAATTATTTTAACTTTCTCGTTTCAGATAAAATCATATGCTAATTGTAGGCCTAACTCTAGCCTCTTAATCAGCTGTCAACAATTGTTATTGGGACAGAACAGCAGGTAGATATTTTTCTATTTATTCTCTAACTGTTTTCCTATGCAAGTGAAACTATTATATACGACAAATAATCTCTTTTGCGTAAAAGCTCTCTTGAAGTGTGGCATTGATATAGTGATTATCGATTTATAAATTTGGATTCTGGCCACTTTATTAAAATCACTTCCATCATTTGGAGTCCTATAAATACTAAATAATGTATGAGTGACGTATGAGAATGGTTTCCCTCCTCTTGCTTTTTATTTGGCTCTTCTAGTGCAATGTTGGAAATTTTGAAGTGAATTTGTTTTTTATTAAGATGTGGTCATACTCTCTGTAGGAATCTTTGTGAGTCCTAGTGAAAAGGAAAAAAAATGTTTTTAACAAAAAAAAAAAATTGTTTTGTGCAAATTAAATGTATATTTTTATGACTAAGACGGACATATGTATGTTATCCTTTTGCATTTTGTTCTTCTCTAATGTTTAAATTATGTTTTATGTCTAGGCTTTTTTGACAAAATTATTCTGTGGAGGACTTTATCTCTGTCAGTCCTGAAGAAGGTGGCCTTTATCATTACACACCACCGAAACGCGTCGACGCATAGATTATGGGTGGAATTTGTTGCGGAACTGAATTCTAATTAGGGTGCATTATCACCAGATTGTTTCTGATTACTGTGATCACAAATCCACACACTGAAGACAGAAATTGGATGTCTGTTATAGTTCCTCCCTCTATTGTATTATATGTATGTCTTTTTGTCCCTTTTTCTATATTGAGAGTCATATCTCTAAACTTTGGGTGTTTTTGGACATAATATGCAGACACATCTTTTTTATTCTTGCCATAAGTGAGGTTTATCTTTTCGTCACTTATTTTTGACTATTTTATTTTTATGTATTGTGATTATGTGATAGCTATTTTTAATTTGTGAATAAATTTCAATTAATGTTTTTTAACCAATGAAAGAGTTTCTTTGCTGATAATTTTCCAATATTGCACGGTAGGCGGCTTTCTCAAAGTGTGCAAGTGGGTGAATGAGAACAGGCTGTGTTTGTGTATTATAAGTCTCTACTCCAGTACAAAGAGTAAATTTGTTTTAACTTAATAGTTCTTGGTGCTCTATCTCTTTGTACTTTATTGAGCCCCTCTCCTTGTTTTGCAAGGTATACAGTACAACCGACAGGTTGGAGAGTTTCTCTTTTGGACTGTTTTTTAACAGCACAGCACTTAGATAATACAGTGCAATATGGATCCATTCAAAACCTTTGGTTTTTCAGAAGACCAATATAATAAGATCATTGGAACCGCATTAAAAACAGGGAATAAATTCACTGTCGTAACAGGAAATAATGACAAATGGGGTAAAACCCTTAATCTCAAAAAGAAACTAATAAGAACTGAACTGCATGCTGAATTTTTAGTTGAATATCTAAAATCGGGGGTAATCCCGATCGGACTGCAGGTGAGAAATGAACCGGGTCTTTTTGTGGAAAACCAAAAATTTTTGGAGATCTGGACACACATCGCGAATAGATGCAGTCGCGATTGGATCATTCTTATTATCGAAACTGCCCAGGAAATGATCATCATTGAGAAAAAAGAGATGGAGGAATTAGAGAAACTTCTTTTTGAGAATACGGCATTAGAGGATGCCAAAAAAAGACTAGATGAACTCAACTCAGAGGTGAATGGGTACAAGGACTATTTGATTAACAAAAAGACCATCAAATTGAAAAAAGATATCAATAAATATAGTCTGGACTTGGTCTATCCCTACACCACTAAAGACTATTATACACAAACTAGGGAACAAAAAGGATATAGACCATACGAAACAAGACCAATATACTCGAGAGGTGGTAGAAAAATTGTCACTTTCTCGGATACCACTGGATCAAGTAGTGAAGAAGAATCTTCCTCTAATGTTGAACAAGCGAGTAATCTTCAAGTTGGTGGTAATTTGCAAATCCTTACAAAAATGCACAAAATTGCATTTTTCTAAGTGCCATGTGGCGCATACTCATGCCCTTAGGGCACGTGTGTGCGCCACATGTGCACACTTACCTTTTTTGGGGGTGCATCAGGGGGACCTTACATCCCCCTTGCACCCTTGCAATTGCAATTACAATGGCATTCGCCTCTAGGCCCATAGGAATGAATGTGAAGGCATTCACTAATAACGAATCACAATAGGGATTGTTAAGGATTCGCAAAACAATTTGCAAATCATACATACATTGAATTTTGCGATTCTAAAATAGCGAATCGGTAAAATTCGCTATTTTTATGAATCGCAAAAGCAATTCTGGATACATCTGGACCTATGTTCTGTTTAATGCATTTACACTTTTCCCACAAATCAATCTGACACCGACTTAATTGTTTACCTCCATTTGCAAATTCATTCACATTTGTTTAATGATTTAACTTTTTAATTTTGACATTTTGCTTCTTTAATTACATATGCTTCATTAATTTATTAATACTTAATTTGCAAAGCAGTCGCAAGTAGAAGCCATGGACCACCAGGGTTCCCCAGAACAGAGGTTAAGAGCCACTGAGCTACACTGTAGTGATATAACATGCCATTTCTTTAATGTATGCTAACAATTCAAGAGATGGGTCATTGCGATGAGTCATGTCTGCAAAGTAAATGTGGATGTGCCGGACTGTGCGTGCCAGAATATATTGCTGTGATGTTATTAAAACCAGGATATGACATAAAAACTGCTTGCATCTGCTAGAGCACTGGCAACAGTCTAAGGGCTCCATGCATCAAACTAAAAACCGGTCGCAAACAGGCAGATTCGCAGAATCTGCCTCTTTGTGACCGGTATTATTGCTTAGGGATGCATCATCCCAAATGCAAAAATTGCTATTTAAGGAGTCGCTAAATTTGAGATTACTTAAATCGTGATTGCATTTTAGGAATCACAAATTGCGATTCCTTAAATGCAATGCATTAAACAAAATTTTTAAGTGATTTCGCTAATATGTATCGCAAATTACCATCAATCTAAAGTTGATGGCAATTTTTGATTTCATGCCCTTGGGGCATGTGTGTGTGCAACATGTGGTTGAATTGTAATTTCCGGGGTGCAACAGCGTATCCTTTTGGAACGCTTGCACCCTTGAAATTGGATGCGCAATTTGCGAGTACCTATTGGGTACTCGCGAATTGCGCATGCAATTCCCATTCATTCCTATGGGCCTCTGGGCCCATAGGAATGAATGGGAATCAATTCCTAATTGATAGTCACAATTTTTGCGAGTCGCAATTAAGGAATTTGTAGGAATCTCAAAATTGTATGTGATTTCTACATGCATAGGCAATAGCGATTCTTTAATTGCGATTCCTTAATAATCGCAATTAAAGAATCACTATTATTTATGTTGATGCATGTGCCCTAAGTTATTTGAATGTGGGTATAATCACAACCCATAGCGTTCTGGGTAACAATATCACTTGAATACTCACCTTCCAATTCATCTAACTGTTAGATGTATCCATACAAAGGGCCTGATAGCAATGAGTTCATCTTCAATGAAGGGGCGCTTTATTGCATCTTATAAATAAGGATATCCCAGAGCATGTTATTAAGGGGGTATTAAATGGTGCCTAATGCAAGTTTTTAGGAAATAACATGCAGATTTGGGTGTTTAACTCACAAAAATTCACATTGTACAGTAATTAATTTACTTATTTCCTCTGTTAAATTTTGGTAGGTTTGAGCTATTGAAACGTAACAACGGTTGAGTCATTTAAAGTCAAAGTCAAAATAACTTATTGAGCACACAAATCACCTGAAAGGTCTCATGGCACTTGCGGGACTCCGTAAGGCTAGCGATCTGGTCTGAACAGCATTATTTATGATCAAATAGCCACGTTTTTAGTTCCCTCCGAAAAAGCTTGTGATCAGAGATGGGAAGAAGATGAGACGGGAGCTTGTTCCAGAGGTCGGGGGCAAGAAAGGAAAAAGATCGTCCCCCACTTCTTGCAGTGCGAATTTGTAGCGAGGTGAGGAGATGTTTTGTGCTAGATCTTAAAAAGTCTTTCTAGCTGATACCAGTTTTGTTTTTTCGCTAAATAACTAGGTCCGGTTCCGTATATGCTCTTCTGGGTGAGGCATAGAATTTTAAAACAGCCTCTCTTTTTTACCGGAAGCCAGTGGAGAATCCTCAGACTGGGTGCTGATGAAGATCTTGGTGGAAGACTTAAAATGAGTCTAGCAGGTGTGTTCTGCAGGATCTGAAGTTTGGAAAATAGGTCTTCATTTAGGGAGGCTAATAAAGCATTGCCATAGTCCAGACGACTTACAATAAGACCCTGCACCAATGGTTTCCTGGATTCGATGGGGATCCATTTAAATATTTTTCGTAGTTTCCGCAGAATCCCATAGCAAGTGCCTATTACAAGATTAACATGGTTTTTCATAGACAGCTTGTTGTCAATTGTTATTCCGAGATTGCGCACTGCTTGTTTAGGGGATGGGCACTTGACCAAAACTCTTCGGCCCTGCCAAACAGAATGATCTCTGTCTTGCTGCCGCTGAGCTGTAGGTGTTATTGCCCATCCATTTGTTAATATGGATCATGCAATTTTTAAACCGGGTCATTGTGTCTGCGGGGTCAGGACCAAACATGATCAACAGCTGATTGTCATCAGCATATGACACTGCCTCAAAACCATAGGACCTGATTACCCTGGCCAAAGGTGTTGAATAAAGGTTGAAAAGCATAGGGCTCAGCATAGAACCCTAAGGGACTCCTATACTTACAGTTCGACTACATGAGGCCAGGGTACCTATATGTACTGTGGTTGTACGGTTCAGTCCAGGGTTTTCCCCCTGACTCCCACATCCCAGAACCGTTGTTCTAAAATGCTATGGAAGATGGTGTCGAAGGTGGCTGACAGATCCAAAAGGACTAGCATGGCTGATTCTCTGTTATCCCGGCCCAACCTGATGTTGTCAACCACCTCTACCACTGCTGTTTCGGTACTGTGTGCCGACCGTACCCTGATTTTGATGGGTCTAGAAGTCTGTGGTTTTCTAAATGGTCAGTAAGTTGTTTATTTACCAGGGAATCAAGCACCTTCCCGAAATAAGGCATCAGCGAGATGGGATGGTAGTTGCCTGGTACCCTCAGATCTGAAGTTGACTTTTTCAGAATTGGCTTGACTTGAGCTGTCTTCCATCTGGCCGGGACCATGGCTTGGTCTATTGACATGTTGAATATCTCTGTGAGTTTGATTATTAAACGTCGTGCTATGTTTATGCAGGAACGGGGTGGAAGAGGGTCAGCTGGGGAGCCTGATTTGATCTATGCTAAGGCTACGGAGACTTCTTCTCGAGTAACAGCTTTAAATTGCGACAATAAAGGCAGAGTAAGATGGGTATTGATGGCAGGGTGAGAGTCCACATTGTTGATGTCATGATGGGGGTATCGATGTGCTGGTCGATGTGAGGGGTAGTAAACTCATTCAATATTTTATGGAGCTCTTTATTGGAGTATGCGGCATTGTTGATCCTGTCTGTCAGATACAACTTTTTATTTAGGTAAGTGCAGTGGATCTGGTTATATTTTATACGGTTCTCAATTGTCTTAGTTTTCCTCCATTGACGTTCAGCAGTCCTGCTGGACTGTTTGTCAATCTTTAATGATGACGTAAACCTCGGTGACGCTTTGGTCCTGATCTTCACCCTTGACAAAGGTGCCACTGTATTCAGAGTCAGTGTGATTGCATCTTCAAAAGCTGTGGCTACCTGATCTACGTTTTCTGTGTGAGACACAGAATGGAAGTTGAAATGGCCTGAGAATGCTGCTTGGGTGACTTTACGCCAAGGCCTGATCCAGGTAAACTCATTATTATGGCAAATATTCGAGACATCTATGGGTAAACAACATTTTAAGAAATTATGGTCTGACCAAAGTAGGGGTAAAGGTTGCTCTACTGTAAGTTTGGTTAAATTAGTGAATAACAGATCCAGAGTTTGGCCAGCCGGATGGATGGGTCCCACCACCATCTGGGCCAATCCCAGCGTCTCCAGAGTCGTTACCAATTGACTCTTGTCGGCGGTCTGTTAATAGCTCTGCATGATCATTAGAATCACCAATAAGGATAAAATTATCTGCGGTTAATACATGTGGGGCAATTAGTTTGAGTAGATGATTTACAAAATTTGTTTTTTGACATGGGGGTCTATAATCTAAGGCACCTCTCCATGTTTCGGCTGATTGAGTTATGATTTAAAAAATAAGTATTTCCACTTTTCCCGTAATATAAGAGTCTAACGTGATGATTTCAAGTTTATCTTTAGAGAATACTGCTATCCTCCCTCCTCTACCAACAGCTCTATCGGGGGCAGTATGCTCCCACCCCCCTCCTATTTGAAAAGGCTCCCTTGAGCTAATGAGCTGAGAAGCTTTGGTTGATGCACATGCCCCCAACGAGTGGTACTGAGACCTGAGAAGACTTTGGGCAGCATCTCCGGCACCCCCAAAAAAAGTGTTGCTCTCTACTGAAGAAGGACAATTATCCTGAAACACGTGTCTAGAGATA
This sequence comes from Triturus cristatus, assembly GCF_964204655.1. Lineage (NCBI taxonomy): Eukaryota > Metazoa > Chordata > Amphibia > Caudata > Salamandridae > Triturus > Triturus cristatus. Next base: position 594,183,422 of record NC_140582.1, read on the forward strand.
CACAGCACTGGCTGCACCAACAAGGGTGAAAAACTAAAGCCTGACACCGAAGAAAGTTTTATCATGCAATGCATTTAATATGATGCATCAGGGCAAACTGAGTGCTGGAGTGTGAGCAGTGTGCACCCACCCCCCTCCTAGTTGAAAAGGCTCCCTTCAGCTAACGAGCTGAGGAGCTCTTGTTGATGCACATGCACCCAGCGAGTGGTACTGAGACCTGAGAAGACTTTGGGCAGCATCTCTAGTACCCCCCAAAAAAGTGTTGCTCTCTACTGAAGAAGGACAATTGTCCTGAAACATGTGTCTAGAGATACACAGCACTGGCTGCACCCACAAGGGTGAAAAACTAAAGCCTGACACCGAAGAAAGTGTTATCATGCACTGCATTTATTATGATGCATCAGGGCAAACTGGAGTGTGAGGCAGTGTGCGCCCACCCCCCCTCCTATCTAATCTAGTTACATGATATTGATGTGGGAATGCGGTAGCCACATCAGGGGATGCCTGGTTGTGAAGCCATGTTTCTGTTATGAAACAAATTTCTGTTTTTTCAAAATCCAGAAGACTCCATAATTCCAGTGCAAGCTTAGGAATCGATCGGCATTAAGATTAAGCCCGCTTAATTGTTTAGGGGTATCACAGGTTTCCCTTATTTTGTTTACATGGGGAATGATAGGAGTCGTAGGTTCATTATAGATGATCTGAGTGCCAAGCATGGGAGAAACAAAATACACCTCAGTTTCTGACAATGTTTTTGGTTTCATAGTGATAGGAGGTATGTTTAGTGATTTTAACTCTACACTGGAGTAGCGCTGTGTAGCCATAATAGGTATTCCTGACTTCAATTTCCTACCTATTATTACAACTTGGGTAAAAGGGCGGGGGTCCTGGCGGCGGTCTGGCAAGGAAGGGCGCAGACAGGCTTGCCTTTGGCACGCCTTCGGTGTGCCACCGGCTCGCCACTGCACGCGTCCGCGCCCCTTCCTGTTTTAAGTAGGCAGGAGGGGAGGATGCGAGCGGCCACTAGACCACCGACCCAGCCAGTGAAACCAGAAGTATGAAAAAAGAGCCCAGAGTCCCTCCGCTCAAACGGCACAAGCCGCGGCAGACCGGGGACAAACAGCGCTCACAATAAAAATATCAAGAAATAAAGGTACCAGTTATACAGGGCTTCTTTACATTCATGTTTGTTGCCAGACAGAGTGTGCAAATAATGCGAATAATACCAAATGGTAAGTTAAAAGTTAAGTTTAAAGTTTTTAAAACATGGATCACAATATGTACAATGAAGAGAGGGCTGAGGCCCAAATACCGACCATCAGCCTGGAGTCCGCAGCGCATCTGCGCCCCCTCCTGCTTTAAGTAGGCTGGAGGGGAGGATGTGAGTGGCCACTAGACCGCTGACCCAGCCGGTGAAACCGGAAGTATGAAAATAGAACCCAGAGTTTCTCCGCACAAACGGCAAAAGCCACGGCAGAGCGGGGACAAAGAGCACTCGCGATAAAAATATCAAGAGTGAAAGGTACCAGTTAAAGCGGGCTTCTTTACATTCATGTTTGTTGCCAGACAGAGTGTGCAAATAATGTGAATAATACCAAATAGAAAGATAAAAGTTAAGTTTAAAGTTTTTAAAACATGGATCACAAGATGTACAATGCAGAGAGGGCTGAGGTCCAAATACCGACCGTCAGCCGGGAGTCCGCTGCGTGTCCGCGCCCCTTCCTGCTTTAAGTAGGCAGGAGGGGAGGATGCGAGTGGCCACTAGACCGCCGACCCAGCCGGTGAAACCGGAAGTATAAAAAAAGAGCCCCGAGTCCCTCCGCACAAAAGGCACAAGCCGCGGTTGTACGGGGACACACAGCGTTCACGATAAAAATATCAAGATTGAAAGGTACCTGTTAAAGCGGGCTTCTTTACATTCACGTTTGTTGCCAGATAGAGTGTGAAAATAATGCGAATAATACCAAATGGAAAGTTAAAAGTTAAGTTTAAAGTTTTTAAAACATGGATAACAATATGTACAATGCAGAGAGGGCTCTGGTCCAAATACCGAATGTCAGCCATTGCTATTTATTGTATGTGATGAATGGCTCCCAACTAGTAGCTCCAACCTGCGAAAAAACAGAGGTTTACACAGGGACAAATGTATTTTGGGGGCCCCTCTTTATAGCAGCTTTGAATTTATGATCCAATTTCAGCTCTTTCATGCCGTTTTTAGCCAGGTCACTGACTGAGATAGGAACACTGTCCAAATTCTAAATGTGTTTGCATAAACTTTTCAGGAATAATGGCGTGTGTATTTAATATTGTAACACAGCACACTAATATTATTGCAAATAATCTCTGTGACACTTTCCCATTTCTCATAGTAAGATTCTGTTCTGATCTAAAAGGAACTTTTTATGGTTGTTGCAAATGTCTGTAAGATTCTCAAATATCACCCACATAAAAAAAACAAATTAGAGGAAAACAAACGGTATTTAAAACAATCTGTTTAAGAATTATTCAAGGCCAACAGGGCAACCTCTGCAGAACAGAGTTAGCTCTTTCAGGCCCCCCCCCCCCAAAAGTCTGGGGCCCTGGACCAGAGACCACTTTGCCCTTGCCGGAAAACGTCTCTGGGTTTATACACAGGTAGGAACACACTGACTCACTCATAATCAGGCCCTTGGAAGGTGCTAAACTGATTCGGAAATAGGGGTTTGCTTCATCAGCTTCTCAGATGGGTGAGTTGCATCAGTGGGAGGGTCTTTGCCTGTCGCACTGGCCTTACACACATTTAGGGGCCCATTAGCATTGCGGGTGGATCGCCACCGCCCAACCGGCGGTGGCGATCCGCCCGCCAACACACCCCACCGGACGGCCTTTTCCCCCTCCACATTAGCATGGAAAGACCGTCCGCCGCTTTGCAGCTGGTAGGCAATCATCCCGATTGCCTACCGGGCGGAAAAGGCCCATAATATGGTGGCACCGCCATCCATATTAGCATGTGGAATTTTCAATGCCATTCCATGGAGGCATGTGGTTTTCGCTTCGGGGGCCCGTTGTGGGACCCCAGGGAGATGGGGGTGGGGGGCTGCACTTGGGGGGTACCTATGGTACCCCCCAACATTGGCATGGACAAGGTGGCAGCCACCACACGGTGCCTGTCACGTTGTGCATGCTAATGCACAACATGCATATATTGCATTGTGGCGGGTGCTGCTTCCAGGTAAGTAAAAGATCCCGAAAATGATTGGCATCTAACTTGTGCCAAGTGCGTTTCAAAATAGGCTTGGAGTAGATGCGCGATGACGGGCCTTCACCATGTAGTGTCATGGAAATAAGAACATGATCTGACCAGGCCATGGGGAGAGTTGAACGAACGTTTAGGGAATGTAATATAGTGAATACAGGGTCTAAAAGGTGATCAGCAGAGTGTGTCATGCTAGGAACGCATTGTATTAATTGACAGGCTGCGATATCTGCCAAAAAACTGGTGATCTCACCATCTTGGCTGGCCTCCAAGTGGAGGTTAAGGTCCCCCACAATATTTAAGTTAACGGACTTGGTTGCCAATATGCCAACTAAATTAATAAGTGCTTCCCTAAAAATTTGCGACGGACCAGGGGGGCAGTAGATGAGCAGTCCTGATCAGGTACAATTACAATTTAGTGACATTTTAAAAAGGCCGCTTTCACATTCAGCAATAGTCTTACAGATGAAACTACAAGGGTAATTGATTTTAAAAATGACCACAATACCTCCTCCTCTGCTGCCCATAGTATTACGTTTTTTTATGGAGTAGCCGTGGTAAGCCAAGTCCCTGTTAGGAAGAGAATATCAGGTACCTCATCTTGGATCAGGCCAAACACTTCTGCATGCTGTTTTACCAGTGAGCGAGGAAAAAACAAGTATAATGCAGCGGAATGAATCTGACAATAATTAATTATGTTATTGATGGAAACCTGAATTAATCCATCAATGAGAGTATATTCTCTTGCGAACCAGTTGCTTAATTCAAAAATACACTCACACTAGATTGTGGGTTCAATGTATGTCATTATACATCAAATGTTTTATATATATATAAAGTTCTTTTATCCAACATACAACAAACATTTACTTACATAACATAGAAAAAGGGTTTTCTAGGGAAAATATATACAGTTAATGCACTTATGTATCGAAACACAGAATCCTTGGAGCCCTAATATTTGTTGTGCTGCGAAACACACTTATAAATCCCCAAAATACGATTCGCAGTTCACATTGATCAAAAACGCCCTCATGTCAACACCTCTTAGGGTATTTGTACATTACACCCTATTCTACTATCTACTGGTGTTGTAAATTTTCTTTCAACATTAATTCAAATGGTACAGGGCTTCTTTCTATGTCAGGTAGACGCGTTTCAGCCCGTTTAATTTCGGCCTTATGAGGACTGGGGGCCAAAGGAAACCTTGCCAGTAGGACTACTTCTGTGCTTGAGCGGAAATCTCAACGCTGCCGTACTGCCCAGGAGTTGTTTGACCCGGCAGGAGAGTGTTTAGTCACTCTTTGGATAAACTGAGCGAAGATTGACTTCTTTCTAACCTCCTTCCGTCAACTTCAGATTTGAAATTTATTCTAATTATGACCCGCCTGGCTCAGCGTTGAGATTTCCACTCAAGCACAGAAGCCAATCAGATAGCTAAAAAAAGTGGCCCACATTAGCAAATAGTGTAGGTGTTTCGCATGGTACAGGAGGCCACATGCATTTAATGTTCTTTATGCAGATCTGTTTTTGAGGAGTGTTATGTGTGTAGAGTCATCACTGTGTTCCTGCGTAGATTTCAGGTGAGGACCCTACCGATGGCTGGTGATAAATGACTTCGCAACACACCAATCTTTCTGCCTTCTCTCCTCTGAAAAGCTTAGAATGCACGAAGAGCAAGTCTTCAAGAATGCAAAAATGCAGGGAATGTCTAAGATGCTAGCCACTCCCCTGACAATTATGTGTCCTACACCATAGCTGCAGAGTTAACGGACAGGCTTTGATCTGCTTCATGAGGTTGTGTGTGGAGGTCTGCTGAAGTCAGCGCTCAGAGGCCACACAAGTGGCAGCAGTGCTCTAGGCAGACGTTGTGACAATAAAAACAAGCATTTGCAATGCAATCGGTCTCGCATTTACGAGAGTTTAAGCTATTGGCATTGTAAATGACAATAGCTTTTATTTATATGTTTTGACAATTAACACATAAATGGATAATGAAAGCTCACATGGTGTGCTGAATGTTGCAGGAAAGCATGTCCTGCCTGCAGTAAGCGAAACTCATTAAAGAAAAGTGCTTACAGACTAAATAAGACATACCGTGTAACAAAAGTAAAAGGGATATTCCTCGTGAGAGGTTACAAATGAAGACAAGGCGGTACTAAGGAGGGACTAACAAGCCTATCAACAAATCAGAATCCAGCATTTTCAATGGCCAATGAAAAATATGGGCGGAGCGTGAGCGGTGCTTCAACTCCATACTCAAATACAGCATGCCCCGCAGAGCAGGGCATGCGCTGCCCAGACTCAACCTAAAAACGGACTAAGTGACGCTGTACTGAGGTGCCGTAGCTAAGCAGAACGATCAGCTGCATAGTGAATGGTACAGAACCAGGAGAGAAATTAGGGTACCACTACATTACTCCTAAAATTATTATGAATGCATACCCATACACGTTATTCTATGCTCATTTACTTAATTGGAAGAACAGTAATGTAAATAGTATTATATATTTTTGTTTAATTTTTCAAGTTGAATCCTGTGGCATTTAAGTTTTGTGAGTGATACAAGCTTAGAAGGTTTAATATCGTAGAGAGAGCTCAAAAGCAGAGCACTTTTTTCCTCAAGTTCCTCAACTCTTTTCAGCCTTGGCACGGTTCCTAGTAAAAATCTGGATGTGAACGGCACAATTCAATGCCACTCATCATTGTGTCTGTGATCTGAAAGATGGAACGACAGCAAGCCTTAGAGGCGCTAGTACAGTATCAATCTATGGATGCTATTGTACTTCTCCGGCTTGTGCCCATCTTGTACGTTACATTTGTATGTGCTTTTTAAGATATGTTTTTATCGAAATAAAGCTTATTTCAATTCTAGTACAGTATCACCTGACTCGATCTGGATGTAAATTATCCCCAGTTTGCCTGCAGTGGGGCATTCCCTAGTTCCCCATGGCTCTTTCATATTTCCAGAGCTAAATGCCTGTCCAGGAAGGCATAGCAAGAGTTATCCATTGTTACTGGGAGACATCAGCCAATCAGCAAGGCCTATACAACCGATGTTCCAAAACATCTTGGGCTCTTTGCATAGTCTTGGCTTGGTTTGATGTTCAGTAAAACAAGAGTGTTCCTGGACTGGTGAGGTGGTCAGACCACCAGACGGCTTGTAGTAGTCTATACCCTAAAGAATAACAATTTTCTGTGTCTGCAGATGCGAGTCTGGAAGCGGTACGAGGAATCAGCAAACTTGGGTAAATTAATGCAAGCCACCTATAACAATGTGATCACACAACTCCCAGGCGTCCCATGCCATACGAGTCCCTGCTTTTTAGTGAATAGAAGCTCAGAATGTTATACAAAATGCTTTCACCTGAATGCTTTTGCAGTAGCAAGAATTCCAAATCACGGGAACAACTGTGAAGTTCAATGTCCATAAAAAATACAAGTTCATTTTAACATGTTTCTAAATATTTATAGTTACCAATAGAGGTTTCTGTAAGATCCATACAAAGACACACAGATTCACATTCAACTTGAAGCAGGGAGGCGACCGCTCCCTTCTCCTCTGAACCCTGCAATTGACCCCTGCTGGACTCCTGAAATCGACCCGGACATACTTTGCCTCCCACATTCCAAAACACTGTCAGGATGGTCATTCAAACGCTGCATGGCTTCCACACAAAATATACCAAAACATAGTGAGGGAAGTTAAGAAAAAAGTGTGGAAGAAAGGGGGCTTTCTGAATAATGATCTGGTAGCCCTCCGTGTCTAGGGCAATGATCTTCAAAGTTTTTAATGCCACGCTTGCAACCTTGTGTACAACAAATGTATCAAAGACAAATATATTTTTCGCAATTATTCTATAAAGCTGTCAGCTCTATTATCCCTTTCAGTGATGCACGGTTACCAGTGATCTGTTGCCAGTCAGGTCTCCCTAAAGTCTAAACAGATCCGTAGTGCGATCCTTTATCAGAAATAGGGGGGAGTGACCTCGAGGGTTATTTGGAGACCCCCCAGTCCACATACCTTGACACGTACTCCCAGCCATGACAAAAGACTATTAGGTTGAAGCAGGAGTCCCTTTTTCGGTCTAGCGTGTCATCCCTGTTCAGACATGTGCCTTGGTCTGTAGGTTCTGCAGTATCGGTCTGTGTAGGTTTTGCACTTTCTAGTGGTTGAAGTTCATGCTGTCTGTTTTTAGTGGAATGTATTTATAGTAAACTCTACCTTGTTATGTGTTTGTCTAGATGTAAATATGTGGGTTGGGTGTTTTCTCCGCATCTTTCAGTGGTTGGGCCCTGGTGAATATATCGGCTGTTGAAGTCCCTTGAAGCTTGTACCTTCCACGATCAGCTCTTTGTAAATAATAAAGAAACAGAGAGTTCTCTCAAGGATGAGTCAGTATCTGCCCCAAGTCTCCATGATAGCGGGAGGGTCTGGGCCCGGTGCTGCTGATTGTACTCTTACTGGATGGCGGAAGCTGGGCTCCTTCGGGCAGCATGAATTACATCAGGAGACCGTGTGCTGGGGCCGCAGAAATGACCGTAGCAGCAAAGCAGGGTTTAGATTGCCAAAAAAGCACATAGGCTTTTATACTCCGTTGTATCAAGCGTTTCAACAGTTAGTGTCATTTACAATACAGGCTTTGCTCAGAATGTCTTCTGTTACTGGCCTCTCTGTGCGAGGCGCAGGAATCGCACCAAAAACTGGACTTGGAGCAGCAGGCGTGCTCTGCGGTGCAAGAGAACGAAGCGCTGCGGGCGCAGGTGGAAGGGACGAGAAGAAAGGCGCTATCGCTAGAGGAGCGGGGCCGCGAGCTGATGGAGCGGGTGAGCCGGACACTGGCCGGGCCGAGCCTGCCATTCCTCCTTGAATGTTGGGACTGTGTGTGATGGCAGAGAGCGTGTTCTGTCGCAACCACCTGATTTAGAGGCGGGCGGACCCTAAGAATGTCGATGTTGGTGCCTATTCTGGCGCCGTGAGGGCTATTCTTCCTCAAGATATCTTGCTCAAGTACTGTTTATTGAGACCCACAGGTTCTTCCGGGCAGGGGTGACTGCTACTTCAACTGCTGATGGGGTTAAATCACTTTGACTAGCACAGACTAAAGTTGAAAACACCGTTCAACAACACAAAAACACATGCGCAATCCTACTTTAAAGAGTGCTGTGCAAAGCAGATAGCCACAGGTAATCTAGAGTAATTATGTGTGAAATATGTACATGTGTCTCAATATAACTGGGGTTCAAAACGTTACATGCGAGGCAATTTCAAATCAAGTTAACTTAATATCAAGTCATATGAAAGGGTCTTGTGATAGATAACTCCATCATTCACCAGCCTGGATGAGATATCGCTACAACCTTGTATGTGAGGACAGACTTTCACTGCCCAGTATTAGTCTGCTAAATAATCCAGTATTAGTCTGCTTACTAATGAATTTATTTGGTTACATGAACGAGGAGAAACAGTAAAGGCCTGACGTAAAGATAAAGGAATAAAACCAAACAAAGCACTGGCAAAGTCAATTGGCCTGGCCTTTGCAAGCTATTATATTGTTATTAAATGTGCAACAGGCATTAATTTTTTTAAAGTTTCAAACGGTGAACATTTGGCTAGCTATGGGATGGCATCCTTGTTAGAAAAAAAGAACAAGCGGCCGTGCGGCCGCGAAAGTGATCGCGATGGCGATCAAACATCAAAGCGGCCCTGTGGCCGCGAAAGTGAAAGTACTCGCGGTAAAGCGGGGCACGCGCGCCCGCGCACATGCACTGTAGCTCCAGGCTGGCCTGGTAGCACTTTTTAGAGCCCTCTCAATAAGTCTCGCCAGACCAGCGCATGCGCTGGGTCAGGCGAGACCTAATAACTTTGTCCCCTGACACCCGTCCTTTCACCCTTGTTGACTCTGACCCTCTACTGACTGTGCGCTCTCACTTTGCAGTCCTTGACTCTCTATGACCTTATTGACGTCATCTGATCATTTTATCGATTTTGCTAATTTACTACTTCAGACACAGTTGCGGCAACGATGGTTGACATCGTAGTGGGTGAAGCAAAAGGGTTTAAAATAAAGTGAAGCACTACTGTGATAATTTAAATTCAAATAATTTGACGAAATCGTAATTCGAGTGGTTTGGAAACCGTATTAGTTGGCGTTTAATATTCAGGGAGTGACCCATTTTTTTTTTTTGTGTTCAAAATATTTTATTACATTTTACAGCAGAGAGATACAGTGGTAAACGAAATTAATCCACAGTAGGAAAGGAAAGTAACACATGGGGGAGGGGGAGGAGGCTGTGCATAAGTTGGTATAGTAAACACTCTACATCAAGGGTAGAATGGTACATTTTTTACAGGATAATACGTAGGTATGGAGATGTAAGTATCGCAATCATTCTACATTGGGATTAGAGCAGTACTTTATAAATTGAAAAATACATAGGAATAAAGCAGTACTGTATATATTGAATAATACATAGGCATGTGAAGATGAATATTGCAGGGTTACATATCCTAACATACCGTATGGAGTGAACTACAATGCCATACATACAACTATACATTACCCATTATTCAGGTATGAATATTAGAAACCGGCACGTTAGAAGTCAAGTAGAGTTATCGACAATACCATCTATGACATAATAGAATGCAGAGGGGTGAATAAAATAGATATGTCTCACATGAGTGGGGGGAGATTTTTTAAAACGACTCCATTGGGGTAGTTTTCTGATAAACCTAACTCGTAAAATCTGCAGTGCTTGTCCAAATCAGTCTGGTATTCAGGGCCGGTACTACAGAAATCCACTACTTGGCAGTCACCAAGGGTGCCTGCAGGCAGCTACGGTCTGCTAGATTGCCAATTGAAGCATCACATATAGTAGCATTGCCTGGGAGGGCCCTTCATTAAGGATGACAAACATCTTTGCACCGGCTGTGCCAGGCTGTCTAGTTTCTGAACGGAGATATATATGTCAGTTCTTACTCCCAGGTTTAAGGGATCTGTGACTGCCATAATGAAGGCATATTGAGGTGGTGCACGAATATATTGTTCTCTGATTCACATAGCCTCATGCACAAAATAAGCCCAGGCTTGAAAAAATGTCCAGTATTAGGTACTAAAACTAATTATATCCAGTGAGACAACTCTGAAAACACTCTTGCATTAACTAGGACAAAAGTAAATAATGTATTGCAAGTTGCGTGTAAATGTGTAGATGGTGTGCTAGTGATTAGTATGATTCTAAAATAATTTTTTATTCTGTTATTTAAAACAATATTTTACCCCACAAACCTCCAGAATTTATTGAAATAAAGGTAACTATGAAAAATCAAACAATTCCATAATTCACCATAAACAATTGAATTGTTCCAGTGGAATGAGGCATAATCAATTATATTTCAATAATCTCACTTTTAAACTAAAAATACTTGGTATTCGGCTAGGTCTGGTTTGGCTGTGCCCCTGACCTTATTTATGTTTTTATTTAACAAAATAGTAAATAACGTAAATTGAAGTATCAGGATGTACCATTATGTGTACACCTGCACTTGTGCAGAAAGCCCTGTGGGGGAGAGAGGCCATAAGACAAGGAGGGTTTAACATCTCATCAGAGGTGTTGACTACAGTCTGAAATGTCTCACTTCAGTTCCATAGTTGTTGAGGGGTTCCATGGCGCCTATGGATTTCGTTCAGCCAGTCCTAACTTTTTTTTTAGCCAGCAGCCAGTTGCATGATGGGACATGCAGTCCTATACCTGTAATAGGAGCAATAAGGCCCTGAAATCCAATTGGTGAAACAAATTTGGGTTAGGCGATTGTATGCTTTGCAGGTGGCCCCCACAACCACAAGGGTTCATAAACTTGAGTAGGAGTCTTCGACAGAAGACGTCAGTTGTCTACTCTCTAAATCCACCAATCACAAGATGTTCCCAGCTCCTGCAAAAACAATTTGATACTGCGAGGCATTGGCAAGATGAGACTGGGACGGAAAATAGACCGCGGTATCATTTAAAAGTGCCCCCCATTAATGAATGACGCAGCTAAAAAAACAGCCATGTTTGCAAATCTGAGCCGTTTTGAACTTGTAAAGACAGGCTGTATAAGTGGTTTGCAAGGTATGCAAAACTGCTTGGGTTTGTGCTCGCTGCAGGCACTGTTCGGGTTAGCATCAAGGAAATCAACGGGAAAAATCGGCCCAGCAGAATGTAAAACAGGTCCACAACTAGCCACGTAAGTGGGCCGCACACTCCCCTTTGGTCCAGCCCTTCAGGCATTACCAGATTACCTTGTAACCCACCCTGGGCACCAGGAAGGGAAGCAGCATGTTTCCCGTCTTGTATGTCGCATATAGCGCTTCTCGAACCCCAGTAGCAGTTATTCCTGGCGCCTGGTATGCTTGGTTAGCATGGAGAGCGTGCCTTTGTCGGGGTGTGAAGATGACAACCTCTTGCGGCAGGGGGAATTCAGCAGTGCTGACTGTCTGACCCTAGTCTGGGGCAAACCAGCTCCACCGGTCGGGAAAACTGTTTTACTGAAAACAAAAATGTGCCAGCCCCACCTCCTGCTGCGAAGAACGATGTTGAAAAATTTAACGCATCAGACTCTAACAAGCTGAGGCCAAACTGCACCGCACTGCACGCACACGACACACTCGACTCACCTGCTTCTTCTGAGCTGAAAATTTCAAATCCCCTATCACGGCAGTTTTAAAAGAAGTTGTGTCAGTGTAAACAAGCATTGGCAATGCAATAAGACTTGCATTTATGAGAGACATGTTGCATTGCAAACGGGAATACGTGCGTGCGACAAGGCACGAAGGGGGGGGGGGGCAGCATTTATGACACAACCAATGAAAAAGATGGGCAAAGAGTGGGTGGAGCTTCCACAAAGCTTCCACGCTATACTGAATACTGCATGCCTCACAAAGTGTGCAGCTCATGCGCTGCAATGCTTGACCTAAAAAATGATACCCAAAATACAAGTGAAGAGACTTTGTTTTAAAAATTAAAATGTGAAATCATGTAAAAAGATGCCAATATTTTCAGAAAAAGAGGTGAGTTCCAAGCAATGAGCAGAACGCTAATGGTATTCAGGAGGACTGCTTAATTGGAGTGCAAAAACTGACAACTTGATAGGACAGGAGAAAATAGGAATAAAGACGTTGAAATAATTATTTGCTACCCATTGTAAATTTTTAAAAGGGAGGGAAAATATACATGTAACGGAAATTAGCAAAAGACCATAATCAGTCGAAGGTTTTTAGAACCTAGGATAAATAGGTCTGAACTTAAATATATCCAGAAGGATGCTACTAGAGGTAGCTACATTGCAGAGTGAAATAAAAGAGAAAAAGAGAAATTAATGAAACGAGGGGATGAGGGAAGAGTATAGGTTGCCACAGACGTAGCATTAATATAGTCAATGCTAAGATGATTTTTAAAAGCAGAGACATGTTTGAATGCAGAGAATGAAACAAGATGTTGGAAAGAGGGAGGAGAGGATATAGCGGATGAATGAGGGAAAATCATGTACTTCATTAATTTTAGTGGTGACAAAGGTGGCAAGCAGTTAGTAATGCAGCTGTCTAGCCAGTATCACAGCTGGATCATTTAAAGAGTGAAGTGAAGTCTGATATCTATGGAAAGAAGATGGATGACTAGATTTGCAGGTTCCATTAATAAAACAAAGCGCCCAGTGAGAAGATTTCAGAGTCGGGTGTGCCCGAATTGAACTTGCAGTAAAGAAAGACGAAAAGAATGACAACTAATTCCAGGGATATGACCAAAAATTAATGCAACAAAATGTAGTGGAAATAAGTCGGACATGATTGCTGTTAGAAAGCAGCGTCACAATGGATTTGTTCAATGGAATCAGAACATATTTAAGACTAAAGAAATATTTCTAGGGATAAAGAGATTATGGGTCATATAGGGACCAAGGAAAATATGTACAAGGAAGTGGAGGAGAGAGGCAATAGCCTTCCTGGCTTAACGCCTCTCTCCTCCACTTCTGAAATGCAAGACTGCACAATAATGTGGTGCAGCCTTGCATTTCCCCCTGCGATGGCACCAAGTTTAGCAACTTAGCGCCAACGCAGGTACCCTTGCACCAAAGTGCAAGGGTGTCTGTCTGCAGGGGAGGATTGTTCATGTGTAGGAAGGTGTCCCTTCCTGCACATAAACAATCCTAGAAATGCCAGTCTGTCACTTCCATGCGTGCTGCTTCATGCAGCACACATGAAAGTGACAAACATGCATTTTTTATTTTGATGTTTGTTTATGTACAGGAAGGGACACCTTCCTGTACATAAACAAACAATGGCATTTTGCTTTTTCCATGTGTGCTGCACAAGGCAGCACACATGGAAACAACAAGGAGAAATAATGCACTTCTCCTCGTTTCGCCATCTTACGACCAGTTTTTACCTGTTCTCAATGTTGGAGCTGCCTCCTGCATACGCCACCCTTGTACATAGGGGGCAGTGTCAAAATGAATGGGTGTTGCTGTGGAACGCCCACCGAGACCCCCACTGCCCACCCCTTTCACGCTAACCATAGCATATGTACAAGGCAGTGTTAAGCCACGTTAGGTGGCTTAACACTGCCTTGTAATAAGGCGCAGCCCCTATCGCCAAGACAACGTCACTATAGGTGACGTTGTGGTGGCGATAGGGGTTTATACATATGCCCCCAAGTTTCTCTACCAAAGAGGTGTTTCGAGACCTGTGGTATGAATCTGTGATAAAATGACAGTAATTTGGATGGTTAGCAACTAAGAAAATCCTATTTAAATTGACAGTATTTTGTATTGTTTGTAATATATTGTAGGACAATCCTATTCATGTAATATTGTTTGACTCTGTTTTATAACCATTGAGGACTTACACAAAGTTATGGCTTGAGGCAATATTACTTGTAATTTTACTTTCAAGTGATAACATTTACTTTTTGTGAGCAATCCATTCGGAACTTTGATATATGTCTTTCAGACATCAAAACAGTAATCATTTAATATCGCAGAAGAAAATAGATCTGGCACTAACCATTGATAATCTGAGCGGTCTGAGCATCATCTAGGTATCACCTAACACTTAACAGATCCTGTACCAAGACAGAAATCGAACATGGCATATCAACATGGTGTATTAGGCCAAATAATGTGTCTGTAGCTATCTAGTATACTGCACTTGGTAAAGTAGTGTATGCGCTTGGACAAGTGCATCACTGTGAAGTGGCAGTGAAGTAGTGAAGCAGCATGATTCCTCCATTGGCCCTCAGGATTAGTCTTTTTAGACTCCTCAGTGTTATATTATTATACCAGGACACAGTACTTAGGTATATGACAAAGATAGTGTGATTAACATCTGTTTAGGAGACCCAGTCTTTCTTCATGTATATCATACAACATGCATACATGAGGGTGTAATTTGCTGATCCAACTCTACCTTCCAGTGTAGTACAGCAGGGGTCAGAAGTATCTCATTCATGAAAAATCCAGTTTGTGCTGCTGCTGCCTCACTGAGGGGACAGGGGAAACCAGGACCGTGAATCCCAGCCTCCTAAGCGGCTGTTGCTGTTGCCACCAACGTCATCTGCTTGCACCTGGAGGCGCTACAAATTCCTCTGTGGGCTCCCGCAGCAGGGGACACGCCTGGGCAAACCCCAGGCCAAGGGCAAACCTGTCAGCGACTGGAGGTGGCTGGGCTGGGCCACCCCACTGAAATCTGCAGCTTGAGGTCTTGGACTCTACCTCCATTAAGGTACTGTTCATTATTGACTGTCTGACCCGCTCATTGCCCCCTTTTGTTAAATTGCACCCACCTTACACCGCTGTACTGATCTGCTGATCTGACATGGGGAAAAGGAAAGTGACAGAGGGCGGGTCAGGAGGTGAAATGAAGAAGAAAACAAAGACATGGACCCATAAAGTAAGCCCTGAACTAGGGAGGGATAGGGATGGGGTGCATGGGGAGAGTGTGCTAGATTTCATATTGATAATATCATTGCAGACTGTGAAGGACTGCTTACGTCGCCTGTATCTGTATCACCTACTGACACTCTTGCCCCCACCCACACGGCCTCTCAAGCTCATACTTCTGTTGGGCTTAATAATATAGGGTACGGGAATATACCCAACATATTAAAAAAAGTGGCTAGTAAGACACACATAACAACAACTTAGAATACCACAAAAGAGCCTGTTTACAGGCCCTTGAGTGAAGCCTGCATGTCTGAATGTGTCATGACAGACAATCTCCTTCTGAGCAATTGCTTTGAACCTCTTGCACAGTAACCTTCCACAAACCATGCACACACATGTATAATAGAATTGGAACCTACAAGCCCAGTAGTTAATAGGTTTAATATGTGCTCTTTACAGGGTGGAAGGCCAGCAGCTAGTGAATTTGCACCCTTTAACTTGGAACTACAAAGGGAAATAGTAGCCTTAAAAGGCACCAATTGAGACCTTGACAGCCTTATTGTCAAGGCTATACCACAAACTAGAAGAATGCAGCAGATCCGAGTCCCTTTCACCTGTGCCCACTTTAAATACCATCATAAATCCATTGTCGAGCACAGCCTCCCTGTACCGTATGTATACCCACTGTACAGCTTTGAACACTAATCCAGCATTTCTGTCTGGCACTTGTGGCCGTGTCAACCTGGCTCCTAAGACTATAACAACCATACATGGCAGGCACCAGGAGGGACCTGGGTGGGAACATAGGGGTCCCCCACAGGGCCTAGTGGGGCCAGGGATGGTGGCAGAGCAAGCACCACTGCAATTAAACACAGGCAGCAGAAGGGCGCCCTCACCTCATCGGCTTCAGTCCACCCATACTGCTCCCCTAAGCACAACTATTTACATGACCAATGTTCCTAAGGTTGACAGCAATAGTATTAAACACGAGAACAGTGAAGCCCTCAAAAATAAAGTCATACACTGGATGAGGCACACCAAGGGATGCAGAGCCATAATTAGGGACAATATTGTGTGGGCAAAAAGATTCATCTTAAACCATAGCACTGTCGACGCAATAGAGCTTATTCTAGCCAGTGAACATCTAGCACAAAACCTAGAATCCCTAGAAGCTAGAACTTGGCCACTACCTGCTTCAAAGATCCAACTGAACCTGTACATTCCTAGCTTGGCTGAACCCGCAAAAGCTGCTCTAATGCCCCGTAGGAACTCACCTCATTTGACTTTGTCCAAAAACAACTGACTACCCCTAGAACGCACTCAGAAATTTGTGTTTTCTTTCAATGTAGATCATGATTCTACCATTTCTACTCCCCATACCTATCAGGAGGGCTGTTCCCAAGGTAATGAGTTAATGATAGTCAAATCATTGCTGGCACCAGCTACAGTTACAAACTTATCTTTGGGAGATTACCTGCAGGCCAGAGACATAGAGATAGTTACTCATCTACCAACCCAACTAACTGCCCTTCACCCTTTCCAGACTCCTTCCTTGAGGATAGCCATTAGGATGTTGAAAATAGTGTCATGGAACGTTGCGGGCATAAATGGGAAGCTTCACCTCCCCTCTTGGCTTGAGCTTATTAAACTACACGAGATCTGCATACTACAGGAAACTTGGAGCCTGACCCCTACATACATTCCAGGGTTTATGACATTCCAAAGACTGGCAATTCCCTCAAAAAATGGCCGGCTGTCTGGTGGGCTGCTCATTCTGATCAACATATCACTAAATTGTGATGCTAAGGAGCTGTCCACCAACAGCCCTGACAGCCTTGGGACTAGATTAACAAGTGGTAAGGGTAAGAGCATTGACATTTATAATGTCTACGGCAGGAGCTCCAGAACAGGTAGTTTGCCAACTCTCCAGGCTCTGAACGAGATGCTGGATGCTAAGCACGGCAGCCACTCTCTAATAGTTGGAGGGGATTTTAATGTTACTTATGAGCCACTAGACTGGGTAGACTCTTACGAGGTGAATGAGGAGGATACAATGTGGATGGTACCAACACTGGAGCTTTCTCCTATAAAAAAAAGTGGTCACAAGCAGCCCAGCAATTGAACGCCATAACCTAGGAACACATGCTAAGGGCCGCTAATGGTAGAACCAGCTCTGACAAAGGAGGGGGATGACCTTTGTCGGGCCAAATGGTTTGAGCTGGATAGATTACCTACGTGTGGATCTTACTTTATGGCCCCTAGTCCAAGACATGGCTATCATTCCGTCTTGTGATAGTGAACACTCCCCCCTCAGCCTGACTGTTGAGCATCCATAGGGCAAAAAGTGGATTGCTACCTCCACTGCACTAAGCACCAAGGAGGTAATCCCCTCAAACGACAAACTCTGGCTCAAATGGCCCGCAATTATGGCAATTGATCAATATTTAAAATTGTTAAAAAATGATACAGAGTCACACTTGGGGACACTGCAAGATGAACAGACCCCACAGACTCGCTGTAGTGCCCTACATGCAGAATTTTTTCAACATCTGGGCAGAAACTTTTATGTTCAATCCGAAGACCCAGGCCAAAACAGGGGAGACCATTGGGAACAAACCTGTGGTTTAACAAGGAGTGCAGGGTATTAAGAAGGAGTTTGTCTGCAGTCATCAGAAATAGGGATACTCTCCTAATTCGTGAAACAAGGAGGGATTATAAACAGGCACAAATTAAGGCTAAGAGAGAGTGGGATGAAAGGCGATGGGAAGAACTTGGTGTGTCTACCTTGCACCCAGATAGCAGGATGTTTTGGTCACTTCTGGCTAAGGGCAATTTTGAAAGAGTCCCCCCTTTGGCCAACGACATTCCTGCTAAGGTGTGGCTCAAATGCTTCAGTGCTTTGTATTTGACTATCTGCACTCAAGCCAGAGCTCCCATACCTCTTGATATAGGCTAGCCAGTATGTAGCCTCTCGTTCACCAGAGAGGAAATCTTGACCTCCTTAGAGGCAATTCTAACAGCAAAAGCTCCGGGGACGGACGGCATCCCTGGTGATCTCTTTCACTTAGATAGAAACAACTGGGCTACTTACATCACGATACTGTACAATGATATCGCTGGTGGGGGAATGATTCCAGAACCATGGAAAGGGGCCGAAGTTATCCCCATTTTCAAGAAAGGCGATAGGTCAATGCCCGCTAACAACCGCACGATCAGCTTGATCGATTGTGTCCAAAAGGTCTTCTGCCGTTCTCTCCTTGTTAAGATCCAAGATTGGATGGCTGAAAATCACATCCTCTCTCCTCTTCAAGCAGGTTTCCGGCGGAAGACAGGCACTACCGATCAAGTTTTTCGTCTTGTTATGCTATACTGGAAAGTGGTTTTGCTGCCACTTTTAGAAAGTTCAGAACACAAAACAATGAACCCGGCTCCATACTACCGTATACTCCTACTACTCATGGAGTAACGAACAGTCAACTCTTTTATCTGTCCGAATGGAATTTTTATTAGACCATTCCTGTTTCTTAATAATTTAAAAATTGATCAAAACAATTTTTTGGGCTGAAAAAGAAACACAGACTTATCAAATTCACACATGAACTTACACGTATATACAATTCACATTAACATACACTTAAAGACAAAAATGGACTTAGACACTGTGAAAAAATTATTGGCAACAGCTTGCAACATGACAAAAGCAGCAAATGAATTCCTACATTAATCTGATGCAAAACACATTTTTAGGAAAATTTACATCATATACAAAATTTAGTAATAAACATGAAAATATCCAATGTTATGAACCACATGTGTTATTCCAACTCCAGCGTCAAAAGAGTATCTGAATAGTATATCAATCCTTTATCCAATAATTTCCTTCAACTCTCGCCGCATTCAGAATTAACTAAATGCCTCCCAAAATGCCAAGCCGTTTCAAGACCCAGGCGAATAGTACTGGGACTATCATCAGGGCTTCATATAAATGGACCGTATATTCTACAAAAAATAAATAAATGATGCAAAAACAGTGTCAACCCGAACTGACTCTCTCTCTTATACATGTAACTAACTTAGTGAGTACCTGTTTTCTAGTGATGGAGTGGCTGCTCCAGCTCGTTTGCTCCAAGAGTTTTTGGCTTTTCTGCCACTTGACTCGTTTATGTTACTGCCTACAAGGCTCCCTTAACACTTTGCCAGTATGAATTTCTGAAATGAAAGAACCAAAGTATTGAATATATCTACTGCTACTCTCGACTTACACCCCCAGAGGGAAGCACCAAAAAGATATGTACCTTTACTGCAGAGTATGGGCAGGACTGAGTTCCTTGAAGACTCTTTATTCTACAAATGAAAAAACGATATTGTCCTCATTTAACAATGTATCCAAACAGGTAAAATGCATGAAGCACTTTAAAACACTATTAATAAGCGCACTTACTTTACCGCATCTTCACCAATTCAAAACTCTGAATTTAATGGACTTTCCTTTTGCTCAAATACGGGCGTGCTTTCCCTCACGGGTATTATCTATAAGAAGTACAAACGTAAGCGCATTTGAAGCATACGGTCGTATGTTTTTTAGTATTGTAATTTTTAACCAAACAAACACAGGGGCAAAACAGTGACTTACTTTTCACTCAAAAACGAGAAGGAATATTCAACTCGTGCACCATGCTGGTTGTAACTCAACTCTGCATCTCAAACCAGAGCACTTCCTGTTTGGAGAGCTATGAATCATGGGAAAAGGAAATTTGCCCAATCAAAACGCTCTAAAGTCCCTCTTTTTGCAAATGCTCATGAATTGCATTATGGGATTTGTAGTATACACACTACACTCTAGATAATTCAGTCATGCCATTCAATCCAGTGGAAGCACTATCAAATTTTAAAATAAGATAAGCTTCCTTTCTCAATAATGCGGCATCAATATCAAAATAGCGTTTGGTTGTTTCAAAGCTAGACAAAGCCGTCCATTTAAAATCCTTCTCAGTATGGGAATTGTCAATAAAGTGTTGCACCATAGGGGCAGTCAACACTTTCTTTTTAATCCTAGAACGGTGCTGCGTGATCCTTTGATTTATTTGTTGATTTGTTTTGCCAATATATAATAAGGCACACGGGCAAACAATTGCATACACTATGTTTTTTGATTTGCAATTAGTGACTTCTGAGTGACGCCATTTGGTACCATTATGGGAAAATTCAACACCTTCAATGGTTGAATCGCAAGCTGCACACGTTCCACATTTATGATGGCCCTCAACCGGTTTCAATTGCCATAGCGATCTTAAAGACTTTATTTTGAATGGGAAAGATGTCTGCTCGTACTAGTTGTTGACCAATACTCTTGTTTTTTCTCATTGCGAACAGGGGTTTTGGAAAACCGCATTCTAATTTTTCTGGCAAGTGCATATTTTTCATTATAACTTGCCTGAATCTGTTTGTACCGGACCAAAAGTGGTCGCACAAATCATACGTTCTAATGGTGGTTTCTCCTTCTTTTGTAAAAGATCTTCCCGAGGCGTGTACCACTCTCTCTTTATTGAATGCTTCAAGAGCTTTTTTGGGGACCCACGAATGATCATCTGTTCTTTAAATAACGCCGCATGATGTTCAAAATCTGATTTTGATGGGCAATTGCGCCGTATTCTTAATAGTTGTCCATACGGAAGATTTTCTTTCAAGCTCCTAGGATGAGCACTTGTATGGTGAAGGAGGTATTTTTATCAGTTGCCTTTCTATGTAAAGTTGTTGTTAACTTTTTATCATTGGACGCTACTTCAACATCCAAAAACGTCAGCTTTGTCCTGCTCATGGTCAATGTAAATTTGATATCTTGATGGCGGGTGTTTAGCCAACCATAGAAACTTTCCAACTCTTCCTTAGACCCATTCCACAAGCACCAGATGTCATCTATATAGCGTAACTATTGCGCTATATGCTCTTTAAATGGATTGTTGTTAAAAATAAATCTATCCTCATATTTGGCCATAAAGAGGATCGCCATTTTTGGCGCAAACGGACTGATCCTTTGATCTGAATAAAAAAGGAATCATCAAATCTGAAATAATTTTGCTTTAAGGCAACCTCTGCTAGTTGAAGAATAAACTGTGAGGGTACCCTATGAGGACGAGGTCTTTCTTCCAAGTAGGCCTCAATCACTTGAAGTGCCGCATCTTGGGGTATCTGCGTGTATAATGAGGTGTCGTCAAACGACACCATCCATTGGGTCAACTTATCAAATTCATGGCCTTCAATCTTATTGATAAACTCAGCCGTGTCACGCACATAAGAAGGTACCTCGGTCAAAAAGGGTTTAAGGAAAAAATCTGCGTATTTGGAAATGGGCTCTAATAGAGAATCACTCCCGGACACTATTGGCCTGCCCAGGGGATTATCCAACCTCTTATGTACTTTGGGTAAAAAATATAAGACTGGGATCGTTGGGAACTTTTTGGACAAATATTCAAACTCTTTCAGACCCAAGAATCCTCCGTCGAACCCTGTTCTCAATATTCCAAAATAACCTGTTGAGTAGACTTAGTTGGATCATCCTTGACCTTGTGGTACCACTCCTGGTTGTTCACCTGCTGCCTTCCTTCAGACACAAACATTTCCTTAGGCCAGATGACTACGGCACCACCTTCCACTTCTTTCATGCACAATCTTCGCGCCGTTTCAATGGTATGAACCATTAAATCACGGCTACACTTGGTGTTTATGTAGTTGAACCCTTTTCTGTATTCCAAATTTGTCCCATTCCCACACACAGTACCAAAATATATTTTGGCTTATGAACAAGCGATGTTATCAGGCATCAGCCAATTAGAAACAAAGAAAGTCTTCATTAAACGTAATATCACGAGACAGCAGCAATTGGCCATTGAGAGTTTGAAACAGAACACATCGGTGGTGATAAAACAAGCCGATAAAGGTGGTGCCGTAGTCATCTGGCCAAAGGAAATGTATGTGTCTGAAGGAAGGCAGCAGGTGAACAACCAGGAGTGGTACCGCAAGGTCAAGGATGATCCAACTAAGTCTACTCAAGAGGTTATTTTTGGAATATTGAGAACAGGGTTCGACGGAGGATTCTTGGGTCCGAAAGAGTTTGAATATTTGTCCGAAAAGTTCCCAAGGATCCCAGTCTTATATTTTTTACCCAAAGTACATAAGAGGTTGGATAATCCCCCGGGCAGGCCAATAGTGTCCGGGAGTGATTCTCTATTAGAGCCCATTTCCAAATACGTAGATTTTTTACTTAAACCCTTCTTTTCTGAGGTACCTTCTTATGTGCGTGACATGGCTGATTTTATCAATAAGATTGAAGGCCATGAATTTGATGAGTTGACCCAATGGATGGTGTCGTTTGACGTCACCTCATTATACACGCAGATACCCCAAGATGAGGCACTTCAAGTGATTGAGACCTACTTGGAAGGAAGACCTCGTCCTCATAGGGTACTCTCACAGTTTATTCTTCAACTAGCAGAGGTTGCCTTAAAGAAAAATTATTTCAGATTTGATGATTCCTTATTTATTCAGATCAAAGGATCAGCTATGGGTTGTCAGTTTGCGCCAGAAATGGCGATCCTCTTTATGGCCAAATATGAGGATAGATTTATTTTTAACAACAATCCATTTAAAGAGCATATAGCGCAATGGTTACGCTACATAGATGACATCTGGTGCTTGTGGAATGGGTCTAAGGAAGAGTTGATAGTTTCTATGGTTGGCTAAACACCCGCCATCAGGATATCAAATTTACATTGATCATGAGCAGGACAAAGCTGAGGTTTTTGGATGTTGAAGTAGCGTCCAATGATAAAAAGTTAACAACTAGAAAGGCAACTGATAAAAATACCTCCTTCACCATACAAGTGCTCATCCTAGGAGCTTGAAAGAAAATCTTCCGTATGGGCAACTATTAAGAATACGTCGCAATTGCTCATCAAAATCAGATTTTGAACATCATGCAGCGTTATTTAAAGAACAGATGATCCTTCGTGGGTACCCAAAAAAGCGCTTGAAGCATTCAATAAAGAGAGCATGGTACACGCCTCGGGAAGATCTATTACAAAAGAAGGAGAAACCACCATTGGAACGTATGATTTGTGCAACCACTTTTGGTCAGGATACAAACAGATTCAGGCAAGTTATAATGAAAAATAGGCACTTGCTTGAAAAATTAGAATGTGGTTTTCCAAAACCCCTGTTCGCATTGAGAAAAAACAAGAGTATTGGTCAACAACTAGTACGAGCAGACATCTTTCCCATTCAAAAGAAACAGTCTTTAAGATCGCAATGGCAATTGAAACCGGTTGAGGGCCATCATAAATGTGGAACGTGTGCAGCTTGCGATTCAACCATTGAAGGTGTTGAATTTTCCCATAACGGTACCAAATGGCGCCATTCAGAAGTCCTTAATTGCAATCAAAAAACATAGTGTATGCAATTGTCTGCCTGTGTGCCTTATTATATATTGGCAAAACAAATCAACAAATAAATCATAGGATCACGCAGCACCGTTCTAGGATTAAACAGAAAGTGTTGACTGCCCCTATTTTGCAACACTTTATTGACAATTCCCATACTGAGAAGGATTTTAAATGGACGGCTTTGTCTAGCTTTGAAACAACCAAACGCTATTTTGATATTGATGCCGCATTATTGAGAAAGGAAGCTTATCTTATTTTAAAATGTGATAGTGCTTCCACTGAATTGAATGGCATGACTGAATTATCTAGAGTGTAGTGTGTATACTACAAATCCCATAATGCAATTCATGAGCATTTGCAAAAAGAGGGACTTTAGAGCGTTTTGATTGGGCAAATTTCCTTTTCCCATGATTCATAGCTCTCCAAACAGGAAGTGCTCTGGTTTGAGATGCAGAGTTGAGTTACAACCAGCATGGTGCACGAGTTGAATATTCCTTCTCGTTTTTGAGTGAAAAGTAAGTCAGTGTTTTGCCCCTGTGTTTGTTTGGTTAAAAATTACAATACTAAAAAACATACGACCGTATGCTTCAAATGCGCTTACGTTTGTACTTCTTATAGATAATACCCGTGAGGGAAAGCACGCCCGTATTTGAGCAAAAGGAAAGTCCATTAAATTCAGAGTTTTGAATTGGTGAAGATGCGGTAAAGTAAGTGCGCTTATTAATAGTGTTTTAAAGTGCTTCATGCATTTTACCTGTTTGGATACATTGTTAAATGAGGACAATATCATTTTTTCATTTGTAGAATAAAGAGTCTTCAAGGAACTCAGTCCTGCCCAAACTCTGCAGTAAAGGTACATATCTTTTTGGTGCTTCCCTCTGGGGGTGTAAGTCGAGAGTAGCAGTAGATATATTCAATACTTTGGTTCTTTCATTTCAGAAATTCATACTGGCAAAGTGTTAAGGGAGCCTTGTAGGCAGTAACATAAACGAGTCAAGTGGCAGAAAAGCCAAAAACTCTTGGAGCAAACGAGCTGGAGCAGCCGCTCCATCACTAGACAGCAGGTACTCACTAAGTTAGTTACATGTACAAGAGAGAGAGTCAGTTCGGGTTGACACTGTTTTTGCATCATTTATTTATTTTTTGTAGAATATACGGTCCATTTATATGAAGCCCTGATGATAGTCCCAGTACTATTCGCCTGGGTTTCGAAACGGGTTGGCATTTTGGGAGGCATTTAGTTAATTCTGAATGCGGCGAGAGTTGAAGGAAATTATTGGATAAAGGATTGATATACTATTCAGATACTCTTTTGACGCTGGAGTTGGAATAACACATGTGGTTCATAACATTGGATATTTTCATGTTTATTACAAAAGGTATATGATGTAAATTTTCCTAAAAATGTGTTTTGCATCAGATTAATGTATGATTTAATTTGCTGCTTTTGTCATGTTGCAAGCTGTTGCCAATACGTTTTTTCACAGTGTCTAATTCCATTTTTGTCTTTAAGTGTATGTCAATGTGAATTTTATATACGTGTAAGTTCATGTGTGAATTTGATAAGTCTTTGTTTCTTTTTCAGTCCACAAAATTTTTTGATAAATTTTTCAATTAATAAGAAACAGGAATGGTCTAATAAAAAATCCATTCGGACAGATAAAAAAGTTTGTTACTCCATGAGTAGTAGGCGTATACGGTAGTACGGAGCTGGGTTCATTGTTTTGTGTTCTGAATTTTGAATAGCCCTACCTGGCCCCGGTCCATTGGGCTTAACCCCTATAGGTTTTTGCACTTTTAGAAAGTTGACATTTTCTTTGCCTAAATAAATGTGCCTTTCTGCCAGTGTTCTGGGACACATGGATTTGAATGCTGAGGGATGTTTATTCCGCCAAGACATGAGGACAAAAGGGGATTAGGTGATAGGATGAGCCATAATGGCAGTATGGCTGGAGGAGAAGTTGTACCCGGCACTGAATTGGACTTCACACTTCAAAGACCTTCCTGAAGCACACATAAAGGAACCTGACACAAACCTTTTTCACCATAGGCGTTTGGGAACCAAACCCAGGAAGGGTAAGGGAGTGGGCCAGTTGTTGCCTCCAAGAAAAGGCCGGCACTGGGAACAAATGATGACACTCTCAGACCCCAAATCATATAACTATGGTACCTGTGGAAGACTCAGAAGAAGGACTGCTCTGCTGCCCTTCCGCCAGAGGAAGGAAGGCTAGATATGCTCTTTGATCCCAGGATCACCAGATTGACTGCTAGGGCTAGGTGGCTGGTCTCCTGTGTGAGTCATAGGGACATAACAAGCTCCAGAGACCCTGAAATGTACATTCCTACTGCTGCTAGTACCTGCTAGAGTGAGTCTTAGCTGCCAAGGTGTGCCCCCCAGGTCTTGGACCCTTGGTGTGAGGCAAAAGTGGCCTCCTCCTACCAAAACTGAAAACCTGGGACTTTGAAATATTTTCAGCAAAAACTGTTCTCATAATGGACAGGAGACCAGGATCTTCCTGCCAGCTGTTCCGCTGAAGGTGCATCGCTGGTGGGACTGACTTTGCCATAACTCTTGATATGTCTTCTCCACCGCAGCAAATCCCTTTCAGCAGGGCCTCTCACTGATAGGTACCCAACCTTGTGGAGCCCTCTTCGATAACAGCCTGCAGCCTCATTCCCTGGGGTATTTGACCTCCGGAAAAACATCGATCCGAAGGTAGAAATATTAACCAGGCTCCATGGGGAGCAGCACCGATCGACAATGACGACCTCCTCAGCCTAAAAATCCAGCTTTTTCTGTTCAAAGCTTTTTCCTTTTTGTTGATAGCTTCACTGAGATGTTGCCCAGCAGCTCCCCGTCATCAATGACTTCCTCTCATCTACATCCTGCTGGCTGCCTAACTTCATTGAGGACTCTACCTTCTCCAGGAAACCTTCAGAATTTATTCTAAGTACGAAGGTAACGCTTAAACGAGGTGAACCTGGTGACTGTGTCTAACCCAGTTCCATCCTGCTCAGCCTCCACACATGGCTTTGTCTGATCTCAAGCGACCAGATTTCTGAGATTGGCACTTTGTTGTTTTTGGTGCAATTTTTCACTAAAACTCATAACACTGGTTCTACTGATTGGATTTTTGTGTTTTGGTATACTTGTATTTATGAAGCTTTAATTTGTGTGCTATACTTGTATTTATTAAGCCGTGCTCTATTCTTCTAAATTGGTGTGGGATTTTTCTTGTGCTGTTTTTGCTTTATTACTTTTTGTGTGCTGCATAAATACTTTACCCAGTGCCTCTAAGTTAAGCCTGACTGCATTTGTGTCAAGCTACCAGCGGGTTAATAGCAGGTTGATTTAGTTACTTTTTGTGGTTCACCCTGACAAGGATTGTGGTTGTTGGCTGAGTAAGGCTTCTAGCCATCTCAGCCAAAAACCCAATTAGTTAGTGTTCTTACTTCAAGTAGTATCTGTATTAAAAGTGTGAGATTCTTTCTCAGTGTGAACTGATGATAAAACATGGATACCTCCAGTGTAGGCAGACGCTTTGTGTTATTATTTTTACCTTCATAATGGAGTTCTCTATGGTAGGCTGACATTGTTCTTGAACCAGCACATGATTACGCCCCTGCCATTATGGCAGACCCCTACGGATGTTTAAGGCCAACAAGGCGCTGTCCTTTAATATAAACATGTGGAGTTAAGCTTAGGCAAGTATACACAGAGGTGTGCAGTTCCTATTGCAAGGAAAAGGTTGGAGGTGCCTGAAGAGCAAGTCAGAGGATCTGATCCTTCAGGAGCAAGGGCCCTCGCTCACCCCAAGGGGTGTCATGCTTCATCATAGAGCATCTCCTCCTAGGGCCTGTGCTGCAATACCCAACGGGCCCTGCAGTGGGGCTTTTTGCCAGAATTCTCTTAAGCTGCAGTAGTGAAGTGTGATGTGCTATGTAGAAGTGCTGTGAGTGAGTAGAGTGGTGTGTAAAAAATAACTTGAGAGGATCACAAAGCAAAAGTTTAATGTATGGATCCCTCGCTAATACTAAAAACAGGTTAGGCCGAAGTAGATATGATGATCCAAGTTGGCTCTAAATACAGGTAAAGGTCAACATGTTTCTTGCTGTGTATGTGTGAAAAGGATGATCGAGGCAACTTGTCAGGACCGTGGTGTCAAAAGGATGATCGAGGCAATTTGTCAGGACCGTGAAAGGTGAAAACGAAACTACTCTTGGGGAAGACGGTCAGAAGTACATATATTCCCTCAATCCATACCAGACCCCAGTTCATTAGAGTATATAGTATACCTTGATGCAATCGATGTGTTAACCGACCGCTAACTATGCTGGGCTGAAAGCTCCATGAACAGTAGCAGAGTCACGCTATATATGCATAATGCCGCGGAAAATAGCCGCTGCGGAAACCGTGTGACCTACCTCTGGCTAAGGTACTGCTCATCTTACAGACGAGGGAATACATGTAGTTCTAACCGCCAGCCCCAAGATTGGTTTAGTTTTCACCTTTCACAGTCCTGATTAATTTCTTCTGACCCTTTACTCTCTAACTACCTAAACCCTATTTCAGACCAATGCTGATATCTTTACGGTTGCTACTGCAACTGTAGCAAACTCGGCTGAGCTTCAAGAACAACTCTTTATAGGAAGTTTCTACTTTGCTCTTTTCCAAAAAGGAACTCTTCGTGGGTTCCCTCATAGGATAGCTCAGGCTTTTAGTTAGTTTAGTGACACATTTTCTTTATGGAGTACTTTGTATTGATTTATGCCTGTCAGTAATCAATCTTGTATTTGATAATTGTATAAACCAAACGAATCTAAATAAAGATGACAAAAGCCATACTAAACCTTTAAGATAAATACAGGTTTTGAAAACTTTACCAACCTCTCATCATTGACCGAATATTAAGAATCTGACGATATATGCATGACTTGTATTTTATTTCTAGCACCATTCAAATTACGGTGGCAAAGGTCCATTGACCTAGACAGTAGCCATCAGGATTTCCAATGAACGTAAATCTGTAGGTTGGGGTGATAAGTATGATTCTTGGAAACCATCTTGAGATCTCCCACAATTGCTACAATTGGAATACCTTTTGTTAGTTTCTGTGCTCCAAACATAGATAATCCAGGACCATTTTCTTCACTTTTTCAATCACTCATTTTAATCTCAGGGAAAAGAGCTATCGGGAGCCATTTAATGTTTTTTTTTTAAATCCAGCACTCAATACTACAACAGTAAGTAAGAAACAACTCAATTAAAACATAGCAAGGGTAATGAGGCAGTATCGGGAAGATTTAGTGCGGAATGAGTCATGGCAGGCATTATTCCCATGTATTTGTGAATATACTGGCATATCAGCTAGGTTTAAAACAGCAAGCCAAATTGTTGTTTTTTGTCTACCTCCAACAATTCAGTTAGTGTATAACTCAATTTTACCAAACAGTTTCTCTGACGATTCAGCTCTTATTCTACATTTAAGGGATTTTAACAGATTCCCCCATCCCTAAGACATGGGTTTTCAATCAAATATATTAAGAAACTCAAAGCTGGGTGGCATAGATGAAGGCTGAGATCTCTGAATCTGAAAACTGCTGCACAAGAAATAGTCTAGGATGCATGTAAAAGCATCCCTATAGGTGTCAATAATATCTAAAGATTTTATTTTAAGAAACAATAATCGAGCAGAAAAAATAGAGCTCGAAATTAGTGAGCTACATGATCACAAATTGCCTTCTGTCATTAAAGCACTGAATAATCAATTTGAAGAGCAAATATGTGAGCTACAGAATGCAGCACACATAGAAATAGAAAAAAAGGTGGACAAATAAAAGTATTTCTTCTCATTGGGCCATTCCTACACCTCCCCTGGGGAAGCGTAGGATTTAGACGCATTCCCAGTTTTAATGAAAGCTGTAAATCTGGGAATGCACCAAGTTCCATGGATGGGAGTCATGTTAGAGAATTGTTTCTAGCTTTTGCCTTGAGATGCACACTGAGGATGGCAACAGGATGGAGCATAATTTTGTAACTGAAGTCTTTGAACATTTGCAAAATTGTAAGTTTCTCCAGAGAGTTCTAGGACTGGAACTAAGACAATAAATTGTTTAACAAACTTTTTTTGGGAAATGTGTACTTTACCCAGATACTTTGGAACTTGTGCCAGACTAGTAGAGTAAATTCCCAGGATCAACGTTGCTAGTCCAGCCAACACAGGTGAGAACATTGATTCCCCAGACTTCAAGATGTTTGCCCCACCTCCAGAGGGTCTCCGCAAGTACAAGCACAGTCTAGATCCTCCGTCAAAGTGGAAACAAAGAGATATATGAGATTTGTAATTTGACATCTAGTGAACATAGCTGCCTAAGTTGCTGTAAATAGTGATAGCTCTTTCAATGATTATGCATTTGGCTTTGTGGAAATTCCAATGGGAGATTGAAAGCAGTGACATAGGTACAGCAATGCCGCATGAGACAGACAGCACAACAGAAACAATGGTTGGTACTTTATGAATAATGGATGTTTCACAAACAATACAGTATTCTCAATGTTTCATCATATTTATTTCTTTGAAAGAGTCCTTAATAATGTATTCCCATATGGCCAACATATCGACAATTTTCATAGAATAAATTATGAAATAATTATTAAAACTACGTTATTAAATAGGCTCTGAAATCTAAATTGCAAGTTGGATTAGACCCTAAGAAGTAAGCAACCTCAATATCCACCTCGATGACCTCAACAACACCATCACCGCCACCCTCATCGAAACCATGAGCAACATCTGCCTCAAACATCTGGTCACCCACCCCACCCATATCATAGGACACATGCTCCTCATAGGACACATGGCCAGTGACAGAATCAAGTGCTGCCATCTCAACAAGCTAACCTGGACCGACCACACTATCATCCACTTCTCCATCTCTGTACTCTCCGGCACTGCCCCCAAGCCACCCAGCATGCCACACCGTAGCTGTATCAAGATCTTAGAAAGCCAATGGACCTACACCCTCAACACCACCTACAATTACACCGCAACCAAACTCAAACAGGCAGTCAAGAACTTCTCTACCTGGATCACAGACTGCGCTAACTGAGTCAACCCCTGCAAACTCATAAAACCCAAAGGATCCTCCAAGCAAGCAAACATACATAAAGAACCAAGAAAAATGGAGCACACCTTGAAATGACTCAAAAGGAAATGATACACTATCATGGAGCCCAAGGACCGAAAAATCTTCAAATCCGCTCCCAACCAATACCACTAACTCCTAAAAAAAGATTAAAAGAAGTGCCCTGGTTGACCGCATCGTAGCAAGGTCCAACAGCATCAAGGAGCTCTTCAACATCTGCAGAGAGTTGTGAGGCGCACCTGGGTTTGCCGCAGGTACGAAGTGAATGGAACAGATGCTGGGTCCCAACTTCCCTCACCCACCTCCTTCGCCCAACAAAGTCAAAGCAAATGAGAAGAAGGTGGGGAAGAGGGGTAACAAAACAAGGAAGGGGAAAAGGAGTAGAATCCACTGGTCTGTCCGGTGTGGTGTCGTAATGTTTCCTATTGGGAAAAAACGCTAACGTAAGTATGAAGTTAGAACTATGAGACTGCTATATAGACGTTTGGCTACTCTAGGAATGTTCTGCCAGTAGTCTTTAGGAGATATCGAACAAATGAACACTAGGAAAAAATACAACTTATTTTCCTAGTCAGGAGAACAAGGAAGGAAAAAACATTGCACAAAAAAGGTGCGGGTCGGAATGGGTAAGTACATTCAGGAATAAGTGGTTAAAATCACTCTCTTATTTGTATTGTAGCCGCAGAGATGAATCAATTGTGAAGCAAGGCAAGTTCAGGGCAGAGAAGGCACTCCACTACGATGAACGAGTAAAGACTCAGGTAAGTATACTGGTTGCCACAGAATACTTAAATATCTTTCATCCTACCATAGCCAAGAACTATGATTCTTTAAATACCTAATTTCCTTGTACTTCTAAATATGCAGGGACCAAAATAGCAGTGTAAGGGAATGCTGCCAAAAGACAGAAACAATGAGGCTGGCCGACGAGGGAGCGCTGATGCTGAAACTATGCCCTGGAAGAAGGAGCAGCAACCCGGAAGCAACAGAGCTCTGAAGACACCGGGAGAGGAACTCCAAAGACGTCTCTACTCTACGGCGATAATACAGGAATGCAGGTGGGTACCGGGAACAAACAGCGAATTCAAAGGACAAGCTATTTCTATTTAGATATTAATTTTCTTGTCCTAACCATTTGTGCCTTCTGCCATTGTCCAGAGTGTGAATGGCTCTGCTGTTTGGTTTGTGTATTTCTCTGAGACCGTTACACAAAAGGGACTACTGGTGGGCAGGATAGGCCACCCTCTCATGATGGATGGGGGCGGAGCTGTGCCCTGTGCCACTTGCACCTTAAAGGTCTTGCCTCCAGCATACATAAAGGGACCTGACACAAGGCTGTTTGTCATCCTAGACTTCTTGGAACCTAAGTTAAGTTAAAAATATTTATATAGCGCATGACTGCCCCAGCAACGAGGCGTCCCAGCGCTAAGGCAGAGACCTGAGTGAGTTGGCAAGCAGAGAAATTAACACTAGGGTAAAAGCCAGGTCTTAACCAGCTTTCTAAAGGTCAGGTGATCAAGAATGCAACGAATATGAAGAGGGAGGGAGTTCCTTAAAGCGGGAGCCAACCGCCTAAAAGATCTACCATCCAATCTAGCTCTCCGTATTCGTGGAATTCTAGCAAGAGACAAATCTGCCAAGTGCAACGCTCAAGGGGAGACATAGTAAGAACATGGATCACTCAGTGTTAGAATGGGGGACCTCTGGTTGGCACAGGTAGGTACTTGTGACAAGCAGTGGTCCCTTCTTCTATTCAGGGCGAGAGAATTACCCCTTCAGAACAACCCCTGCTCACCCTATAGGTAGTGTGGCGCGAGCAGTCAGGGCTAAACTTCAGGGCGCTAGTCAGTTAAGCATTTATGATCACACACAGTAAACCACAATGATCCCCCACAAATGGACACCAGGCGTAAAGTGTATCAAAAATACGGATGCTTTATATAAAAGATTCTTTGTTACGCAGGCAGGTACAAGACCATCAATAACGGTTGCGAAATGGAAGCCACAAGATGATAATTAGGCACTGTTCTTGTCTTTGGTAACTTATTCGATCACGAGCGCTTCACAGGGCTCGGCTGAGTCGGTCCAGTCACGATGATGCGCGGCGCACCCGGGGTACAGTGATACGGGGAAATCAGAACGTTGCGGACCCCGAGTCCGATAGAGAGTTCACTGTACCTGGGAACGTGCGATGTGCTTGGACGAGTCTTCAGGGGAGATGCAGGTTCTGCACCTCGTGGGTCTTCCGGATCAAGAATTCAGCGGGCGGCTCTCGGTAGACAGGTGCGGCCCAGGGCCTCCGACACGGACTGTGCGGGAGGTCACTGCGGAGGGCGGCACGGTCAGACTCAGGCTGGGAGGTGAAGCGGGGCGGCCGGATACGTTACGACGTACGGGCGGCCGTCCGAGGCTTGATTTCACTTCCCAAGTAGAAATCCGGTGGGAGGGCGAGAGGGCACCAAGCGCGCTCCAGTAGCAGGCAGGTGACAGGGAAGCGGGACGGCCAGACTCGATGGGTCCAGAGCGACTCAGGTAGAGCGGGGCTCTCGGCGAGTGGAGGCGGCCAGGCTTCTGGGTGTCACGGCCCTAGGAGGGATGGGAAGGTGCGCAGGGCACTCCGGCGGGAGAAAGCACACGGCTCGAATTCTCAGACGAGCGGAGACACGGTGAACCCACTGGTCCTGGGGTTCAGTTCAGGGGGCAAGCTCTTCTTCCAAGCCCTTGGAGATAGTTGAAGAACAAAGTGCAAAAGTCTCTTTCAGTCTTTTTCCTCTCCTTCCTCAGCAAGGCACCTACTGCAGGCCAGTCCCTCAGGTCAGGGAAAGTTACTCCTCCTTCAGCTTCTTCCAGGTCCTTCTAGTCGGGCAGAGTTCCTTCGTGGTTCAATCTGGATCTGATTTCTTAGGAGCCAGGCTCCTACTTTTATACAGGGATTCTTTTGTTCTTTAGCGCCAGGGGGCCTGGGCCTGGCTCAGTCCAGTTTTGGAGCACTCTGTTGTGGTGACTCGGCTTGTTCCTTTCAGCAGCAGGGCAGAGACATCAGCCGCTCCACAGGGGGCGGCGCCGGCTTTGTGGTGGTAGAGCACAGGTCTATTCAAGAGTCAGGGTGCACTCCTCCCACCCATCCTGGTGTAATCTCTCTACCCACCACCTGGCAGCCAACCTGTCTCCCGGAATCCCCCAGCCCTGCTCCTGTACTGTTGCTAGGCAGAACACACACACACAGCAGAGGCGGACTGAGATGGTCAGGCACGCAAAGGCTAACTTTCTACAAGTAGCATTTGCAAACCCAGGATATTAAAATAACCTTTACTAAAAGATGTATTTTATTATCCCGAGTTCAGGCATACTAAACATGACGTTCTACCATGCTCTCTGAGTCCACTGGGGTCACAGCGTGTAGCGATCCCAGCAGCCCATTCTGGCCTATGGAGAGCAGGTAGCCTTCAATAGTGAAAAACGAAAATGGCTGTAATTCACTATTAAGACATGCCACACACATCAGGGCATGTCCTACCTTATGCCTACAATGCACCCTGCGCTTGGGCCTACCAGAGGGGTGACTAACATGTAGTTAAGGGAAGGTTTAGGGACTGGCAAGTGGGGACACTTGCTCAGTCAGCGCGACGGTACCAGACCGCGCGCAGGTTCTGCAGTGGCAGACCCTAGACACATTTTACCCCGCTGCTTCGGTGGGTGGCACAACCAGTGCTGCAAGCCCACTAGCAGCATTTGGATATACAAGCCCTTGGCACCCCTGGTGCACTCTACTAGGGACTGATAGTAAACCAAATAAACCAAACGTGGAAGTCAATTTACATAATACATTTTACCATAGGGAGCACTTGCACTGTGGCACTGGATGGCAGTGGCACAGTGCCCTGAGCAGCTAACACCAACACAAAACACATTGAGGCACAGACAAAAATGGAAGGGTGACCCACGCCAATGGTGCCAGGTCTAACACGTGTCCCCTCCAGCTGAAAAGTGGGGAGAACTACCCTACCCCAGGGAGTTCTGCATCACTAAGGCGGAAAAACCTGGACAGACCGTCAGCATTGGCGTGATCTGTGCCAGGGCGGTGCTCCACCCTAAAGTCCATACCCTGTAGGGAGATGGACCACCTCAACAGTTTTGGGTTCTCACCCCTCATTTGCATCAACCATCTGAGGGGCCTGTGGTCGGTCTGAACCCGGAAGTGAGACCCAAACAAGTAGGGTCTTAGCTTCTTCAGCGCCCAGACCACAGCAAATGCTTCTCGTTCTATCGCACTCCACCTTTGTTCCCGGGGAAGTAGCCTCCTGCTAATAAAGGCTACGGGTTGGTCAAAGCCCTCCTCAGTGATCTGTGAGAGAACAGCCCCTACACCATGCTCTGATGCATCCGTCTGCACCAGGAACTCTTTGGAGAAGTCAGGAGCCAAGAGCACGGGCGCCGTGCACATGGCAGTTTTCAAGGTGTCGAAGGCTTTCTGACAGGTGTCAGTCCATATCACTTTTCTGGGCTGCTTCTTCGAAGTCAGCTCTGTCAAGGGGGCAACGATGCTGCCATACCCCTTGACAAACCTCCTGTAGTACCCGGTGAGTCCTAAAAAGGCCCTCACCTCCGTCTGGGTCTTTGGGGGCTCCCAAGCCAGGATGGTTTCAACTTTGGGTTGGAGGGGCGCCACCTGGCCGCTCCCCACTTGGTGTCCCAAGTACACCACTGAACCCTGCCCGATCTGACACTTGCTTGCCTTGATCGTGAGGCCTGCCTTGCGCAGCGCCATCAACACTTCCCAGAGATGTTGCAGGTGTTCTTCCCATGTGCCGCTGAACACTGCGATGTCATCCAGGTAGGCGGCGCTGAACTCGGTCAGCCCAGCCAACACCTGGTTGACCAACCTCTGGAAGGTGGCAGGGGCATTCTTCATCCCAAAGGGCATCACCCGGAACTGGTAATGCCCATCTGGCGTAGAGAATGCGGACCTCTCTTTGGCCCCATCAGTCAAGGCGATCTGCCAGTACCCAGACGTTAAGTCAAACGTGCTGAGGTACCGTGCAGCCCCTAACCGATCGATGAGCTCATCAGCTCTGGGGATGGGGTGCGCGTCAGTCTTCGTGACTGAGTTGAGTCCTCGGTAGTCCACACAGAACCGGAGTTCGGGCGTGGCACCCGGCGCTGCAGCTTTTGGGACCAAGACCACTGGGCTGGCCCAAGGACTGCTGGAGGACTCAACCACCCCTAGGGCAAGCATCTTCGAGACCTCCTCTTTGATGCAGGCCCTGACCCTGTCAGTTACCCGGTAGGCCTTGTGCTTCACAGGTAAGCTGTCTCCCGTATCCACATCATGGACGCACCAATTTGTGATACCGGGAACCAGGGAAAACAGGTCAGGAAAATGCCCCAGCAGCTGGCGGCAGTCACCCTGTTGCTCAGGGGTCAGGGTGGGTGAGAGGTTTACTCCATCCACTGACCCGTCTCGCTCTGAGGCTACCAAGAGGTCGGGAAGAGGCTCGGACTCCTCTTCCGTCCCATCATCGGTGGCCAAGAGCATGCCCACTTCGGACCTCTCCAAGTGGGGCTTCAGTCGATTGACATGTAGGACCCTTAGGGGGTTCCTCGGAGACCGCAAGTCCACCAAGTAGGTGACAGAACTCTTGCGCTCCACAATCTCAAAGGGTCCTGTCCACTTGTCCTGGAGTGCACAAGGCTCCACAGGGGCCAGGACCCACACTTTTTGGCCAGGTTGAAGCTCAACCAGAGTGGCATTCTGGTCGTACCACCGCTTCATTTCCTCCTGGCTGGCTTCCAGGTTTGCCTCAGCAAGTTGCCTGAAACGCCTAGTCTGGTTCCGGAAAGCCAGCATGTAACTGTATACATTCTGGGGAGGTTTCCTGGGAGATTGCTCCCAGCCTTCCTTGACCAGACTAAGAGGTCCTCGTACTGGGTGGCCATACAAAAGCTC
Organism: Triturus cristatus; assembly: GCF_964204655.1. Lineage (NCBI taxonomy): Eukaryota > Metazoa > Chordata > Amphibia > Caudata > Salamandridae > Triturus > Triturus cristatus. The sequence goes on from NC_140582.1 coordinate 594,220,108, forward strand.
AAAGGGACTGAACCCTAGAGACTTTTGTGGCACCTCGCGGTACGCAAAGAGAAGGCATGGTAAGAGGACGTCCCACTTACGCCTCATGGGTTCCTCGAGACCCATAATCATGCCCTTCAGGGTTCGGTTGAAGCGCTCAACCAACCCGTTTCCTTGGGGATGGTAAGGTGTGGTGAACTTGTAGGTTACACCACACTCTTGCCAAAGGGACTTCATATATTTCGATATGAAGTTGGTCCCCCTGTCAGACACTACCTCTAGAGGGAATCCTACTCGTGAGAAAATTCCCATCAGTGCCCGTCCCACCACGGGGGCCGTCACTGTCCTCAGAGGGATGGCTTCAGGGTACCGGGTGGCATGGTCCACCAAGACCAGGATAAACCTGTTGCCCATGGCTGTCTTGGGGTCCAGCGGCCCCACAATGTCAATCCCCACCCGCTGGAATGGGGTACTGACCACAGGGAAAGGTTGGAGTGGAGCTCTCAGCTTCCTTCCACTCTTGCCACTTGCCTGGCAAGTCTGGCATGTCCTGCAGTGAGTGTCAGAACTCCTGCGCATTTGGGGCCAATAAAAGTGGGTGACAAGCCTTTCAAAGGTCTTGTCCTGCCCCAAATGTCCTGCTAACGGTACGTCGTGAGCCAGCCCCAGTAGGAAGGCTCTGAACTTCTGGGGTACCACCAGCGCACGGGCTGACCCAGGTTCAGCAACCTTAGGCTCTGAGTATAGGAGGTCGTTCTCCCAGTAGATCAAGTGAGTTCCGGACTGATCACCATTGGCTTGGGCTGCAGCCTGCTGCCGCATACCCTCTAGAGAGGGGCACTCTTTCTGCTCCCTGCAGAATTCCTCCCTGGTGGGGCCTCCTTCTTGCTGCCAATGGGTCAGCTCAGGCAGGTCCCCCAGTTCGGCTATCTGTTCCCCGGTAGGCTCCAGGGCATCCCCCTCAAGGTCTGCTTCCTCCTGGGCCGTGGGAACTTTAGGAGCCGGATTCCCGTGCCTCCCTTGCCCTCTCTCTAAGGCCGGTTCCTGGGCCTCTCCCTCAGGCTCCAGGGTTCCTTCAACACCCCTACCGGCTGCCATCGACCGGGTGGTCACGCACGCCCAATCAGGCAAGCCCACCATCCGCAGGTGAGTTGTCTTCTCCACCTTTTCCCAAGGAGAGCTCTCCAAATCGTTACCTAGGAGACAATCAACAGGCATGGCCTCTCTCACAGCCACTTGCAGAGTACCAGAGACCCCCCCCCACTCAAAGGGAACCTGAGCCATTGGACACTGACTCTCTGTGTTGTCGGCGTTGACAACACGGCAGAATGCGTGCGGGACAACCTGCTCTTGAGACACCAGGTGTTGCTTGACAGCAGTCACACTGGCTCCTGTATCTCTAAGAGCCCCCACCCTCTTGCCATTTATGGTCACCCACTGCCCATACTTTTGAGTATTGGGGGGCAGCTGGGCCTCAGCGACCATCTCACTGTCTCCTAACGAGACTAGGGTCATCTGTACGGGATCCCCCGCCCCTTGGACATCTATCTCCCTCCCCAAGGCTACACTATTCACCTGCTTGGGGGGTGGAGCACCAGAGGGTGCTGGTTTACCATACAGGGGGCACTTGGGATCCACGGAAATGTGCCCCAGGTTGTTACACTTGTAACATCTGAGGGGCCCTCTTTGAACAGGGTTACCTGTCGGGGCCCCGGTCTGCTTCGGGGGTGGGGGTGGCTGAGAACCTTTCCCTTGGTTCCCTTGGGAATTACTTTGGGGCCCTCTGTAGAACTCCCTCTGTTTACCCTTGTCCCCCCCACTCTTCTGCTGGGGACCCTGAACACCTTTGGCGGGGCCTCCCACGGGACCCTTGTGGACCCTGGTGCTGATCCAGCGGTCCGCCTCCTCAGCAAGCTTCCTCGGGTTGGACAGCTTGCTATCGATCAGGTGCTGGCGTAGCTCAGGAAAACAATTATCCGACAAGTGCTCCCATGCAATTAAATCAAACAGCCCTTGGTAATCATTCACTTTGCTACCCTTCACCCAACCATCCAGCGCTCTGCAAAAAAAGGTCACATATTCTACATAAGTGGTACCAGGTTTCTTGGTGCAATCCCTAAACCTCTGCCTGTACAATTCAGGAGTTAACCCATACCTTGTCATAAGAGCCTCCTTCATGTGTGGATAGGATGTGTGGACATCAGAGGGGAGGTCTAGCAGTGTGTCCCGCCCCTCACTCAGGAACCTTCCCCACAACCCCGCTCCCCAATCCTTCTCAGGGACCCGGTGGGAGGACATGGCTACTTCATAGGCCCTAAACCACTGCCCAATATCATCCTGCTTATAATATTCTTTGACTACATCTTTAGGAATGTGCACCCTTGACTCTGTTGGATTGCTGCCACCAGAGGGTGAGTTGTCTAAACTCCTGGCCTTGAGATCCAACTCCCTCATTTTTACCTCATGTTCCATGGCCAGTTTTTGCCTTTCCATCTCCATTCGCAGTTTTGCCATCTCCACCTCGTGTGCTCGGGCAGCACTCCTGTCGGCCATCTCCTCGGGCGACAGGCCTCTGCTAGGCTCAAAAACACCTTCTGGGGGTATCCCCTCCGGTGCATTCTCTGGGAACTTTGATTCGTACCAGGCTCTCAGCGCTTTTACGTACTGATCCTTGTTGCCAAGTCCACTCTGCTTGATTCTGTACTTGGAGAGATATCCTTTCAGGACATCATTGGTGCACTTCATCAGTGCCTCGGGCTCCCAATCGATGTCATCCACTCCAGAGAATACAGAGGACGCTCCGCCTCCATTGACTGAGCTAGGCATGGTTTCTTAAGGGGGAGATTCTTCTTTAGAAACAACTGTCAATCAATCTGTGGCTGCGTTATCGGTCTGCTCTACGTGGTGATCAATAATTCACTGTATGTAAATCATAAATGCAAATTCGAAATCCCGCCGCTGCCACCAATGTTAGAATGGGGGACCTCTGGTTGGCACAGGTAGGTACTTGTGACAAGCAGTGGTCCCTTCTTCTATTCAGGGCGAGAGAATTACCCCTTCAGAACAACCCCTGCTCACCCTATAGGTAGTGTGGCGCGAGCAGTCAGGGCTAAACTTCAGGGCGCTAGTCAGTTAAGCATTTATGATCACACACAGTAAACCACAATGATCCCCCACAAATGGACACCAGGCGTAAAGTGTATCAAAAATACGGATGCTTTATATAAAAGATTCTTTGTTACGCAGGCAGGTACAAGACCATCAATAACGGTTGCGAAATGGAAGCCACAAGATGATAATTAGGCACTGTTCTTGTCTTTGGTAACTTATTCGATCACGAGCGCTTCACAGGGCTCGGCTGAGTCGGTCCAGTCACGATGATGCGCGGCGCACCCGGGGTACAGTGATACGGGGAAATCAGAACGTTGCGGACCCCGAGTCCGATAGAGAGTTCACTGTACCTGGGAACGTGCGATGTGCTTGGACGAGTCTTCAGGGGAGATGCAGGTTCTGCACCTCGTGGGTCTTCCGGATCAAGAATTCAGCGGGCGGCTCTCGGTAGACAGGTGCGGCCCAGGGCCTCCGACACGGACTGTGCGGGAGGTCACTGCGGAGGGCGGCACGGTCAGACTCAGGCTGGGAGGTGAAGCGGGGCGGCCGGATACGTTACGACGTACGGGCGGCCGTCCGAGGCTTGATTTCACTTCCCAAGTAGAAATCCGGCGGGAGGGCGAGAGGGCACCAAGCGCGCTCCAGTAGCAGGCAGGTGACAGGGAAGCGGGACGGCCAGACTCGATGGGTCCAGAGCGACTCAGGTAGAGCGGGGCTCTCGGCGAGTGGAGGCGGCCAGGCTTCTGGGTGTCACGGCCCTAGGAGGGATGCGAAGGTGCGCAGGGCACTCCGGCGGGAGAAAGCACACGGCTCGAATTCTCAGACGAGCGGAGACACGGTGAACCCACTGGTCCTGGGGTTCAGTTCAGGGGGCAAGCTCTTCTTCCAAGCCCTTGGAGATAGTTGAAGAACAAAGTGCAAAAGTCTCTTTCAGTCTTTTTCCTCTCCTTCCTCAGCAAGGCACCTACTGCAGGCCAGTCCCTCAGGTCAGGGAAAGTTACTCCTCCTTCAGCTTCTTCCAGGTCCTTCTAGTCGGGCAGAGTTCCTTCGTGGTTCAATCTGGATCTGATTTCTTAGGAGCCAGGCTCCTACTTTTATACAGGGATTCTTTTGTTCTTTAGCGCCAGGGGGCCTGGGCCTGGCTCAGTCCAGTTTTGGAGCACTCTGTTGTGGTGACTCGGCTTGTTCCTTTCAGCAGCAGGGCAGAGACATCAGCCGCTCCACAGGGGGCGGCGCCGGCTTTGTGGTGGTAGAGCACAGGTCTATTCAAGAGTCAGGGTGCACTCCTCCCACCCATCCTGGTGTAATCTCTCTACCCACCACCTGGCAGCCAACCTGTCTCCCGGAATCCCCCAGCCCTGCTCCTGTACTGTTGCTAGGCAGAACACACACACACAGCAGAGGCGGACTGAGATGGTCAGGCACGCAAAGGCTAACTTTCTACAAGTAGCATTTGCAAACCCAGGATATTTAAAATAACCTTTACTAAAAGATGTATTTTATTATCCCGAGTTCAGGCATACTAAACATGACGTTCTACCATGCTCTCTGAGTCCACTGGGGTCACAGCGTGTAGCGATCCCAGCAGCCCATTCTGGCCTATGGAGAGCAGGTAGCCTTCAATAGTGAAAAACGAAAATGGCTGTAATTCACTATTAAGACATGCCACACACATCAGGGCATGTCCTACCTTATGCCTACAATGCACCCTGCGCTTGGGCCTACCAGAGGGGTGACTAACATGTAGTTAAGGGAAGGTTTAGGGACTGGCAAGTGGGGACACTTGCTCAGTCAGCGCGACGGTACCAGACCGCGCGCAGGTTCTGCAGTGGCAGACCCTAGACACATTTTACCCCGCTGCTTCGGTGGGTGGCACAACCAGTGCTGCAAGCCCACTAGCAGCATTTGGATATACAAGCCCTTGGCACCCCTGGTGCACTCTACTAGGGACTGATAGTAAACCAAATAAACCAAACGTGGAAGTCAATTTACATAATACATTTTACCATAGGGAGCACTTGCACTGTGGCACTGGATGGCAGTGGCACAGTGCCCTGAGCAGCTAACACCAACACAAAACACATTGAGGCACAGACAAAAATGGAAGGGTGACCCACGCCAATGGTGCCAGGTCTAACACTCAGGATTCCTGGGCGGATGCCTGTGAGAATCTTATGCGTGATACATAGAGCTTTAAAACAAAGTCTTTGTTCAAGGGGTGGTATAAAAGGGGGTGGTGATGGACGGAGCATCAGAACCAATCAAACACTCACACCCAGTCAACAGATCTGGGTTTGATCCATCACCGTTCTTTAGCCCACTCTGCCACCCCAGTTCAGACATGGCCATATGCAAATCAGTCTGACCCTGTGCCTCATGGGAACAGTCCAGCCCGAACTGCCAAGCCATGCCTTCTCTGGACCGGAAACAAGCTTCCTAGGACCGGTTTCTGGCATTTCAGCCGTCTTCAGCCAGGCTTGCTTGAATCCAGTGGCAAAGTGAGCAAGGGACTCACGTCTGAGCATACCCTGCCAACTTATGGCAAAAAAAGCGGTATAAAAGGGGGTGGTGATGGACGGAGCATCAGAACCAATCAAACACTCACACCCAGTCAACAGATCTGGGTTTGATCCATCACCGTTCTTTAGCCCACTCTGCCACCCCAGTTCAGACATGGCCATATGCAAATCAGTCTGACCCTGTGCCTCATGGGAACAGTCCAGCCCGAACTGCCAAGCCATGCCTTCTCTGGACCGGAAACAAGCTTCCTAGGACCGGTTTCTGGCATTTCAGCCGTCTTCAGCCAGGCTTGCTTGAATCCAGTGGCAAAGTGAGCAAGGGACTCACGTCTGAGCATACCCTGCCAACTTATGGCGAACAAAGCAAAAACCAAAGGAAATGATGGACGGAGCGTTGAACATTGCAAGCACTCACCCCCAGTCAACTGATCTGGGTTTAATCCCTGTTGTACCGCTTTGTTCGCCATAAGTTGGCAGGGTATGCTCAGACGTGAGTCCCTTGCTCACTTTGCCACTGGATTCAAGCAAGCCTGGCTGAAGAAGGCTGAAATGCCAGAAACCGGTCCTAGGAAGCTTGTTTCCGGTCCAGGGAAGGCATGGCTTGGCAGTTCAGGCTGGACTGTTCCCATGAGGCACAGGGTCAGACTGATTTGCATATGGCCATGTCTGAACTGGGGTGGCAGAGTGGGCTAAAGAACGGTGATGGATTAAACCCAGATCTGTTGACTGGTTGTGAGTGTTTGATTGGTTCTGATGCTCCGTCCATCACCACCCCCTTTTGTACCGCTTTGTTCGCCATAAGTTGGCAGGGTATGCTCAGACGTGAGTCCCTTGCTCACTTTGCCACTGGATTCAAGCAAGCCTGGCTGAAGAAGGCTGAAATGCCAGAAACCGGTCCTAGGAAGCTTGTTTCCGGTCCAGGGAAGGCATGGCTTGGCAGTTCAGGCTGGACTGTTCCCATGAGGCACAGGGTCAGACTGATTTGCATATGGCCATGTCTGAACTGGGGTGGCAGAGTGGGCTAAAGAACGGTGATGGATTAAACCCAGATCTGTTGACTGGTTGTGAGTGTTTGATTGGTTCTGATGCTCCGTCCATCACCACCCCCTTTTGTACCGCTTTGTTCGCCATAAGTTGGCAGGGTATGCTCAGACGTGAGTCCCTTGCTCACTTTGCCACTGGATTCAAGCAAGCCTGGCTGAAGAAGGCTGAAATGCCAGAAACCGGTCCTAGGAAGCTTGTTTCCGGTCCAGGGAAGGCATGGCTTGGCAGTTCAGGCTGGACTGTTCCCATGAGGCACAGGGTCAGACTGATTTGCATATGGCCATGTCTGAACTGGGGTGGCAGAGTGGGCTAAAGAACGGTGATGGATTAAACCCAGATCTGTTGACTGGTTGTGAGTGTTTGATTGGTTCTGATGCTCCGTCCATCACCACCCCCTTTTGTACCGCTTTGTTTGCCATAAGTTGGCAGGGTATGCTCAGACATGAGTCCCTTGCTCACTTTGCCACTGGATTCAAGCAAGCCTGGCTGAAGAAGGCTGAAATGCCAGAAACCGGTCCTAGGAAGCTTGTTTCCGGTCCAGGGAAGGCATGGCTTGGCAGTTCAGGCTGGACTGTTCCCATGAGGCACAGGGTCAGACTGATTTGCATATGGCCATGTCTGAACTGGGGTGGCAGAGTGGGCTAAAGAACGGTGATGGATTAAACCCAGATCTGTTGACTGGTTGTGAGTGTTTGATTGGTTCTGATGCTCCGTCCATCACCACCCCCTTTTGTACCGCTTTGTTCGCCATAAGTTGGCAGGGTATGCTCAGACGTGAGTCCCTTGCTCACTTTGCCACTGGATTCAAGCAAGCCTGGCTGAAGAAGGCTGAAATGCCAGAAACCGGTCCTAGGAAGCTTGTTTCCGGTCCAGGGAAGGCATGGCTTGGCAGTTCAGGCTGGACTGTTCCCATGAGGCACAGGGTCAGACTGATTTGCATATGGCCATGTCTGAACTGGGGTGGCAGAGTGGGCTAAAGAACGGTGATGGATTAAACCCAGATCTGTTGACTGGTTGTGAGTGTTTGATTGGTTCTGATGCTCCGTCCATCACCACCCCCTTTTGTACCGCTTTGTTCAAGGGGTAGCTAAAGCAAATGATAGAGGAGGTTGGCGACATGACAGTATTTGGGGAGGGCAAAAATAGCCTGTGCTGCAGCGTTCTGGACATGTAATGTAATGTAATGTAAGTTGGTTCTTATAGTGTGCTGGCTGTCACTCCGCGAGGAGCATCCTGGCGCTGTGGAGGTTGGAGGTAAGAGGAGAGGAGAGGCACTAGTGTTTCTAAATAAGGGAGTGACATAGTTCCTCTGGGGCTGCAAATACCCAAGTCTTAAGAGCCTTCCTGAAAAGTGTCTCTGTTTCAAGTGATCTCAGGTGGGGTGGTAGAAGGTTCCAGGCTTTGGATCCCAGGACGGCCACTGTTCTACCGCCCTTAGTTTTATATTTGAAGGAGGGTGGCTTGAGATAGTTGGCGGTGGAGGACCTGAGATTTCTAGTTGTGGTGTATGGGTGAATCTTGCGGAGAGATAGTTGGGTCCAAGTTTGTATTTGGCTCTGAATGTAATGAGAAGGATTTTAAAAAGAATGATTTTATGTACAGAGAGCCAATGTAGGGCTGCAGATGCTCAGGATCTTCTAGGAAGCTTCAAAACGAGTCGAGCTGTGGCATGCTGGACAACCTGCAGCTTCTTTAATGTGGATTTGTTGGTACCTGCTAATAGACTGTTGCAGTAGTCCAGACACGAGAGTATCAGGGCCACTGCCATTGATTTCCTGGCAGTAAGGGGGATGAGGTCAAATAATTCTTTTAAGGATTTAATGAGGCTGAAGCATGTCTCTGCTACTGCCGTGGTGTGGGGGAGAAAGGTGAGCGTGGAGTCAAATTTTACTCCCAAGTTTTCGGCTGGTGTCCCACCTGGCCACCACTTGCCAGGTTGGAATTGGACATTTTTCCCTATGGGGAGGATTTCAGTTTTGTGCGTGTTGCATCTCAAATGGTTCTCTCTCATCCAATGGATGATTGCGGTGAGGCAGTGTTTGAAGGTAAGTTCAGTCGAGGATGAGTTGTCTCGGGAAAGGATCAATTGGGTGTCATCTGCGTAGGACGTGACTTCAATGTCAAATGATCTTATTAAGTGGATGAGAGGGGCCATGTAGACATTGAACAGCAGTGGGCTCAGAGTTGAGCCCTGTGGGACACCAGTTGTTATGTTATGTTCTATTAAAATAAAGGTACCTAGGGCAACTGCTTGTCTATGGTTGGTAAGAAAGGATTTAATCCAGTCTAGGGCAGTACCTGAGATGCCGCTATGTTCGAGTCGTTTCAGAAGTATGCTGTGGGAAATGGTATCGAACACAGCCGACAAATCGAGTAGGATGAGGACAGCTTTAATGCTGCAGTCTATTAATCAGACTCATTGGACCCCAAGTGTTAGCACATTACAATAGTCCAATCGGGCCAGGATAGAGGCTTGGATGATCAGCTGCCGTGTTTGAGAGTCGAAAAATACAAGTATAGGCTTTAGGCCTCGTAACAGGTCAAAGCGTTTCCCAGCCACCAATTTGGCATGCACCTCCAAATTAAGTTCTTTATCCAACATAATGCCCAAGTTCTTCACGGCAGGTTTGGTTACAGTGGTATACCGAGACCAGAATGCCACCATTCATTGCCCCAAAGATGGAAGTCCTTGGCCACCAGAAGGAACTCAGATTTTGCAGAATTCAACTGCAAAAAATTAGCCGTCATCCATTCCGAGACGACCATTAAATCTGCTTTGAATTTTGCGGCATCCTGGCTGGGATTATTGTAAAGGATGATCACCAAATGGGTGTCGTCTGCATATGACACCAGGGAGATGCCCCGGGCTTTGGCCATCAGCGCCAATGGTCTCACGTAGATATTAAATACCGTAGGGCTCAAAGCTCACCCCTGAGGAACACCGCAGCAAAGTGGGTGAGTACAGGAGGAAAAAGAAGGAGCAGTTACTTGGAATGTCCGATCCGCCAAAAAAGACGAAAACCAAGAAAGGGCTTTATTGTTGACCCTGATCTCCTCCAAACGATGGAGCAAGATTTCATGGGAGACCATGTTGAAGGCCACACTCAGAGCCAGCAGAACTAACGCTGTAGTTCTGTTGGCATCTGATGTGGTCCGCAGCTGTTCTACGACTGTCAGCATAGCCGGCTCGGTACTATGTCATGGTCGGAACCCATTCTGGGATGTGTCCAGTATTAAATGGACAGGGGAAGGGAAGAAAGTTCCAGAACCAGATGTGGGGGTAGGACAGAGTGATCCACCCACACACAAAGACTGGCACCAGGTATAAATATTGCACCCTCAGAACAACTCTGTAGTATGCTCCAGATCTCTGGAAGATTCAGAAGGATGGCCCTGCTGCCAGAACGACTTCTTTGGTGCCTGAAGGTTTTCTGCACTGCTTGAAGGACTGCCTTGCTGCTTGAAGGAGAACTGGACTAGCTTCTTGAACCCAGAACTGCAAGAGTGACTCCAAGAGCTAGCTGGTTGGCCTCCTGTGTGAGTAGCAGGGACATATTGAGCTACAGAGGCCTTGAACTCTGCTGCTTGCCTGTGCGGGAGTAAGTCCTAACCCCCAAATGGTACCCCTCAGGTCCTGGATCATTGGAAGTTGTATTGGTTGTACTGCTCTTGTGTAACCCTAAAAGCTAGGACTTAGAACATTTTTCAACAAAAACTTCCTGGAGAACTGCCTGAAGACCAGGACCTACCTGCTAGCTGATCCTACCAAGGTGTATCACCAGTCGGCCTGCATTTCTGGTACATCCAGCTACGTTCTTTTCCACAGCTGCAAATCCCCTTCAGTGGGAATTCTTGGCAGTGGTATTTGGCCTTGTGGAGCACTCTTTGGCTACCACTTCCAGCTTCATCCTGCTGGAGAAATCCAACTTCTAAAAAGTTGTTTAAGTCCAAAGGTTGAAATCTTCACAAGGTTCGAGGATGACCGGCACCCCATTGACAACAACAACTTTCTGAGCCTGAAAATCCAGCTTTTCCCAAGTGAAGCTTCTCCCGCCATAGTTGATGACATCGCTGAGACTTCGTCCAGTGGCTTCCTGCTACCTTGCCTCAATGAACTCTACCGTCTCCAAAACTTTTTGATTGAGGTTTTTATAAGTCCAAAGATAAGCTGAGACTGGTCAATCCATCCTTTTTATCTAGCCCACACTCCATCACAGTTGACCTTAACTTTTGACTTTGCCCCATTCTTGTGCGAGCAGCTACCTATGACTGGTGCTTTGATCCTTCACGTGCTCGATTTCCCTACAAACTTTACAAATTCCTAACTATAGTTCTACTGGTTGGATTTAATTTGTTTTGTTGTCATTTTATTTATTAAAATGTTCTTTATTTTTCTAAATTAGTTTGCCCATTGCCTCTAAGTTAGGCCTGACTACTTTTGTGCCTAGCTACCGGAGGGCTAGGCACAGGTTAATTTGGTGACTTTTATGCTTAACCATGACAAGGAGTGTGGCTGTTGCCTGAGTGTGGCTTCCCCTCCTTCAACCAATAACCCCAATTTCTTACACTGTTCAAACTACATAACTGAAAACTACCCTCTGTAAGTCCAACATCACATAAATCCGGTTGGGCACATACCCTCACCATCATTTGACACTGGATGTCAAGAAACATTTTAAAATGTCATCTTGTAAAAGAAGAGTTACTCATATCTAAAAGTGCAATTTGTAACTCACAACTTCCCTTCTGACCTGGTGCAATTAGTACTGCAGGAGTGCCCTTCAAAGTTGCTTGCAGCATGGGCATATATCTCAACAACTACCTGTCCCTACAGTTAAATATACAGCTAACATCTTCATAACTTGTTTCAAGAATCTAAAAATCGCTAAAAGGATGTTCCCATATATAGACGGTACATACCACGTATCCATGATGCAAGCTCTAGTACTGCACCACCTGGATTGTGATAATACTTTTTACCTGGAACTCCAAGAGAAAGCGCTCAAATGCCTTCAAGCGGTTCAAATTGCAGCCACTCAGCCCATCACAGGCAGCCCCTAACAATGGAGAATCTCCCACAATCTTTAATGAGCTGCGCTGGCTCCCCATCAAGAATGGAACCCCGTATAAGGCCATTGTAATCCTACATTGTGTATTTCTTAAGTTCAGCACCTCAATTTCTCATCACCAATTTAGGGGCATATTATCAAGCCAGGTGATAAAATTATCGCCGCTTTAGCGGCAGAAAACCGCTGCTAAAACGGCGATAATGGGCTTGATAATATGCTCTATAGAATTCCAATTGAAGCCCATGTTAGACGTCCTTCACATTTAACATGGGCTTCAATTGGAATTCCATAGAGCATATTATCAAGCCCATTATCGCCGTTTTAGCTGCAGTTTTCTCCCGCTAAAGCGGCGAGAATTTTATCGCCTGGCTTGATAATATGCTCCGTATTTCTGTAAGAACCGCAGAGGTACCCAAGACCTAGACGTCTGCTGGTACTTTACATCCCCCAAACACCCTAAACCCTTCACGCTTAAAGCCTTTTCCGTTGCCGCTGACAGGGAACAGAGGGGCATATTATCAAGCCAGGAGATAAAATTATCGCCGCTTTAGCGGCAGAAAACTACCGCTAAAACGGCGATAATGGGCTTGATAATATGCTCTATGGGATTCCAATTGAAGCCCATGTTAGATGTCCTTCACATCCAACATTGGTTTCAATTGGAATTCCATAGAGCATAGTATCAAGCCCATTATTGCCGTTTTAGCGGCAGCTTTCTGTCCCTAAAGCGGCAATAAATTTATCACCTGGCTTGATAATATGCCCCATAGTGAGCTTCCCAATTAATTTAGGACCTCTGCTTCACTACTCTTCTTCCATAAGCTACTGGAAACGAAGGGGCAGATCAACAAGAAATAGCGATAATTATCGCTAAGCGCTGTTAGAGCGAAAAATCTTTTTTATCGCCGCCGTAGCGATGTATTAACAAGGCGTCGCTAGCCAGCGATAACAATCAGTTCCGGCGCTTAGGGATGGTGATAAAATCTTAGCGTGGCGATAAAAAAAGCACGCTAAGCCACGAAAAGTAGAGAGAAGCAATTTATCTCCAAAATCAGCCTGACAATTGACAGCAGGCCTGCATTTTGCACGCAGCAAGCGGAAAAATGCACTATAAAAGGCCCCCAAGCAGGCAAAAAAAAAAAATGGATTCCACTGACCAGAGACCAGACCAGACCAGAGACATGGAGGAAGCAGGGCCAAACACACAGACCACAGCGAACCCCACAGCCAGCCAGGAGGAGCAGGGAGAGAGCCAGGGGAAGGAAAAGAGGAGGAACCACCCCAGGTTCAGCCACAAGGATAATCAGGTCCTGTATAGCCTGGTGGCTGGACACCAGCAGGAGCTGTTTATAAGGAGGACAGTGCCATTGTCCATAAAGAAACACATCTGGGAAGAGATCAAAGCTAAGGTCAATGCAGTGGGAGAGAGGAAGAGGAGGACCATGGAGGAGGTGAAAAAATGCTGGAACGACAGCAAGAAGAACACCAAGGAGAAGATGGCCGCCAACCGGAGGGCAGCCAGGGCCACCGGAGGTGGTAGCCCCGTGCTGCAGCTGGAGCTGGATGAGCAGGAGGAAATGGTTGCGCAAGTCATCACTGAGGAGACGGTGGTTGGATTGCCGGGTCGGGACACCGCTGCAAGTCAACAGACACAACTACAGGGTGAGTACAAACTATGGAGTGGGTGGAAGGGGGTGGGTGGCCCCAATGGCACACATGTACAATAAATAGCATTGCATACCCACAATTACTGTGGTTCAGGTCACAGATAGCCCTGTACATGGTGGCATGGATACACATCAACTGATCCAACACAAACATTGCTAGACACTCTTTGACGGACTCACTGACATCGAAATGTGCACAGAAACGTCAGAAAAACACAGTCTAGCTAAATCATCAGACCACAAAATAAGTGCCACATCACATACCAAAATGCCACATCACATATAGATGCACAATGCTGACAAAATGCACACCTTGCACCATCACAACCTATATCCAAATCATCTCCACAAGGCCGCAACTCACAGGTTCCAAAATGAGTATGCAGTGTGAATGTGACTGATCACGTGCATGTGTAAGCATGCCAACAGCAAGAAAAGCACACCTGCAAAATAGCACTTGTGGCTGACTTGTGTGCAAGGATGTGCGTGGCCAACAAGTGTGACTTGGAGGGCCACACACAACCTTGCACACGAGCCAGACACATGTGCAATGTTGCAGGTGTGCTGAGCCTGTCGCTGGCATGCTTACTCGTGCATGTGACCAGTCACATTCACGCTGCATACTCATTTTGGCACATGGGAGTTGCGGACTTCTGAAGAAGATTTGGATAAGTGTGGTGATGAGGCAAGGGGGACATTGTGACAACCTCATGCCTGTACTACAAAAATGCCCCCTTGCCTGTACATGCTATGCAGCACTGTGTACAGCAAGATGAGAAAGTAATGAGTTACTCTGCATACCGACAACACATGCAATGTCACACCAAAAATACGGATTATGGGGCATATCACCAAGGACGGCGTTAAAATAATAGCTGCTTGAGCGACAGAAAACTGCCACTAAAGTGGCGATAATGGCCCTGAAAAAATGCCCTGGAGAATTCCAATACAAGTCCATGGTCACACCAGACCATGGATTTCAAGTGGAATTCCCTAGGGCATATTATCAAGGCCATGATCCCCGCTTAAGCGGCAGTTCTCTGCCGCTCAAGTGCCGATAATCTGTAATGCCGTCCCTGATAATTTGGCCCTTAGTTGTGTGCTCTCCATTGCAAAATGCAATGTGGGGCGCACCATGAAAGCCATTCAGTCACCCAAAGGCAACTTACCTGCATGAACACATATCCCTGTCCATAATACCCACCACCCTCTCCCGCCCCACGTCAACGCATGGCATGTACTATTTTCACTAGCAAAATTTTTAAATCTACATGTCTGCGAAAGCTAGATCTTCAGATCTAACAATTGCGCAAACCTAGGGACATATTACCAAGATCAGCGTTAAAATCATTGCTGCCTTAGCGGCAGGAAACTGCCACTAAAGTGGCGGCAATGGGCTTGATAATATGCCCCTGTGAATTCCCATAGAAGCCCATGATCACACCACAACATGGACTTCTATGGGAATTCACAAGGGCCTATCATCAAGCCCCACACCTCCGCTTTAGTGGCAGTTACCTGCCGCTAAAGCCGCAATCATTTTAACGCTAATCCTGATAATATGGCCCCTAGTCCCTCTCCACTCACTATGGTGTTCATATTTTCTGAGCAAAGGATCTTTGGCTTGTTAATATGACATGTCTCCTCTACTACCTTGAATATCAAGAACCATGTAAAAAGGGTTATACCAACCAATTTACAACACAGGCCATATAAAACAACATCACCAGCACAAATCCATTCGAAAGTCTATTTCACAATCCCTCAAGGCATGTCACTACCCATGTTGCTATGTACTCCTTGATAGCCTTAGCAGTGCATAATCTGTGGTAATCTGTGTTATCCAGAAGCTAAACACTAAAAACACAATATACAGGCTGCCGCTTTAGATTCACCCATCATGCATGTCTACAATGATGTGGAATGGTCACATCTACGGGCTATAAAGGCATTAGCCTGGTACCAGCTCACTTGGCTCAGTGTTGACATCGCTCTCGCTGTCTTCGTCCACAAATGGTCCAAAGAAATGGTCCCATGCCCTAGCCGCCTCAAGTGATCCCTTGCTCACTGTACCCTTGACCAGTAGTAGACTAACTATCCCCTCACACTCTGCCAATTTGGTGAACTCGCACTCCCATTGATCTAAACTCGTGGCCCCACTTGCCTTCCAGTGCATCGTAATATCCCCTCATGGCCACTAATAATACCCTATCCATAAACTTGCGGCAAGCCCACTTTGAGCCGTGTGTGGGAAGCAATGTAGGATATAAGCCCCCTACGACAGATCTACCTCCCTGCCTGTCAACACCTTCAATACTGTTATCACTACGGTCCAATAAGTAGCCTAAAGTGGTCACCCCCAAATCATGTGAGGAAAGTTTGCCCCCTCTCCCTGAACCCTTGTGCATGCATATGAGTCAGTGTAGAAATATGCATTGACTTTCTGCCGGTGTGAGGTAAGGCAATGTAAAACATCAAAAAGAAGCCTTTGAAAGCGGGTGTGCCTGCTGCACCTCCATGCTTACTCTACAATTTCAGCACAAGCCCTTTCCGTTATCTCTCTAACTACATCTACCTCCCATTTCAATTCAGTTTGTCCAAAGGGGGCAGCTCCACGAGACCCATGCGCATGTACAGGAATGTGACTGCCTTAAACTTTACAGCTGCTGTTAATATGTATTGGCACCCTAAAGAAAGCTCAGGTCCTGCTTGGTCCCCTTTACAATGCGCGCGTATATCCGCTGTGATCGCTGCATGGAGTATGTAGTCCCCCCTTCGTAAATCAAACCGCTCATGCAGAGTCTAGAAGGTTAGCGCCTCGTATGATGCACAACACGGCCCACCACTGCCACACACACTCGACATGTGGGACCAAATCTGTGGGTAATGGGTGTGGACACTGTTTGCTCAGATAGCAACAACATTTGCCATACATGCTGCACCATACTCTGAAAGGGTAATCCAAAAGAAGTGCAGGAAGCAAGATTAAACATGACAGATGCAATGCACACAACAAATCGCAAGGAGCCAAAGCGACTTAGAGGCACATGTGTCCTACACAGTGCAGCTTTGTAGAAACAACACGGTGTATATAATCAAGGACGTTCTTAAAATTATCGCCACTTCAGCGGCATGAAACAGACACCAAAGCGGTGAGAATGTGCCTGATAACATGCAGCAGAGAATTCTAATCAAAGCCCATGTTCACACCAGAACATGTGCTTCCCCTGGAATTCTAGGTGGCACATTTCCAAGGACATCTTTGCCGCTTGTAGCAGGAGACTCCTGCTGCTAAAGCGCAGATAACACCATGGACGTCCATGATAACATGCCCCCAAGTAGGCTCCCATTGCCAATGTGCCAAAAGTGAGCACTCATCACACATCACCAATAGCACACTAAACACATGCACATGTGCAAGCCCCTGCAAAGCTGCAACTCCTTGAGCCACACTGATAAGGCATGTGATAGGGCATGATGGATAGCATGCCTGCTGGACAAAGAGATTCACATGGTGCAGGACACCTCACTGATGTTGCGGAGTGTGGAACTCATCCTCAAGGGAGCATGTCACACCCTGGCACAAACTTGTGTACACACAACCCCTAATGTGACCAAGACACTTGATGACCTACTATGCACAAGTGTCACTACTCTGACAAGGATACACCATCCACACAGATTTTCACATGTCTGCATTGTCCATAGACAGAAGTCAAAGGCCCATTTCATGAAAGGGACAGCTAAACAAAGGCAGCAGGTGCCACCATCACACAATGCAGTGTACACACATACTAATCTGAGTACATCCACATTGCCTAATAGGTGTTGCGGACTGCATCAGTCACATAACACAAACCAAGAGACAACAGGTAGCATTTGTGTGTAGACACTGTCAAGACACATTTCTCACCTAGGGAACTTGTGATATTACAACGTACAAGTACACACACACATCTGTGATGTCTCTGAAATAATCACCATCCAGTAACTAGCATGCATATTGGACAAAATATCTATAATGTACAGTCGCCCTCAGTCTGATTGTGAAGTCAAATAATGCGACAACACCTCCTGGACAGCTGGACGACCCACTCCACCACGATGACTCGTCCCAAACACCAACCATCAATGTGTCCCTCGCAACACCAACTCCAGTAGCAGGGCTACCCACCAGCATTGCGCCCAGCTCACCCCCTGCACAAACCACCCAGCAGCAAGAACCTCCAACCACAGCTGTCTCCCAGGACCCAGCCAACACATATGCGGCCTTTCATACCATGATGCTGGAGGTCCAACGGGAGACACAGGACCTGGTGCGGGTGGGCTTGGAGAGCCTGGCAGCCAAGTTTGATGAGCTCAGTGGGTGTCTGAATCGCCTCCATGAAAACATCGCGAGGATGCCAGACATCCACACCTCACTCAATAACATCCAACGCACCCTGGATGACATTGCTGGGGTCCTGATCCGGAGAGCAGACACACTGTCTCGGCAGGATAGCTCCAGCAGTGTCTCTGCTGCATTATCCCAATTGATTATAGTAACAATGGGGTAACCCAGTATCCCTCAGAACCTGGGCAATCATGTAAAGGTAAACAATTGGTTCTGTCGGGTATAGATTATCTCTTTAAACCATCAGGGCAATCATCGGTTTACTTATATGGAAAACAGTTTAGTTAAAAACAACACACATAGAGACCATAAAGGGTATTACAGAAGTTTTATAAATTGCGTCATTTATAAAAACCCACATTCATTTGTATGGCTGTCAAAGAGATTATAAAAAGGCGCTGTGATTCGTGACAAGGTGAATCTGGTGCTCAGTGTTGTGGTGAAGATGTGCAATATATACAAAGTGAGATTTCATAAAATTGTCTTTTTACAAGAGGCCAGTAAGGAACAGGTGTTTGAATAGCTCTGTAGAATAAATGAATTGGACTTGACACAGAGTCTTTCAACTGGTCCAGCGAATGTGTCGACGTTTCAACCCAGGGAGCATTACTATATTAGTCAATGCGGGTCTTCATCAGGACAGGGGCAATGAGGACAGCCTAAGAAAGCCCATACAACTCAAGGGGGCGTGTGTATCTCTTTAAGGATTCAGACAGTAACCAGAGTGTACTGTGCAGCAAGGATTCTTCCAAACGGGGGGACCCCCGTGAAGGAAATTAATTCTGATCATCCACGGTTTCTATCGGTAATGAATATCAGGGAAGTGGGGAACAGACAAACGTCCTGTCTCCAGAAGTCGTGTAGATCTCAAACGGGAAGAAAACCGGGAGGAAGTTGTCAAGCGGAGCAGGCAAGCGTCCTGTCTCGTCTGTTGGATGACAGCCGGTAATGAAGTCAGGGCGCAGAGCAGGCAAGAGTCCTGTCTCGTCCGTTGGGATCATTATCCCAATTGGCAGGTGTAATGGAGTCCAGGGAGCGGAGGGAGCTCCAACAGATGGCTGCCACAGCTCAACACCAGCGCAATCTGGAACAGATATGGCAGGCCATGCTTCTCCACATGACAGCTTTACCTCCCCACGGTCTTGTGACATCTGCTGCTTGCGCATCCCCATCCTCAGCTCCGCACCCTGATGTGTCTGTGCTTCACAGTGCTGCTCCCACCATAACACCGCCCACATGTGAGACACACGACACATCATTGGACGAATCTGAGGATGAAACTGCCACCATGGTGATGCACAAGTTAGCTGGCAGTGATGTACAAAGGCCTGTCGGTTTTTACAAAACATAATTTCACTGCCATTCCTCTCCCACTGTCTGCCGACGTCCATCAACACCCAGCGTGGACCCACACATTGACCCACAGCAAATCTCCTCTTGTTCATTGACAATGGCACTGCTAAATCCGCCTCCTCCCCTGGCTCTGTCGCTCGCAATGGACTGCCAATCCCATGTCCTATGGTCCAGTTCTGGTCAATGCACAACCTGTTTTTTGTAAATAAATACACTTAAATCACACAGGTGCGTGTTTCCATGAACAATCAAGTATTTAGGCAATAAGTAAGGGGCTGTGAATTCACAAGAAGGTCCCGCAAGGCTAATTCAATCAATGTACATGTGTCACCTGACATGGATAGGGAGTGAGAAGGCCGTGTATGTGCAAAAGCAATCTAGACAATTTTCCTATGACAACATCTTTAAAGTGCACCACTAACCCGTGAATGTCTCAAGGAGCAGGGGGTGGGAGTCTGCCACTGCTTGGAAATCCCGTTCTTGAGGAGTCACATTAATTCCCGCATGTGCTGTGCTGTGCCTGCCGCAGGAGGGTGGGGAGAGTGTTCCAGTTCTTTGCGTTGAGGTGGCATAATGATCTTCTGCAGGAGTTAGCTGTCCAGATGCGGGGTACTGTGGCGATTGCAATGTCAGCGTAGCGGAACTGCTGGATTGGGGTGCAGAAGCTGAGTAGTCGGTTGAGGTATGCATGTCTGGTGTTGTGGAGTGGCTTGTGTGCGTGGTTATTGCGTGTGGAGGTGATACACTTGTTGGCGGTGAGCCAGTGCAGGTCTCACAGGTGGGGTGTGATGTGCTGTCTGTGAGGGATGGTGAGGACCAGGCGTGCAGAGGCGTATTTAATGCGTTTAAGTTGTTATTAGAGTTTGGCCGAGGCTCCTGCATAGAGGATGTTACCATATTCCAACTTGCTGCTGCTGAGTGCCTGTGTGACTGTTCCCCATGTTTTGGCTGATAAGCCACCTGTTGAACTTGACAAGCATCTGGAGGGTGATGAAGCAGGAGGACTAGACGGCGTGTACCTGCTTTGGCATGGAGAGAGTAGAGTTGATGGTGAAGCCCATGTTGCATGCGTGGTTGGTTGGTGCTGGATCTGTTCCCAGGGCGGCCGCACAGCAGGAGGTGTCTCATCCATAGGGGGGGGATTCGAGGATGAGCATTTCTTGTCTTGTCTGATGTTCATCTCCTGTTGGCAGTTCTTCGTCCACTCAGCAACGTCTTACAGTCCTACATGGTGTATGGTTGTGTAAGTGAGGGTGACCATGGTGAGGGAGAAGATCAGCTGTCTGTTGTTCTTGTAGGAGATGATGTTGAGGTTGTGCAGTCGGATAACGTGTGCGAGTGGTGACATGTACATGTGGAACAATGTTGTGTGAGGGATGAGACCTGGGGTAATCCGCAGAAGATTACTGTGGACTCTGAGCAGAAAGGGTGGAGGAGGGTGGACTGGGTTTTGCTGTAGAGGAAGGAGTTTGTCCAGTCACGAGCCTTGTCTTGGAACTCATTGTCATGTGCATGGTGTGCAGTGCAAGACAGTGTTGAAGGCAAACCACAGGTACTGGTCAATGAGTGCTGCTCTTTCACTGTTGTCCATCCGTGGCATTATGTCATTGGTGGCGGAGATGTGTCCAGTTCCCTGCAGGAATTGCCGCTGAAGTGCAAATGGGATGGATCCTAGATGCTGTTCCCATAGAGTTAGTGGGTCAGTTGTCTGTTGATGGTCTTCGCAATGACACCACACAGGAATGGTAGCAGGGAGGTGGGACGTAAGTTCAGGCGGTCCTTGGGGTCAGTCTTTTGTATGTGGAGTAAGGGGTTGATATTGGCGTGCTTCAAGCTCTACGTCAATGTTGAATTTATGAGGGAGATGTTGATGCTCATCTGGAAATGGGGTGCAAAGGTGGGGCTGGCTTGGGACCAGATGTGGTGTGGGCATGTGCCTGACGTTGATCCGGAGTGGATGTTGTACCAGATGTGCATTGTGTTTGTGTTGTTTATGTTGGTCCAGGAGAGCAGGGGCTTGACGTGAATGGGATCCGTGGTGATGGAGGTATCAGTGCTATTCGTGGCAGTCGTGGCGTTGTAGCTGTCGTGGATGGCTGCACCCTTGCGATGGACAAAAGTAACAAAGGAGTTGCACAGGTCTTGCAAAGGTGGGATGGTGTTGGTGTTCGAGCTGGTGTTGGAGAGTTCTTTCACTATGTTGAAGAGCACTTAGCTGCTGTGTGCGTTGTTGGCAATGTGGTCTGCGTGTGGCATCTTTGTGGGTTGCGTAGCTGTCCAGTGTCTGTTCACGCAGCAATTTCTTCACTAGCTCATGGCAGGGCGGCATTGAGGCCTAGTGTTCTGCATTGAACCAGCTGGCTTACTTGCTGGTGTGTCTGTTGGAGTGTGTCTTAATCTGGGCGAGTGTGTTTGCGCTGTTGCCAATCCCTTGTCTGAGGTTCTGGGCGGTGGAGTTAGTGTCGGTGGTTGTGCTCCAGGCAAGGTTGCTGGTTACCTGTGCTTCTGTGACTGTGCTCCAGCAGTGCCAGTGGATCTGTTGGGTGTGGTGGCGCGTGGTGCCTTCATGAAATGCGAAGTTGCTGCGTTGATGGTTGTTCCAGTGGAGGTTGGGTGGGTGGTTGGAGTAGATGTGGGAGCTTGCGGATAATATGTGGTCAAGCGTGTGGCAGTTGTGGTGGGTGGGTGTTGTGACAAATTGTATGAGGCCGAGGTTGGCCAGGGTGTCGGTCAGGGTGGTGGATACGGTGCCGTTAATGTACACGAGGTGGAAGTTCAGTCTGTGGATGTGAGGGCGTGTGTACTAACAAAGATGGTGATGGAGATGTTAGGGGTCTGACTGACTGACTGACTGAAACATTTATAAAGTGCACTTATGCCCTGGCGTCTTGGCGCTGGGGGAATTAAAACAGACAACGAGAGATCCTAGGGTCTTGGAAAAAGCCAGGTCTTTATCTTTTTCCTGAAAAGAGCCCTGTTGGGTTGTTGATGGTGACCTCAGCTAGGCCTACCGGTTCGCCATTCTCTGCACAGAGTCCTCAGACCAATAGGAAGAAGTTGGCACAGAAACTGGAATAGAAAATACAAAGTTTAATAAACCTCACGAGGTGGAACTACATTCACACAGCACCCTTCGGTGTTGAGTGAAGTAGCACACTGAACAGAAGAAGCATGGTCCTTTTATACCCACACAGGGGCTAAAAAAGGTGGTACAAGTACACATGAGAAGAGTTATGCACATAGATGGTCATACAGAAACTGCACAGTCAACAAGTAGGAGGAGTAATACGTTGCTGACATCAGTTAGAACAGCCTGACAGTTCTATACTAGGAACAGGTGCATTCTACTAGCTAGGCCCATTTGAGCACGTGCAAGACTCTGGGAGAGGGAAACAGCAAATGGCCAGCACATAGCCAACTAAAATGGCTGCCAAGTACAAAATGGCTTTCAGCTCATGCAAAGAGATTAATGCAATCTTCAACAGACGGTCCTTTTAGCATGAGCCAAAGACATTTCCCATAATCCAGTAGGAAAACAAAAAATATGCACATTAATTTTTCATAAATTTATCAATCTCCTAATTCATTGCTAGGTGGGCATTTCTCATTCTAAATATTGTTAAGCTGGTATGTATAAGGTATAAGCAGGAGTACAAAGGGAACAGAGAATTGGGTCATACAGATAGCAGGAGAGAGTAATTACTATTATCAGAAACAGAACTATTAGCTTTCTAGTCCTAAGCAAATCCTAGAACCATCAAGTAAAAACATTTTCAAGGCTCCTATGCATTTCAGTGACCATTAATTTCAATATCAAAATAGCCAACAGTACATATCTAATAAAAACATTTTCACTAGACTTTTCCAGTGTTTCCTTTATGAGGGCTAGAGTATTAATCAAGGAAAGGGTAAAGTAACATTTATCTGCTGCTCAGATGAACTTTTCTCTCGCAGAATAAACATTATTCCTAATACAATTATGAAAGCAGTCAGACATATTATTACAAAAATGATCCTGCATCCAGAGGACCAGGAGGACCACACAGGACCATGAGAATTAGGACGAAGAGCTGCAAAGGGTTGCTCCTCCTCAAAAATGGGACGAACAATAGGGTACATTTTCAACAAAAAAGAAAAAGAAGTCCTTGGGAAATTAAAGCCGCTGTTCAACCAACCAGAGGGGAGTCTTCTCCCTGTGTCCGTTTGAGCCTCACAGGCAGGCTCTTGTTGTTCCCACGGTGGAGCTGCACAACTCGCAACTCAGGAATCACGGCCCAGTTTCAAGGGAAAAGTTTATTCTTTCAAGATAGGGCAATCACCCACCAGGGCAAATGCTCTCAGCGATCCTGGCCAGTGTCTCAGGCAGTGCACCAGTTTTCTTCATTTCAATCTAACAGGCACCAGAGACACAGCACCTGTACCCTGAACTCAAGTCCTTCCCTAACTCCTGTATTGCTCTGCTGGCACATTGCTCTTTCGTTGGGGCCATAGATTGCATTCAGTGTGCCCAGGTATCTCTTGACCAACAAAGGTGAAAACTTTACAGCCACTTTGGGACCAGGATTCAGAGGCCTGATGCTAGGATCTCTGAAGCAACCCTTGTTTCAAAGCGGGTTACCTCAAGCAAAAACTTTCTCGCCTTCCTGGTTGGTCTGTGACTCTCGGCTGGGCATCAAAAACTTGATCCACGATTTCTCCTTTCTGATTTGTGACCCCGTCTTTCGCCCAAGACAGTGGCAGGGGTACACACTTCACATCCCAGTGCTTCCGGCCTTCTACCTTCACTGAGGTCCTGGTTGCCAGCAATGCCTGTGCTGGTTACCTTCACTTTGACTTCAAGCTGGACTGGTGCTGACTCTCCAAGCTGGATCTGATGTCTGCGCCCCTCTGGCAATGGTTGTAAGGCAGCAAATATCTATTGGTGGACAGAACAAAAGGTCCTTAGACAAGGCACAGAAATAATCTATCAACAGAGAAGATAGTCTCAGAATACTTCCTAGTCTAGGGACGCCCCATATATTAGCAAGGCACCCAAGTACCACTTTCATCTATGTGAGAATAAAAAAAACAACAGCCTCGACCTATTGGCAAGTATAAAAGGAACTCTTTGGTGAACTGACAAGAGTAAAACGTCACCCAATCCCGAGCAGCCAAGGAAGTCTGGGTTCATTTACTAAATTCTGAGGAAAAGAGAAAAACAATACAGACATACTCCAAATCCTTACATCTGTATATTCCTATCTTAATCATCTAAAGACCCTCCAGAAAAAAGGAAATGTTCTACACTTTTACTCATAGACTTTGCATTACTTGTACAGGACTGTAGACACTTTTAAAATGATTTCTCTTAATAAAAGCACCTACATCGTATGCTTAGGACCATGCTCTCATGTTATAGGAGCAACAGGAAAATCTAAAACTGCTACTTTAACAGGGATTCCTATTACATAAAGAACTAAAAAACTTCAACATAATGGGTACATTTTCTCCAGCAGAACATCTTGTGACACACAGACTCCTATAAAACAATATTTTCCTCAAAAATGTTTGCTAAGGATCACATAGGCATCTTCCCTGCATTCTACTTTTCACAATCCAAACTATGCAACATCAGCTCTAGTTAGGACTGTCAGTTTATTTACACAGACTAGCTAATAAAAACTAGCAATGCCCTTGCAAAACTGTATGTAGCATGAGAATAATAAACAATAGTGGTGTTATCACCTGAGAATTTTAGAACAAAAACTACCCACAGCTAGTTCCCGTTAACCCCTTGTATGCCCATGACGAGTTGGACTCGTCATGGAGCACAGTCGCGCTGGGCCCATGACGAGTCCAGCTCGTCATGAGGCATACCCTAGGGAATCCCTCTGGTGCGGGCACCAGAGGGATTCCCTTTCTGCAAAAATAGCCTCGGGAGCTGGGGAAGAGCTTCCCCAGCACCCGAGGCCCCCCCACTTTCACTGTAATGACGATCGGCGCGCACGTCGCGCCGACGTCATTACAGTGAAAGTGAAACTGAAATGAGCCAAGAGGCTCATTTCAGGTTTCACTTTGTATGTGCTCAGGGGGCAATCTCAGCCCCCTGAGCACGTAGAAAGACGGGAGGGGTATCGTTGGAAAGGGGAGAATCTCCCCTTACCAATGGTACCCCTCCCCAGTGGATCCCTGTTTGGGGAGATCCCAAAGCAGGGATCCACCCACTAGACACCAGGCAGGGGGGAGCGGCCCCTTGGGCAAGGGCCTTTGCTCCCCCCTGTGTATTTTTGGGAATTTTAGTCTTTTTGCCCCCCCGGGGGGGTAAAAAGCCCACTAGACACCAGGGAAGTTGTGTAAAAAAAAAACAGGGGGGGCATTGGCCCCTAATCTGCCCCTCCAGAGGGGGCAGAAAGCCCACTAAACACCAGGGATTAGTTTTTAGTTTTATTTTTAGGGTGGGGGCTGCCCGCAACAGGCACGCCAATGCCCCCACCCACCACCATTACAGCCTTTCTGCCCCCCCTGTGGGGCAGATGGGGCATCGGCCCCCAATCTGCCCCCCCGGGGGGGCAAAAGGCCCACTAGACACCAGGGAATTGTTAAAAAAAAAAAAGGGGTTGGGGCTGCCCAAAACGGGCAGGCCCATACCCCCACCCCACCCCCCAATTATTACAGTATTTCTGCCCCCCCCGGGGGGCAGATGGGGCATTGGCCCCTAATCTGCCCCTTTGGGGGTGGGGCAGAAAGCCCACTAAACACCAGGGATTTTTTTTGCGCAATTGTTTTTAGGGTGTGGGCTGCCCGAAACAGGCACGCCAATGCCCCCACTCTCCCCCCCACAAAAATGTCAGTCTTTCTGCCCCCCAGGATGCAGATGGGAGCTGTAGCCCCCAATCTGGCACCGTTTTTATCGGAAAACCCGGGGGAACGCTGGGTGGTAGGAAATTTGTGTCAGCCCGGTGATACCTCAACTTTCCCACACAAAAATGTGTGAAAAATTTGATTTTTTCAGCTAAAATTGAGGTTTGCAGGGGATTCTGGGTAAGGAAACGTTGGGGGATCCACGCAAGCCATGCCTCCCTGGAAGCACACGGGTGTCTAGTTTTCAAAAATGTATAGGTTTGCTAGGTTTCCCAAGGTGCCCGCAGAGCTAGGGTTCAAAAACTACAGCTAGACATTTTGCCAAAAAAGGGTCATTTTTAACTGCGAAATTGAGGTGCGACCACGTTGCGTTTTGCGCCGTTTCCTGTCGCGGGCACTAGGCCGACCCACACAAGTGAGGTACCGTTTTTCTCGTAAGACTTTGGGGAACGCAGGGTGGGTGGAAATGTGTGGATCCACGCAGATTCCGGAACTTTCCACCACAGAAATGTGTGGAAAATATTGTTTTTTGTCAATTCTTTAGGTTTGCAAGGGATTCTGGGTAACAGACCCTGGTGGGAGGCAGTCAAGTCACCCCATCCTGGACTCCCCGGGGTGTCTAGTTTTCAAAAATGTATAGGTTTGCTAGGTTTCCCAAGGTGCCTGCAGAGCTAGGGTTTAAAAACTACAGCTAGACATTTTGCCAAAAAAGGGTCATTTTTCACTGCGAAATTGAGGTGTGACCACATTGCGTTTTGCGCCGTTTCCTGTCGCGGGCACTAGGCCGACCCACACAAGTGAGGTACTGTTTTTCTCATAAGACTTTGGGGAACGCGGGGTGGGTGGAAATTTGTGGATCCACGCAGATTCCGGAACTTTCCACCACAGAAATGTGGGGAAAATGTGTTTTTTTTGTCAATTTTTTAGGTTTGCAAGGGATTCTGGGTAACAGACCCTGGTGGGAGGCAGTCAAGTCACCCCATCCTGGATTCCCCTGCGCCTCTAGTTTTCAAAAATGTATAGGTTTGCTAGGTTTCCCAAGGTGCCGGCAGAACTAGGGTTCAAAAACTACAGCTAGACATTTTGCAAAAAAAAGGGTCATTTTTCACTGCGAAATTGAGGTGTGACCATGTTGCGTTTTGCGCCGTTTCCTGTCGCGGGCACTAGTCCGACCCGCACAAGTGAGGTACCGTTTTTCTCATAAGACTTTGGGGAATGCGGGGTGGGTGGAAATTTGTGGATCCACGCAGATTCCGGAACTTTCCACCACAGAAATGTGGGGAAAATGTGTTTTTTTGGTCAATTTTTTAGGTTTGCAAGGGATTCGGGGTAACAGACCCTGGTGGGAGACAGTCAACTCACCCCATCCTGGATTCCCCTGGGTGTCTAGTTTTCAAAAATGTATAGGTTTACTAGGTTTCCCAAGGTGCCCGTAGAGCTAGGGTTAAAAAACTAGAGCTATGCACTTTGCCAAAAAAGGGTCCATTTTCACTGCGATATTGAGTTGTGACCACGTTGCGTTTTGCGCCGTTCCCTGTCACGGGCACTAGGCCGACCCACACAAGTGAGGTACCCTTTCTCTTGTAAGACTTTGGGGAACGCAAGGTGGGTGGAAATTTGTGGGTCCACGCAGATTCCGGAACTTTCCACCACAGAAATGTGTGGAAAATGTTTTTTTTTTGTCAATTCTTTAGGTTTGCAAGGGATTCTGGGTAACAGACCCTGGTGGGAGGGAGTCAAGTCACCCCATCCTGGATTCCCCGGGGTGTCTAGTTTTCAAAAATGTATAGGTTTGCTAGGTTTCCCAAGGTGCCCGCAGAGCTAGGGTTTAAAAACTACAGCTAGACATTTTGCCAAAAAAGGGTCATTTTTCACTGCGAAATTGAGGTGTGACCACGTTGCGTTTTGCGCCGTTTCCTGTCGCGGGCACTAGGCCGACCCACACAAGTGAGGTACTGTTTTTCTCGTAAGACTTTGGGGAACGCGGGGTGGGTGGAAATTTGTGGATCCACGCAGATTCCGGAACTTTCCACCACAGAAATGTGGGGAAAATGTGTTTTTTTTGTCAATTTTTTAGGTTTGCAAGGTATTCTGGGTAACAGACCCTGGTGGGAGGCAGTCAAGTCACCCCATCCTGGATTCCCCTGGGCCTCTAGTTTTCAAAAATGTATAGGTTTGCTAGGTTTCCCAAGGTGCCGGCAAATTCTAGGGTTAAAAAACTACAGCTAGACATTTTGCAAAAAAAAGGGTAAATTTTCACTGCGATATTGAGTTGTGACCACGTTGCGTTTTGCGCCGTTCCCTGTCACGGGCACTAGTCCGACCCACACAAGTGAGGTACCGTTTCTCTCATAAGACTTTGGGGAACGCAAGGTGGGTGGAAATTTGTGGGTCCACGCAGATTCCGGAACTTTCCACCACAGAAATGTGTGGAAAATGTGTTTTTTTTGACAATTTTTTAGGTTTGCAAGGGATTCTGGGTAACAGACCCTGGTGGAAGGCAGTCAAGTCACCCCATCCTGGATTCCCCGGGGTGTCTAGTTTTCCGAAGGTGCCTGCAGAGCTAGGGTTCAAAAACTAGAGATAGGCACTTTGCCAAAAAAGGGTAAATTTTCACTGCGATATTGAGTTGTGACCACGTTGCGTTTTGTGCCGTTTCCTGTCGCGGGCACTATGCCTACCCACACAAGTGAGGTACCATTTTTATTGGGAGACTTAGGGTAATTCAGTTTTGTAAAGGAACTGTTATTATCTATTGACTTTCGATGCATTTCTGCCTTCCAAATGAAAGATATTGTGTAAAAAAGAAGTCATTCTAAAAAATGACTGATAATTCTCATGCTAGTATGAGTATTCCCAATTTCAGAAATGTGCAACTATCTACTGTTTCTAAACTCTATATTTTGTTCCCATTTCAGAAATACATAGGTGTCTTTCATACCGATTTTTCCATGTACACATTTTTACAGAATAATTACTATATACCCGGTACATAATAAAAAACCATTGCAAGTTGCTGCTCAGTTTTTGGCTCTGGGTTCGTCGGGTTCTTGGTGAACCTACAAGTCCTATATATCCCCACAACCAGTAATGTCCAGCGGATGTAATGAAATATTGCTTTCAAAGAGCTGTCATAATTAGAAGAAGTTACAGGTGAAAACGTTGACACGAAAGGCTTTTTTTTTCAACTAATTTTCAATTTATCCTATATTTAACTGTTAGTTTCTATAAAAAAAACCTTGATGGATCTACACAAATGACCCCTTGCTGAATTCAGAATTTTGTCTTCTTCTCGAAAATGTATAGCTTTCCAGGATCCATTATTGCTTTTGTACCCATTTCTGCCATTAACTGGAAGGAGGTCAAAAGGACAAAAAATAGCAAAATTGGGCTATGTCCCAGAAAAATGCCAAAACTGTGTAAAACAATGTTGTGTTTCGGACAAAAGTCTGGCATCCCCGAAAAGCTGGGAAAATGGTGATTTCAACCCCACAAACCCTTTTTTGGTAACATTTGCAGGGAAAAACCCAGATGCTTTCATTTGCAGCCCGTTTTTCCAATTTTTCCGAAAAACCCCAAAATTTTGCTGTATTTTGGCTCATTTCTGTGACCCCTCTAGGAGAATCCACAAACCCTGAGTACCTTTAGAATCCCCATGATGTTGGAAGAAAAGGATGCAAATTTGGCGTGGATACCTTATGTGGTCAAAAAGTTTCAGGGGCCTCAGCACGCACTACCCCAAATAGCCACAAAAGGGCGTGGCACAGGAGGGGAAAAGGCCTGGCAGCGAAGGGGTTAAAGATCAAATAAGGAAACAACAATCTAGACTACTCATCCTTTCCTAATTTCATCAGACAGGATGGGCAGTAACATAGCAAATGTATTTATTCATTTTATTAATGCTAATAATGTTTAAAACAGTATTACTGAATAGCCAATTAAATGTCTCATGGCTATTTCACAGACAGTTTAGACAGGCTCAAAAGAAATTAGGAAAAAGAGAGAAAAAACATAAATTTGCCTACCCTTAATTTGTAGAGGAGCTAGCCGTCTCCCCCCATTTTTGACATTAGGAAACCTGTAATAGGTTTCATTCTGTCAACACTATTAACCCCAATTTGTAGCAACTGGGCATAAACAAACTCTGAGGAGCTAAATAGCACATTGAGCTAGCTAAAGAACATATTCCTTTAGCAAATGTACAAGTGTGACACGAGGGCACATGAATTCAAACTAAATCCCATTGCTTCCTTAATTCAGCCCTGAAAGCATTAGTGCTATACATATGACAGAGCCATTGTCTTAATAAAAGCTGTCATATACCAATATTATTATGAAATCTATTCATGTGAGTGAACAAAAACTTGCTTTTGCCAAAAAAGTAAGCAAAACCTCTTTCTGTCCCTGCCCTGCCATTTCGTCTTTCAAATGTCGAAATGTCAAAGCAAACGTTGCGCTGAGCCCTGCAGGCTTCTAAATGTAGGACTTCGGCCTTTAACCTATGCAGCTGTCCCATCTCGCGTGCAAGGTTTTCATGGGGGTGTCTCAATTCAAAGTGACCCTGGAAACTGAAAGAGCAACAGCAAAACCCACTCCATTCCTGTGTACCAGCAATTCAGAGGTAAGCTTAATAACTTCTGCCAGTTTTTTTGTAGATATTTATATTTGTAAGCAGTGTGCCGAGTGCTTGTTTAGCAGTATAGATGTCAGCTATTCATTCTATGCTTACATATGTGCATTTACTGTAGCCTGAGGCAGTTTAAAAGCTGCTCTGATTGGAATAACCTCATTTAAACAGTGAATTTTACTCAATTTCGACTTTGATGTTTGGAGCACTTAAAAATGAATATCCTACAATGTTTTTGCATAATAGTCATCCCCAGAATGTCCCCTACATATCCCAGAGATGTGGCATCAAAAATTTATAATGTATACCCTTATAAAAATGAGTTTTGTACGCCAGGGTAAAGTGACATTTCACATGTAAGTGACCCCCTATTGCTGTATAGCATGGCTTAAATTCAATTTGGATGCTGGGAGGTCACAGCATCATTATTAGGCATTATAAATATTAAAAAACAAATTTAATGCACCTATTTTATATAACATTTTTTTATATAATCAAAATAGATATATTTTTTTATAATAAATCAAAACATTTTGATGAGTCCACGTATGAAAAGCGAGCTGCATCCCTTGCCTATCATATTTAAACGCATTCATTCACAGCCCTAAGAACAGAAACTTGACTTGAAAGTCTGTGCCACTTTTAAAAGACAGTCATTATTATTTAACATCAAAAACCACTCTTATCCTTATTTAAAAAGGCATTAAGAAAATAAATCCCTACAGTTAATCTGTCCTCTGTTTATCAAAAATCATGAAACTATATTTCTAACTTTGAAAACAGCAGTCTGAAATGCAGGATTTTACACCGTGTTTGACTTCAGCTGTTCTCTGTGGCCGGAGTCAGAAATACCCACGTGCTGACACAGCTGCTTGACACGTAAAGGCGTCGAATTCACACGCCTTTCAAGTCAGCCTTTCCACAAATCTGTCGTTCTGTAATGTATTCAGGCCTGCAACAACCAACTCACTCAGATAATGTGAATGCTTGTTAATACCTAATACAGAAGGATAAATGCTGTGACATTATGTATCTTAATTTATCTATTGCAAAACACACAATTTCGTTTTTTGAAGCTTTTTTATTCCTATTAAATGTGGATTCTAATTTTATCTTTAACATTGTGGCAATTTGCACACATGTATAGTGTCCTACTCTGTCAATTTAATGATAACGTGCAGCTATTTAGCATATAATATATAATTCATTGCTGGATTCTTTTAAAATGTATTTCATTTTAATGATATTTGGCATAACAGAATGATGACAAAAAAAACATTGAGCTCATTCCAGACATTTTCAAAACGGTGTCATATACTCAGAACACATAACACAGAGAGCTTAAGGCGAGCCATTCTTGCACCAAGAGTGCCATCGCTACTTACAAGTACCACTAATGACAAACCACAGACATTTAAACACACATTTAACCCACAGATCAACACTTAGGACAGAAACAAAAGACAGCCCACAGACTGTACTTAAACCAAACCATTTGTAAATACTAGTTGTAAGTCATATTCACTAGATTTGGCTGGCAGAACACCAAGAAAAAAAACGCTCTGCATATCACCACTTATGAATGTTACTAAGTGCACAGACCAGGATCCTTTCTATGTACATATTTAGTTCCTCGGGGTACTACTCACCAAAGAAGAAATACTTTTTTATACCTAAACCTAGTTAAGTATCCCCTCTAGGGGAGCCGGCTAATTATATACAAGTTTAAAAATGGTACATCCAAGAAAGCAACACATTCATAAATTCACCTGGGGGAAAACAAAAAGACCATCACGCACTTTCTTACAATTAACTGCTTTGTTCTTCAGCTCTAATGCTTTCACATAAATGTTCTTTCGCTGTTCCTTTTCAATCAAGGCTTGCTCACGCTTCATTCGTTCACGCGCTTCTTTCTCCCACATTCGTACACAATCAAACTTCTTTTGCCTAGTCTTTCGCTTAAACATACATTGTGCCACATCCTCAATCTTTCGTAAATCAAATGACCCATACATAGGCCAACGCAACTCAGGATCCTTACGAGTGTATTTATTCCATAATGCGCTGTACATTATAGAAGAAAGACCATACTTAATATACATATACCTATTAGGCGTCCCCTCCGGGGGGCCGGTTGTGCTTTATCTAGTCTCAAATTGGTACCACTACAAAAGCAACACATCCTATGAAGTGTGCTAAAAACAGGCATGCCAAAAATAGTGCAGAATATGCAGTATTATAATCAAAGTAGCACTTAAGGTACCTTTAGTACGATGTGCCATTCAAATCAATTCAAATAGAGAAAATTCTCCTCATTACCTGCCTATATAGATTGCAATCCATATATAAATCTCATAACAAACCAAGTTGGCCAACACCAATTCCAAAATCCAAAAGCCACAGTAAGTGTTACTAAACTACCTTACCAATCCCAGGCATCAAAACCAACAGCAAGCGCCACAGAGGGACACTTACCAATCACTTGGTGTCCAGGTTCCAACTGCCAAGTTCTAAAATCGACCAAATGGTCACTGCACGGCGAATCAACAGAAGAGATCTCAGTCGAGGACCGGTACCACCTGGATGGTCAGATCAGAAAGAAAGGAAAAACGCCGTGGTTGCCAAGACTCGGGTCTCATCGGGCAGCGGTCGCGTCCAGAGCGAGATTCCAATCCTTCGTCGCGACCAATCCTTTGGGCATCCGAGTCACCGATGAGCCCCACGTTGGGTGCCAATTTGTTGATGGTGACCTCAGCTAGGCCTACCAGTGCAAGGGGTTCGCCCTTCTCCGCACAGAGTCCTCAGACCAATAGGAAGAAGTTGGCACAGAAACTGGAATAGAAAATACCAAGTTTAATAAACCTCATGAGGTGGAACTACATTCACACAGCACCCTTCGGTGTTGAGTGAAGTAGCACACTGAACAGAAGAAGCATGGTCCTTTTATACCCACACAGGGGCTGAAAAAGGCGGTACACGTACACATGAGAAGAGTTATGCACATAGATGGTCATACAGAAACTGCACAGTCAACAAGTAGGAGGAGTAATACGTTGCTGACATCAGTTAGACCAGCCTGACAGTTCTATACTAGGAACAGGTGCATTCTACTAGCTAGGCCCATTTGAGCATGTGCAAGACTCTGGGAGAGGGAAACAGCAAATGGCCAGCACATAGCTAACTAAAATGGCTGCCAAGTACAAAATGGCTTTCAGCTCATGCAAAGAGATTAATGCAATCTTCAACAGGGTTCCAGCCTGATTGTCTCCGGAAGAGGGTTCCACAAAATAGAAGCTTGATAAGAGAAACCAGCTCCTCCCCATCTAGCTCCAACGTGTACCAGGGTGAAGTAACCCTTTTATTGCAGAGGATTTAGTGACTTCCGGGGCATGCAAATTGACAGGGTTCAGTGACTAAATATTGAGGGACATAATATAGAATGCCCAAAATATCGACGCCAAAATATAGACTCCCTATCTACAAACAGGTAAGTACTAAAATATCGATTCCAAAATATAGAATGTTAAAATACAGTTAGCTAAAATATCGAATTTTTAAATGTATTAAAAATAATATAAAAGTAATTAAATATTAAAAACAATTAAATAAAACATACATAATATAATATAAAAAAGCTTAAAATGTAAAAATAATAAAAGTAATGTAAAAAAAGTAGAGATTTTGTTGGATAGTGAGAGCGTAAAAATTACTATTCCCACTCCCGTGAGTGCAACAGTAGGGAAAACGTAGGATAGCGAAGGGGTAAAAATGACTATTCCCACTCCAAAGAGTGCAACAGTAGGGAAAGCGTTGGATAGCGGGAAGGGAAAAATTACTATTCCCACTCCAGTGAGTGCAACAGTAGGGGAAGTGTTGGATAGCGGGAGGGTAAAAATTACTATTCCCACTCCAGTGAATGCAACAGTAGGGAAAACATTGGATAGTGTAGGGGTAAAAATTACTATTCCTCTCCAAAGAGTGTAACAGTAGGGAAAGCGTTGGATAAAGAGGATAAAAATTACTATTCCCACTCCAGTGAGTGCAACAGTAGGTAAAGCGTTGGATAGCGGGAGGGTAAAAATTACTATTCCCACTCCAGTGAGTGCAACAGTAGGGAAAGCATTGGATAGCGGGAGGGTAAAAGTTACTATTCCCACTCCAGGGAGTGCAACAGTAGGGAACGCATTGGATAGCGGGAAGGTAAAAATTACTATTCTCACTCCAGTGAGTGCAACTGTAGGGAAAGAGTTGGATAGCGGGAGGGTAAAAATTACTATTCCCACTCCAGTGAGTGCAACTGTAGGGAAAGAGTTGGATAGCGGGAGGGTAAAAATTACTATTCCCACTCCAGTGAGTGCAACAGTAGGGAAAACGTTGGATAGTGTAGGGGTAAAAATTACTATTCCCACTCCAAAGAGTGTAACAGTAGGGAAAGCGTTGGATAGCGGGAGTGTAAAAGTTACTATTCCCACTCCAGAGAGTGCAACAGTAGGGAAAGCATTGGATAGCGGGAAGGTAAAACTTACTATTTTCACTCCAGTGAGTGCAACAGTAGGGAAAGAGTTCGATAGTGGGAGGGTAAAAATTACTATTCCCACTCCAGTGAGTGCAACAGTAGGGAAAGAGTTGGATAGCGGGAGGATAAAAAATACTATTCCCACTCCTGAGAGTGCAACAGTAGGGAAAGTAATGATTTAAAATTAAAATAGGATTACATTAATTATCAATACCAATAAAAAGTTAATTAAAAATAATTACCAATTAATAAAATTAATTACCATTGGGAAAAATTAATTACCAATTAATACAAATTAATTACCAATTAATAATTATCAATTAATTATCAATACGTATAAATAAAAATTAATATTTACTTTATTACAATTAATTTACTTCCCACCCAATTCCCCTATAAACCCACAACCCACTCCCAATAATAAAAAATACAATTAACATTATCAATTAATCAATTAATAAAAATTAATTAGCAATTCATACAAATTAATTACCAATTAATACAAATTAATTACCAATTAATATTTAATTGTCAATCAATTAATTATCAAAAAATATAATTAATATTTAATTTACCATAATTAAATTACTTCCCATCCTATTCCCCTATAAACCCACAACCCGCTACAGAATTAAATTACGCAAAAATTAAATTACATAACATTCATTAGTTTAAAAAAATTAAACATACATTACAAAAATAATACATCATTTTAACACATATACTACCATACATAACACTAAAAAAAAATCGATATTATGGAAATCTATATTTGTAAATTCGATATGATGGAAATCTATATTTTTAAATTCTATATTATGGAAATCGATATTTCATACCCCAATTTCGATATTCTGACCTATCTATATTTCAGAGTCGATATTCTGTCCTGTCTATATTTTGGATTCTATATTTTGGTCGTTAACCAATTGACAGCTGATCTCAGCCGTTCTTCAAAATTAGAGGCTGAGATGTTGATATCAGAAGTCACCTTGGGCGGCTCAGTCTCCATGGTAGTTAGCAACTCACTCTTCTTAATTGCTTTCCAGGGACGAGACTTGGATACCTCTGACCTACGACTACGGCCTCTCGTTAATAACGGGAACTTTATACTAAAATTAATTGTGGAGTGGTAAGACCACGGAGTGGGTTGAACACTCTCTACTTGGAGCTGCTCATTATTGGTGGTCCCAGAGTTCACTTGTGTGTTGGCATCTGTGGCAGGTGTTGGGGACAATGCATCTGAGGTAGTTTGCTTCCAACACAGTGGGTGGATTTTCCGATTCGATGCTGGTGACAATGCAGTTCTGGCTGGAGATGTTTCCTTGTGTGCGTTCTGGCCCGGCAGGAAGCAGGTGTGTGATCGTCCTATGTTGAGGGCGTTGAGTGTGCTAGCATTGTAGTGGCAACGTGTGCAGTTGTGTTTGCGGACCCAGGATGTCCCTGCACTTAGCGCGGACCCGGCGTGGATGTACCAAGTGGAAAGGGAGGTGGGCGGATCAACCTGGCATGTGGGTGGTACGAATGTGCGTGTTGCTGTGCGGCTCACCAGGGGATACTGTGGTGGGAAGGGAGAGCGGAGGCAGTTTGAAAAACACGTGTCCAAATACAGGATAAGAAATGTAAATGAGCAATACAACTAAACCCATCAGAAGGGGACACAGTGTTGCAAACTAAATAACATTTGCAATGACGGTAAAGATGAGACAACAGGAGTCAGATAGTGAAGAAGGGGCACAGGGGGACCACGAGATTACACGGGTCAAATTGCACTGACAACATTGATCAGATAGCACAATCTAGCAATATCCCAATTCTGCTCCCACAACATGTATGACATATGTGTGAGAAAGTACCATCTTTCATGCATGGTATTACCCCACTTTTTGAGAAACTGCTGAATGGACTTTGTCTGAGTGTGCCCTGGACTCCTGCCAATCAGGTGCCCAGGGCCTATGTTCCTTCCCGAAACACTAACATTCAAAATTGGCAAACCATGGACAACTAAACTACAATCCACGTCTGGTTGGGAGGCTGCCTCGGCTGCCACACATCAGACATGTTGCTGGACCCCTGGGTGTAGAGCCCCCGCTCTCCTGGGCCTGCAACAATGCACATGCTGTGCGGGGTGCTAGGCCCCCTCCCCCAGTATGGCCTGGGGGAACCTTCAAAGGCATGCAGACTCTGTGAGCTTATCCAGGCCATGTGCTGTACCCAGAAAACTGCCCCCAACACCCCGTTCTGACACCCACTCTTGCCGGAAGACTGACCGGAAACACAAAATAAGGACAGGGTATGTTCCAGCCTGCCCCCACCAACCCTCAGGTGGGGGAGGCGAGGTGAAGCCCATCTCCGGGCGCTCTCCATCTTGAAGATGTGAAGCCCTGCACAATCAGGACTAGGCTACTGGCCCACTCCCACAGGTGAGTGGCAGGATAGTGTGTGTATCCGCCCCAGGGCAGGGACCCATTGGTCCCTGCCCTGTACCTACCTGTAACGCAACTAAACCTAGTATTTAGAGGCACCCTGAAGATTCTTTTGCCAGATTTTGAAAAAGCAAGGAAGAGCAAGAAGAAAGAAACTGCTGTGCAGCTGCTAAGAAGACGAAGACACCAACTGCTTTGGCCCCAGCCCTACCGGCCTGTCGACCCTTGAACCTGTTCCTGCCACAGCCCAGACACACTTGTGGCCAGCAACCTCACAAACCCCGGCGGACCTGACTACCTTGTGACTCTGATCATCTGGGAGTCCCATGAGCAGTAGTTCTGCTCAAAGCAAGTTTCTAACCCTTGGCATCATCCCGGAACGGCAAACCCTGCACACTCTGCACTGGAGTGTCCTGGCCTGTGTCGGAGTGGACAAAGACCCCGATGACGTCCACCCCGGCGACTGACCCCGAATCTGGACAACAAGCTCTCAACTCGACGCTCATGACGACGCCTCAGAACCAGGGATCCCCCGACCACAATCAACAGAGGGTAAGATTTATTTCATATGACTCATGTGACTCACTAACACTGTTGTGCCATGTGACATTAACAATGGACCCACAAATGACCAACAGCATGCATGGAATGGAGATTGATTGGCCATGCCCAGGAACATGTGAGATGTTGGAGGTCACAATGACCTATCACCAGAGTAGGCCGTAAACCATAATTGCTAATCTATCAGACATGCAATGTCATTGTGCACACATCTAAGGTATCTGGCCTCAATCCATCCTGCATAGTGACAGGTCAGGACCATAGTTACACATACAATGATTACTCCAAAGATGGTATGATTTGCACACGATGGGGCAAGCCCCACTCCCCCGCATCAGCCTTGATATAAGTGCAAGCAGTAAACTATAATTAACACGATTTATTATACAAAGATATATGTAAAAAAAAGAACCCTACACTAATCTATGTCCCTAACTCTAGCCCTAAACCAAGTACAATTATTAATTCTACCTAAAAATATCTTAACTAACTATTTACAAACACAGAAAAAGAATAAATACATCAACACCCACCCAAAGATAAATCAAACCCATCCCCAAATCCTATAACATACAATAAGTAAAACCAGTTTAAAACTAACCCTAACTAAGCCTACACTAAAACTATGCTAAACAACACACACAACTAGGACATCACACAACATAATAATAAAAGGGGGACAGTGTGGGAAGGGAGAAGAGGGGGGGGTAAGAACAGGGGCAGTGTTCAGGGCAGTCCGAGGTGGGCCCTGATCTCGTGGATCTGCCTGTTCAGGTAGAGGAACTACCGGCGGATGTCATGTAGGAGGGTAGTGTGACCCTGGACAATCCTCATGACCTGTGCAAATCCAGGGTCCATGGAGGTCGGTGTTGCTGCTGGTGCTGGTGCTGGTGCTGGTGCTGGGGCCGGGGCTGGTGCAGGTGGCGGCACATGCTGGCCTGGCACCGGTGCAGGTGTGGCAGCAGGGAGATTGACATCTCGGGATCCCACGACGACACCTGAGGTGGATGGTGTAGAGCCACTGCCAGTGGTGATGCATTTTGGCAGCGACGGCCAGGTCCCTGCCCTCCTCTCGGCCCGACCTGGTACCGGTGCTGTTCCTCAGGTGTCATGTTGTCTGAGAGAAAAAAGAAATCTATGTCAGTTGTCTGTCCCCTACACTATGTAACCGTACAACATGAGATCTG
The DNA here is from genome assembly GCF_964204655.1 of Triturus cristatus. Taxonomy (NCBI): domain Eukaryota; kingdom Metazoa; phylum Chordata; class Amphibia; order Caudata; family Salamandridae; genus Triturus; species Triturus cristatus. The sequence continues at coordinate 594,259,400 of NC_140582.1, forward strand.
TATCACAAGTGAAAAACAACATGTTAAGTCAAGGACTGACCTGTTAAACACAATGTATACGCGGGATTAAATAACTACATGCTGTTGAGACTGACATGACAGTGCATGGCATGGTACATGCACTGACACAACTGAAAGCTAAGGATACGCTACAAACATTTCACCATTGGACAACCGGGCTGTGGGTGACCTGTACAATTGACTTCATTCGGGAGGCATAACCCCTACGTGCACATCACAACCCTCTCCCATCCTTTGACAGACAGCTGCATCAGAATTACAATGCACATGTGCAGCCATGTGTGTCCCCCAGGAACTGTGTGCAGTACATCAAGTCAGTGCCACGATAGGCAAGGGTGTATGTGTGCAGGTGTGAATAGCTACCTATTGTAGTCTCACACTACATGCACAATACCAGGCCTGGGACTGCCCTACTCACACTTGTACTCATGCTGCATCATGCCGCATACATGGAAACATGTTTAGGGTATGAATGCGGACTGAGGCACTTACTCACTCCACCATTACTATGCAATTGGTGATAGTCATCCACTGCGAGGGGGATACATCATTGACCCACAACTGCCAGTCATGCATGGGTTGTAACCCCCAATCTCACTCCATAGTAGAGATGAACATGCATGCATCAACTAAGCAAACTGTTACAATGGATTACACATTGTAATGGCACCCTGGGGTCATGAGGATTGTGTAATTGTTATGGCTAATGTGTACACACAGATCTTGTTGCCGCAGTCCTGATTAGCTAATTTATGTGACATCAAATGATGCAGAGCTAATGCATGGGTATGAAATGTGTGTTAAGTGATGTCACCAATTGTGTCAGATGAGTTGGTACACATGATCCTGATTCCAGCCTGGTATGTCCACACGGACATAGCCTGTCAACACCATTGCAGTGCACAAATATCAATTCTCAATTGACGTACACATCTATGGAATGTGTTTGTGTAACACACCATTGACAATATTGGATCTGAGCTACACCCTGCCACTTCTGCTTCTGTGCTATGCAGCATACCTTCGGTATCACTGTGCCAAGATGTATGACCTTGTACGGACATAATAGCACTGCCTCATTGTGCACAATGCTAAACCCACTGCACGCCCCTTGGACGATGTCTACCGCATGTAAGGGTGCCATCTTGACTAGGCTGCGCAAATGAACATGGGAGTAAATGCTAGTGGCCTATCACAACTCTGAATGAGATGCATTGTACTCCTTTACACTACCCTATTAGACACAGTACGGAAAGGCTGAATACCTCTGCACATCATAGGCAATTGACATGGGATACACACCCATACTGCTAATCAACTACGTGCTGCATTTGGCTCAGACACTCATGACCACGCAACATGCCAATATTTCTTGTCACTACTCACCAGTGGCGTGTGGGTCCCGGAAACGGTCAATGTCCCCCTGGGTGATCGGTTGGCGTCCATCTGTGAGAGAACAAACACAAATAGGTGTTGTTATAAAACCCCAGCAAACGTGGCATATTCACTATGTGAATTGTTACAGTGACAAACAATGCTACATCCCTGTGGTGTTGACTTCATGTTGGCAACATGACTGGGCCTACTTTTAATGGCATCCACACATGAACATGTGGAAGCAGAGGCTGCACAGCCAAACATCACTGCTGGACGAGCTGCACATCTGAGTTGTTTCACCCAATATCAAGGCACCTCATCCACACGGAGCTCAAAAAAACCTTTTTACTCATCATCGTTAACCAATTGCAGTGGCATTCAGCACTGTCTCACAAAGCCCACCAATATGCTGACTCCACAAGAAAAGGATCCAAGACAAGGCCCTCAACTGGATCTGCTCCTTCCTCAACGTACATATGTGTGCGTCAGACAGCCCTCTGTTGTCTTGGAGCCTCCAACAACCAGCCGTGAAGTCACCCAGAGATCCACATTCAGACCTACAATCTTTCACATCTACATGTCTCCGCACGCTACAATCGTGATTAACTATGGACTCAACATTGTATCATGGGCATACGACTGGCAACTCCTCCTCGACACATCCAGCCCACACAACTACAGCAAACAAAAGTATTAAGAATCCATGGCAGAGCTTCCTAGATGAATGTCAAAGAGCTGCATACAAGTGAGCAAAAACAAACAAAAAGTACCCATCATGCACCAAAATATCAACGCATGTAATTACACAGGCTCCTCACACGGCATGGGGGACCCACACCCCAACACGGCCAAAGCACGTGACATGTAATCCATCATGGACTCCGATGTCCAAGATAATTGCAAGATCTCTCCGGTCTCATCATCTTGCTTCCACACACTCTGCCTCCTATGTCAGACACTCAAATGACTCCTACTCAGACACACATAGACACTCACTCATGCCCTGTGCAATAGCTCACCCTACTACGGCAACACAGACATATTTTTCATGAACCACAACCGCAAGCTGCAGGACATCTCAAATGCAACCACAGGACTGATTATCACACTGCCAGGACTCTGTCACACCTCCCACCACCTGCGCACACTCCACTGTCTCCACATCAAAGCTAGAGTCACATTCAAGATGTGCACCCAGGATCACACAGCCATCCACAACACTGGGCAAACATACCTTAACATCCAACTCTATTTCCATGGTACATCAAAGGACCCGACGATCAGACCAGCTGGCCTATGCCATGTTCCCCTGCCCCAGAGGGACCTGATTGTGAGTCTGCTCCTTTTCCTACCTTGCAGATATGGCCTGTGGCACACTTCCACTACACCTCTGACAGGCAACGTTGCTCCCCATCTCCAAGCACTAACTCTGAACATTGCTCTTCTACAGACACACCCCTTGATATACTTCAACATGCAAACACCGCCATGCCCCTGCAACCCTTCCTGCTGAGTATTCGCTCACATTAAGCATGTGTATTTTGGGATGTTTGACACCAGGAATCTCCATTCCTATGTGGTATTTCCAGTGGCAAAGTTACTCTACGCGGTCATTGCAACGCCAATCGTCAATCCACCTTGCACTGCATGGCGCAAATCAATAATGTGAATTTTGATTGACTATCCCAACACCTTCTGTACTGTTGCACACACTGTAGTGGGAAGAGTGTGTCATGCAAATCCAAGGTCAAGGCCATCATGCGCAAGTATTTATTGCAAATCGCATTGCATTAACCCCGTTGTTACAGTGTCACGGTCTTGGGACGGCATTAAAACATCTTATCTTCTTCTCACACACGTCACTCATATATGTACGTAACATTAGTTGTGGACAACAAGGGAATTGGTACTTACCACCCTGGATGCCAGGCATGACTCCTGTGTAATCTAGCAGGTTCGCCTCCTGCGCCAGCATATCCTGCCAGCGGTGCTTCCACTGCCGCACGGTCCGGGTCACCTAAATGCAGCGGAGCATCTGCACCCGCACACGCTCCCACTGCAACTTGCGCACCGCCACGCCATACCCCTGGAGGATACGCCCTCCCCTCTACAGCATCAGAGGCAGGTAGAACCGCACCAGCCACAGGAAGCCCCCCAATGCCTCCTCCGAAATCCGCCCTCAACCCCAGAATACAAAAAGAAAACCCAAGGATGACAATAGTAAAAAAAACCACAAAAAACACAACAAGACTGAGGACAGTAGACAGTAGAAAGTAATTTAAATGTGTAATAATCAAAAAAACACCTTAGGACACAGCAACACAGCAACACTCCAAACCACACTCTCCACCAGCACAATCCAAAAACACCTCCTCACTCATCCAAATCCAACACAATGTGCTCAAAAGAGAAAGTGAAAGTAAATGCCACACACATGGAAACAGGAAGCAGGCCTACATCACTTACTGTGTGTTAGAGGCAATTTTTGTACAAAGCAACAAGAAACTGCACGCTAAGGGGCCGCTACTGTACTCTGGCTGATACTGTAATGGGTATGCGGCCCGTTTTCATGAAAAGCGATCATAATCTGAATGCTAAGGGGCCGCTGATGTAATCATGCAGCATACATGCGATCAGAATCTTCACGCTAAGGGCCCGCTAATGTCAATATGCTTACTGTAATGTGTATGCATACAGTTTAATGAAAAGCGATCAGAATCTGCACGCTAAGGGGCAGCTAATGTAATCATGCAGCATACATGCGGCCAGAATCTGCACGCTAAGGACCCGCTAATGTCAATATGCTTACTGTAATGTGTATGCATACAGTTTAATGAAAAGCGATCAGAATCTGCACGCTAAGGAGCAGCTAATGTAATCATGCAGCATACATGCGATCAGAATCTTCACGCTAAGGGCCCGCTAATGTCAATATGCTTACTGTAATGTGTATGCATAAAGTTTAATGAAAAGCGATCAGAATCTGCACGCTAAGGTGCAGCTAATGTAATCATGTAGCATACATGCGACCAGAATCTGCAGGCTAAGGACCCGCTAATGTCAATATGCTTACTGTAATGTGTATGCATCCAGTTTGATGAAAAGCGATCAGAATCTGCACGCTAAGGGGCAGGTAATGTAATCATGCAGCATACATGCGACCAGAATCTGCACGCTAAGGACCCGCTAATGTCAATATGCTTACTGTAATGTGTATGCTGCATGTTTCATAGTTTTCAATGGGTTTCTTCACGCTAAGAGGCTGCTACTGGCCTGATGCTGATACCGTATTGGGGAGTGTGTCCAGCCATGTCCTTTTAAATGCGCGGGGGATATATCATCGTGTTTGCGATGAGAATCTCACAGCCTGGAATTTATATGGCAATGACGGACATTCAGGCCAAAACTCTTGTCACAGCACAATAATACAATGTGAAGATAGGTTTGCACAATGAAGGCCGACTCCATTTGAGGGTTACCTATTTTTATAGGAATGCAGGCTAATGTGGCCAACCCAGCTTGCTGGCTACATCTGGATGTCGGACGTGCAAGCATTGTGGGCATTTACACAGCGTTTAAGCCGCCACCCGGAGGCCGTACGCATACCGGAAGAGCAAACAAGCCACTAAGAGCGTCTTCCATTTTACAAAGAACAACCATGTAAAACAGAGAAGTGAAACAATCATGAACAAGGGCAAAAAGACACCCCTCTCCCAATAACCCTCCAACAACCCCACCTTCCGCAATAGTTGCAGCCTACCTAGATGATAGTAAGCATACACAATATGTGTGTAAGGGAGCCCCCTCGTCACTCCACTGGGTGACCGGCGGAGGATGATTGCCCCATCGTTGGTATGCGTCAGACCTGCAAGTACTTTGGGCATTTCACTTCCCTCATATCTTTCGACAATGAAATCACAAAGGGGAAACACGGAATGTCAAAACTCTCTCACCCTTCCCTCTGCAGCCCGAGACAGGCGCTCCCGAGCTAATAAGTTCCTTAGACGTTGTAACCAGAACAGGAGCCCTGGAACTGCCACTGTCCCCCACTGTGCTAGGATAACTGGCCTGTCCGCCAGCAACGCTGGGACTATTTGCCTATGCCTGAGGGATGTTAGTGAGAAGGCCTTCGGATGTGAGAGGCCAAGGAGAGTGTACTCCGGTGTGCTGGGCATTGCTATGTCGCACGATGTATTTATGTTATCTAAGGACTCACACCAAAATCTCTACAATTTTGGACAATGCCAGAGTAAGTGCACGAGGGTACCAGTCATCCTGCATCCCGACAGCAACCATCTGGCTGGCTGTTATACCAGACATGTAGTTGCACAGGTGTGTAACAACAATGAGAGCAAACCTTGTAGGGGGTTCCAGCCCCCGCTACACTGTGCACAGTGTGGTGTGCGCAGTACAGTTCAGATATGAGGGAATGTTTGTCCTCCTTACGCGCTGACCAGTTTGCATATGACATAACCAACGTAGAGTCCAGTGACCCAGTGTGTTATTTGGCATTATGAATACACAACAGCAGTGGGAAATTCATAATCCTGTATGGACCACAGATATGGCACATGCCCTTCTGGATCAAAGATAGACCCTATGCTTTTGCAGCCCTGTTTTTGACAGCGATGGAATATCGCTGATTCCTGATCCGGGGGCAAGTCTGGGTTATCCACGCTGTAGTTTGTCGGTGAGGGGATAAATGGCCACCCTTTCCATACTGCCACCCTGTCCAAGACCTTGTGGGTGGGCGCCCTAACCGGCAAAGAGTACAAGCCCCAGGGCCAGTGCTTATGGGCTAGCAACAGTTGGATTCAGATGTTTTTGCCCGCCACAGACTGGTCCATGAAGTTCCATTGCTTCTCACATAGCAGCCTATTCCATTCAACTATATATCAGAGGCATGTGGCCTGTTAGTAGCCACCAATGAGGGGCAATCCCAGGCAGCTTTTAATTTTCGGCCGTGTAAGCTGCACATGTGGGAGGCAAGTCCGCTTGCCCTCCCTGACAGACTTAGTTACGATGGCTTGCAAGTGTGTGAGTGCACGGTGGTGGGACACCATGTGTCCAATTGACATACTTCGGAAATGCGTGGAAGACTCAACATTTTCCCTCCCACTATGCCTCGAAACCATGTGAGGCTCAGTTTTGAGCAGGCGTCCAGTGCCTTATCCGTCTCATCCAACAGTGTTGGATATTTGAGCTTCGCTGTGCAGGCAAAAGTGGGAGCACGTTGTAGGCCCAGGTACTGTGTATCCCACTGCACACAACAGAATGGGAATTGTTGTTCCATAGCCAACACTTCCTCAGGGGTATACACAGACTACCTTTTATGTTCCAAGACAGTCAACACCCAAAATGGCATGTGACATTACTCATCCCCACATATTTGTGTAATTTCACAGACATTCATTCTAAAAAGAGATGTGAATTGTAAGGGTAGTACTCCCCTGGGGTGGTCTGTAGGTGATGAGTATGTGTGCATATAAATCCGACAATAAGGGTGGGCATGATGTGCCCTACTCACACGTGCAGCTCCCAAAGTGCTGTGGGGGAGTAGGAGTGCAGCTCCACCTCATCCAAATAGACATGTCTTGTTGTTCCGCATGTAAGCATGCTGGGTGTGAGATTGTTGTAATTTGACTTTCATCTTGTCCATGGCTTTGCTTGCGGCGTAGGGGGCAGCTCTCCCTCTGCCTTGTGATTTGCCGATCCCAGTCGAGCAAGGGCAAGGTTGTCAGAGCAGCAGTTCCTCTTGGGGATGTTGAGGTTGACTTTGTCATGGATGTCTTTGTGGCTGATGATGTGTAGTGAATTGAATGAGTGTGTGAGTAGTTAGCGGCTTACTTTCTCCTTGTTGGTGCTACATTGGATGTTCTGTATGTGTTGCCTCTTGTGTTTGGGATGTGGGTTTATGAAGACAGGTGTGTCTGCAGCTTTCAGGCTGTGTTATAACTTGGGTAGAGGCGTTTTGTTTCTCCCTGCGTAGATTTTGTTGCAGTAGTCCAGTCTGCTGTGGATGAGTGCGTTTGGGCCAATTTTTTTGCTTCCTGGGGTTATCCGTCGTGATGGATTAGGTTCGGTCTGTAGACAGCTGTAGCATGCAATGGAGTAGATCTGGCTGGGCAGGATGATGGTGTACTTGGGATGATGGTTACCAAAAAGGGGGGAATTAGAGGTTTCTAGAGGTTAGGTTCACCCTCCATCTTGTACGTAAATCAAAAAAGAACCTGAATGAACAGGTAAAAGAACCTAACCTGGGGGTGCCGGAAAAACAATTGGATTCCGATAATCACCCAAATAAGGAAGAAAGGGGCAAGACTTTTCCTTTCTTGAGTCCCCTCACTCACCAGGGTTTCCCCACGGTGACATGCTTCATCATTGGGGTCCTCTCAGTCCTCTACGGGCTGAGGCATGCTGCAACTTGCGAATTTACGTAGGAGCACTTAAAACAGACTATGTGTAGTGCAAGTGTAGTGAAATGGAGTGGGACAAAGTGATTTAAAATAATCAACTAGTGGGCCAAATATATTTTATTCTTGCTCCTAGCTAATTGGTTAAAAACGGGGTAATATGCTAAAGGCCCTAACTATAATGGATAGGTGTACCTAGCATATGGTCAACTAGTTTCGAGCTTCCCCAGCTCTTCTTCAGGACTACACCAGGACCAGCCCAGTGTACAAAACCACTCCTAGTAGACCTAAATAAGGTGAAGACAGTGAGACGCTGCAACTAATAGGCATGCGTTAGAATTAATACATACGTAAGTATACGTCTGGAGATATCTGTAGGGTATAGGAACACATATATTAAAGGATCAAAGACAGTCAATATGCAAAGTCGATAGAGTCATTAGTGATCACACTATACACCAGTGTAGAGTACCCTCTGTTTTCTAATGTGCCGCTATGTGGATATTCAAAAAGGCGTTAAATAAATGCTCCATTCAGGCGTTGTGCTACAAGGTGAGTAAAAACGTCTTATGAATGCATATATTGCACATAAAACAAAAAAACAATCATGCGTCTGACACAACATATAACACATACAAGACTAACAAAATGCACGACATTACATACATGTTTAGAAGCAACAATATGCCTCATGGTCAACGGAGGGGGTGTGGAGATCCCGTACACCTAGAAGGATGATATATCAGGTCGTTAATAGGCATGATCGTTATGAGGATGGGCTCTGTACCTTTTAGCAAGCCATTGGAGGGAAGGAAAACGGAGTTAGAATAAAAAGGTGAAGAGTACGATCTCCGTAATACTGGGGGGCGTGCTGGACTTCCCCACGGGGCTGTTGACTTACTTGTACGTTGAAAACCACACTCTGGCACACCTACTAGAGTCCAAGCCTCACGGACCGCATACTACGTGGTTACGGGCGAGGTGTCTGATATCTGTTGGCATTTCCGCATAGAAAACAAGGAAGGACTTAGCGGTGGAGGACCTTGTCAGTGGTGGCCATATTGAAACGGGAAAAACTTATGAGTGTGTGCAGAAGACTCATAGGTCGTTGGGCAATGTCACTGGTTATGAAACAATATTGTGGGAATTAAAAGGAGAAAGGATGGGAGATAGTAAAACCAAATATCGGTCAGTGGGCCATGCGCGCTAAATGTCAAAAGATATGACGAATAATGCGGCCATGATGGATCAGGGTAAAGCCGGATCGGAGGTACTGTAGGCATTGGAACAGTAAAATCCCTGGGCAGTGTAATCCTCTGCAATAACTCTCATGTTAGAGTGGGAAAACTGTGTAAAGGTATAAATCCATCGCCATATTGCGTTGTGGAACAAAAAATATTTCAGGAATGGGTTTACTAACGATGTAAAAAAACTTATCAATAAAGTTACATGAATCAGGAAATGAAAAAAATAGGAAGTGGTAAGGATGATAAAAAATGTCTATTGCAACCCTAATTTGTGGTGAAATGACCCGATTGTATGTCATCATTGAGACCATTGATGTCAGACCGTAACTTAAAAACCCAACGTTGCTCTTTTTCATGTAGTTTCCTTTCAAAATTGGGGTGGTTATCCACATGTTCAATGATCACCCAGCTGAAGTCATTAGGTGTGTGTTGTTGTTCAAGGAAATGCGTGGTCATTTTTGTATTGTTACGTTTGCACCTAAAATTGCTTCGGTGTTCTGTCATTCTTGTGTTCACTTTTCTTGTGGTCATCCCCACATAATGAAGGTTGCATATGCAGGTGATAAGGTATATCACACCTGTCGTATTGCAATTAGTGAATGATCGGAGGTTCCATGTTATGCCATTGTTACAAGCGATAGTTTTTGTCGCACTGGTTAGGTGACATACGCTGCAGTTACCACATGGGTGATGGCCCTCTGGTAATGGGTGGAGCAAGCGTACAGGTCCGACATTCTTTGCAGGGTTGGGCCTGGTGTGTACCAGATAGTTTTTCAAGTTTTTTGCTTTCCTGTGACTGAACATAGGTTTTTCTAAATCCAGACCACCACTATTTAGGATACGCCAATGTTTTTTTATTATTTTTGTTACTTGGTCTGAAGCGATGTTGAAGGCAGTGATACAGATTTGTCATTTGTGATTCTTTTCTTTATCCTCAGATTTATGTTCAAGGAGGGCTTCCCTGTTGTTGTTGGATGCTCTTTTTTGTGCTTTAGACACTAAATGTTGTGGGTATTGTCGTTGGACGAGTTTCTGTGAGAGGTCCTTTGCTTGGATGTTGTAATCATGTTGTGTTGTACAATTGCGTCTTAGGCGCAAAAATTGTCCAAACGGAAGATTGTCTTTTAAACTTCTTGGATGGAAGCTGTCATATACTAGGAGGCAGTTTCTTGCCGTAGGCTTGAAATGTGTAGTGGTGATCAGTCGACCTTCCTGTGCTGTTATATTGAGGTCAAGAAAAACCAAATTTGACCTACTCATAGTGTAGGTAAATTTTAAAAAAGGGTCTTGTTGGTTTAGCCAAAATAGGAACAACTCAAAACCCGCCTCGTCACCTTCCCAGATCAAAAACACATCATCAATGTATCTTTTCCATAATTTTATCTGGTCGATGTGCGGATTATTGTCATGGAGGATCTTGTGTTTCTCTAGATGGTGTACATAGAGCCCTGCTACGCTCGGCGCAAAGGTACTTCCCATGCTATACCGTGCGTTTGTTTGTACAGGGAGTAATTGAATTGAAAGAAATTTTCAGTCAGAGCCAGGCGACAACACTCAAGGACCACATGTCTGGGTGTATGGTATTCCCAATTGTTTAGAAAGAGTACTTCCTCCAGGATGTCTAGCGTCTCCTTGTGTGGTAGACTCGTGTATAGGCTCTCCACGTCCAAACTGATAAGTATGCTAGTTCTGGGATCGAATTCCAGATTCTGAATCAAGCACAGGACAGCTTTCGTGTCCTGTAGGTACGTTTCTGTGGCTTGGACCAATGGTCGCAAGAATGCGTCTGCAAATTTAGACAAAGGTTCCAAAATTGAACCTCTCCCTGATACTATAGGTCTGCCGGGGGGCGTCACCATAGATTTATGTATTTTAGGGATGGTGTAGAAATAAGGAATTACGGGTTTCTTGTTTTCCCAAAAATCTGATTCCTTCTTGCTTATCCAATCATTGATCAGAGATTCCTCAACCAAGTTTGCGATCTCTATCCGTAGACGTTCTGTGGGGTCATTTGGTATAGGCAAATAGTTTCTTGCATCAGCCAACAGTCGAAGACATTCCGTCTGGTAGTCAAGTGTGTTTTGTAAGACTATTGCTCCACCTTTATCAGCTGGTTTTATGGTGAGATTTTTATCATTTGAAAGCTGATGGATGGCATCTTGTTCGATTTTGCTAGTGTTGTGAAAGACCCTTATAGATTTCGGATCCATTTCAGTGATTTCCTTCATTACAGCTTTCTCAAAAGCTAGTAACTCAATGGGAAGGGTATTAGGTGGAGGTGTAAAGTTAGATTTTTTGTGTAATCCGGTGTCCGTCCTAGTGGTAATGTTAGGTTCTTTGTCTCTGAAATAGACTGACAATTTGATCCTACGAATAAACTCTTTCAATTCGCAGATCAATTTGAATTTGTCCAATGTTGCTGTTGGAACAAAACCTAGTCCTTTTTCCAATACACTTTTTTGGATCGGTGTAAGAGTGAGATTGGATAGATTGACTACTAGGCTTGGTTGCTGCTCGTTGAGGGCATGTTCGGAGGACCCATACTCCGTGTGTGGCTCCTCACCGTTTCCAGGGGTTGGGCCCATTGTACTTGTTGTCCTCGTCTGTTTTTTCCTCTTAGGGGGGTCTTTCCTCTCCCTAAAAAAGACTGACTCTGTTCCTGGTTCTGAGATTCCTCCCAATAAGGGTAGGGTTGTGGTGGATATGGTTGATGAAACGGTGGTGGTCCATAGAAAAACTGAGGGGGAGGAGCGCATGGTGGAATGTTTTGATATGGGGACCAACCGAATCTTGGCCCGCCCCTGTTTCTTGAGCGTCCCCCTCTTGGTCGTCTGTTCCTGTTAGTAGGGTTATAATTATTACCTGGATCAGAAAAATCTGAGCCAGTGTCAGAGCCATCGCTATCCGTGTTATAACTTGGATTGCGATTTGTTGGAATATAGTCCTCCCTGGTGTAAGGATACATTTTTTCTTGTGAGAAAGGAGTGGTTTTGTACACTGGGCTGGTCCCGGTGTAGTCCTGAAGAAGAGCTGGGGAAGCTCAAAACTAGTTGACCATATGCTAGGTACACCTATCCATTATAGTTAGGGCCTTTAGCATATTACCCCGTTTTTAACCAATTAGCTAGGAGCAAGAATAAAATATATTTGGCCCACTAGTTGATTATTTTAAATCACTTTGTCTCACTCCATTTCACTACACTTGCACTACACATAGTCTGTTTTAAGTGCTCCTACGTAAATTCGCAAGTTGCAGCACGCCTCAGCCCGTAGAGGACTGAGAGGACCCCAATGATGAAGCATGTCACCGTGGGGAAACCCTGGTGAGTGAGGGGATTCAAGAAAGGAAAAGTCTTGCCCCTTTCTTCCTCATTTGGGTGATTATCGGAATCCAATTGTTTTTCCGGCACCCCCAGGTTAGGTACTTGGGATGATGCCAAACTTGCGTGCATGGTCTGTCAGTGAGGGCGGGCTCACAAGGGCTGTCAACCACCAGAGGTTGTCCCATGCGGATGTGGATGGAGCGGAGATGAGGAGGTCAGTCTTCTCACAGTTGATCTTTATGCCAAGGTGTGTCATCCAATATATAAAGAAACGTGGTATGGAGGAAAAGATATAACAATATTTTTGAACAAGGACACTTTTAATTATCCTTTCACATGTGATTAAATTCACTTCTCATTTTCTTTGTATTTGTGCTGAGCATATACAAAAACATATATTTACAAAACAACACCTCTGTACATATAACAAAACTACGCTACTGTCCTAAACATTAATTTTCAATTGTGGGTCCATCCTTCAATAGTGTGGACAACCCCAGAGGGCATATACATTGCATGAGAAGTATCAATGTTCCCACAAATTCTGAGGCAATGCAAGGTTGTTGAGTCCCAACGTAATCAAATTATTTTGGGTCCCTCTGTAAAACCAAAATGTCAGGTGTGTCATCCAATCTGCTAGTTCCGACATTCATTCCTGGGAGCTGGCTTTTGTGTCTTCTGCATTGTTCGTGAGGGGGAGGATGAGCTGTGTGTTGTCTGTGTGGGATGATATGCTTACCCCGTGCTGTCTATCAATGGTAGTGAGTGGGGACATGTGCATATAGCAAAATGTGTGTCTTAGTGACACTCCATGTTGTACTCCAGGAGAGGGCTTTTCCTCGTATCCCCTTGTGGTGCTGTCTGGCATGTGGGGTGTGGCGTGTGAGAGGGTGTTTGTGGCTGCATAGAGGTGTAGTAGGATGTGTTGTCCACAATGTGACACAGGTCAAGTGGCATGCATATTTAAGCATTGTCAGCATGCTGTACGTTCTTGGTGCTGTGCTTGATACCCAAACAAGACTGGGAGTGGTCCATGATGGGGTTTTCTTCAATGTAGCCAGTCATCTGGGTGTTTATGTGTCTCTCAGTGACTTTGTCCAACGCGGGGTGCAGGGAGATGGTCAGATAGTTTGTCTTGTCTGTTGGGTCATACTGTCAATGTGCTGATTTGTTCAAAGTAGAGACCGGTCTGGACGGTCTTCCTGAGGTTGTCCAGAGATGGTGTGCATGTGTGCTCTGCTGGTGGCTCATTCAATGTCTTGGATGCATGCAGAGATATATTTTCAGGCTTGGCATCATTTCACACCAAAATTTCACATTTGCACCCAATTTAGGACCCATATTTCCGATTTGAGCCCCATTCAACACTCACTTCTCAGATTTGAGCAACATTCCACGCCCAATTTTCAGATTAGTCCTGAAACTGTAGCACCAAATTAACCATGACATTCATTATTTGGCACTTACAAACCCATGAAGTTTCAATTTTTAATGATAAGTACACCCTGTGAATCATGGTTTGCATGCTATTTGACACAACCATTGATGAATTGTGTGCCAGATTTTACTCTTTGTAAAGTCAAGTTGTGCACGATTGACACCCTGTTAACTCTCTGTGATGATGAAACATACACACCAGGTTTTTCATTTTGGACTCTTACTTGCAATTATTGTACAATGGTAACATTTCATAGTGATATACTGATGCAGGAAAGTAACTTGCAGACAGGGTATGTGTGTTGAGTTTGTTTATTGTCACAAACAGTTCTTGAGGCAATTTTCCATATACATGTCTTTGTTTTTGTCAGTCAAAATGTGATGTGCTCAAGTGAAATAATTGTTTATTATCCTCTCCCTTCGGGCAATTCCAGCAGCATTGGCAGTGATGTGTGGGCCACCTCATTGATCTTCATCATCATCTTAGTCATCGGCCGGGGTTGCAGGCACTTCGATCCAGGGAGCAATTGTGGGGACACAAATGTTGTGCAATACACAACATGCTATTATTATTTTGTTGACCAATTCTGGGCTGTACAGCAGTTTGCCACCTGTAATGTCCAGGCAATGGAAACATGACTTGAGCACGCCAAATGTACGCTCCACGATCCCACGTGTGCATCGATGTGCAGCATTGTACTGCCTCTGTGCCTGGGTGGTGGGGTTTCGGTTTGGTGTCATCATCCACGGGCAGAGAGCATATCCTTGATCACCTATGAGATGTAATAGGGAGATGTGTACATGATTCATTAGGCATACTATGTTGGCAGTGTTGACGTATTTTGCGATTGTTCTTTTTGCTATTTTTTGACTTAGGTTAGACATGTGTTGCTTCTGGGTATTTAGCGGCATCAATGCTGAGTACATTGCCTCAGTGTTGATTCTCCAACCATCCTTTTTGCTGGTGTTTGCTGCACGGTTGCATAAGTGTCACTACAAGTGTTCAAAAAGGGAATGATGCCTGCACAATAACCACAGACACCGACAGGCAGTCTGGCTCTCCGAACATCTAGCCATGGCACTGATCCACACTCGTTGCAGTCACCGCCATGTGAATGTTCAAATGACATAGGCCACACATGGCACAGCTGACATTCAGACATGCATCTCATGCTGATGGCAGACCTGTGACACCACACAAGCCATGCAATTGTATGTCCCGAGGTAATACGGAGGAACAGACCACAGCCACCTCACCTGCAGGGCCCACTGGGGACAGTGAAGGTTGGCACACACCATCAACAATGACTTGTGACACCACGTAAACTTACTGGCCTGCGTCATCTGTCACTAGCAGAGCATTAGACTCACATGACACAACTTCTCACAATCATTTTCAATATGTGGTTTCTTCAACAAGATCAGACTGTCCACACACTTCCCCACGCTGATACACATGGCATGGCCAACCTTTGCACACTTCTTAGCATTTGTAATGGATTAGCATTTGAAAGTTCAATTACAACACATAAGTAGTGACCGAATACACATCCACTTACTCATGGGCAACCACATGACACACCATATGACAGGGTTGAGGCTGAGAAATATTTGTGGCAGAGTGAGAGAGGAGATGCTACTAGACACCATCAACAGCAGCATCCAACAACACTGCAGTCAACACCAATGGCGCAGTATGGTAGTTTCATGACACATTTTCCGGCCTATGCATGCACATTTGCCACACTCTGCACTTCCTACAATCAAAGTGCATTGTTACAACCTTGGTCACGACAGACCGCAGACTTGAAACACTGATTGTACATGTGTGAGTACTTGTGAAATGTTGGGTCACCCTAATAGGTCACCGGCAACAAGAACTGCAACATGATCATCTTCATCAACCATGCAACCACACACCGGACTGGATAGCCAGGTACTGGGGGTTACTCTACACCATGGGTACCCACATACTTTCTCTCTGGTCCCAAATTTGCTGTGTGGTTTGTGTCCCTGTGGCAAACGGGTGGGTGCGGGGTCAGTGGGGAAGGGGGCAGGGCTAGTGAGTAAGGGAACTGACCATGTGGTTGGACACAGGCCCCTGGTGCGCACACCCTCAGTCACTGAGCCACCAGACCTGGCATACACACATCTCTCTCTCTCACTCTCTCTCTCTCACTTTATCTCTCTCTCTCTGCATCCCTCTCTCTGTCTCCCTCCCCCGCTCTGTGTCTCCCTCCCTTGCTCTATCTCTCCCTCCCTCCGTCTCCCTCCCTTGGTCACCCTCGGTCACCCTCTGTCTCCCTCCCTCTGTCGCCCTCCCTGTGTCTCTTTGCCTCTCTCTCCCTCTGTCACCTCCCCCCTGGCATCCTGGGCTGGGACAGCTTCCTGGGCACACTCACAGCCACACCCCAGTACTTCACAGGTCTTTCATGGACCATTTACTTGTTAAATATTTTTTGTTGTGTTTCACCTCTTTGTGCACATGCATCTCCACTCTGTCTATCGCTGGACTCGCACAGCCCCCATGGTGCAGAGTCTCTCGGAGTCCGCGCTGTTGCGGCAGTGTTTGGTGGCACTCTTCTGAAATCTGTAGACATGGCACACAGGTACAATGTCTGCAAGGTCTACGGCCCAACAAGAAAGTCTTGCCAGGCCGCTGGCAGCACGTGGGCCATACTGTGAGTAGCCGTGCTATACACAGTGGAGCCTGTATACCTCATCCTCGTACACAATACATCAACATGTGCCCATGCATTTTGTGCCCCCCCCAATCAGTACCTAGGCAACTAGGTACCTCCCTCTAGATGGGTCAACATGATTGTATTTTTTGTGCATGTGGTGTGTTCAGTTGGTACTTACCGACAATCAATGCATTTCCATATATGCCATCCTGGAAGCGCTGGTTTATGATGCATTGTCGGAAGATGAATGAATCATGCACACTCCCTGGAAATTTGGCAACAACATTTGTGAACAGTCCATGGTGGTCCACTATTGCCTGCACATTCATTGAATGGGTGTGCTTCCTGTTGCGGTAGATGTGTTCGCTGTCCGCAGGGGGCACAAATGGTACATGTGTGCAGTCAACTGCACCGATCACCTGTGGTATGCCTGCAAGGGCATGGAATCCTTGCTTGATGGCAATCTGCTCCTGCACAGTGTTGGGGAAGTATAGGTGCTGCGGAATCAGGCTGTGTGTGGCATCCAAGACAGTGGGGAGGAAGGTTGAGAAGGATGCCTGTGATACGCCACCGACTCTGGGTGTTGTTGGTTGGAATGTCCCAGAGGCCAAGAAGTGCAGCACAGTGAGCAGTTTTGTCTGCGGAGGGATATTGGTTGTCCGCTGTGTTGGTGGCGTCAGCCTGTGGGCAATGAGGGTCAGGATGTGCTGGATGGATGTCCTTTTGAGCCTGTAGTGGGCTATGACTTCCTCTGGCCTTAAGTCTGTGAGGTAGACACGTCTGCACAGTGAGCGCTGTCTTCTTCGTCGCTGCATGGTTGGTGGTGGTCCTAGTGGTGGTGGCATTGAGGGTGGTTGTTGTTGTTGCTGCATTGGTGGGACTCCAAGCTGCATGATGACTACCTCCATGGCTTCTGTGGCTGTTCTGGGAAGGCTCGGGCCAACTCTCCCTTAAATACACCCACTTATCTCCAGTTTAAGTCAGGTTTTTGTCAGGTGTTAAAAACTGGAGTTAGCGGGAGTTAGCGTGCGTTTTTTTGTAGCTAAGCGTTTTGGAGGTAACCTTGTTAATATGGAGCAGCTGTGTTAGCGACTTTTTTTGTGAAATTTCAGTCAGGAACGCCTACCTTGCATGTCATTAGCGATAATTATCGCTGGCTTGAAAGGCAATAAAAATCCGGTAGCTATCGCCAAAAAACTCACACTAACAGGGGTTAGCGTCGCCTTGTTGATAAGGCGATAAAATTATCGCTGCTTTGTTGATATGCCCCGAACTATCTTTACTCTTTAAACCTTTTGTTAATTTTAGCTACTCGCACCAAGAAGCTTTGGTGTGCATTGCCTTTACAAATTAAAATCCACAATGCAATACAATGCAGACTTGCAAAAAGAGTGTCATCACTTTCTTTCTAAACGTTTGATTAACCTTCATGAGATTATACAAAACCATAATACCCCTTTTCCAAGAGCTTATGCTTTCTCGTTATAGATAGAGCCAGGTAGGACGGGTCCCTACCGGTCTCAGAGCCAGCAGTAATTAAAAACAGACATTAAAACGAGTCCCTATTAGCCCGAAGCAAAAAATATTGATCGATTTTTTTGAACTACGAATGAAAAAGCGTTTAGGTTATCCATGTCAGCGATTTACTTTCTGTTTGTATTTCATGTGTTTTACTTAATATTGCGTTCCCTAAGAGTGGTAGCTATTGCCATGATGATATGTTGCTGTATTTTATTCCCTTGCAGCATATTACTCTTGTATATTGCATACTTTCAACAGAGTCGCCTCCTGGTGTGTACAGCAGCCAAGATTGATACCTCTGGAGCTGAGGTTGAAGGCTGCGTGAGTTTCTCACAGTGCTTCTCAGTGGGTTAAAAAGGTGTTCAGATTTCAGGTCATAAAATGTGCTAGCTTGATGGGACCATGACTAAGGGCCTAATTTAGAGTTTCTGGATGCTCACTGTGTCCCGTTGGCCTTCTTACAAGTACATAATATCCTATCACACTTGAAATAAATCGAGATATCCATCCCATTTGTGATGAAGATACCTGTCTCCCAAACTCGAAATCAGACCCTAAATGTCCTGCACAGCTGTGCACTCTTTTGACATTCAAAATTCGTCTAGGTCGTGCCTAACCTAAAAGGTGAAGCAGGACTTCGTGTTTTGCACATTCAGTTCTTCTTCAGGTCTTCCGAGAAATGCTGTTCTATCCCATTGAAATCAACGGCGTCCTTCTCAGAGGTTCTTGTATTGCCTCATTAAAGCCATCTGGGAAGTACTGTTAATATTCATGTAAAACTTTATAGCAAAACTCCTTAGAAGTGCTGTTTTCTTACCCCACATTAAACAGCATGCTGCATCTGTATTTATGAAGGGATAGCTTGAATCTGAAAAAGCATACAATAGTTTGTCTCTCTATATGAGACTGTAGGTAATGGGAAGGCACATTTAGGTACATGGCACTTCAAACTGCCTTTTTTTATAAGCACTCTAGACATATTCCATCCAGCGTCTTTAGATCCTACTGCCCAGGATAACATTGTGCAATCTAACGCAGAAGACCGAATTCCAACCCATGTACTCAGTTTTCAATCTGTGGCAGACTGAAAACCTACTCATGTGTGCCGTTTTACAGGACTATAGACACAATCAGTATTCCTTAAAAAAAGTTGCTTTCAATGCTAAAATTTGAGCCCGTGGTTTCAGGTGCTCAGCACCGGCACTTAATGGTGTACACCAGCACTTATGACAGTCTGCCACATGGTGGCAGTGTTTGTGTACTTTAGGCATGAGCAGAACAAGAGTTGTATATTAATCCAAAATACATTAAAACGCCAAATACCTTCCGCCCAAGCCATTCTTATAGCTTTGGGGGCTGGGGATAGTCTGAATTGTCACAATTGTAGAAGTGTTACAGTTAGTTCGGTAATGGGTGCATCAGGCTGCAGCGGCCTTCTGACGAGGTCCCAGGCACTTCTTTCATTACAAATTAAGCACTGTTGTTTTTGTCACACCATCCCATCATTCGCAGTTCTTCTTTTCTTTGTTTTCTCCGATCACTTGTATTTTTAGCTGGACCATTGATGAGCTGGGATATCTCCACTTCTTCAAAAAGATTTGGGGCTTGATTCACAGAGATACTTTGCATTCACAAATGCAGTACAGCTTGTAGGTGCAAAGTAGCAACTTGAAACACACAAATGTGGAGTAAGATTCCTAGGGGCGGATTTACAAGCCCCGTATGCCACTCTTGCGCTGCTGTTATGTTATTTTTTGTGAGGCAGCGGCGGCGCAAAGCCAGCGCCACGCTGCAGGGTATTTCCAACGTGACGCATCTAGGGAGGTGCGTCATGTTGTAAAGCCCTGCGCCACATGAAACCTGCGTTAGGTTTCATGTGGGCATTCCGGCTCGGGGGGGGGGGGGCGTTCCGGTGCAGAAACGCCTCGGAAAAGTGGCTGAGTGAAATCTACAAGATTTCACTCTGTCACTTTTCCGACCCCGCTGCGTCAAAACCTTGCGCCTGCTTGTAGCAGGTGTAAGGAGAAACACAGCACAGCTACTATAGGGCGCCCCGAGCAGTGCTGGAGTTGCATCGCGCTTGCGACACAACTCCAGCACTGCGTCACCTTTACGACATCAGATGCGTCACGCATCTGTCTATTCTTGTGCCGCATTGTAAGACTACCACTGTACACAGCCTGGTAACTATGCACAGGTAGCCTGACAAAGAGAGGACTCTGCAGGGTTAGATATTGACGTGGCATAGTCCTTATAATATCAGTGCCTTTCAACCCTATTTAAAAACCTTTGCACAAGGGAGACAGAGGGATTGTGCTTTTGGTGCTTCTGTGCTTTTAGCTGGTGGACCCTGGGACTGCAACAGCCATGGTCAACTGGAAGGAGGAACCACCTGTTGTCCAAAAGGATCAAGGACTCTGCCCCAGTTGACCCAAGGACAAGTGGGTCTCTCCAAGTGCCAGTGATGCTGGCCACATGGGGAAAGATCTGAACTTCTGTGCCCAGAGACAAAGACCAGGAGGAAAGCTGGTGCAGGGAGCCAGTGGAGACAGGTTCCTGAAGATTACACCACTTTGAATGAATGCATGGATTGTGGGATTTGAAGAGCACTCAGATACTGCCTGAGTGTCCTGGTGCTGAGGCATATAGCCAATGGAAGGAACAAAACCACCTTATCCCTTGACCAGGTAAGTTTTCAGTTGTTTGCAGAAGTGCTTTTTATCTTGAATGTATATGAGGGGCAGGGGGAGTTATTTCCAATGTTTGGCTGCCAGTACCAAGCAAGCCGAGCTACCTAATTGCTGTCATTTGGTAAAGGGGATGGATTGCAGATGGACTGAGTGTGACCGTAAGGATCTTCTAGGGCAGTATCGGTTTATCCTCTCAAGTAGGTACTTCAGACAATTCTTGTAGAAAGCTGAGTTTGCCAGTGTCAATGGTATAAAAATGACTTTTCCTCACTGGAAGCCATTGTAGCTGACATCGGTAATGGGAGATGGAGGCATGTCTAGGAAGATTAAACAAAAGTAAGACAGCCATGTTTTTTACCCTTTGCAGTCTCTGAATCTGGGATTCCTAGGTACAAGATTTTGACATGGTCAAGACTGGATTAGATGTACACTTGCACCACACTTGTCTGGGCTTCCCATTGCAGGAATTTGAGGAGTTTCTGTAACATTTTTTGAACCTAGCATGTGGTTTTGAGCACAGCTCTCATCTTGGGTTTAAGGGGTAGACAAGTGTCAACAAGAATCCCTAGGTTTCTTTCCATTTTGGCCAAGGGAGGAAGGTGCAGGGCAACTGGTTGGCCAGGCGCCTGACCAGCCAGGGGTTGTTACCAAACAGCAAGAATTCAGTTTTTTTAGGGTTGCATTTGTAGGTAGTTCTACACACTGCAAACTTAACTTTGGCCTCTGATTCATTGTACTTATAGGTCAGCAGAAGTTGTGTATCATCTGCTTCGGAGAGCACCTGGATACTGAAGGAATCAATAAGGTATACCAATGGACCTCTATAATTGAGTGTTTTGGCTTCCCAAAAATAAGTTGGAGCCAAACTGCCTGTCCCCTGTCCTCTAGAAAAAAACTCATCCGGGCCAAGCCCTTCCACTCCACCCCAGAGTGAGTGAGCCGGTGTACCAGGATCTCATGCAAGAGGTCTAATATAATTAGTGTGGCATTATGACCAGTGTCTAACGTGAATTTGATGGAGTCTGTAATTTAATTGAGTGCCATCTCTTTGCTTTGAAGTGCCCTACAACCTGATTGTAATGGGTGGTTGAGATTGCAGGTTCCTAGGAATTGCATTAAATGGGTGTTAACAACTTTTTTAATGATCTTAGAGACCCCGGGGAGCAGGGAGGTGGGTCTAGAATGTGAGAAAATTGAGGATCGCATTCCTTTTTTTAAGACGGGGATGACGTTTGCCTTTTTCCAGGAGGGGGTACAATCCCCGAGCATAAGGAAGTAGTGAAGCGATCATGGAAAATGGGGTGTAGGCTATCCCCTATAAGTCTAATAACCTGTGGAGGGAAAGGATCAAGGAGGCAGCCTGATTTACCTTTGGCAAAGAAACTTTCCAGCTCATCAACCGTTGGATTGGTAAATTGCATTAGTTTGTCCTTTGCCCGGGGTATTGAGTGGCATACAACACTTGAGGCCCTGGCTTGCATTTTTGGAAGCCTTTCATGGACTTTTTAACTTTTGACTTCAAAAACAGGCTATTTTCCAATGGAGGGGTGCAGCACTTTGGTGGTGAGAAGGTCTGCTATAACTTGCCACTAGGAGTAAAATTATTGTCTGAATCGGCCCAATGGTGCCAGAGCTAAGGCCTTTTAAAGGTTGGTGACCTTTAACTTTTGTGAGTGATGGAGTACATGGGGTTCTGCTGCCTGCCTGAAATGTATCCCCATGGTGGGCCAGGGCCCAGGGGACAGCACGAGGAGCATTCTAAAAGTTAAACCATCGGAGGGGCTGTGCATGGTGCTCCCTCCGCAGAGCTCTGGAGGCCCAGAGATCCCAAACCCTGTGCCAGTTCTTTCCATTAGGGGACCTGGGATCCCAGCTACAGGCCCAGGTGGAGAAAAGGGGAAAGGTGGAGGCAACGGGGCTCCCCCAATAGTGGTGGACCTGCCACGCTCTACATATCTGAGTCTGGGGGGAGCAGGCAGCCACCACCAAAAAATCTTCCTGTGCAGGGGAGAAGAGATTTCGGCTCCCATGGCAGCAGAGGAAATGCTGCCTGCATGGAAAACCAGCTGGGGCAGCCAGGTGTGGGCTCCCTGGACTACCTCTAAAGAGTACATATGGGGTTCCTGAGTGGGATCAGGCAGCCTCAAAAAAGATTTTTTTTTTAAAAGAAGTTGCTCTAGGCCATGTGGCAAGGATGAAAAGAGCCTCTCCCTGGCACAGTGGGATGGTCGCTCCTTAACTATACACTGTTCTAGAAGAATTGACCCCCAAAGGAATGTGGTTCTTTTCAATAGAAGACTGTTTCCTCACTTTGTGGTGACCCCTAGAAGGTAGGAGAACCACTAACAATATAGCGGGTGGGGGGCTTCAGGAAGCACAGCAGCATTCCCCCAGAGAATTTGAAAAGTGACGCTACGTATTTACATTTTTTTTAAAGCACACCCAACATTGAAACTTTTTCTCTACACCTGGCAATGCAGTTCCCTCTAGAGTCTGGTTCTATGGCTCAATTTTATGTGGCCTGAAGGTGTACAAAGAAGGCATATGGAAAGTGGTACACTCTAAGGGCTGTTCTTATAGTTGCATTTTCAGTGGCCTGAACTTAAATAAAAAGCACACTGATACTATATGTACATTTTAGAATGCTTTATTTAAGTAATACTGTTAACAGTGATTACTGATCAAGAATAATTCTTTATTGATATCACTAATTGCATTTACACATAGTTGTTATTGATTTTTGCATTATGCACAAAATGATGGTGCTTTAAACATGGGAGTTGTTATCCTGCTAACATGGTGAACTCTTGATAAAGCCAATCAATAGACATGATTTATGTTTTAAGCTATCAAGGTATCAGAGCAATTTACATGAGCACCAGATGAGTTCCACAAGGACACATTCATTTTTGGTAGGCACTGGGAGATTAAGTAATATGCCCAGAATCACAGGATGTTGAGCGTTATTGCAGAGACTCAAATCCAGTTCTCCATATTTGACATCAACTGTCTTAGCCATTAGGCCACATCCTCTGAAGTGATACCCCCTATATTGTGATTTGCTATTTGGCATAGTTAGGGGGGGGTTACTGTGATTTTGATGGTCACAATCCTTTAGGGGTCAAATGTGATTTCTACGCATCTAAGGTATTTTCAATTGCCTTATGTATATATTAGTAAATTAATGTGTAATATTTAGTAGTGTGTGTTTAATAAATATACTTTTCTTTTTTCTATAGAAAAATCACTGACTGGATAATTATTTATTGAGTTTTATTATTGCATGTCAGTGAATGGTGATTACAGTCCCACACCACCTCCTCTGAGTAGGCCTTGGACTGCTCTACTTGCTACCCTGAGATAGTCATGTGCTACAATAGGGTGCTTGGTACCCAGTAAGGGGAAATTGTGGACCTATTGTTTGTACAGGCTTCACATCCTTCACAAATAATTAAGTGTGGATGGCAAGCTCCACTCTGTCAGGGGAGTTTGCAGAGTTTTGCCACTCTGTGCTCAGCTTGGAGCGTGAAGTTCAGCAAAACTGACTCTGCCGGCCTCCTGTGGAGAGGAGTTTAATGGCATGCGCCTCTCACCCCTCAGACCAAGCAGTAATAATACCCGCATTTGTAAAGCCCACAGCTACCTCAGGTGAAGTGTCTTGGTGCTGGGGGCGTCAAGAAGATTAAGCGAGCTACTGCCCAGAGTCACATGGTGCTGGGCTAACCTGCTGCTGGTACTAGGGATTGAACCGTGAGCCCCCATCTTCCAGAGTCAGCCACCCTGGCAGTTGCACACACCATACAAAAATACCCCTTAATGCAGCGTTCACTGCCTTGCAGGATTTTACCATTTCACACCACACGCCTCAGGCTGCGGCTAGGCTGACCGAGCAGTCCGGATGATCTGGGACAAGGGTGGTACGCATGCAGTGCTCACAAGGTGGTCCCAGCCCAGCAGAGATTTTACTATAATAAAATATATAACACAACCTTGTCCGGTGTTCTTAAAGGGGCAGTGCGCAGAAACCGGCATGTAAATACATATGTTCCCATTCCCAGCCCGAGAGGGGTTTACTATAACAGCCTTGTCCGGTGCTGTTAAAGGGACAGTCCACAGAAACCGGCATGTAAATACATATGCTGTATAAACTCTCAAAGATGCTGCATGCTGCACATGTCTTGCACAGAGAAACCCACTCCTCTCGCCTCTGTAGTTGGCTGCACAATGAACACAATCACTGCAGTCAGGCTCTCATTTGTCAGTAGAACTGTCAGCTGAAGTCGGTGCAGGCAGTTTTCCCTGCTGCCGTGGATGTGATCACCAGGGCTAGATGCATTGGGAGGCAGCACAAGCTGGTAAACAAATTACTTAGCTGCCAGCTTGTTTCCCCTGGCTTGACAGGTCTCATGAAACAGTCAGTCATGTAGTGTGTTTTCTTCTATCCCACAGGTCGGGCTACTGCCACGCTGTAGCTTCCAGGATCTGAAAATGAGGTAACAAATACATTTTTCCATAGGAGAAGTCTAAACCTGAATGTTCTCAACAAACGAGTGATCCAGTTATCATTCATAGCCCCAGGGACCCCATCCCCGGGGTATGGCCAGCTGTTTGGGGACCACAGAGGGAGCATGAAGGCCCCCACAGTCTGGCTGGCTCCCGCCTCCTGCGGGAGCCGGCATTGCTTTTTACCCCAAGGAAGCTGCTGACATGCAACTCCCTGGGTGTGAAAAGCAAAGTGTGCTCACTTTGAACAAGCAAGAGCAAAGCGCTCTCACTTATTCAAAGTGAGAACCATCCATAGCAAACTTCAAAGTGCCAGTGGTGGGCATCCCGGGACATTGCTGGAGCTGGCCCTGGGGGTGGTGGTCCCCAGGGCCATTTACAGCTACACGAGGGAGGTTGTGTGGCTCCCCTCCAACAATATTAAAGTCCCGGGGAGGTGGTGGTCCCAGGGTCTGTGGGGGGAGACTCAAGCCCCCCACACTTTATTTTTTAATATAATCCTGGGGCTGCAGTGGACCGGGTGGCCCCTCGCAATTAACATATTGCCCCGGGGAGGTGTCCGTCACCGGGGCTGTGGGGGGAGAGTATGGCCCCTGCATTTAAAATAATTAACCCCGGGGAGGTGGCGGTCCCCAGGCGGCTTGGAGCAGGCAGGAGCCCACCCCATGCAATTATTTAGAAAATAAAGCCAAGGGAGGTGGTGGTCCCTAGGGCTATGAGGGCTCACGTGGCACCCCACATTTAATGATCATAGCCCTGGGGAGGTGGCAGGGCCCGGGGCTACAGGAGTTCCCGCATCTATTTTAATCATTGCACCCGGGACCTGGCCCACCCGGGGACTTTACGAAAATGAAGCGCGGGAACACACGCTTTGCTTTTTTTCACATTTCCGACTTGATTCGCAGATTCAACATTAATCCTGCCAAATTTTTTAAATAAATGCTTTTTTTTGGAGCAGGCCTATGGATCAGGGTGTTTCTACCCTGCCCCCCTTTCTTAATTTGTAATGTTTTTTTGTCCTGTTTTTTTGGCTCAACCGAGTCACAAGATGGCTGCAAATACTTCCTGTTTGCAGTGTTGGCAGCCAATCAGATCACAGGCTCAAGATCGGGAGGGTTTGTGGATCCTCCACAGCCATATTTGTATATTTGAGAAATGTTTACATTTTTCTCAGGAACTACTGAATGGATCTACACCATTTAACAAAAAGAATTCACTCTGGACCTGCAAAATTTGTGTAATTCTGAGTCTAGGTTCCTACGGAAATTAACATGGAGAAAATGCATTTTGGGATCCCCCTTTTTTTCAGTCCCTGCTTGAAAAATCACCCCAAAACTTTCAGCACAGCAGCTGAAGTGAGTGGGCTTTCAGTTTTGAAAATGTTGTGAAGAATTGTCGAACGGTGATAAAGATATTGGCAAAAGAAAAAACGTGTTTTAAATAGAAACAAGGTCCTAACTATAACTTCCTACTGGTGACAGCCAGTAGGTAATATATATATTTCCATAGGAAAAGCATTTTTTGACGTGGCTTTAACTTTAGCCTTGTTTGAACAATCTTAATGAAATCTTTCCAAAAACTGTCAAGGTTGGTTCTATGTGTCATGGAAAGTGTGGGGGCGATCTATGCACTGGGGACCAAGAAATTGGGGTGCGAAATAAGTGTGCATTTGTAATGTGAATTTCCATAGAAACCGTTAGCCACAGCTACAGCCCGAACTGCTGAACGGACTCACACTAAATTTGGCAGGGAGGTAGATGTTGGTTGAAAAAGTGCTGTTTGCTTTTTAGAGTAAATCCGTTCAGTAAAAGTTGAAAATTATAGAGATTTCTCCCGTCGCAAAGCATTTGTGAACAGAGGCGAGCTTGTGAATGGAGATGCACTGTTCTGATTGGATGACAACATTTAAACAAAGAAGTGCTGTTAGCCATCTTGGGACTCGGCTTCACCTAGTTTCAAAAACAATAAGTGAAAAGAAAGAACAGGGGTCAGGAAAAGAATATCCTGATGCCCCAATCAATTGTTTTGGAGTCCCCCTCGGATCCCACCATAAAAGCATTTTTAACCCCTTTCGTGCGGATTTATTTCTCCTGCTGTGCGGGAGAAATAAATGGCGTTCACGAACACGACGGCTCCCGGCCGTCGTGCGCACACGCCCACCGTAATGCATGACGGCCGGGAGACGTCGTGTGCACGCAAGGGGTTCAAACATTTGCTGCAAAATTGGGATATTTGTGAATTTGCGGGCCAAAAAAGAAAGCACACATGGACTCCCGCGCTTACTTTCAAATAACCCTCCAGTGGGCCAGGTCCTGAAGGCATGTAATAAATATAGGAGGGGGGCTCATGCCCCCCCCCTCCTAGGGCTTATCAACACCCCAGGGACCACCACCTCCTTAGGGCTAATTTCAATTATATGGGGGGCCTTTTGGAACCCCCCTTGCTCCGGGGACCACCACATCACCAGGGCTAACATAAATACCAAAGCGTGAGGGGGCTCTGGGCCCCCATGCATTCCCAGGACCACCATCTTCCTGGATACAATTTGAATAAAGGATGAGAGCCATGCAGTGACCCTCTAGGAGCCCTACATTGCCCTGGGGACCGCCACCCCCAGGTCCAGAAAGCAAAAGACACACAATTGATTGACAAAATGCAGAACAAATCAAATCATTCACCCCCAGTCAAGAGATTTGGGTTAAATCCATCATTCTTTTGCTCACCATGCCACCCCAGTTTAGATTTAACCCAGATCTCTTGACTGGGGGTGAATGTTTTTATTTGTTCTGCATTCCATCCATCAATTGTGTGTCTTTTGCTATCACCCCCTAGGGCTGGCTCCAGCAAAATCTTGTGATGCCCACCCCGGGACATTGGAGTTTGCTACGGCATGATGAGAGAACTGTTCCTGCCATTACATAGCGAACAGTGTGCTCTGCTTTTAGCAAGCAAGAGCATTTTGCTTTCGCTTACTCAAAGCGGGGAACACTTTGCTTTTTACATACAGAGAGCTGCATTTCAGCAACTCCCTGGGTGTGAATAGCAATGCCGGCTCCTGCAGGATGCGGGAGCTGGTCGAGACAACAGGGGCCTTCAGGCTCCTCCCGTGGTCCCCAACGAGGTGGCCATGCCCCGGGGATGGGTTCCCCGGGGCCGATATCAGCCTTAGGAAATGGTTTCTGCATTCATCAGGGCCCATTTTATGGTCTCTGATGAACGCAGAAGCCATTTTTTAAACATTTTTTCTGGCTTTGTCAATTTCTGGGCAGAACTAATTTGACCACTTACATTTCTGCCCTTGACATATGTTGGAGTACATCAAGAGAGTGTCATTAATTGACCAAAGGCCTCCTTTGTTGCAATTTCTAAACCAACCCCAGTAATAGTGCCTTGGTCATTGCCATCACAGTGTACTATTAAGAGGTCCTGATTTTCGCAATGTACAATTCTGTCAACTAAAAACAGCAATTGATGGCACTTTAAACCTTTCTGGGCAACCCATTTAATGCCCACATTAGACAAATCCAAATCCCTGTCAATGCCACTCATTCTTGCCTACTCTCTGGTCCAGAAAAATTGCAGTGACCCAAAATCCACACTCTATTTATTTTGGAGGAAGGAGCGGTAGCACACGGGAGAAGCTGAGCTCAATGTGACATTTGGCAAAATGAAAGGCAGTTAAAATGGAGAAGTGTAGTTGGTTTTAGAAAATGATGTATTTGATTGGGTGGTGTATATAATCTGATAAGAAAAAATAGGTTGTAATTAAAATACTAATGTGAGTACATCTGTGATTGGCTGTGTTTAATGTTTCACCAGTTACACAATTGTGGATAAGTCTATATTTATAAGCACTCAACCACATCTATTGCAGTGCAATTGGAACCTGGTATGCTGTGGTTGGAAAGTGTGTAAACTTTGGACTTACTGTTACAGTGGAGTATTTGACAACAGGTTGCTATGAGAAATGAAGCAAATCAGAGTGGGGGAAGGTTCTGAATGGGTTCTGCTCTGTTTTGTTTTAAATATAGTCGCATAGAGCTACCCTATAGTTGAAAAATACATTGTCTAATTCACTGCAGTGATTACATCTAACACATATTTAAAACAATTATACTATTTTTATTATAAATGTTGAAATAGACTCCTGTACGGAGTCACGGCTCTAGTGTGGAGTTACACGGGGGAGGCCATGCTGGGCGTCCCGATGGAGCCGCAACTCCACCCAGAAGCACAACCAAATTGGGCTTTTTCTCAGGAGGCTAATACATGGTTAAAAGAAACTGACTGATGGCAAGTAGTATAATAACAGTAAAGAATGAAGGAACATGTTCATTTGCTAAATAAATGAGTATCAGTGGAAACAGAGAGAGAAAAATGGCCATTACTGGTTCTTTTGTCTAGAGAGAGATACTAATAATTTTCTTTGAGAAGAAATGTTGAGTGAAACAGTGCTAATATTTAAGAATCAACAAAGCAAATTAACAGGTATGTTAATGATGAGGAGATTCCTAATGTATATGTAAATAAAGCTAGTCTGTTATAATGGTTTAAAGTACTACATTTAAAATATTAGTTATATAATATGTGTTATATATGTAAATGATTTTATAGATGAAGTGAAGTGGATGTGGAACTAGTGAAATATTTTAAAAGTAATTGAGTGTGGTCATCTCTTCACAGGCAACTTTGTGGTTTGATATTTGCGGACCGCCTGAGCCGCGAGTGTGACCCTGCTGTGCTGGTCGCAGTCCTGCTGAGGTGTCAACCGGCAATTCGGCCCCAGGAGCAGGCGAGTGTGATTGCGCGAAACACACAGCATTTCAGTTGGCAGACATGCAGGGTGCACGCCCACTTGGAATTAATTTTAATATACAGAACTGAAGCTTGGCAACTCACTCAAGTAATAAAGCAGCACTACACCTACCATCAGGCCATAGGGGTGGCCACGCCCACCTGGGCGGGGGAATTGTCATAGAAAAGTCGAGCTGGGAAATTGCCTTTTTCCTTCACTGCAACACCAGAACCCCATGAAGAGTGCTCGTAAGCACGAAATGCGTCGGGATGGACGATTGCAGTGCAACGATGTCCGCTGCTGTATCTGCCTTCGCTCAATAAATGGTGGCAAGAAAGAAACTTACCTGAGTGTGGTCATCTCATCACAGGCAACTTTGTGGTTTGATATGTGCGGCCCGCCTGAGCCGCGAGTGTGACCCCGCTGCGCTGGTCGCAGTCCTGCTGAGGTGTCAACCCGCAATTCGGCCCCAGGAGCAGGCGAGTGCGATTGAGCGAAACAAACGGCATTTCAGTTGGCTGACATGCAGCGTGCACACCCACTTGGTATTAACTTTAATATACAGGACTGAAGCTAGGCAACTCACTGAAGTAATAAAGCAGCGCTACACCTACCATCAGGCCACACAGGTGGCCACGCCCACCTGGGCGGGGGAATTATCATAGAAAAGCCGAGCTGGGAAACTGCCTTTTTCATTCACTGCAACACCAGAACCCCATGAAGAAGTGCTCGTAAGCACGAAACGTGTTGGGATGGGCGATTGTAGTCCAACAATGTCCGCTGCTGTATCTGCCTTCGCTCAATAAATGGTGGCAAGAAAGAAACTTACCTGAGTTTGGTCATCTCATCACAGGCAACTTTGTGGTTTGATATTTGCGGCCCCGCCTGAGCCGCGAGTGTGACCCCCGCTACGCTGGTCTCAGTCCTGCTGAGGTGTCAACCGGCAATTCGGCCCAGGAGCAGGCGAGTGCGATTGAGTGAAACAAACAGCATTTCAGTTGACTGACATGCAGCGTGCACACCCACATGGAATTAATTTTAATATACAGGACTGAAGCTTGGCAACTCACTGAAGTAATTGAAGAGCACTACACCTACCATCAGGCCACACGGGTGGCCACGCCCACCTGGGCAGGGGAATTATCATAGAAATGTCGAGCTGGGAAACTGCCTTTTTCATTCACTGCAACACCAGAACCCCATGAAGAAGTGCTCGTAAGCACGAAACGCATCGGGATGGATGATTGTAGTGCAACGATGTCCGCTGCTGTATCTGCCTTCGCTCAATAAATGGTGGCAAGAAAGAAACTTACCTGAGTGTGGTCATCTCATCACAGGCAACTTTGTGGTTTGATATTTTGTTTTGCTTATAACTTTGGCGACGTTTGATGAATCTTCATGAGATTTTCCAAACTAATTCTTTGTTCATATCAGCATCTATGGGAGAAGTGTGGGGGTGATTCGTCAAGGGGGGCGAGAAAAAAGGGGGGTCCCAAAACGTGTTTTCTCCTGGTTAATTTCCATAGGAAACTTTAGACAAGGCTACAGGTCGAACGGGTGAATGGAATTACCCCAAATTTGGCTGGGAGAAGGGTCTTGGTCTAGAAAGCATGCTTTTGGTTATTTGGTGTAAATCCATTCAGTAGTTTTTGAGAGATATTGAAATTTACAGATATCGATATTTGGGAATTCTGCCATCTGATTGGCTGAGGAGTTACGAGCACAAGCTTGCTGCTTATTGGTTGTGAGCGCTGCGAGCGGTTGCAACTAGCTAGTGTTGGCCACCATTTTGTAATTCCGTCGAAGTGAGTAAGGGGAAAAAAGGATGAAAAAAGTGGGAAAGAGGAGGGTTGGAGCACTGTAACCTCTGTGGGGTGTTTAGGGTGTGCTATAGACGGGGGGTGAAGCGAAGTATTCACCCCCAGTGGTGTGAAAGTGCTGGGCTACGGAAATTAAGTGAGGTATTGCCTAGAGTCTGATGCTGCTAAGGTGAGCTGGTGCAGGAGTCTGGGATTAAAGCGTGAGCCCAAATTGTGTGTCTTATGCTGTGAAGTCATGTGCCGTGGCCGCTGCACTACACCTGTGGAAGTAGTGTCAGCATGTGTTTATACCTACTAGGACAAACTACTGACCCGTACTGGTCTGCAAGTCCTGGGGTATGGAAAATATGTGAGGTATTGTGTACAGTCTCATGGTGCTAGGCTGAGCTGCTGCTGGACTCGGGGATGAAAGCGTGAGTCCAAACAGTGTGTCATATGCTGTGAAGTAATGTGCTCTGGCTGCTGTACCACATCTGTCCAAGTAGTGTCAGTATGTAGTTATACCTACTCAGAGGAACTTTTATTTTGAACATTGTAACTTGTGTATGGTGCTTAGGGGGTGTTATACAGGGAGTGCGAAGGTAAATTCATGCGTTTCAAATCAGTGCAAAAGTGCAAACTACTCACTCCTACGGGTCTGATGGCGCTGGGGGCATAAGCTGAGTGGTTGACGGACTCGTGGTAAAGCCGGTGAACTACTGACCCCTACTGGTCAGAAAGTGCTGGGTACGGAAATTAAGTGAGGTATTGCCTAGAGTGTCATGCTGCTAAATTGAGCTGCTGCTGGACTCGGGTATGAAACCGTGAGCCTGTGTTTGCTATGCTGTGAAGTCATGTGCTCTGGGCACTGTGCCACACTTTTCCAACTTGTATATGGTGCTTAGGTGGTGTTGTACAGGGAGTGCGAAGGTAAATCAATACGGTATTTGTAATGCGCAAACTACTCACCCCTATGGGGGAGTAGAGGTGGTGATCAAAGCAAGAGCTCTGTGCTGCAAAGTCAGATGTTCTGACCGCTGCATCACAGCTGTGTGGAGAATAAATTTTGGCGAGGGTCCGAGAGTTGCCGTTATCTGGCCCTAAAATAGCTGGCCTAAGTTGTCAGCTATAGGGTGGCTCTAAAAAGAGCCCTTGTGTTGATTAGTTGGAGCTACATATAAGTGCGGATGCAGAGCTTCAAGTTATTCAGGAAAACTCGATTTCCGTGATCTGTGAAGTGTACTCCATCACTACTGTAGATATCAGCCATATCAAAACTTATGTTGTTGTTGTAGATGGACCCCATGTTGTGGTCTCTGAGGTATGCAGACACAGCTTTGTTGAGTTTCTTCCTAGATTCTTCAATCTGAGGACAAAATTGTTTTGACCATTTCCACTTCTGTCTTTGGCATATATTGGAATATACAAAGACAGTTTGAGGGAAAAGTAACATCAATTGTCCAAAGGTGTCCTTCATAAGCATTTCCAAACCTACCCCAGTCATGAGGTCAGGGTGTTGGAGATGCAAACAGGTTTTAACCAAAGGCAACAATTGGTGCCAATCCTCTCTGTGCAAACCATTTAATGTCCACATTTTGTAAACCTAAGTCTAAGTCAATATGGCTCTGTTCTGCATACCTCTTGCACCAGAAAATATAGCTATGTCCTATGATCCACACTAGCATTTTGAAGGTGTGGCTGGAAGGTGTGGAAAGATGTCCGTAGCTCAGGCAGTTCCTTGGTAGAATAAGATATGTTTAAAGATGGGGAACTACTTTTTATTGCCATACAAAACGATACGTAATTGGGAGATGAAAAGCATTATTTTTTTAAAGTAGGGTGCACATTCGTTTTGTGGAAAAGCATCTTTCTGATTGGTTAAGAAAAAGCAGTTTCAACGTGGAGTACATATCATAGGATAAAAGTTGTCAACTCAACCACACCTGCTACTTGCATTTGGAAGGCACTGTTCGAACTTAAAACAATTGTGAACTTTTAACCTGCATGTGCCGTTAAATGTTCGAGAATATGTTGCCATAAAATATGGTTAAGTTTAAAAAGATTGATGAACTTTTAACCTGCATGTGTTGTAGAATGTTCTAGAAAGTGTGTTGATAGAATTCTAACTTCTATGTGTTGTTGAACATTAAAAAAACACTGTTTATATGGAAAATTAAAAAGAAACCAAGAGAGAGAAGTTTTGAAACCTAAAAGAATCAAGGAACTATTCTAATGTGTTCTTTATATGTATTTATGTGTGGAGCAACACAATTATAGACAGAACAGCACCAGGAAGAGGAAGAAGTAGGGAGTGGGGGGACGAGGGGAGATGGGCAGAATGGCAGACATGCACAATTAAGTATAGCACAAGTGTAAACAAACAATGGCCAAAATGAAACACACCAACAAGGAGCACAAGTCACACAACTCACCAACATCACACCAGTGAACGAGCATAGAAGTGAAAAACACGCTGCATTCATAGAGGATGTGTACAAAGGTGGGTCGTTGGTGTAATGGGATGTCTGCGACCCTGGTCATCATGGATGAGTTGCCCAGCACATGGCACATGGGCGAGTTCACTCTCTGTTACGTTGCAAACAGCTGCTCCTCCCTCCCACGAGCTCCCACACTTTTGTACGGTGCGCTGTTGTATCTCGTGCACTCGTACGGCACACCATTGTAATACCTATTTGTGCATGTGCTGCTGCATTCCAACTACACCATCACAGTGCCGTTTGGAGGAGATGCATGCCACTTTACAACATCGACTACTGCGGTCCTTGTGGCAGGCCACACCAGAACACAGAGACACACTTACCGCACTTCCTGTACATGGAGAAGTCCAATACACACCATTCCTGTTGTCGGATAGGCACACCCCTGCACTGACCTGTGTACTCTGGACCAGCACACGACAGTTGTGCATGCAGGAGGATGTATGCGTAGCTACATGTTCAGGCTCACTGCCAACGCTGAGGTGATAGCACTCTGTGATGTTGCAGGGCTGGTGCCTATCATGCTAACACAATGACCAGAGGGACACACTTGCTCAGATGCGGGTTTGGGGGGCGTTGGCAGTCCCGGAGTTGTTCTGAAGAGTCTTGTGGCCCTCATGGGTATCCCTGTATCATGCTCATTTATTCTATGGCACCTGTGGGTGTTCTGGTGTGGCTCTTGGCTGTGTTCTCTTTTTTGGTGCAGGTAGTCATCCTGCTTAACACCATCAGAAAGCAGGTGTAAAATCCCTGGTGCTAACGTGGCTTATCACCGGAATTTGTTTCGC
Organism: Triturus cristatus; assembly: GCF_964204655.1. Classification (NCBI taxonomy): domain Eukaryota; kingdom Metazoa; phylum Chordata; class Amphibia; order Caudata; family Salamandridae; genus Triturus; species Triturus cristatus. Next base: position 594,294,496 of record NC_140582.1, read on the forward strand.
ATTGCAGTTGGTGTGAAAGTTGTGATGTGAATTTTTGCGTGTGCAGGTCAATATACGAACTGGGCAGTGTATCAAGTCAAGATCCAGCACCTGACGCCCGAATCCCAATCAAGATAAATACAATGAGGTTTCATAAATGATTTTGTGTGTACACTGTGAGTGCAGCCACTACGTCAGTGCAATTCAATACAGGATTTTAGTATTGAAAATAAATCGCAAAAGTGCACCTCGTGTCTTTTTGCATGGGAACGGCTAATCTGCATTTCATTATCAGCACTTTAATGGACGTAAAGTTGAGATCAATCTAACACACTGTTCAGAAGTTGGTGGAAACTGCAGCCATCACCAGTATTCCCGCGATAAGTGCTCCAAAATTTAAGACCATGGTGGACTTCATCAAATAACAGTAATAAGAACAAGAAAGAGATACACAGCAGTTAAGAAAGCAACCAGAAACATTATTTTTTTTTTCAAACTTTATTTTTTATTAACATATATCAGTGATAAAGTAATAAACAAAATTAATCAAACAAAATACCAAATAACAAGTTGGAACACTGCTGTGTGGACCATGGATGCGGACGACAGAGCCTGGAAAATAAAGCGCAAAATAAGGACATAATTAATGTGCATATCAAAGGAGAGAGACAGAGAAAAAGAGAAGGAAAACAAAAAGCCAGAGAGACGGAAGGAAAGAAAGGGAGTGAGAAAGGGAGAAGGAAGAGAGAGAGTTGGAGAGATAGAAGGAAAAGAAGAGAGAGAGAGAGAGTGAGAGGGGAAAGAGAGGGGGAGAGATAGAGAGAGACGGGGAGAGAGAGAGGGGGGAAGAGAGAGAGAGAGAGAGTCACGGCCACCCCTGCGCATCCATGAGCAAATAATTACCTGGTGCCACCGGAGTGTGCAGCAGTGGGCACTTCACGTGCCCGTCAAAACTCATCCCAGATATGTCTCTGAGTCCTGAGTCATGAATGGCGGAGACCACATCATCTTTTCCACGGCCTGGCAGATCTCACACATGTCGCTGAGTCCTGAGTCATCAATGGCGGAGGCCACATCAGCTTTTGGGGCCGCTAAGCCTGTGGAAGTTAAGTTCGTGCCACGTGGTGGTAGGCCCCTGATGGCCATATGAGCTTCGGGTGGCACTAACCCTGTGCATCGGAAGTCCATGCCAAGGGGGTGGTAGGCCCCTGAGGGCTATACAGATCAGGGTGCGAGTAACATTCTGCACAAGTTTTGAAAGACTCTTTATGGTTGAGACACATGTAGCATCTGGCATCTAGTCAGCAACGGCAATAAAGGATGTTCCGTTGTCGATCTATTATATTTACGTGGTTACATGGCCTGTGACGCATGTGCCGGATGGGTGTGGTGTGTGGGTAAAGCTGCCCTCAGGGTGTGGGCGGGAGATGTGGAGAACTAGACCACTGACCTGCACATGAACAGCGAGTACGCCTGCGACAGGTAGGTATGCGGGGCCACTGTCGGAACGTAATCTGAGTGGCGTGGCGTGGCATATGACAGAACAGGGCAGGGATAGCTACAGTGGCGCCGACAGCTCGTAGTACTGCGTCTGTGAGTGGAGTGGACAGGCCGCAGCAGTCCCTCTGCGAGCCTGGGTGTGAACTGTTCATAACTCACACTACATAAGTATTGAAAAATCATTTTGTGATTCAGTCCGTCAGCTGGCATTTGTCAGAGGTATTCATGAAAACATATCGGAGTTCTTTCTGTGATAGATACCCCTTTGACGCTGCCTCTCCCCACATCAGCAGGTAACGCACCCTCTTCCCACATTACCATCATACCCCCAACAACCTTCTTGGGCCCCGAAGTGTCCCTGTGCGGTTGGACAAAGAAGAGTCTTAGACATGTATAGATTTACATATTAAAAAAATTATTTACAGAAAAGAACAACAAATAAGACTGAAGGGAGTCTGGTGCTGTGGTCACTGCCACAAAGTTGGGGTGACTGCCATTCAGGATTCAGGACACAGTTGCACATGTGGGATTGGTTTGTGTTAAAGAGGGTTAGTGGGACTACGCCGGCCTTGCATATCGAAATACGCCTCACAAATCGAAGGGAGTATGTTGTGTGGTTGCTGCCTTGGACTTGGGGTCAATGCCATTCAGGACTCAGGACACAGTTACACAGTTACACATGTGGGATCGGCCTCTGTTAAAGAGGGTTAGTGGCACCAGAAGTATTGAGAGTGTATGTGCCTGTGATGATGCTTGGTGTGGACGGGCCGCACTGGGAGCAATGTGTCTTAGCTATAGGACTGCGTCATGTGGAATCACGACTCTATCTGAATTGTGAGGCCTGCTGATCGTAGTGTAGGCCAGAGGTAGCAGTGAGCAAGGGCCCACAGCCAAGTGCATAAGTTGGTGGCCTCACCGGCCTGCGTAGTGCAGGTTCAGTGGCACCACTTGTCGCCAGCCTTCAATATGAAAATACTCCTCACTAATCGAAGGGAGTGTGGTGGTGTTGTCGCTGCCATGAAGTTTTGGGTCACTGCATATGGAAATATGTCTAACTGATCAAAGAGAGTTTGCTGCTGTCGTGGCTGCCGTGGACTTTGGGTCACTGCCTTTCAGGACTCAAGACACAGTTACACATGTGGGATCGGCTTGTGTTGGACAGTGTTAGTTGGCACCACGTGTCCAAAATTCAAACTGCGAGGTCTGCTGCCCACAGTGTAGACTTCTGAGTGTTCGTTTGTACTTGAAAATGAATTTGGTGATTGTACTAAAGGTATAACTGATATCAAAAATGTTCAAGAACAAAGGATACTAAAAGGATATTATGTAGATTTGAGGCCTGTAATAGTTACTTGCCTAGTGGACTCTGTAGTTAATGAATGAAGAGATAATTTCCATTGGGAGCCCTAGTGAGTGCAGTGTAGGCGTATGATGAAAAGATGAAATAAGTTTGGAATACACTGACGAAGTGTTGTATTTTCTGAGTACAATCTTGTTGTTAGAAATTAGCATTTAAAAATGGAATTGCAAGCTGTTCTGCCTGCAGTGTAGACTGCTATTCCATTTTAGTTTTAATTTGAAGATTAATTTGGTCATTGTAGTAAGGCTATAATTGATATTAAAAAAAAGTTCTTGAAGCAAGGACACTAAAAGGATAATATGTAGGGTGTAGGACTGTGATACTTACTTGACTACTGGAATCTGTAGTTGTATATGGAAATACCCCTCACTGATCAAAGGGAGTGTGGTGGTACAGAGTTGGGGTCACAGCTATTCAGTACTCAGGACACAGTTACACATGTGGGATCGGCTTGTGTTGAACAGAGTTATTGGCACCACGTGTCGCCGCCGTTGCATATGGAAATATGTCTAACTGATCAAAGAGAGTATGCTAATGTGGTTGCGGCCACGGTCTTGGGGTCACTGCCATTCAGGACACAGTTACACATGTGGGATCGGCTTGTGTTAAAGAGGGTTAGTGGGACTACGTGTCGCTGGCCTTGCATATCGAAATATGCCTCAGTGATCGAAGGGAGTGTGGTGCTGTGGTCGCTGCCACGAACTTGGGGTGACTGCTATTCAGGACACAGTTATACATGTGGGATCGACTTGTGTTGAACAGGGTTAGTGGTAGTACATCTACATTCCTAGTTTGAATTTTATAATGAGTACGTCGGCAATAGTTGGGATTTTCACCAGAAACTACTTTAAACTTTATTTCTTTTTCAAACTTCACAACAGTATTATCTTCCATTTGTTGATCAACACCTAGACATATCCAACTATTATTATCTGTACAGTTCTCTTGACTAGCAAAGAAACGTAATTCTATATCATCACAAATTTGTTTTATAACATTTATATTAAAACTCGATTTCGTGCCGCAGGAAAATATAGACTTATCCAGACGGTTCCTGTTGACTTTGAATATAAACTTGCAGATGTCTATTGATCCGAACATTGGTAGGATCCATTTTCTCGATGTAAAAGAATCTTCAAACTGAAGCTGTACATATTTTTCCGAAGTGTCTTCACCTGTGAAATTTCTTCCCACATTTCTTTCAATTCTGTCTTCTCAGAGTTGGTAATATATGACGTGACATAGTGAGAAACAGCAATTGAGTTATGTGCATCATCTTGTATGTTCATATTTGCATTTCACATCTTCAAAATCTCCGTATTGTAATCATTCTTGTACTTCGATGCTTCTGTTCTTTTTAAATTATAAGTATTTTTGGGTGATTTTCGAGAGATTGTATGTCTCATTGCTGACATAAAACTGTTCACTCTTCCTTTGGAAATTACTGGACGTGGAAAGGGAAATCAACAGTTTGTGTAAAATGTATCTTTTGCGTTATCTTTTTGTCGGCAATACTTTCCACATTGACGACTTCGATATGCAAATACACCACACTAATCGAAGAGAGTCTGGTGCTGTGGTGGTCACTGGCAAGTTTGGTCACTGCCATTCAGTACTCAGGACAAAGTTCCACATGTGGGATCGGCTTGTGTTGAAGACGGTTAGTGATACCATTTGTCGCCGGTCGCCCAAAGTGTAGGGAAGAGGTAGCGGTGAGCTAGGGTCCACAGTCACGTGCATACGTTGGTGACCCAAACAAACCTTGCGTAGTACAGGTTCAGTGCCACCACGTGTCGCCTGTCTTCCATGTGGAAATACCCCTCGGTGATCGAAGGAAGTCTGGTGCTGTGGTCGCTGCCATTGAGGACTTAGGACACAGTTACACATGTGGGATCGGCTTGTGTTGAACAGGGTTAGTTGGCACCACGTGTTGCCGGGTATTTACAGTGTAGGCCGGAGGCAGCGGTCAGCAAAGGCCCACAGGCAGGTGACGTTGACTTGAGCTGCACAGCTTGGGAGCATTTGGTCTTCTTAACCCATTATAGTCTCTTACACAATTTGCGTCACTACTAATGTTGAATTGTGAACCATGTAACTCCAGTGCTGGGCGGAGGCAGCGGTCAGGATGGGCGCACAGCCACGTGGCATTGAGTTGAGCTGCACAGTTAGTGGCACCTGGAGTACTCAGCGTGTGTGCACCCTGCGATGAGATGTTGTCCCGGCGGGCCACGCTGGGAGCAATGTGTTTTGTCTAATGATTTCTGCGTTGATAAGGCCACGTGGCGATAACTTATGGTGCAGTGAGCTAGTAGTACCTGAAGCACACAGCGTGTGCACACCCTGCGATGATGCGTGGTCTGGGTGGGCCACACTGGGAGCAACGTGTCTTGCGAACTGGACTGAGATATCTGCAATCGCCCCTACATCTGAATTGTGAGCCATGCTGTCCGTAGTGTAGATCAAAGGCAGAAGTCGGTACAGACATAAGTCTGCGGTGCTGTGCCGCTGGGTTCGCAGTTGCCCTGTGTCAAGGAGGCCCACGATTATGGCAGCTGCCACATGCCAGTGTGAGGGCTGCCGTTCTGACAGACTCGTTGGTCTTCCCACAAGTGAACCACGCCTAGGGCCTGGTCTATTTATTCATACTGCTACGCTGGAGTGGCGTACTTTAGAGCAGCCCACTCCGCTTCTGCTTCCAGGGGGGGACAACACAGCTACATGATCGAGATCTTCCCCACTGCCTGAGGTAACATGGTTGCATCCACTGTGCACTACACTACAAGTATCAATAGTATATCTCCAAATGGAGAGGTTTGTGCTTTGCCTAGTGAGGTCTGTGCACCACATGAGCATTACACTTGGCATTGTGTGCTTTATCAGTGATGGGTGACTTGCCTCCTTCATATATAGTTGGTTGCTCATCTCCCAACATTCAGCTATTATGTGGCTGAGGGGCATGGGGTTTTGGGAAGGTCTGTTGTTCTGTTTTGTGCTGCCTCAGTGGTAGTAGGGGGGGTGGTCCGGGGGGAGGTTCTGGTGGTGGTGGGGCTGGGTGTTGTGGTGCTGTTGAGTGTCGGAGCTGCATGATCAGTAGCTGTATCACGTGTTGGGCATTTATAAAAACCTTTGATATTCACTGAAAAAACCATAGGTTTCAGGGACGTTATAGTTAGGAATTATCAATTTAAAAAACCTTAGAAATTCATTGAAAAAAAACATGGGTTACAGGGACGTAATACTTAGTTAGTTGGACATTTGACCAAAAAAACCATAGAAATTTGCCTGTTATAGTTAGTTGAACTAACTATAACTCGCGCGCCCGCAATGCACTGCTGATGACATCACATATTACATCACTCATGACATGGTCAGTGACATCACTGATGAGATCTCAAATGACATCACTGATGACATCATCCACGTGAAAATCAGATGCACCTGATCAGACCCTAATATAACACTTGATACACCCAGTCTAAAATACAGACTAGAATTTTTGAAACCGTGAACACACCAATACCAGTTAGTGCATATCCACTCTCTAATTTGTAGGTCTGCACACATCCATTCATTCACCTATACACTCACTCATACATACAGTCAGCCATCAACACAGCATTATAATATCCAGTCACATATCTATACAGACACTCACACACTGCCTCTCATTCTTAGAGTTCTTCACACACCTAGTCAGTAATGGAAATAATCAATAACACTTTCATTTACTCACCTGTACAGTTATACACATACCACGTCACTTATTTAAACATATACTAACACATACTTACACTCTCATACAATTACTAAATCAAGGACACACTGATCCATACAGGCACTCTCACAATCACTCATTCTCACATATAGTCATTTATATAGTCCAACACTCATATCTACTGCCTTCCACATGTGGAGTTACTCACATGTACCACTGAAGCATCCATTCACTCACCAAGACACTCATACACACACTAACTCAGCCATACAGACCTTCACAGATACAGACTTGAACACATATACCTAGTGAATTAGCCACTCATACATCTATGCAGAGAGTCACACCCCCCACCCACCCATGCAGACACTCATGTACTCATACAGGTACTCAGACAAACAATGAATAGCTCATATAGATCCTCATTAAGTTGCTAACCAAACCATGGAACTGCTTACATACCAACTAACAACCCAAACTGTGTGAATGTCTAGTCGCTAACACATGCATTTAGCAAGACACAATTAATTAGTCACTTATACAGTTAGTCACACACTTACTTATTCATCCATCCTGAGTCTTATACACTCATTCATTCTTCAATACACCTTGGCATATATATATATATTTATAAAACATATTTAAACTTTACAGAAATACGCATTCACTGGATGATGTCATCAGTGATGTCATTTGATATGTCATCAGTGATGTCATCAGTGATGTCACTGACCATGTCATGAGTGATGTAATATGTGACGTCATCAGCAGTGCATTGCGGGGGCGTGATTTATAGTTAGCTCAACTAACTGTAACAGGTGAATTTCTCTGGTTTTATATGAGTCAAATGTCCAACTAACTATAACGTCCCTGAAACCTATGTTTTTTTCAGTGAATTTCAAAAGGTTTTTTTAAAATGCTAATTCCTAACTATAACGTCCCTGAAACCTATGTTTTTTTCAGTGAATATACATATATGTGAAGATTATTATAGAAAGGCATTAGTATAATGAAACAGTGAGCAGCATTAAAACCTATTTTGTCAATCATGTGTTTTGAATTAGATGAATAAAAACTTAGTAAACGATTTAGTGAATATTTATATGTACCCAATATAGTTTTGCTACCTTATCTGTAATTGGTACATTTTATTTATTTGTAAGGTTCTACTTCAGTGGTGTACTTGTAGCAGGATCTGGTAATGTTTATGAAGCATTCCTGCTTGCATGTCTCATGCATCGTACACTTGACCCAATACATACAGTTCTACTGCTGGGCCAACTTGGTATATAAACTACTTCAGAAGGTTTGTGCTGCTGTTCTACTACCGAAAAGTGAAATGTAAGGTAGCTTGTAGCTAGGCCATAGGGCAAAGTGGTATGTGCATAAAAAGCAAACACATGTAGTTAAAAGTTTCACTGAGCTACATGAACACTTTCAGGCGCACATGCTGATTTATACATCCAGTGTACTATATTCACTTCAATCCTATATACGTGTTTCTGAAAAGGCAGAACTACTAATATATCCTCTCTGAAACTATTACAACAGAAACAAAGCAATCAATATGCTAAGAGACTTTAGTACATATAGAAAAAAACATATAGGAACTGAGAGACTTAGCCAGATATGTAGCAAAGCTCTGACACTAGCAAGTGAACCATTCAGAAAAGTAGCCCTTTCAACATTTTGCAGGCCTAGTGCACTTAAGCCTGTGTATACAGTTCTACTGCTTTGCTGACTTGATATTTCAAACCCATTGACAAGTCTTAATCGGATGTAGTATTACTTAAACATCACCCCAAGGTAGCATGTAGCTAGGCCATTGGGAAAACTGTATGTGCATAAAAGGAAAGACATATAGGTAGAGATTTTTGCCTAGTACATGCACACTTTTAGGCGTATGCTGACTTATACATCCAGTTTTCCACATTGAGTTGAATATCATGTGAGTACTTATGACAGGGCAGAGCTACTGATACATGCTCTCAGACAGTAATTCACGCATATGCACTTTCACTCACTTGCACAGACACAACTCTTATGCATCTAGCTCTAATGCAGGAAGATAAACTCTCACTTAAACAACCCATTAGTGGCCAAGAATAATCCATGCCAATCCTTACGTATAGATAACCAGAGACAAGCAACCAAAAACAGAACCATCAATGCACTAAGCGACAATACTACATATAGGAAAAAAGCCTAGGTAGGAACCAAGGGCCAGATGTACTTACTTTTTTTCGGGTGTAAATGGGTCTTGTGACCGAAAAAAATGTGTGGCTCATGTACTAATCCCATTTTGCAAGTCGCAAATCAATTTGCAACTCGCAAGATAGGATTAGCGACTTGCTATTAGGAATGGGTGTTCCAAGGGCATCCCTTTCTAATAGCAACTCCGAAAGCTATGTATGAGACTTGAGCGCCTACCCGAAAAAGTGCTGCAGCACACACCTTACTGCTAGTAGGCATGTTTGTGAACATCCCCGCACCATGCAGTGCCGGTCACACGGTGCAGGGGTGTTCCCATCCCTCCTGGCCCCATACTGGAGTGCCAGGAGGGAAGTGGGGCCCACTAGGGGCCCCCAAGTCACTTTATGCCTGCCCTTTAATGGCGGGTTAACTGCCATAAAACAGCCACCAGAAGGGATATTGTAATCCTTACGTCGGTGTCTGAGCATGCAATGCCACAATTGAAAGATGGGATTCTATGAGTGCAAGGATCAGTTGAGTTCTGCCAGCTTGTTCTCAAAGTCAAGACGAATCATTTGTGTACACCTAGATCTAGTCAGCACATAGAACAGAGTTTGAAGTCTTTTCCAGAAATCCAATACTCAGCCGAGTTTCAGCTAGAGAGCACTGATATTGTTAAAACAAATATGTTGGATACATACTATCCAAGAAGAAGTCCACGTCTGGAAAATGTATGCCACTATGAAGTACTTCAACACTACAGGTATAAAAGGAATGTTACAGAAAATGCAGGAAAAGAAAAGGACGTAGTAATTAGATGTGATGGATGTTTGGTCAAACATGCCAAAAGAAATCTTATTAACTATAGAATACTTAGTTGCCAAACTCTGGATGAGAGAGAATTTTTCTATTTAGAACTTCTGCAACTCTTCAAGCGTTGCTGTACTGAAACATAATTTCTTGGAGATTATGACTGCTAAGAAGATACTTTCAACGCTATTAAAGACAGTATTCAGTGTTCAGTCTTTTCTATCTATTTGAAAATGTTAAACGATGAGATTGAACAAGAAGAATTCATGGCAGCTGAAATAGCTAAAGAAAGTTCACAAAGTAGCCAAAGTTCTGGACCACTGACTCAACCAATCAACCAATTATTTAGAATGAAGCAGCAATAGCCATGAATGAAGTCGAAATGGCATTTGAACAAGCAAGAAAAGATAGTATTGTTTTAAACAGTTAGAATGACAAATACACACTGAACAGAAAGAAATCTTTAATCAAGTAAAAGAGAAAATACAACATGGATTCCTGCATAAGAAAAAATAATGTCAATGCTCATCGTTTAAACATATTCTATTATATATCAGAGGCCAAGCTGGAACAAGAATTTTTCTTCTTAATTAAAGTTTTTACTAGTGATTTACTCAGCACTATCAAATCAAATGTATCTTGTGTAGTAATAGCACCAATATCAGAATGTTTCGATAAGAGGGGTAGCTATCTTGGCAGATAAACTGATGGAGTATAAAGGGTCTCTGCTGATCATCGAGGGAGCTGGACAAACGCGCAGTTATAAATCAATGGTATAAAATATGTATTTTGTGCTGTATATGGGCTTAATGTTGATGACCCTGCAGTTATTGATGCTTTGATGCTAGAGCTATTGGTCTGGCAAGGCAATATGCTAGGTTTTTGGTATTTTAAATGTACTATGAATTATGGCATAGACTCCACAAATCAGGGTGCTACCCCAAGAATGGTGAAAGTCAGGGATTCAATTTTGGAGTTGGCTCCAACAGTATTCCAACAAACAGTATTCTAGGATTGATATGGCCCTGGTCAATAACAACATTTTACTATCTGTGGATATGGAGGTTTGACCTAGGATAACCTCGGATCATAATACTATTTTGATGTTTTATAACCACAGGTAGCAGATAAAGTAAGGTGGCCATTTTCATTCCCTCGGTACTTCCTGACAGACAGCAATTTTGTCTTATACATTAAAAAAAATTCTAGCAAAATTTCTACATTGCAGTGTTGGACACAATGAAGGCCTATGTGTGAGGGATCACCCAACTGTATATTTTGCAACAAAATAAAACCAAGGAAACTAATAGAAAAGTTGCTTGTCATGCACTAATGCAGTTAGAACTCCTTCATGCAGGGGAAATTAGGCTATGGGGCCCAAATCAAGAACAGTTGTATATCCTGTTGATAGATAAATGTACACATTTGGGGAGGATTCTGAAAGAGAGGACGGCTGCTAGCTACAACAAGCACCGCTCTCTTCAGTATGAATATGGGGACCCGGAGAGGACGGATCATTATACATACATCAACATTCAATAGTTGAACAATTTTCCGTGTTTTATCAAAAACTCTATGCCCAAACCAATTTACTTAATGGAGAAGAATTGTCTAAATACTTTAAAGGATGCAATTTGCCATGCTTGAATGAAGAAGAAGCGGCCTTCCTTCACCAAGATATCACGCATGAAGGAATTTTGGTGACCCTGTCTGCATTACCCTTAGGTAAGGCAGCAGGGGATGATTCAATACCAATCAAGTTTTATAAAGCTTTTAAGAACTTCATCTTGCCATTACTCAGTGAAGTCATACATCAAATAGGGGTTACTGTAAAGGTACCTAGCTCATGGGATATGTCAAATATTGTCTTTTTCTTAAAAAAGGGCAAACCACACGAGGAATGTGGATCTTACTGTCATATATCCCTTATAAATACAGATGCCATGATTTTTGCGAAAGTCTTGCCAATCCGGCTGGCTCTTCTGATGCCAGTAGCAGTTTCGAGCCAGCATCATGGGTTTATAGTAGGCCTGGGCAAAAATTTCGTTCCGTTCGCGGAAATTGTGATAATTTGACATTTTCGCGTTCCGCGGAGAACGCGAAAATGTCAAAATTTCTGCTTTCCGCAGCTTGGCGATAATTTGTTTCTTGCTCGCGCTGTAAAATAATACATTCTCGCGCGCGCGCAATCGCCTTACCTGAATCCCTGCGTTCGCCGACAAGTTTTCTTGATCCAGTCGCGTTCTCCATGAGATGTTGGATTGTTTTTAGCCATTTGCACTGTCTCGCGACAGTTCGCACCCACAGTGACGTCATGCATCGCGCGATCATGTCTTTTTCTCGCGATCATGCACCGCGAGACAACTCAAAACAAGATGGCCGCGCCCGCGAGCAACCACATGGGTAAGTTGGCGACCCGCAACCATGCAGAAAATCTCGCGAACATGCGGGGAAAAAAATTCCGTATCTTCGCGATATTTCTGCTTGTTTGCGATAATTTTAAACATTTTCGCGATAATTTGCGAAAGTGGATTTCGCAATTTCCGCCCACCCCTAGTTTATAGTGGACAGAGATATTACAGCCCACGCCAACACTGCAATAGTTGCCTTTTATACAGCAAGGATGTTTGTGTTTAATATGGGGATAGTATTGTTTGACACCAAAAAGGCACTCAAGTGGTATGGGGCTGCCTATGGGCAACACTCTTGTCTGATGGTTTGGGTGGTCAGTATAGTATATGGATACATGCTTTATATAATAAACCACAGGCTAAAATAATCTATGCAACTTTACAATCTACTCCCTTTTGGATATACTGCAGTACTTGCCAAGAGTGTCCTCTTTCCCCATTACTATTCGCACTATATATTGAGCTGTTTATGTGATCACTTTACTCTAACACAGATATTTTGCCAATAAGATCAGGATTATATGAGTTAAACATTACTGCTTATGCAGATGATATATCCGCTTTTTTCTCAGATCTGGTAACTGCTCTCGATTTAATTAGATCTGAAGCAAACAAATTTGGCAGGCTTTCTGGATACAAGCCGAATGTCAATAAAACACAAGTGCTTCTTAACTTCCACCTTGATAGGCTAATCTTGGGTGCTTTTTCAACCGCTACCTATCTGGGTGTATGGATCTCCCCGATGGTCATGCAGCTATTGAGACTAAACTGTGATCCATTTTTGCAATATGTTATTAAAAGTTTTAACAGCTGGCATGAATTAGCAATTAGTATAATCGGAAGATGCAACATTATCAAAATTAAAGTAATACCAAGATTTGTATATTTGTTTCGCACTATTTCTTTGCGTGTTCCTAACTTTTGTTTTAAGGAACTAGAAGGGGTGATAAAAAGCTTTATCTGGGGGTACAAGCAGGCATGCCAAGCAATACAATGTATTCAGCTTCCCTATAAGCATGGGGCCTGCAACTCCCTGATCTTAAACTATATTACTGGGTGGCATTTTCGGACCGACTCCGTAGTCTTTTGTCGAATGATAATCACGATTTTTGCTTCTGCTTTACGCTCGGATCTGATAGCAGAATGTTTCTGTACAGAATAAATGACCCCGATTATGTCAAAAGAGTTTGCTTTAAGACTATCAGGTATATAGCATACATATGGTGGGAAATCTTAGCTTACTGTTTCCTATCTTCAACCCACTTTAGTATCCCTCTGTGGGATAACCTGATGCTTCTGGCATTATTTCATGATCCAGTTAGCAGACTATGGGCCAGCTATGAGGTTGAGCGGCTTAGGCAATTGTATGATCTGAATGGCTTTTGAACTTTTGAAAAATTACAAATTTCTTTTGAACTCCCACATCAACTATTTTAAAAATATTAACAGTTTGGAGACTATTTCCTGAGGCAGCAAGGTATAAAGACACTTGAGGGCTCCGACCTACTTGCATGTTTACATGATGTATCTAAGAAATCACTAATCAGTGCCATGTATCTGCAGCTCAATATAGGACAGGTGATAGCCAGAAACTGGCAGTAAAGTGGAGCAATGTTCTGGGTGTAGATACTACTTCTACAGAGTTGATTACGGCACTAGATATACTGGACAGGTCAGGTCAGTTTACTCCACCAGCTTAAAACAACAACAATTTCAGACATTCTGCATGTTACATCATACTCCAGATAGGATAACAAGATGGGCTCAGAAAAAGGGTGCATATGGGGGTTAGAGGCGTGCATGCCCGAAATGTAGGTTGGTTGCCGCAAACATTGTACATATGTTTGTGACTTGTCCAGCGCTGGGGCCATTCTGGTATGAAATGAGACAGATCATTGGGATTCGTTTAGGGTTGGATTTTTCTTTGACAGAGAAAGAGACTATGTTAGGCTATAGGGCTGAAGCAAACTCTTGCTTGAGATCCCTGTTTTTCCAATATACTTGTTGCTGCTCAACTCTGTATAGCAAGTTCATGGAATTCACCAAAACCCCCAAGAGATGCAGAATGGTGGGCGATTATGAAAGAAACTCATGAGAGGGAAATAGCTTTGGCCAGAGTTAGTGGCATCCGCTGCTTACACATATGGACTAGATTTGCTTAGGATCACAAGTCACACTGCGAGTCTGATCACTCCTTTTTCAATTTTTCATTTTTTTTTCTTTTCTTCATTTTTACTTCAACTTAATATGAAGCAGCTCTTGATCAGGAGCTTTGAGCTTGTATATATTTGGGATTTTTTTATTATAGCAATACTATGGATCTCTGCTATGTACCATTAAGTATTTGATTTGTAATTTTAATGTATTGCCAAATACTAATGGTCCTATTAGTATGGAGGGCGGTGGCTGGCGGAAAATGCGTTTTCCTGCACGCCAGCAGCGGTAACCACGTCCGCCATATAAGTATGGCCAAACATAGCCTATTTCCTGTCCACTGCGGTGCGACGCGAACCGCCATCAAAGTGCGCCCGCCACCGCAGCGGTGTGAGCCAATGGAGACTCAGCGCCATGCGGAATAATGTCCCGTCCGCTGTACAAATCAGGATGCCCCAAACAGCCAGTCACACCGCAGTGGAGAAACCGCCCAACCAGAGACAGCGGAAGCCCGAAAGCTCTACGCGTCTTCCCGGTGCTGTACCTGATACATCACCAGCAACTCATGGACCATCGCGGACGACGCAGCAGGTACGTAAACATACAATCCCGCACACAAACGCAACACACAACTCATGGGCTGATAAAGGGTCCCTGTCTACACGAGACACCCTGGTGGGGACAGGAACACATCCACAATTGAACCCACACATGTCCTACCTCCCACCAACTCACCCCTCCGCATCCAGGTCACCCATTTCCACGAACTTGAAGTAATGTCCCGGTCACGTCACCAAAGCTGTGAAGACAAGAGAAAACATGCGTACAATGTAGAAGGCAGAGCCAGTGACAGGCGTGGGCAGTGCACAAAGAACACAGGGCCACACCTCCACCCTCCACACACTAGCCTCCCACCCTAACATGAAGGGACATTCCATGTGCCCCTACTGTGCACCCTCATGCACAACAACAAGCTAGGTGAACCCACACCCTGGACCACACACAAAACAACTAAGGAGACAGCCACAGCAGGAGTGGCTGCAGAGGAACACACAGCACAGAAGCACAGGCCCAGTGCAACCCACACACCACCACAACACTACACAGATGGCAAGAAAACGGAGTCCAACCACACAATGAACACACAAAGATAATGAACAATCACTCCACTGGACACACAGCCTGCCAACTCACAGAGACAAACGCCACACTGACACACAGCCACATACACAGACCACATGCCAGCAGCAATTGAGTACAACATATAGGAAAGCTAAAGTGAGGTCCACACGAATGGAAGACCTAGGAGATAACCACCAAGCATGTGTACATCACATGCAAGACAAGGAACAGAGAACAACACCCTCACCCCATCAAATAACACATGGCTGGCACAGTGAGTAAAGTCAAACCACAGTCACCTCAGTGCAACAACTCAGGGAGACAGCAAGGCAACCCATGTACAGGCACAGGGATGAAAGGAAGTCCCTGAAGTCAAACTGTAAACAGCCACACATATGTATACAACTACTTGACAGGAGTATGTCAGCAGCACTACACACCGGGAATATTGACACACTCCATGACTGCCAAACACAAGTAGGAATCTACACACATACCCCCGTCATACCTGCAGAACACAACACCAGTGTCAGACACATAGAAGGGTAGCCAATAATGTCCTGTCAATACACAGACAAACAATCAAACTCCCTGGGGGTATCCACAAACATCACACACACACAGGGATGCCAGAACCAATGTCTGCACAAAAACAACTGCCAAACACATAACTCAACACAAACACACACAGAACCACAACAAGACCAGACATTACATGTGCAGACAAACTGTGGAAAGGCAATGGGAGCACAGACAGAACAGGAGTGCACAACCTCATCAGTCATGAACAATGCACAGACAACATACCACAACACAGACAAGAAGTGCACCATCACAAAACAACACAGCCAGATGCACACAACAGATGCACATGCCAATAAATCACATAGAAAACACACACAGGCAGGGACAAGGCAACATACCCTCACATCACTGCATGCACAACAAGCAGTGTGTGCACACAAAACATACCAGTCCCACACAGATATGAGTGACAAACCATGAACACCCACAACAACAATCAAAACAGCATACTGACAACACCCAAATCACAATCAAGCAGTACCTCAGCAAACTCACATACACCTAACTCAACACCCACAGATGCACAAGTCCGGGACACCAAAGTAGAAACAACATGACCAGAGGACTGGGCAGCACAAACAGTTGAACTGCATATGAGCAACCATGACTGCTAAACAGTACAAGAAAGTCACATATAACAAATTGGGAAAATGTCCTGAGTGGCACATTGCTCCTGGGCAAATATCTGCACCACAAAGCACAGTGTTACAAATGAAGTGATGGGGAGGCACACACACAGGCAACCCAAGGGGACAGCTGACATGAAAGTGAGGTGATGTGCGCGTCAGTAGTGGACATGGTAGGAGTGTACCATACACACATAGAGGGAGTGCAGACTCACAATGGCTAGGCATCTGAAGTACAGATAGGGGATGGTATGACACCACACCCCACATGCCATAATGGAGCCAAAAAAGCCCCAAGTGACAGCAATGCATGAAAAAACCCACCCACAATGTCAGTGTGGCTGAGCAGGTCTGCAGAGGGACCACAAACAACACACTTGCCAGTCACATACTCTGCATATTCACAATTGACAAAAACAACAAGTAGGAATCAGCCAGGACTGCAAGGACACACCAACACACTGCACAGTGCACAACATACAACACACACATGTGCACACAATCACAGGGATGAACAATCACACAAACAGGCACTCCACTCATGGGTGACACGTGTGTAGTTGACATTGCAGGGGCACACACACATCAACACTCACAAAAAATTCACCCCTTCACACTGCACACTTCTTGACCACACAAGTGCACACATTGAAAGCAAGCCAAGTGACTAGGATGACTGACCATCACAAGATGACTATACATCTACACTGCTAGGTACACATAATGTAAGAACACACATACATGATGACCCTGGACAGCCTGCCTGCAATACTGTGGATAGAATCCCTGTATGTGCTGGATGTGCCCCCAAAACTGAAATGTGTACAATATAGCTAACAGGAACAAAGAATGTAAATGATGATGGTATTTGTCTAAAACCACCATCATTGCACCCACAAGTATCAGAGTCAGGAAGAACTGAAGTCCCTGTCACCCCTGTAAAAACTAGAAAAAGTGAGACAAGCCGTTGGCAATGTTGAAGTGGCACACAAAGAATGTGGCACAGTAAACCATATACACACAGAATATTTTTTTACTCAGTAAGGACACTGACAAAACATACAACAGGAACAACTTTCTTTATTCACATATTGCACAGATAGGCACCAATAATAGACAAGAGCCAGGCCAGTGACAAGCACAAAATGCAGAGTATGTCCATGAGAAGCTGCCCAGGGAATAGTTTAACACAGCAAGGAGCAACAAGGACAGTGGCCAAAACAAAGTGCAGAGTATGTCCATGAGAAGCTGCACAGGCAAGGGGAAAACCGCAAGGCCAGTGGCCAGTCCAAGGTGCAGAGTATGTCCATGAGAAGCTGTACAGGAAATAGTTTAACGCAGCAAGGAGCAACAAGGCCAGTGGCCAAAACAAAGTGCAGAGTATGTCCATGAGAAGATGCACAGGCAAGGGGCCCACAGCAGTGAACGACAAGGCCAGTGGGCAGGACAAAGTGCATATTGAGTCCATGAGAAGCTGCACAGGCAAGGGGCACACAGCAGTGAACGACAAGGCCAGTGGGCAGGACAAAGTGCAGAGTGAGTCCATGAGAAGCTGCACAGGGAATAGTTTTAATACAGCAAGGAGTAACAAGGTCAGTGGCCAAACCAAAGTGCAGAGTATGTCCATGAGAAGCTGCACAGGCAAGGGGAAAACAGCAAGGCCAGTGGCCAGTCCAAGGTGCAGAGTATGTCCATGAGAAGCTGCACAGGCAAGGGGAAAACAGCAAGGCCAGTGGCCAGTCCAAGGTGCAGAGTATGTCCATGAGAAGCTGCACAGGCAAGGGGAAAACAGCAAGGCCAGTGGCCAGTCCAAGGTGCAGAGTATGTTCATGAGAAGCTGCATAGGCAAGGGGAAAGCAGCAAGGCCAGTGGCCAGTCCAAGGTGCAGAGTATGTCCATGAGAAACTGCACAGGCAAGGGGAAAACATCAAGGCCAGTGGCCAGTCCAAGGTGCCGAGTATGTCCATGAGAAGCTGCACAGGAAATAGTTTAACACAGCAAGGAGCAACAAGGCCAGTGGCCAAAACAAAGTGCAGAGTATGTCCAAGAGAAGCTGCACATGCAAGGGGCACACAGCAGTGAACGACAATGCCAGTGGGCAGGACAAAGTGCAGAGTGAGTCCATGAGAAGCTGTACAGGCAAGGGGCACACAGCAGTGAACAACAAGGCAAGTGGGCAGGACAAAGTGCAGAGTGAGTCCATGAGAAGCGGCACAGGCAATAATTTAATACAGCAAGGAGTAACAAGGCCAGTGGTCAAAATAAAGTGCAGAGTATGTCCATTGGAAGCTGTACAGGCAAGGGGAAGACAGCAAGGCCAGTGGCCAGTCCAAGTTGCAGAGGATGTCCATGAGATGATGCACAGGCAAGGGGAAAACAGCAAGGCCAGTGGCCCTCCAAGGTGCAGAGTATGTCCATGTGAAGCTGCTCAGGCAAGGGGAAAACAGCAAGGCCAGTGGCCAGTCCAATGTGCAGAGTATGTCCATGAGAAGCTGCACAGGCAAGGGGAAAACAGCAAGGCCAGTGGCCCTCCAAGGTGCAGAGTATGTCCATGTGAAGCTGCACATGGAATAGTTTAACACAGCAAGGAGCAACAAGGCCAGTGGTCAAAACAAAGTGCAGAGTATGTCCATGAGAAACTGCACAGGCAAGGGGAAAACAGCAAGGCCAGTGGCCAGTCCAAGGTGCAGAGAATGTCCATGAGAAGCTGCACAGGCAAGGGGCACACAGCAGTGAACGACAAGGCCAGTGGGCAGGACAAAGTGCAGAGTGAGTCCATGAGAAGCTGCACAGGGAATAGTTTAACACAGCAAGGAGCAACAAGGCCAATGGCCAAAACAAAGTGCAGAGTATGTCCATGAGAAGCTGCACAGACAAGGGGCACACAGCAGTGAACGACAAGGCAGTGGGCAGGACAAAGTGTAGAGTGAGATCATGAGAAGCTGCACAGGGAATGTGTGCGACTCTACCCTGCCATGGTCAGCAACACAGTCAGGGTGGTAACAATGGGCAGTGTAGGCACTGCTGTGAGAGTGACAGGTGTGTGAGGGTGACTACCACTCAGAATTGGCTAGCAGTCGGACTGGGAGCTCGCTGTGTGTCGGGGACAGTCAGAAGACTTGACTGGGGAGAGAGAGGCCCAGCTGAGGCAGAGGTATCAGTGGCTTGAGAAGCCGGAGGGCTCCTTGGACCAGGTGGTGTAGTGGCACCTGGAGGTGAAGTCATGCTACTGTGAGTCACATTTTGGGTGGGAGATTGTTGAGGGGTGCATTTACACTTCTTGGGGACTTTAAATGGCTTCCCTGTCTGGGGTTTAATGGGAAGTGGTGTGGACACAACAGGCACACACACCATCAAAGCAGCATCAGGTGCAGACGCTGGCCCTCCCTCTGGGGACCAGCTGGATCCAGCGGTATGCTTCGCCTGGCCTTGTTTACCAGAGATCCCCCTACACTGCCCTCCTTATCCTGCTTCGATGGGCTTTGAATGGGAGTCGAAGTAGTGGGTGAATCTACCTTGGAGCCCCTCTTATGTGTACTCTTGGCAGGCACCACCTTCTCAGTGGGCACGGAAACTTTCTGCTTGTCTTTGCGATATGCTTTTGTGACAGGAGAGTCCTTGGCTGGGGATGCCTCTGAGGTATGTGACCCTGAGGTCTGCTTATTGGCTTTTTGGCCCTTGGTGTCGCCTGACGGGCTTTTGTCTTTGCGCTCTGGGGTGGCTTTAGTTTTCTGTGGGAATGGTGTCTGTGCCCTGGGCATCTTGGGCTGCTGCTGTGTGCTGCGTGTGCTGTATTGTGACATTGAGGTCTGTTGAGTGTGGTCACTATTGTCAGACGTGGCCACTGTCAGGGGGGTGGACAAAGGGACTGGAGCTGGACTACAAGATTGTGTCAGTTGAAGGGCTGCCGTCACTGCTGAGTAATAAGACTGGACAGTCCAGTGCAGCCCACCCATGTCTGAATGTATGCCTTCCATGAAAGCAACCACCTGTGCCAATTTTTTGTTGTGGTCTATGAAGGCATTGAGGAGAGCTGTCTGGTCCACACACAGCTGGTGCAAAAGGTCCACAGACTCAGCACTAATGGCAGCAGGGGGGACAGGGGCAGGGCAGCGGTGCGTAGGGGTGAAGGACACTCTTCCCTTCTTACTGGTGCGACCACGGGCAGCACTAGAGGAAGTGGCTGGGAGGGTGGGCAATGTTCGCTGTGTGGTGGTAGAGGTGGCAGTGTACCCGTTCCCTGTGCCCGCCAACATGGATGCATCACCACTGGTATCAGATGATGTTGAGCTTTGCTCCTCTGGCCGTGATTCCTCCAGCAGACTCCAGTCCCCCTCCGAGGTGCTGGTCACATCTGTGTCACTGTGCTCCTGTGCTCACTGGTGTCTGTCCCCTGTCCCTCCGTGCCCATGGGAGATGCTGCATGAGAGAGAGATGTAGGGTCAGTTCAGTGGCAGCAACAGAACAAACATTTGCAAGCAAAGCATCACTGAAGATGACTAAATCTACATGTTGCACCCCACCCTGTGCAACAACATTGTGCAAACTCAACTTTTTGACTCAAACAGTGCGTGTAAACACGAAATCCAGACATAAGTGAGCAATGTGATGACCACACAGTACAACATCCTGCTGGTGTCTCTGTTCAACCAGACACACAAATAGCTCTGAGAACACCTAGGGCCCTGACGGGGGTAAGGATGAACTCTACAACATGTTGCCACTGTCAGATCTGGATGGAGCAGGAGGGTAAAACACAGAAACAGACTACTATATGACATTCCACAATGGCCATGAGCCCATGCCATCCATCGTGTTATACTTTGGGGCACAACTACTGTTACACATTGGTGTCAGATGTCTAAGCCTCACAAATCTGGGGTCAGGCAATGCACACATTGATGAAAGCACACTCAGGTTGGGCACACTGCTGTTCCCTTCCATGGGATTTCCCAGAATACCCCAATGCACACGATACCTGAAGCCCACAAATCTGGCAGAAGTCATCCCACCTCTTGTGACAGTGGGTGTGCCGTCGGTTGGAGACACCTAGAGCCCGCACCTTGCTTGCGATGGCCCTCCACATGGCCTTACGCTGGTGTACTTTGAGCTGCAGGCATGGAAGACAAGAGGGGGAAAACATCAGTGACATAGTGTTATGTACCAAAATCTCTCAGTACAGTAGCATGATACTGACTCATCCCAAATCCACAGATATGTCTTTCAGAGACAAAAATGCAACTCACATGGTACATCTTCATGGGAGAACCACATGTAAATGCATGCAGGTGTGAGGGGGACACATTACCTTCCCAACTCATACAGATACAGGATGCCAGCACAG
This sequence comes from Triturus cristatus, assembly GCF_964204655.1. Classification (NCBI taxonomy): domain Eukaryota; kingdom Metazoa; phylum Chordata; class Amphibia; order Caudata; family Salamandridae; genus Triturus; species Triturus cristatus. The sequence goes on from NC_140582.1 coordinate 594,316,295, forward strand.
AAAGCCATGTGCAGCCTACCCGCATCTACTGTCCATTTCTAGGTAGAGCAAGACATACATCACATATCAACATGTAGTACGGAAACAGAGCACAGCACCACAATAGTAACAACATACCATCAAAAGTCAGTAATGCATATCCAACAGCTGTCACCCCAATGTCTAAGGTGGCGGCCCTGCATTTTTTGCCTCTGGATCATTCCAGCACACGGTGGCCAGCACAGGTGGGATGTCGCAACCTATGTTCAGCATGGTACTGCATGATGTTCTGTCCGCTATGATGATCTACAAGGACACATATATCCATTTCACCAGGGAGCCTGAATTCGCGGCTTTGAAGGGAGATTTTTATCCCCTAGGACACATCTCCCATGTTGTTGATGCCATTGACTGCATACATGTTGAGCTGGTTCCACCAGAGGCATGTGAGCACATCTACAAGAATTGCAAACATTACCACTGTGGTGTGCCAGGCAGATATGATCATCTCGAATGTGTGTGCCAAATTTCCAGGCTCGGCCCATGACTCGTACATCCTGCGTAACAGCATTATACCACAGCTGATGGCTAATCTGCTTCTTGAGTGTGCATGGATTGTGGGTGAGTATGCCTAGTCAAATAGCGTGCTGTGTGTGACCTGCTGTCCTCTGCCACAGCAACATTCCAATGTTTATCTGTGTTTGTCACACCTAGGTGACTCTGCATATCCCCACCGCCCTTGGTTGCTGAGCCCACTGCAGAATCCCAGGACACCAGCTGATGTCCTCTACAATGATGCCCATGGGAGGACATGTTGTGTGGTGGAGCGTACTTTTGGTCTGCTGAAGTCACGATTTTGCTGCGTGGACAAGACCGGAGGTGCACTGATGTACTCGCCCGGGAAGCTGTGTCAGATTGTAGTGGCATGCTGCATGCTCCACAACTTAGCCATTCGCAAGGAGATCCTCTGATCCAGGATGATGATGAGCAGCAAAGCCTCCTGCCTGCAAACCAACCTATGTCCAGTGATGAGGACAGCGGAGAGGAGGAAGGTGTTGACCTGCATCAATAGCTCATCAGCCGCTACTTCACTTGAAGGTGAGTGTCAATGTACAACGGACCCATTGTCTGATGATGTTGCTGTAGTTCTGAAGGTGTATGTGAGATTTGTGACTACAGCCGATTGTTGACTCAGTGGTGGTTGACAATGTTTCTGGGACAGGTTATTTTGGTACATCTACAGGATGTGTATGTTGGCACTTGTTGCCCATTGTGATGTGTGTATGTTAGATTATCTTGATGGTAAGTGTTGTGTGATGTCTGTGATGCCACACCCAGACTAGTGAATGTTGGTCTGTTGTATTTTCCTACGTCCCATCAACCTCTCCTTGCTTACATAGATTCCATACTCCTGGTACATTGTAATCATGGTGAAGACTGCACATCGTGGAATAAAGATGGAGCAGAAACAACAACATGTGTGTAAGGAGTATTTATTTCCAATGGTGACGTGAGGGCGGGTGAACATTTACATTGAGGTGATTAGTGGAGCAGTAAGTTGACAGTTATGGTAAATGAGAGAATCGAGTAGTCACCACATGGATGTGGTGACCCAGTCCAACAGACAGATGCCATTCACAAGGCAGTGTGGGGAAGGACAGTCCAAAAAGTCAATGCAGTGGTGAAGAGGGTTGCCATCACGGCTTTCTCTGTGTCTGATGTTTGGCAGGTGCTTTGCCATGGGTTACTCCCAGGGATTTCTTGGGACGGCCCCTTCACACATGGCAGGGGGACCTCTGCTATAGAGCTAGTGATGTCTGAGGACTCACTCCTCTCTGTGGCCGCAGGGGAGGATGGTGAACTGTCATCCTGCGGCCCAGCAGGTGGAGTTGGAGGTGTTGTTTGTTACGCTGGTCTGTCTCTCAGTACCGCCACTAGCTGGCCCATAAGGTCCACAATTTGTCTTATGCGGGTGTCCATGGACCTCATCAGCAGGAGGAGCTCGTGGGAATCGTGTTCTGACCAGCCCGTTTGTCCCTGGGCCCGTTCATATGCCCCAAGGACTCTGTTTATGTGGTCCAGGGATTCAGTCCCAGGCTCTGCTTGTCTGTGGGTGACCCTGCCCCTCGCACCTGCCCCGGTGCCACGGACCTGTTGCCTCACCACTGTAGGCACCCGCATCCTCTCCCTGCCCTCCTCAGTTGTTGGGGTGGGGTGGTCATCCTCTGGGACAGAGGGAGTGTGGCAGGCAGCACTGGTGGTGGTGATGTTGGTGGTGGTGGTGGAGGATGCACAGGCCATAACAGCTGAGGTCTGCAGAGAGGTTGGTGTTGCTGCAGATGTGTTGGGGGGACAATGGGGTCCTGGGACCGGTTGTGCCCTGGCACACCAATTGGGCCAGCTCGGATCTCCTCGTCCTCTGAATCCTGGGAGTCAACATCTGAGAGTCCATGTTCCGGGGAGGAGACTGGCTCTGCAGTTTGCTGGTATTGTCCTCTGCAGTCAGTTCCTGGTCACCTGTGGATCAGATGGGAAATGGTCATTGTAGTGCACACCGTAAGCTTTGTGTTAGCTGTGTATCATTCACTGTTTGTACATCACACAGTTGACTAATCATCACATTGTTTGTATGTGCACTACTGTGCCTCCTGACATGATGCTGAGGTACATGCATTACTTGTCCATGGTGTGAGGTGTCAGATCCTGCCATGCACCACATGTATATTTTGTGATTACAGGGACATGTTGCCATCTAGGGACTAGCACCAAAAAGAATTTCTGTGAAGCCTCTTTGTTGATTTCTCTGCCCGGGCAGACGTTACATCTGAGCATGAACTGGCCATTGTCATCTCCTGCATACCTTTATCTTGTCATGTGCATATCTTAATTTGTACTACCGACCATACTTTCTTTGTTTTCATATGGTCCTTGCTGCTCCCCATGGCACTTACACATGGCATTCAGTGCTGCGCATGATTGTGCCCAGACTTTCTCCCACATGTGAATTGGTGTGTCACACTTTGGTTGCTGTGATAGTTTCATTTGCTTAGCTGTGTGCACACTGTGAGTGGCAATGGGATTGGTGTGTATATTTGTGCAATGAGAGGGCTGGGATTGTCATATGGCACCATGCTTTTAGAGAAGACTGGCTAGGTGCACGTACTGGCTCCTTACCTGTTATTTTTTCACATTTGGCTTTGTTTTGTGACACATCTCTGTGTGTGTGTGTGTGTGGTGGTGTGGTGGAGGCTTACATCCTGCTCAGGGGTGGGCCAAGAAAGCATAATATGTCTACCTACCTGTTAGTTTGAAGTGGACAGTGCAATAACTGACACATACATCTGGTTGGGAGGGAGTGCTTCATCTTGATGGGCTGGGGGACAAGTGTGCATGGTGGAAGTGGAAGTGCAGGCCTCCCACCCCCAAATCGCCCTCCCTGGGAAGATGGCTACCTGCCTGGGAGTTTGTTTGTAGTGATACAATGGCTGCCACATGCATCTGGTTGGGATGGACTGCTCCATCTTGATGGGCTGGGGGACAAGGGGTTATGGTGGGAGCTGTAGTGCAGGCCTCCTAACCCCAAACAGTACATGCTTGGTAAATGGCTACCTACCTGTTAGTTTATTTGTACTGAAAGAATGGCTGCCACATGCATCTGGGTGTGAGGGAGGGCTCCATCTTGATGGGCTGGGGACAAGGGTGCATGGTGGGAGTAGCAGTACAGGCCTCCCACCCACAAACACACCTTCCTGTTAAGATGGCTACCTACCTGTTAGTTTGATGAGAAAAATGTATTGGCTGACACATGCCTCTGGGTGGGGTGGTGGGAGTGCTCCATCTTGCTGATCTGTGGGACAAGGAGGCATGGTGGGAGTTGTAGTGCTGGCTGCCTGTACACATGCCCCCATGGTGATGTTGCTAGCTACGTTTGGGGTGAATGAGAGGGATTGTATGTTGGATCTTTGAGACATGTGTTGGGGAGTGTGTGGTGCACATGAATGGAATTGTGCCTAGGAGGTGTAGCTTTGTAGTTGTGCAAGACAGTACATAGCAGTGTGGTGGTAGTCATTTGTTTGTACTTACCAGCCTCCACTCCCCCGGCTATTCCTGTGAGACTCTCTGGATGCTGTATGGCAAGCACCTTCTCCTCCCATGCAGTGAATGTTTTTGGTGGGAAGGGAGGTCCGCCGCCAGTCCTCTGAGCCAGCTCATGGTTCTTGCTCCTCTTCTCTTTCACAACCCTCTTCAGGTCATGCCACCGCTTCATGATTTAATTTTTGAGCGCGGGGGGGTCCCTACTGCATGGACCTTATCGACTATCCATGCCCACATTTGTGTTCTTGTGGCTAATGGTGTCTGGTGGACCAGGCTACCAAACAGTTGTGGTTCGACTCTGATTATCTCATCTACCATAACCTTCAACTCACTCTCTGTGAATTTGGGCATTTATTGTGTTGCCATGGTGTGTGATGTGCAAAGGGGTTATGGGTACAGGGGTGTAAGTGTTGGGGTGGTGGTGATGTGTATGGTGTGTGATGTGCAGGGGGGTTAGGGGTGCAGGTGTGGATGTGGTGGTGGTGCTGTGTGTGGTGTGAGTAGTCATGGTGTGTTGCTTTGCCTATCCTTTGTTCTCAGGGTTTGGGGCCTTCAGGCGTGGAGTGATGCAAAGGATTGTGGTGAGGGAAGGGACTGGTTTTATACACAGCTATGTGGGTGTGTCCAAATGGGGTATTGCTGACAGGTTTGTGGTGTGGGTTGTCCTGGTATTTGTATTTTTGTAGTTGCCATGTGGTTGTGTCATTGGGGTGTGTTTTCTGTTTTTGGGTGCATGGCTAGTTTGCTGTGTGCACTTTGTGGCCTTGTTGTGAATTTTTTCTGTCAACTGCCATATATGTCACGGAGCGTCCGCGGTGGTGGCTAAGCTACAGCCCTTCCGCCAGCTCTCCCATTCATCACTGTTTGCGACTGCGGCGGTCAGAAACAGCAGAACGTACCGTGGTACCATCAGGGATATCCTAATTTTCCGTGCGGTGTCTCCGCTGTCCTGGCGGCAGTTTGGTTGTTTTCCGCCGCGAATCCGACTGCTGTGGACAAATTTTGGCCATCTCCGCCCGCTACAGGAGTTTTTTCCTTGTCTCGTTCCGCCGCGGTCGGTGTTATTTGGTGGTGGATCATGATTTTGCCGCTGGTTTTTCCACGGTACCTGCGGGCAGTTAATTTCCGCTTCCATGGCGGTCGGGGTGGTGTTCCGACCGCCATGCTAATAGACCCCTAAATGTCAAATGTCTAATGAGTGTTTCCATTGACAAAACATAAATAAAAAAAAAGTAACAAAACCAACTACATTAGCAGCACACAATATTAAAGGAATTCATTTACATTGGCTACTTATGCTACCTGTTGAACATGATAACAAACTGGAATACCAGATATTATCAGGAGAAGCTTGTCATGAAGTGTCAAGTATACTGAAGAACTGAAGCTCCTAATTATCGATGAGTTGAGCATGGTTTCAAACATAATGCTTGTTTTGTACAATTGAGAATGCAGCATATTTTAAAAACAAAGTATGACATGTTGCTTGAAGGAAAGGATTTAAATGTGATTGGGGACCTTCTGCACTCACACCTGTAAAAGGACAGCATGTTTTCAAAACACTTCTACATAATGAAACAAGGAATTATTTGAGATGCATTAGCAATGTAAATATTTGGCTGAACTTCGAATACAAGGAACTAGTTAAGAATATGCGTCAAGCATCTGATGTGGAATATGGAGCTATTCTAAAGGACATTAGAATAGGAAATTTAACAAACGATGGTAAACGAGCTTTGGAAAGTCCATTAATCAAGAAACTATTTTCTTCTAAAAACATACCAGCACAACTAATGTACAACTACATTGCAGAAGACAAATCCATAGTTTGTTGAATGCCTACGCTACAAGAGTGTTCCAACTTTATTGAAGAACTAATACAATAGGATTTTTTGGGAGATTACATCTAATGGACAAAATGGAACATCAGAGAGTAACAATACTACTAACTAAAAAACTACAAACAAAATTGGATTCTTTCGAAAAGTCTGTATCAAAGATTGCAGGTTTAGAAAAATGTTTACGCATGTGTAAAAACTGTTGAGTTATTTTGCAGCGTAATTTGAATGTAGAGGAAGGATTAGTAAATGGTGCAATAGGAATAGTTATTGATTTTGTTCATCTTACCAAAAGGGAGCAGATAGAATTCTTAGTTGTAAAGTTTGATCAAATTGATGGAGTAAAGAAGATTGGACGTTGTGTTGTACGTTTTTTTCCTGTAAAGTACTTGTATGTACGATGACAACAGTAACCAGTGTCCCAGTGTAACTATCCACAAATCTCAAAATGTAAGTATAGACAAATCCTTTTTGACTATTGGTACTAGTGTGTTTAAAGATGGACTGACATACGTTGCATTGTCTGACGCAAGACCAAATCTCCTGCGGGCATTCGCGGATTACCGTCTTTGGCTGATCGATGCACTGACACCTAATATCCTGACCTCTTGGAGTGTTTGAATCGGTTATACCAACTGGTTTTACTATTGGATTGTCTCTCTATCACTCAAAGATCAAGAATTACAGGCCACCGCTTAACACAAGGCACCAGCTGGTCCGATGTTTTTCTTTAACAGTCTTGCCTCACGTGGATCCATGACCTGGAAGGCCGTTCCCTGCTCGCTTTTAGGTAGACGACGCCACCTAGTGGATGAAGCCAGAACTCTAATTCATGAGTATTATTTTGAATACTTTTGTCTCCGATTGCCCTTTATAATCACTTCTATTCGGACCCCCATGGACTCCAGCTCTCATTTCACAGTTAGGCCCTGAAGAAGGTGACACCCCGATTTTGGGGGTGGCAACACCGAAACGCGCGTCGGCGTGTCTCTGGGAAATAAAAGCCCCTGTTCCCTATGCATTTCATTGTTTGAATCAAGTATTATATTTCCACATTGATTTGATCACTTCCTCTTTTACCCATTTATTCTAGCCTTTTTGTAACCTTTAATGTCAGTACGCACCAATGGTGGATCAGAAATCAGAAATCTAAGTGATTGACGAAAGGATATATATAGGTAAACTTTAAAAAAAAGTTTCTGCTATGTTGAATCTGTAAAGGGAATTGATACTAATTTAGTGTATCATGTTTGATGAAAGTTAAATGTGTTTCTACAGTCAGAATGGGTTATGTGAGTGTTAGTGTGTATGAATGATTGGTATGCGAGGTAGTTCATGGGAATTTTCATTTTCGAGGATTAATCTCATTTTATTGTGTATATTTTATGATGATAATAGCAAAACCAAAATAACATGTTTTGATTAAACAACTATCCTCTTTTTCTTGACTTGAGCACATGGTATAGCTGGAGCATTATATTAGACAACTTAATTGCGTTTCTTTGAAAACAGATAGGTAGTGCAGACTTGTTTTTTGATACTCTTGAATTTTCCCCATTGCTCTACCTATATCGTCTTGGGGTACCCCCTTATCTTAGTGGTTGAAGCAAGACCATAGCCTGGTTTGTATTTGATGGAAATTGAGGAGAAAAAACGAAGGCCCTCATTACGATGACTGTGGGACTGCCACCAACATCCTGTAGGTGGTGGTCCTATCACCATCTTACTGATGATATCTACCCGCTACATTAGGATGGTAGGCAGATGGGTGGCAGTTCGTAAGACCAACTGCCATGGATCCGACAGGCTCAAGGAGCCCATCGGATCATTGGAGGGATCTTGATTTCTTACAATGGTGGCGGTGCCTGCCAGGCACCGCTTTAGGGATACTGATGTCCCTTCCCGCGGGCTGTTTCATGGCGGCTTACCCGCCATGAAAAGGCTGGTGGAAAAGGACATTGGTGAACCCTCAGTCTGGGTTTTTGGGGGGCACCTATGCCCCCCTGCATGTTCCTGCACCATGTGGTGCCTGCCACATAGTGCTGGGATATGTACAGGGTGCATTGTTTGTACTGTAGCATGTGCTGCATCCCACAGCTCCTGCTGCAATGCAAAGAATACACGGTGCGTCCGCCTTGCAGGTGGCCACATAGTAATCCCTATGGCGGGACCGCCAACAGTTAGTCGGTCAGTCCTATTCCTGAAGGAATGGTGGTCTGACCGCGATCCTAATTAGGCCCTTAGTGCTGATGGAAGTTGAGTAAAAGAGTTCAAACCGTTATGAAGTCAATATACTCCTCATTTAGGTCAATATCCTATTTCTGAGAAACGGATGATATTTCCAAAACGGAAGCATAAAAAACACTCAGCTGAAGTCCAAGAAAAGAAAGAAAACCAGAACAATCTACACGACACTGAAAAGAAAAAAGCGGAAACTGAGGGAAATAGTGTAGGACATCAGTTGGAAAACAGTTCAGTTATCAACTGCTATGCAAATGTGGTTCTCAATGTAGTGTTTCATTTACCACATCTTGCTAATACTCCAACGTTTACTCAGTGACAGAAGTTGAATACATTCTGCTTCAGGCATTCAAGATCTTTTGCATACATGTAGCGGATCAGTAATAGCTATTCTCAATATACAACAAGATGCACAAAAATGTATAATGGTCATGCTTGGCGTTTTAGAAGAAGTAAATATTGATTACTTATTTGAACTAACTTACAAATTGGACCATCAGTGTGAATACTACTCACTAACATCTGCTATTCAAATAAATACTGAGTGATTCCTGTACTTAACCCTACCGGATTGCAAAACAGTGTTTTTTACCAAATTGATTAAAACAGCAAATCAAAATTTGACCTGCCCAAATTGTACATTAAAGGTAATGTCTATGTTGCAAATAGAAAGAAGTAGGGAATACCTCATATTAATGCTACAACAATGTAGAGTGGATGGATCTATATTAGAAACCGAAATTACAATCTTCAAAGCAGGACAAATATCAGTTTCTGGAAGAACTGAAACAACAGTGGCTATTATTTTTCATGAAGGAGCTAATATAACATCTGGACAATACAATGTCTTTTTAAAGAGTAACAGTGGATGGACAGATTACAATGATGGCAGCCTTAAATTCAAAGCTAAACTGCCTTCCAAATTATGAAATTCGTATCTCTTGTCTCTTCAACCAAAGTTCTAAGGACATCATTCGGCTTATTAGGGGTGATGTGCTATAAACATAGGGCCATATTCTCAACAAAGTGGTGGAGAGAGGCGTTAGCCTTCTTGGCTTTACGCCTCTTTCCGCCACTTCGGAAACGAGATGCTGCACCCTATTCTCAAGGATATGGTGCAGCCTCGCGTTTCCCTCTGCCATGACGCTAAGTTTCACAACTTAGCTCCAATGCAGGCACCCTTGCACCAGAGTGCAAGGGTGTCTGCAAGCAGGGAGGTTTGTTTATGTACAGGAAGGTGTCCCTTCCTGCACATAAACAAACCTTAAATGCCAGTTTGTAACCTACATGTGTGCTGCTTCATGCAGCACACATGCAAGTTACAAACCTGCATTTTTTTAAAAAAAGGTTTGTTTATCTACAGGAAGGAACACTTTCCTGTACACAAACAAACCATGGCATTTGACTTTTTCCAAAGCATTTCTCCCCGTTTCACCACCGCAAGACCAGATTTTACCTGTTCTTAAGTTTGGAGCTACATCCTATTTACACTGCCCTTGTGAATAGGAGGTAGCGTCAAACTCAATGGGTGTTGCGGTGGTACGCCCACTGCACGCCCCTTTCACGCAAAAAACAGCGTGAAGGGGGCCCTATTCACAAGGCAGCGTTAAGCCGCGTTAAGCCACTTAGCGTGGCTTAATGCTGCCTTGTGAATAGGTCTAAGCCTCTATCGCCACAACAACGTCACTGAAAGTGACGTCGTGGTGGCGATGGGGGCTTGAGAATATGCCACATAGTCTACTTTATAACAGTCCTTTTATGTTCTGCAAAGGCGTTCTATAACATTTATATATAACACTGTATAATTAAATCTTAAAACTGGAACAACAGTACAAACTTATAGAAACCTTTAATTAAAATCAAAAATTCCTTTGAAATACATAGGGGTCTATTAGGATGGCAGACGGATTGCCACCGCCAGGCCAGCGGTGGCAACCGCCGGGACGGCGGCAGCCATCCGTCTGCGATCAAAACCCGGAAAGCCGCCGGTCACATTAGCATGGCGGTGATGATCGCGGCGGTGAGAAATTCTGACCACCACTTTACCACCAGTAGCAGTCTGCACACTTGCCTGGCGGGCGGAGCTGGACCGCTAAAATGGGGCCGGTGCAGGGCCAGGCTCTGCCGGCATGATTATGATGCCATGGAAAGGCATGCGAGGAATGTCTCCGGGGGCCCGTTACGGGCCCCCAATGTGTTGGGGGGTGTGGGTGCACTGGGGGGGTAACATATCCCTGTACCATGTGTCAGGCACTGTGCAGTGCCGGACACACAGTGCAGGGATATGCAGGACATGCTCCTTTCGACATCGCGGCGGTGCTGCTGGCAGCAGCAACCGCTGCAATGTTAAAGGCCGCGATGATACCTTCGTGGTCAGATTTCGACTGCGGAGCATACTAATTGGACTGGCAGTTATGCCGCAGTCCTGGCAGGCGGTCTATACCCGCTACCATGGTGTCAGAGTGATTTTCTGACCGCCATCCTAATAGACCCCCAAATATTTATATTTACAACTTTCCAGAAAACTTCTACGTACTATTGTTAAGAAAAAACAAATGTATTGGATAATATCAGCATGGATAATTACTGTTTTGCACATCATTCTGCCTAGTAGGTGTAATATTTTTAAAATAAACTTCAGAAATCAAGTATGGTATACATTTATTCATAGTAATGTACAGGTATAATAATAATAGAAAATGGTATAAGATCCATTTATTTTACCTAATAGAGTAAGTATATGTGAAACAACTAATTAGCAAATTGTATTTAGTGTAAAGCATTGTAACACAAATTTATAATGATGTACTCTGCACTTCTAGGTTTTTTGTAGAATCCATACAATAGTTTTTTACACTGTTTTAAGATGATGCTACATACAGATCACCATGTATGATGAACTAATATGAAAGCTGGGAAAAGGGAAAGTGATATTGTTATCCCATTATAAAACAGTGCTATAGTTTGAGAAATATGTTATTATTATAATGCTTTGTTTTGAAAATAACATACTAACATATTTTAATCTACTTGTTTTTAATGGCAGCAACCATTCAACATTCTAAGATACCTGAAAGCACATTTTCTACCTTATATTTATTAATTAGAAATTGCAATTTTTATAAGTGTAAAGCTGGTCTTCTTCTGCATATAAGTCATCTCTAAGGCAGGTAGCATGTAAGCTATAATTTTAACTCCTACATACATATCAGCTAATATATATATTATACTTACAACTTTCAGTAACCTACATGCATACTTACAAGCCTAAATGCTCAATTATACATCCACCCTCATATCATCATATATAAGCATGTACAACAGCAGAGAACACTAATACAACCCCAGGGACACTGTCAGAACATCTAAACATTCACTCACACGCAATGACACAACTTCTAGTAGTAATGGAGGCGGTTGTACACTAAGATAGCACAAATAGTAAGTACCACACCTAGGAGGCAATCCATAACAACACGTACATATATAAATTTGCAGATTCTTGGAGTAACAAAACAGCCAGTGTAGTGCGAATAAAGTTAGTTACATAGACAAAACACCCCCCACAGAGAGACTAAGGTACCAATTCAAATTGCTATTAAACAACTGACACTAAAAAGTCACCGATCCAGAGAAGTAGACTTTTAATCATGTGTCAGGACTGGTACATTTGAGCTTGTATATGCAGTTCTGCTGCTAGTCTGACTTGGTATTTGAAACACTGCTACAACTCTTATGCTATTCTTCTCCCACATATAAGTCAGCTCGAAGGTAGGCAGTAACTACCCCATAAGGTACCCTCCTATGTGTATAAAACCTAACATATGTAGTTACAAATTTCAGTGAAGTTTATGCACACTTACAGACCCATATGGTCAGATAAATCGAGAGGCTCATTACGATGTCGAGTGGTAAGCCTCCTTCCGACAGTCAGAATCTCCTTGATCGCATCAGAGCCCTTCCGACCGACTCAGTCAGTTTGCATTACGATCACCCAAAAACGATGTTCGTGGTTGTAATGTAAAACGTGCGGTCAGTCTGAATCTGTTCCTAGCGACTTGAGTGGTATTTGCGTCGGTCGTAACCACATCATACACCACTATGGACATCATTTCCGCCCTCAGGGTTACGATGTTGATTTTATTAAAGACAACGGAGTCTGACATTATGCAGTAACTTTTATTTGCTGCCTAGACATGCAGCCCTTTAAAGTGTAACCATTACATCAAAAATAAAAACATTCCAAGTAACATAACATAACAAAGCACTATAGCAACCAGCTATCTTCCTCTTAGAGCTGCGAAACTTTAGGACAACTTCTTCCATGTTAAACGACGTTCTGAATTTACAAAGAAGTGGAGTCTGAAAAAGAAAAGAATACCGGTAGAACAATTTTTCACATATGTTAAAACAAGTACAAAAAAGAATAATCAAGGAACATTGGATCATACATCCACCAGGGAGTGGTGGTAGGGATAATGTCAGCCTCCGTTGTCTTTAATGAAATCAAGATTCTCTCTGTATGATAATTGGAGAATCGTCATTTCATTACAAGACAGGAGGCTACATTATGCAAGTTTAAAGCTTTGCAATGCCACATTGCTTACATGTTCTACAGGCTTAAGATAAAATTTAACAAAAGTGGAAGCATTAGACCAGTCTGTTGCTTTAAGGATATCCGAAAGTGAACCTCCACCCCAGAAAACCTTGTTGGCACCCTACCGCCTTTTTGGATCGGCCTGTTCGACATGGAAAGGCTGTCAGAAATAGGCGTGGGCGGTAAATTCCGTTCCGCTCACGGAATTTGCAGAATTTGGATAATTTCGCGTTCCGCGGACGCGGAATTACCAGAAATTCCGCAATCTGCGGATTTGCGGATTTTTTTGCTTGTTAGCGCTTTTAAAATGCGTGTTTGCAAGATATTTCTCCCCGGGCATGCAAACAGCATTCGCGAACAGAAAAAAGCATCGCGAATGGGCGGAAGAAGCAATTCCGCACATTCGCGGAACTTTTGCATGCTCGCAGAGATTTATTACCATTTCGCAGAGTTTGCGTAGCACGACTTCGCAAATTCCGCCCACCCCTAGTCAGAAAGTGACAGCCCCGTAGCCCCCACAGCCTACGGTTGGCCGAGGGGGTAGCTAAGGGACCCCCAGTAAAAACTGTTCACTGTTGGGCTAAGGGTGGGGAGTAATTTAATATATTTGTTTGAAATGAATAATTTAAAAAAAAAATCTATTTTGTATTTATTATTGTAATTTTAAAAAAATATTTGTATTTATATATTTTTAAGAAATAATATATATTTTTTCATTTTTGTTTTATATTTTTCAGGAGCAGGACTTAGGGTTTATAGGGGATAAGGGTGGGGAGTCATTTAAACTATATATTTGTTTGAGGTGAACAATTAAAAGAAATGTAATTTGTTTTTATTATTGTAATTTATTTGATTATTTTTTAATAAAATCATTTAAAAAATATTAAGAAGTTGGTTTTTGGATGTAATTATATTATGCTTGAGTATGAGGTATTGGTAATTTAAAAAAAAATCATGAATGTAATTTAATTTATATGATTGAAAAATTATTTTAAATAAAAAAAGAAATTGCTGGTTTAAGTTATATTTTACATTTTTTAGTTTATTCCTTTTTATTATATGAGTAATATATATATAAGATATGTTTAGTGGTTGTAATTGTTGTTTTTAAAAATGTTTCAAACAATTAAAAAAAAAACTTAAAAGAAAATGTGTATTTCATAATTTAAAAAAAATATGTATATATATAATTTAAAATTTGAGAGTATTTAAATTTGAATTTGTGGAAATTGTACAAAATGTTATACATTTTAATTTAAAAAAAAATGTTAACATGTAAAAGAATTTGAGATAAATTATGAAAAAATATATATGTACATTATTTTGAGTATCATTTTTTTAATGGTTTTGTATATTGTTAATTGACAAAATTGTAAAATTAATTTAAAAAATAGGGAATGTAAAAAATGTGTGTACATTTTAAGTTTAACTACATGTTTATGATTATGTTTATTTGTAAATTAAAAGTTTATATGTATATTTTATTGGTATATTGCAGATTTTTTTCTTAGGTTTCTATATGATAATTTTATACTTGCATGGGGTAGAAGTAGTATTAGTAAATGTATTATTTTATTTATTATGTATTTAATGTTTACTTAATTAATTTGGTTTCAAAATAGTAATTTATTTTTGTTTAGTGTTCATTTGTTGGCAGAATTTTAATATTTTGAAATTGATTAGTTATATGTTTTTTCTGAAATAGGGTGTGGTATGTTTAATGATTATTGTTACTTTGATGTTGGAATGGTAATTTATTATGTTTTATTGCCCAGCACTTCCCCTGCATTCAGTTAGTTTGGAGTTGGAATAGTATTTTTTAATGTTTTATTGTTCAGTACTTTCCCTAGATTTAGTTAGTTTGGAGTTGGAATAGTAATCTTCTAGGTTTTATTGTCTAGCACTTTACCTGGATTTAGGGGTCGATTACGATTGCGGAAGGACCACCACCACCAGCAAGGTGGTGGTGGTCCTTCCATACGCTGACTGCGAGTTTCCCCCTCCAAATTAGAATGGCAGGGGAATCTCACCGCGGCGGTCACAAAGACAGTTCGCCACGGAACCGCCACAGGTAATCCTCCAGCTTGCCTGACAGAGCGGTCTTCACCTGTAAAATGGCAGCGGTGCATAGCAGGCACCGTCCGCCAAATTATGATTAAGGCTGGAGACAGCCTTTCCATGGCGGTGGACCCGCCATGGAAAGGCTGGCGGGGATTGGGTTTGGGGGCCCATTGCGGGCCCCCCTTGTGTTGGGGCAGGCGAGGGTGCACTTGTGGGCACCCACGGTACCCCCTATATTTCACAGCACTACATGGCAGACACCGTGTGGTGCCTGCCATGTAGTGCTGTGAAATGCACAACATGGCATTTTAGCATCGCAGCGGTTGCTGCTGTCAGCAGCAACCACCGCAATGCGAAGATGCAGGATCCGACCGCCATGGTGGCGGTAGCATCGTGATCCACTGTGCGGGACCGCCGCATGCATGGCAGAAGGTCCTGGTTTACACCAGGATGGCGGACGGACTCCAGTCCGTCTGCCATCCTAATGACCCCCTTAGTTAGTTTGGAGTTGGAATAGTAATTCTTTAGGTTTTAATGTCCAGCGCTTTCCCGGGATTTCGTTAATTTGGAGTTGGAATAGTAATTTTTTTATGTTTTTATGTCCAGCACTTTCCCTGAATTTAGTTAGTTTGGAGTTGGAATAGTAATTTTTTATGTTTAAATGTTTAGCAATTCCCCTGGATTTAGTTATTTTGGAATTAGATTAGCAATTTTTTATGTTTTATTGTCCAGCATCTTCCATGAATTTTGTTAGTTTGGAGTTGGAATACTATTTAGAATTTAGGGGCCGATTATGATGTTGACAGTTGGAATCTCATCGACCGTGTTGGAACCCTTCTGACCGACCCAGTCGATTTACATTTCGACCGACCGACTACGATGTTCGAGGTTGGAAAGTAAACCGTGCAGTCATTCTGAATCGGTTCTGACTGGCTCTCGGAGTATCCGTGTCAGTTGGAACCACATCATCCACCTTTATTGAAACCGTTTCCGATCTCATGATTACAATGTCAATTTCCAACAGGCTTTCCGAGCCGGCCTCCCCGACACGAAAAGGCTGCCAGCAAGTGACTTTGGGGTCCCCTAGCAGGGTTACCTTCATCCTGCGGCCTCTGTTTGGGGGCCGAGGGGGTACCTAAGGGACCCTCCTGTAAAACCCTGCACTGGGGTGCCTGTGACAGGATGCAGGAATTTAAACACAACCCCCATGTCCCCATTGGTACCTGTGTTATGGCCAGTTGTCTGGCAGAACAAAAGCCCCCATAGGAAACAATGGGACTTTAACCAAACAGTGTTCAGTCGCATCCTAATCCGGTGGGCAGAAGCACTGACCGTGAGTCGATCGGTCACAATTCCGAGTCGGTGTTGGGCGGAAAGATTCCACCCAACATCGCAATGAGGCCCTTAGTTAGCTTGAAGTTGGAATAGTAATTTTTTGTTTTATTATAAGAACTTTCTCAGAATTGAGGGCCTCATGATGATGGCGGTCAGACTTTTGTCCGACTACCATCATATCAGGGATGTGACCCCCGACTAGATGTCGGCGGTCCTGCCATACTAATTACAATGAGCCCACTTTCAAGGCCGTCGCGAAGTATATATTTTGTATTGTGATGTGTCCTGTGGGCTGAAGCACACGCCACAGTTCAAAAATACATCTTTCGCATATCCCTGCACCATGTGGCAGGCACCATGTGAAGGGATATGTAGGGGGCACTATAGGTGCCCCCAACAGCCCATGTCAGAGGGCCATGGATGAACTGCCATGAAACAGCCGGGAGGCAGGAACACCGTACTCACTACGGCCATGCCTGAACCCTTGGATCCATGACGGATGGTCTCTCCAACCGCCAAACATCCACCCGCCATCCTAATGCTGCAGGCGGGAATTACTATTCCGATGGCGGTGGTCCCAGTGTCATTGTAATCAGGCCCTTAGTTAGTTTGGAGTTTGAATAGTCATTTTTATGTTTTAATGTACATCACTTTCCTTGGGTTTAGTTAGTTTGGAGATGGAATAATAATGTTTATGTTTTGGTGTCCAGAATTGTTTTAGAGTTTGTTTTGTTTGAGTTGGAATAGTCATTTTTAATAGGTTAGTGTAACATATCAGTTTTTATTAATTGATTTGAGGTTTGGTTATATAGGGGCCTATTAGGATGCAGCTCGTAAACACTCTTACCTTATAGAGAAATGGGAAGTGCGGTAAATCCCTACACCCTTTAGCAAGCACCTCAAGAAGCCTGCCACAAGGTACAGGGATCAACGGGGGGCACCATAGGAGCCCCCTCAGCCTCCAACTGGAGACCGTGCACCAAAGGGGGCCCTGATGTGGGCCCCCTAACACGCTTTCCGACATGGTTCCCATGTTGGACAGACCGGCATGGAAACCATGTCTGAAATCGTGATCATAATATAAAAGGGCGAAAAGAGCTGCCCTCGAGATAACAGGCCAGATATCGACTTGCGGACGGGCTCTCCAAGCCCATCGGAATCAAGCAGGAATGACCGTCTGGTTTCCATTACGACCACCTCCATCATAATGAGGCGGTCGGAAAGGAAACCAACCAGCCCATTACATATCACATTCGGCCCCTTAATATATGTTTTGCAGTTGTATTTTTTGGGTTCAAGTTTTTATATATTTTTATATTATTTGTTTATATTATAAAAATATGTAGGATATTTGAATTATTTTTTGTATATCCCCATTCTTGGCTATGGGGAAGTAGTCTTTTTTCCTGTTTTATTACTCAGCCATTTTTTGGAGATTTTGTTGCTTTTGTTTTCTATCTATTTCATTTGTAGGTTATTTTGGAAGAGGGAACCTTGCAGTTGGGACTTGTGTTTCGTCATTTAAGGTAAGTTTGTTTTATATTACTTTTAACGTAATTTTGGGGCAGGGAGGAGTTGGTAGGAGCCTAGTTAGCGAATTAGAGTGTTAAAAGTAGGGTTGTTTTGTAGTATGGTGTAGTTTTGGTAGGTTAGTGCTTGGTTTATTTGTTGTGAATGTTAAGAGTAGAATAGTGTTATACAGTGTTAGTTATATGTTATTTAAATGTCGGAATCTCATTGACCATGTTGGAACCCTTCTGACCGACCCGGTCGGATATTGTAGTTTGCTATGGGAAGGTGGGATCTATACAGAGTTGTGGCTCTGTCATAGCAAACTTTTGCTTCACATGATGGAAGGGAGAGGAGGACATTTGTTCTCACTTTTATGAAGCAAAGCAGATTTGCTTTTGGGAAAGGGAGCTTGCATGGGGTTTCTGGCTTTATTTTAAAGGAATACTGGGTAACATTAACGAAAGGCTGCAGGTCAGAAGTTCACCAAATTTCACCCCAACAGTTTCTGCAACATTGAATGGCACGTGCAGGTTATAAGTTCACCATACTTCATCCTAACAGTTTCCAGAACATTGAACAGTACCTGCAGGTCTAGAAGTTGACTATTTTTTTAGTTAGAACAGTACCTTCCATATTCAAATAGTAGGTGTGGTTGCGCTTCGCACGTGTGATCTTATCTTATGTAGTGTACGTTTCAAACATTTTTTATTTACCAATCAGAAACATAGTTTTTCACGAAAGTAATATACATATTAGTTTACTCTACTTTGGGGCCGATTCCGGCCGCAAAACGAACCGACCGACACGGACCTGGACCGAATACCGACCGACACGGACCAGCGCCGTACGACCTGTGCAGTATGATGCAACGCGTGTGAATTACAACCGACACGTACTGAATACAAGCCGTACGACCGAGCCATAGGGAAAATAGTGATCCGGCCGGAAAACCGACGCGATTATCACTGACCGACACGAACCGGGAATTAACCCGACCGACCCGTACCCATGATGTCTGATCCGCGCAGTACGATGCAATGCGTGTAAAACCAGACCGACTCGCACGGAGACCAAGCCGCACGACCGACAAGCACAGACAACCCGGCACACAAACAATAGAGACCGCCGCGACCGCCGCGACCGACGCGTACCAAACACAGAAGATAGGCAGCATGAACGAGGCGGAGAAGCCCGCACAAGACAACAGCAGCGTCCGTTTCCGTCACATGAACGTCTGCTTCATGCCTACAAAACCCAAAGGAAAAAAGACAAAAAAAGGACCAAACAAGCAATGACAAAGCCAATAAATACCAAAAAAAAAATAACATGGGACAAAGACACACCCACAACTCCAACTATATAAAGGACTACAATCACTACCATCATCCCTTGCAAACAGGAGACACAGCCACCAGAAAACACCAGTACACAGCAACCACAGACACACTCACAACTCCCCATCACACAACTCACTCAACTCACACACCATCAGCACCTCATACAAAAGCACACACACATACACCCAGCAAAACCAACACCAACCCACCCTCACTTGCACCCTCACACACACATCCCTCACCACCACCACCCATCACCATGCCCCTAAAGAAGAATCCAAAGTTCACAGATAGTGAGTTAGAAGTGCTGGTAGACGAGATCATCAGAGTAGAGCCACATTTGTTTGGTACATTGGTCCAAAGGACCCCCATCTCATAGAAAACCAAGATGTGGGCGAGGATTGTCGACAAGGTGAACGCCCAAGCACCAGCAAGGTGCACAAATGACGATATTCAGAACAGGTGGTATGACGTGCGCAGGAGGGTCAAGAAACTCATCGAAAAAGATCACGCCCTGCGTCAGTGCCCCGGCGGTGGTCCTCCTGTCAAACCAGTCTACTTCAGGACCTGGGAGGAGAAGGTTCGGGACATCCTACCACCAGAGAGCGTCCATGGCCTAACAGACATCCCCGAACCTGGTGAGTACACAAACAACATACCCAAGATTGTGTGGCAAGGGGACAGTGAAACCATGCACCCCAAGCAAAGCTACACTAACCAATAGATAATCAGCCCAAGATGTGTATGCCAGTCAGACAAACACAATACCTGCCATCACAGAGTGACTGGGAACTGTGTCATGACATGCACCAACCTACAAACAAATAGAGCAAGCCAGTGGCACAAAGCCAAATAGACCCTGCCAGACAGTTTGCCACCACAAACACACCACCTAACAGTGCAGCTGACTGTCAGGAAGGAATAGTGGGGATGCAGGTGAAGTGAGTGTAGCCAAAAGCATGATGGGGCCTGTAGTCACAGATAATGCTCCCCCTCCTGATTGGCCCATCAAGATCTCTCTGAAACATGCCCACATCACAGGGAGTAGAAAATGACTGACAAGATGGCTGACACTGGGTCCTGCTGTTGGGAGCACAAGGCCCTGGCAGGGGTTGTGTGCAAATCAGAAGCAGGACACCACTGACTGACATCCTGAAAGACAACTTGCACGCCCTACAATGGAAGCACATTTCATGATGGGAAGGAGGACTGACAGCCCTGACCATGCTTATCAGCATGGGGAGACCCCCCCCCTCAACTCGGTGCTGCTGTGTGAAGCACAGGGGCTCACTTTGGACTTGTAGCCAAACAAACACCAGGATTTCACAGTCAGCCATCTTGCCATTGCTGTCACACCCCCTCACAGGGAAGCAGAGTCAAGAGGGAGGAAGTATGTGCATGCTGGGAAAGGGGGTGTAGCCAAGAGTATGATGGGACTCGCAGTCACAGACAACCTACACCCACCCACATGGCCCAGCAAGATCAAACTGAACCATACTCGCCTCACAGGGAGTGGGAAGGGACTGACAAGATGTCTGACACGGGGCTCTGTTGTGGGGAGCACAAGGCCATGCTGGGAAATGGCCAACAACAAACATCAGGACTTTACAGTCAGCCATCTTGCCATTGCTGTCACGCCCCCTCACAGGGAAGCAGAGTCAAGAGGGAGGAAGTATGTGCATGCTGGGA
The DNA here is from genome assembly GCF_964204655.1 of Triturus cristatus. Classification (NCBI taxonomy): domain Eukaryota; kingdom Metazoa; phylum Chordata; class Amphibia; order Caudata; family Salamandridae; genus Triturus; species Triturus cristatus. Next base: position 594,336,979 of record NC_140582.1, read on the forward strand.
AGGGGGGTGTAGCCAAGAGTATGATGGGACTCGCAGTCACAGACAACCTACACCCACCCACATGGCCCAGCAAGATCAAACTGAACCATACTCGTCTCACAGGGAGTGGGAAGGGACTGACAAGATGACTGACACTGGGCTCTGTCTTGGGGAGCACAAGGCCATGCTGGGAAATGGCCAACAACAATATCAAACTCTGTCCGTGACAAGCTGGGAAAAAGCAGTGTACAGGCAGGCATTTGTTCGAAAAGTAGAAAATGTCATGTTTGTGAACCAACAATGCATGTAGAAACATGAATCACATTGTGTGTCTCTTTCAAACACAGGTGGTGCTGGGCACCCAGCACCAAATGATGAGGATAGCCAGTCCCAGACTCTGGCGGACACTGTGCTCTCTGGTCTGACTCTCTCACTGTCCTCTTCGGATGACGACGACCAACCTGGCCCCTCCGGTGTGAGCCATCATGCAGCACCAGCAGCATCAACATCTGTACCCCCTGTACCCAGGCCTCCAGCATCTGGACACCGACAGGGCACCCCCGCCAACACGGACAGACCAAGGCCAATGAACACCCATAGCACAGGGACACAGGACCCCCCGGAAGCTACAGCAAACACCACCAGCAACACCACCCAAGTGGTCCCAGTGTCACCTGTGCGTCCCGCCGCTGGTCCTGCCCATGTGGAGAGGGGTGCTGGGAGGCGTGGGAGGCACAGGGCGCGCCTTGCAGAGGGGTTTGGACTGCATGATGACCCCCACCTGGCACGCATCTTAGATGCGTACCAGGATAGCACCGGAGGATTTGGCCAGGTAGTGGGGATCCTCAAGGACATGCAACATGAGCAGGTCGCCCACCATGCCCGCATGGATGCCAAGTGGGATGACATTACTGCGGTGCATCGGGACATACTCCAATGCCTCCGCCAGATCAAAACCAACCTGTCCACACCCCCCTGTGTGCCCACAACATCTGTCGCAACACCATCTGCCAGTGTCACAGGGAGGGAGGAGGACTCTGGCGGAGAGTCCCCTGCACTGCAGAGGCCTGCACATGAGGATGCCCCCGGAAGAAGAGGGGTCATCCGAAGAAGGACATGTGAGAGGCAGATGTCCCAGCACATCCCCCAGGGCCTCTAAACCTGTTCTGGACAATGTCCTTTGTGTGCAACCCGTTCACCTTGTCCAATCGCACACAACTCGCCCACATGAGATGGAGGGTTCATGTTGGGCCAATGTATCAGATGACTGTGGACTTTACTCTGGACATTTCATCTACCAGCACTTCCAACTCCAATGTGAACTTTGGATTCCCAAACCAATGTACAGCACCCACCATCCTGTGCACTTCCCTCACACATGTTTGTAAATAAACTCACAAGTACACCAAACTTGCCTCTGTTGTGATTCCAACTTGTCATGTTCAGGGAGATGTCGATCTGCTATACAACACAGTGCATGCCAAATACTGCAACAACATGACCAAAGTAAGGTGAGTCATGGGGATGTGACACATGTGAGGGAGACACACATCACTATGGCAACACAAAACATACTCACCATGGCCATGTTACTCATCACACACAATGATGTTGACCTGAAACACATTGGCATGCACAGACACAACACCAACCCCTGTCAGTGGTAACAAGTCCACAGGTGAGGTAAGCAGATGTCACTAAGATGTGGGAAGACAGACAACGCACATAACAAAGCATAGCACAGGTTCATTACACATCAGCAACACATTTATTCCACAATAGTTGCACGGTAATTCTACGTAACAGTGGGCACACGCTCTCAATGTGTTGGAGAATGGAAGTCCAGGGATGTGTGGTACATCAGTTGATGGGAATTGTTAACTTCCAGACTGGTGTTGGCTTCTGGGTGTTGGGGATCAGTGATGACCACACAACAGGCAAAGTACCCTGGGAAGGACAGACAAGATACAGTCAAAAGCACAGAAGAACAGGAGAGAAATGCAATACACATGCACAAAACATGTTGCAAGACACCTACACAAACACTAGTTAGCAGTACTACCCTATTGTGGAGTACACACCAACTGAATGGACACATCACAGCACGCATCCAGTCAAGTGGCACAGAGACACACTCAGACAGCAACAGAGCTGGCACAACACATTCCAGGCTACCTCCATATATTCACATAACAACCCTGGAAACTCACATTCAGGTGAAGAAGTTGTTGATGAGCTGTGAGCGGACGTCACCATCATCTTCATCATCACTGGCATCTTGGCCCAGGCCGGGATCCTCCACAGGTGCCAGACGTTGGTCATCGTCATCGTCATCCTGGATGAAAGGCACCTCCTTCCGCAACGCCATGTTGTGTAGCATGCAGCAGACAAGGATTATTTTGCACACCTTTGCAGGCTCATATGGGAGGGCCCCTCCGGTCTTGTCCAGGCAGTGAAAGTGGCTTTTCAGGAGTCCGAATGTCCGCTCAATCACCCTCCTGCTCCGACCATGTGCCTCATTGTAACGCAGCTCAGCTGGTGTCACAGGGTTCCTGAGGGGTGTCAGCAACCACGGCATGTTGGGGTATCCGGAGTCACCTACACACACAAAAATGAACAAGTAGCTGAGTTTTTTAGGAGTGCGGAATACAACATTGACAAACACACACAAAGAGAAACAGTCAGTACACACCGACAAGCCAGGCATGCTGAGCTGGCATCTGTGACATCAGCGTTGCAATGTGATTACTCCTCCATAATGTAGGCATCGTGCGTAGAACCAGGGAACCGTGCACACACATGTGTGATCGACATATCAGCAAGACAGACCACCAGAGCATTGATTGAATGGTAATGCTTCCTGTTACGCTATGCCTGCTCATGTGTCTGTGGTGGTATCAGGGCAACATGTGTCCCATCAATAGATCCGATGACGTTCGGCATCCTCCCCAGTGTATAAAAGGCATCCTTTGTTTCAGGGAGTTCAGCTGGGCACGGGAACTTGATATACAGGTCGAGGAATTGCAACATCCCCTCCAAGACATCGCATAGCACCCGACTAAACATCGTTTGCGACATCCCACCAGCAGTAGCCACAGTGTACTGGAAGGTACCAGTAGCAAAGAAGTGCAGGGCTGCTATCACCTTCACCTCTGGGGTCAGTGCTGTAGGGTATGTCCGGCCAGGTAGCAGATGTGGCGCCAACTGCTCCGCCAACTCCGCAATCAGTGGCCTGGTGAAGCGGTACCGTCTGATGCAGTCGCGTTCCTGCATGGTTGCAAAGTCTGGGAACGGCCGATGGACAGCTGGTGCCCTGCAGTACAGAGATTCACAAAGGAAGATTGTCAGTTTATCCACCCATGTGGCCATGACCACGATCAATATCACATGCTAGATCATGACATTACACAATGTACTGAGGTGTGTGCTGTTGGTCATGGACACATATGTCACCTACAAGAGCACCGCCTCACATCTCAATTCCACATGTCCACATGAGTCCCATGTAGTGCAATGGCCAATCATCTGGCTGTGTCACCCAACCTATGTGCTGCTGCAGTGTTCCAAACACACACCACAGTGACAATTGAGGCCTCATGTCTCCCAGGCAGCACAGATCTTTGCCATGCAGAAACCCAGGGTCCCTGTATTGCCACATCAACACAGCAATGGACATGGTGTAGCACGTACACACCACAAGGCAAGCGTAAGTCCCACAGGTAGTGGCCACTGTTGTTCCTGCCGGCCCTACATGTACGTCTCTTAGACACACACCCCATAAAGGTTGATGCATATACCACATGGATGTGGAGACTGTCACCCATTGGGCAGATTTGATCAGACACATCTGACACACAACATGCACACAGATTGTGGGTGCACATCAGTATTGTGGCTACAGGTCTCACTGTGACGTACATGCCATCATGCCCAGGACTCAGGGTGTATGTGACCTGTCCTAAACATATCCAACCTGACACAGTGTCTGTGACTCATGCCCATTACTGTCCAATTGCACATCACAGTGGTAATGTGCACAACACACAAAGGATTCTGCCCCCATGTACACGTGCACAGCCTGGGAGTGGCTGCACAAAGTGCCAGCCAATAAGCCAGATGCGGTCCCCCCAAACACCCAGGGAATGCAGCCTTACATGCCATGGGACACTGTGTGGCCAATGCTGTAGTGTTGTAGGTGTGCACAGGTGTCCCTGGCCAGTATATGTGTGTTGCATCCGTATAATAGTCACACTAATGAGGTCCGATGTGGGTGACACTGCGTATGCATTGCCCGGGTCATGTCCGAGCCATGCGTACGCTTTGTCATTGAATGCAATGAGGACCGACGCGGGTGACAATGCGTACGCATTGCACGGGTCATGTCCGAGCCGTGCGTACGCTTTGTCATTGAATGCAATGAGGACCGGCACGGGTGACAATGCGTATGCATTGCAAGGGTCATGTCCGAGCCGCGCGTACGCCTTGTCATTGAATGCAATGAGGACTGACGCGGGTGACAATGCGTACGCATTGCACGGCTCATGACCGAGCCGTGCGTACGCTTTGCCACTGCCTGCAATGAGGTTCGACACGGGTGACTATCATGCATACGCATCGGACAGGCATGGTCCAAGACAGGCTTACGCCTTGGCTATTGAATTGCATGGAGACGGGTGCATATGTATATTCAAAATACGCGTTGTACAGTCAGTTGAACGAGCCGGGCGCACCCATTTGCTCCGGACTGTCATGGAGACGGATGCGGATTCAAAACTTGTACGAGTTGTGCACTGGAAATTCAGTTGGATGCCTACAACAATGTTGCAATTTCAAGTGTTCCATGAAGGTGAAGATTTGAACGATGCGAAAGGCATGTACAAGTCATACTTTTAAATGGATCGGCCCGATTCATAAAATGCAACCGTGTTGGACCTATCACTTGGGACACATGGTACAGATTCTGCCTCTGCAGCACAGATATAAGGCTGGCTGGCCCCCAGGGAGCTCACTTGCCTGCACTACATGCTACTGGACCACATCCCTGCTACCATTGCTGCTGTCTCTGCATCCTCTGGTTCTTGCTATGGCACATACTCTGGAGAGGGCCCCAGCCTTCACTGAGGAGGAGAACCAGGCCCTGCTGGACGGGCGCCTTCCACAGTACAGCAAGATCTATGGGAAACCAGGGGAGCAGGTGAGTGTGCAGTCTACTGCCTTCCTAATTATGCATGTTGTCTGACTAGCAGTACTAGCAGTGTGTACACAAGTGGCAAGCATTCTCAATGACTGCTTTCATCCCCCAAAGTGTGTAGGTACATATAATGAATAGGTTTCCTGCTGCTAAAGTGCATTATTGCAAGCTTAAACTATACAGGCATTGTTAACATGTCAGACATGCAGGTGATTTCTCCTTCCCCATGGTTGCACTACCTGTGTAACTCATTTCCCTTTGTGATGATGACATGTATATCCAAATGTGTGCTGCACAAATCTGGGGCATGTGTGTTAATGTACTTTTCACTTTCTCATCCTCACAGGTTGATGCCCACCAGAAGCAGGAGATCTGGCTGACCATCGCCTGGGCAGTTCGTTCTGTGGGTGTCTACAAGCGCCGGATCCGCAACTGCCAGAAGAGGTTGCAGGACCTTCGGGGCTGGACCCGGAGGTTAGCTAGAGTCCAGCTGAAGCTGTCACCTCCACACAGGAGGGGTGGACACCGGACCCTGACTCCCCCACATGCTCCGTATCCTGGCGGTGGTCTTCCCGGACCTGGATAGGCAGCTGAAGGCCAGACAGCAGCAGGAAGGAGGTAAGTCCATGCCTGATCTGGATTCTATGACTCACATGCTAATAGCATTCTTTTGGCCTGGTCACACTTCCACATTACGTAGGTCTGGTAGTCCAATTCTCAGGTCCCTCAATTGTTTGATGCACCCTCCTCATCTGTTCCACAGGTGTGGCCCAAACAAACCCATGCAGCAGGGGACTCCAATTTTTTGGACTCAGGAGTATGTATATCAATTATGTCACACTTGCTTAGCCACCTGACTACTGTCCAGGGCCAAACACTGTTTCACGTAGACCTGGCCAGTCATGCCTCCTCAAGGGCATTTAGAAACACTCTGTAATCCCACTCCTGTGTATGAAATTGCAGGTTGTGCTTAGTGACATGTGCCCTCAGGTGTCTGTCTCTGTGTCATTAGGGTGTGGCTTGTTGTTACGTACAACTGGGCTGTCCATGATACAGAGGGTCAGCATGACATCTGAGATATGACTGTGAGAGACAAGACCTGTGTGACATATAGGTGTGTGATCATCTGACAGCGCACAATGGTGTATGCAACCGTGTCCTTCATGCAGCTGGGTTACATGCATGGCAGACTGTGAAGTGTTAATGTACAGGGATTTGTGTTTGCAGAGACTCATATGTATGATTTGCATGATGTGGGGTCTTCTGGGTCCTGGATATGTTATTTGCATGGGATGGGCAAGTGCGCTGGTCATCTGCAGAGTTAGCTTTACCCCTGACCTAGGATTGTGAGTCAGTGCATATTGTTGTTGTCTGGATGCCCTGCCCCTGTGACAGGATACAGTGTTGACTGACTTTCAGGGCATCCCAGTGCCATGGCATTTAACATACTATGAGTGATCCTGCATTGTGTTCAAGTGTGCACCATGCACCCCATTGTGGCATTGCCCATCAGGACATGAGTACATCATAGTGTGTGTTGCTGGCATGCATCACAAGCATGTGAAATGAGTCTCTGCCCATCCCTTCATCCGGACACCTGTACTGAGTCAGTAGCAAGAGATGTGCTGTGTGTATAGTGACATACTCCTACATCTTCACTTGCATGTACAACTAATGTGTGGGTGGTGCATATTGGCACATTGGGGTGTTAGCATCCAACATGCAACAGACATATGTGTGAAAGTCAAGGAGGGATATGTGTGCCATGGTTGATGTTGAGAATGACAATTGTCTTATCCTACACAGTGTTGGCACTTTGAGCTGTGTTCAGCTGATGATGCCAGGGCTTTCCCTGTGATGTGATGTACTCACTGTGGTGTGTGCAGTCAGTGCAGGTGACTGATGTTGTTCTCTTACTTCCTATTCCTATCCAGATACATCCACGGCCACAGGAGGGGACAGCTCCATGGACCAGGAGGAGCCACAGAGCCTTACAGGGACAGAAGGAGAGGAGTCGGGTGGACCCAGTGGCACGGAGGGCGAGTGGAGCCACACAGAGGAGGTGTCAGCACCATCCACCCAGCTGAGGGCCACAGCAGCTCAGAGGATGACTCCCTTGTGGAGGCGGGTGTCAGCAGCCACCCAACCGCAGCTAGTGAGGCTGTCCCCGCCACCACCACCACCCTCCCATCGTCTCTCATCCCAGAGGTCCCGGTGGGCTCCCGTGTTCGTGAGCATGTCTCCTTTGTGCCAGGCACCGCACCCCCTGCCCCTGTGTCACCTGCTGCCCTGAGTGAGGAGTCTGCGGACTTACTTAGACAGATCCATGTAGGGCAGACGTCGATGCTGAAGGTCCTCCATGCACACACAGGTCTGTTGACACAACTGGTGTCATTCATGGAGGGCATTTCCTTGGGCATGTCTGCCCTACAGAGGACCAATCAGTCTGTGGCCTCCTCCCTGACGGCAGCAGTGTCCCTCCTCCAACAGTCCCGCACCCCTCCTACCCCTGCTCAACCCATGATTCTTAGCACCCTACCTGTCCCAGGCACAGAAACACCCAAACCAAGGTCTAGACGTGCACACAAGCAAGCGCAGGGGACTGATACCACACTCACAGGGGCTGGTTTGCAGACACACACACAGTCATCCACAACCACTCCGCAGTCCTCCGAGACCTCTCCCTCCCAGCCCCCTTCGCTTGCTTCACCTGCCACCCCATCTCCCCAAGAAGCTCTTCCTCTGTGACCTTGGCCTCTTCCCCACTGACCCAGCAGATCCTGATTACAAGGGGAAGAGGAAGTCCCCACACACAGGGGGAGTGTCCCTCACACCCGGACACCCTCCCCAGGCGCAGTCAGACAGAGATCCCCACCCGCAAGTCCCCCCGGCGCCAGAAGAGCAAGACCCCCCGCCACCACGCAGCTCCAAGGCAAAGTCTCCATCCTCCATCCCCCAGACCACCACTCCAGAGGTTACCCCGCCACTCCCTGCCCCGGGTTCCCCACCCACAGATACACCATCCCAAAAATGCTAAGGCCATCCCCCCCTAGCACTTGCTCCTCCACACCTGGTCAGACAGTTAGTGCCACTGATGTGGGCACCGTGTCCCCCCCTGCCCTGCCGACCTCACCTGCCCCCCATTCCGCTCCCATGGATGTAGGTACTGCATTGGAGTCCACGACCACCCCGTCTGACTTGGGCACTGCAGTGGTAAGCCAATACACTCCATCTGACCTGCCCATTGGAGTTGTGCCGGCACCCACCCCATCTGACTTGTGCCCCACAGTTGTGACAGCACCCACCACTTCAGTCAGCACCACTGCAGTTGCAAGTGTCTCGCCTGCATTCACCACCTCTTCACTGCCTCCTTCTGCTGCGCACTGATCCTGTCCCTGCGGTGCCTGGCCTGCCCCCATGTATGCCCCTCCGAGGGGATGACCCCGGTCCATAGCAGTGCAGGCAAGCAAGGTGTGATAGTTGTCACTCTACTTCACTCCTTGGCATTTGGACATGGACTGGCCATTGGCCTTTTCTTTGAACAGACGTTTAACATTTAATATGCTGAATAAAGCTTTTTTCTTTATCCCTGTGAACTAGATTTAGCTGTACATTATGTTGATGATGTTTAACATGCCCTTGCACCTGTGATGCTTTGTTTACAATGTTGAAAACTGATGTGTTGCTGTGAGGTACTCCCTGTGGTCCATGAGATATGTATCCTATTCTGGTGGCTATCCATGTCATCCTTTGCGGCTACCTGGGTGTGTCAGGATCAACTATTTGTGGACATCTCTCTGTGAGCATTTCATTTGCATGGTCACATCTCTGGCTTGCACCCCTGCACATATGATGTGCTTCCCATTGTCCAATTTGTCACTTCCACAGACTTTGTGCTCATCAACACTGGACCTACAGGTGTGAGCATCATTGGTATAGGAGCAACTGGGTCCTCTGTGCAACTTGCTAGATATATGTTTTGGGTATGTGCAGATGACTTAGGGGAGACTCACGTACCCAGACTGTTGTGACCAGAGCCTTCATTGTGTAGTAACTGATGGGTGACTGACCAAGTGTTCTGCAGACATGAGTGAGACTTGCGGTGAATATGTTTGGCACACTGGGCTAACACACGAGTTGGTTCCCCTCAAGTAAGTGTGTTGTCCAGTGACATGGCCTGGGCCCATGGTGTGTGTTGTGTGAGCATGTGTGTGTGTCCACATCCCTGTTCATACACAGACAGTGCTCCCTTGATATGTTCCTGTTGTTGATGCTTGCTGAGTGGTACTGGGTTCATCCCACTACTTTTCCAATGGGCTACCAGATGTGTGAGTGCATGACACACTACTGTTAATTGGTGTATCATCATTGGGATTTGTCAGTTCTGAGTGGGGATGATGTTGTCAGACACAGATGGGACACAGTCGGGGTTCCTCAAGGCACCTGTTTATTTGCTAAATCATGTAGTTGTCCCTAGGTGGTACCTTTCAGTGATTGAGACATTTGTATGTGTGTGTAACTGCTTCAACTTGTCGGGTTCATGGCTGCGATGCTGGCAGGTGTCAGCATGTGTGCCTTGTGGTTCTCCTTGGCTTCTGCATTGTCCTGGGACTGTGGCAGGGATTCCGAAGGTTACATGAGCTTTGAGGTCATGGCCATGTACCGCATACTGTGCAGTATGTCTGTCATTCCCAGGGTTGTAAACTGTCCTTGTGTGATGTGTCTGTGCACCTTAGTTCCTCCCAACATTCCTTTGTTTGTCATTGGTGCATTGCATGGATGGTCCCCTAGCTTCCGTTTGTCCATGGATGAGGGGCCATGCTGAGTGATTTGTGTTTGTGTATGTGTGATGTACGTTTGTGGCACAGGACACATGTCTGGGTTTCCCAGTTTGTATGACATCTGCCTTTGTCATCACAGTGGAGATGTAATGCATGCTTGTGTCACCCCAATGTCTGGTCCCTGGGGGTAGTGCTGTTGTGTGTCAGTCTCTTGCTGTGTTAGTTGGTTTACATTCCAGCTTGTGTCACATGTGTCCGTTGTGCTCCCTCTCACCTCCCAATGCCTGATTGCCCACTGAGGGTGTCCCAATGATGGTTTCTTTTGTATGTCACTGTGTCCACATCTGTGTCACTGTGGTTCTGCCCCCACCATGTGTTGTGTAGTTGCCTGGGGATACTGTGACACACACACACATGCTGTGTCAGCTGTGCAGTGTGAGTTTGCCTGTTTGGGTTTGTGCATCTGCACCAGTGCATTAGTATTGCTGCTGTGGGCCTTTGTCTGGATGGTGTTTCTGTGATTTTGCCTGCTGTCCCTGTGAGTCATATCACATCATTGTGTGCATTCATCCTGGTTGTTAGGTGCCATTGCTGGCATGGAATGTGAGTTTGTGAGCTGACACCTACAGTCTACACATGTTGTTTTGATTGGTGTGTCTATTTTCAAGATGTGTGCCTGCTTGGTGATGGTCACTTCTACTCTTGTGTTATTGTACACCGTTTGAATTGTCAGCCCCCATGTGTGGTGCTTGTCTGCACATGGCCGAGAGTGTGTTATGTTTTCACAGCACTGTTAGCCTCACCACATCTCTGTGTGTATGGGACACAACCCCTAGTTTGCCCCAGAAGTGTTTAATGTGTTGGGAGCAGGGATCATACATGCTGTTTGTTATTTGCAGCTTTGACCATGATGACACTTACCTTTTGGTCACTGTGATGAGGGGGGTTTAGTCCCCATCAACACAATGCTCAACATCTGCTGCATTTTGGAAGCCCACACTTAACTTCTGTTCTACACAGTGAGGGGGTGTTCTTTTTACATTGCCACAGTGCTATGGTGATGCTTGCCTTGTGTATGTCACACTCATGTGGTGGTCACACATGTGCTGTTACTTACATTGTATGTTCGTAGTCATAATCACTGTTGTGGGCATTTGTCACAGACTACACACTGTTGACATGATGTTAGGGGGGATGTATTTTGCTGACATACCTGAAGTTGGAGTATGCTGGATGTGTTGCGCATCACCCATTCTATGGCTGGGGGTGGCAGGGGTGATGGGCAACATAGTCCCTATGGCTGGGGCTGGCAGTAGTGATGGCCAACATAAGCCCTATGGCTGGGGGTGGCAGGGGTGATGGGCAACATAGTCCCTATGGCTTGGGTGGCAGTAGTGATGGGCAACAGGACCCCTATGGGTGTGGGTGGCAGGGGTGATGGGCAACATAGTCCCTATGGCTGGGGCTGGCAGTAGTGATGGGCAACATAAGCCCTATGGCTGGGGTGGCAGTAGTGATGGGCAACAGGTCCCCTATGGGTGTGGTTGGCAGGGGTGATGGGCCACATAAGCCCTGTGGCTGGGGGTGGCAGTAGTGATGGGCAACAGGTCCCCTGTGAGTGGGGGTGGGAGGGGTGATGGGCAACATAAGCCCTATGGCTGGGGGTGGCAGTAGTGATGGGCAACAGGTCCCCTATGGGTGTGGGTGGCAGGGGAGATGGGCAACATAGGCCCTATGGCTGGGGGTGGCAGTAGTGATGGGCAACATACGCCTTTTGGCTGGGGGTGGCAGTAGTGATGGGCAACATAAGCCCTATGGGTGGGGGTGGCAGGGGTGATGGGCAACAGGTCCCCTGTGAGTGGGGGTGGCAGGGGTGATGGGCAACATCAGCCCTAAGGCTGGGGGTGGCAGTAGTGATGGGCAACAGGTCCCCTATGGGTGTGGGTGGCAGGGGTGATGGGCAACATAAGCCCTATGGCTGGGGGTGGCAGTAGTGATGGGCAACAGGTCCCCTATGGGTGTGGGTGGCAGGGGTGATGGGCAACATAAGCCCTATGGGTGGGGGTGGCAGGGGTGATGGGTAACAGGTCCCCTGTGAGTGGGGGTGGCAGGGGTGATTGGCAGCATAGGCCCTATGGCTGGGGGTGGCAGTAGTGATGGGCAACAGGTCCCCTGTGAGTGGGGGTGACAGGGGTGATGGGCAACATAAGCCCTATGGTTGGGGGTGGCAGTAGTGATGGGCAACATAAGCCCTATGGCTGTGGGTGGCAGTAGTGATGGGCAGCAGGTCCCCTATGGGTGTGGGTTGCAGGGGTGATGGGCAACATAAGCCCTATGGGTGGGGGTGTTAGTGGTGCTGGCCATGCAACCCCTATGGTGGGCTGTTGTTAGTGGCCAGGATGTGGATCCCCTGTGTGTGTGTGCCATTTTGCGGGTATGTGCCGTTTGTTTATGTGGTAGGTGTCTGACTTGCCGTCGGCTTCGGTTCCTGAGCCGGTTATAGTACTGGTATGATCTGCGCGATGGGATTCATGATGTGTTTGTGTCGTACACACTGTTTGTTGCTCCATCTCGTACCCGCTGCAAGCTGGTCCGTCTCGTAGCCTGGTATTGAGTTGTGGCGCGAATCGTAGCTGATATGCTTGTTTTCCAGATGCTGTGACGTCCCGTACGTGGCGACCCATCTGGCGCGTAGGAAGTACGCATCGTACTTGTCATGCCGGAAACTGCTATGGATACTGCTTCCAGGCGACTCGGTTCAGCGTTAGGAGTTACAGCTCGGACGGAGAGTGGAGCTTGAATCACAGCCTATGTGTCGGTCGGGTTTCTTGGCAGTTATGCGCATCGTACTTACTCTACAGGACGGACCGGAATTGGGTACGTGTCGGTCGCACGGTAAGGCTACGGACAGCTGTCCGACCGGCTATCGGAATCGGCCCCATAACGTTGATTATCACGAGATCAGTTATCGATTTCTGAAAAAAAAGCTTGTTTTCCAACTTTGTGATGTAGGAAGGGTTACATGGGCTTGTGTGTAATGTATAGGGATAAATTGGGGTGTAATATCGGCCGGAGTAATGTACGATAAATGTCCTTTTCCAGATTGAAGCTTGTGGGCAAATACTGGTGGGGGGGCTTTAACACAGACATGCTTTATTAGGTTTAGTGAGATAAAAAAATGAAATGTTGTTTCCACACTTCGTGCATTGGTTTTAGCACACTTGTGAAGCACACGTTATGGTATTTTGAGGGAACCAGCTCATGGTGTACCTGCGTATATCACAGGGGCGACAGATCGAGAGACTTGAGCCTCCCCCCACTCCTTTCCTCCCGGTCTCTAACAGTTTTTCTCACGTGGTTTGTAAAAGGAAGGTAACAGTGGCCTGTGTTCGTTGACCGTCACTGGGCTGCTGGGGGCATGAGACGGGCAGACAGAAAGTTATAATTGATTTCTGTGCTATGTAAAAAAGCCGCACACAGGGGAATATCACAACGGAAGTGGCAGAGAGAGGCGTTTGCATTCTTGGCTTAATGTGTCTTGCTGCCACTTTGGAAATGTGAGGCTGCAGTATATTAACAAGAATAAGGTGGTGCCTTGCGTTTGTTACTGCAATGATGCTAAGTTTTACAACTTAGCTCCAACGCTGGCACACTTGCACCAGAGTGTAAGGGTGTCTGCGAGCAGGGAGGTTTGTTTATGTATAGGAAGGTGTCACTTCTTACACATAAGCAAACCTAAAATGGTAGTTTTGAATTTACATGTGTGCTGCTTCATGCAGCTTCATGCAGCACAGATGTAAGTTACAAACTGGCATTTTGGAAAAATGTTTCTTTATGTACCAAAATGGACACTGTCCTGTACATAATGAAACCATGGGATTTTGCTTTTTGCATGTGTGGTGCAGAAGGCAGTACACATTGACAAAACAAAAGCGAGGAAATAAACATTTCTCCTCATTTCGCTAAATTAAGACCAGGGTTTTTCTGGTCTTAATTTTGCCGTTGCCTCCTATTAACACTGCCATTATTATGCTGGATCAAAATGAATGGGTGTTGAGGGGGAATGCTCGTCAAAATACCCACTGGACGCCCCTTTCACGCCAAACACAGCGTGAAAGGGGACCTTTTTAACTACGCAGTGTTAAGCTACGTCAAGTGGCTTAACGCTGCCTTGTTAATAAGGCGAGGCCCCTATCACGACCACAACGTCAGTGAAAGTGACACTGTGGTGGCAATAGGGGCTTGTTCATATGCCTCAGAGTTGCAACTTACATATCGCTCCAATTTGGATTGCTCGACGATTGGTGTTAACATTTAATTTTGCAAAGGTATGACTATGCCTGAACATGTATTTTCAATTGAGTTACATATTGGAAGATGCGCTAGCTATTAAACACAGGTATACATGTAGTTGTATGTTTTTTTCAAGTATGCTGCCACGACGAAAAGGCACAGGAGATGTATGCATTGTAATAGTAATATGGTGACACTGTGAGCTGTAGATTGTAAAAGCTTTGTGGTTTGAATTTGCTTAGCCTCAAGATTGTTAGTAGTTGGTGACTAGTGAACATGGGGCAGGCAAATGACGATAAAAATATGGTGGGAAAGGAATTCACTGTCAGTAATGTGTTTGTGAATTGAATAACAAGCTGTGAACTTGTGATAAGCTGTGCACTGTTCACCTGGTGTCTGCTGCGACACGATTATATTAATTCCAACTTTGTTGAAGTTACGCAATTTATTTTTTGCAAAAACAACATAAATTCATCCAATCGTAACAATGTCAAGCAATGTTGCTCAATAAAGTTTTTTTTACATGTTGAATGATATCACATACATAATATCTGTGTTTTACATCATCATTTGTTTTCAACAAAACATTTCACAATCACTAAATTGCATTTTGATATGCACGTGCCCAATGCATTTCGGAACCTAGCGGTTCCTTCATCAGGGGGTAATCTGAAATGAAAGTAAACATGTGTATCAGTATTTGTATCTCCGGTGGCTCAAGATCATCCATAAATGTGTGCAATGTGTATTATATGTACATAGTCCTACCTGTGATCGATTTCTATTACGTGGACACTAAAGAAAACCAAGGATAGGTAATAAGAATTAGCATGACAGTACATCCTTAATAGGTATTTGCAGGTTTGCTTTAGATGTCTATGGTTGGGCTTACCTCGATATAAATGGGAGTACACGCTGTGTAAAAAAATGACAGAAGCATAAAAATGGAGCGGTGAGTAATACAAAAAAGCATGACAAATGCTGAGGCTCAAATGAAGCCTCATTCAAAATTGTGAGAAACTACTACGTGCTTACCTCAGTGATGTGAGGTTGATGTGTGCTAAAAAATAAAGTCATAAAAAAATCTAATAAGAGATAATAATGGCGAGTATATGGTAAAGCCTTACAATGTAGTAACTGAGAAAACCGCCTTCCCTAATGATACAATAACAGAGATGTATCGTGGTGCACCCGAATCAAAGTTTGAGTAAGGACGCCGCGAATACCGCGTTAAAAAGACGTGAACATAGAGAGAGGACTGTCCGGGTAAAATACGGTCTAATGGTTGGTGGTGTAGGCGCCATCTTTGAACGGGGAAATCCTAGCGAATTGAATATCAGAGTGATGAATGTATGTTACTGAGAAGAATACGAATAAAAAGATGAGTTATATAGCGAGAAGGTAATGGAATACAAATATTCAGTCTCTCAACGTGAACACAAAAATTCAAAAATTCAACCAACCGATAATAATACAGTTCGGGTTGACAACCCTAGATCAATATAAAACAATGATACCAAAAATAAGTGGTGCCAAAGATAACTGGTGAACACAGGTGATAAATAAAAATAAACTGAGAGGTTCCGTTAGTGCTCTAAGGTGTCTAGTGAATATAATACGAAGAATGAAAGAGGACTAATCTATTTTTGTTGGAATAAACAATTCATCTCTACTAATAACTAAAAAATAACGAAATTATGGAACTATAATAACTGTCGATGCCAAATAAAGAGGGGGAGAGTTTTAAGACACCTATCTTATGTTCTCCAGTCTAATATATCTAGTGGCCCAATCAATTGTCTGGAATAGATGTACTTGTGTGGGGTGTAAAATATTGGAAAGTGTTCTTTTCGATGGATGGGTATAAGGATAGAACGGATCCCTAGGGGGTGATGTTCTAAGCATTTGTATGCCTTGATATAAATGCTAACACTATTTTATAAATAGCTTCCCTTTGGAAGCATAGTGTCAAGATATTTTATCTAATAAACTTCTCTCTGTAACAATTTAAGATGGTTATTAACCCCTTGCTGTATTGGTATGTGTTCAATCACTTGAAATCTGAGTTGAGATATAGTGTGGTTTGCTTCTGTCCAATGGGTTGCCAGGGACGAGTTCAAATTTTTGGTTCTTATGCGGCTTTTATGTTCCGTGATGCGGGTCCTCTCAGTTTATTTTTATTTATCACCTGTGTTCACCAGTTATCTTTGGCACCACTTATTTTTGGTATCATTGTTTTATATTGATCTAGGGTTGTCAACCCGAACCGTATTATTATCGGTTAGTTGGATTTTTGAATTTTTGTGTTCACGTTGAGAGACTGAATATTTGTATTCCATTACCTTCTCGCTATATAACTCATCTTTTCATTCGTATTCTTCTTGGTAACATACATTCATCACTCTGATATTCACTTCGCTAGGATTTCCCCGTTCAAAGATGGCGCCTACACCACCAACGATTAGACCATATTTTACCCGGACAGTCCTCTCTCTATGTTCACGTCTTTTTAACGTGGTATTCGCGGCGTCCTTACTCAAACTTTGATTCCGGTGCACCACGATACATCTCTGTTATTCTATCATTAGGTAAGGCGGTTTTCTCAGTTACTACATTGTAAGGCTTTAGCATATACTCGCCATTATTATCTCTTATTGGATTTTTTTATGTCTTTATTTTTTAGCACACATCAACCTCACATCACTGAGGTAAGCACGTAGTAGTTTCTCACAATTTTGAATGAGGCTTCATTTGAGCCTCAGCATTTGTCATGCTTTTTTGTATTACTCACCGCTCCATTTGTATGCTTCTGTCATTTATATCGAGGTAAGCCCAACCATAGACATCTAAAGCAAACCTGCAAATACCTATTAAGGATGTACTGTCATGCTAATTCGTATTACCTATCCTTGGTTTTCTTTAGTGTCCACCTAATAGAAATCGATCACAGGTAGGACTATGTACATATAATACACATTGCACACATTTATGGATGATCTTGAGCCACCGGAGATACAATTACTGATACACATGTTTACTTTCATTTCAGATTAGCCCCTGATGAAGGAACCACTAGGTTCCGAAATGCATTGGGCACGTGCATATCAAAATGCAATTTAGTGATTGTGAAATGTTTTGTTGAAAACAAATGATGATGTAAAAGACAGATATTATGTAAGTGATATCATTCAACATGTAAAAAAATCTTTATTGAGCAACATTGCTTGACATTGTTACGATTGGATGAATTTATGTTGTTTTTGCAAAAAATAAATTGCGTAACTTCAACAAAGTTGGAATTAATATAATCGTGTCGCAGCAGACACCAGGTGAACAGTGCACAGCCTATCACAAGTTCACAGCTTGTTATTCAATTCATGTTTTTCCAGTAGAAGCGGACAAACTTCTACTTTGCTGTTGCACCACTATTTCAAAACGCATTCAAGTTGAATACAAGAGATTACAAGTGGAGTGCTCTCCCTACCACATAACTACAGTAATGTGTTTGTAACATATGACACAGATATGATACATTTTTAAAAATGTATTTTAAAGTACATGGCGTAATGTGCAGTATAAGTGACATAACAAAAAATGAAAGTGTATGATAGAATTATAATCAGTATAGTACTGAATTGATATCTGATATAGGGAGATGTTATCAGAAAAAGAGAGTAGAGAGAAGAGCATCTTGAGTTACGTTTCTCTCTCAGCTAAAAAGAACTGTTATTATAAAATAGAACTTCTCAGAGGTTTGTCTGTAGACTACATAACTTTTAATATAGATAGTAAAGTCTCCAACTGCCAAGTCACCCGTTTCTTTGATTAGCTCTGTAACAACTAGATAAACAGAGATGAAACATGAAAAGAGGGTAACCAAGTCTGTTAAAGGAAATTGATCAAGAAAGTCAATGTGTGAAAATCCCAAAATGAAGGACAAGAGAAAAGAGAAAAAGAAAAAAAACTGTGTTGTTGAAGTGTAGAAATAAGAGCTGGTCAAATCGGGTTACAATGCACACTTGTGGAGATTCATTGAAGCTCAAAAACTCAGAAGCACCGTAATATGCAATCAGTTACAAAAGTTCATCTGCACCTCTCCTCGCAAAGAGGGTCGCCATCCAATTCATCAAGTCAAAAGAACAGACATGGCCATCGTAATTTTCTGCAAGCAGGAGTATGTCAGGGCAACTTGCATGATATTCGATGATAGTCTGCTGCAAGAGGCTCTACGTATGAGCGCATGTACTCCATCTTCCCCTTATTGCATTATTACAAGCATCCATCATGCGTGTGTCTGCGGAACAAAGTTGGTCATGAGCCACTAATGGACGAAGCAACGCTTCATAATCCAGGGGATCGTGTGAAGTAGTAAAGAGGCAGACTTGGAGGCTGCATTCATAGTGGCACCCGAGACAATAAAAAACAGGTTGAACACAGGTGAAGTACACGTCGCGGAAATTCAGGTGATATCTGATGCCAAATATCGCCAATGGCAAGCATTTAAAAAGTTGTTGCATTTGTCCATGGTATAGCTCCATTTGCCGGGGATGGGCTTGAAGCAGAGGATGGGCAGCCATTTCGTAGTAAAATCTATAGAACGGCTTTTCCGAAAACAAGGAAGGAGCACCAAGGGACCCATCAAATGCACTTGCAAAGTTAGAATGAATAAAATTCATTATTACTATAAAAAATTTCTGAAAAGAGATAAAAAGGCGGGAGTGGGGCAGTTTAGAAAAATGTGGTAGGCCTTGAGTTTTAGACTGATTAAATATTTGGTGTATAAATTGGGCAACATGTAGTGGGAGATTTCCATAGACGACTGAGTCAATGTTAGTTGGTGGTTTAGCCACCTGTTGTTTCAAGGTTGCAGGAGCTTCTAAAAGACCCGGTTGATGTTGAAACAATAGCGTTTTCTGTTAGTGTTTGCTATCAATATATGTTTTTAAAGTAGGAATGGAAGGCCAGACCAAAGTATCATCAAGCGCATGTGGGGGAGGAGAAAAGAGAGTGGTTGAACTTGTTACACGTTGAGAAAGATTTGCTCTGTACGGGATGCCTACTTGTAGATCAGAGTACTTGCGGCTATTTGGAATAAGATAATTTATTTATAAAAGCACACTGTGTGTGAGATTAACAGCAGCAACTGGACTTGGTTCAAAAAATAGTTTAAAATAGGAGCAGAAAGTTAGAATTGCTGTTTAATTTAACTTGTGTATAAACTAAATAATATTGTACAAAGCAAAGTGTGGGTGGTTGTTACTATGTTCCGATGGATTCCCTCAGGTACTATTCATGCACTCCCACAATGAATTTACTGTTGAAGTCATTATTTTAGTTAGGCAGTTTCCATGCAGTATTGTAAACAGGAAGGTGTAATCTTTCTAATAATATAGTTACTTAGGCAGAATCAATGCAGTTATAGAATCAAGTAGGCACTACTACTACACAAATGAAATCAATCATGGATTACTTGGGGGCGTGGCTAACCGTGCAGCGAAATGGCCGCTCTGTGAGCGAGCTCCGCAGGCCGGAGAGTAATCCTGATGATATCCTGCACTTCGGGGTGAGCGTGCGCTGCCCAGGCCAGCTGGCACTGTGCCGGGAGGTGTGGGGAATCGGCGGTGGCGAGCTGAGCCCGCCAGAGGCAGTTTTGGCAGAGATTGAGGTCCGCGAGTCCGGCGGGCGGCCCGATGAGAGGCGCATCCTGGTAGCCAACCCGGGGTGAGCTGTAACTGGAGGCCGGGGCGGACGTGGCGGAGCAGGCCGATTTTGCAGCGGTGAAGGATCGCGGCGGAGTTCCTGCCCGGCCGGAGCCGACGACTGTGTGCTGCGGGTGCGGGTGAGTCGGAGCGCTCCCGGAGCTGGTGTCGGGGGAAGCGGCGGTGAACCCGGGACCTGAGAGGAGGCCTGAGATCAGCGCGCCGCCTGGCGCTGCGTGGAGTGCATACTGTGGTTCCGGACCCCTGGGGCCTGAGCGGAGTGACTAAGGCACCCTGGTGTGCCCTGCAGGGTGTTTGCTGCCGTTCCGGATGTTGCCCGGGGCCTGATTGTCCTGGGGTGCGGCCTATCTGACTGTGTGGTGCTACTGCGAGGCCCTGGAGTGACCACGTGGGGGCGAGCTGGCGTCGCTGAGACTCCGAGGACGGCGGGGAGTGCCTGGCCCTACTGGGAGCCGAGAGAGTCAAGCGAATGAGACGCACACAGAGGGGCTGGTGGCGCTGGGCCGGCTGGCCGGGGAACTGTGCCCGGGGTGAGTGAGGAGGTCGGTGGATCCCATATCGGCGAAGGTCGAGTGAATGCTGCTGCGGGCTGACCTGGTGATAGGAGGCCATTGGAGGTGTAATTTACGCTGCCCTCTCCCCCCCTCCTCCCCGGTGCCCCGCGGGGATGTGGAGGGCAGCTGCCCGGTCTTGAGCTGTGGGCTGACTCGCCCTGAGCTGCGGCCCTGTGATAGCCTGGAAGCGGCGCTGCGTGGAGCGTGGGGGCCTACACACGTGGTCCTGTAGCTGGGAGTGAGGTGGAGCGGCTATTGCCTGGTCTCCCGCCTTTCGCGGTGGCAAGGATCTGGAGGTAGTCGGCGCGAAGACGACCCGGACTCTGGGGGCGGCTGGTAGCTGGGGGTGTGACCTGGTCGTGTCCCCTCTGCCATGGGTAAGCACGACTCGAGGCAGCCGAAGCTAACCTTCGACCACAAACGATCGGCCCGGCATGTTGAAGCGGAGCGGGACCCCCAGGAAGATGTGAGGTAGGACTCACCCCCTGTGGATCAAGGTGAAGATCTACGCACATTGATGCTCGAGATGCGCTCCAGCCTCCGAAATATCGACACTAAGCTAGACAATCTAGCGAGCCAGCTAGACTCCGTGAAAACGCAGGTGTCATCGCATGAGAGGTGGCTGGACACGCTTGAGACTCAACAGTCGGAGTTCCATGAATTTCAAGTGGAGACGAAGGACCAGCTCCTACACATGGACAAACTGCTGGGCATCATTCGCGCAAAGAACGAGGATTTGGAGGCGCGCTCTCGACGCAATAATCTACGCGTTACTGGAGACCACTGCCATATCGAAAATGGAAACCTATGTCGCCGACCTTCTCCACGAACTGTTTGACCCCGGCCTCTCGGCGGTGTTTGCGGTGGAGAGGGCGCACAGGTCACTGGGTCAGAGGCCCCCTGTCGGCGCACCGCCCCGGCCCATAATTGCTCGACTCCTGAACTATCAAGACCGAGACGTGATCCTCTAACTGGCCAGGGAGAAAGGAACCATCACGCACAAGGGCAACACGCTCTCATTCTACCCTGACTTTACCCCGGCTGTCCAGGCCGCCCGCCGGGAATTCCTACTGGCCAAACGGCTCCTTCTGCAGGCGCAGGTTCCCTATTCGCTACTTTATCCGGCCAAGTTAAAGGTGACCTTTGAGGGATCCGCCCACATCTTCACTGATGCTAAGGAAGCTATGAAGTTCGCCAAACATGTGGGTCGTAAAACAGGACAGCGAACCAAGGGTGCTGCTGATACAGTGCCTGGCGGACTCAGTGATATTGAGTAACTGCGGGCCCCCATGCTGGTATCTTTGTGGAAGGGGATAATGCTTGTCTGGGGTATGATTATCGGGCTACTGGTGTGTATGAGGGGCGCCCTGGACTCTGGTGATGCTCACTGCCAACGTAAGTAGATCTCCTGCATTCAGGTTTGGGCGGCTCGCATCCCCTGCATATCTTCCAGCCACCCTGTTCATCACGGGGGAGAAGCCGACGTAGCCACACCCCATTGGGAATGTTCCCGTGTCCGTTTACAGGTTTTGTGGGGGTAGGTAGGGGAGGGCTATTCCACGACCCGGTTGGGGGGTTGGAGTGGGTTGGGGGTGGTTGGGTGGGGTTTTTGTTTAAATGTTCAATGCCAGACATGATTTTCTGCTCTAGCTATGGTGTCAGGACCGTGCAGGTTGGCTTTCGTCATTATGTCTATTTGCTATCCATTTGATACGTGATGGGAATGTCCAGATCTAGGAAAACTTTGAATTGCATTACCTGGAATGTTCGGGGGCTCAATGACCATAGAAAGGCCAGGTTGGTGCATGCATATCTGGTGCGGCACTGTGTGGATGTATGCCTGCTGCAAGAAACCCATTTAAATACCGCCCCAAGGCTGCGACACGCCAGATGGGGCCATGTTTATTCCGCTATCTACTCCAACTATGCCCGAGGGGTGGCAATATTGATCCGTCGTGGGTTGGACTGGCGGGAGGGCTCTGTTCTGTGTGACCCGGAGGGAAGATATGTTCTAGTTCATGGTGTTGTGTGTGGCGTGTCGGTGGTGTTTGTAGCCGTGTATGGACCTAACGTTGACTCCCCTGGGTTCTTCCACAAGCTTTGGGGACAGGTGAGGAACACTGGCTGCGACACAATTATTTGGGGAGGTGATTTTAATGCAGTGATGGATGACAGAGAAGATAGGCAGGGGGCGGCGCGCACGCTGAATCCGAGGGCGAGATCTGCGTTGCGTGAGATTATGGTGGATGGCGCGGTGGTGGATGTGTGGCGTGGTCGTCATGGAGGTCTGCGGGAGGGCACCTGTATATCGGCCCATGGGGGAGCGTGGTCCCGCTTGGACTTCTGGCTGGTGTCACGTGACGTCGCGTTGTGGACGTCGCAGGTAGAACACATGCCCCGCTCGCTATCCGATCACGCGCCTTGCATGCTAAAGCTGCTGCTCCCGGGCGAATCCCTCCCGGCATTTTCATGGCGCCTCCCGCCCCACGCATTGCTAGATGAGGCCTTCAAGGAAGAGATACGTACGGATGTTACTGAATATTTCGAGCGGAATGAGGGATCGGTGAGCACGGTGGCGACTCTATGGGAGGCCTTCAAGGTCGTCATTAGAGGCCAGTGCATAGCTCGCCAGGCGGGCGTACTGAAGACTACACGGGGCACCCTGGCCACGCTGGAAGCCGACATAAAACAGCTCGAGCGCACATTCTTTATAGGGGGGAACCCGGAGGTGGCTGGGCTGCTGAAAACTAAATTATTGGAGTACGACGAGGAGGCGATGCGGGATGTTAAATTCCTAGGAAAATACGCGGAGGCTCGCCGATATGGCGAGGGTGGGAGACCGGGGAAGGTATTGGCTAGTATGACCAGGCCGACGCGTCCCGCATCTTACATCCATGAGCTGCGCACGGCCGCGGGCGAACTCCTTCACACTAAGGGGGAGATTGTAGGTGCGTTCTCTGAGTTCTACTCCAGATTATATTCTACCACCCAAACTGCGAGTCCGGAGGGGCTCACGTCCTTCCTGGATTCCATTGCACTGGCGTGGTTCAATAATAAGCATAGGAAGTATATGGATCTCCCGATAGACGCTGGTGATGTGGCGCAGGTCATCAGGAGCTTGCCGCCCGATAGGGCGCCGGGACCGGATGGCCTTACGACGGCCTTTTATAAGGCGTATGTGGATGAGCTGGCGCCCCGGCTGCTGGCAGTGTACGAGGAAGCCTTAGGGACTGGAGTTTTGCCGGCTACCATGCGCGAAGCGCTGCTCATCACATTGCTGAAACCGGATAAACCCGCGGACGACCTAAACTCATACCGGCCTCTATCTCTGATTAATGTGGATGTAAAGATCCTAGCTAAACTACTCGCGAACCAGGTGCAGCCAATGCTGCCGCTGATTGCCCTTCCGGATCAGTCAGGGTTTATACCGGGTAGGGCGACCTCCCACCATTTACGCACAATATTTGCTGCACTGCATTACTTACATCCCGAGGTCAAGGCCGCGGTTGTGTTCTTGGACACCACGAAGGCCTTTGACACCCTTGAATGGCCCTACTTATTCCGAATATTGGAGAGGATGGGGTTCAGCGCGCTGCTGCTTCGGAAAATTTGATTGTTGTACACCCTGCCCAGCGCCAGGGTGCGGGTGAACGGCCTGGTGTCTGACCCATTCAGTATATCGCGAGGGACTAGGCAGGGGTGCCCTCTCTCCCCGCTGCTATTTGCCATAGCTATGGAGCCGCTGGCAGCCAGGATCCGTCAACACCACATGGCGAGAGGCATAGGTTTCAGCTCTAGAAGCCTTCTGATCTCGCTATATGCTGACGATGTGACCCTTTATCTCATCAATCCCGCAGACAACCTTGATCCCATTTTGCGGGAATTCGTCCGCTTCGAGGGCCTCACTGGCATCTCCATAAATTGGTCTAAGTCGGTGCTCTTTCCCCTCACAGACAGCACCGCGGAGGTAACCTCTGAATACCCACTGCGTTGGGAGGCGGAGGAGGTCAAATATTTGGGAATTTGGATCAGCCAGAACACCCAGGAGATCTGGAATCTCAACTTCGGTAGGGCAATGATGTGGCTCAGAGCAAAGGTGAAACTGTGGGCTTCTCTGCCCCTGTCGTTGACTGGGCGAATTGCGCTAACAAAAATGATAGTGCTGCCCAAATTCCTTTATCTGTTCGGCAATATACCTGTGCCACTTACAGCACATTTCTTAGCCACAATTTCTGTTTCTCCCTGGTGGAGCTGGTGTGGGCTGGCGGGCAGGCCAGGGTGGCATGGGAAACGCTGACGCTGCCCCTACGACGGGGAGGGTTGGGGGCCCCTGATATGAAGCTGTATGCTCTCTGTGCTCAGGCACAGTTCCTACATTTCTGGTCCCACCCTACTCCCTTTCAGCCCCACATGGCGGTGGAGCGAGATGCGGTGGCGCCCCTTCCACTGGGTGTCGCGATCTGCGCCGGGGCTCGCCGCCCGGGGGTGGATGTAGATACGGCGGAACTGTTGCGATGGGTGTGGGAGGAGCTGTGTCGGAGAGCACAGGTTCCGCTGCTCTATGCCCCCTCGCTCCCTCTGCTGCATAACCCGCTGCTGCCCTGTGCTGCGGATGGGATAGCGGGACGCCTTGCTGAGAGGTTGCGTCTTCGTACACTTGCTGACCTCTTCCCTGGTGGCAAGTTCATGCCTCCCCCGACTCCGGGGGACGGGGAGACGGTGCCCTTCTCCGAGTTATTCCTGTACCACAAACTCCGTGCGGCGTGTCGGGCGCTGTCGCGGGAGTTCCCCACCGAGCCGCCTGTCTTCCCAGCTTTGGAGGCGGTGGTGGGCTCCCCGTCCCCCCGTAAACTGGTCACTCGTATATATCGCCATATGCAGGACGTGGCTCCGGTTGCGGTGCTGAACGCTCTGCTACATTGGAACGGAGAGCTCCAACCTGAGGTGTCGGAGGAACAGTGGGAGCTCTGTTGCGGGCAGCTCACCGAGCTTTTGCCGAACTATAATTTGCGCCTCATACACTTTAAATATCTACATAGATTCTACAGGACACCCGTCAGCCTGAAAAGGATGGGCCTTAGGGAGACGGATGACTGTTGGCGGTGCCGCTCTGCCGCCGCTTCCTTTCTGCATATCGCGTGGTCCTGCCCCAAACTGGACAGCTATTGGTCTCAGGTTTTTCTACTGGTAAACCAGATTGTAGGTCGAGAGGAGGTCCCCTCCCCACTGATTGGGCTGCTGGGTTATGTCAGAGACACTCCGCCACAGTCGTGAAAGCTGCATGCTTTGCTTTTATTGTTTGCCAAGAGGCGGGTGGCTATCCATTGGGGACGGCGGGGGGTGCCCACGGTGAAGGGTTGGTTGGCGGATGTAACATATGGTTGCACGCAGCTCGCTACGTTCTGGGAGTTGATGCCGGCTGCATCCCGGCCCAGGGACATTTGGGATCCGTTTGTGAGTTGGGCTCGTGAATATCAGCACAAATAATCGGAGGCGGGTGGCCTGAGTGAATGATGCGACAGGGGAAATTGCGGTGGGTGGGCGCTGCGCTTTGCTCCTCACTAGCCGCGAAGGCGACGCCTGTAACATTTGAATAGCCTAGTTGGCAATTCGTATTTCCTACCAGGGCTGCTCTATCTAGGTGCAGTTGCTGATTATGAGGGCCTTGTGGGCTTCTGGACTGTGTTGATTGGCATGTGGTCCCCATCTAGGTATTGTTAAGACGACAATTGCAATATTTCCTTTTCCTGTCTGACACCAACTACTGAGCTGTATGTACCACGCTCATGATGCTACATGGCAAGGTTGTTGTTTGTTTTTGTTGTTTTGACCAGTATACTGCTCCATTAACATAAATTCAACAGTGTATGACATTGATCTGCGCTGATGGTGTGATGCCACGAGCATTAGCTGCCTGCCTCCGGGTTGTTGGCTAAATAGCAGAGTACACTTTGATGGCAAAATAAAGGTTTTGAAAACTTACAAAAAAAAAAAAAAAATAGGGAGTTAACATAGGCCCTTTTCAAACATTATCCACGAATTTCAGTACCTTATAATAAAACATTCAAAATGTAACTGGAAAAAAAAAAAAAATCATGGATTACTTATGCAGTTATGCAATGAGCGAGGGAGGGAGTACTTTTGCACTGAAGCATTCATAGAGGGACTATGCAGTTTTGAATTTTTTATAGTAGTTTTTTCAACATATTCATTCAGTGATGTACAAAGGAAGTATTTCTTTAATGATTGTGGGAGTACACTGTGACTCATAGAAACTATGCCTCACCACCACACAGCACACCCTATGTGAGCCGCTAGTGCTTAAGGGCCACTAATCTGTATTCCAGTTTCTTTAGTCCTGGCGCCGACAGGTAACATAGGGTGACAGTAGTAGAATATACACGTTGACATTATATTATGTCATGGGAGAAGGAGAATAAGACAAAAATACAGAAAAAGATAAATGACGAAATGTGATGAAGCGTCCTACTGTTTTCAAGTTTCTGTTCTGTGGAGCTCGGGAATGTTCAGTCCTGGCGCCGACGGGCCTCCAACGCCTCTGAGGTGGAATAGAATAATAGTAGTAGAATATAGACGGTTACACTATATACTCTCAGAAGAGAAGATAAAGAATAGAGAAAAAGACATGACAAAATGTGTGTCAGAAATGTAGGGATTGACAAGGCATTCATTTAGGAACTATGGGGTATATTAGCATGGAAGTTAGCCTTCTTGGCTTAATGCCTCTCTCCGCCACTTCAGAAACGGGATGCTGCACCATAATATTAAGAATATGGTGCAGTCTTGCATTTTCCCCTGCGATGGTGCTAAGTTTTACAACTTAGCGCCAATGCAGGCACCCTTGCACCAAAGTGCTAGGGTGTCTGTGAGCAGGGAGGATTGTTTATGTACAGGAAGGGATACCTTCCTGTAGATAAACAAACCATGGCATTTTGCATTTTGCATGTCTGCTGCACAAGGTAGTACACATGGAAAAAGCAAAAAAAAAGGAGAAATAATTTGACATTAGACTATGAGTTACTATGTGTTTGAATAGTGCTCGCTTCGGCAGCACATATACTAAAATTGGAACGATACTATGTGTTTGAATAAATGAGGTGTTGTTGGATAATTGTGTAAGTGAGTAAATGTAAGTGTGATTAATTTTTTTCATGAGTGAGTAGGATGACTGCATAACCGACTAAGATGACTGCTGATGTGTAAATGTCTATATATGTGTATAAGTGCATTTGATAGTGTTCTATTAATTAGTGACTGCATGTATAAATGATTCTGTTGTTGAAAGGGTAGTTGTGTGTGTAGACGTAGGAATCAGTGAGTGGGTTTATAGTACTTGGTATTGGTGTGTCAATTGTTTCAAATATGGTATTCTGTATTTTACAGAGAGTGATGAAAGGTTATTCTAGTGTATGATGAGGTGTATCAGATTGTCACGTGGATGATGTCATCAGTGATGTCATTTGCGATGTCATCAGTGATGTCATCAGTGATGTCACTGATAATGTCATAAATGATGCAATATGTGACATCATCAGCAGTGCATTGCGGGCGCGCGAGTTATAGTTAGCAGAACTAACTATAACGGAGGAATTTCTATGGTTATGTACTAGTGAAATGGCCAGCTAACTATAACACCCCTGAAACCTATGGTTTTTTCTGTGAATTTCTATGTTTTTTTAAATGCTAATTTCTAAATATAATGTCTCTGAAACCTATGGTTTTTTCAGTGAATTTCAAAGCTTTTTTAAATGCTAATTTCTAACTATAACGTCTCTGAAACCTATGGGCCCGATTCACAGAATTAACTTAAGACAAAATCCTAAACTTACTACTTTTGGTATTCACAGAATGCACTTACTACTTTTGGTATTCACAGAATGGATTTACGACTACTAACTTTACGTCCGCACTCGGGCCGGAAATTCCGGCCCGGAGGCGGAGCTTCCGGGCCGGAGGTGGTGCTTCCGGCCCAGAGGTGGAGATTTTGGCCATGGCTAAATCTCCGCCACTGGCCGGAATCCCCACCTCCGGCCCGGAAGCTCCGCCTCCGGGCCGGAAGCTCCGCCTCCGGGCTGGAATTTCCGGCCCGAGTGTGGACGCAAAGTTAGTAGTCGTAAATCCATTCTGTGAATACCAAAAGTAGTAAGTGCATTCTGTGAATACCTTAAGTAGTAAGTGCATTCTGTGAATACCAAAAGTAGTAAGTTTAGGATTTTGTCTTAAGTTAATTCTGTGAATCGGGCTCTAGGTTTTTTTTCAGTGAATTTCAAAGGTTTTTTAAATGCTAATTTTTAAGTGTGATAGTAGTTATACCTATTTTTTGTACTGATTTTCTACAGTTTTTTAACTTTTTATTTATAAATATTTTATTCATTAAATAACATTATATATTTTTCTGAAAATTGCAATAAAATTTTTTTAAAAAAATTCAAACTGAAATATTGATTAATGTTCCTGTTTTCATCTTTTATTTTAATATATTTATATTATTTTCTTTTAAATAAAATGTCAATTTTTTTCGGAGATGTGCACTCAAAGCGTACACATCACAGTGGGTGCGCGCATTCAAACTGCCATTTTAGAAAAGTCGTGAAGGATCGGCGTACGGTGTGCGACGGCTGCGTGTTTTTCAATTACATCATATACATTTTATATTACGTGATGTGCGCGATTGGTATGCGACCAGTCCGTGACTCCTGCGCATTCGCGACACATGCACATTTCGGTACGAGATGCTTGCGCGGATGTGGGTCCCGCGTGACGTCTTTAGAGGGAGAGAACCAGGTCAGCAGAGCTGCTTTAGAGCCAGAGAACCAGGTCAGCAGAGCTGCTATAGAGGCAGAGAACCAGGTCAGCAGAGCTGCTTTAGAGTCAGAGAACCAGGTCAGCAGAGCTGCTCTAGAGCCAGACAACCAGGTCAGTAGAGCTGATTTAGAGGTAGAGAACCAGGTCAGCAGAGCTGCTTTAGAGCGAGAGAACCAGGTCAGCAGAGCTGCTCTAGAGCCAGAGACACAGGTCAGCAGAGCTGCTTAGAGCCATAGAACCAGGTCAGCAGAGCTGCTTTAGAGCCAGAGAACCAGGTCAGCAGAGCTGCTCTAGAGCCTAAGAACCGGGTCAGCAGAGCTGCTCTAGAGCCAGAGAACCAGGTCAGCAGCGCTGCTGTAGAGCCAGAGAAACCAGGTCAGTAGAGCTGCTATAGAGCCAGAGAAACCAGGTCAGTAGAGCTCCTTTAGAGGGAGAGAACCAGGTCAGCAGAGCTGCTCTAGAGGGAGAGAACCAGGTCAGCAGAGCAGCTCTAGAGCCAGGGAACCATGTCAGCAGAACTGCTTTAGAGCCATAGAACCAGGTCAGCAGAGCTGCTTTAGAGCCAGAGAACCAGGTCAGCAGAGCTGTTGTAGAGCCAGACAACCATATCAGCAGAGCTGCTCTGTAGCCTAAGAACTAGGTCAGCAGAGCTGCTCTAGAGCCAGAGAACCAGATCAGCAGACCTGTTGTAGAGCCACAGAAACCAGGTCAGCAGAGCTGCTTTAGAGGGAGAGAACCAGGTCAGCAGAGGTGCTTTAGAGCCAGAGGACCAGGTCAGCAGAGCTGTTCTAGCTGACACTGACTGACTGACACTGGCTGACTGATACTGACTGACTGACACTGACTGACACTGATTGACTGACACTGACACTGACTGACACTGACACTGACTGACACTGATTGACTGAAGCTGACTGACTGACAATGACTGACACTGATTGACTGACACGGACTGACTGACACTGACTGACTGACACTGACTGACACTGATTGACTGACACTGACTAACTGACACTGATTGACTGACACTGACTGACTGACTGACACTGACTGACTGACTGACACTAACTGACTGACTACTCTCTACTACTCTACTACTCACTCTCTACTACTCTACTACTCTCCCTCTACAACTCACTCTCTACTACTCTCTACTACTCTCTACTACTCTCTCTCTACTACTCTCTACTATTCACTCTCTACTACTCACTCTCTACTACTCTCTACTACTCACTCTAATACTCTCTACTACTCTCTACCACTCACTCTCTACTGCTCTACTACTCACTCTCTACTACTTTCTACTACTCTCTCTCTACTACTCACTCTCTACTACTCTCTACTACTCACTCTCTACCACTCACTCTCTACTACTCTACTACTCACTATCTGCTACTCTCTACTACTCTTTCTCTACTACTCACTCTCTACTACTCACTCTACTAATCTCTACTACTCACTCTCTACTACTCACTCTCTACTACTCATTTTCTACTACTCACTCACTACTACTCTCTACTACTCACTCTCTACTACTCACTCTCTACTACTCTCTACTACTCTCTACTCCTCTCTACTACTACTCTCTACTATTCACTCTCTAGTACTCACTCTCTACTACTCACTCTACTGCTCTCTACTACTCTCTACAACTCACTCTCTTCTACTCTACTACTCTCTACTAATCTCTTTACTACTCACTCTCTACTACTCACTCCACTACTCTCTTCTACTCACTCTCTACTACTCTCTCTCTACTACTCACTCTCTACTACTCACTCTCTACTACTCACGGTCTACTGCTCTCTACTACTCACTCTCCACTAATCACTCTTTACTACTCGCTCTTTACTATACTCTACTAGTCACTCTTCACTACTCACTCTTTGCTACTCGCTCTTTACTATTCTCTACTACTCACTCTACTACTCACTCTCTACTACTCTACTACCTTCTACTACTCTCTCTACTACTCACTCTCTACCACTCACTCTCTACTACTCACTCTCAACTACTCACTCGCTACTACTCTCTACTACTCACTCTCTACTCCTCTCTGCTACTCTCTCTCTACTACTCTCCACTACTTCTCTCTACTATTCACTCTCTACTACTCGCTCTCAACTACTCTCTACTATTCACTCTACTACTCACTCTCTACTACTCTCTCTTACTCTCTGCTTCTCGCTCTCTACTTCTCACTCTCTACTACTCTCTTCTACTCACTCTCTACTACACACTCTCTACTACTTGCTCTCTACTACTCTCTCTACTACTCTCTAGTACTCACTCTACTACTCACTCTCTACTACTCTCTACTACTCACTCTACTACTCACTCTCTACTACTCACTCTCTACTACTCACTCTCTACTACACTACTACTCTCTACTACTCTCTCTCTACTACTCACTCTCTACTACCCACTCTCTACTACTCTCTCTATTCTACTCTCTACTACTCTCTACTACTCACTCTACTACTCACTCTACTACTCACTCTCTACTACTCACTACTACTCACTCTCTACTACTCTCTCTCTACTACTCTCTACTAATACCTCTACTACTCACTCTCTACTACTCTCTAATACTCTCTTTCTGCTACTCACTATCTACTACTCTCCAGTACTCACCCTCTACTACTCTCTACTACTCACTCTCTACTACTCTCTACTACTCACGATCTACCACTCTCTACTACTCTCTACTACTCACGATCTACCACTCACTCTCTAATACTCACTCTCTACTACTCACTCTAATACTCTCTACTACACACTCTCTGCTACTCTCTCTACTACTCTCTACTACTCACTCTCTACTCTCTATTACTCACTCTCTACCTCTCTACCTCTCTCTCTACTACGCTCTACCTCTCTAGCTCTCTACCTCTAGCTCTCTACCTCTACCTCTCTACATCTACCTCTACACCTCTTCCTCTCTACCTCTCTTTACCTCTCTCTACACGCACACATATGCACATATATATGCATATATAAGCATATGCATTTATATATATGTATGTGTATATATATACATACATATATAAACATATATATAATCTGCATATCTATATAAATACAAATATAAATGCATGCATATAGATACATATACATATATGCATACATATGCATGTTATGTACATGAAAGTTTGAAAAACACTAATACAAGCAAAGCTAAAAAGCCACCTAATTACAAACAGAATTGCTTTAACTTAAACGAGGGCTAGACCTATTGCATTGTCAATGCTTGTTTACTTTGATTCCATCAAGAAGGCATTCAGATGTGTCACACATTTGCCATGAATTTTGAATGGTAGCACTCTAGTTGCTCATTAGATCACTGTAGTAAAGCTACTGTTCACCAGGGAAGTCTGCTGCTGGTATTCAAAGTGCATGTTTCAGTCTGCATGTCAGAATTTTTTAATGAAATAGAAGAGGATTTGAGAAGTCAAAATGTGCCCTAATTTTTCTTTCTGAAGCACTAATCATAATTTAATCCTATGGCAAAATGAATCCCCTCATTGTGTTCCTTTTTAAATTAAATGTTTTAAGTGTTACCACTTTATTCCAATCAGGATGGCTTCAGGTGTGCCATACTTTTTCCACAAGTAAGACAGTAAGCGCTCTAGTTGTTCTTAAGAACACTCTGGGACATTCTGTCATTGGGCTATACTTGGGCTACATCTGGGTGATATTTGTGCTACATTTGGGCCCTTTTGTCTCTGGTGGCCATCTTGGGAGATTTATTTGTTATGAAGTTTCCTAATTTCCTCATTTGCTACAGTTTCCTCAGTAGGAAATACTTTCAGTTTTGTACTTTGATTTCATCAAGAAGGCATTCAGATGTGTCACAGATTTGCCATAAATTCAGAATGTTAGCACTCTAGTTGCTCGTTAGATCACTGTAGTAAGGCTACTGCTCACCAGGGAAGTCTGCTGCTGGTATTGAAAGTGCATGTTTCAGTCTGCACGTCAGAATGTTTTTATGAAATAGAAGAGGATTTGAGAATTCACTCAAAATGTGCCCTAATTTTTCTTTCTGCAGCACTAATCATACTTTCTATGGCAAAATGAACCCCCTCATTTTGTTCCTTTTTAAATTAAATGTTTTAAGAGTTACCACTTTATTCCAATCAAGATAGCTTCAGGTGTGCAATACGTTTGTCATAAGTAGGACTGTTAGCACTCTAGTTGTTCTTTAGAACACTCTGGGAAGCTGCAGTAGAACACAAAGGAATCAACTGACAGTCTCTGCCCTTGTTGGATGTACATGTTTTACTGAGAATGTCAGACTTCATTCTCACATGACTGAGAAAGATAATGTGAATTTACAGAAAATATGCTCTCAATTTAGCTTATAGATCACATTCCAAACCTCTGTGGGAAAAGCATGAGAAAATAGTTTTCTTTCAAGCATGATTCATGATATCTCAGCAGAAGGCTTTTTCACATGGTAAAATCACCTTAAAACACACCATAATTCCTAAAATGAGTATGGTACCATCAACAAATGATTTATAACGTAACTAAAGTCTTAAAACCTTCTATTAACTGCAATGCTTTTTAATGAAGTGCTATCATGCATATTGGTCCCAAGATGGCTGCCAACACTTCTTGAATGAAGTGCTGACAGCCAATCAGATCTCACGATGAGATGTGTGGTTAGGCTCCGCCCAGATATATATGTGATTTTACTTTTGATTTTCTCAGGAACTACTGAACGGATTTACACCATTTAACCAAAAGGCACGACTCTGAACCAAAGGTTACCTTTTTGCCAAATGTGTTGTAATTCCGTTCAGCAGTTTGGGCTGTAGCTGCGATTAAAGGCTCCTATGGAAAATTGCATGGGGAAAACACGTTTTGGGACCCCCCTTTTTTCTCGGTCCCCCGCATGACGAATCACCCCGAGACTTTCAGGATAGGAGCGGACCGGAGCGCCCCACCAGTTTTGAAAATTTCACGAAGATTCGTCAACCTGCGCCAAAGTTATTCCACATAGAATGTTGCGGATTTCCTTTGGATAATCGGTCCTAACTATAAATACCTTCTGGCGACCGCCAGTAGGTAATATATATATATATATAAATTATATATATATGTATTATCTACTGGCGGTCGCCAGTAGATAGTTATAGTTAGGACCGTGTTTCCATAGGAAATCCGCAACATTCTATTTGGAATAACTTTGGTGCCGGTCGACGAATCCTCGCGAAATTTTCAAAACTAATGGGGTGCTCCGCTCCGCTCCTACCCTGAAAGTCTCGGGGGGATTCGTCAAGCGGGGGCTGAGAAAAAAGGGGGGTCCCAAAACGCGTTTTCCCCATGCATTTTCCCATAGGACCTTTAGTCCGAGCTACAGCCCGAACGGCTGAACAGAATTACTTGAAATTTGGCAGAGAGGTAGTCCTCAGGTCAAGGATGTGCCTTTTGTAGGTCTGGTGTAAATCTGCTCAGTAGGTCCTGAGAAAATAGCATTTAAAT
Organism: Triturus cristatus; assembly: GCF_964204655.1. Taxonomy (NCBI): domain Eukaryota; kingdom Metazoa; phylum Chordata; class Amphibia; order Caudata; family Salamandridae; genus Triturus; species Triturus cristatus. The sequence continues at coordinate 594,371,810 of NC_140582.1, forward strand.
CAATATATATATCTGTAAGCGCGCTCCGTGCGCTTACCGTAAGCTTAATGTACGCGTACGGTGCCGTGCGCGAGCTCAATTCTGATTGGTGGTTACATGACTGTAAACATTCGAATCGGTCGAAATCAGGAAGTGTCGGCCGCCATTTTCTGTCTCTCGCACTGAGAAACAAAGGTGGAGAACGTGAAAAGGGGGCAACGAAGAGAGTTGCAGACCCCCTAGTGTTTGTCAGGGGGTCCAAGAAGGACCCAAAAGTACGAAAAATACATTTAATAATTTAAAAAAAAAATCGCGGAGTGCGCGTACGGTAAGCTTACCATACGCGCACGGGAAAAAAATAAAATAAAAAATAAAGAAGTAACAATCACATTTATTAAATAAATTAAAGGACCCACAAGGGAGAAAAAAACAAATGTTACTGTGTAAAAAAAGGCAAGGCATGCACGGCATGGACTGCGCAACGTGGGAGCTCGGTGTGCGAAGCGCACCAAGCACCCACAGCGCGCGCACGGTGAAAAACCAGAAAAAAAAATAAAAAATAAATACATAACTTAGCATTTAAAAAACCGTACAAATTCACTGAAAAAACCATAGGTTTCACACACGTTATAGTTAGGAATTATCATTTACAAAACCTTGCAAATTCACTTAAAAAACCATAGGTTTCACACATGTTATAGTTAGCTGTACATTTCACTCGTAAAAAACCAATGAAATTCCACGTTATAGTTAGATCAGGTAACTATAACTTGCGCGACTGCAATCCACAATGTGTAATTTCAGATGTCATCATTGATGTCATGAGTGATGTCACTGACCATGTCATGAGTGATGTAATATGTGACGTCATCAGCAGTTTATTGTGGGCGCGCAAGTTATAGTTACCTGATCTAACTATAACGTGGAATTTCATTGGTTTTTTACGAGTGAAATGTACAGCTAACTATAACGTGTGAAACCTATGGTTTTTTAAGTGAATTTGCAAGGTTTTGTAAATAAAATTCCTAACTATAACGTGTGTGAAACCTATGGTTTTTTCAGTGAGTATATATATATGTAAATGCAAAACATGTAAGTCCTGTCTCCAAGGTGTTAACACCAAAAATTATCATGATGGATTCAGTGACAGGGATCATCTGATCACCAAACTACTTACATGCAAAACAGAATTCGCAGTTTATATCCTAACTTGCCCATGTCCGTTAAGGTATGTTGGAAGCACCAAGCTACCAGTACATAAACGCATCCTCCAACACCTGAGGGCAATCAATAATCAGGATTATACATACCCAGTGGCAAGACATTTCAGGGAGACCCATAATTGTGACAGTCGCCAACTCAGTTTTTACGTCATTGATGCGATTATCGCAAGTAGACGGGGTGGCAACAGGGAGGCTAAACTACGTAGATTAGAAACCCAATACATACTACGCCTCGATACTAAACATCCTAAGGGGCTCAACACAACCGAGGACCTTTACACTTGCTTACCGTGATTTTGTGATGTGATGGCTCATGATGATCTTTTTAATATTTAATATTTAATATTTAATATTTAATATTATTGTAGATTTTTTGTCATTACCAGCTGTAACCTTTTACTATTTTTAGACTTGCCACAGTGTACTCTGATATGCCATTTGATTATTTTATCAATGAGATTTATTAGGATCTACGATCATGATTTCCCTTGTGCTTTTAGCTTTATTTTTAGTGATTCTTATCCAACTATTTATAGACACACAGATTCGTTGGATGAGGCACATCTTGTTTGGTCACTTTTTCAAATTAATTTCTTCACCACTTGTGCACACACATATTTCTTGTTTTACCTATGATACCAGTTCAGCCCTGATGCATACCAAGTGAGACCGTCTGACACATGTGTAGTTGATACGAATGGATCTTTATACACAAGGCTCTTCCCCATTGCAATAGAGACAGGATAGCCCCAACTTACACTCAATTGGAAGTTTACATTTTCAGCCTTATGATATAATTGGCATTTTTGTCAAATATCTAGATCATACTATAATATAATATTTTATTATATGGTCCAAATAGTCTGCTTACAGTTGGGACTAGAGGCAATTTACGTTCAGGCATTTAAGCCATAATTGTTGAATACACCTTCACCAACACGGGGGATGTTCAAGCAAAGAATTTTAATAGATTGTATATGTTTTAAAATATTTTTTAGAACCTATTTATCTATTTATTGTCTTATATATTTATTATCATGTAATATTGCGACAATTTGCACATTCTAGCATTCTATTCTTTTTATGGGGATTAAGCCATTAACGTTATATTGCACTTGAACATGTAAATGTATCAGTGTTTTCTTTATTTCTATGAAAGACGCAAGTCACCTGGTATCAACTGATGCACTTTGAACCCTGAATTCTGGCTATTTATTGGTCTTTGTAATGTACTGACGTTGTCATGTGATCAAGGCTCCACGGAGCTGAAACGTTATGACGACAGCCTCACGATTTAATTAAATCAAGCACTTACCACAGGTCCGTGTCAGCGAGTGTTTTTTGGAAATCTGGATGTCGACTACGTCTTCCATGCACCAGCTATTTTCCGATGTATATATATATATATATATACCTGTAGGTGAAATGCTCACAACAGCCGTTTGATCCTCACGAAAGTAGCTTCATAAGAATCCTTTTCCCAGCCAAACATGCCTGACGCAAGCTGCGTTTCGGGCCACCGCCCTCATCAGAGGCAATACGTGGTTAGAATGTCAAATGCACCAACGGAAATTCCTTCTTTTATTTTGGTGATATGGAAATCCAAACTGCAAGTGCAGTGCTTCATGGGAACCGTAGTGCATAATAAATTAAGCCCAAGTCGGCCGACATCGCAAACTATCAATGGCGAGGACTCCATAGAGGCAGCTTTCTTTTAATACGAGTCCGGTTGTGCCACACCTGTCCGCCCAAATAAGCAGACTGTGGCCCTGCTACAATACAGCAGTGGTGCATTTCGCGACCGGGCTGGCCGCTAATGTGTTTTCAAAAGAGAGAGTTGCCCCTGTAGGTGAAATGCTCACAACAGCCGGTTGATCCTCACGAAAGTAGCTTCATAAGAATCCTTTTCCCAGCCAAACATGCCTGACGCAAGCTGCCTCTGATGAGGGCGGTAGCTGCTGCATTGCTGGATTGTAGCAGGGCCACAGTCTGCTTATTTGGGCGGACAGGTGTGGCACAACCGGTTCCCATGAAGCACTGCACCTGCAGTTTGGATTTCCATATCACCAAAATAAAAGAAGGAATTTCCGTTGGTGCATTTGACATTCTAACCACATAATGCCTCTGATGAGGGCGGTGGCCCGAAACGCAGCTTGCGTCAGGCATGTTTGGCTGGGAAAAGGATTCTTATGAAGCTACTTTCGTGAGGATCAACCGGCTGTTGTGAGCATTTCACCTACAGGGGCAACTCTCTCTTTTGAAAACACATTAGCGGCCAGCCCGGTCGCGAAATGCACCACTGCTGGATTGTAGCAGGGCCACAGTCTGCTTATTTGGGCAGACAGGTGTGGCACAACCGGACTCGTATTAAAAGAAAGCTGCCTCTATGGAGTCCTCGCCATTGATAGTTTGCGGGTGAAGTGGCGATGTCGGCCCACTTGGGCTTAATTTATTATACACTACGGTTCCCATGAAGCACTGCACTTGCAGTTTGGATTTCCATATCACCAAAATAAAAGAAGGAATTTCCGTTGGTGCATTTGACATTTTAACCACGTAATGCCTCTGTTGAGGGCGGTGGCCCGAAACGCAGCTTGCGTCAGGCATGTTTGGCTGGGAAAAGGATTCTTATGAAGCTACTTTCGTGAGGATCAACCGGCTGTTGTGAGCATTTCACCTACTGGGGCAACTCTCTCTTTTGAAAACATATATATATATTGATTTGGTGAAGGTCGGATTTGGTTGGAAATGTATATATATATATATATATATATATATATATATATATATATATATATATATATATATAACACTAAATTTACTGAGTATTTACCATCATAAAACATTAAACATTCACGTAGTGATTTCTTTTGTTAGTCTTTATTACGTTCTCGATGTATCATGATTTTACAGCAAAACTGCCCACAGCCAACATGTGTTTCGTGCACAATTGCCCTTTTTCAGGGCTTAATGTTTCTGTTTTTTGGGTATTTCAAGTTATTACATTTTTGTATATCTTGAAAATTAATTCCTCCAAATCCGATAACACTCTTTCTTTGGTGTTTATTTATCACTTCTCCAATTTCACTTCTTGTAGACCTACTCTGCATGTCCCATCTGGTCAACTTCACATTCACAAATAAAGTATCCGCATTGTCTCTTGTATTTACCTGAGTCAGGTGTTTCTACTTTCACTTTCCAACGTAGATGCGATCCCTTTACTCCAGATTTTATTTGCACTCCCCTTGATACGGGATACATTGTTATTGATGCAATATATCCAAGAGTCAGGGGAGGAAACAGCGAAAAAAAGGTAAGAAAGCTAGAATCATGCTTTATTATGGAGCTGGATACTAAGAGTCCAGGAGGCCTCCATATTGAATAAGATCTGCATACTCACTTGTAAAAATTTTAAAGAGTTTTGAAAATTCCTATAGTTTCTGAACAATAGTTTTTATAAAGTGATGAATCCCCCGTTTCCTTAGAAGGTGATTTTAATAATTTTACATACCATATAGCACGAACATAGTGCACTTTTTGTCATGACTAGAGTAGACATATGGAAAAAGATGGGTGTATTGTATAGAATTGCCCACTTGGGCTTAATCCCAGGCCAACACCATGAGATGATGGTAGACCTACATAAAGATTGAATGTATATGTTACATAGGTCACAACACCATAATAGAGGGTGTTCTATGAATTAATTTGTACACAAAGCACTGGAATTCAGTGTATTGTATGCTTTACAAAGATTGACATTTGTTGAGGTAATATACTGTGTGACCTGGTCAAATTGCCCGTATGGACGCACTATTAGAATATTTTAATAATGTGTAGGTCGTAATCTATTCAAATAACAGTACTGTCAATCAACATTTGAATGAATAAATATAAACAATTTTGTTTTAATATATCGAAACAAATTAGATCAATGTTGACAAATGTATAAAACTACCAGTCTTTCTTCACTGTTGTCTATTACAGAGTACTGCACATGGTAAGAGAAATAGACCAAAGACTGTATGTAATGCCACCTCGGCATTGGTGAGCAAGGCTGTGTACACCCGAAACACATACAATGGTGGCCAGACAATAAACTACTATGTATCCACAAGCGTCGTCATCATCCTTGTTTGAAGGAAAAGGTGGAATATATATATATATATATATATATATATATATATATATATATATATATACATATATATAAAAAAAGCACTAAAAAAACACAGGTTTCAGAGACGTTATAGTTAGTTGGATATTTCACTCGTACAGTGATGTCATTTGAAATGTCATCAGTGATGCCACTGACCATGTCATGAATGATGTAATATGTCAAATCATCACCAGTGCATTGCATGGACGCGAGTTATAGTTAGCTGAACTCACTATAATGGCCGAATTTCTCTGGTTTTGTATGAGTGAAATGTCCAACTAACTATAACGTCCCTGAAACTTGTGGTTTTTTCAGTGAATATATATATGTGTGTATATATATATATATATTCACTTAAAAAACCATAGGTTTCACACATGTTATAGTTAGCTGGACATTTCCCTCGTAAAAAACCAATGAAATTCCCCCGTTATAGTTAGTAAAGGGAACTATAACTCACGCGACCGCAATCCACTGCTGATGACGTCAGATATTACATCACTGTATTTATTCACTTATTTACCCATTTTTCTTTCCTTTAACCTTTAGCTATACATATTTAATAAATATTTATTTTACAGAAAGACACATATGTCATCAGTGATGTAATATCTGACGTCATCAGCAGTGGATTGCGGTCGCGTGAGTTATAGTTCCCTTTACTAACTATAACGGGGGAATTTCATTGTTTTTTTACGAGGGAAATGTCCAGCTAACTATAACATGTGTGAAACCTATGGTTTTTTAAGTGAATTTGCAAGGTTTTTTAAATGCTAATTCCTAATTATAACATGTGTGAAACCTATGGTTTTTTCAGTGAATTTGTAAGTTTTTTTAAATGCTAAGTTATGTATTTATTATTTTTTTTTAAGGTTTTTCACCGTGCGCCCTCTATGGGCCCACGGTGCACTTCGCGCACCGTGCGCCCACGTTACGCCGTTCGTGTAATTTTCCCGTTTCTACCGTGCGCGCACGGTAAGCGCACTCCGCGATTTTTCGTAAAAATATTAAAAACATTTATGGCCCTTGGGGGTCCTTTGGGGACCCCCTGACAATGGCTAGGGGGTCAGGAACTGACCACCCTGCCCCCTTTTCATGTTCTCCACCTTTATTTTTCACCTCCCTCGAACTGCGAGAGACAAAATGGCGGCCGACACTTCCTGGTTTCGACCGATTCGAATGTTTACTAATATCTAACAACCAATCAGAATTGCGCTCGCGCACGGCAGGGTGCGCTTACCGTACGCGCACGGTGCGCGCCTATAGATATATATATGCTTTTAAATGCTATTTTCTCAGAAAATACTGAACAGATATACACCAGACCTGCAAAAGGCACATCCCTGACCTGAGGACTACCTCTCTGCCAAATTTCAAGGTTTTCTGTTCAGCCGTTCGGGCTGTAGCGCGGACTAAAGGTCCTATGGGAAAATGCATGGGGAAAACGCGTTTTGGGACCCTCCCTTTTTCTCAGCCCCCGCTTGACGAATTCACCCGAGACTTTCAGGGAAGGAGCGGAGCGCTCCACCTATTTTGAAAATTTTGCGAAAGTTATTCCAAATGGAATGTTGCGGATTTCCTATGGAAACACGGTCCTAACTATAACTATCTACTGGCGACCGCCAGTAGATAATATATATATATATAGCCTAGGAGGTATCTGGACAGGTATACATCAAATATGATCACCTCCTATACCATTGAATAATAGCTCGCATTTCTCCCATCCAAACCGTTTTTACCCCACACACACAGTTTTATCTTTGTCTTTATCTCCTACTACATTTGCCAAGAATTTAATATAGTTTTCATTTTTAAGCCAAGCAAGTATATTGTATTCATACGAAATACATCTAGGCGGCACTGCACTTTATTATATTATATATATTTTTATAATATAACTTTTAAAAATTTAATAATTAAAACACATAATCTCACTTTACTTTTATTCTTTTGCTCCTTCTCGTTTACCATAACAATGACATTAAAACATTTTTATGTAAGAAAAAGATATATTTAATTTATTTTGGCTTTGCTATTTTGCACATGATTAGCTTATGACATACACATTAGATATACTTATTGACTAGAGTTAGCATTTATGCATCTACTGATGACTATTTTTGTGTATAGCGGGCGTGGATCACTAATTCATTGGTACCATGAGGGTAGTACAATTATAACCAAGAATGGTTTCTAATTTAAACATCTCAGGTATTATTGTAAACCACATATGTATGTATACGAGGCTCGCTGTATCCTTAAAATATTTAAAGTATTTTGTCTATGTCTATCATGCACAATTGAAGCACTGGCACTTTAAAAATAGCTTTCACAGTCTGTAGCATGTCATGTGATCAAGGCCGAGGGACGGCCGAAACGCGTCATGGCGGACTAACTGGTGGTGTGTAACTAATATACCTATTGCAGCACGGATTTGGGTCCATACTCGTCTTCTTTCCACAGAAAACAGCGAAACGAGAAGTTCAAATATATATATATATATATATATATATATATATATATATATATATATATATATATATATATATATATATATATATATCCAGTCAAGTACGTCGCAAAGCTCCGGCCTCTTTTAGTGAGGAGTGGTCGGCGAGGTAGCGAACCTCATATATCCAACAACAACTGATGTATTTTCCTAGTACGAATCCCCTAGGCATTTAACTCAGAGCTTCCACTAGCGTTCCAGCAGAGCGTATGTTTATTCACACACAGACAACTAAGAAAATATATATATTTTTTTTAACTCCTACATTTTAACTTCTTTCCCTTTGGAAAACTGCATCATTCAGCTTCAGCCTTCTCCTGACTACTATTGTTCCTTTACGTCAAAATGCTTAGAGTATGGATTGTGGTCCAAAGCTATATCTAGTGGGCTAAAGAGGTTGCAAAAATTAAAGGTATTGATAGGGACTTGGGTTTGTCAAGTGTGCAGATCACTTGGTTCTGGCCAGAGAGGGTTGAAGTTTCATCAGTTGCTGGCTTTGGTTAAATCCATTGTGGATTCTCTAACTCCTTACCTCATGATTGTGCGCTGTGGTGGCAATGACCTAGGCACATTGACTGGAGTAGGGCTGAAAATCATAATGAAAGATACCTTTGCAGAACTGATGTCGCTTTTCCCTCACACTGTCTTGGTGTATTCTAATATATGGGAAAGACAGAAATGGAAGTGGTCAGATCAATTCTGTCCACAGATTGAGAAAGCCAGGAAACATGTTAATAAAACAGTTTATGCATTCTTTAGAGACCATTGTATAGGCTGGATCTATAGCAACAATCTGCTTTTTGACATGCATGGAATTTATAGAAATGATAGAGTGCACTTTACAGATGAAGGCAACAGGGTGTTTCTATGGACCATGAAACTCTGCATCCTGTCTTATGTGCAGCAGCCATATGCACACAACCAACACAACGTCTTTTGTCAGAGCCACCCTAGTACCCGAAATATTATGAAGATTTTTCCTAAAGGGTTTTTTCTTTAGTTGTTGGAGATCTTAGCGATGATGACACAATCCCCGTGGACATGTTGCAAAAACAGAAAATAAAAGCAGAAATTCAATAACCATCAACACAACCAAAAATAAGATGTAAAAAAATCCATTCTGAACATTGCCATACTCACCTAACAATATACATACTCCTTTCAAAGCATGTTTAAACCTATATATTTTTACAAAGTTTCTTCAAAAATCATCTTTCAGACCTATTTCCCGTATTCGTGGTTATAATGGACATCGCCACGGTGAAAACACATATATGCACACAAATTGTAGTAGTCTACAAACTAGATGTTTAATACTGTGCACTTCAAACTCATGTTTTTCTAGTGTATTTCTAGAATAACCATCTCTAAAACCTATTTTCTGCTTTCGCTGTGTCTCTGCTTTTGCTGTGACTCCAGAGATCGCAATGACATTGCTCCTCGCAATGCCCGCGGGTGTGTCGCTAAAGTGAAAGCAAAAGCAGGATTTCAATAGCCACCACTACATTAAAAAACTATAACTGTATAATTAATTCTAACCATCCCAGTAGATAACTCACTGTATAAATAACTCTATAAAACCATTTATCAGAATCTCACTATCTCCTTAAAAATGTTCATTAATCATTCACCAATTTTCGTGATGATGTCTTTAGCTGTGACATCCCCTTGACGGTACATGGGAGGCCACACTGGTGGTTGTGTGTCATCGTAAATATTGTGCGCAATTATAAAAATACATTTTGAACACATAACTTGTGTCACTAACACCTCCATATCTCAACCATGCGGTCAGAGTATCTCCAACCTGACGCCTTATGTGTGGTTTCACACATGTTTTCAGCTCCGGCAAGCGTTCCTGATAGATGAAATGCCATCCACAACTTTCTATTCAGATTGTGACCAGCCAATCAGGGCATTCCTGTTGGCCAGTTCATTCACGATTAATCACGAAACCAATGCAAAATATTCGTAACCAGAGATATCACTATAATTTTAAACTTAAACTTCTCAAAAACTACAGAAAGGATTTGAACCAAATGAGCAAAAGGCACTTCCTTGAACCGACATCTAACTCCCTGCCAAATGTTGTGTAAGTCCGTTCAGCAGCTCAGGCAGTAGAGGTGGCTAAAGGTTCCTATGGGAATTAACATTACAAGCGCAATCTTATTTTTTCACCCCAAATTCTCGGTCCCCACTGCACGAATCACCCCCAAACTTTCCCAATCAGTAGAACCCACCATGACACTTTTTGGGCAAAAGTTCATGTAGAGTGGTGAAACAACGCCAAAGTTATAGCCAAGTCAAAAAATGCTTTTCCTATGGAAAGTAGGTCCTAACTATAACTACTTACTAGTGACTGCCAGTAGGTCATATATGTATGTATTTATATGTATATAAATATATATATATATATGTGTGTGTGTGTGTGTGTTTAGATGTATGTATGTATACCAAGAAACGCTCACTTAAATAACTCACTAGTGACTGACACACTCAAGAGACAATCCATGTCAACCTTTATTTATACATTTATAAAGCCATACAGTCACAGAGCCTGCATTGTAGTAAGAAACGTTTTTACATATAGAAACAGACCCCCACATAGGGACTTAAATACTCATTCAGATACCTACTGAAGAACTGACACTACAAAGTGAACCACCCAGAGAAGCAGCCTTTTAAATATGTGTCAAGTCTGGTACACTTCAGGATATTCATAACGTTCTACTGCTAGGCCGACAAGCTTTAGCCTTATGTTCTACTACTTACAAGTCACATCTAAGATAGTATGTTCCTAGATCATAGGGTGTACTACTATGTGCATAAAAGCTAACACATGTAGCTAGACGTTTCAGTAACTTACATGCACACTTATAGAACATATACTCAGCTATACATCCACTCTCCCACCCTGACTTAAACCTCATATAAGCACTTAAAAAATGGGTTACCTACTAATATATTCCCCGACACATGGGCCATTATGATTGCGGAAGGCCCGTCACCACCAGCCATGCGGTTGCAGTCCTTCCGCATTGAGACTGTATTTTATATATATTCATGAAACTACTAATTCACAAAATCAGCCACTCACATAGTCATACAGTCACCTATACAGCTACTCCCAGACTCACGTATTTACCTATACAGCTAGTCACACACACACTTAATCATCCATATAGCCTTTCAACACAGCCACTCACTGAACCATACAAGCAATCACACACACTCCCATACACTCACACAACCACTTACATACCCATTGACATATCCATACAAGTAGTCACACATCCACTGACTCACCCATACACCCATTCATGTATACTCTCCAGTACAACCACTCACACACCAACTCACTTAACCAAATTCCCACTCAAAGAGTGTCACTTACCCATACAGCACATATACACACCCTGTTACTCACCATACAATCAGTCACACACCAAATTCACACTTCCATAGAGCCACTTATACACCATTCACTCTGCAATATAGAAATTAACACCCACTCACACACTCATTCATCCAGTTACATATACACCCACAAATTCTCTCATATACTCACTCATATAACCAGTCACTCACACATTCAGTTCATCACATCCTAGGTAACACACATACAACCAATAACACATGCACTTGCTGACTTTTACATTTTCTTTTCCACTCTCTCACTCACTCATGCATGTATGCACACACTCATGCATTTATTGATACATCTACTAATACACCATTCACACATACACGTACTCACATATGCACTTGTGACTCAATCATAAAAGTACTGAAACCACTACTCATTTATCAAGAAATAGGTAATATCCATTCAACTATGCATAGAGCTACAGATACACTCTCCCAGATACACTCTCCCACTCACATATATTCTCACTCTCACAATCACTCACTCACCGAGATGGAGGATTGGTTATTATTCTGACTTTGCTCCTATCTGGGATTCTCCCGGACTACCGTTATGCCTGGAAGACAGTCTTGCATCCCCTATCAAGAAGGCAGGAATTACGATTTGGTCTGACCTTATATCATCTGACGGAGTTCTTCCTTGGGAGGTTTTAAGATCAAAAATAGGCAGTTCCTTCTCTAAATTTAAATACTTGCAATTGTGTTCCTGGTTTATAGCTGAGAAGGAACTCATGAGTGGCAACTGGGAAATTGAGAACCGTCTTCAAAATACAAAGCCTATAAAAAAGGAGGTCGGACACTGGTATAGGAGTCTGCTGGATGCTGACGATGTAGACATCCCTCCATCTCACCTCGTTTGGAACTTATCCGTTCTGGGCGATATAGCTATTAATCTGTATGCCTTATCCCTTCAAACCCTATACAAGCATGTTAAGCCAGCCTCTCTTAAAAAAAACATTTCTTTGTTATCAACAGACTGTACTGTACCCCGAAGAAAATAGCAAGATTTGCCCCTTGCTCCTCCCAGAAGTGTCCAAGATGTGAGTTTGCCGAGGCGGATGACATACATATATTCTGTGAAGTTATTTTTAGAATTAAGCTTAAATTGAACCTAGCATTATTTTTTTTTGGTTTGGATAATGAATCCACAAATTCGCTTTCTAGTGCACAAATGGGATTATTCTTTTGTTTGATTTTAATTGTCCGGAGGGAGATCTGCAAACTGTGAAAAGTCTCTAGGCCCCCGTTGTATGAGAACTGGCTGGGTGCTGCATTCGGTATGGCTCGTTTAGACCAGGGACATTTGAATGATAACAACCAAAACATCTGGTCACCACTACTATCTTGGGGTATCGAAATGAGGTTGGTCTAACGTTTTCTTGGTCCAATGATTACACCAAGCCTCGTACAAGGAAGCTGGCCTGGTTTGGCCCAAAGCCAATGCAGTAACAGAAGCCCGGGGTGCCTAGGTCGGAATGGGCTTTTTGTTTGTTTTGCCGATGCTAATGGTGAGATGAAGACTAAAAAAGAAAGAAAAAGAAAAAAAAAACAATCACTCACTCACTTATAAAAGTATTCATACACCCTGTCGCTCATCAATAGAACGACTTACAAACACACACAGAATCACAAATATAGCTACTCGTATGCATCATAAATTACATACACTCTAACTCACACAACAAACCATACAAAACAAATGTGCAATGTGACAAACATACATTTAACAAGTATTTTTTCTATCTTTAACCAGAAGAGGTGGTCTGGAAGAGCATTTTTAATTTTTTTTTGTACTTTTTTAATCATAGTGAAGTTTTTTTATTTTTCTTCAAAAATAAAACAGAAACAGGCACATAAAAATCTGTGCTTAACAGTAAAAAAAAATTAACAAGGGTAACTTTTGATTGAACAACTTGCTCACCAACACTTAATACATGATGGCACTTTGGACAGAACCATTCAGCCATTGCAAAGTCAGGCAAAGTTAGGGGCAAGTTGAGAATTTGTCCTCCTTGACTAGATGCTCCAGCCTGACCATCACCATCACCATCACCACCCTTTCCTGCTTCTTCATTCTCCTCATCTCTGCTCTGGCAAGCCAAGTGCTGTGCATTGTGCGTCAGTGCTTATACATTGACGATGTACCGCAGGAGGATTTTTTGTCTGAGACACGTGATAGCTCTTTTTTTGCCACACTGTGTAGGATACTTTCTGCACATTCACTTTTTTTGGCCCTCTGGAATGTAAAAAAGCTCCCAGATGACACTCTTTTACTATTCTTGAGAGGTTCATCATCCTGCTTCTGCATATTGTCTTGCTCCTCCTGCTGGAGGTCTCCTAAAGCTGCCTTGGTAATTTGAAGTAAGCAAAACAAAACACCAGAAACAGTGTAAAATGGATGCTCCCTCAATAAGTGTGACTATTCACAGCCACACCCAAATACACAAGACACATGGTGGGGTCTCTGTTTCTTGATGATAGAAGGCTGTTTAACCTATCAAATCCTTTTGTATCACATGGGATACACAACATCTATGGGAATCCGTCATGCCTTGAATGTGATTCAGTAAAATATATAGCATTTTTATTCATACTAAATTAACTTACATATTATACTATTTATTTTTAATATAACTATACCTCTTTCTTTAAACTAATGTAAAAAATTCAATCAATATATATTTTAGTAATGTAAATCACAGATGACATCTAAAAATGACAGCTCTAATGACATCACTGCTGACATCATTCACAGAATTACTAACGCACCCTCTCACACCACCATAGAACATTTCATACATCCACTCCCACTCAACCATTCACAAACCCATCCACAGACCCATACCAGTACTTACACACTCACTCACTGATTCAAAAATCTACCCACACATCCACTCACTCACCAATACAGCCACTCATACAACCACTCACTCACTAATAGAGCCACTGACATATCCACTCATACACCCATACAGCCACTCACAACCTGAGTCAGTCACCTCACAGCAATCACTGTGTAGAACTTACTGGAGGTAACAGGAGGGATTGTTAGCCCCCTAGGAACCTCTGAAGCCAATGTGACTTCATCCTCCAACAAGCTGCACACCAGGAGGCGTGCTTGCAGAGTGGGGAAGAAAGGGGGCATGGCCTTCAAAAACCTCTCAGCAATCCAGCTGTGTAAGACTTAATGGAGGTAACAGGAGGGCTTGTTGGCCCCAGGGACCCTGAGAGCCAAGGGTACATCCTCCCTCCACCAGCCATGCACCAGGAGGTGTGTTTTCAGAGTGGTGGGAAAGGGGGCACACCCTTCAGGAGCGGGCATTGCTTTTGGACAGAGAAAACTGTTAAACATGCAGCTTCCTCTGTCCAAAAGCAATTCTGCTTCACCTTCAACAAGCAAGAACATTTTAATGCTCTCACTTGCTGAAAGCAGAGTAGCATTTGCTATGGCTTGCCAAGCCACAGCAAACTGCAATGGCCTGTGGGTGGGCACCCTGGGACTTTGTAGGAGCTGTTCCTGGGGGGTGGCGGTTTGTAGGGCCATTATTGGCTCCAGGAGGTGGGCCATGCCATTTTATTTTTTGGAACGGTTCCTGGGGCAAAGAATTTCTGAAAAAACTATCATGCCTGAGAAATGGGGGTGTTAGTGAGACAAGTTGTGTGTCCAAAATGGATTTTTTTGTTAATTGTGCATGATTAGCATAGTTACTTAAAACCATTGCATCAAAGCACATCGATAAAAAAATTGTAAAAGTTATATAATAGTAATTTAGATAAATTATTGTTCATTTTCATTTCAGCTTGTAATTTGAAGTTCGTTCCCTGGGCTTCTAATAAGAGCATATCTGTTTAGTTTGATGTGGTTGCTATGCAATCAAGGTATGGAGGATGGTGCCGTTTGGGAACCAGCACTTCCTTCAGGATAACTGTGATGTATCTCAAAGTTCCAGTTGTATAGAGCTCCACCTTTGATCTGCCATTTTTTTCCTACCAATCTCCGGAACTTCACCAAGTGGCAATTCAGCTGTGGATCATCAGGTGTGAAGCAGGCCAACACAGCTTGTCTCCGGGTGTAAATACCTCGTTGATTGAAGTGAGCTTTTAAAAGTTGCTTACATGAGCAAAGTAGGAACAACATGTCCTCCGGTGCTGTGCCACATAGGCTGCAGGTAGGGTCCGCTCTGACGTTCAGCCAATTTGGAAAGTGCTTTTTCCAGGGTAGCAGGCCTAGACGATATTTCAAAAATTGGGTTTTGATAGTTTTAGCGTACCCCATGGCTAGATATTTTTGCGCAGCAGGTGTCGAGCTTGTATTCAGGGTCATCCAGCCATGAGTCCTTTTTGATAGGGAGGCTTTGTCCTCGATCTATGATAGGAGTTTGACTGATTTCCATACTAACTTTTTAAATGTGCAGTTGTTGGTCTGTGTTTCCAAGAGCTGAGTTAGCCCCATGTTGATTAGACTGGTTTGAAGGTAATTAGCGGCTGGTGGTGAAGCTTTCCATTGTAGTTCTAACTACAGGTGTCGTTGAGAGTTCCTGCTGCAGATTTCCGGATTTTGTCCCAGAAGATGATATATGCTCCTTGCCTTGCCAGGGTCTGTTTTTGTGCTTTGGTAGGCCAAAAATGATTTGGTGCCCCGTTATGACTGTGCTATCCAATACTGTGGAGGCCCAACCCTGTTATGTCAAGCCACTCACCTGTACTCAAGGTTGCTCTTTCTTGACAATGAGTACTCCCCAATTCCTCTAGGAACTGACAGAAAGGCAGTAGCGGAAAAGTACACACTGCCGTCTCTGGAAGTCCCCAGGGGGAAAGGAGATTTGGGATGAGAAAGAAAACAAGCATTGTTAATGCAATAGGTCTCGCTTTAGTGTAAGGGCAAGTAAATGTGTTTGTAAATTGTGTGTATATGCCTGTGTATATATGTGCTGATTTCTATACATATTGATGCATATTTATGCACATAAGTAGGTATGCATATATATTAGTATTTATGCATATGTATGCAGTTATATATGCATATTCATGTATGCATTTATTTGTGAATGTATACATATATATGCTGATGTATATATTTTGTCATATAAGTATTTATATATGTATGGTTAGAAAAATATATACATACCTATATATTGATATATACATTTTAATTTCTTTTACATATAAATATATGCATTTATAATTGCATATATATATATATATATATATATATGTAGATATTGAAATATAGGTTGATTGATTTACATACAGATGTATATATGTTCATTTTGATATACATGTCGATGTATATCTATGTATGTAAGTCGATATGCATATTTCTTGAAATATGTATGCCTTTAAATATATGTGCACAGATATATACATATCTATAGGTGTATATGTGTGCATATATTGCTAAATTCCTTGATATGTATGCAGACATATATGCATTTGTATGTATGCATTTATATGTGCATTTCTGTATATATATGCAGATGTATATAGTTTTTAATTTAAATATTTATATATGTATGTATATTAATATATTTATATAGTTAATTTATGTTTACATATAAACAGACGCATTTATAATTGCATCTACATATTTTGACATATATATGTCCCTATTGAAAAATAGGTTGATTGATATACATGCATATGTATATATGTGCATATGTTTATATATATATAAATGTATATATATGACTATAAATACATATCCATATTTATATGAATTTGTATGCCTTTCAATATATGTGCACAGATGTTTACATATATACAGGTGTCCTGCAAACAAAAGTCCTCCCGATACAGTACTATTTGGAGCAGCACCCTGTTGGACCCGGCCCGCTGAAAACCATAATGAAAGTGTAGCGCTAATAATGTTTGAACATGCCAATAACATCCATAATTAATACAGGGTGCAGATTGAGTCACGTGGTGAAAACGGAGAGCCGAATTGGCACCAGTTGCAGCAGCCGGTTGAACCCGGCCCGCTGAAAGCCGTAATGAAAGTGTAGCGCTAATAATGTTTGAACATGCCAATAACATCCATAATTAAAACAGGGTGCAGATTGAAAGAGTCACGCAAAAACTTAGGTTGTAGCATAGTGTGCCGTTGAACTATTTGTACTGTAGTGAGAGCCTCCAAATATGTTACATAATGTATATTACATCTCGTTAATAAAACAAAACTAAATAGCTGTAAATGTCTAAGAAATCGGGTTATTCAAATGTCCAGCAAACAAAAGTCCTCCCGATACAGTGTTGCAATAACTGCTGAGAGCCCGCGTGCTCAAAAGACTCTGAGGGATCGTTCATAAAACAAAACTAAATAGCTCTAAATGTGTAAGAAATCGGGTTATTCAAATGTCCTGCAAACAAAAGTCCTCCCGATACAGTGTTGCAATAACAGATGAGAGCCCGCGTGCTCAAAAGACTCTATAACAGCTGAGAGCCCGTGTGCTCAAAAGACTCTGAGGGATCGTTCATAAAACGAAACTAAATAGCTCTAGATGTGTAAGAAATCAGGTTATTCAAATGTTCTGCAAACAAAAGTCCTCTCGATACAGTGTTGCAATAACAGCTGAGAGCCCGCGTGCTCAAAAGACTCTATAACAGCTGAGAGCCCGTTTGCTCAAAAGACTCTGAGGGATCGTTCATAAAACGAAACTAAATAGCTCTAAATGTGTAAGAAATCGGGTTATTCAAATGTTCTGCAAACAAAAGTCCTCCCGATACAGTGCTGCAATAACAGCTGAGAGCCCGCATGCTCAAAAGACTCTGAGGGATTGTTCATAAAACGAAACTAAATAGCTCTAAATGTGTAAGAAATTGGGTTATTCAAATGTTCTGCAAACAACAGTCCTCCCGATACAGTGTTGCAATAACAGATGAGAGCCCGTGTGCTCAAAAGACTCTATAACAGCTGAGAGCCCGTGTGCTCAAATAACTCTGTTGGATTTTGGCTCGCTTGTTAAAACTAAACTAAATAGCTAGCATGCTCGAAGGGATCCAATTACAAAGGCTGGTGACACAGTGCTAACCACCAGATACCACACTGCACTTCAATGAAAACAATGAAAAGAAGTGCAAGCAGAGTGAAAGAACACTGTAGTTAGGCACCGCTGTATCAGGACTACACGGAAGTTAGAAAATCAGTAGGAGCCAACAGAAAAGGACATTACAACAACAGTGCCACCACTGAGCCAATAGCAAGAGGAAAGACAAATAACATGAAATTTCAATCAACATACAGATTACTTTAGGTATCGCTGAGACAGCGCATGCAGCGCATGCGCTGCCAACGCGAGACCTATAAAAGACAAGATAAACGAAGATGCCAAAGTCATCAAAGGATTTTGGAAGGGACTTCTGGGGTTGCCTGGAATAATCTTGGAAGTCGTAGTACCAAATGGCGGAGTAAAATGGAATGTGGTATAAGGACTGACCTCCTTGGCGTGCTAGCATGAAAGGAAACAAGAGAACACTTATTCAAGACTAGTTACTTCTGTGCGTGTATTCATATATTCTGGATTCTCAAAATAACATACCTAATTATGTGCAAGTAATATTCTAATGAGGGAGGCTCTATGTATTGTCAAATCTGAGAACCACAACTCCTTTTGAACTACGATTTCCTAGAAATACAAATAGCATAAATCAATGCACAATCAGTAATAAGTATCTTACTTTCTTAAAATACCAAGTTTGCTGTTCCTTTAATAGCTTAAAAATGTACCTGGGCCTTTTAGCACGAAGCTCAACCTTTTCTTTGCAGCATGCGTCAAATTAAACAATAACTTCAAAGAAAAAAGAAATGAGATAAATAGTACTTTGAACTACTGTCGCTGGCTTTCCTTGTTGAAGAAATGAAGGGCAAATAATCAAAGTTTTATGTGTCCTCTTTAACAGTCCTTACGGTTTTAGTACACCGCAACTTGTTGAGAGCCCAAATGCTAAAAATTCCAAAAGGCTCCTTGTTTAGCCACAAGTTCAAGCTTTGCGCGAATTAAAGATGAACAGTTCAACTCACCGATTGGCTCAGATGACTCGATATACCTTTGTTTTGAAGTTTTCTTACTGTTTATTGTTTTATTCTTGTACTTTCTTTCCAGGGTTAGCGGTATGAAGATCCGAGGGCCAGGAAGAGGAAATCCGGAAATCCTTGAAGTCGGAGAATGATTGCAGGACAGGAAATCAGCAGAAGTAGTCGGAGCCTGAAGCACATCAGCAGGACTGTCAGCCGAAGACAAGCGGAACTGCCAGCCAGATGGGAGACAGGTAAGCGTTGGTGGGCTTTGCTGGCGAGTCGTGTGTGTAGGTTGCCAGCAATTACTCCCATTCTTTTGTGTCGAGATTTGAGAGCTTTTCAGGGCCACCTGGCTCATGTCTTGAGGCACGTTCTGATTTGGTCAGTGTTGGTGGTGCTTGGAGCTCTATGTTGGGTCCGTTTGGCATTAGTATGGGTTTAAACTTTCATTACAGGAAGTCCGTGTTTGCTTGTGTGTCTGTGAGCAACCCAGCTCTGTTATTAATGAGTCCTCATTTGTGATGCAATTGCTCCATAGGGTGCCATTCCGGGCAGCTCCATTTCCACACTGCTGACCCCTTCAGTGGGAGGAGACCTTGCCATTTACGGTCCTTGTTCTTGCGCTCCCATTACTTCTGCCATGACCTGCTGAACAGGGTGCTGGGGATTTTGCAATGAGGATGTGGCATGATGCTGTGGGCTCGATCCTGAAACTGTTCCAGTAAGTTGATTAGCCCCAGGTCCAAGTTGGATTTCTGGGTCAAGTCTGGTGCTGGACCAGGGATCTGATCCATGCCTGCTGCTGCCATCACCCTGCAGTTGGAGGAGTTCGAGTGGTGTTTTAAGGCCCTGGACTGCAGTTGTACTTGAGAGGAGAGTGTCTCCTGCATTTTTCAGATCCAGAATTTGGTGTAGATCTTTGGCTGTGTGAATGTGGGTCAGCTCTTAGAAGCTTTTCCCCCTTTTGCAGATCGCCTGTGGCAAAGGCTATTTCTATTATAGAGCAGTCTGACTCAGGGTCCAGTCTGATTTTTGACTGAGGTTCTGCCATTATGCTCTTAGGCGATGGGATTTCCTTTTGCACTTGTTTGTTTTTGTTCTGAGCAAGGGTCCTCCTCTTACCCTGCCAGATCTCATCATTTTGGCTTCCCTGAGTTCCTTGGCTCCTGGGTCCCTGGGCCCCTGCACCGTCTGTGACGATCTCTGGTTAGGGTGCCGTTTGTTTACGGGCCTAGTGGGGTGCGTGAAAACTATCTAGGAGAGATAGTGGCCAGGTGGGTGGCCCCCTGTATATCTTGAGTGTCTCTCTGGGCTTTTCTGGGCTTCCTTTTCCCATTTTGCCTGGTCTACCAGTCTCCCTCAGTCCCAAGCCTTCTGGCTCCGGGTATCGGGGGCACCAGTGCTGAAAATAAGCCTCTTGGCACGGTCACTGGTGCTGCTTCTGAACAGGCTGGCGCATCTGGCCCCTCAGCCAATCTTTGTCAGCCCTGGTTGCCCACAGGCAGTGGGGGGCTGTCCACGATATTACCGATTGCTCAGCAGTCTGGTTAGATTGAGGCAGGTGGGGCGGAGGGGGCTGGCGCAGCTCTGGGGCAGGGAAGGTAAAAGGGTATAGATGGGTGTAGAACTGCCCAACTCTCTACGCAGCCCAGGCTTCCTGCTTCCTCTGCAGCTCCCACTATCCACACTGAACTGCACCCACTGTAGGTGTGATAGTGGTGTAAAATGTGGTGTAACCAGTTAGTGTAACTAGTGTTGCTGCCTAAGCTAATTGGTGCTCTGACCTGACGACCTGTTTAAGAGATGGTTTTTATAGAAACTCTCTGGAAAAATATGACTTTAGAGAATACTATAAGAAACCCCTAGTGTGTAAAATATTGTAATATGTGTGGCTAAATGTGTTTTCACTTTATTGAAAAGGGCCGAACGTCGCAGTTAACGGTGTCATCGCAACATCCCAAATAACCAGGAAAACTGAAAACATCTGTGAGTCCTACCCTTGCCTGCGGTGCCCCCTCTAGCCCTGGTCCTCAAAAGTGGGTTCTGCAGCTGTTTTGCTACAAAACTGCTGTATCGTCCCACTGCACCAATCTGAACAGAGGCAGTGCCCTCAATGCCAACGCAGCGCCCTTCCAAAGACATCCCTGCTGGGTTCAACGAGAACGTGGCACAATTCCGAAAACATCCATGGGAAGATATCTTAAATCTTCAACTTCCTTATTTGCGTCATTCTCCTTCGTTGACAAGGGATTTCCCATCATAAAAACAATCTCAATCAATCCAGGTTCAAAATATCACTTCTCTCACACCAGCAATCTCACTTTGTTCACCAATCCCAGAGCTTCTCTGTCAAAATTCACCCTATTACAGCACAGTTACAGCGTCCACCAATGGTCCAAGCCACTTGTAAGTCTTTTAAAATCTTCTCACCGTTTGCCTGCTTCCACTACACAAAGTTTCTATAACAATAAGAATGCTATCTACTTCCGTATGATTGTGAACCCTCAACCTATAAAAAATGTCACTATGCTCAGCACATCCACTTCCTGTGCACTCAGAGTGAATCACCACTGAACTTTGTTAATCATTTATGCAGAAAAAGATTAAGGGCCTGATTTCGATCTCGGTGGTTGGGTTACTCTGTCACAATGTTGACAGATATTACATCCGGCAAACTATAAATCCTGTATGATATAATGTGATTTATATTTGGGTGGGATATATGTCACCATTGTGATGGAGTAACCCATCCGCCAAGATCTAAATGAGGCCCTAAGTTTCTGCTTTTGTGTGACTGATAGCCTCTCACAGTACAGATCTCCTAGCAGGCAAGCTCACTGATATTCAACTTGAGGAACCTCTCTTCAAAAGTTTTAGAACATCCTCAGAACAATAAATATTGCTCCAACAAATCTGACAATTAGAACCACAAATATTTGTTCTCAATTAGAATCCTCTGCATCCCCTACTTTGCACTTAATACAATCTCCCAACATGCACTGCTCAGCTCCTACTTCATTTCCTCATGTCAAATGCAATCCCTATTTATACTCATGTCATTTTTTTTCTTCAGTCACCTGGTCTCTCCGGAACCAGGATCGGATTGGGAATGGGTCAATTTAAATCTCGAGGTAAACTGTCTGGAATATAAAGGTACAGTGCTTGGTTCTACAGCCAAATAATTTATCGGTTTATGGGTTGGCTCCAATCTGAACCATTTCTTCTGATACCATATCTGTTGGTGCACAAATTTGTCTCCAGTTCTAACTCATAGGCTTCACTAACGGCTAGGACCAGGAGAGTATGGTCCAGAAACGGACTTTGGTGCTCCCCAACTGGAAAAACATTAATTCTAGTTTCAAGGCTTTACATAAAGAATTATTAGGCAGATTACAATGAACATGTCATTGGCAGCAAAGCACATAAATCATAAGTACAAAGAACGTAGTACAGTTTCAAGAAAAATCCAGCATAGAGCTGCCTTTTAAGGTGAGGAAATGTGGATCTCTTCGTTACAGAAATCCACATACTTTTACCAGACTTTAGGCAGAGTCTTTTATACATTCTGTGAGAATACATGGTTCTAAGGTTTTGCACCAATTGGGAAAAAGCTAGAAGAAGCATGTTACTCTAGAATTCAGTTAAGGACTATCTAATGATTATAGTACATTAAGCCATTCTCATAGCTTTAGCTGAACAGTTGAAAAGATACATTGTTTTAGCAAGAGCTGGGGACGCTTAAAAACATCCTTGGTTTGGTACAGTGAGAAAGTTCTCAGGGAACGATCTTCGCTTAATCATGATGCCCCTAGCAATACCTTATTTAGAATCTAAATCAGCAATAGTCATCATGCGGTACGTTGTGAAATGGAAGAAAGATGGAGAACAGTGTAAACACAACTTAATGTTAGCATAAACTCAGTTCAAAATACTATTCATTGACAGTAAATCAACTGCCACAAGTTCATGGAATTCTTCACAGCCCATTTAATCAGCAGTGAGAACATTTACTTTCTCACTGGCTTCAACCTTGTGAGAAGCTGGCCTAGTATATTAAGCAAACACAAGGAGATGATGGACCGAGCGCTGAAACTTTTCAGACACTCACCCCCCGTCACAGATCTGGGTTGAATCCATCATCATTCTTTAGCTCACTTCGCCACCTCAATTCTGACCCAGCTAAATGCAAATCAGTTTTGACCCTGTGCCTCATGAGAACAGTCCAGCCCGAAGTGCCAAGTCAGGTCTTCCCTGAACCGGAAACAAGCATCCTGGGCCTGGTTTCCGGGTAACACCCTTCATCAGCCAGGCTAGCTAGAATCCAGTGGAAAAGTGAGTACGGGACCCACGTCTGGGCATACCCTGCCAACTTGGGGCAAACAAAGCTAACACAAGGAGATGATGGACGGAGAGCTGAAACTTTTCAGACACTCACCCCCAGTCAAGTGAGTAAGGGACCCACGTCTTCCCTGAACCGGAAACAAGCATCCTGGGACCAGTTTCTGGTTACCACCCTTGTGTTTGTTCTGGTATATTATGCACACTTATGCAAGTGGGCTCCCTGCACCAGTCCAGACAACCCTTATGGTAATCTTAGTGGTTTTAGACAACCTTAGAAGCTCTCTACGTGGTAGATGTGGAGAGCAGCCTTCAGGCTTAGTCCAGATGGAGTGTAAAGCAGTTTGTTTTCCCAGAACATAATCTTATAGGTGTTGATTAAGTGAAAAAGAACCTCACAGTTTATTTATAAAGATATGTATTTATGTTAAGACACTGACTAACACATACCAATATCTCCTGGCCAGAGATATACACCATGCACACAATACTTTACAATAGAAACAGGTAAGTAGCACAGAATACACAGTGGTCACCCAGGGGAGACCAAACCATACACCAAAATAGTGGCATGCGAACCATGACTCGAGTCACTACTATACCCAGAAGACCTAGAAGTGCCGGGGACCCAAGGAACCACCAAAGGTAAGTAACCAGGACCCCCACGGAGGCCATGTGCAGAGTGGGAACACGACCGCAAGATCAATGCAAGTCAATGGGTAAGTCGCAGTTGCAATTGTACAGAAGAACGACCCTTCCCAGTGGTCCCTGCAGAAACCGCTTGGAAGACAAAAGGTTGGAGAGCCACCTCACCCGTGGATACCTTAGGAACCATGATACCTGCACCTGGGAATCCGGGTGCATAGGAGTGAATTGGCATCGGAAACTGCCAAAACCAATGGAGGACTTCAGGAAGATGCGCTGCTGGGGAAGGTGAAAGTGTACTGTGAAACCCAAAGGTGGATTGAAGATGTGGGGAACCTGTAAGCAGAGGAGACAGAGGCTATGCCACTCAGGAGTGACCAGGAGACACGGAAGATGAATGCCCACCGATGTGGGGTGTTGCAGGAGAGCTGACGGTGACCTTGAAACTGCAGCTGTGTGGACCAGGTGATGCTGTTGAAGACCAGGAGCTGTGCATGAGCTGTCCCACATTGGATGTCAAGAATTTAGGGGTTGTTGTCCAGCGGGAGCATCAACAAGCCGCCTCAGCTGCAACCAACGAAGGGATAGAAGAAGGAACAATGCAATCTGGGGAGCCCAAAAGAATGAAAAGGTGACCCTCGACAGGACACAAAGGCGGAGGCACTGGTATCACAGAGGACGTTGAGCAGGTCACCAAATATGCAGGCCCATGATGCAAGGGATTCAGTGAAAACAAAGATCTTGGTCACTGGAGATGCTTGAGTTTGGAGCTATTTGGAGCCCGTGATCTTGACGTAAGGAAGCCAACAAGCATTTGCAATGACAAGTCAACACAATTGACAGGGGTTCTGTTCCTGCGGCTTCAACCGGGGATACTGGCCTCAAACTTGGAGAGAGGGCAGGGCAGGCCTCGAGGAATGTGATGAACCACCACCTGTGTTGCTGAGCCTTTCAGAGTCTGTAGGAGCCCAGGATCAGCAGACCTGTCAGCTTGGCTGCAGTCCCTGCAGATGCAGGGAAGTGACTCCTTCACTTCAAGGAAGATTCCTTTTGGTGTCTTAGATGCCCACAGGCCCTGGAAGGTTTCCTGTATGGGGCACAAGCATGGAGATTGCAACAGACAAACAGAGTGAAAAGATCAGGAACAGCAGGAGTCTTTCCGGTTACAGCCTTGATGCCTAGAGTGAAGTCTAGAGAAGTCCAGAGTGCCCAAATGGTCTAAGTTGAAGTGGTGTCTGAAATGAATTGTGTCCCATGACTAATCCAGGGACCCACCCTCAGGTAAGCCCTTAAATACCCAAAGGAAAGGGTTGGGATGATTCAGGGGTCCCTCCCTAAGGAGAGGTTGGACAAGGGGGAGGATACTGCCTTGTCCTTTGTCCAGTTTCATGACAGAGGAGGAGCCAGCGGCTCACTGAACTGGTGTGAACTGGACTATGCATGGAGGGCCCCAAATGTGCCCTGCACGCAGACTATGTTGCGCTGGCAAGCCCTCGCACCGAGCCCCAATACACTAAACCCCGTCTGGAAGGTGGTCACACCTCCATATGACAGGATGCCTATTGTTCTGCCTTCCCCTGCTCAAGCTTGGCTCAGCAGCAGGAGGGCTGAATCGTGTCTCTGGTCGGGAGCAGCAATGTTGTGCTGTACGGTTCTAGAAAACTGGTACCGGGAGCACAGAGGACCTAATGGAGGGCCTTTACAGTGCTTGCAATCCTACCTTCCACACTGTTTATGGTGTGGGGATATGATTCCAACATGTTTGATACCAAATACGTTAGGGTTCGTTACAGTCAGTTTCAAGATGGGTATTGTGTAATGACGCGGTGCCCCTCTATATGTTATATGGCTGTCTCACTTACAACCCAATAAAATGGACTCTGTAGGCTGTAGGGGTGGCCTGCTCATGCAGGGGCACCTTCACACTTAGAACCGAGCACCCTGCCTTCAGGATTGAAAAGATCTGCTGAAGGGTGACTTATAGGTTTTAAGTGCAGTGACCTTAGATATAAGGAACCTATGTCTGTCGTAAGTGGTGTTAGCACCAGCTTACACAGACTGCAATGACAGGCCTGTAGTGACAGTTTGAATGGTCTCCCATAGGTGGCATAATATATGCTTTATCCAATGGGGGACCTCTGGGTACCTATACTCTGGGTACCTTAGTACCATATACTAGGGACTGATAAGGGTACCCCTGTATCCAATCTGGGATGAACCTAAGTACTTACCATAACAATTTAGGGGGGAAAGCAGAGAGACGGGGTCCTGATTAGAGGGATCCCAGTCAAAGTAATCAGAAACAGCATAGCACCAGGCAAACAGTAGGGGCAACCATGCAGAAGGATCCTACCTTCCTACAAACCTCTGTTGGGGTTCCAAAGGAGATAAGCCACTGGACCACTTTGCAACTTTTCTAGAAGACCATCACCTCCACCAGCGCTGCCAGAAACTAACAAACTGCAAAGGTGCCACTCTTGACTTGATCCTCTCCAGATCACTTCTCCTTTCGACCTGAAACCCCATCCTGGTCTATTGCTTGAATCACTAATTGATTCCTCTTATAATGCCTTTCACAGACAAGAAAACGCTTGGTCAGAGGACGAAAGAAGAAAATAAGGTTCAGAGATACTAATAAGGATACTGAAATCATTGCCAACCTTGCCCCATCAATTCTAAACTCGATAGTGCCTCAACTTGACATCAACGAGGCCAAACTCAATTTTAAATCCTGCATGGACTCCCTGATCAAAGAATTTGCACCTTTCAGGAGAAAATACTGTAGACCCAATCACTCTTGCCCCTGGCACTCCAAAATCTTCTATGTCAAAAGGAAAAACATCAGAAAATTGGAGAAAGCCTGGCAGCAATCGTCCTCACCATTACATCTAATAAAGCTTCATACTGTAAGACAAAAGTACCCATCTTAATAGCCAAAGCATCTCATATTAGATCCCTCGTCAATACGGCCAAGAATAGAACAATAGAGGATAATCAATCATGCCAATAACCCTCCCTCCAAACCTCCCATTTAAGGAATTGGAGATCCTTTGCAATAACGTTGCAGTGTTCTGTGACAAAATCAGAGACATTAACACCTCCCTTCCTTCCAAAGACAACTACATAATCGACGAGGTACTGCCTTGCAAAGCACTACAGCCATGGTCCTTTATCTTCCAAATTTTGAGAGAGATTTACTACTTACTCTATCAATGATGAAACTCCCTAACCATTCATGAAACCTCATTCCAAACTCTATCAGTAAATCCCTAGGCATATTGCTTCTCCTTATTTGGACAACCCTGGTTTACTCATATTTTAACCAAGGCTTGATCCAAGATGGTCTAAAAAGGGGTCAAATTTCTCCTCTCCAGTATCCACCCTGCCTCTCCTAGGCAAGGTGATTAAAAGTTGCGTTGCCTGCCAAATGTCATCCCACATCCAGGACAATAACTTTCTTGGCATCCTTCAATCTGGATTCCACAGGGCCACAACACTGAGACTGCAATTCAACAGATTGTGAACGACATCCTCCACGTCCTAGAAAATGGGAATTCTTGTCCACTTGTGCTCCTCGACTTCTCTTTGTCATTCAACACAGTCACCACCAGGAGGTGCTAGACACCCTGAAGCATCGAATGGGTATTGATGGTGTCATCCTTAAATGGTTCACCTCTTACCTGACTAACTTCTCAGAATTGTAAAAATTGGGGATGCCATTTCTGGTTCGGTCAGCCAGCAACAAAGGGTCCCACAAGGTTCCATTTCCTCCCCAACCGTTTTCAAACTCTACCTTGAACCCCTCTGCACAATTCTCAGGAACATTGGATTCTCCTTCCACCTATACCCTGACACCTAAATCTACTTGAAGGTATCATGCCCAGAAGACTGCACCCAATAATCCAACTGCCTGAAAAGAATTCAAAGATGGATGGCTAACAACCACCTCAAACTAAACCCAGCAAAAACAGAATTCCTTCCATCTCCCCAAAAAAAGCTAACTGCCGACCCAAGACTGGATGGATCTCCTCCCGGAAATGGATGGCGGACCTTCCATCATTCAGAATGCCAAATATCTGAGCTTCACCCTCGACAGATGTCTGAATCTCCGTAATCATATCTCCTCCATAGCTATAAGTGCCCGTTTCCAGCTAAAGCTCCTTTGGAGAATCCGAAACCTCATCCCTGCACACAAGCTTCAAACTTTTGGCCAAGCACTGGTGCTCTCCAAACTCGACTACAGAATATGCACTCCTTTCCAGCATTTCCAATGTTTGCCTAAGTCCTCCCAGACTAGTCCTCAATACATCAGCCCACTTCATGACAGGACACACTCCCTTCAGTGGCTCCCCATAGAAGCGAGAGCTCAATTTAAATCTGCCTGTGTCGCTCATAAAGCTATGCACTCCTCTTTACCCTTGTACCATGCAGAGAAACTGAAAATCTCAGGAGCAGGACATGCCTCACGAAACGCAAAATGTAGCTCCTGCGCCAACCTTCCGCCTTCAAGCATGAGCAATACATAAGACAATCCTTCAAAAGCGCCACAAAATTATGGAACTCTCTCCAACCAAGTCTCCACCTGACCAAGTCATGCCATCTTAAAAAACCACCAGAGAAACTCAAATAGGAACTCATAGAATTAGATGCTTACTGAAATTGCCACAAGCCCTCCGACTCACTTTCACATAAGCCCTTCGAACAAAAACTTTAACCCTAGATCCTCACACAAGCTTTGGAAGAAACGTGATCTCTATATCCAAAATATAAAACCCCCATGAATACTACCAAAGGCTTTACCCACATATATATCATGTCACCCCGAACTCAGGTGGTTCACATATATTCCTCCTCATATACTCACACAAATAAAAGCCTGGGTTTGGTATTTTTCCCAATTTCTCCCCTACCTCCTCCCACTTCTTCTTTTCTCTCTCTCCTGTTTGGTTTCTCCCCCACTCAATGAAGCCACCAACAATGCTCCACATACCCTTGATCTCTCAGTATCTTAATGGATGTATTAGACATCTGCCTGCATTTTTCGGAATATCACCAGCAAGACATGATTGCTAGAAGCTAAAAAACAAACAATGGCATTATTATCATTTCGTGTACATGTTCTGCCTTTTTCCCCCATCAAAAACATCTAGAAAACCTTTTCAACAGAAAAAAAATGATTTCAAAGCCCTTCTTTTGGAATAACACCTGGCCTAACTTGCTCCCACCCCCACACGCTCCTGCCAAATGCAGACCAATCTCAAGCAGCACGAACGATGGTTGTCGAGCTCATGGAATTATACCACCTGCTTGTCACTGCTATGTCCAACAAATTAATACATGTAAAACGATCTACCTTACGGGAAGGCCAACCTGGTGTTCTCTCCACCTTTAATGTGACATGTCTATCTTCATTCTGTTATTGATGCGTTCTGCTTTTTGCAAAACACTACTTTTGTACTACCTGCATGTCATTCTGTGTTTTACATCGAACACTATGAAGTGCTATACCAAACGGGGAGGCTAACCGAGTGTTTCTGTCCCCCTTTAATGTTACATGATGTATATCTTCTATTTATTGTTAATGCGTTCTGCTTTATTGTAAAGCGCTCTGATGTCTATGGGCCATGCCTGCGCTATATAAAATCAAAATAATAATAATAATAACAGTAATTCGATGTACTTCCACTCAACTATATTTCGTTTTAAGCAGCTACATTTGAGAACTGTTTCTTATATTCGTGTCTTTTTTAATTTTGCCAAATTAATCAGCACTTTGTTAGGGGCATATTAACAAGGGCTTTATCTCCGCTTTTTTGGCTTTAAAAGCCACAAAAGCGGAAATAAAGCTATCGCCCTATTAACAAGCGGGTGCTAACGTGCATAATCGCATGTTAGCACCCTTTTTCCCTACGCCTCCCTCTGCTTCTCTAATGAGATGCAAAGTGTGCGTTCCACACCTAAATAACGGGAGAAATGCTGCTAACCGACATTTCTCCAATTAACAAGCTGCACGCTAAACAGCATGGCGATAAGAAAAGTAGCGCTAACCTCGGTTAGCGCTACTTTCCTTACGCCTGCTTTCAGTCTTACTTAGCCATTATATCCAATGGAAGGTGGATATAATGGCTAAGTATGCCCTGCCCTATCATCAAGCTTTCGCCAAACGTGCGAAATCCAGCGATAATCGCACTTTTAGCAGCTTGCGCTTGGAATTGTATCACTTTTGAGAACGCTATCTCACCGATACAATCCAGCGTTAGCCGGCGATAATTATCCTCGCGCTAAGAACGCTAAGAGCGCTGAGCGATAATTATCGCCGGACCTTGCTGCTATGCCCCTTAGTGCGTTTTCCCTGACGCCCTCCCTTTTGGTATGAAGGCAACAAAGTCTGTAGTGCAGCACGTTTGAGGCGAAGAATATTTACTATCAAGTTTTGCTCAAAGCAGCTTTGCAATCATTAATATATGTTCAGAAATTGTAGGCAGAGTGCATAGGAATGACTTTTAATAGGGTGTGTTGAAGACTAACATCAGGACCTTGTCCAAAATATCAACGGGCAGATTTACAAGCCCTTTGCGCCACTTTTGCGTCACTTTTCCCATGTTAAAAGTGGCGCAAGTAAATCTGCCCCCAAATGTTTATCTGAATTCTCATGCTTGAAACAGATATCACATTAAACGAATGTAATCATTACGGAATAAAGTAGTGCGTGAAAGTATTTCTTGTTAGTTCACCAGGTAACAATTACTTTAGCAGCAGCACCATCGGATCTTAAAAGTGCAAGGACAGAGTTGGTCGACAAGCGAAGAAAATGGTTTCCATGTAAACGATGATCGTAAGATGTGAAGCATTGAATTTTCCAAAGGGTTATTTTAATGCTTGAATACTTTGTTTCCTTGGTTTCCGTATTCAAAAATAAGAATCGAAAATGATCGCATGCATTGATTGTTGCTATGGAAATGCATTACAGCATTGGCATACACATGTATAAACTTGTTTGGTTAATTGTCTTAGATACAGCATGTAATTAGCATAGCCGTTTTCTAATCAAACCACAGCAATACAGCTGAAAGTTGCCATAGGTGTGATTAGTCGTATAGGTGCTGTGGCTCCCACTGCCCTTAAAAGCAAAATGTGCAAGTGAATGAATGGAATCACTGACAAAATATCGACTACAACATTATCGAGGTACAAAAATATCGTGAAAAAAATATCGAAGTCAAGAATATCGACATCCTATCTACATCAGTGTAAGTACAAAAATATTGCGAAAAAAATATTGATGTCAAAAATATAGTTGTAAAAAATATCTTTTTTTAAATGTTAAAAAAATAATGTAAAATAAAGTAAATAATACATATAATTAAAAGAAACAGTTACAAATATTTAAAAATGATAACTAATACATATGTTAAAATACATTAAACATATACATATAAAATATAATATACATACTTAATAATAATAAATAATTGTTTTAATAACTTATAAATTGTTAACATTTTATACATTATAAATACATATATACACATACAAAAAAAATATAAATAACAAATATATATAACAAATTAAAAAACTACTATATTTTTAATGTTTTTAAAATAAATTATACACAACATTAACTAAAACAATACAGAAAAAGATTGGATAGTGGAGGGAAAAAAATGACTATTCCCACTCCAAAGAGTGCAACAATAGGGAAAGTGTTGGATAGCGTAGAGGTAAAAATTGCTCTTCCCACTGCAGAGAGTGCAACAGTAGAGAAAGTGTTGGATAGCGTAGGAGTAAAAATTACTATTCCCAATCCAGAGAGTGCAACAGTAGGGAAAGTGTTGGATAGCAAAAGGGTTAAAATTACTATTCCCACTCCAGTGAGTGCAACAGTGGGGAAAGTGTTGGATAGCTAGGGGTTATAATTGCTATTCCAACTCCAGAGGGCAACATTAGGGAAAGTGTTGGATAGTGTAGGGGTAAAAATTACTATTCCCACTCCAGAGAGTGCAACAGTAGGGAAAGTGTTTGGATAGCGTAGGGGTTAAAAATTGCATACTTATCAATTAAATAATTGTTTTAAGTAAATAATGATTTATTAATAAATTAATTATAAATACTAATAAATTAAAATTAATAATTACTTTAATAAGATGAAATTACTTCCCACCATATTCCCCAATAAACACACAACCCACTCCACATAAAGGTGCCGATTCCGATCCTGGAAAACCCAGGTACGAATGGTCGTACGGAGTGTCTTCTCCATACGACTCGTACCCGGGAAATCCTCCTTACAAAGCAGCAAGTACGATTCGTACAGAAATACCATTTCCGTACGAATCGTAAAAAACTACGTGCAGTGAAAAAATACCCACAATTCCGATCCGGGACATCGCGTACGTGACGCCCGGACGGAGTCAGGCAGCGTTTTACGGACCAGCAAGTACGATTCGTGCCTACGTCATTCCACACGGCTAATATTTTACGGCAGCCAAAAACTCCCGGGAAATTGAGGACGACACGAAGAAGGAGCACCGGTACGCGACGGACACCCATGGACTCCATCCTACGTGTCATCCCTGCCCTCCTAGCCTACGACCTGGTGCACCGAAACCGCCGCACATGCCGCAGAAGGTCAGAACAACACCCAGGGGCAAAGGGGGGGGCGAGGGGCAGGAAACATAACCCCTACCCAAGTTACAAAAAATATATCCTGTCCATATATTACCTCCAGGGTCTGGTCACTTTGGGGGGCATGTCTACCAATCCCTGCGTACCGCCACAACGGAAGTGGACGTCTACACGTACCCGTCACCACTACAATGGTGGGACGGACCGTACCCACGCTCTGAGGGCGTGGGTACGGTCCGTACCACCGTTGCAGTGGTGATGTAGGGGTACGCGTGGTACGGACCGTACCCACGCCCTCAGAGCGAGGGCACAGTCCGTACCACCATTGTAGTGGTGATGTAGGGGTACGCGTGGTACGGACCGTACCCACGCTCTGAGGCTTTGGGTAAGGTCTGTACCACCATTGTAGTGGTGATGTAGGGGTACGCGTGGTATGGACCGTACCCACA
Organism: Triturus cristatus; assembly: GCF_964204655.1. Classification (NCBI taxonomy): domain Eukaryota; kingdom Metazoa; phylum Chordata; class Amphibia; order Caudata; family Salamandridae; genus Triturus; species Triturus cristatus. The sequence continues at coordinate 594,405,180 of NC_140582.1, forward strand.
CTATGAGGGCGTGGGTACGGTCCGTACCACGCGTACCCCTACATCACCCTTGGGAATCACAACACTTTACACAATCTACATGTTTAGAATGTGTGAATGTGCCACTTTGTGAACAGAAAACACATGTGCCCGTATAAAAGAAGTCACACAAGGAGGTGCACACAAAACTACATTTACCCAGTCATTGTATGAGCTGCCAGCCTTATTCAAACAAACCACTGTTAGAAAGAAATGGGGTTTCAGTAAGTACATATACATGGCCCCACGGCGGTCTGGATGACTTGACACTCGTAAGTTGGTATCAGCAACAACCAAGGACTTACCCAAATGCCACCACACTGTGGGAATGTGGATATGTATAACCTTGAAAAAAGTGTTATTCGAACTGTGCCTTTCTTTAATATGTGCCAGCGTGTCCCCTGAAAGTGTAAAGGTGGTTTCTTGTGCACTTCCGTGGGAGACATCTGTCATGCAGGCACATTATTGTCCTACACAACAAAACATCAAAGTCAAGCATTGAAAACATGAAGACATGTTGACAAGTGTAGTGAGTGCCAGGGTACAAGACTTCTTGAGTAACAACTTGAATCATGCCACCTGTCACATGGCCATCCGTACCATGATGACACAGTTGGCAACACATCTGACCCACTATCTGTCATGTGGAGTGGCACACATGTCCAAACACAGGACAATGTATAAGATAATGGGCCTGCAATTGTGTCGGAATAAGGAGCACCTGCACTGAGGAGACACACTCATGGCAAGCAAGAATGTCCATACAGATGTAACCACACAAAGACCAAACTCATAGCATCTGGACCACACACTGGTGCCAAAAATGGATGATCACGAATCATGTATTTAAACTTTTGACACATGCTGCAAAGCACTAAAATTAAACCCTGCACAACATGACTGGGTCACTGCATGTTGAGTGTCTGTCCAGACAATTATCACACACAAGTCAGACCTGGCAAGGAGACATAAGGTTTGGACATGTAGGCCTTGCCCGCACAAACCCCCCATACCTGACACAATGTGATTGAGACAGATCAAGAAGTTACACCTCTTAATCTGGGTTAACTAAAATGTGCATCAAGAAATCCTAAATGTACTCCACATCACCTCGTGAGGCTGCCAAAACATATTTGTGACAAACAACCATCAACAGATAGTTGTACATAGACACACAGGCACTGCCCAGTGTGAAGATGCACAAGCCAAATGGGGTCACCCTGTCCAGTGGACACATGTAGCACACTTTACATTAATACAAATGAGGCCAGGGATCAATGCCACAGAGGCCAACCTATGCTGAACACACTGAGAGTGGGCACAGTGTTGGATGACACACATGAATCAGAGGCAAGGGTGTCTCAGGGGACTGTAGTGGGCACACTGCTCCATGGTCCTGGAATGATCTGACTGTAACATGAGCAAACGTCCCGGCACTATGCATATCTCCCACTCATGCACATCACGTCTGAGGCCACAACATCGGTCATGCATGCTGCAAGTCTGTTAATTTGAATCCTCACACTCCTATGTTAAGACTCAGCATCAGTGCCAACAAATATGGACCCCCAAATGATTGAACAGGACAGGGCACAGGCAGGGTACCAACACATGTCACAGACCACCCCCACATATGATGCAGAAAGCAATGTGCACTTGGATTAACTGGCAGCCTAGATTACCATGTGCAATAGTGTTTACACACAGACCAGGGAACACATGTCAAGGAGGGGAAGAGAGGAAGAACAGCACCGGTTGACTTGGGGGAAAAAGATATGCACTGCACATATAAACCCTTGCAGTGTATCCAGGCGACTGAGTACTTCCAAAAGCTGGTGACACACAACAAACACACATGTACCTACCCCCTTGCTGCTGCTGCTGTTTCTCCTGTAACTGCCCATCCATCTCAGGGAAGACCACTGCCAGGACACGCTTCATCTGGTGGGTCAGGCGTCGGCGCCCGCCGTGGCGGCGTGGAGGTGAGTCCTACAGTAGTACCCGGGCGATCCTCCGGGTCCAGCACCGGATGTCCTGCCACTGTTTTCTTACTTGTGCTAGGCGCCGACTGTGACCCTCCACCGATCTCACGGCCCTAACAGCCTGCTTCCAGATCTCCCCCTTGGCGTAGGCAGTTACCTGTGAGGATGACAAAGTGAGACAACATCACTACACCTGCTCCATGTCAGAGAGACACACATTTGAACATCTTTGAAATGTTGAACAGGGCATAGGATGCTGCCAAGGAATTGCATCTTAGTCATATGGACATTGGCCTCTGTGGAAGCCCCAAAGCACTGCATGGCATATAAAGTACACAGGTGGCATGAGGGGTGCGACACACTCCATGAACATGGCACACACTGTGCATCACAAGAGACACCAGGCTGATGGACAGCACCTCCAAGCAGTTACATGCCCCAGGCCACTGACGCAACCTCAGCAGAGTACACAGACACACACAGGCACAGATCAATCACATGCCATTGGCAACAGCGGATACAAACCTCACTCTGCACATGTGCCACTTGCCTGTGGGGTGTCACAGGTGTGGGGCTAGCTCAGCAAGTCAGACACACAGCACGGCTTACTTCTCACATCAGATGGGTAGAGCTGTTGCCTCCTCCAATGTAGCTGTGGTGCAACACTTCACATAGACACTCACCAACATGACAAGGAACATTCACACACATCAATGTCCAGGGGGCGTACACATCACTTGGACACTCTCACCACAGCTCCACTCAACTCAGACACATCTGTGGGAACAGTCACCTGTCACACCGGGGGGACCACTGAATCACCTCAGGACAATAGACAAAAAATGCCACCAAGGATTAGCCAGGCTGAATGTGTCATGCACTATGCAGTGAATGTCACAGTAAGCACAATGCAAGTGAGGAGTGCACACATGAACTACATCATGCTCTGCATGGGAGACATAAGCCATTCCCCCCCTGGGACCCACTCTAAACAACATTGCATGTCTGTCACACCTGGACACAATGCCAGAAGTGACAGTCACAAAAAAGGTGCACAGTCAAAGCTAGCAGAGTCAGCACTCACCTGCTCCACTGGTTGGGGTACTGTGGGAGGATGACATCCAGCAATGCCTCATTCTCCTCCTGGGTGAATGGCTGGGCCCTCTCCACAGACCTTGACATGGTGCCAGAGGAAGCACAGACAGCAGCAGTGTTGTCGACAGGAAACTTGTGCAGGCAAGTGCCCTCTTATGGGTTCTGGCTGACTTATATCTGTCTTGCTGAGGGGCATTCATTTGGAGGAGTACATAGTGATTGGTCAGATTCATTAGCATCTTACGTTTACTCCAATCCCTTTCCACATACACCAGTGACAGCATTAGCATCGTTCAAAATTTCCGAATCATGTCATGTCAACAACCACTTTGAAACATTGTATTTGGTGGCCAACTGACTTTTCCAGGTCACCTGATGGAAACTTTGAACTGAAAACTCTGTATCCATGACAACCAGCATGCGTTTAGTGCCAAATACTTGTCCCTTATGTGTCCCCTATGTAATTTTCAAATCCACACACAGGTACGGTGCATTTCACATGTACCCCTATGGCACCAGTTGCACAGTGCCTTGGACACGTACGTGTAGGCACTGGTAGTACACGTACCTGTACGTGTACTACCAGTGCCTACACGTATGTGTCCGCAATGGTAGTACACGTACCCGTACGTGTACTACCAGTGCCTACAAGTACGTGTACTACCAGTGCCTACCCGTATGTGTAGGCACTGGTAGTACACGTACGTGTAGGCACTGATAGTGCACGTACCCGTACGTGTACTACCAGTGCCTACACGTACGTGTCTGCAATGGTAATACACGTACCCGAATGTGTACTACCAGTGCCTATATGCACATGTAGGCACTGGTAGTACACATATGTGTACTACCAGTGCCTACACGTACGTGTACTCACAGTGCCTACACATACGTGTAGGCACTGGTAGTACACGTACGTGTGTACAGTCTGTACCAAGAGTGCTCCTACGGGCACGCAACTCTAGTGATAAGGACCGTACACACGCCCTCAGAGCGTGTGTACGGTGCATTTCACACGCTTACACTGTTGATAGGATGCCCACACGAAAGGAATGGAGGTCTCAGACCCGCAGAAGGATGTACATCAAGTCATTATCATTGCTGTCCTACATGTGCAGGGCCTAGGTGTGTCAGGCAGTGATATTGCACATGTTTCCTCATGTATTTGCACAATTGATGTGCGATGACCTGTGTACACATGTCATGTGTGAAGGGGCACTATGTGGCACACTTCCCCTTCACACTTTGTACATGTGTGCATGTAGTACAAACATGTCAAGCACAGCATCACTGGTATGGCACAGTCACCAGCAACCGCAACTGTCCCCTGATGCCAGGGACAGGGACACTAACAACTTACATTTAACGACCAGTGTGCACCGATGTGACTATGTCATGTGTGTGTCATGTGTTCCCATGAGCTTGCTGTTGGTGTCCCGTCAACTGCATCTGCTGTTCCTGCATCCAACATGTGTCTGTGTCTAGATGGGCATGGCACACATCTATGCACACCATGCCACATGTGGATTTCCGCATAACGTGTGTCTGTATGCATCGAACTTGATATTTTGACATGAGGACATATCTGCGTCGTCTCAATGTCTGTGTTTTCTGTTTTCACGTGTACCCCTTCATCGCAATGTGTGTGATCTGTACATTTGACTTTCCATGTGATCTGTGCGTTTAGCTTGCCGTCAGCTTTCTGTATGAGATGACCTCCTTAAAATGCAGAAATGTGTATGTATGTCACTCTTGTGATTTTTCTGGCTATTCACTGACACTGGCCCACAGCTCATTTCAGGGCATGTCATGTACACTTGCCAATCAACGGGTGTAGCTGGCTTTTTGTAGGAGTATCACCTGGCTGGCATACGTGTCCTGGATGTATTGCACAGACCAGACTCTGTATTTAGCAGATGTGTATTAACAGTTGAGCATGTGCTCAGTTCATTGACCTTGATGTTGTTATGTTCTCACTCTTCGTTATTTAGTCCCAATTTCTGCAGGGCACCGCCTGTCCCCAGACCACAACATGGCAGTGGAGAAGGCAGTGCCACTCATCCTGGCAGGCACATCCACCCGTGGAGGATGAAGGGCTTGATCACGAGGCAAGTGAGGAGGAGGAGGAGGAGGAGGATATCCGGAGTAAGCTCATACGCAACTTCTTCTCATAGTGGTGAGTCACTGGGTCTGAGTGTGGACGCTTGGAGCCTTGTGTGGCATGTGTTGCAATGTGTGTGTCCAGCTGACTGTATGCTAAGTGACTTAGATGTGTGTTCTGATGTGTCACTCGAGTGATGATGTCATTCCAATCATTTTAGCTGTGACCCTAATTTTTCTAATCGCATGGTGACAACATTATTCCTGTAGAGTAAATGACCATGTATGCGGATAACAATCTTTTAGCTGACTGCTTGTGGGTCTGTCATCCACAGGTTCTTGCGCATGTTGTCTGGTCGTGTCATCATTGGCCTCCTGCTATTCCTCATGAGTATTGCAACGTGTGCTTAATCAGCGTTCCAGGCACGGATATGTGGAAAAGTCATTTTGGGTGAGGATTGCAGCAAGGCATTTTGGGGTTGTTAGGTGTTTGGAATGTGTGGGGACTGCTCCTGTGCAGGTTGTGTTACCATGCATACATGTCGACTCACCATGGGGCACATTACATGTAGCATTACTTCCATTAATTGATAGTCTACCTTCGTGACAGTCATCTCTAATGGTTTGTGGATCCTGATGAAGGCATCAATGTGTGTATAACTTCCCTCAGAAACATACAGGATGCTACGGGTGGACATGGTGTGGGGCAACCCCATATCAGGCTCAATGGGGAATTGCAACCTCTCCATGTGCAGAAGGGGGTGTTTGGCTCATCCCCTTAACTTGTGTGCCAGGCATTTACTACATCTGTGTTGTGAGGGGGTGTCCTGTGTAGGTCCCACATGTTCAGCCAAATGACCTGTGTGTCTGTTCATATTGATGCTTTTCCCTTAGTTTGAGCCTGAGTAATAAAGGGGTTCCTCACCCTCCAAGTTGCCTCATCTCTGTCAATGCAGGTCTCTTGCCACTTTGCATGCGGCATCTCTGGCATAGTTGTCAAAGATTGTGCATATGAGTCTATGTGTAGTTTGGCTACATGCATGCAGGTCTTCATGGGTCAGAATCTCGATTGTGTATGAAGTCCATGGTTGTGTATGTATTTGGGCATGTTGGTCCCCACGACGGGCCGTCAACGCCTGCTGAGGGTGTGTCTCCTGTGCGCGGCTCGGCCTTCTGTTTCCTGATCCTGTGTCAGTCATCTTTGGTGATTGTGCATCCATTTTCTCTGGGCGTTCCATGGGTAACCGGACACTCCTTCCTTTACTTACACCTGTTGCATTTGTCCTTTCTGACATCCTTGTCTTTGTGTGCTACTTTTGGCAAAGTTTCAAGGACATGCCACCTGCTGCTGCGTCCCCTGCAGCAAGGGCCCACAAAGTGGCGGGATTCTGCAACACACAGGCCTCAAAGATGCTCCTCCCTGCCTACCTCCAGCCATTCATTTGGCTGTCATCATCTTGTCTGTGCCACTGTTGGGTACACGCGGTGCCAAAGGCAGGACCGTCAGCACATGCAACGTGCACATTGCACGACCCTCATGTCCTTGCATGACCCACATCACACTACAGTCTGAGGTTGTAGCCACCCTCCAAGCAATGTCTAACCGAAACTCAACCGCCTGCTCTCCGCCATACCCTAAGTGCACACATGACAGCTTTGCATGCTGATTGTGCAATTTCAACTGCCTACACAGCGCTGCATTGCCTTCCAGGCCCTGTCACAGCAACCAGATCATGTCCCTCCTGCTCCACACCGGCTCTGTACACCAGCAAGGCCATGGGAGTGGGACTCAGGCCTCCAGCATGTGGTATAGTGGCGTCATCTGCCACATGGCCCAGGGATCATCTCTTAGCGTGTCAATCTTCAATGTGTTCAGGACCCCCTCTGCACCATCACATGCGCACACAACCTCATCATCATGTCGTATGCCATTGACACACAGGTGCTCCTCACCCTCACCAAAGAACCAGCCATTGCCAGTTCCAACATTCAAGAAGGCATGAGGTCCGTGGATGAATGGCTGAACATCAGCCACCTGAGGCTGGACTTGTACAGGACTGAGGCAAGCATCGGAGGATTGTCCCCTTACAGCTGGCTCAACTCCTTGTGTCCCACCCGCAGGGGCCCTACACAAGCACCCAGTGGCCACGCACACAAGATGTTGTGCATCATGGATTTGTCACTCACATTTGCCATGCAAATCACCATCATCTGTACCTCATGCTACAGCACCCTCTGCATGATGCACATGATCCTCTGATAGATCCACTCCAAGGAAAGACAGACCATCCCCCAGGTCCACGACACCAGCCGTGTCAACTACTGCCCCGCCCTCTACAGAGCAAGTACATCCTAACTCACGGGAAACTTGTCCACATCCAGGGTGCATCTGCACAACTCAGCTTCAACGTCCCGCACCCCATCAACATCACCCTCCACCTGAGATAGCTGCAAGGGATCACTGTGTGCTGCAGGATGACCTTCACACTCCTCACACACACTCAGGAGGCAGTCAACAACCCCAGACCCCCAAACCAACCTTGTACGTCTGTCATCCAAGACCCCGTTGGCCCAACTCAATGCATCCGAACTTGGCATGGCCACCATTCTTCACATCCACAACACTCCAGCATGAAGGAGATGGTTCTCCCACCTGGCCAAACATACCTGGGACTCACTCCCCGGGAACCTCCACATGAGCCATGACCTGTAGGCCTTCATCATCGTCTTCCTGATTGGTGTGTGCACACAGTACTTCAAGCCCCCCCTCAGCAGCTTGAGGCCATCACGGGTGAGTATTGGGCTCCCAGGCTGTATTGGATGATACATTGTGACCCATGTGTGTCCTGTACCGGACTCAGATGCCAGGGTATGGATGGCTGGAGTTAGTTCAACACTCAGGCATAGTTTGACATTAACACACACGTATGTTGTGGACTAATGCAAAATGACGGCAACATCTCATGACAAAAAAATTGTTTTATTCTCGGTGGGGTGCGTATTTTGGTAGATAACATAAGGTGCTCTAATGGGTGCATAGAATCCAAAGTTCACAGGGGGAGATGCTATCCTTGGCCTTTGAAGTCATCAGAGTCCAGACCAGTGTTGGTCATCATTGGTCAGACTGTGACCAGCAAGTCCATGTGGCAGAGAATGTCAGTGAATGATGTGCTGCTGTTGCGCATGAAGGCCAGGTGCCAGGCCAGGTGACCTGGGAGATGTGGATGGTCCGCTGCCTCTCACGGTCTTTTCCGTGGACGACCCACCTTCCTCTGGGGACCCTCAGATGCAGGCCTTGATGATGTTTGGGACGCTCCGTCGGACGAATCCTCCTCCTCCTCCTCCCTCCCTGTGGCTGGGGCTGGTCTGCGCCTGGTGTCACAGGGAGGGTTGCCCATGTTGTCGGCGATCCGACGGAGTGAATGGCTTATGTCCCTTTGCACCGCCACGAGCTAAGCCAGTCTTGCCTCCATCCGTCCTTGGTGTTGTTGTTGACTGGCGTGTTGCTCGGCCTGCTGATTCTTAATGTCTGTGAGGGTCGCCACTACCTGACTGGGGCCCTGGTGTCACGCCGGTATGCCTCCATGATGTTGCGGACGTGTGACATAACGGTCCCTTCAGCTGGCTGGTCAGGTTCTCGCCTCCGCCTGCCTCCACTCCCACCACGCCTGCCCACACGGGCCTGGCTTGCCATTGTGGGCACATCGGGTCTATGGGACCCCTGAGGGATGGCAGTGTCGGTGTTGGCTGCCTCCTCCTGGGTGCCCGGTGAACCTTGTCCCTCTAGGTCAGACTGGCTCAGTTGTTCAGTGTAGGCAGGGCTCCTGGGTGTCACCTGGGATGTGGCAGGAATGGTGGTGGTGGTTGGCACAGATGTACCTGAAGCAGGTGCTGCAGGGGCTTGGACACCAGAGGGGCCAGGTGGGTTGGGGTCATCCGCGGAGTGTTGTGAGGTGTCGCTGCCGGTGGGATCAGGTTCCTCCCGAGCCTGGGACTGTGGTTC